>NC_041402.2:39883087-41260587 GCF_900747795.2 Erpetoichthys calabaricus
CACTGGTCAGTTTTATTCAGATCCACCTTAATTTCTGTAACTGATGTTGGACCCATTTTGTACTCTACATTTTGTTGCACTGCAGTATATCTTTTTGTCTTTATCTCTGTTAGGCTATATTTAATGAAAAGCATGAGGTTAGATGAGTAAGCTTAACTTTTACTCCACTTTTTTGAGATCTTCCATTTTCAACCATGCTACTGGCGATTCAGACTACAGGCAGTCCCCGGGTTACGTACGAGATAAGGACTGTAGGTTTGTACTTAAGTTGAATTTGTATGTAAGTCGGAACAGGTACATTATTTTAATAAATGCTATTGTTGACCGACTGTAACCAAGTGCTCTGCCAGTGAATGGAGTTTCACCTCTCTCTCTGACCTTTTTATTATTTCTATTTTATTTTCAATGGTGATGGTTTTTCTCTTCTTTACTATATCACCAGCACCTGCATCAGATTTGTGTTTCAGAGACATTCTTGAAGGGTAAAGACAAAAGGCTAAGATAGGCTCTTCTGCACAGCACTGTACACGTTATCACAGCAGGAAAGCACCAGTCATCACACGTCTGATGTATTTCATTATGCTATAACTTATTCAGTTTATTACACAGAAAATCACCCGAAAAATCCCGGACCATCAAGAAGTATGCGAACTGACGACATGAAGAATCGTCTTCACGCCGAACTGGAATCATCCCCGCATAAAATAAAGTCATCCAGACGATCTGGATCTGCATAATTAGATCAGGACCACCCTGTACTGACAAGAGACAACTTCCTGCTATGTGCGTAACAGTACAAGCAGGCTTGCTATTGAGAATGAATGAGGGCAGCGAGGGGCGGTTCATCACCAGCCCACCTCACAGTCACCTTCACTGCAGTGTACTCAACACCACCGCCCCCATTCAACACGCAGCCCTTCCGAGGCACACTACAATACTTCCCCCCTGCCGCCCCGTTCACCCTTAATGGCCTCCATTCAGCCACAACCGGGTCACCGCTTGCAGCATTACCAGCCCCCCACCTAGAACGAACGGGGCAGCCATGTGTGGTGGGCGGGCAGTGAAACTGTTTGCCGCCGGGAGCCGCCCGAGACACACTACACTGCACGAGCAGCGAAATCGCCCCCCTCCAGGCACCGCTTGCAGCATTCCCAGGCCGAAGATGACGGAGCAGCAGTTACCGAGGCGCATGTGTCACAGTTGCGGCCCCGTTCGTATGTCGTAGGTCGGATGTCCGTAACCTGGGGACTACCTGTACAAGTAAAATAAGTTCCTTCTTCATGTGGAGAAATTATAGAGGAACCTCATTGCTGATACCGTGGGCTAGTGCCTTTCTTTTCTTCTGTGCTTTCCATCTGCTCATAATGAGCTGTCTTTCAGCTATTATTCATTTGCTAAACTTCCCAATCACCAAGCATTCCTTTTAAGCACACTTTTTCCCATTCAGAGAAGTCAGGAACATGGAGCCAATCTGACTGTTGAGTCATACACATCGTGATTAGTCCTTTCCTCCATTATACCCAAGTTGCCATTAAAGCATTTCAGTTATACTGAAAAGGCCCTTTTGATGCAGGCACCCATTTCTGGCTTTCATGGTTTGTGAGTAACATTCCTGACAGGCAAACAGTATACGTGTGTTAAAAATATCAGCCAATCAGCAAGGGCTATTTAGAGGAGGTAGGTCCTGTTGAAGTCTGATTGAAATATATTCATGCAGCCCATCCAATCCACTTTGATGCTTTAGTGAATATTAAGAAACATTTCACTCCATTAGCTAGCTGCATGCCAGGGGTAACCATCACGGAGGGGCATTCAGGAGGATTTAAATCTTTTTTGCTACATTCTCTCTATAAATGGTAGCAAGGCTCCATCCATCTCAGTTAGCTCTCTTCTACTGCCACATCTCAATCTCTAGTAATCCTACTTATGTACCATCAGAGTCTGCTTTCTGGACCCCTTATGCAGAAACTCAACAAGTATGCCAATGCTGCCTTCCCATATCTGCTTGCAGGATGCTTTTTTCATTTACAAGCATAGCTTTTGCTTTTTATAACACTAAGGGGCTCCGCCCCCTGCTCGCTTCGCTCACCCACCCCCGGGTTTGGTTTATCAGATATATAATAGGAATTGTTACATATGCATTATTTTCACTTTTACTTTAAAGCTTTTGTAAAAACAATACTTGTCCTTTATTTCCAGCCCCGGGTGTGGTTAAATCTCTTTCTCACAGGACGTATAATGCTGCTCATGTTGTAAAGGGGGGGCGGCTATACGCACGCTAAGGAGATGCAGTCGGATCATGTTGTCTTGCTGCTGCTGTTGCTGTGCTGCCTGTTATGTTTGTTGTGCTGCGTGTCAATCATTTAAAATCCTGTACAGCAGCTGTCCTTTTGCCACTTCTTGTCTCTGTCACTCGCGTTGTGAATTGGGGGGGGGACTGAACGCATGCTAAGGAGTTGCAGTCGGATCATCTGCTGGCTTCCAACTGCTGCTGCTGGCAAGCTGCGTGTTCTGCTTGTCGCTTGTCGTTGTTTTAGAGCTGGGAGCACATAATGTCTGACTACCAAAAGCATTCCAACATCTGCTTGGTTAGATGTCCGTGAACTTGTTTTAAATGTTGTCTCACTGCCTTGTCTCACGTGACGTTAAAGTGTCTCTCGCGGTACGTCAAACTGCAATCTCTTGGCACCAAGTCTCATGCTTAAGGTGCCCGAGAGATGCTCCATGGCCAATCTCTTTCATCTCACAGGTCTTTTAAGTGTCTTCCGAGAAGATCATGTCTCGTCTCCCTGGTCTCCCTTCCACCAAGATTTTTTTTTATATTGCTTCACTCGCCCACCCCCTGAGTGTGGTATTCCAGATATACAATTTAAAGAGATTGTTATTTTCATGGGAATTGTTACATATGCATTATTTTCACTTTTACTTTAAAAATTGTGTAAAAACAATACTTGTCCTTTATCTCTGGCCCTGGCCATGGTTACATATCTTTCTCGCAGGATGTATAACGCTGCTCGCGTTGTGAAGGAGGTGGGGCTGAACGCATGCTAAGGAGAAGCGGTCGGATCATCTGCTGACTTGTTGCTGCTGCTGCTGCTGGCGAGCTGTGTGTTCTGCTTGTCGTTGTTTTAAGAGCTGGGAGTACATGGAGCATGTCTGCCAAATGCATTCCAACAACTGCTAGGTTAGATGTCCGTGAATTTGTTTTAAATGTTGTCTCACTGCCTTATCTCGCGGGACATTAAAGTGTCTCTTGCGGGACTTCAAATTGTCTTCCGAGAAGATCACGTCTTGTCTCCCTAGTCTCCCTCCAAAGATTTTTTTTATAATAGAGAAACAACCCCCTTTGGCACTGCTTTGTTCCATGTGACGGATAAACAGCCTCCTTACCCTTGCAGTCCCATACCAATTGGGCAATCTCCAATTACACATGTACAAGACATTGGTGTCTGAGAGGTACACAGCAGCTTACCTGCTTTGTCCTTTCACTCACAGCATTGTAGACACTTAACAACTCGAGGTCCAATGACATCACTTAAGGTTCATCTCCAATCTAGCAAATTCCAGTCCACTATCCATAAACTCCATGAAGTGCAGGAAGTTCAAGTCAGTCCGTGACCAGCACATAATAAGATAAATTAGCATTATCAAGCCCTGAGCAAAACATATTTGGAATAATATTTCATTAAATGGGGTCAATTATGATTCCCCAATCATGTCAAATGCATCTACCCCTTTCATTGCATTGCTAGTGCACTCTAATATCATCCATCCCTTGTCTCTGTAAGTGGCTTTCTCTCTCAAAATGTGTGGTGACCATACTGGTGCAATAATGGCTACCTTTGGATCACCCAATTGGAATGGTGGTAGTTGAAGTGGCTCCCCACTGTGTAAGGCACTTTAAGTAGATGGAAAAGCTCTATATAAACATAATTTATTATTTTTATTATTATTATTATTATTGTTATTATATATGGGTAGTATGACTGCACAGTGCCTAACTGTAGTGTCTTAGAGCTTCAGGAACCTGAGATCAGACCTCAGCTCTGTCAGTGACATGCCCACGTCCTCATGTGTAATTTATTTTGTACTCTGGCTTTCTCCCAAATACCCAAGTTATGTTTTAAATCTCGGATTTGGCCCGATATGAGAGAATGTGGATGGACACTTGTTTCTACTTTCTACCTGATGATGCTGGTTAGGCTCTGGCTCTCTGCAATGAAAAAGAGATTTTATAAAATGAATGGCAGACATAATGTGGGTTCTCAACCCTGGATGGACTGTCAGAACATCCCAGTTTATATTATTCACATCAGCTAAATGAAAGTTTGAAACCTTGTGTCCCATACAGGTTAATCTATCACGGCACAATTCCATCCAGCTTCTGAACCTTCTTTTTTTTCTGGTACTTGGTCTTAAGAAACAATTGACACATGGCCAGCCATCACAGGGCACACCTACACATCCAACTAGTGATGCACACTTTATCATATGAGTTTGGCCAGTTTAGAATCACTGGATGTTTGACGTGTGTAAGGAAACCAGAGTGTTTTGTGAAATCAATGTCAAGTTAGGTTAAGTCTCAGTCTGCTTGGTGTTATGAAGGATAGGAACAAGAAAAAACCTCTGGGTGTCATTAAGTAACGCAGTGCCAGTCTTGAAGGCAGGATACGAACCCGAAGTCTAGCCCAGTGATTTCCAAGTTCAGTCCTAGGAGACCCCTGCGACTGAAGGCCTTTCTTCTAACCAGCTTCACAATCAGAAGTCATTTTATTTTCAGTTGATCTCATAGTTTAATTAACTGGTCTTTTTTCTTCTCTTCTTCTGCATTTGGATGCCCCACTAGCGTGCTTATTAGTTAATAGCTCATTTGTTCTGTCCTTCCTGGCCATCAGACCTTACTTTAGTCTTTATTAATTAGTATTGCCTAATTTTAATATTTTTTCTTTTTTCTTTCTTCATCTTGTAAAGCCCTTTTGTGCTACATCATTTGTATGAAAACCGGCTATACAAATAAATGTGGTTGTTGTTGTTAATAATAACTTAAATAACCAAAATACCTGGAAAAGCAGAATGATACATAGTGAAGGTATTAATAAGTCTTATGAAAAATTAATTACTTCCATGTAGCATACATATTGTGAATGATTACTAATAAAATTCTGCAAACTTGATTTTAAAATTTCTTGTGTCAATCTTGTCATAATTCCAGTTGTTTGACTTGGTGTCTGCTTGTTTCATTGTTAATTGCTATAATTAAGAAACAATTAAGTAGACAAAAAATCTGAATTACTAGGAAAATTAAAATGAAGAGTTAAAAATATAAAACAATGGAAAACATTCAGATTTCTTCTGAATGTAAATGTCACATTAGTGCACTTTTCTAAATGCAGAATAAGAGAAAAAACGAACAGCAGCTAATTTAAAACGATATCATTCAGAGGTAAAAGGATTCACTGATGGGGAATGGAGTCACGGTGGCGCAGTGGGTAGCGCTGCTGCCTTGCAGTAAGGAGACCTGGGTTCGCTTCCCGGGTCCTCCCTGCTTGGAGTTTGCATGTTCTCCCCGTGTCTGCGTGGGTTTCCTCCCACAGTCCAAAGACATGCAGGTTAGGTGCATTGGCGATCCTAAATTGTCCTGTGTGTGTGTGTGTGTGTGTGTGTGTGTGCGCCCTGCCCAGGGTTTGTTTACTGCCTTGCACCCTGTGTTGGCTGGGATTGGCTCCAGCGGACCCCCGTGACCCTGTAGTTAGGATATAGTGGGTTGGATAATGGGTGGATGGATGATTGGGAATGGGAACAAACACACTGTAAAAAATGAAAATCTAAGCAAGTGAAAAGTGTTTATATCATGACATTTCCTTATTGTAAGTATTATTGACTTATCAAAAATTTTAGCTTAGTTTAAGAAATTCAGTGAAGTAAATTTTGCTTAAACCATTTTTGTTAAATTAAAGCAAAACAACTCCCGTGTAATTTTTTTTTGTCTAATTCTTGTATATGCATTTTCTGCAGTGCACCCGTAGTTACTGAGGGTCCCACCAGGACTGAATTTGGTAGCCAGTGGTCCAACTAGTGGGAGCAAAACAAACAGGAACATAAAGTAAGATTAACAATCAGACTTACCTGCAGTAGAAAAGGAAGTCTCTTTGGCTTTCCTCATACTGTTGGCACTGACGTAACTCCCTACCCCTGCTAAAGGGGGATTGACATCTTCCAAATGACTACTGCTATAGGCAGAGGTCAGAGTGACTTGAAGGCCAAGAAGCACCCACCAACACAGTAGGAATTTATTCAACATGATGTTCCAGCTGATCTGTTAAAATAATTTAATAAAAAGAAACAATAAGCTCGTTGGGAGAGGAAGTAACACGTTTCTGGTGTCAAGCTTTGAAAATGCAATAGACAACAGGGCCTGCTAAAGATAAAGAATAACATTTGGAAGGTTACTCACATAGCTATCTATCTATTGTTAAATGCGATTATTTTGCCATTATTAAAATGGTGTGAATCACAAGAAAAGAAACCTGTGTGACAGTCTCACTATTCGAATTATCAGTTTGAATGCCAGTTCAGTCACTGCTGGTATGGTATTCACATGTTCTACTCTTGCCTGTGTGTGTTTTTCTCCAGATTCTCTTAGTTTTCTCCCACATCTCAAAAACGTGCATGCTAGTTAAAATGGCAGCTGATTATGGATGTTCCTTGTACCCTGTGCTGCCAAATTATGCTCTGGCCCACAACTATGAATTAAATTACTCAGGTTCAGTCATGTATGGTTGTATAAAAGTCAGGATGTCATGGATCTAAGGTGGCATCAAGTTAAAATGACCTAGAGTTGTTCTATTTGAATATGACACTGTTCCCTCATAAAAGTTCATTTGACTGATTGCACTTTTTGAATATGGGCTGGTGCCCTGCCCGGGGTGTGTTCCTGCCTTGTGCCCTGTGCTGGTTGGGATTGGCTCCAGCAGACTCCCATGACCCTGTGTTAGGATATAGCGTGTTGGACAATGACTGACTGACATTTTGAATATAGATTGACATCACTGAATTGGTACCATTGACTCTGTTATGGAATGACACCCCATCCAGGGTTGGGTCCTGTCTTCTGCTTAGTGCTGTTGGGATATGCTGGGAACTCCTGTGACTCTGAACTGGATTTGCTGTATTTCCTTACGGGCAGGTGGCTGTGGATTCCTTTATTGTAAACTGCACTTTATTTAGATATATTAATTGGCCTGAATTTCCTCATTGTTCCATTTCACTTTACCTCCTGTTTTACTGTTCGTTGCCACTGCAGTTTCTGAAGCTAATGGACATCATTTCTGAGTGTGTAAAATCTGATGCAGGACAGATTAATCCTGATTCTCTTGTTGCATAGCTGAGTGTTTTAAAGAGTCAGAATTGTATTTCTTTTCTTTAGTTTAACTACAAAAGGGTTTTGTTTTCATGTTATGTAACAAAGTGAGACTCAGCTGCTCTTTGGAGAGGGTTTGGTCATCCTCCATAATGGACTGGGCTCTGGACTCTAGGTGAGTAGTTGCCGTTAGGTCAAGGCAGGGACTCAGATTCTTCTACTTCTCAGCCTGCATCACATGGGACCTTTGACCCATATAAAAATGCCAAACTCATACAGAAGATGTTTTTCTTTTGCTTTGGCACACACATTTTAGATTTCATATTTGTCTTGGGGGTGCTACAACAAAGAGTGAGATATCATATTTTTCGTCACTGGTGACCAAGTTCAGAATTTTACACGCCTGTCACACATAATATGAGCTTCTGGCAAAAGCTAGTAAACAAACAGTGTAAATAGCAAACAATGGTCACATTCAGCAAGCTGGGGAAAGATGAAAACCTAATGTGAAAATTTGCAATTTTTCTACAGAAAGATAAATTCATACAAAAAAAAGGCAGTAAATTCTGTGGAAAGTCAGCCTACTGTAAAAATGCTGTTTACTGGCTTTCATAAACAGCGTCTGGCCTTCCATCATAACCATTAGGAAGATTTCATGTGTGTGTGATGGTGTTGAACATGCCTTGTATTAAGTGGCATGTCCCACTGGGCATCGATTCCCGCCTTCTTTTTTTTTGTGACAGGCATGAATGACAATACTGTATATGCAGTAAGTGAGTCAGGAAAATGAAGCCTGCAGGCTCCCAGACACACATTAGACAATAAAATGTTTTGTTATCCTCGCGTAAGTTACATGATTTTAAAAATAAGTGATGTACTATTAGTGCTGGCCATAATCAGGATGAAAAAGTTTCAGATAATGAATTCTTCATTGTCTTGGGTGACAACAACAAACACATAGATATTAAATGCACATACTGTACAAGGCAAAATGGTAATTCTTCAAATATTCGCAAAAATAATTTTTTTACAAAGCCACCTCCACAAAAATATATGGAATATGTATAATTTACTTTGAGGGCAGCATGGTGGCGCAGTGGGTAGCGCTGCTGCCTTGGAGTAAGGAGACCTGGGTTTGCTTCCCGGGTCCTCCCTACGTGGAGTTTGCATGTTCTCCCCGTGTCTGCATGGGTTTCCTCCGGGTGCTCCGGTTTCCTCCCACAGTCCAAAGACATGCAGGTTAGGTGCATTGCCGATTCTAAATTGTCCCTAGTGTGTGCTTGGTGTGTGTGTGTGTGTGTGTGTGTGTGTGTGTGTGCCCTGCAGTGGGCTGGTGCCCTGCCTGGGGTTTGTTTCCTGCCTTGCGCCCTGTGTTGGCTGGGGTTAGCTTCAGCAGACCCCCGTGACCCTGTAGTTAGGATATAGCGGGTTGGATAATGGATGGATGGATGGATAATTTACTTTTTATATTAGAATACTGGGTTATCAAAACATTAAAAAAAAATGTGATTACATGTCATTCAATCCAAGAAACGTCATCAATCCCAGTCATCTAATTTCTTCAAAATAATGTTGTGTTTAATTGTTAAGGTCCCTTAAGTCCCAGTTTCTACCATACTACTTTATAGTTTATTCCATGTGTCTGTATTTCTCTGAGTGAAGAAAAACATTCAAACATTTTTGTAAAATTTACCTTTAGCAAGAGTCCATCTTTATTCATGTGGACTTGTTGAAGAACTCATTTTAGAATAACAGAAGGTATCCTCAGCAGTAATTCCTTCATGATTTTGAAAACATCTGTGTCATGTTTTTCTCAGTTGAACAAACACAGTTCCTAAACGGTTATCTCTTGAAAGTACTTTTTGCATACACACGATTTAAATATCCATATAAAGATATATTTTATACAGATATTCAACTATACAGACTATCAACATTCATAAATATCTTTAGCATGTAAACACACACAATCCATTCATCCATGAATCCATTTATCTGTCCATGTTTTGTACTTGAAGTCATTGACAGCCCGAGCCCTTACCTAAAATAAAAGTTAGGAGCCCAGTACACTGATGGGGCACAAATACAGATTCACTCACCATCATTTAAACTAGGGAAAATGAGAAATGAAACACCATGGTGTATACATTTGGAATGTGGAGGCAGATCCTAACAAGATTCACATAGAAGCATCTTAATGGATTTGGTTTGGTCTCAGTGACCATTGTGGTGATCCTACACCTGGGGCAGAAAAAAAGGCCCAAATACTTATCTGACCTCAATGGGTTAGGGTTAGGGTTAAAACAGATCTTCTGTAGCCCAGTGGCTGGCTAGGGTTAAGTGGGTGGGTAAGTGCTATAACTCCAGCATAGGAATGCTTATAAGATAAATTAGGTGCTATGGAAATAATGTTTAAGGGATCAGGAAGAAAGACCATCCACAGAGCATTTGGCTAAACATCAATCTGAATAAGATTGAACAAACCTGCTGCAGGGCCCATTTAATTTTACAACCCATTCTCAAGTCCAGCCCCTTAATGCAAATTCAATCTTTTAGAAAAGAGAAGATTTGGTAATATTATAAAAAGCAAAAGGTAAAAATTAAATTGGTATCTTTATTTGATAGCAGGAATGTGTGAGTAATTAGTGCAGATTCAGTTCTCCTAATGAAATGCAGCATATAAAGTTCTGATGGACTCACTGACAAAAAATTCTTGACTATTTGCAGAGAACCTAAAAAACCAGTTTCACTAATGGATGTATTTTCTGGCACTGAGGCCCACTAAAATCCAACCTCAGTAAAAAGTTAATTTAATTGTTAAAAAATCAGAGGTAACTGCAAAAATGTTTCACATTTAATAGTAGAGCGAGCAAACTCAGATAGATAGATAGATAGATAGATAGATAGATAGATAGATAGATAGATAGATAGATAGATAGATAGATAGATAGATAGATAGATAGATAGATAGATAGATAGATAGATAGATAGATAGATACTTTATTAATCCCAATGGGAAATTCACATTCTTCAGCAGCAGCATACTGATACAATAAATAATATTAAATTAAAGAATGATAATAATACAGGTGAAAAAACAGACAATAACTATGTATAATGTTAAATATTAACGTTTACCCCCCGGGTGGAATTAAAGAGTCGCATAGTTTGGGGGAGGAACGATCTCCTCAATCTGTCTGTGTCTCAGTGCCAGGCTACTGCAGTTATAGAACAGTGAGATGGTAGCATGTCCTAATCCTACCTACATCCTGTTTTATTTAGGTTTACCTGCAGAAGAATAATTAAGAATAATAAGTATAACTATAATAACACTGTGTAAGGGATATCAAAAATCTAAAATGAATTACTTATTACTACAGCTTATATAGGAAAAATATTATCTCACATTGTCTTAAAAACTTTAAGATAATTAACACTGTTCAGTCTTTAATTTGTAGCAACTTCTTACGTATTAAGATGTGCATTTTTTATATAATGTTATTTTCCTTAAGCATAATATTTTTGATAGTAGTATTTTTTCATAGTATTTTGATTTACTCTAAAATCCCCATTGGAGTATTCAGCATTCTATAATTTGAACTGATTACATTAACAATGTCCCTTAGGAAATAAGAACCTTCACTGTCTCTATCTATCATGCATTGCTCTTTATTAGTTTACATGTCTGATCTGCCCTTACACAGTCATTAGCTGGTAGTTTAAAATGATCACTCCAGTTCATAAGGACTCTGTAGATTTCTGTTTATTTACTAGTGAATACTTCACTGGAAGACACATATATACCATTAGATAGATAGATAGATAGATAGATAGATAGATAGATAGATAGATAGATAGATAGATAGATAGATAGATAGATAGATAGATAGATAGATAGATAGATAGATAGATAGATAGATAGATGTGAAATAATAGCTATGTTGGTGTACAAGCTACATAATGTGTGTTAAAGGTAAGCATATTGTTTCATATAATATATGAATTCAGAAACAAACCTATCATCTATATGTATGGATACAACAAATAACTTGAATTCAATAGCTATACTTGTAGGATTTTTTAAAATTCGTTTTAAAATATCTTTTTAGCTCATTATGGAAATGAAACTCTTGCACATCTGTAAAATGTAGAAATGATTTGTAAGTAATTGTGTTTCATTAAAAATATACTTTCATAAATGTACAAAGTATTTTGAATGTTAGTTTTTGGTTATTATGTATTCTAAACCTTTTTAACATTCAAGCAACTAAACATTTAACAACTAATATTAAACTTCATATACCTGCACAGACATGTGTTGTCTATAACCAGGTGAGACAGTTACAGTATGTGTATATCATATATGTACACTATATTGGTTAAATGATCTTATTGTTTAAAATGCTAAACCTTCAAAGAGTAATTACTATGATCATGGATACAGGTGACTTTTAACTACCTATACAATCTAGATGCACAAATGCATACAAACTTTGCATTTCTCTTGACACAGTAGAACACATACGATATAAAGATAAAATCATTTGTAAAGTAAAAATAAAAATGAAAAAAACATCTTACTGTTTTAATGTTTATATATATTAATATCCACTACTATTTTTTAGCAAAAAATAAAGAAAAAAAAGAGCAGTGCAAGCCAAACTTACTGTGTCTTGGGCTGTAAGGTCCACTGCAACTAGAAATCTTCTTGCTGTGTGACCTGTAGCTTCTGGCTTTATATTGCTTTGCTGTGTCAAACAGATCAAATCACATGACCTGCAGTAAGTGAGCAGAGGGCTGGGTTTACCCTGAGTTTTTATCATTTAAAATGCATCTTTACAGAGCACCAAGTCACTCTTGACCAATGATGTGTTATTGAAAGGAGATGAGCCAGGAGAAATGCCTCTTTGGTCTTTGTGTTCACTGAGCCTTTTTTAGAGCTGAACGCAGAAAACAAGGTGCTGCAGACATAAAGGTATTGTTTCTGTCTTCAAAGTGTCATAGGACTTCAAAACAGCAAATTACTAGAAAACTCACACCCAGAAAATCCATTTTCCAATCTCTTAACCTGCAGCAGCAACTTCGTAATTAATGCTTGACATCTGGTTGATTATTTTGAAGATGTACAGATGCTTAAGTACACTGTAGCTTATGTATTTGTTTGTTTTTCACAAATGAAGGCAACAGCTTTTGGGATAATTGGTTATTTACAGGAATAGTTGGAATTAAACAACCTAAAAAACAAAGTAAACCATCAAAGACTCACAGACATTTACTTCAGATCACACCTGCACACCGAAGCCCACAGACAAACTGGTGCAGAATACATGTTTTCTGTGACACTGTAACCTTTTTCAGTTCTGATTTCTAACTTTGATATCATAACAGCTTAATTTCATCTCATCTTCCAAACTGCTCTTCCCTACTTGAAATTACCATTTTTCCCTTCTATTAATTTTCTTTTTTGTGGAATGTAGTTTGCGTTTAGTGATTTACAGTTAGAATTACTTAAATTCATGTAATTTATTTAAAGCAAATGCATTTTTATTTTTGTAGAAATAGAACGTCAATAGTCATAATCATTTTTTTTATTCACGCGCTTATACTAATAGCTCTTTTACTTTATTGTCATTCACAATGTTGTCATATGGAACTATGCACCTGTTTCTTTAGGATATGTTAAAATGTGAATACTGTGAAGTGTACATTGTATGCCTATATCTACTGAACTGGTGCAGTGTATTGTTAAGCATAAAAACTTTTTGTTGTACATAGATAGAAAATCAACAGATATAAGAGACACTATAAGTCACTATACAACAGAGAGTGTGACCAATAGGGGGCATTGCAGCACCCTAAACCCCAGACACAACCTCAAGTCCTAGATGCAAATACAAGGTTTATTAATAATAATTGCCTTTACAATGGCTTCTTCACAATTCCAATCCCTTCTTCTATTCCTCTACTCATCCCAGATGAGCTTTGGCCTCTTCCACCTGAATCCAACTTGCCTGGATGAGGTTGAGCGGCTCCTTTTATATTAGACCCTGGAGTACATCTGGAGCTAGGGCATAGCCTGTTGGAAGCAAGTCTGGGTCAATGGAGGTTTCATGAAGTAGGGATCACATAATCCTGCAGATCCCCCTTGTGGCACCCACAGAACCTGACAAGGGTGTCCTATGGGACTCCAATTCCCAGCATGCCTTCCAGGTGTCCGCACAGGTTACTTTGCCCAGGGAGGCTACCACCTAGCATGTCGAGGGGGAAGCCCTGCCAGGTTGTCTCCCACTGTCCTTCCATCCTACTCGCCTCCAGGCCAGGTCAGGGTCTTCAGTCAACATGGCCGTCTGCAAATCAGCATACTTTATCAGACTTCTGGCAAGGGCAGAAAACATCTTGTTCTTCTTTGTGCCCAATCACTGCCATGACAGATAGATAGATAGATAGATAGATAGATAGATAGATAGATAGATAGATAGATAGATAGATAGATAGATAGATAGATAGATAGATAGATAGATAGATAGATAGATAGATAGATAGATAGATAGATAGATAGATAGATAGATAGATAGATTCCTCCAAGAGAAAAAAAAAACGAACTATTATAACAAAAAACAACAACACTCCAAATACTCATAATATATTAAAATTTGAATAAATTTTGAATAAATTGTGAATTTCCCATTGGGATTAATAAAGTATCTATCTATCTATCTATCTATCTATCTATCTATCTATCTATCTATCTATCTATCTATCTATCTAATAACTTCTGGCTTCCCTTTTAAATAAAGCAAGTCCAGCTTGTTGTGTCCACAAGTTGAACATGACACATTATGAGATTTGTGAGCTCTTTTGAGACCTTCTCCAAATGTGCTGCACACTGAGATGTGGTTTACATGTCTGTCGAGGGTTGCTTGTCCAACCGCAGGTTTGCGTGCCACCGAGGCAGTGGCAAGATCGCAGCCTCCCCACGTAACATGTCTGTCGCCTGATGGTTGATGCAGGGAACATTTTAACCCAGGCACCGACCTAGCCCCACCACTGCTTGTTTGCTGTGTCTGTGTGTACTAAAGTGGTAGCTCCCATTTGAATAAATACCCTGACTGTTCCTGTTTTGATTGGAATAAAGTTGCAATTAAGCCTTTGGGCTCAGCATCATCTGTTAGGTGAAAGACAATGACTCATGAGTTACAACATATTAATGGAAGTTTGTCACTTTTTCTTGTAAAGTCATATGACTAAGAACTCAACATATTATAACTTCAGGGTCAGAATGATTCATCATTAAAGTGTTAGTAGTGGAGTGTCATTTCTATAACACAGCAATACAGTGTCCTGAACTGAACAGAGGTCACTTGTGTATTAAACAGTCTCCATATATTATCTCTCTGATCTAAGTATCAAATATGCATCCATCTATTCATTCATCAATCTATCCACTATCATCTATAGGAGAGTTTGTGAAAGTATTCACCCCCATACTTCTCCTGATGACTTCTCCTGGGGAAACAAGGGGAGTTTACAAAAGAATTCAGTTATTCTGAGTAGTGGCACACTTATTGACCATCAGAAGACACTATCGTCACAGCACAACGTCTTTCAAGACCCTGTGGTTCATAATACAAGTCTTATTGCCGGGTTTGAAGTTCCCCAGGCCTGTAAGGGCCTCTGTAGTGAAGACATCCTGCAAGAAACTTTGGTGCCACTAGGTGGAGTTCTACATATATGATACCAGAGGCTGATGATGTCAGTTGAGTCTCCAGAACTACTTGTGCCAGGGTATCTGGAAGGTCAAAGAGGCATGATATGAACAAACCTTTCTTCCTTTGCTTATGGGGTTTAGAGTTGGATGGTCAGAGGGAGGAAGGAAAGCCAAAGTATTGGAAGGTGAGCAGGGGAAACGTTTAACAGAGTAGACAGGGGTTACTGCTCTTCAGTTAGGCCCTGGAGAGCGGAGGTATGTATTATTTGGTGTCTTTTGTTTTTCTTTGCTTTTCCCTATTATTACTTTTTAAAATTCTGTTAATAAAGCCTTTTAAATTTATTTTTTAGTCTTTTTTGGACTTATGTGTTGGTTTTTGTAGTTGTGAGATGCCCACTACAAGCTATAATAGATAGATAGATAGATAGATAGATAGATAGATAGATAGATAGATAGATAGATAGATAGATAGATAGATAGATAGATAGATAGATATGCCAAAAATCACTTAATTCCTTCTTTCTGCATTTCTGCATATTGCTTAACTTATGTGATGATATCAGAACTAGTGACACCACATGCGACCAACATGGAGCACTATCATCACAAGGCTGGGTCGCATAAGAGCTTAAATTAAATAATAGAAATCCTATCAATATGTTTTCACCTCACCAAGCCAACAGAGGGCAGCATATCATAGCATTGCAAGCGTCCTAAGCTAGACTGCCAGCAGCACTGATGTAATTCTGTAGTAAGGGCAATGTGCAAGCGTTTGTAATGCCAGTAGTAAATTACTTTTCTCCATCTGTTAGAGTGTTATGGAGGAGTGCTCACAACAAGATTTATTTTGTCAAATCTTTCTTGCATCAGCTTGAAAGAGTAAACATCTCAACAGTAAAGCTATGACATTCCAATGAATACAAACTGTGTTCTTTCCTTACAAGCACATAGATATTATAAAAGAACCAGCAAAACAAAATCCTAGAGGAAAGTACCTGTAACTTCACCTGACCACCTTAGCTGCTGCTAAAACCAGGATGAGATGCTTTATCATACACAGGACATTTTTGTGCATTACTGTGTACCTTTGTATTCCCCTCTTTTATTGTCAATTCCTCTTTGATCACTACTTTGCACTCCTGTGTCTGTGTTTGAGTTCAGGGGTAGAGTAGTTTCTCACAAGCACCCCCTTTGATCCATTTTGTTTATAGCATTGTCCGACTAGAATATTTGTATTTTTTTTTTTTTGCAAGTGGCTGGTGAAGATCATGTAAATGAAAATATAACAGGCACATGAAATAAATATGTATTTATCTCTAAAATTTGAATGTAAACTAATACAATTTATTAACATATAGGAAGGAACATGTTACATACTAGGAAGCACATGTACCTCTGGTCCATAAATGAAGGTGGTTCATATAGAGCAACCTGAATATTTCCATTTTGGCCGTTTTGTTTTCAGTATGAAAAAGTACCTCCCCACTATGAGCATTTTGCAACTTTCATAAGTGGTCTTCAACCAGCCATTGATGTAAGGATGTAAAAGCAATGATTGTGTATGGGCTGAAGTTGTATGTATTTGAATTTCTCCTTGCCAGTGCCAGTACTAGCCAGTGTTCAGGCTTACCTCTCGTCATTGTTCTTTATCCTGTGTTTGGCTTGACACTTAGGTGATTTTGCCACTGGAGTTCCTTTTCAAGCCAACACAGTACAGTGTACTTTATCTTGCGGTCACAATGATCACTTTGGCGTAAGGAGAGGAGCACAGGTCAGTTTGTCCAGGCATCTGTTTGACTTGTCTCGTGTGCATTATGTATCCCATACTTCAAGCTCAGCAGAAGACACTGATGTTCTTCTTCTTCCTATCAGCAGCTTCAACAGTGAACTTCACTCTCAGCTTATGTTGCTGCTGTTCTTTTCCTTTCTGCAATTCACCCTCCCTAGCAGTTTGTTGTTAGAAAGATACCCACCCCAATAGCTTCATGATGGTTGACACTACCCACATTTTTGGCTTCAGTAGTGCATATCACATCATAAGCTTTCAATTAAGACTGAGATCAAGGTTCTGTTGTTGTCATCACTGCTGTTGTTGTTCTAGCCCCAGTGGTTCATGAGTAGGTACATGATAGAAAGATACAACCCTTAGTAATTTATACACACACATATTCACATGCATGACAAATGCAAAGGTTTGTCACACAAAATATCACTTGAAATGTTTTAATGTTTACTACTCTTTATAGTGCATTTTTTCATATTTAGTAATTTTTCAACAGTTTTGAAAGCATCCTCACTTTACATTTTCCTTACATGAGCCTATGACTGTTGCACAGTACTGTATATATCAATTTCTAGGCTTTGGATTTCCTGGTGTGGAGCTGGTATTTTCTCCCTGTGTTTGTGTGAGTGTTCTTTTGGGTACTCTGGCCTTCTCCCACATCTCAACTGAGTTAGAGCGTGTGTGCAAACATGCCACAGAAAGGCCTGGCACCCTGTTTAAGGATGCTTACCAACTTAGCAACTTGTTCACAGTACTGCTGGTATGGGCAGCTGCCTTCCATGATCCTGACCTGACTGGTGAATAAGGAAATTTCAGTTACCGGTACTAAAGATTTTGTAGTAACTCATGAGATGTATATATGTTGATTCAGGAAGATAAAGTTAGTTTCCTTGATATACACATTATTATTAATTATATTTATATTTTTATTATGGTGCAAAATGGTGGTAAGGTGCTGCTGCATCATGGCTTCTGGAGAAACACCTGTCCTGGTATAGTCTGTAAGGACTTTGCATTTTCTCTCCTGCATCCCAGACAAATTCATGCATGATTAATGGCTGACTCTAAATTGCCCAGTATGCATTAGTGTGTCCTGCTGCCCCATTTCATGCTGGTTACTGCTAGGCACCAGATGGTGGCAGAACAAGTTCTGGACTTCCATAAACACAAAACTGAATTAAATCCCTTTGGAAAATTGATAGATTTTTATTTATAATACACAATGTCAAGGGAAAAAGTGCTTTCTCCTGGGATGGATGGATGTACTGTAGAGCCAGTGGGCACATGGGATACAGTATGTATTGCATTTAACTTTATACAATTTGGCAGTATACTTCATTAAATTTGTAAGCTGCTAAGTGTAAGAATGACAAAGGCTGGTGAGGTGAAGTTTAAAAGCTTAGCTTGTGTTGCTGAGTGTGGTTTCTTGCTATCGATTTGGGTGCCTAACAGTATAAAAGTCCTAACAAAGAGCCAGGGAGGTAATCCTAAACTGAAAAAAGTAGATATAACCTCCATTCAACTTAAATTAATTAAGGTAATGATTCACACTTAATATTTTCAATCTGAACCAATATAATTCTTTTTATCTTATTGAACCCACAATTTTTAAGTTGAGGCAAATCATTTAGAGTGATTGGGTACAATTCACTTGTTTTATACTGAAGTAAATCTATTTTTTAAGTTGTTACAATTTAAAATGGTTTATTGGTCGTAACCTGTTTTTATGCTATTAGAAATATTATGAACATAACACATTCCAATGCTGTACTTTTTACATTTATTTAAAAATCTAGTGCAAATACATAAGCATTTTGCAGTGTAAATCTTAAATATGCAACAAAAATTATTAAACGTTTCTACAGCTTTCTTGAAAGTATGTTTTATTACGAGTTCTTATACTTAAAATTAACAGTTGAGAAACAGGGTTACTTACCAAAAATCCTCCGTTATAAAAGTCTGCTGCTGAAAATGACTAGACCTGTATAGCCACGTCCAATCCACTCGGGAAAGTGGTCTTCTTTTTTGGCAATTGGAAAGCCAACACGCTGGAAAGTTCGACCGTAAGAATATACAAATGGCCCCTCCCACACAGCACATGAACAACCTAAAATATTAGGTTAACTGAAATAGGATTTTTATGTTTATTCCCTCCACCATAACTTACTTTGGTTCAAACACATTTTTTTACTTTGATTGAAATCTGAAACCAAATATTTCAAGCTACAACACTAAATGACTAATCTTAAGTTGTTTGAAAGAGAAAATTTAAGTTGAATGAAAAACCTCAATGTTATACTTTTTGCAGTGTAGGAGACATTAGAAACTTTAGGGGGCAGGACATACTGTGTAAACATACATAACGAAGGGGGGCACTGTGCCACAATTTAAAATAACTCCAATTGATAAGTTGCCTAAAATCTTTATGGACCTTTTAATACGACTTCACCTTTAAAAACAAAAGCCCACTCTCATGCCCTTTTCTTAAATGTATTTTGGGGCACAGAATAAAGATGTTTTTCTTCTTTAATTTTAAATATATTTCAGGTCAAATTAATCATAGAAAATTGCCCTGCAGTTTGTAAATTTTGGGTATGAAGGACAACAAAAAAATAATGAGACAGATATTTAAACCGCAGCATTCATTATATCAACGTCAGCATTTCATAATTAAATTTGCTATAATTAAATTTAAGTACAAAGTCTGAACATGTTATTGTTTTTTATTAGGTATGAAAAAAAAACATAAGATTGAAATCAATTATTAATAGCAATGAGACAATAAAAATATATTATACATGTTTCAAAAAGGTCTTTTGGAGAAAGTGAAGTATCACATAAGCTACCATCTTCCATTTACAATGCCGTCTGGCCTCTTTTCAACGGTGCTACAGTAGCATTAAGGTCACTTCATTTATCACATTTTTTGGTAAAGCTTGCTCTAAAAAGCACCCCAATAAAAATGTCCTAAAGCCAGTCTTTCAAGATTTATTGCAATTGCCCAGTAAATGAAATAAATGGGTCATTATATTTAAAACTTGTTTCATGTCAGTTCAAAAACATTAGTCCATGGAGTGCTGACCACACATTTAAGACATGAAACTTAACTGGGCCTACTTTTTCATTGCATTTTAAACTATTTATGACATTGTACAAATATGTGAGATAATCCGAACTTCAGATTAAAGTTTGTGTGACTATAAGTGTGAGTTTGTGAAAGTGAGTGAGTGTATCTGTACATTTGTACGGTGTCCATTTTAGGCTGGGTCCTATACTTCACTCAGTGCTGCTGGGAAAGAAAGGATGCACAAAGGCACACACTCACCTTCTGTATTGGCATAACTGGTTTTGGGAAAATGACAAATGTCCTGAATCATTATGAGTATTGATGAGTAATGACACGATGAATAAGTGAGTAGTGATGTGTGATGAGCGACTACTGAGTAATGATTTTCAACAACAACATTTATTTATATAGCACACTTTCATACAAATGATGTAGCTCAAAGTGCTTTACATAATGAAGAAAGAGAAAAAGACAAAATAAATAAAATAGAATTTGGGAACAATAATTAACATAGAGTAAGGTCTGATGGCCAGGAAGGACAGAAAAAAACAAAAAACTCCAGACGGCTGGAGGAAAAAATAAAATCTGCAGGGGTTCCTGTGTGCAAACACACAGGTTTAATAGATAGTCTGTGCAAAGTGTAGCCTTGGATGAAACAGCAGGAAAGGTAAGGAAGTACCTTAGTGGCTGAAGTCCAAACTCTGTAGCATCTACCATGCTCTGCCTGACAATCATGTCCAGGTGAAATTTCAGTATGGAGTAAATGTTTAGGGACAGTGTCAAAAGTGAAGTATTTCCCACGATATTACAAAGGAATACTAAACTAGTCAATCAACACCATATTTATACTGGAAGATATCTTGACATCAGTAACCTTGGTGGTTGTGATCACTTTTTAACAACACAAAATGGTGGCTTCAAAATGGTGTCAGAATCCAATAAAAGACACAAGGATATTTTAACTAAGTTAACTAACAATCAATAAATACAAGACAAAAAGGGGGGAAAGAAAAAATCATAAAAATAACTCTATATGCACAAAAAATATATAAAGGACACACACTGTCACAAAAGTAAGGAATTAAATAGTAACATAATAATGTCCCTTGTAAAGAGTATAAGATATACATTTTTAAGTTGGATTCCAGAAGAAAATAAAAAATGTACTGGACATTTGGGAATGGGAATATGCTAACATCTTAATTAAGGAAAAAATTAGAAAGAAAAGAGACCAAGAGTAGGTTATATGTGGAGTTCAAACAAAAGACAGACAAGTACAAAAAAGTGAAGGCTTTAAAGTTGCCAGTGGAAACAACACTAAAGTCGGTGATGATAATAATGATGGTTTCAAAGAGGAACTCATGCAGCCAGGATAACAACTGGCTTTGCTGTTGTTGCCATTGTACAACTACACTCCAGAGGACTCTAAAAGTGTTTGCCATCTCTTGTAACAATGTTGGTGTTGGGGGCATTTGGGTTATGGAGTTCTAAGAGGAGAATCTGCTGAGAAGAAGGTTTTTTTTATGTGTGTGTGTGACGAAACAGCAAGTCAGGAAAGGTGGAAATAGATTCAGGCTTGATATTCATATTGAAGGAGAAGACACAGCAGTCATAAACATAACTGTTTTGCTACCAGGAACAAGGAGAATGATTTTTGTTATTCAGTCTGACATTGTTTAGAGCAGGGGTGAGCAACGTCAGTCCTGGAGGGCCGCAGTGGCTGTAGGTTTTTGTTCCAACTCAATTGCTTAATGAGAAGTCAGTTATTGCTGATGAAGCGCTTGTTGCTGAAGAAACAATATGCTGCTTCATTTCAGTTGTCCTGCCATTAATGGCTTATTATAGTCTTAAACAGTTGCAGCCACTGTTTTTATTTGCTCCTTATTAGCAATATATGGTTTCCATATACATCTGTGTGTATTCATTTAGATTTGATTTTTAATTTGATATACTATATTAATGCCTGAGTGGAATTTTTCTTTTTGCATGACCCTTGGGGAGTAAAGTGTATCTGGTTTAATAAAACATTTCAAGGAAACTAAAGAGAAAAAAGTGAAGGACTGAGAATTACTCATCTATATTTGGCTTCAAATCATTTAGATGATATCCTAGGAAAGGAAGAAAATCTATGATATGAAAATGAGCTGACATTGTAGAGTTTAAACACTGACAAGCCATGAAATAAAATAAGAGCTTTTATTGGCAAGGATTGGTTTCTAATTAAGCCACTGAGTTGGAACAAAAACCTGTAGCCAGGATCGCCGTTGCTCACCCCTGGTTTAGAGGTTCCAGTAAACAGTTTTATTTTTTGCCAGTTACAAGATCTCTGTCTCTTTGTTCCAATATTTTTATAGCAGTTGTGGAAACCAAGAGAAAAGCTACTCTTAAGTGCACAATAACTGCAGTGTATCTGCTGTTTCGGAGTTTTGCTTTGTCCTATCATGTCAATATATATGTCCTCACAGGTGGCGCAGTGGTAATGCTTCTGCTTTGCAGTAAGAAGATTGTGGGTTCGCTTCCTGGTTCCTCCCTGTGTGGATAGCGCTTTGAGTACTGAGAAAAGCGCTATATAAATGTAATGAATTATTATTATTATTTATATTTTGAATACTGTTGATTTCCTACCCCTGACCCTAAATAAACATTTTCAAAACTATTACAAAGTCTTCTTCTTATGAAAAAAGGTCCAGGTAATCAGGGGTTTCATTGCTCTTTGCAAATCACCATTATTTACAGTTAGTGAGTCATTTTAAAATTGATTAAAAGTTTAAAATGGCATACCTCTTGAAGCAATCCATATAATAAGATAAATTCTTCCCTCTGTTTACAAGAAATGAGTTGGCGTTAGGATGAACTCCGGACATAAGTTACTAATATCTCTCATTCTTGTTTTTCTTGCTTCAAAAACAACAACAACAACAAATAGAAACCACAATAAAAGCTATGTAATTAAAAAGAACATTTCATCCGAAACTGGCCATTTACAATTGATCTGTAATAGGCAACGACACGTCACACTGCTGAAGAAACACGGAATGAGTGTTCACGTCAGCAGGAAGTGACACACAACTTAGCTTTTACTTAGCTCTCACTTTGATTGTTATATTACATGTTAGAAATTACCGGCCATTTACTTTAAACAGTACTTGACAATTTATTTACTAATCTGAAGGCTCAGTAAGGCCACAAGGTATGAAAGCAATTCCCAGAACAAGTCGTTGAGTCCGTATTTATTATCAAATGGTGGAAAGTGCTCAGCTACACTTTACATTGAAACATTTGTAATCACTCTAAACATTAGATAGAGCTTATGAATTTTGATAGCGCTTGAATGAATTATTTTATTGCCCTGTAGTGTTTGAGATTTAATGCAATGATGCCATCTTCCAGTGATATAAATTCAACTGTTTAGTTATAAATTACCCTTCATAGAAATCACCCTAAAAAGGTGCTTTATAAAGCAGGTAAGTAGACTTAACTTCCGTTAAGAACTGTGGTATTGTGGTCAGCAATACTACAGGTGCGTCACTTTGGCTAGAGGTCAGTTAATAGGCTGTCAAATAGTCTTGATCTGATATAGCTCCTTTACAAGGAATTGTGAAACACAAGGGATGCTTTTGACTCTTCCCCGATCTTAAAATGTTACCAAAGAGAAAAAGATGTTAAAAACAGGTGGTTCTGATATACTGTATATACAGTCATATGAAAAAGTCTGGGAACCCCTCTCAGCCTGCATAATAATTTACTCAACTTTCAACAAAAAAGATAACAATGGTATGTCTTTCATTTCCTAGGAACATCTGAGTATTGGGATGTTTTCCGAACAAAGATTTTTAGTGAAGCAGAATTTAGTTGTATGAAATTAAATCAAATGTGAAAAACTGGCTGTGCAAAAATTTGGGTCCCCTTGTAATTTTGCTGATTTGAATACATGTCATTGTTCAATACTGATTACTTGCAACACCAAATTGGTTGGATTAGCTCATTAAGCATTGAACTTCATAGACCGGTGTGTCCAATCATGAGAAAAGGTATTTAAGGTGGTCAATTGCAAGTTGTGCTTCCCTTTGACTCTCCTCTGAAGAGTGACAACATGGGATCCTCAAAGCAACTCTCAAAAGATCTGAAAACAAAGATTGTTCAGTCTCATGGTTTAGGGGAAGGCTACAAAAAAGCTATCTCAGAGGTTTTAAACTGACAGTTTCAACTGTAAGGAATGTAATCAGGAAATGGAAGGCCACAGGCACAGTTGCTGTTAAACCCAGCAGGTCTGGCAGGCCAAGAAAAATACAGGAGCAGCATATGCGCAGGATTGTGAGAATGGTTACAGACAACCCACAGATCACCTCCAAAGACCTGCAAGAACATCTTGCTGCAGATGGTGTATCTGTACATCATTCTACAATTCAGCGCAATTTGCACAAAGAACATCTGAATGGCAGGGTGATGAGAAAGAAGCCCTTTCTGCACTCACGCCACAAACAGAGTCGCTTGTTGTATGCAAATGCTCATTTAGACAAGCCAGATTCATTTTGGAACAAAGTGCTTTGGACTGATGAGACAAAAATTGAGTTATTTGGTCATAACAAAAAGCGATTTGCATGGTGGAAGAGAACACCGCATTCCAAGAAAAACACCTGCTACCTACTGTCAAATTTGGAGGAGGTTCCATCATGCTGTGGGGCTGTGTGGCTAGTTCAGGGACTGTGAACCTTGTTAAAGTCGAGGGTTGGATAAATTCAACCCAATATCAACAAATTCTTCAGGATAATGTTCAAGCATCAGTCACAAAGTTGAAGTCACGCAGGGGTTGGCATTCATGCAGAGGGAGAAGTACAAAGTTCTGGAATGGCCGTCACAGTCCCCTGACTTGAATATCATCGAAAATCTATGGGATGATTTGAAGCAGGCTGTCCATGCTCAGCAGCCATCAAATTTAACTGAACTGGAGAGATTTTGTATGGAAGAATGGTCAAAAATACCTCCATCCAGAATCCAGACACTTGTCCAAGGCTAAAGGAGACTTCTAGAGGCTGTTATATTTGCAAAAGGAGGCTCAACTAAGTATTGATGTAATATCTCTGTTGGGGTGCCCAAATTTATGCATCTGTCTAATTTTATTATGATGCATATTGCATATTTTCTGTTAATCCAATAAACTTAATGTCACTGCTGAAATACTACTATTTTCATAAGGAATGTCATACTGTATATTAAAAGAAAGTTCTGAAAACTTTGAAAGCTCAGCTAATGATAAACAAAAATCCAAATAACTTTTTCATAAGACTGTAATTCACACAAGAGAGGAGAACAGAGGTAACAAACTTACTTTTGCTTAGAGGGTCTGTGATGCTTAAAAGAATTGATTGTAGTTGCCATTAATGCCATTAGATGAAGGCTTATAGATTGGTGGCAGCTGGTGTCCTGCACAACCTATGACATCCTGAAAGACAGAACAAAGCCCATGTCACAAACATAAGCAAAAAGGGCAAACCACAATAAACTTGAGTGTCTCCTCAAGATTATTTTTAATTGTGAGAGCCCAGAGATCTAAAAATATTCGCTGCCTTGTTTCCAATAAATTTTAACACTGAAATTACTAGAGGCATCAATCCTGTGTGAAGACAGCAACTGTGGCAGTAAGCTAGCAGACACTGCAGTTGCTTTGCAGAGTTTAACTTAACAGAAACATCACCTGCTACTGCAGAACTTTCCATATCAGAAGAATTTGGCTATCTGGTAAGAAGCCATGTACTGTAATACTCAGGTGAACTAGACAAAGTGTTAAACGTTTTTGTCACTGTACAAAAATAAACATAAGAAAACAATTAGTCCCATTCCAACTCCAGGACTTCCTATACAAGTCCTTTAGTGGAGTGTACTCCTCACTTTGTACCATACCAAATACTCCTCCATCTTTTCCTCCCACATAATTTATCAGAATTTTTTTAGCTTGGATTTCTCTGGCCAAATGAAAACGTGTTCATCTTCATCTCCCTCTCAAAGTGCACTTGAGCATTGGTTGGAAAAGGATTTCAGATTCTCCCAAGAGATCACTTCTGAGTAAAACACTGTAACCAGTTCTGGCATCAGAAAAGTCATCCGGAATCCTTGAAATCATCCTCCTAGAACGTCCCAGATATGTAGTTCTAAGCCCAGCTGCACCCTTAAAGGGCCAAGCAACCCTGGGTGTTCTGGCCATAACAATCGATAGCAGGGGACCAGGCATCATGCATCGAAACGTTGATACCACTTAGCTGACTAAGGGGCATTTATGTAATTAATTAAAACCCCTCTCCCTTTTTCATTCTTATATTGTGTCATTGGCATAATTACTTGTGGAAGCAATTTCCATAAAATAGATATTTTTATTATAGTCGCCTTGTAAGCCTGTGCTTCTCGGTCTTAAAGAACCCTTCTGATTCTCACCTGGCAATCTTCAACAGTATAGCAAAGCAATTTTCACATCAATTTTTTCTTTTTATTAATTTTTATTCTAGATTGTACCACAGTAAGTTGATTAAAGCAAAGCAGACATACAATGCAATATCCTGTTCAAATCAGATCAGTCATCTCCTCTCCCCTTTCCAGTGAAAGAAAGCAGAATTATTCAATATAAGGTAATCACATTGAAAAAAGAAAAAAAGAGACGTTACCAGGGATAGCAGAGGTTCATTAAGCTTAAGTTATTAAGGACAACATTAATAAATGTCTGTCAAATTCTAAAATGGTTTTGAAGAGTTCCTCATAACATCAATTTGATTTTTGTCATCTTTGAGTGAAACAGAAAATCCTTTTCCCACTGAGTTACAGTATAATAGGTGGGTTAGAATTCTGACCCCTAAGCAAAATTGGGTGATGTGCTAGTAGTGCTAGTGCAAGTCACCACAGAACATTTTTTATTAAACAAATTAGAAACTTGCTACACATTTTATATATATCTATTCCTGAGCTGATTTTGGCTAATGTGGATGAAGATTCAGACAGCATCTCCAGAGTATCTAAAAAGACTTTCAAGGAATTTACTGATTTTATAAATGATAGTAAAGAAATCTTTTAAATGCAGTTTCAGGAAATCAATAGAATTCTAGTTCAATATGCGCCAAATACGCACAATTCAACTACAGATCACACGTATCTCATTTAGATTATCTCCGATGTACCCAGGGTGAGATCCAACTTGTAAGCGATGCCATCAAGCACCACCAAAAGAATATTACCAAATGAAATCAGAATTACCTAGAATGAAACAATTACATTTTTGGTGGATATGTATAAATATTTAGGTGTTTTTTTATAACTTGCTTTAAAGTTGTGGAGGTTGAATTCATTTCTTGAATTTGTTCTGTCAGATGGTCACTCTGAAATCGTGGATTTACTCTTTCCTGTATGGAATGTTTTCCTGATTCCCAGTCTATACGTTATACCTTTGGTTGCTATCACTTAAACACAGTGCTAAACAGATAATCCATTCTCCATCATTTGACTACAAAAGGCAATAATACTGAACTTAGAATAGAGTGGTAAGAATGCCTTATTACATCTAAATATTAGATTTTGGGGGAAAAATTGTACAAAAGACACAAGTCATTGATACTCAAATATCAGCTCTAATGTGTGTTTGGAGATTTTTCAGATAAGCAAGATAGACATTTTGAGGTAAGGCTGCTATAGTCATTCATCATGGTGCGAGGGAATGGCAAAATGTTGCACGTTGATTAGCACATGCACTGTACTCTGTGCACATGCCGGTAATGACCCTTGTGGTTGAACGGTGGTGAAGCCTGTGTTCAAGGATGAAATATTAGGACAACGACTCGGTTATCCCATTTAATTCTTTTAAACAGAAAATAAAATAAATGTGTGATGCCAGTGCAAAACAAAAAATACAGGCGGTTGCCGTCTTTCTAAGGATGTCGTTGCAGGTCCTTTCCTGCTTGCAGGTTAGCTCGACTCCAGGGATGCATGACTTTACAGGAATGACCTTGGAAGGGGCTGAGTTAGTTGCTGTCTGTGGATGTTTTCTCGGAGTTGTGGAGGCAGAAACAGATGAAAAGTTTAGTGACAGCGCCCCTTCTTGCTTCAGGGTGGTACTACTTATCTCAGCAGAGCCTGGAATGTGACCCACTGACGAGCAAGCGTGACACCCTATAAACATACTATCCAATACCACACTGCTTGCATGAAGATTTATTTTGCTCATCTGGGAGAATCCCAAACCACCTTATATAATTATAAGGGAAAGAAATGTCCATCCATCCATTATCCAACCCGCTATATCCTAACTACAGGGTCACGGGGGTCTGCTGGAGCCAATCCCAGCCAACATAGGGCGCAAGGCAGGAAACAAACCCCTGGCAGGGCGCACACACACACCCACACACAAGGGACAATTTAGAATCGCCAATGCACCTAACCTGCATGTCTTTGGACTGTGGGAAGATACCGGTGCACCCGGAGGAAACCCATACAGACACGGGGAGAACATGCAAACTCCACGCAGGGAGGACCCGGGAAGCGAACACAGGTCTCCTAACTGTGAGGCAGCAGTGCTACCCACTGCGCCACCGTACCGCCCAGAAAGCAATGTTCCACAGTATACTATGTTAAACTAGAAAAAAAAAATCAAATTGTCTTTATGAGGATCTGTTCAAAACTTGTTAAGCAGTTGAGAAGAACTCATTAATACAATTCTAAAGTAAACTTGCTGGGTCCATGTAAAGAACTATATTAGATGGGGCTCCCCGTTCACTGCTGTCTTTGTCAGGTGGGAGTTCTTTCTGGATTGTTTTTGAAGCATATGTTATTCTCATTTGTGTGACTGATTTGTCTTTAAAATGCATTATACTGTTGGAGGGTTAAGAATTTTTGTGAAGCCAAAACTATTGGAAGGATAATGAAAATTTTAGTTTACATTAGTATGGGACATTCCCAAAGCATATGGCCCATTTTCCAGGAACCTGACAACTAGTAGCATGTTGACTCAGCTCACCTGTGGTAAATGTGAATGATGGGTCAGGGCTGAGATAAATTAGACCACAAATCAAAGAGAAGCATATTTTATCTATTGATGATTTCTGTCCGTTGGGCTGAAAGGTCCAATTCTGAATGTGACTCAGGTTATTTAGGGATTTGCACTTTTAAAGAAACTTTTAAAGTTTGGAGATGCTGTCTATATAGTCCATCCATCCATTTTCCAACCCGCTGAATCCGAACACAGGGTCACGGGGGTCTGCTGGAGCCAATCCCAGGGCACAAGGCAGGAACCAATCCCGGGCAGGGTGCCAACCCACCGCAGGACACACACAAACACACCCACACACCAAGCACACACTAGGGCCAATTTAGAATCGCCAATCCACCTAACCTGCATGTCTTTGGACTGTGGGAGGAAACCGGAGCGCCCGGAGGAAACCCACGCAGACACGGGGAGAACATGCAAACTCCACGCAGGGAGGACCCGGGAAGCGAACTCAGGTCCCCAGGTCTCCCAACTGCGAGGCAGAAGCGCTACCCACTGTGCCACCGTGCCACCTGTCTATATAGTCATCATTCCAAAATTAAATGGTTTCTACAGCACATGCTATACTGAAGGGAAATTCGGAAACACCCCCAGATTTAGGAACAGTCTTTAACTTGCATGAAGTAAAAGAAATGTGATGACTAATATATTTATAATATATTTCAGGCACAGTTGTTCACAGGATGAAAATGTGTTGCCGGCATAAATACCTCTGAAATCCACAATGCCATATGTTACACATTGTGTGATTTAAGGATGATGGGAATAATAATAATAATTCATTACATATATATAGCGCTTTTCTCAGTACCCCCTCCTTTAACCGTCACCTTATCGTGGTGGAGGGGTTTGCATGTCCCAATGATCCTAGGAGCTCTGTTGTCCGGGGCTTTATGCCCCTGGTAGGGCCACCCAAGGCAAACTGGTCCTAGGTGAGGGATGAGACAAAGAGCGGTTAAACAAACCTCCTATGAAGAAAAACAATTTTGGACGGCGTTTTCCCTTGCCCGGACGTGGGTCACCGGGGCCCCACTCTGGAGCCAGGCCTGGAGGTGGGGCTCGATGGCGAGCGCCTGGTGGCCGGGCCTGCACCCATGGGGCTCGGCCGGGCACAGCCCGAAGAGGCAACGTGGGTCCCCCTTCCCATGGGCTCACCACCTATGGGAGGGGCCAAGGAGGTCGGGTGCAGTGTGAGTTGGGTGGTGGCCGAAGGCGGGGACTTTGGCGGTCCGATCCTCGGCTACAGAAGCTGGCTCTTGGGACGTGGAATGTCACCTCTCTGAAGGGGAAGAAGCCTGAGCTAGTGCGCGAAATTGAGAGGTTCCGGCTAGATATAGTCGGACTCACCTCGACGCACAGCTTGGACTCTGGAACCAATCTCCTTGAGAGGGGCTGGACTCTCTACCACTCTGGAGTTGCCCCCGGTGAGAGGTGCCGAGCAGGTGTGGGTATACTTATTGCCCCCCAACCTGGAGCCTGTACATTGGGGTTTACCCCGGTGGACGAGAGGGTAGCCTCCCTTCGCCTTCGGGTGGGGGGACGGGTCCTAACTGTTGTTTGTGCGTATGCACCGAACAGCAGTTCGGAGTACCCACCCTTTTTGGAGTCCCTGGAGGGGGTGCTAGAGGGCATACCTTCTGGGGACTCCCTCGTTCTGCTGGGAGACTTCAATGCTCACGTGGGCAATGACAATGAGACCTGGAAGGGCGTGATTGGGAGGAATGGCACCCCTGATCTGAACCCGAGCGGTGTTTTGTTATTGGACTTCTGTGCTCGTCACGGATTGTCCATAACGAACACCATGTTCAAGCATAGGGGTGTTCATATGTGCACTTGGCACCAGGACACCCTAGGCCTCAGTTCGATGATCAACTTTGTGGTCGTGTCGTCGGACTTGCGGCCACATGTCTTGGACACTCGGGTGAAGAGAGGGGCGGAGCTGTCAACTGATCACCACCTGGTGGTGAGTTGGCTTCGATGGTGGGGGGAGGATGCCGGTCAGGCGTGGTAGGCCCAAACGTGTTGTGAGGGTCTGCTGGGAACGTCTGGCAGAGCCCCCTGTCAGAAGTAGCTTCAACTCCCACCTCCGGCAGAACTTCGACCACATCCCGAGGGAGGTGGGGGACATTGAGTCCGAATGGGCCATGTTCCGTGCCTCTATTGTTGAGGCAGCTGACCGGAGCTGTGGCCGTAAGGTGGTCGGTGCCTGTCGTGGCGGCAATCCCCGAACCCGCTGGTGGACACCGGCGGTGAAGGATGCCGTCAAGCTGAAGAAGGAGTCCTACAGGACCCTTTTGTCCTGTGGGACCCCGGAGGCAGCTGATGGGTACCGGCAGGCCAAGCGGAATGCGGCTTTGGTGGTTGCTGAGGCAAAAACTCGGGCGTGGGAGGAGTTTGGGGAGGCCATGGAGAATGACTTTCGGACGGCTTCGAGGAGATTCTGGTCCACCATCCGGCGTCTCAGGAAGGGGAAGCAGTGCAGTGTCAACACTGTATATGGTGGGGATGGTGCGCTGCTGACCTCGACTCGGGACGTTGTGGGTCGGTGGGGGGAATACTTCGAAGACCTCCTCAATCCCATTAACATGCCTTCCAATGAGGAAGCAGAGCCTGGGGACTCAGAGGTGGGCTCCCCCATCTCTGGGACTGAGGTCACCGAGGTGGTCAAAAAACTCCTTGGTGGCAGGGCCCCGGGGGTGGATGAGATACGCCCGGAGTTCCTCAAGGCTCTGGATGTTGTAGGACTGTCTTGGCTGACACGCCTCTGCAACATCGCATGGACATCAGGGACAGTGCCTCTGGATTGGCAGACCGGGGTGGTGGTCCCCCTCTTTAAGAAGGGGGATCGGAGGGTGTGTTCCAACTACAGAGGGATCACACTCCTCAGCCTCCCTGGAAAAGTCTATTCAGGGGTCCTGGAGAGGAGGGTCCGTCGGATAGTCGAGCCTCGGATTCAGGAGGAACAGTGTGGTTTTCGTCCTGGTCGCGGAACAGTGGACCAGCTCTATACCCTTAGCAGGGTCCTGGAGGGTGCATGGGAGTTTGCCCAACCAGTCTACATGTGTTTTGTGGACTTAGAAAAGGCATTCGACCGTGTCCCTCGGGGAATCCTGTGGGGGGTACTCCGAGAGTATGGGGTACCGGCCCCCCTGATAAGGGCTGTTCAGTCCCTGTACGATCAGTGCCAGAGCTTGGTCCGCATTGCCGGCAGTAAGTCGAACCCGTTTCCAGTGAGAGTTGGACTCCGCCAGGGCTGCCCTTTGTCACCGATTCTGTTCATAACTTTTATGGACAGAATTTCTAGGCGCAGCCAGGGTGTTGAGGGGGTCCGGTTTGGTGGGCTCAGGATTGGGTCACTGCTTTTTGCAGATGATGTTGTCCTGTTTGCTTCATCAGGCCGTGATCTTCAGCTCTCTCTGGATCGGTTCGCAGCCGAGTGTGAAGCGGCTGGGATGAGAATCAGCACCTCCAAATCCGAAACCATGGTCCTCAACCGGAAAAGGGTGGAGTGCCCTCTCAGGGTTGGTAGCGAGATCCTGCCCCAAGTGGAGGAGTTCAAGTATCTCGGGGTCTTGTTCACGAGTGAGGGAAGAATGGAGCGTGAGATCGACAGGCGGATCGGTGCGGCATCCGCAGTAATGCGGGCGTTGCATCGGTCTGTCGTGGTGAAAAAGGAGCTGAGCCGCAAGGCGAAGCTCTCAATTTACCAGTCGATCTATGTTCCTACCCTCACCTATGGTCATGAGCTATGGGTAGTGACCGAAAGAACGAGATTGCGAATACAAGCGGCTGAAATGAGTTTCCTCCGCAGGGTGTCTGGGCTTTCCCTTAAAGATAGGGTGAGAAGCTCAGTCATCCGGGAGGGGCTCAGAGTAGAGCCGCTGCTCCTCCGCATCGAGAGGAGTCAGATGAGGTGGCTCGGGCATCTGATCAGGATGCCTCCTGGACGCCTCCCTGGTGAGGTGTTCCGGGCACGTCCAACCGGGAGGAGGCCCCGGGGAAGACCCAGGACACGCTGGAGGGACTATGTCTCTCGACTGGCCTGGGAACGCCTTGGGATTCTCCCGGAAGAGCTAGAAGAAGTGGCCGGGGAGAGGGAAGTCTGGGCATCTCTGCTCAAGCTGCTGCCCCCGCGACCTGACCTCGGATAAGCGGGAGACAATGGATGGATGGATGGATTTTCTCAGTACTCAAAGCGCTATCCACACAGGGAGGAACCGGGAAGGGAACCCACAATCTTCCACAGTCTCCTTATGGAATATATGATTGTCTTGTAAAACTGCAATCAACACTAACAGCACTAGCATTTTCAAATTTCTCCCATGTTGGCATCATATTTTGATTGAGTGATAACCCGCTGGATTTCTTGTTAGATAGCAATTAAAGGTGACTGGTGCACAGAGTGAAGCAGGGTGGAGACAGGACAGGATTTCCCATTGTTAACCACCCCAATGCAGTTTCATTTCTTTCTGATTTGTTCCAGAGTTGCATCATATATTCGCAACCAGTAGTAGAGTTGACAATTACACAGCTTTAAATCTGAAGAACTGATGCAAAGTAGTCATCTTTAAATGGCAAGGTGAATAAATGTTTCACATGTACACAACAGTATATAGACAGCAATGTGCAAAAGCTAGAAAATTAACACGAGAAAATGGAGCATCTCAGATTGAATATAAACATTACATTTTAAAAAAAATGTAATATGGGAGAAATGGGACCTCCACCTGGCTTCAAACGCTGAAAATCAAGAACAATTCTGTAATTGTAAGAATATCAAAAATCAAAAGGCAGTGTGATCTCCTAAGAATAGGAATGTGAACCAAAGGAGTGCTTTTCAAGAAATTCCATAAATGTAACATTAAATGTGCAAAAGTCTCTTCATGGTGCAAGTGTTAAGTTCCCTAATACTCAGGACATCCATCCATCCATTTTCCAACCCGCTGAATCCGAACACAGGGCCACGGGGGTCTGCTGGAGCCAATCCCAGCCAACACAGGGCACAAGGCAGGAACCAATCCCGGGCAGGGTGCCAACCCACCGCAGGACACACCCACACACCAAGCACACACTAGGGCCAATTTAGAATCTCCAATCCACCTAACCTGCATGTCTTTGGACTGTGGGAGGAAACCGGAGCGCCCGGAGGAAACCCACGCAGACACGGGGAGAACATGCAAATTCCACGCAGGGAGGACCCGGGAAGCAAACCCAGGTCCCCAGGTCTCCCAACTGCGAGGCAGCAGTGCTACCCACTGCGCCACCGTGCCGCCCAATACTCAGGACACTGTTTTTTAATTCAATCCATCCATTTTCTAATCTGCTTGTCCAGTTCAGGGTTGTGAGGTTCAGAGCATTGGGCACAACGCAGGAAGGAGCCCTGGGCAGAGTGCCAGTCTTATCAGAGAGCCCACCCACGGTCACACTCGTGGTCACCCAGGCCCCCATTGTCTTGACATATTCTTTATCTCTTTTTTTTTCAGTGAAGAAGTAGCAGCCCTTTCAGCAGAGAGAATTTGACATTCTATTTTAAGTCAAGAAGCCAATAGTTTCATCATTTCTGAGAACTCATTTTGAAAGACCATAAAAGGGGAAGCAAGTTCTCAAGAAAGTTCAGTACCACAACAAATATATTTATATTATAACATGATTAAATGAATTAATATAAGAAAAAAACAGCTTTCCGTACTGTTTAACTAAATGTATTTTAAAGCATGCAATAAATGACCTCACACAGGGTGGAACGTTTAGCTAGATTTAAAGAAATGGGTAGTGCGTTGTTTTCATGCTGCAGATAATTAAATAAAGCTTATTACTAATTTAAAAGGGTTTTAAGTCTTGGAATTATATCCAGTATCTGCAGAGTGTACCTGAAGAGTAATGAGATAAATAAAAAATGGTACAAGATGGTATTTTATTTTTCCTTATTGTATTAACATGGTAACTTAATGACGTATTTGTATTTGTGAAGCGGGTGACCATGTGAGTATCTCATAATAAGGGAACAAATAAGCATGCTGGAAATGTGGGCCAAGATGTCAATATACCAATGAGTGGTGTGCCATGTTTTCCATATGAAGAATATTAGCAGCAACATGACCTCCCCTGATCAAAACATTGGTCATTGCACTTAAAAGCAAAGACCACTCATGAAGCAAGGTCTGAACTCCTACATAAATGTCATGTAACGCTCACTGCAGCATTTTCGGACAACCTTTTCATGGCAAACCAAATTAACATCTGCAAATACACATTAAAGGTATCTTAAAGTAAGCTTCAGTCAAGATATACTTTAGCAGAGCCATCTTCACATACTGTATGGGCACAATGGGCACTGGCATAGGGGCCCACAATGTTTTGGATGCCTATGTATGTTTCTGTATTGCGATCAAAACAGGGGCCCCAGCACACTACTTTGCCCCGGGGCCTATAGTGCTGTTAAGACAGCCCTGTATGTTAGTAGTATGAAGTACTGGGTAAATATTTCAAACACAGTTGGCAATTTCTTTAATGTTAAACCTCTTCAGCTTTTGAATGGGGCACCTTGAAATGCCCAGGATTTTTTGAGATACCTTGAAGTGTTTTTTGAGCTATTATTATTACTGTTGGGGTCATGCATGTAAGTATATGAAAAAATATTATCACTCTGGTTACTTTATTTTCTGCCCACTTATAGCTTTTTGAGGTTAAGAATATATACTTTCAAATATATATTATGAATATGTAGTGAAATATAAGATGGTGGTGGCTGGAAAATCTTGTAGCAACATCAGACACAAGGAAAGATTCAGCCTGTGATGGGGCATCACACCATTGTAGGGCTCAAAAACGCACCCACCCATTCACACATATCAGGCCAACTTATCTAACCTGCATTTTTTTGGATGTGAGAGACAATGCATGCACACGAGAAGAAAGGGCTTGTAGCCCATTACTCAGCCCAGAAAGAATTCAGAAGCTCCTGATTAGTTCCAGCTGACTGCAGGTTCTAAAGGTTATTGATTTCAAATTGATTTTTATATTACTGTTTCTATAATTATTTTACAATTAGCAATGAATCAAAAACATTGTTCCATATATACACTCACACCACCCAGAGCATTAGTAGGCTTCACTAGCTTTTCAGGGTTACACTTCTGTACTCCAACTCCCAAGCACCCCTGCAGGTGTCCCGACTGGGCTGCCACACGAGGACCACTGCCATTTGGGGATGGAACTTCTCTCAACTCCTGGCTTCCGCTGGTCCAGGCAACATATTAGTCAAGTCGGGCACAGAGTTATTTCTTCATCCCACCAGCCAACCCGTCTCTCCTTCTTTTTTGGCCTCCCGTCCAGGTACGAAGCTGTCCTTTTCTGTTCTCCTCCTACAATATTGTGATGCCCGGATGCATACAGCTGCCCTAACCTCAACACAGACAGACAGGACGCAGGTATGGTCCACACAGCAAACGGTTTTAATTTCCACTGGGAAGCGCTTTCCTTTGCTCCCCAGACTCACACAGTACAGCAAAGCACTAAAACACTAATCACCAACAGAGTCCCTTCACTTTCAGTCCTCCACAACAGGCTTTGTCCTCTTCCTCCCCATTCTGGCCACTGACTCCTGGCGACTGGCCCGTTTTTATAGGGCACCCGGAAGGAGTCCAGGTGCCCAACGAGCTTCTTCCAGCAGCACTTCCGGGTGTGGCAAAAGTGCTGCCAAATAGGGCCCTGCAAACGTCCAGGCCCCCCCCTGGCGATGGCCACTGGCCCCAACAAGGTTGAGCTTCCATGCTTATAACCCACGGCCTGGCTGGAAGCCAAAGGGGCTGCCCTCTGTCAGTCTTGAAAATACTCTCTCCCCCGGTCCTTCCATGGCCAGGGCGATCCGCCACAATATATATATACATATATATATATAAGTATGTATATATACACATATATATATAATAACACGAGATGGCGTTATACCAGCGCCTAACCCGACACACAGACACTGACAACATGTCTTTAAAACACTAAGAAGCTATTTAATTTCTTTTGCCTTCTTGTACAGTGCTCAAAGCACCTCCATCACAATAAACAAATACACAAATAATATTCAAATCTCTCCTCCACACCTCCCAGCAAGCTCTGTCCACTACCACCCAACTCTGGCTCACTTGCTGGGTTCCCATCAGTCCTTTAAATAATCTTTGACCTGGAAGTGCTTCTGTCCTTCCGACCATGTGACTGGCTGGCACTTCTGGATCTAATGAAGGACTGAGATTTTCTTCAGCCCGGAAGTACTTCAGGGCTTCTGTCCTCGTGACTACCTCGTACTTCTGGGCTATAAGGAAAGAATATGTCCCCAGGTTCTTCGATAGCTCCTCCTGGCGGCACCCACAGCACCCAACAGGGCTGAGAAATCAAACTCCAAGTTCCAGGATGCCCTGTGGGAATCCGGGGCACCTCTTCGCTCCAGGGGAGCTGCCATCTAGCATTTTGGGGGAAGCAGTGTCGGCAAGTAGCTGCCTTCTCCCATCCTTCCATTCCAGGGGCGTCCCGGCTGGGTTGAGCCGTCCATCACAATATATACAATAAAATAGATTTCCCTTGCTTGTTTTAAGGCTTTATCATTGGCCCAATCTACCTTAAAACCTTAAAACACTTTCAATTGAGTATATTTTATCAAATTCTTCAAGCATCATGGAAGAACCTGCACATTCACTCCTGTAACAATGTAAGGAAAAAAATGTTAAGTGTGAATTAACAAATAAGAAGAAAGAGGAAATATTGTCCAGAGATTAAATGACTAAAATTTGCTATTGGCCCTCCATTTCTAATTAATCAAGGAATACCTTCTTGTTTAATGAAAAAAAGACATTTATTCTGTGAAAAAGATATCTCAATCACCAATGACTGACTAGAAATCACTTTTAGAATATCAATATAAAACTGAAATGACATTTAAAATAAACAATTACCATTTCATTAGTGTGTCTAATGAGGTGATGCCTACAATAACCTTGAATTTTGTAGTCATGAAGGCAAAATAAAATCAACAGAAATAATAAGATTATCCAAGAAAATTTACTTAAAGCTTTTGAAACATTCTTTGAAAATGATAAACAAAAGACAATCTCTCATGGTTCAACAAAAAATTCAAGATTACATATAGTACATAAAAAATAAATTTTTCCAAGATTCAGTATACCCTTATTTATATGCAGTTATGTAAAAATGTATTTATTTTTTAAACCATGTAAAGCAATTAGGTAAGTTCAAAATAAATACAGTATATATATGTTCAATTCTTTTTTATAATACTTCACATTTCAAAATACAGTACAGTAGTAATAACCATACCTACAATAATGTAATTGTAGGCCTAATTACACTTTCATATTATCTGGGTATTCCCATGTATGTTTGATTATCTGAACTAGTGGATTGACTGAATCAGCCTTGGTCCCAATCTACTGTAGTACCAGTAGTAATGTCACACATTATCATAGTGAGGCCTTTGTCTTTTTTTCCTGTGAGATGTATGTTGTAGAAGGGATTACATTGCTGTTTGAATGCATTTGAGTCCTACTGCAATTATAGAGTCCCCAAATCATAATTTAATCAGAACTATTATTTTTCATCTTAAATAATTAGTGTGAAAGTAAAAATTACATATTTTGATTAACAGGAAATCATGTATGTAATAGAAAAATTAAATCAAAAAGAAATTAGTGCAGTTAGTCCTCCTCTACATTGCATGGGTAAACCCATGTTAGTAACTATAATCAAGTGGTAAACATGCGGAACCAAATTAACCAATCCACAAGAAAAATAATGAATATAAAGAATTGCAGGTCTCACTAGCTGCATCTCAGGAAAGTGTACATGCCTCTGAATATGAAGAATAAAGAATTGAAATGGCATTCATAGGAGAGTTGTCACAAAGAAGCCTCTGCTGTCAAAAGTGAACCAAACTGTCTATCTGTCCATCCATAGAGCACTTGGACAAACCTGACAGCTTCTGGAAGCCCATTCTCTGTGCAGATGTGTCCTGTCACACACGTGCATTTAGGAGGCAGTCAAAAAGCCTAAAGGTGAGTGAAACATTGTGAGACAAGGGGTTGTCACATGGTACTTATCCAAATCTCTCATTCTTCTCAGCAGGAAAACCGAGGAAAAATAACAAAACTACTTCCAGGGTTCCAAAATGGCCGCCGGTACGACACTTCCGGTGCCAGACATGACATCATTTCTGGCAACTACTGATGGCATCACTTCTGGTTTTTTTGTTAGATGATGTCGCTTCCATCTCACCGCATCAACGTCAGATCCTGCCAACCATTTCCTATTTTCATTTTCTTTTACTGTATAGAAATGCCATTTTACTACTGTAACTCATCAACTGCTTTATACAATTTGCTTTTGATCACCAAAAAGTTTCTTTTGTGGGTTTTTTTCTTGTATGTTGGACAATATACGGGGACAGTCCCCAAAACTTCTTTTTGTGACGCTCCTTTTTATTTAGAAAGAAGAACGTTTTCCACAGTCCATAATTGACTTTTTAGTCAGGAAGCCCAGCAGTGCCTACCACAGAAAGACCCTAAATCCCAATTTACCAAATACAGTGGTGGGAATGTCATGATCTGGAGCTGTTTTTTCTCTTCTTGACCAAGGCGACTCCACATCATTGAAGGAACCATTAATTCCAAGGTATGCCAGGGAATTCTTGAATAGAACATTGTGCCATCAGTCAAAAATCTAAAGCTGGGGTGAAAGTGAGTCTTCCAACATGGCAACAACTCAAAGCACTGAAACAAATCTATGAAAGATTGGTCCAGGAGAATGTATTTTGTATTTTGAATTGGCCATGTCAGAGTTCTAACATAAATCCAAATGAGATGTTGTGTCAGGACTTGAAGTGGTCAGACCCCTTCATCCCAACACATCCTCCCTCACTGGTAGAATACTGTCAGGTGGGGTAGGCAAATGTCCCTCAAGAAACACAATCAAGTTATCACTGCTAATGGAGTTGCCACAAGCTATTGATTTACAGGGTTCACATATTTTTGCACACATTAGATCTGAATTATTTTAATAAATAATTTTGTTAAATAAACAATGATAATATATAATTTTGTAATTGTGTCCTTTATTTGGAACCAGAAGCAGCAACCAGTGTCGCACAGGTAAGTGATTTTAAGGTCTGGTCTGGTCTGTCTGTCCGCTAGTCAGTCTGTTCTAGTGTATCACTTGAGCATAGCCACCAGGTGGCACTGTCATTCAACCTATAATATAAAGGAAAATAATAACAAAAAACCTAAAGGTACCCCTAGGGTCAAAATTGTGAATCAGGACATAGTCTTGGGCTTTTCCCTGATCAAATGAGTGAGGTGAACACATTTTGGCAGAGATTGGTCCAGTGGTATGGATTTGTATAACGGACATACATTTATGGTACACACACACACACGCACACACACACACACACACAGATTTTGAGCTTTATATAGTACATGTCTTTATTATTAATTGGAACTTAGATAAAGATTTTATAAGATGAGTATTTTGCTTTAGGGTTCATGATTGTGACAAAAGACAATGAGGTAGCTAATCTATCTATCTATATAAATAAAATGCTAAGTTCTATCCATCTGTCACCTGTCGTGAACTACTGGAGCTAGAACAGGGGTGTCCAGACTTTTTTCCCCTGAGAGCTACTTTTACAAAATAAAAATTGCAGAGAACTACTCCTGTTTTCTAACGTTTATTCCCATACCTTGTTTCAACCCAAACAAACTGAATAAGCTTGTTTTGGCTGAACATTTACAAAATATGGTGTCCACAACTCACATTTTGCATTAAGACATCACAAAAAAATACTTAGTTCACCTGCAAGTGCATTTTGTATGTCTGTATGCATTGTCTAGTGTATCTCACACTATGAAATTAAAACATGAATGTTGTCAAAACAAAACAATGCAATTACAAATACACAGATATTACTTATTCATTTGCCATTTTGTTACATGTCACTGTTTCACTTCACAAGAGTATTCACATGTCCAGTTGCATGTGTGATGTGTTTTTTAGTTAGTGAGATGACTGGCACTGCATGGAGTCAACAAGAGAGGTATATGGTGGAGTGTAGCCACTTAGGTTCACTCTTATGGAGTCATTTAACTGTTCATCTGTCAGTCTTGTTCTGAACTTTGATTTCATGATATTCATGTCAGAAAAGGCAGACTCACAGAGGTATGTAGACCCAAACAAAGCAGACATTTTCAGAGCTGCTTGGTGAAGATTCTTATAGTTATCTGGCTCTACTAAGCTCTAGAAATGCTGAGAATGCTGTTGAGACTTTAACTGCACATTATTTTGAAGGTTTACTAATATATAATATATAAAATCCAATGTCTATATATCTGTATGTCTGTCTGCTTTTCTTGAGAGAACTACTTAATGGATTTAGATCAAGTTTTTTTTCTATAATTTGCTTGAACATTCCGGTTGATTTTGCGACTTCTCTCATTTCACTATGTATCATAGTTCGCTTGTGGAACCGATTTATTTGTGTGAATCTGAGAAAAAGGCAGCGGGCTGAGGGTAGGGGCCTTCATCACTCACTTGCCAGCTTCGGGGCGTGTTCCTTAACTCCGCTTAGCTAGCGAACGAGAGAACAATTGAATTCAACTTTGTTTGATATTTAAAAAAAGTGTTACTTAGGTCTTGATGAGTTTGAGTCCGGATATTCTCTTAAGTGTATGCCACATTGAAAAGATAGATTGCAACTCAGATTGTGGATCGTGATATGATTTTTTGAAAAGATCGCCCAGCCTTAATTTGACTAATCAAGTTTTAAAATTTATGTAGGATTCATTAACCCTTTAGCGAGCTACTTGGAAAGTTGTTGCGAGCTACCGGTAGCTCGTGAGCGACATGTTGGAGACCCCTGAGCTAGAACCTTGATCTTGGTCTTTATTGAAAACATATGACCTGATATGTACTGGTATTGCAAAAAAAATTGATGTGGCTGCAAACTCAGAAATCTTAACTTCCCCCTGTGGCTTTTTTAGGGAAAATGATAAGCAAACTGATCAAGATGGCGACATGGCAGAAAGAAAAAGAAGAAGCTGTGACATCTGATGAGTATGATAGGAAGAAGATAGACAGCTCCTACGCTTCAAGCACATGCAGCACAGCAGCCATCTATTACAGCAAAGGCAGTGAGCTAGATATGGTGACAGTCCATTGCATGGTGTCCATTGCAGGGCACACCTGTACAGGCCAATTCACAGTCAGCAGTTAATCTGTATAAAGGAAAGCTGAAATACCTGAAAGGAATGTGCAGTGCAGACTCCACACAGGCAGTGCCTGGCCCAGATTCGAACCAGCCCCAAAATGGCAAGGGGGGCATTTGTAATTCCAAGGGGTGGGGTGGGAGGCATGGTGTGATAATGTCTTAAAAATTCAACATGTAACAGTATACCTGACAGCAGGGCTGGTGTAATACGAGTGTGAAGCGAGCAACAATTAGCAATAGATAGAAACTTTTTCCACTGGTGAATGTAACAACCACAGTTTTTTTCACAATGAGGATGGAGGCAAGATATATGTTTTGCTGCCATTTGCCCAAACACCCATATTGTCTTTTTAGGCATGAGATGATACAACATACAGTACATAGTGCTGTATAATCTTTGCGCAACAGTGCACTCATTGAACGTTAGGTAAAAATAAATAAATAAATGAATAAGTAAATAAATAAGTTCTGGAAAATGTAAAATAAAAAATAATTAGCTTTAAAAAATAAAACACAAAAATGGTATTAAAAACAATAACGTGTAAGACAAAATAGAATGTGAAACGAATCTTGGCAGTATCTTGAGGCAAGGAAGAGAAGCCCTTTTAAGGATAGACAGCCACCTTATAGAACCACGTCAAGTGCAAAAGAATCCACTTGTGGCACTCTGTGCTGGCACCAACAAATATGTTGCAATGCAGCACTGGGTAAAACTATTTTGTGCCACCGTATACTGCAATATTGTGTATGGATAATATGACAATAAAGCCACTTGACAAAGTAAAATTAAATGATCAACAAGGCAACACAACTGAAACAGTATACTGTACTGTGAATACAACGCGAAAGATTGCATGTCTCAAATGGGCTTATACTAAAACTTGCGTTAAAACTCGAGCTAAATGTCGTGCTCTGTTGTTGATCAGTCTTTATGGTTGCAGTTTTATCATCACGAATTTTCTCTAGCACCAATATTTCTCAAGACAGTTTAACGACTGTATCTTTCCAACTGAATGTGTATATATTTCTTAGTGTATAAACCAGTGGCGTCGTTTTGGGCTTCCGGGGCTTAACCCCTGATCTTCGAGAGCCTCCCCAAACCCCGTCCCATGATCTCAAGCGTACAGCCCTGTTCTCCGAGAACCCAACCCCATCTTCCTCTGTTCTGCGTTGTGACATACATGGACAATCCAAGGGGGATCTCCCCTCGCTTTTCCGATTAATATACTTGTACGGTTAACGGGATTATCTGGGTGGATGTTGTGGTCCCAATAAGTGCTAAAGCTAGCGATGCCCCTAGTTCGGACTTAATTCTCTTTTTTTTCGCAATGTTTTAAAAAAAAAACGTTTAATGACAAAGCCGACCTTTCCAAAGTACAACATAGTACTAGGGTGTTGTACCGTGTTAGCCATTATGAATGTAGAGAAAAGCCAAGCAAAATGACACCTTTTATTGGCTAACTAAAAAGATTACAATATGCAAGCTTTCGAGGCAACTCAGGCCCCTTCTTCAGGCAAGATGTCATTTTGCTTGGCTTTTCTCTAAAGTACAACATGTAATGATTGATTCGACACTTCACTTCAAAAAAAAAAAAAATAAAAATAAAAAATAGTTGCAGCACAACTTCACGATCATCTCAAACTGAACAATCTGTTTGAAAAGTTTCAGTCTGATTTTCGCCCTGGCCATAGCACCGAAACAGCCCTGGTCAGGGTCACCAATGATCTTCTGATGACGGCAGATACTGGTTCACCTTCACTACTTATCCTCCTTGACCTGACAGCTGCTTTTGACACAATAGACCATAACATCCTTCTTCACCGCCTGCAATACACTATTGGACTCTCAGGAATTGTTCTAAATTGGTTTACATCATACCTGACTGGCAGAACTGAGCATGTCGCCCTTGGCAGCGCAAAGTCCCACACCCACAACGTCGCCTGTGGTGTTCCACAGGGCTCTGTGCTGGGCCCTATCCTTTTTACTATCTACATGCTCCCCCTTGGAACTGTCATTGGCAGACATGGTTTATCGTTCCATTGCTATGCCGATGACACTCAGCTTTACCTCAGGACTACTCCCACCTCCTCTACTGCTCCTCTGCCAACATCTACATTGTCTACCTGCCTGGAGGAGATAGAGGCATGGATGAGGCTCAATTTTCTTCAGTTGAACAGATCCAAAACAGAAGCCATCTTAGTTGGTACATCACATCATCTTCGCTCTTCTACCATCACCAGTATTACTTTCTCTGGCCAAAATATTCCTCTTTCCACATCTGTTACTAATTTGGGTGTTAGAATGGACTCCCAACTTACTTTTGACACCCACATCAAATATCTCTGTAAGTCATCTTTTTACCATCTCAAGAACATCGCCAAACTCCGCCCATTACTCACCCTGGCAGATGCAGAGAAGCTCGTCCATGCCTTTGTCTCTTCCAGGCTGGATTACTGTAATGCACTCCTCATTGGGATTCCTGGCAAGAGTATCCAGAGACTCCAGTATATTCAGAACAGCGCTGCCAGGATCCTGATGAGGGTGCGAAAGTATGATCACATCACCCCAATCCTGAAAACCCTTCACTGGCTCCCTGTCTCATTCAGAATAGAGTACAAGGTCTCCCTTCTTACCCATCAGTGCATTTATGGACATGCCCCTCTTTATCTACAGGAACTCCTTACCCCCCATAACTCCTTACGTTCCCTCCGCTCTGTACTCACTAACACTCTTCAAGTCCCCAGAACTAAGCTCAGCAGCATGGGTGACAGGGCGTTTTCATCGGTGGCGCCGAGGCTGTGGAATGCCCTCCCTGATTACCTGAGAGCCCCACAGTCGACTGAGGCCTTTAAGCGAAACCTAAAAACTCATCTTTTTAGAAAGTCATTTTGTTAAAGTATTTTATAGACTCTTCTGTTCTTTTTTATTTTATTATTCTATTTTTACTCTGTAGCACTTTGGGATTGCTAAAATATAAAGTGCAATATAAATAAAATTTATTATTATTATTATTTCACTTCCACGGTCGGTCAAGCTCCACAGCGCAGGTGGGTGGGAAGGCTTGACATTACATTTGGAGGGCTTAGCCCGGCTAAATGACACCGAGCCCGAGTCGAGGCCTGAAATATGCTGAAAGGCGTTGCCAAGCACCGGTGCTGCATCAGTGAAAATAACTACAGAACGAATAAATGGTATCAACAGATATAGAAAAGGTAATAAAAAGACGGGCCCGTGTTGCAGTTTAGTAATCAACTTCTTCATCTACTGCGCGCTTATAAAATTGTATTATTATAAGGTGCGCTGAGCTGTTTCTGTATGGGACTTGCTGAATCACAAGATGTAAAAAAGTGTTAATAATTAAATAAAGAAAAACTACAACTCCACGGCGCTATCACGTCATCACGACTTATGACTGTCACGAGCAAAACGGCGGTACGGGAATTAGCCTTTGCGTCACGTGGGCTAAATGTCACCGTCTGTGTAAGTCACGTGAGCGCCTCCCTGAGTCACGTGCTGCCTCTTCCTGCGGCTGCAGCCGGGGGTTTCTGGCCTCACGTAATTAGTAGCTGGGCATCTCGCATCGGTAACATTTACTCATTGAAAAAAAAAAAGGGGAAAAAAAAGAGAGAATTAAAACTATCAGTCCATCATGTCTATTTTTCCAGAACTTTATTTCAATGTAGATAATGGCTACCTGGAAGGGCTGGTCCGGGGCTTCAAAGCCGGAATCCTGACGCAAGAAGATTATCTTAACCTAGTGCAGTGCGAGACGTTGGAGGGTGAGTACCGTGTATGTTACATACTTGAAGCAGGGGATATCGAGGCCTTGGGAAATAAATGCATGAAGATCATCTGAACCTTATTTTTTCACGAAAAAGCTTTTTCTTATGTTGATAAAATAGCCGTTGAATTGGCAGAATGGAAGAATCTGTACCATGAAGCTGTTGCTGAATATGTTTGAGGCCTGACAGAGCAACTGCTTTAGCCCCCTTCAAATCGACAGTTGGTTTAATATCGGGCGTTTTTGCATTTATGTGTTTTATATTTTAACCTAAACATCTGAATATTATAATATCGGTACGTTAGGGACAAGGCTGGGCAAGAAAAGTAAGCATAATTTTGACTGAGGGTGCTCAATGTGTATGTGAAAAAATGTGTGAATTGTGACACTTTACCGTTATTGATTTGCAGATATTTATGGAGCATAGGGCAAGTCTTTCCGATTCCTTATGTACAGTTCAGCTATCCATCACTTCATGTGGGGTTTCGCTTTTGTGTGGTTTGTGGTATCTGGAGCCCACATCATAGACAACTCGATGGTAAAACTGACAACTCCAAATTATTTCAATACCTTTTGCCGACGTGTACACGATTATTCCTTGACTTTCGACCGTAACTGTATAGTTAGCGTGGGACACTTCCAGTCTTGGGGTTTGCCGGTTCAGTGAAAGTTATCTTTCCATTAAATTAAAAATGTATGGACCAGTGTGTTACGGTACAGTTAATATGAAAGGTGATCAAGATGTGAACGCCTTTGGTGGCCAGTCATCAATTTTTTCCTTTTGTAGTATTGTTCTCAAACATTTTTTTCGGCCCCAGTTCTTTTTGCTGACATCTAAGTGCTTGCTTGTGCTGTTTCTGTATAAAGGAAGTGAATATGTTGTTCTCGTAATTCTACTTGGACACATTAAGAAGTTGATTGAGATGTTGGCTCAAAACTCTGCTTCAAGATACCTTGCACATACCAGCAGCAGCAAACACATTATTCCAATCCAGCTCCAACTTCTCTAGCTATGTGTTATAGAATTGAATATCAAGTTTTATTCCTAACCGAAAAAGCTTTAAATTTCCTTGCATCAAACTACAGCAACAACCAACTCCATCTCTGGTCCTGTTCACCCACAAAGGTCCAGCAATTCTGGCAATCTCATTGTGTCCCAGACTATACAATACTTTATGGGAGATCAGAGCCTTCAAATCTATTGCGCCCAAAATTTGTCCAACCTACCTAAATTAAAGATATCCATGGACTTGATTCATTCTTTTAGAAACAACTTAAAACACATTTATTTGTACCTTTTGTGAAGAGGAATTGTTAATGGAAATATATTAAATACTATTAATAAGCTGTTTTTCATTCCACCCATACAAATTCATACACAGTGGTAGAGTTGCACAACATAATGCTGCCTCTAGAGTCTTTTCCCTACCACAGTCTGTACAGAGGTTTTACATTCTTCCTGTTTCTATTTGGCTTTTCATTGGGAACTTGGTAACCATCTGCATTGTGAAGGCTTGCATGATCTACTTATCAGTGTCTTTGCCCAGGTGAACATGTAAGTAAACATGCACTGCAGTGGAATGACATCTTACTTATGGATGTTTTTTTTTTTATTTTCCTTGTACCTGATTTTTCTATTCTGCACTAGAAATTATGCTGTGTTGTATCCAACAGGAAGCACATGCTTCAAGGGAATGTGTTCTTTTTATAAATGCAGCTCATACTTGAACCTGTACACAGTCCTTTCAGTAACCATGGTGGGAATATTAAGACAACAAAGATATGGTACAAAAGAAAAGATCTATTTAGCCTGCTTTAAAGTGCAGCTTTCACTCCTTATGTATATTGCAATATAATAATTTCATACATAGATATGCTAGAAACACTTGGACCTACAGTCCTCGAAGAAGTGCCTTTCACAAAACCTAGCTCCCAAGGTAACTCTGCTGAGGTTACTGCAATGTCCTTCACTATGAGCCAATGTTGGCACAACTCTTTTCCTGACAAACACATGTACAGTGGCCACTGTCCTCTGGGACTAATGTTACAGAGGAAGTCCACACCTCCAGTTCTTTGGTTGTGTATGGCAGTCTGTCACGCTTGGTATGAATGAAGTTACATCACTCAAGCTAGATGTCACCGTCTGTGTAAGTCAAATCTTTGTTGATGGGGCTGCTGTCTTTGGGACGTCCTGACAAGCCTTATATACCACACTTTCCACTGACCAGTACTAATGGATTAGGGTCCCATTTAGCACATTCAGTAAGCTATATACAGAAGCTACTGACCAATGCTATGTATAGATTAGATGCTCTAAGGGCATTCTGCCCTCTGTCAGATTGGAAGAGTGCAATTGTTTCAATCATTAACCTTAATTTACAGCCCTTAGTTTGTTACAGTCTCCTGGAAACATCATTTCTATTTTCTTTAAACACTTTATGCCTGCTAAACATGAGTATTTAAAATAAAAACCATGCTCACAATAGCACACATATTGCATAGTGTTTTTGGAACTCTGTTTACGGATGGATGGATGGATGAATGAATGAACAAACAAACAGGCAAAAATGAATGAGTGTGGGGTGGCTGGGTTTCAGTTTATACTTGGCTCTCACCCTTATCCAAATGCTGCTAAGGTAGGTTCAGATCCATGCAACCCTAGACTTTTTTTTTTCTTCTTCTTCTTTTTAAGGAGGTTGAAAAATGTAAATACCATAAATATGACCTGCTGGTGAGCTCTGTAAGAACTCAGTTTTAGTGATTAGAATGTTAGAACTTTGAAGCATACGGCTGCCTGCTCAGTCCTGACCTCAAATTTTGGTGAATGACCCCCAAGAAAGTAATTTTTATATTAAAAAAATTGGAGTGTAGTTTGGTCTCCGATCTGCTCCTGTGTAAAGGTTACAACCAAATAAACTATGTTAGTCATAGTAATTGGTCAGTAATATACTCCAACCCTTCTCCTTTGTTACTGTGATTCTTCTGGTTGACAAGATGAAACAGTTCACACCATGGTTAACATCTCCCAGCCAGCTCTGTCAAATGTAGCATTTAAGGATACAGTGGAACCTCGGTTCACGAACGTCTCGGTACACGTACAAATCGGTTTACGACCAAAAAGTTTGCCAAACTTTTGCATCGGTTCACGACCACACACTCGGTATACGAACAAGCCAGTTTCCCTTTCGGTTTGTACTGTTCAGTCTCTCCCTGTGCATTTCCTGTGCAGCGAGCAAGAGAGAGAGAGCGCGACACACACATACACACACACACACACAAGAGAGAGAGCTGGACGCATAAGGTAGGAAGGCAGTTAAAGAATGCACTGGGCTTGTTTTTGTTTTCACTTCTGTTTACAGCAATCGGTTCATAGCGTGCATTATTGCAATGTTACTTTTCTTGGTGGTTTATTAGATTACGGATTTTTTCAAATGTTCATTTTTTTCCCCTGTGCTTAAAACTCATTAAAAAAGTGTTTTTAGCTAGTGGTTGGTAGCGCTATAGCGCGAACTATTGCAGTGTTAGTTTTCTCTGTTGTTCAAGGTTTTTACATTTAGTTTACTGTTACACTGTGCATTCTATGGTTTAATTAACTATATTTGTGCTTAAAAACTTAAAAAAAAAATATATATTTACATACAGTTTGTATGGTCTGGAACGGATTAATTGTATTTACATACAATCCTATGGGGGAAATTGCTTCGGTTCACGACCAAATCGGTTTACGACCAGAGTTTTGGAACGAATTATGGTCGTGAACCGAGGTTCCACTGTATTAGGAAAATTTCATGCATTGTCCTGAATTGTGAGTCATGACAATGAATGTGTTCTTCAGCCATTTGCTCATGTGGGCATCTGGAACCTTTTGAAAACTTGGAGAAATAAAAACTGTCCATTTCAATAAACTATATATTTATATAATATATTAATGTTGACTGTTTGAAATGAAAAATAGGTAGCAATCCTCTATAACTGCTGGTAAAAATTGCAGGATCACAGTGTTCAATGAGCTTATTTATATAAATATTTTTAAATATTTGTTTTGAAACAAAGCTTTAAAAGCTACATATCAAACAGTGAATGTTTTCTGTAATAAAGTGAAAGTAGCTTTTTGTTATTTGTTTATATTTTAAGCTCATAAGAGAGAATATCTAACTCCAGGGAATGAATCGCCTGTTTCAGTGTATAGGGCTTACTTTGCTGGCTATGGCTAGTTTTTTCTTGCTGAACTGTTTTTTCTGGTTTTCCAGTATCACAGTTTGTTTAACGACTGTAGCTTTAAACTTGTTAAGTAATGGCCAGGGGTTTACTTCTATAGTAAGTGTCAGGTACAACAGTTTTTTTTTTTTTCTCCTTTTTTTACAACAACTTTCTGTATTTAAATGAATTACTGGAACAGATATAGCAAGTTTGGGCAAAGGTTTGCTGTCAGATCAAATAAAAATAGAATCTACTGGTATTTTTTTTGCTTTATTGAGATGGTCTCCTATTATTCTTCCATATATGTAAATTAGGTCACTGTTATATTAATAAATCATTTGACAATCTGTTTTCCAACTTGACTTTGATTAGAAATTTACCAGTTTAATTAATTAGTTTCAAATAATTTAACTTTGATTTATTGGCTTACATATGCAAAAATACAAAATAACTTGTAGTTACTTTGTTCAAACATCCATCCATCCATCCATCCATCCATTATCCAACCCGCTATATCCTAACACAGGGTCACGGGGGGTCTGCTGGAGCCAATCCCAGCCAACACAGGGCGCATGGCAGGAACAAACCCCGGGCAGGGTGCCCGCACACACACACTAGGGACAATTTAGAATCACCAATGCACCTAACCTGCATGTCTTTAGACTGTGTGAAGAAACCCACACAGAGACGGGGAGAACATGCAAACTCCACGCAGGGAGGACCCGGGAAGTGAACCTGGGTCTCCTTACTGTGAGGCAGCAGCGTTACCACTGCCATACCGTGCCGCCCTCTGTTCAAACAACTATACTTAATCTTTGTCATTTATTGAAGTACAGTATCTTTAGTAATTGCTTTTCTTTACAACATGCATTAGCTTTTTTACTGCAATGTATAGCATTTAATGGTACTTATAGAAGAGGCTATGTATGCTCTATATATACCAGTCAAGAGTTTTAGAACACCTCAATTTTTCCTGCTTTTACTTAAATGTAAGCCGTTCACGTTTAGCAAACAATATGAAAATTGTACAAAAGTAAGCAGTAAACTGAAAAATAATGTAATTTTCAGAGTTATACAAAAAGGCATTTTTTCGGGGAACAAGTAAAGGGTTGATGCAAACAATTCCTACAGGTGTCCCAAATTGTGTTGATTACTAAAAAATATTTTGTCTTTATGAAAGCGGTGTTGGAACAGACTGTTTCCACACCCTCCAGGGCTTGAAATTCTCCACTGAAGTTTCAGGTAATCCAGCACAAATTAATTAATATCCATAAGTAATTTTTAATGCGAGAATTTCCTGTACATATTTATTTGGTAAGCAATGTTTCTTGGTTTTTGCAATAATATTTAGGTCTTTTTAAAATTACCATTTTATAATTGTGCCTAATTTCTTATAAATGATTTTATATTTTATTGTGTAAGTTTTGTTAAGCTCAAATGCATATGATGTTAGCCACCTGTTGCACTGGAGCATGGAGCTGAGAAGCTGCACAGCAGAAATCGAAGATGGTACATGGTGCCCTTTGATAAACTTTAGTCAAAATTTTTTCTAAACCAAATTTTGTTAAGTTGAAGGCAAAAAACAGACTGAAGTATTTACTTGTGCTGAAAATCAAAGCAGAAATTGATTTGGATTGTTTAGTGAATTCATAATCTGTTTCACTCCTTTTAATTTGACTAACTGACCGCTGGAAATTTGAAACTTCATTCGTAATCATTATTTATTTGAAATGTTTATGATGGGCTAGCAGCCTTTAACCCTTAATCTGAAAAGTAAATTCAGTGACACATACAGTATGAACAAATAAGAAAAAAATGCTCAAAGACAAAGACGCAGGAAGGCGGTCCTAAGGGAGTAACGGCACCCATTTTGGTTGGGTTAATAATTGAGTAATATTAGTATGACTGGACTTCTACACAAGATAAGGTAAAGCCCAGAGCTCTGCAGGCTACATGATTGAGAATTTTATTAACTTGTATGAAAAAATATTTGCTGTTTGCTTTTCAGAAAAATATTCCTGCCTCAAGACTGGCCAGTTGTGTTGCCTTGCAAGTTGCGCACACACCACCTTCCCTGAGCTTACTTGTCTAGTAAACAGTGGCTCTTGACATGGCATTTGCAGAAGCAGGATGGGTAGAATGTGAGCTGTTGGAACGTTAACCAGTTGTTGTGGTAGTGACAGTTCTATAGAACTGGCCAGTGACTGCATTATACAGTAGATTGGGATGATGACATACATAATTGTGCCCTGATAATAGTGCCAAACTGCCAAAAAAACTAAGCCTGCTGTATTCTTCTTTCAGCTGCTCCCATTAGGGGTTGCCACAGCAGATCATTTGTTCCAAATCTTGCTCTGTCAAACCCATCACCTGCATGTTCTCTCTCACCCATCCATAAACCTTCGCTTAGGCCTTCCTCTTTTCCTCTTACCTGGTAGCTCTATCCTTAACATCCTTCTCCCAATATACCCAGCATCTCTTCTCTGCACATGTCCAAACCAACGCAATCTCACCTCTCTGACTTTGTCTCCAAACCATTCAACTTGAGCTGACCCTCTAATGTACTCATTTCTAATCCTGTCACTCCAGCTGTGTCTTCTGCTTTCTGGTCAGTGCTAATTTATTAACTTACAGTGCATCTGGAAAGTATTCACAGCGCATCACTTTTTCCACATTTTGTTATGTTACAGCCTTATTCCAAAATGGATTAAATTTATTTTTTTCCTCAGAATTCTACACACAACACCCCATAATGACAACGTGAAAAAAGTTTACTTAAGGTTTTTTGCAAATTTATTAAAAATAAAAAAACTGAGAAATCACATGTACATAAGTATTCACAGCCTTTGCTCAATACTTTATTGATGCACCTTTGGCAGCAATTATAGCCTTAAGTCTTTTTGAATATGGTGCCACAAGCTTGGCACACCTATCCTTGGCCAGTTTCGCCCATTTCTCTTTGCAGCACCTCTCAAGCTCCATCAGGTTGGATGGGAAGCGTCGGTGCACAGCCATTTTAAGATCGCTTGTCCTGCTGAAAGATGAACCGTCGCCCCAGTCTGAGGACAAGAGCGCTCTGGAGCAGGTTTTCATCCAGGATGTCTATGTACATTGCTTTTATCCTGACTAGTCTCCCAGTCCCTGCCACTGAAAAACATCCCCACAGCATGATGCTGCCATCACCATGCTTCACTGTAGGGATGGTATTGGCCTGGTGATGAGCGGTGCCTGGTTTCCTCCAAACGTGACGCCTGGCATTCACACCAAAGAGTTCAATCTTTGTCTCATCAGACCAGAGAATTTTCTTTCTCATGGTCTGAGAGTCCTTCACGTGCCATTTGGCAAACTCCAGGCGGGCTGCCATGTGCCTTTTACTAAGGAGTGGCTTCCGTTTGGCCACTCTACCATACAGGCCTGATTGGTGGATTTCTGCAGAGATGGTTGTCCTTCTGGAAGGTTCTCCTCTCTCCACAGAGGACCTCTGGAGCTCTGACAGAGTGACCATCGGGTTCTTGGTCACCTCCCAGACTAAGGCCCTTCTCCCCCGATTGCTCAGTTTAGATGGCCGGCCAGCTCTAGGAAGAGTCCTGGTGGTTGTGAACTTCTTCCACTTACGGATGACGGAGGCCACTGTGCTCATTGGGACCTTCAAAGCAGCAGTGTGTGCCTTTCCAAATCATGTCCAATCAATTGAATTTACCACAGGTGGACTCCAATTAAGCTGCAGAAACATCTCAAGGATGATCAGGGGAAACAGGATGCACCTGAGCTCAATTCTGAGCTTCATGGCAAAGGCTATGAATACTTATGTAGATGTGCTTTCTCAATTTTTTTATTTTTAATAAATTTGCAAAAATCTCAAGTAATCTTTTTTCACGTTGTCATTATGGGGTGTTGTGTGTAGAATTCTGTGGAAAAAATGAATTTAATCCATTTTGGAATAAGGCTGTAACATAACAAAATGTGGAAAAAGTGATGTGCTGTGAATACTTTCCGGATGCACTGTATTTAATTTAAAAAAGTAAAATGGTGGCCATTGCTGCAGTAAGGCTAGACATGGAAACTCATTCCTCATGCATGTGATGTGTGTAGGTCATTTAGGCCTATGTGGATCAGGTACAGATACTGTATAGTCTTTGTAGTTGGCAGCACCGTCTACCAAAAAACTGTTCCCATGCCTTGCTAAAGGGTAACTTTCAAGAAAATCAGCAGTAGATACATCCACAACTAAGGTAGCCACCCAACCTTGAAAAAGACATTTCAGCAGAAAAGTAAGGACTTTGTATGATGTCTTTCCCCATGATAACATAGTTCATATTGTAATGCGTATTGCTAACATAATGCTGAGAAAAAGACAATTAACACATGAAGACAGACAGACTCATGATCCATAAAAGTGTAGGTCTGTCCTTTAGCGAGACTGAAAAGATAGCCAAGGTGTCAGTGAGTACAGTTTCCTACACCATGAAGAAGAACTTGAAACTAATGACTCCCCCCTCTGTAGGTAACAGCTGTAGATTTCACTCGTGTATTAAACAGTTGAACACAACCTGAGCTGTAGTAGTGCTGGTTGTGCACAGAATTTGAACCGTGATTTTATGTTTGTGTTTTTAATGTTTAATTGTGTAATTGTTGTTGCTTTTTGGCATGTTTCCTTGCAACATATTTCAAACGATGCGTATTGTTTTTCCCAAATATTATAGCAAACCCCGGGGCGCTGGTGGATGTTTTGTGGTCCTTGGGCATTGTTTCTGTTACACAAAACCATTCAATAAACTAAATGGAATGATTTAATTTGGATAGGCAAGTGGTTATTAACCTCCTTAGCATTACATTTTTTCAGGAAAAAACTTGTAAAAAGCTTTGCATTTTTTTGGCTTAAAAAAATTACATTTTAAATCTAATCTTTCTACTGTAAAATGTACAAAACACTAAAAGTACAAAGTCAGAAGTGTAGAAATATAATAATGATACAAATAATAATAATGAATCATATTATTTATATTAATGCTAATAGCGTATATGCTGTCAAAATGTGTCGTTTGTGTGGAATCGAAGCATGGTGAAATCCACAATTCAGCTTCACAGTTGGGACAATAGTAGAGTGATTCCTATACCATTTCCTGAGCAATGCTCAGCACTAATGCTGTTGCCCCTGAGTAATCCTCGGGAGACAAACGAGACTTGTCTATACAGTTGCCCGAGCGATGCTTGGATCTAACGCTAAGGAAGTTAAAACTGTTTTGTACTAGAAACTAGCTAACATATCTGAAATACCCTGTGTTGCCTGGGAGGAAAATAAAGTGTTTTTTTTTTTTTTTTTTTTTAAATTGTTTGAGAAAAATATAATAAAAAAAAAAACAACTTTAAAAATAAATGAACAAACAATGAAAACTCAGTAATGTGCTTGTCTTGCGGTCTTGTATGTATATTATCGTCCAGTTGACGCTTAGAACCAGCCAAATGTATTTAATTTCAAAAGCAACAGGGGTGTGGTGGTGCTCAAACATATAGAATGCTGGCAGTCACCACAAGCTTGCCCTCTGGTGGTTGTTCCGAGTGTCAACTGGATGATAACATGGATACAAGACTGCAAGATCATCCCCCACCCTATCCAGAAGGGGGTGGGTTAGGGTTGGTTTCACCCTACAGTGTTTTTAGTCGACCAATGAGAAACATGTACCAAGTTTCATGAAAATCGCTCCAGGTATTCGGAATGGTGATGCTGGAACTTACATATACACATACACACATACATTGACTTTATATAATCTCAGTGACTAATTCCTGCTTTGTATAAAAATATTATGTTTAAAGGAAATACAATAAATTGTGATTAATATGAAGTTAATTTCATTTAAAAATTTTAATCGCACAACATAGGAGATGTGAACATAGACAGTCTTGGAGGGAGTGCTGGAATTTTGTGGATTCTATTTAATTTTCTGAAGATGTTGCAGAATAATCAAATAAAATTTCTAAACATTACAATATTGGCTTTTACCTATTGATTTCCCTTAAATATCGAGTTGAAAATCTGATATGTTGCCCAGCCCTGCTTTTGGCTAAATTTCCACTTGGAAAAATGAAATCCTGACACTGCTCTCAAAAACTGTGTGAGGGCCCATATGTTTAATTTATAATCTTTAAAAGATTGATGTCTTAACCAGTAGAAAAACAAATTATTAAAATAATGGATGCTTTCACAAATAGTGGTCAATTGCATATACAAGTATACAGATAGACGAAATTGCGAATTGCGAAGCTCAGGGTCCACAGTGTAACAACATGACGTGCAAATAATAAATTAAAAATAGAATTAAAATTTAAATTTAAAATTAAAACACAAACAAGACAAGACATGGTGCAAAGACAAGACAAAGAAGAAGCAGCAATATTGATGTGTAAGATATGTAATATAATAAATAAATAATAGATAATATAGAAATGATCAGTGTATGATAATAGTTGTTGAAGACGTGTAAACAATGACCGGTCAGAATGTTTCACTGCAGAAGGATATCAAGAGTGTCAAAATACTTAGAGGTCAGTATGAGATTTTCAGTTCTTTTTCTACATGCACACTCGTCTTTGCAGGAAAGTCTCTCGCATGTATAAAAGTTCTGTTTTTAGAGGTGGTTGAGGCCATGTGGAAGATCCCAGGGGGCGGCATGGTGTTAAGGAGTCTAACAGCTTGGGGGTAAAAACTCTCCTGCAGCCTGGCAGATCTGGCTTTGGTGCTGCAGTATCTTCTCTTGGATGGGAGAAGTGTGAAAAGTCCATGTGAGGGGTGTAAGGGGTCCTGCACAATGCTGCAGGCCTTGTGGACACTGCGTTTGTAAAATATGTCCTGTAGTGAAGGGAGAGACACCCAAATAATGTTCTCTGCTGTATTCACTATCCTTTGCAGGCACTTGCGGTCGGATATGTTGCAGTTGCCATACCAGACAGTGATGCAGCTGGTCAGAACACTCTCAATGGTGCCTCTGTAGATTACTGAAATGTTAGAGAATAATTCAGATAACTTGGTTCCTAGGGTGCAAAGCCTACTGACGCTCACGTCTGAATTTTTTATTTCTCTCTCTCTGTATATTTTTACTTTATATGGAAAAAAATGTTTTATTAAAACTTTTCAAAGCTGGCTTCAAGAATTTTCCCAGATTGCCGGGTTTACCAAACTACATATGTGGCTATTATCGATGAAGTGTTGAAAAGGTGATTAAAGATGAGTTTCCAGTAATATTCGTCCTGACTATGGCATTCATTTCCAATTTCTATGTTCATTTTTTATGCTCTGTGGAGTCTACTTGGGAATTGATATAATTTTACCTGGATTGTCACCAATTCTACTGTGGCAAAAGCATGATTATTTTCAACATGCCCAGTTTAAATAACTATAAAACCCTTAGAAATCTTGAAAGAATTAATTAAAATAAGTTGTCTGTATTTTGTGAAGTCAGTTAAGGTTTTCCTGTAAAAATGCAGATTCGTTTGGAAAAGTCATATAGAAGTAAGCCTATGACCCTTTCTATTGTTTTTATTCATAAATTTATCTTGATCTTTCAGAAATTGCCTATTACAATATAAAGATTTTTATGTGATATGAAGAAAGAAAGTATGCCTGGCTGTTTTCAGTTGAAAAAAAAAATAGCAATTTTAATGATGTTATGCATTGGACTGCAAATGTTTTAAATATTTTTCTATATAAAATAACAAAATCACCCAAACTTTAACAGGAAATAAATAGAAAAATTTAGGATTGATACAGATTTGTTTTCAACATTATTGAATTTTGTTTCCTGTTTAATGAACATTCTTCAATGTTTCTATTTTTATAGTTTTATACTTTTACTTTAGTATAGTTTACTGATATTTTATCATAAAGATTATTATACTCTTACTAGTATACCACTTGCATGATATTTTACAAAGGAACTCGTTGAGATTGAGGTGTAAAGGCAGTCAGAAGACTCTCTGGGTCTAAGGTTACAGTAGCATGACTTAAGATGCAAATCAAATGCAGGTTTTTTTGTATTTGTACAGCTTTTTGATTCTTGGCTAGTTAAGGTATTCTGCATTGTAGTCGCACTATCCTGGTGTGTATGTGTCTTTGTCAAGGTGCTTAATAGCATGTATGCATCAACAGTGTGTTGTATCTTGAGAGCACTTAGTTTCCTGCTGTTTCAAATGGGCCCTGAAAGTGGTAGGAAAACATTCAGATATTAAAATGTAGCCGTTATGTGGAACTTTTCAGCTCTAGCATCCAGGCAGCTTTTAGCATTTTAATTTCTAAACTCCACATTACTGAGAAGAATGATATTTGAAGTGTGGTTTATAATTTGGAAGGAGAAGGGTGCAATTCTGTTTGGATATTGTTCTGCCCATTATGCATTGTGTGGGACAACATAATTTTGCATAGAAGAAGCATTTCCATTTAGCAGTGCCTATTATTGATCAAATACATTAGTTACTGTACTTATAACTCTCACATTTATTATATATATTTATGTAGCAAGACACCTTCATCCAAGGAAAGTTGTTAAAGTCTATATGTGCAATTACTTTCAAAATCATAACATGTTGTTTTTCCTATATTGCATTTAGTGCATGAATTTTTTGACACATATATAAGACAGTGGTTTTCAAACTGGGTGCCACAACCCTAGCAAGGATGACATTATTAAATAAATCAATTCCAGTTTTATAGACTGTCTTTTAAATGCTTAGTTTGTAAATACAGAAACAGGTAACTGAATATGCTTTTCAGTTGCTACATAGAAGTAGTCATTTATCAGTGTAGCTATGCACAACAACAATGGTCCTCAACCTGTGTGGTGCACAAACATGTCAGGTGGTACGCGAAGGAAACAAAAAAAAAATAGTAAAAAGTGGGACTTGAAAGGACCATTGGTTACACTGCGTCCAAACTTGAGTCTCCATGCTTAAGCTATGCTTTGAATCAACTGTGCCGTCTCACTGTGCTTCTGCTGTGAGATTTCACTCCAGTCTTTTCCATCCCTATTCTATTTTACTGTATCTATGGTCCATGCCAAATCGAAGTTTTCTAATGCTCACGTTTGCTATGAGTGAAAAGCTCAACCATCGCTTCCATAGCACTCTGAGCTGATCCATGCCAGCATGGAGACAGCTCGAGAGCCATGCACCAAGATTGATGGATTTTTGTGAAGGAGATTGTTTCGAGTAAGTGCAGTTTTTCTCATCCTCTCCACCCAAATGAGTAGTTTGCACAGTGTGACTGCCTCTCTCTAGCTTGGGGCTGGTCCTGTAACTTAGAAGATTTTTAGTTTTGGTTAACTTGTTTCTTGTACCATAATTTTTTTTACAACAGTTTTAGAAATTGGCAGACTATTCAATTAAGAACAAGGATGGTTTTAACATTTATTAATAATGAAATACAGCTATCTAGCATTGCGTTTTAGTGTGAATATTACTCAAGAGTGAAAAAATATTGCTTTAGACAGAGTTGCCAGTATTTGGTAACCTTAATCCTTTCTTTAAAAATAAATACAGGAATAGGCAGAAGTTAGAAGTAGAGCTGTGCTTAAAGTTATCAAAATTGGAACCCGACATTAATAAAAGTGATCCTATGAAACATGGATTCTCAACCTACACAACTGACTTTGAGTTATTTTCCTCTTTTTTTTACCTGATATTGTGTGTAACTTATTTTTCCACTTCGTTTGATCTGAATTCATAGGTAGCTGTATAACTTTTGTGAATTAAAATGTGGAAATTTTTATTACTTATCAAACCATACTATTATTCTTACATTAAAAATAATTCATTTAAAGTTTTTCAGTTTTTCTTATACATATATCAAATGCAGTTGCTTTGATTAATTACTACAACTATTATACAAGATTATGCAGTATTATACTGCTAGCAGTAGCCAAATTAGAAGATCATGTTCTGCTTTACAGCATTGGGGGCCCTAAATAAATGGTACAATGTTTTGGTTTGGCTTGACCCAATCTTTGGAAACCCCCTGATCTAAGCTATTCCATTAATGATAGTTGAGAAAGGCTGAATTTATAATGGCTGCTTTTGATATAACAAACTCCCACACAGTTCAAATGACAATGTTGTCGATATTTTTTTAAGCCTAGTGGAGGCAAATTTTAAACATCACAGAAATGCAGCATCCTTGGTTTGTCACTTAAGAGCAAAATGTGTGTGATGCCTCAGTTAGAAACTGTACTGTTAAGCACCAAAATCTGCAGCAGACTCAGTTCATCAACGTACAGCTCGAGTTATATCCATGAATTAAACAAAATCTAAAGCATTACCTACTGATATTTATTGCGAAATGAATCACAGCAGACTGTAGACCTCTAAAAATAATTGAAGATACAAGACGGAGAGATGTTAATCAAGAATTTATATGAAAGGCACAAGTCTTCACAGTTTGAGCAGCTCATTCCCAGGGGACTACTGGACATTTCTGAACTACCTTGGTTAAAAACTTAATTAATTGAGACTGAACAAGTGACATTTTGCTGCTGATCGCTATTAAAAATTTTAATTATTTGCCCCTACATATATATATATATATATATATAACATAAATTACACTGATTTTACATGAAAGTAAAAAGTTATGAGATGATAAATAACAAAATCATAAAATATAACACAAAAGCATCTGCACTGCAGTTGTTGTCCAAGTAAGCCTAAGATGCTGCAAAAATAGCTGTGATTTCAAGAGATACCTGTGCTGTCTTAAGATTTACAGTGTTTACATGTGTCCTTAAAGTGCTAGCACATTGGCTACATAAATAGTGTTACTCAGTGGACACTAGTCATACCTAAAATTGCCACCTGCAAGCTAATAAGGAGAAGTGCTAACCACTGTGCCAGAATCTATATTACAAAACATATTAGGGCATTCTATTCACAAATTATTTACATTGCTTTTTCATTGCAGCGTTGTTCATATAATAATGGTTATACTGTGATAAGCACTCCTTCCTTTATAGCGCCTGCAGAATCTTTGAATCTTTGTATGTTTTTGGAGATTGTTCTCTCTGGTGCTTTTTGAGCTTTTTTCCAGTTATGTTAGTTTCCTACTACATTCTGAAGACATTCAAGCTAATGGTTTTTGGTGATTATAAATTGGTTGTGTACATTATACACAATATGAAAGGGATATTTTAATTAAGTCAAAAATTTGACATGAGACTTCTGTATGATTGACACATCACTGATTTGACAACTTATGTTGGATCTGTTTATGGGTTTTTAACATTTGGAAAGATTTTATGCCTTGCTGGCCATGCTTATGATTTTTTTATAGGACATATTAAAAACTTTCTTTTCTGAAAAAATGCTTCAGATGAAATTTGTAAATATTCTTCAGTGTTTGGTCTGTTATTTTACATTTTATAATTGTGATTCATTTTTCTGAAAAAAGTTTTTTATACAAATGTGGTTTGGAATAGTATTATACATATAATATTTGAAATTTTTATTTTGTTTTTTCATATTCACAGCAATTTTTGAACAAAGCAGGCAAATCTCCACAACATGGACAAGAGATTTGACATGTCCTCTGAAACAGCCCCTCCCATCTTCAGCTCCTAACATAACATTAATTCCATGTTTATTTCTATCAAGTGAACACTGATTTTGGTTTTGTTGCTTATTAATATGAAAGATGAAGCATAAGTGGGAAGTCTGGTGAGGGTGTAGAGATATTAGAACCTTAGAATATATAAGGTTTAGAGTAACATGTAAAATAATGGGCAGTAATTTGATTAACTTTATTGATCCACAAGGGGAAATTGTTTTTTCACATGATCTTTGGAGGTCAGAGTGCAGGGTGAAGCAAATATGATATTACAGCTGTTATGGAAACCTGGGTGAATTCTTTAGATTGGTATGCACATAATGATAATAAATACACGTTGTTTAGAAAAGGTTTAAGAATGTGTCATGAATTTATATGAGAGGCTTTACTAATTTTTTCATTCAACTGGGGAATGTCCTCAGTGAGATGCAGTTTGTCTGGTTTTAAATAGGAAGTTACAAGGCTGTGAACTTTACTCAGTATTTTAGTAGTAAGATAAAGGTCAAGGGTGATATTAATTGTATTAATAATTATAAGAAGAAAATAAAATACTTGGGAAAGAAAATTTACAAAGTCTCTCCAGTCATGTTTTTTCTGAAGTTTTCATCTGTGAAACTCGCATCTTCCACTAGGTAATGGTAGTGTGTACATTTGATTAGAGAGAAAGAGAAGTCTTAAGATTAGGAGATCTTCTGAGTAGCTGAATTTTTAAGTTTTACTATTTAAAAGTAGTGAAATATGTTATTTTTTTTCCCAATAGATCTAAAGCTGCATTTACAAAGCACTGATTATGGGAATTTCTTGGCCAATGAAGCATCTCCTCTTACAGTGTCAGTTATTGATGATAAGCTGAAGGAGAAGATGGTGGTGGAATTTCGTCATATGAGGAACCAGTCTTATGAACCATTGGCCAGCTTTATGGATTTCATCACGTATGTTCTATGCCTTACTTGTAAAGTGTAAATACATATGTATTTTTGTAAACACTGGTAATACTAATAGATAAGATTATGTAGACTATTATACTTCTCTCATACTTTTAACTAATAAACAATCACTCCCCAGTGAATGCTCTTTAAATCCTGGGTCAAAACCATACTTAAAACCTACCATTTCTATTTGGCTTTTGAAACTTTTCAGTTATTTAAGGCTTGTTGCTATTTATTTTCCTTCCCGTACGTTATTTTTTTTATAGTAATGTCTAATTGACTGTTGTGCTAGCAATACTTGCACCCTATAAATATAATGTATGTCATTGGCTTTTTGGATGTATAAAATGAATTGAACGAGGCCTGTTTTCAGTGTGTTGCGCTGAAAGTCTGTATACAGTAAGGGTGAATTGCTTTATTATTTAAAGATAATTGCACTGACCACATGAACAATGTGTGGACAAAAGGCTTACGCAGATATTTTACTTTCACAGATAAAGACCTAAACTATTAGAACATTTGAACAATATACAGGTGCTGGTCATAAAATTTGAATATCATGACAAAGTTGATTTATTTCAGTAATTCCATTCAAAAAGTGAAACTTGTATATTAGATTCATTCATTACACACAGACTGATGTATTTCAAATGTTTATTTCTTTTAATGTTGATGATTATAACTGACACCTAATGAAAGTCCCAAATTCAGTATCTCGGAAAATTAGAATATCAATTAAGACCAATGCAAAAAAAGGATTTTTAGAAATGTTGGCCAACTGAAAGGTATGAACATGAAAAGTATGAGCATGTACAGCACTCAATATTTAGTTAGGGCTCCTTTGGCCTGGATTACTGCAGCAATGCGGTGTGGCATGGAGTCGATCAGTCTGTGGCACTGCTCAGGTGTTATGAGAGCCCTTGTTGCTCTGATAGTGGCCTTCAGCCCTTCTGAATTGTTGGGTCTGGCGTATTGCATCTTCCTCTTCACAATACCCCATAGATTTTCTATGGGGTTAAGTCAGGCGTGTTTGCTGGCCAATCAAGAACAGGGATACCATGGTCCTTAAACCAGGTACTGGTAGCTTTGGCACTGTGTGCAGGTGCCAGGTCCTGTTGGAAAATGAAATCTGCATCTCCATAAAGTTCGTCAGCAGCAGGAAGCATGAAGTGCTCTAAAACTTCCTGGTAGACGGCTACGTTGACCTTGGACCTCAGAAAACACAATGGACCAACACCAGCAGATGACATGGCACCCCAAACCATCACTGACTGTGGAAACTTTACACTGGACCTCAAGCAACGTGGATTCTGTGCCTCTCCTCTCTTCCTCCAGACTCTGGGACCTTGATTTCCAAAGGAAATGCAAAATTTACTTTCATCAGAGAACATAACTTTGGACCACTCAGCAGCAGTCCAAAGGCGAGACGCTTCTGACACTGTCTCTTGTTCAAAAGTGGCTTGACACAAGGAATGCGACAGCTGAAACCCATGTCTTGCATACGTCTGTGTGTGGTGGTTCTTGAAGCACTGACTCCAGCTGCAGTCCACTCTTTGTGAATCTCCCCCACATTTTTGAGTGGGTTTTGTTTCACAATCCTCTCCAGGGTGCGGTTATCCCTATTGCTTGTACACTTTTTTCTACCACATCTTGTCCTTCCCTTCGTCTCTCTATTAATGTGCTTGGACACAGAGCTCTGTGAACAGCCAGCCTCTTTAGCAATGACCTTTTGTGTCTTGCCCTCCTTGTGTAAGGTGTCAATGGTCGTCTTTTGGACAACCGTCAAGTCAGCAGTCTTCCCCATGATTGTGTAGCCTACAGAACTAGACTGAGAGACCATTTAAAGGCTTTTGCAGGTGTTTTGAGTTAATTAGCTGATTAGAGTGTGGCACCAGGTGTCTTCAATATTGAACCTTTTCACAATATTCTAATTTTCCGAGATACTGAATTTGGGACTTTCGTTAGTTGTCAGTTATAATCATCAACATTAAAAGAAATAAACATTTGAAATACATCAGTCTGTGTGTAATAACTGAATCTAATATTCAAGTTTCACTTTTTGAATGGAATTATTGAAATAAATCAACTTTGTCATGATATTCTAATTTTATGACCAGCACCTGTATATGAGAACAGTCCATTTAGCCCAACAGAGCTTGCCACTTCTATACACTTAAATAAGTTTCCAACTGTATCCCCATGTTATTGATGAATTCATTTTAAAATAACAGTCTTGATCCACTGTACTAATTCCCTTCTTAATTTTAAACACTTCAATCATGTCCATTCTTAATCTTTGTTGTTTAAACTGAAAAGGCTCAGCTCTTTTAATCTTTCCTCATAATTCAACCCCTATAGCCCTTGAATCAGCCTAGTCGCTCTTCTCTGGACCTTTTCTAGTGCTGCTATGTCATTTTTATAGTTTGAAGACCAAAACTGCACACAGTACTCCAGATGAGGCCTCATCAGTGCGTTATAAAGCTTGAGCAGAGCCTCTTTGGACTTGTACTCCACACACCAGGGTGCTATATAACCTGAAGTTCTGTTAGCCTTCTTAATGGCTTCTGAAACTGTCTGGAAGTTGATAGTGTAGAGTTCACTGTGACTCCTAAATCTTCTCCTAAGGTGTACTCTTGATTTTCAGACCTCCCATTGTGTATTCAAACCTAACATTTTTACTTCCTATATGTAGTACCTTACATCTACTAATTTCAAATTATCTGCCTATCTAAGTGGACATGATTCTACAAAATTAACAAGCTTGCATTTTCCATATAGGTCTTATTGAAGCAGACATATTACCATAGTATTCATCTTATTAAATTGTTCATTTTGAATGCAGCCACAATCTTGTTCAGGGTAATAACGAGCTGGCGTCTTTACCAGCAACTTCATGCATCATTTCAGTCTGTCACTGAGGACACTCATGCACCCACCTACTTTAGAGTCTTCAGTTAACTTACTACATACATTTTGTGATGTGTGAGGAAAACCCACATAGACATGAACAGAACATACGAAGTTAACACAGGCAGTCCATAGTTTACATGTGAACCCAGAACTCTAATGGGGTCTTGAATTTGTTAAGCCAGAGCTAACATTGGTTGATTTGTTGATTATTAAATTATTTAAAAGTGCACTTTTCATGAACAGAAGATATTTGGCCTCTCTTATTTTTGTGTGGAGAAAGAGGATTGTCCTTGTAAAGTGAAAAACCAATCGCAAGATGAGAAGGAGGGAACTACATTTAGGTTATTTCTTAATCATGCAGCAGTGAGGGACAGGAATCAAGATATAAGTTGTTGCAAAATCCTTTCACAGAGAGGTGCAAAAAAAGGGGGATCAGATTTGAAAAAGCCACTCAAAAAGCCAAACTAGCCGTTATTTCTGGTCTGACACTACTTGAAAAGCCTCATCCCTAGGCTGATTAGCCTAAACTTTAAAGGCAGATTTTCAGTTTACACAGGCCTAAAATGAGATCAAGACTTTTAAAATTTTAAAAATGTCCAATTATATCAAAAGGAGAGAGGAAAACTGTAAAAGTCTCTGTCCAGCAAAACCAACAAAGTTCCTTGAATATTTTTAATTATTTATTATAACCAAACAAAACCAAAAAGCAGTAAATCAAATCTCAGTACCTTATAATCAAAGCAAGGGCCAAATTCATGAAATCAAAACAAGAATCATCAATCAAATTTAGAAGTCACAGAAGGGCAATACCAAAGTTGCTGCTGGTGGCCCTGCCTCCATACAAGAGACATTACAGTTGAAAATAACAAAACAAATTAGTATATACAATGTTATTATAATGCAACTTTACACAACAGTTAATAACTACAATGTAAAATAAATAAAACACAGGAAGAAGAAAACCAAAACAGAACTAATAGCATAATATTAGAAGTTATATTTAAACAAAACGACTTAAGTAAACATGAAATAAACTTGAGCCAGGGGCCATAACAGTGAGTACTGAAAAAGTAAACATCTAAAGCTTTACAGCAGAAAGGATTCAGTATTTAATATTGAAAATAATTTTCTGTTGCCTCTACTTGTATGTAAGTAATTGCAGTTAAATATATATACAGTGAAGGTAAAATAATAGCAAGGCATGTTTCTCTTTTTTTAATATTTTCAAGACATAACTTTGATATCTCTTCTTTTCTAGGTACAGCTACATGATTGACAATGTAATTCTTTTGATCACTGGTACTTTGCATCAGCGAGCAATCTCTGAGTTGGTGCCTAAATGTCATCCTCTGGGAAGCTTTGAGCAAATGGAGGCAGTCAACATTGCCCAGACCCCAGCAGAGCTTTACAATGCCATCTTGGTAGACACTCCCTTAGGTAAGGGTATCAATTCTACTGCTTTTAGTAAAATCTGTTTATACTACTTCGTTTTGTATTATTCTCTCTATCAAGTCATTCTCAATAAAATCTGCCTTACAATGTAATATGTAGATTGTTTATCTAAAATGTATGATTTCATAATAATGTGTCCTGTGACCATGTCAAATAAAGCAGCCAACCAAAACTTGCACAACTTTCTTTTATGTCACAGTAATAATTCATGACTGAACATGTAAAGTATTCACAGCCTTTGTTCAATACTTTGTCGATGCACCTTTGGCAGCAATTACAGCCTCAAGTCTTTTTGAATATGATGCCACAAGCTTGACACACCTATCCTTGGCCAGTTTCGCCCATTCCTCTTTGCAGCACCTCTCAAGCTCCATCAGGTTGGATGGAAAGCATCGGTGCACAGCCATTTTAAGATCTCTCCAGAGATGTTCAATCGGATTCAAGTCTGGGCTCTGGCTGGGCCACTCAAGGACATTCACAGCATTGTCCTGAAGCCACTCCTTTGATATTTGGCTGTGTGCTTAGGGTCGTTGTCCTGCTGAAAGATGAAACATCGCCCCAGTCTGAGGTCAAGAGCGCTCTGGAGCAGGTTTTCATCCAGGATGTCTCTGTACATTGCTGCAGTCATCTTTCTCTTTATCCTGACTAGTTTCCCAGTCCCTGCCGCTGAAAACATTCCCACAGCATAATGCTGCCACCACCATGCTTCACTGTAGGGATGGTATTGGCCTGGTGATGAGCGGTGCCTGGTTTCCTCCAAACGTGACGCCTGGTATTTACATCAAAGAGTTCAATCTTTGTCTCATCAGACCAGAGAATTTTCTTTCTCATGGTCTGAGAGACCTTCAGGTGCCTTTTGGCAAACTCCAGGTGGGCCACCATGTGCCTTTTACTAAGGAGTGGCTTCCGTTTGGCCACTTTACCATACAGGCCTGATTGGTGGATTTCTGCAGAGATGGTTGTCCTTCTGGAAGGTTCTCCTCTCTCCACAGAGGACCTCTGGAACTCTGACAGAGTGACCATCGGGTTCTTGGTCACCTTCCTGACTAAGGCCCTTCTCCTCCGATCGCTCAGTTTAGATGGCCGGCCAGCTCTAGGAAGAGTCCTGGTGGTTGTGAACTTCTTCCACTTACGGATGATGGAGGCCACTGTGCTCATTGGGACCTTCAAAGCAGGATTTGTTCCTTGAGGCAATCCTGTTTCGGAGATCTACAGACAATTCCTTTGACTTCATGCTTGGTTTGTGCTCTGACATGAACTCTCAACTGTGGGAATTTACCACAGGTGGACTCCAATTAAGCTGCAGAAACATCTCAAGGATGATCAGGGGAAACAGGTTGCACCTGAGCTCAATTTTGAGCTTCATGGCAAAGGCTGTGAATACTTACGTACATGTGCTTTCTCAATTTTTTTTATTTTTAATAAATTTGCAAAAACCTCAAGTAAACTTATTTCACGTTGTCATTATGGGGTGTTGTGTGTAGAATTCTGAGGAAAAAAATTTATTTAATCCATTTTGGAATAAGGCTGTAACATAACAAAATGTGGAAAAAGTGATGCGCTGTGAATACTTTCCGGATGCACTGTACATAAAGGGAGACACTGTCGCGCTGCAGCCTAACAAATGCACTATCCTGGGTTGCTATCCAGAACCCAGTCATTGTCTGTGTATGGTCTGCACAGGTTTTCCTAGAGGTTTCCTTCCATATCCTAGAAGACAAGCATTAACTGACAATTCCAAATTGACCCTTTGTGAGTGTCATTGTGAGTATGTGAATGAGTGGGCCCTGCAGTGGACTAAAACTCCAGCCAGTCCCAAATACCACCCCCCACCCCAATATGCTTTGAATTGAATTAAGTGGGGTATGCTAATCCTGTGTTGTTTTATAAAATATCTACCACGGTGACCATTTTTAATATACTACAGTGGCAATTTAATTATTCTTATTTCCCACGCCTTTGAACTTTCATGTCTGTTTTTAATTAATTCACATATAGTAGTATTAGTGTTTGGTTTAGGTATTTAAAGGTGGGAAAGTGACAGTGTACCATATATTATAAACTTCTGTTGGTATTCCCATTATGAACAAGTGTTGGTAATTTTTAAAATGTTTGGTAGAAGCAACATCTTGTTTTTATTTGATATTCTATGAACATCCTTTGGAGACATTAAATCAGTATAAGCAAAAACAAAAGCAATGCACATTAAATTTTGTATCTTAAGTATTACTTAGTTTATGCACTTATGCAACTAACAAATGAAAAAAGTTCATTCTAAAGAACAGTTATTTGCCTTTTCTTAATTTTTATATGATTTTGCTCATAAAAAGTTAAGGCTTGGTTATGCTGAATTATATAAAAGATGATGTATTTCTAAGCTTTTAAAGTATTTTTTCAAAATAAAAGTGAAAACTTTATAAAGTACCAAGATTATATAAAGTCATATATTATATAAAGTCAGCGTATCTACATTGGACAATACTCCTACATGTGTTTTTAGTGTAATAAAACTTGTATTTTTTCAGCTGCGTTCTTTCAAGACTGTATATCCGAACAAGATCTGGATGAAATGAACATTGAAATCATTAGAAACACTCTGTATAAGGTATTTTTTTTTGCTTAATCCAAACAGCAGTACATCACTATTAAAACATTCATTTATGAGAGAAAAAAAAATTAAAACTGTGGAGTGCAGCAAGTTTAGAGGAACAGCAACCAGAATTTTGGCCATTTCAAAACAGAATTTCATGCACACTTGGGTCCTGCTTGTGGTTGTCCATTAAGGTACACATATGTATTGAAAGTGGGAGTGGGATGCTGCTACATCAAGCTGCTGCACAGCAGTGTATGTCTGCTCTGATATAGTGTTATATCTGCCCAATTAAATTTGACATTATAAATAAAAATCTGTAACATTTAGAGGTAATTCGCTTACTAGATTCTTTCTCTGTAGGTTGTAAATAATGAATGAATGGATAGTCATTTTGGAAAATATAATATTGTAGCATAAAAGTGTCTTCTTTCATGTCCTGGTATATAAAATTTGTTGCTTTCTACTGTCAGTAACTTGGTGTTTTTGCTGTAAATACAATTTTGTCCAAAGCTTTAAAACAGGACTTGACAGATTTAAAAAATAGTCTGAGGATTCGTCACAGTCTTTATTTTTAAAGCTCATTTTTTAAAAAAAGGTAAGATAGTCTAGATCTACTACACCTGTGACACTTCATAAGATGAAGCATAGTAATGATTAGGTAAAGTTATTAAGTTTTGGTCTTTATTTTTCCTGGAATCAAAACTTTTAATTATTTTTTTTGTATCTGTATATAATTTAGCTGGAATACATTTACACCTTGCATTAAAATGAACCTTCAGTGTCTGTGTTAGTCCTCATAAGCACACCAGTTTGAATGTGAAACACTTTCAAAGATGCAAAAAACACAAACTGAAAGAGAACTGCAATACAAACATCAAAAACTAACAACATCAGTGCATGCCTGCAAGGAAGATATATTGTCTTAAAAGGGACTACAGCAATAATTCAGTTTTAGTATGTTTACCATAATAATAAACTTGACATCTGATCCCTTTTTATTTGCACAGCGAATCAAACCTACCAAACTGTAGTTGCAATGAAAACAGACTGCTTTTAATGATCAGATAGTGTAAAAAAGTTGACAACTCACACTGTCATAAAGAAATTTAATGTTTTAGCATGATAACAAAGACATCACATTCTCATGAAGTAAATAGGTAGACATATAGATAGCTCCCTTGTCACTTGGTTCATTTTTTAAAGCTATGCAGGTGTAAGGGATGACCGCCCTTGCGCTACTAAAAGGCTTGTACTTATGATGGTGTGGGTCAGCTCCATGCTATCGATTGCATCCTGGGAGCCTTTTCAACCTGCTACCGCAGATAATGTACCCAATGTTATCTCCAGTGCTTTTGTTAAAAACAGTCAAAACAAATGGTGTTCAAAACAAAGTGCAGTGCAAAAATTCAATAAATAAATAATCCATAAAAAGAAGTGTCTGTGCAGGTTAAAAATCTCAATAAGTAAATCTGTTAAAAATAAGGTTAAAAATGCACAGCATACTGTCATTTACTTTTCTGAGCCCTGGTGCCTTCCTTTAAAACTGACATCTTTCCCTCTTACCCCGATCGGGCCCTGCACCATGCACAGACTTCCATCCAACAGATGCAGACCACCTTTTATCCTGGCCTTTTACATTTCCTGGCCGAAAATCCCACGGCGTTCTACGGAGAGCCACCAAGTCCTGATTTGCTCGCACCGCTGCTGATACCTGGCTCCTCCTGGAGAGAGTGCACTGTACTCCCACACACACTGTACATAGGAACGAAACCCTCAGCCCTTTCCTAAGCGCTGGCCACATGCTCCTTTCTGCGGCTCCATTCCTGTCCACTTGGTTCCTTGCACCGGCTCTCACTCACTCCTGCCTGTCTCTCTGTTCATCTCTTTTACCTCCCTTATTTTTCATTCATTTTTCTCCTTTCTGTTTTTTCTCGATTCTTCTGGTGCAGTCTCCTCGTACACTAAAACGAGCCATGCCCTCCAAGAAATTAATGAGGCACCTGTCTGACACGCTTCCTTGCACGTGTCTTTGCAATTAGACAGGCACCCCCCGAGCCATTGTCTGAGCGGAGCGCACTTTCCCCCTAATTAAAGTTTGAATGCTTGCGGGCACTATTATTTAAAATCGGCACAGTGCCACAGACCACTTTCATGGTACTGTATGTGATTTCAAGGTTTGAGGTTTACAGACTCGCACATACTTGTTTTGCTGGTGTCAAATGTATTCATGATATGCAAGTTACTGCTACTATGACAATCCTGGTCAGCCTATGATGATTTATGAATACAAAGGTATTATTTCATCAGTGGACTTGTGTTACTCTGAAAAGTTGTTCACTTATTTCTTAGAAAGTATATTGATGAAACATCAGTATAGACCAGAAGGTGAAAAACAAAACAAGGAAAGAGAAAAGTACATTAAAAGAATTTTTTTTCCACATTTCAAATGTGAACATCTAATAAGCAGTGTGTCAAAAGCACATGTAGAAACCAAAGCTGAATCTATTTCTTGTAGAGATGACATTAAGAAGGTGAGAGACTCCATGACCGTTATCAAATGCATTTGTTGAAAGAGTCAAAACCTACTTAGTTTCCACTGTAACTTGCCAACATTAGCAAGTTCAGCAATACTATACTGAACTGTATGTTTTGTGCAAAAGAAATGAAGAGAGAATGCTTTAATACTTATCTATCTATCTATCTATCTATCTATCTATATATATATATATATATATATATATATATATATCATACAGTACAAGATTGATAAGAACAAATTATTGTATAAGTTAAATTCATATTCATAATTAGCCCTGAAAATTATTAATGAATAATTAATAGAACTAAAAAAGGTTTATAGCACAGGTATATCTCAATAGTAAAAAAAAAAAAAAAATAGTAGTACAATTGTTTAAAAATGATTTAAAACCAAATAAATGCATGTATATGCACATTTTAAGCAGTGTTTTAGCTACCAGTATTAATTGTTTCAATGTGCAAGAACATTTAATGGGTAATTGTTGTATTTTCATAGACTCACAATGATGCTGACTTAAAACATAATGTCTGTATAAATATGTAATAAAATTTGTAGAATCCATCCATCGTCATAAGTTTCTGATCAACCTCATTTAGTTTTACCTTATATTCCAAAAATAATAATAATTGTAAAACTAAACAAATTACCATATTTTAATGACTTAATCTACAGTATAAATATAAGTTCAGTGTTAAGTTGTTTTATCAGTATTTTATATTTAATTGAATATAATGCCAGTATAAGCAACTTAGCCAAATTCCAGTCTTTAATTGGTACAATTTAATCGGATAGTAATAGTTTATTGAATATTAGGTCTTTATTGCATTAATTTTATTGATAAAAAACAGTATCGGATGATTTATGAAACTAACCATTTCCCGATGGTTGAATTTTTGGAATTCCAGTTAATTAACTGTTATATTGTTAAATTATAATAAATTACTTGAGTAGTTTTAAAACTCAGTCCTGGAGACTACAAGTGGCAGCAAATTTTTATTCCCACCAGTTTCACAGCACTGAGTGCTTAAAGGGTGGAACTACTTCAGTGTCAGCCCCATTAACATGTTGTTCATTAGTAAATAATGGAGAATGAAAAGTTTAAAAAAAAAAAAACACACACACTAAATTGCTCCCATGTAACATTAGTGCCTAGTACATTTTATTAAAAAAATACCAAATTTGCTTTCAGTATTTCTACATTGACGTCAAAACATATAAACAGGAAAATAATGACTTGTTGCATTAGACCGAGTCCAATTAAAAGCAGAAATTGACTGGAATAAAAAAAATGCAGGAGTTCCCCAGACTGAGTTAAAGAACCACTGGACTAAAATAATGCATTGCTTTTGAAATCTAAAGTAACATTGCTAGGTTACAATGTCTGTTTTTGAGCTTGTTAAAATCAGTTATTTTTTGATAAAATAACAGGGCTTTTGTAAAGTCCATGTTTGCAATGAGTCCCAATTACTATATATACCCAGTGACAGACCTTTGGCCCACACTGTGTATAAATAGTGTTGTTTGACCCCCTTGATGTAGAGAAAGTCATGTGCTAGACACATGATATATCTTTTACTATGAAAGCTAAAAGTGTTGTCATCACTGGTTTATTATGTCGCTTTAGTAGCAGAACTTTTGTACTGTCTCCAAAGTTCCATTGCTAATATTCTCACATACATTCAGCACACCTCTCACATGCTTTCTAAAAACAAAGCTCACACTGATTGACTACAAACTCTTCATTACAGTATTACATCTTTTATGCACCCGCTTCAGACAACACATGCATATTTAGTTTCTCCCTCACCTATTTCACACTCTTGCCCCTTTATAATACTGGTCAGAAGTTCTAGAACACCTTGGTATTTCCAGTTTTTCTTCAAATTTAACTAGTTGAAATGCAGTAAATGACCTAAAATGTTGAAATGGTGAGCACTAAACTGCCAGAGGTTTAAATTTAAAGTTGAGGTTTAACTCTTTGAGGGCTGAATATTTTTTACTAAAAAAAACAGTTTTCGGAAAAGCACACAAAGCAATTGTTTCACACATAAATCAACACAAAGTGTCTGGTGCTGTGTGTTGTGGCCACCAGTTCACAATCTCTTCCAGCTCAAGCCACTGACGGGCAGAACAATGGCTGGCAGGAATGCGAGACAGCTTGGCTGCCAGGCTATTTTCGTGGTGCAGGGCCGGTTACAGTGGTCGCGGTACAATGCAATTCTTTTTGTGCCTTTTGTCATTGTAAGTGGCAGTCCTGCCTTTTGTCCTTGTAAGTGGCAGTCCTCCCAGGCAAACGTTGCTATAGGCGCATTAGCTATATCAAAGTTTTCATTACCACAATCAGCTCGGAACCGATCAGCTGATGATGGTACCTCAATTCGTTTTCGATTGCTTGCATCAAAATCGGAGTCTGACAAGTCAGTCCAATTCAGCGATAATATGCAAAACATTGTCCACGCAGTTTTTTTTACTTTACGCATTCACTTTGATCTCTTGCCAGATGTCGATGGCATTTTTTGCTGCTGTTTGTTCTTCGTTATTCACGAGGGTGCAGGGAATCTTGGTCAAACCAACAAAGCTAAATTTCCTCCTAGCAAAGAGAGTCGAACTAAAACATAACAGTGGGTTTTGTCACCGTTTTACAGTTGATTACCACCCTCAACCTCTTCTCTTGACAAAAGTCGACATCTGCCCTGAAAGAGTTAAATTTAAAATTTAGGTTAGCAAAAAGCTGAAAAAAGGAAATTTCTGAATATTACAAATGGGACTTCTTCAGGGAACAACAACCTACAGATGTTCTGCAGCAATTGAAATAAATTAAGCCTTGTAGGTTTAAGCAAACAATTTGCATAGGTGTCCCAACTTCTGTCAATTATTTAAAAACCCCTCTGTCTGTCTTAAAGCAGAGTTGGAACAGACTGTGTTACTATACCCTTTGATGTACAACTTGGACAATATTCCAGGGGTAATGGCAAGAAAACAGCAATTAACAAATGAAATGAGACAGATGATTATTATCCTTAGAAGTGTAGGCCTTTCATTAAAAGAAACTGTCAAAAAAAATCAAAATGTCAATGAGTAAGGTGGTGCCCTTTGTGAGGTGACTTTGTGCTGCAGGTTGGGTTGAGTAGTAGTAACTGAGATTTGCTTTTTTGACCACTGTTAAGCTGTGAGGAGCCTATCATGCAAGTTGGTGACCCTTAGAAACGTTTGATTGAGTTGTGACTTTGGGTCTGCCAGATCTTTCTTTCGGTTTTTCTTTCGGTTCCCAATTGCCTTTGGATTGTGTAGGGCACCTTACTCCATGACACTTTTTTTTTTGCAGTTTCTGTTAATGAAAGGCCTACATTTCTAAGGGTAATAGAGCTCATGTGTCCTCGTACATTGATAAAATTGCAGACACTAATTATTCATCCACACCTAACCGTATCGCTACTCGTGGTACTCTTATCATATGCCTTCTCCACATTTATATATCCATAATGCAGCTTCTTTGCTTTCATTCCTTGCTTCTCCTACATTTGGCATCGGGCGGAGTGGTGGCTCTGAGGCTAAGGGTCCGTGCTGGTATCCCGAAGGTTGCCGATTCGAATCCCCGTCACTGCCAAAAGAGATCCTACTCTGCTGGGCCCTTCAGCAAGGGCCTTAACCTTCAATTGCTCCAAGGGTGCTGTACAATGGCTGACCCTGCGCTCTGACCCCAAGGGGTATACGAAAACTATCCATCCATCCATCCATTTTCCAACCCGCTGAATCCAAACACAGGGCCACGGGGGTCTGCCGGAGCCAATCCCAGCCAACACAGGGCACAAGGCAGGAAACAATCCTGGGCAGGATGCCAACCCACCGCAGGACACACACAAACACACCCACACACCAACCACACACTAGGGCCAATTTAGAATCGCCAATCCACCTAACCTGCATGTCTTTGGAATGTGGGAGGAAACCGGAGCGCCCGGAGGAAACCCACGCAGACACGGGGAGAACATGCAAACTCCACGTAGGGAGGACCCGGGAAGCGAACCCAGGTCTCCAGATCTCCCAACTGCGAGGCAGCAGCACTACCCACTGCGCCACCGTGCCGCCCACTATACGAAAACTAACAAATTCCTAATGCAAGAAATTGTATAAGGCGAAAAAAAGAACAAAAAAAAAAAAAAAATCAGACTGCATTTTGTTAACTTTGCTTTATCCCTGATGCCTTCACTAGCACACTCTCAACCATTTTCATTACATGCTCCAAAAGCGTGATTTCCTGTTATGAAATATGCATATATTTAATTATCAGTATATCCTCTTCATTCAGCTGGACACTATAAATTGAAATGAGTGGCAGCAAATCTGTTTTTTTAAGAAATATGTTTTTAAGTACATTTTCCAAATAAAATTTGGCAAACATTCTGGAATGTAATGTAATTTTTGTAAAATGTTCACATAACTGATGCTTCAAATCTTCTTAGCTAAGTATTTATAACACTACTTGTAGAAATGTGGCTGTGAATTTCCCAGTCATTTTGAGGGCCCTTCATCTGCATTTCAGAAAGGGCACAGTTGTCAGCAAATGCTACAATAGCATCAACTGTTTTCAGAGGAGAGAGGAAGAAAGAAATAGGTGTACATCTTCTGATTTAGAGGTAGTTTTATCAGTCATCATGTATTAGTCCTTCAACAACAAAATTCCCTGATGACCTATTGCAAAGTTTTTTTAGTGGTGTGTAGACATTTTTTTATTCATCTTTAGTTTAATGAATATATTAAACATAACTTTTTAACAAATGGAAAATGAAAGGATAACTAAATATCATATGCTCCTTAAGAAAAAGTTGAATACAATTATACAGTTCTGTGAAATGTACCATAGAGCTCAGTTACATCATGGTTCTCAATTTTATAAATATTTAGCACATGGCTACTATTAGTTAATTCATATTTTATCCAAATCTGCAGTAGTTGATTAGCACAATAGAAAAATTTAGATTAGATGTTAAATAGTTCTGGATGAGTATTTGATCTAAAGGTTGAGCTATTGTGATTTGACTGGGTCTTGCAACTGCAATGGTGGCACATACATTCCCAGTGTTATATGGGGCAAGAAGGGAGACCATGAACACACTCTAATTCCCTGGATCACCCCAGCTTTTTTAGCAAATTTAAAGTATATCTGTTATCATCAGAGAGTATACTACAGTTTGTATTGGTTATTGTTGAACAGGCCTCTATATATGAATGGTATATTTATATCTATGAGACAATGCAATTGTGTGATTCAGGTTTAGTCTTTAGAAGTATTAGATTGTGGTTCTGAAGTTGTAAATGCAGCCATACCTCACCCCCCTTTTCATTGGCACTCTATAAGAATTTAATAACAGTATATTTATAGTTTGTACTTGTATATGTGTGGTTTTTTTACTGTTTAGAATGTTTATTACATTGAAGTAGGAGCAAATTAAGTAAATTAAGAAAAGATTAAGATGATAGTTTAGAGTTTAAAGGGGTAGGGGGTGTGGAATTGGTGGGTGAATGGCTGTGTGGTATATGTGGTGGAAATGTTGAGAGAATCTCAATAATATGTACATGTTGTCTGAAGTCCGTGCATAAAAGATGAAATGTGTAAAGGGTAGTCTGCAGTCAGTGAGTGAGGGCTTTGTTTATAGACAGTATGTCGGTACAGAATGGTGGTGTAAGTGTTTGTGAATTTACATATTAGCAATGGAGTTCTACTGCTTAGGCGATACATTAAACCACGGATGGTGAACCTTGGAAGTGTATGGTTTGGAACGTTTCTTTACTATTTCAATATTTCTTTGCTATCCATTCTATAGATGATTTTTTGTACAGTGTCTTGGAAAAAATATTATTTCCTAGTACTGATCAATTTCTTAACATGTTAAGAAAGTCTCACAGCTTGTGACTTTAATGCATTAGATTGTGTCATTTTAGTTGTGGTTGTCTTCTTCAAAAATCATTTTCAAAAGCTTTATATTTGTTTTTATACAGATTCTGAGATCTTGTCTATAAAGATGAAATCTATTTAATGAAGGACTACACTTGCATTTGTCTTTGCCAACACCCATCTTTGTTTAATTCCACAGGCATATTTAGAATCTTTCTACAAGTTCTGCTCCACATTAGGAGGTACAACTGCAGATACCATGTGTCCCATCCTTGAAGTAAGTGTAAAACAGTTATTTAGTAATGAGGCACTGTTTTATGTTTTTTTAATTCCTCCACCTTGAAACTACATTTTTTAAATTGAGATACGTGTTTTGGGCTACCTACTCTAGTCACAACAAGAGTATTGGGCCTTCTTCTTAGCTTTTAAATCGAATGCTAATTTCTTACATTAAAGTAGCGTTACATTTATTCTGTTAGCTTAATGTGATCCAGCTCCAATTTTTTGGAAACCAATCTGATTATTTTCCCTGTTATCTAAAGAAACTTGAAATATTTCAAGTGCTGTTTAGCATTAACTTGTCGATAACTTGTACAGTGGTATTCAGACCATGCATTGAAGCCATGTACCTGAAAAATTACACAGGATAGAAATACTAATGAGAATTTTAAATTGTTCAAAATAAATAATACTCTCAAAAAGATTTCTTGTAATGAATGCATTATAGCATATATTTATTATTTCTAGTTTGAAGCTGACAGAAGAGCCTTCATCATTACCATTAACTCTTTTGGTACTGAGCTGTCTAAAGAAGATCGAGCAAAGTTGTTTCCTCATTGTGGCAAACTCTACCCTGAAGGTTTAGCCCAGCTGGCCAGAGCTGATGACTACGATCAGGTCAAAAGTGTAGCAGACTACTATCCTGTGAGTAGAAATAACACACTTCTTTTCATCTGTTTTGTGTTTTTATCTTTTCAGTGCTTGTTTATATTATTTAATCTTGCATCTTAAAAGTGCCATTGTTTATCTTTTAAAAATCTTAACAATAAACAAATTCCTCCTCATATATACTTTGACATGATTTTGTGTACTATTTTTTGTTCAGATATTTTTAAAGGAATATTTGTTCTATGTATTTTAGTAATCACTAGTAATTAATAAAAAAAAACTGTTTTAGTACCCTTTACTGGCTGCTTATTAAAGGAATATGTAGGCACAATTGACAATTGTTGAATTATTAAATATTTAAATGGTCAGTTGCATTTTCATTTCAGCTTGATAAATAACATGTAGTTTTACAGTGCTTTAATATTTAAAGATTATTGTCATTATCATTTTTTGAACATAATATTGAGTGTCAATTACTGTCTGTCCAAAGGAAAATAGTCCTGCCACAATGTGCAGCCTATAGATCAATTTCAGGCCTGAATACTGTTAAGGTACTGGTGAAGTTGTTGACTGAAGGAGTGAAGAGATATCCAACTGAATTTATTAAACATTCACTGGATTAACTGATTTTATTAAACATAGATATGTAGTATCCACTCTCCATTGTTTGTTTAAAGTAATATCAAACACGTAAATTCACCTAAAATAGACATACTGTATATGTTGTCTGCACCTTTACAAGCATCAGAAGATAGGAACAGCTTATTAAAAATGAAAAACGAGCATGCAGTTCTTTGCATTCCTGTGAGCGAATCTGAATGGATTAAATGGTTTTGGTCATAGATTAATAAATCACAGCTTTTGTAAACGTAACAAAAAATTAGTCTGTCCAGTGTTTGAGAAAACTGCTTTCATGCTTTGATACCAGTGTAGGGACCCATCATAACTCAAGATTATCCTTTGTTCACACATTTTCTTGAATTAGGATAACACTCTCTGTCCCTCATCATTTTAAATGCTGCCATTTGGCAGCAGATTTAAACTACAATTTATTTATTTAGATTCTTCTTCATAACATTGTTGGTGACAAACTTTGGGTGCTGTGGCCAGTGCCCACTAATGCTACTAGTACAATTCCTGTGCTTGCACACCTTTGTGTTTAATTTCCTGTTTAATTTGTCATTTAACAATGATGAATTAACCTAACCACATTTACAGTATAAGTGAAAAGTTTCATTTTTTAATGACTTTAAAATCACCATTTTTGAGGGTGTTTAGTGTTGTTGCTGCAGAATTGTATTTATCTTGGGCAACATTCTCAGTCACAGTAAGAGAGCTCTGGGTGTAGGTTACAAACCATAATTTTCAACTAAACTGAATAATCATTAAAATGTATGCCTGGTTAATCAGATATTGGCATATTTGTTTGTTGTAGCCCTACAAGCATGCATAGCTCTGGATTTAAAACTATACAATTCATTGACCAGTTAGCATAACCTTTTCAGAATATTCTTCAGTATATGCTTGAATAGTCAGTAGGTCATGGAGTATTTCTTGGCCTTTTTAAAGTATTAGTGGTGGGTTATAGCACCCAAGAATAATAAGCTAAAAGGAAAGAACAATCCACTTAGGTTGTGTTCGCTCTAGGTTCTATAACGTACCAAATCACTTTCTCTCAGAGGTTACAATGAAATCATGATTATTTGTTTCAACAATAGAAGTCTGTATAGAATGTTCTGGGTAGAGCACCTAGTGCCACACTTTACTGAAGGTTACTTTTTGTCACTTAAATTGCTGCAGGTTAAGCTGTTAATATGGGTAGACCCTTGGAATTGCTATGTAATGTGCGGTGTTGTGTCGAAACACAATGAACAATTATCATGGGCAATAAAAAAAGGAACTTTTGAGTTTACAGTTAATGGCTTTATTTGTTACCCACTAAGCAATGTGATCATTTATATAAAGTATTTTAATTTGTATTAATTATTTTTATAATAAATAATTTAAAATATGCGCAGGATTGTGAGAATGGTTATAGACAACCCACAGATCACCTCCAAAGACCTGCAAGAACATCTTGCTGCAGATGGTGTATCTGTACATCGTTCTACAATTCAGCACAATTTGCACAAAGAACATCAGTATGGCAGGGTGATGAGAAAGAAGCCCTTTCTGTACTCACGCCACAAAGAGTCGCTTGTTGTATACAAATGCTCATTTAGACAAGCCAGATTCATTTTGGAACAAAGTGCTTTGGACTGATGAGACAAAAATTGAGTTATTTGGTCATAACAAAAAGCGCTTTGAATGGAGGAAGAAGAACACCGCATTCCAAGAAAAACACCTGCTGTCGAATTTGGTGGAGGTTCCATCATGCTGTGGGGGCTATGTGGCTTGTTCAGGGACTGGGGCCCTTGTTAAAGTCGAGTGTCGGATGAATTCAACCCAATATCAACAAATTCTTCAGGATAATATTCAAGTATCAGTCACAAAGTTGAAGTTACGCAGGGGTTGGATATTCCAACAAGACAATGACCCAAAACACAGTTCGAAATCTACAAAGGCATTCATGCAGAGGGAGAAGTACAATGTTCTGGAATGGCCGTCACAGTCCCCTGACTTGAATATCATCGAAAATCTATGGGATGATTTGAAACAGGCTATCCATGCTTGGTAGCCATCAAGTTTAACTGAAGAGATTTTGTATGGAAGCATGATCAAAAATATCTCCATTCAGAATCCAGACACTCATCAAAGGCTATAATAGGCGTCTAGAGGCTCAACTAAGTATTGATGTAATATCTCTGTTGGGGTGCCCAAATTTACGCACCTGTCAAATTTTATTATGATGCATATTGCATATTTTCTGTTAATCCAATAAACTTAATTTCACTGTTGAAATACTACCGTTTCCATAAGGCATGTCATATATTAAGAGGAAGTTGCTACTTTGAAAGCCAATGATAAACAAAAACCCAAAGAATTAAGAGGGGTTCCCAAACTTTTTCATATGACTGTATGTATGTATGTGTATATATGTGTATATATTTCTATCCAGGGGAGCTGCCATCTAGCGTTCCGGGGGATGTAGTGTCCTGAAAAGGTTGTTTCTTTCAGTTGAGGAACGTCTTGCGTCCCTCACAAAATATATAATATATATAGTGATCCCTCCTCAATCGCGGGGGTTGCGTTCCAGAACCCCCCGCGAAAGGTGAAAATCCGCAAAGTAGAAACCATATGTTTATATGGTTATTTTTATATTGTCATGCTTGGGTCACAGATTTGCACAGAAACACAGGAGGTTGTAGAGAGACAGGAACGTTATTCAAACACTGCAAACAAACATTTGTCTCTTTTTCAAAAGTTTCAACTGTGCTCCATGACAAGACAGAGATGACAGTTCCATCTCACAATTAAAAGAATGCAAACATATCTTCCTCTTCAAAGGAGTGCGCGTCAGGAGCAGAGAATGTCAGAGAGAGAGAGAGAGAAAGAGAAAAGCAAACAATCAGAAATCAATAGGTACTTTTTGGGCTTTTAAGTATGTGAAGCACCGTGCAGGAAGCATGTCGCTTGACAAAGCGGCTGCACAGAAGGGAGCAACGTGAAGGTAGTCTTTCAGCGTTTTTTGAGGAGCGGCCGTATCCTGTAGGGGTGCGAACAGCCCCTGTGCTCACAATATATTTGAGGAGTTTTATTTAATATGTAATACGTGCTCTGATTGGGTAGCTTCTCAGCCATCTGCTAATAGCGTCCCTTGTATGAAATCAGCTGGGCAAACCAACTGAGGAAGTATGTACCAGAAATTAAAAGACCCATTATCCACTGAAAGCCATAAACCAGCGAAAAATCCACGATATATATTTGAATATGCTTACATATAAAATCCGCGATAGAGTGAAGCCGTGAAAGTCGAAGCGCGATATAGCAAGGGATTACTGTATAATATATTTGTTTTGTATGTATAATATATCATTTGCACTGGTTATATTTGTGGTAATTTGTCATTTTGTCTTTAGGAGTACAAGTTGCTGTTTGAAGGAGCTGGCAGCAATCCAGGTGATAAAACATTGGAAGACAGGTTCTTTGAGCACGAGGTGAGGAGTTTGGTGAAAATAAACAAATAGATTCATAACAGCTTTTCAGGTCAGGTCAGGTGAATTGGCAGTGTTAAATGTTACCCAAGGACTGGGGTATGTGTCAGAGACTATGACAGGCTGGCATCCTCTCCAGGGTTTGCTCCTACTTTGCACCCGATGCTTTGCAGGGATTGGCGCCTAATTCCCCTTAAACAAGCCCTGGACCAAGCGGGTTAAGAAAATGGATGGATGGATTGCTTTTCAGGTTTCTTCATTGAACTGATATGTAAGATACATTATTACTTATGTTACATGGACTATACAGTTCAGAAAATGGCTTTAATTCTTTTACCCCATGTGTAAACAGAATATTAGGTTTAGGCATTGCATAGGTATTTATGAGTAGATTTCCAGTGGAAACTCTTATTAATATGTTTAAGCTTAGTAAAATCTCAATAATATATAGTATGCCGGTATGCTGAGTGTTCTCTTTTTGTCTTCATTTAGGTGAAGCTGAATAAGCTTGCATTTCTGAACCAATTTCACTTCAGTGTATTCTATGCCTATGTGAAGCTGAAAGAGCAAGAGTGCAGAAACATTGTGTGGATAGCAGAGTGCATTGCTCAGAGACACCGAGCAAAGATTGACAACTACATTCCAATTTTTTAACTCCTGCAGTAGAAAGTGGATTTTTACCATTCTTGTTTAATTGGCACAAGAATGGTTGAAGTCAGAACAAAAGCAGAACTGGGTATTGTTATGTAGGTAATTCTCATAATTTTAAATGAGTTGCTGTTCTTTTATATGTTTAATCTTATTTAAAGGGGATAAAAAAAAAACCTTTAAATGTTCCGCAGTTGTTTCAGTTCAGTCAGGGGGCCCTAAGCTGTGGGTGTGTGTGTGTGGGGATACACCAAACTTCCTAGGTGTCAATCTGGAGATTAAATCAAAGTCTCTGTGGTTTTTTATATAGTAATTTGTTTTTTTTCTGGAGAAAAACCAGAGAATTGCAAGACGAAAATCTTTTGAAGTCTTTAAACAGGCAATTTGTGTTGCTAATGGATAATTGTATGGTGATGTAAAATGTAACAAAATCACTTAAGTTTGCTAGTGTGACCACACTTTTATCAGTCAGGATTTGTTTCAAGATATTTTGATGGAGAAGGGAAGTACTACATTAACTGTTCATTCAAAGTAAGACGGATATTGCTTAGTTGAGTTTGGCCCTGCGTTGTCTTAGTACCTTGAGTTGTAGACACATCCTTCTTAAAATAAAGTTTCCATCAGCATTGCATATTTAATGCAAGTGGAATTTAAGTACTCAAGTCCCTCATTTTCTGTATAACAATCATGTTTTTTATTGATTATTGTAAGCATCATGCAAATAAGTATCTCGATTTTCTAGACCATGGATGCCAAAGCATTTTACCCACAGAGACATAATAATTAGAAATAAACATTAAGTAGATTCTGATGGTTGTGGACCCTCCCACCCACTCTGTTTTGATGTGGCGCATGATAGCTCAGTCCACACTGACCTTTCAGTCTCCAGCCAGACGCCAACACGACACTACTCTAAATCAGCGTCACACACGTGCTTGCACATTACTTGTGTTTGAGGAGTCTTTGTTCTCTGCAACTGTTTTTTTCTATGTTACTCAGTAGCGCGTATATGGTGAAAATAAAAAATGAAATTTCATTGGTGTAACTCTGTAAATCGTAGCAATGATATGAACTCTAAAGGCCACGGAAAGGGCCAGTTAAAAAATTGTGGGGCCTTTGATTTTGATATGTTTGATTGATAGGCACCTATGCAAGTTGTGTTTGTTAGTATGGGATCTGACATAATGAACAGCATTGCAGTACAATGTAATGCCTTTATTTTTGTTCAGATGATTCTTTACATGTTTTTTTTTTTTTTTTAATTTGATGAAAACAAGACCGGATTATTTTATTTCAACCAGGTCCATAGAGTCTACTCTAAATAAATGAATATTTTAATACCATTTTTCTTTTTGGGGAAATTGTTTCTATAAATTCTCAGCACACCAGAGTACTTTGCCTCGAATTTTAAAAGGTGCTGAATGATCACTGTTCTGGGACAGTTTTATGTTTTTATGCATGTGTCATTTCAAATTGCTGTTTCCTGCACTCACTGTATACTGTTTACTGTCTAATTTTGTGTTTGTGATGTGTGTCTAAATGGGACCATTTGCATTATCTTTAACCTTTTCAGTAGAAGACCTTTTTTGTTTGGTATTGTTACTTCTAATGCTAAAAATATTAATTGCACAGACAAAGCCAACATTCATATAAATCTATATTAAATCCAGAGCAGCTCTAAAAAAAAAAAAAAAATACCTGAACCGTTGTAGACTCTGTTAAAGACCGCCATATTGAAGGTGTTTCAGATGGTTCTGTAAAAGGTGAGTGAGGGAAGAAATTAATGGCATGGCCTCAGGGAATGTATGTAAATTATATGGAATAGACGGAAAAGTTTTCACTAAAAGATATTAGTCTTTCGAGTTGTATGTCAATGACATAACAGTATTTATGTGCAAATGTAAATCAGTAATAAAATGATGGTGTACTTGGAATACACTTTAGCAGAATGGAAGAGCCCATGTTCTGCTGCTGTTTAAAATGTCTGATTAGCTAAAATGGTTCAGACTTTTGTCATGAATTGGTCCAGCTCTATGATGAATTCTCTACATGGAATCCTCTGTCTAGGAGTGACTTGAACATGCTTTGTGTTTTGCCTTCGTTGCCCTTGTAAAATTGTAGCTTTTTGAACAATAAGTTTTAATTATTTAAAAGGAAACTTTATTAAAATGTAATAAGAGATTATTATAGTAACTATGTTATGACTCTTCATGAGAACTATGTGGTGTACATATTCAGATTTAAATTGCATCAGCCTAGTGACAGATGGTCTTTTTATTCCTTATTTGTCAATATCTGGCATTTGACTTTACTGTGACAATAAATATATAACTGATGTAAAGTGTAAGAGTACAGATTCTGGTTGTCCTTTATTGCTTTTACATTCTGTTTTATGTAGGCCATTTCTTGCTAGATTTATACGATGTTTTAAATGATATTCATAGCATGATTTTCGTAAGAATATTCTTACAGTATATTTTAGAGAAACCTTTGCACAGGATGCTCTTTCAAAAGCCTGCAAACCAGTAAGGAAATTACCAGCAGTATATCACTTTTCAAAGGGGTCTGCTATATGGCTCAGAAAAGGCAAATTCATCAAGCAGCACAGTCGGTCTTTTAATCATAAAATTCTTTTATGAATCTAATTTGTAAGTTGTGTGGCCTCATCTGATGATTGCTGTGCAGTTGATCTCCCACTTATAGCAAGAACAAGAGAAAATCAAAAGAACAGCTATGGTATTTGTGTGTAGTGCTCTCCTCAGAGGATTCGCTCAAAGCATTATGCAGCCCACTGAACACACAAAAAAACAAGTTAATAAAATGCAGATTTGAAAAAATAAATATACAGCATTCTGCATATGCTAAAATCTTGATGAGAATTTAGAAAGACAAAAGAATTTACAGTCATACATAAATATATAATTCTGTATAACTGTGAATATTTACAAAATTACACTTTATGCATCTGTCTTTTGTATATATACAATATGTGTGAGCATAGATAGTTATATAACCCAGTGTTTAAGTGAATGTTTGGCAGATTTTGTTCACATTGAGTGAGTTTACTTGCACACACAAAGCCCTGATAAGATGAGTAACCCATTTAAAGCAGAAACCTGCTTTCTTAACAAACCCCATTTACAAGTATGAGTCCACTTATGGAGTTCTCGCTTGGCAAAATGCTTTAATGTCATAAAAATGCGCTACAAAATGATTAGTCATCAACGGCCACTGTCAGACCAAAAACAAGCATAGAGCCTGTGTTTCCTGAGATTGTGTTGCTGAGTTTAGCACACTACACTACGTTCAGCTCATCAACATAAATTTAGTGATTTCTGAAATATTGAGACAGATTATTTTGACCAGGAGAAGGAATAATGTGATCGGCTGAGCATTGGCCTCAGGACATTGATCTTTGTGAACACTTCCACCATTTTCTAGCCGTGGCTGTGGGATGCATGTGCAACACAAAGACCTGGGCAGGCTATGAAATCCTTAACTGCAACCCTGCCTGAGGGTTTACATGGCCAAATAACCCAGTTACTCTTGGAGAAGTAACACTGGTTTCTCAGAGACCAATATACTGGTTCTTATAACAAAAATTTAGGCAATTGTTGAAGCTGAGTTTTCTGTGAATAACCAGTTATTAAAGCACATGTAAACACACTCATTGGTACAGTATGTAGTTCATGCTGGGGATTCTATCATAGATATGCGAGTTATTACTGGTGTGTTTGAGTTTGTGGATCACTTTCAATTGTAAGTCCTCTAATCTTTGTCCAATATGTATTTCATCAGTATGTTCTTTACAGTGACCAAATGTTTTTTAGTTTACCTGGTTTGGAGGCCTAATGCTGAGCAGTGATTGCTTTTTATTACTTTGTAGCTCATGTCTACTAGCTTCTTATCCAATACAAAATTATAAAGGAAACAGCTAAAGCCAGAGGATGTGTTTAGCATTTGGTAAGTATAATAAATAAGACTTACTGTGCATATTTGTTTCTAATAATGACCTTCACACAGACAATCATTTGCTGTGGTTATTATTTCCTAGTTATGTTCAAGACAATAGTAACCCACAAGAGCATTTATTGCATTCATTATGGTGTAGGTAAGTAATGATTTAAACACGTGCTTGACATAATTGCACACTGAATTAAATTGCCTTAGTTTTAGGGTAAAATTTGTACAGTGGCAATTGAAAATCAAAATTTGGCCAGCTGAGTAAGGATATGGCTCACTGACCAAGCCCTCTGGTGTAAAGTGAAATGAGCAGCTTGGGCACATTCTGAAGGTGAAGAATGTCAGTGTTACTCAATCCACATCATAATACTTGGCACAGACACCATGGATGATTCAGAAGGCCTTATTCTAATATCCTTATTTGTGAGCTCAAGACAACAAAATCAAGTGTAAATGACAGGGGCTTGAATTACACAATCCAGTTATTTTCAGAGCTTTAGGCTTTGGGTGGATGCAATTGTTGTTCGTTTTTATGCAACAAATCCAGACTCCAACTCCACACCCTTCAAAGTTGTTAAGAAATAGTGATGAGCAAAACAGCTGGGTTAGTTTTGAGAGTGATTTCAAAGTTGTGAAGCTCACAAAAAAAGTGTGCTTTTAAATACGTTTTGATGTGAAAACAATAGGATTCTCTAAAGCCTTTTTACTTCTCCATTTGCCTGCAGCTTTTCTGCACCTGTATAATGCTGGTGATCCGCAGCACACCAAGAGTAGTATTTTGTTTGTGTTTTTTAAATAAGACATATTGTATATTTTCCACATGAAGATGCACAAAACCACACCATTGTACACATTAGTGTGTTTTCTCCCCTGAAGAACACACTACACTGGAATCTGCCCGATGCTATCGCCAAGTAATCTCCATGTCTCGTTTCTCAGTTCTGACAGAAGATGCAGAGAGTGCGCACCATGGAGTAAGGTAATGAGTATCATTCATGTCTCTGGTGCATGGTAAGGATTGTGATCACCAAGATATATATATTTTTTGTGAAGATTCAGTTTTCAGTGGTAGGCATTTTGGTTAAACAGCTAAAAGCTTGGACATTAAACCAAAGGCTGTTGGTTCAATTCCCAGCACCAACCACCTATATAATCTTGAAGCAATTTGCTCTTTTGGCCTGTGCTCCAACTGTAAATGTAAAATGTAATTAAACATCATCCTAAGGCACTAGATTATCGTTTATCTATAAAAGTGCCATCTCTCTATTATAAAAAAAAAAAAAAAAATCTTGGGAGGGAGGCTAGGGAGATCTTCTAAGAAGACAATTTGACGTCCCACGAGACAAGACAGTGAGACAACATTTAAAATAAGTTCACAGACATCTAACCTAGCAGTTGTTGGAATGCTTTTGGCAGACAAGCTTCATGTGCTCCCAGCTCTTAAAACAACGAGAAGCAGAACATGCAGCTCACCAGGAGGAGCAGCAGCAAGCCAGCAGATGATCCGTCCGCTTCTCCTTAGCATGCGTGCAGCCCCAATAACCCCCCCCCCCACCTTCACAACGCGAGCGGCAGAGATGTGAAGTGGCAAAAGGACAGCTGCTGTACAATGATAGACACGCAGTGTGACAAGCAGAAAAGGGAGCTCGCCAGCAGCAGCAGCAAAATAACATGATCCAATGGCATCTCCTTAGTGTGTGTTCAGACCCCCCCCCCCCCCCCCTTCACAACGCAAGCAGCGTTATACATCCTGCAAAAAACAGATTTAACCACACCTGGGGCTGGAAATAAAGGGCAAGTATTGTTTTTACAAAAGTTTTAAAGTAAAAGTGAAAATAATACTTATGTAACTATCCATCCATCCATTATCCAACCCGCTGAATCCGAACACAGGGTCACGGGGGTCGCTGGAGCCAATCCCAGCCAACACAGGGCACAAGGCAGGAAACAATCCTGGGCAGGGTGACTTATGTAACTATTCCCATGAAAATAACAATCTCTTTTAAGTTTTATATCCAGTAAAACAAACCTGGGGGTGGGCGAGCAAAGCCCCCAGTACAAAATAAAAATGAAATCTAACAACTGTTGTTCTTACTTTTTCCTTTTTAAAGAAAAAAAAAAAGTGAAGCCAGGGACAGATTGTTTCATGGAGTGAATGTGCAAACATTCATTTTTTCATATTTTTAAATTCTGCAGTATGTTTTATTTTTATAGTAAATATGTTAATGTGGTATTAGTTGCGTGAGTTGTTTGATTTGGTGACACTTGCCCAATTAAAACATCAACAGAAACATACAACAAAAAACCACAATAATCATTTCCCAGAAGCTCCCAAATAGATTTTTCTTCTTTCATCTTTTCTTTTTCCTGGTGAAGACCAAAAACCACCCAAAAGAGAACATGCCTTAGGGGGACAGCACCCATTCACCATCTCACCATGGCCAGCAGGAATGCAAGATGGGCCGGCTGCCTGGCTGTCTTTGGGTGGCAGTGGCAGTCGTAATGCAACACAATCTGGTTTGTACCTCCCGTCGTCATAAGTGGCGGTCCTCCCAGGCAGACATTACCGTACACACATCAGCTATATAATCATTTTTTCGATCTCCATCTCCAGATCACTTGCATCAAAACCGGAGTCCGACAAGTCAGAGTCCCATTCAGCGATAATACGCAAAACGCTGCCCAGGAGTATTGTGTTGTATGCAATCGCTTTGGTCTCACGCCAGATGTCGATGCCACTTTAGAGGTTGTTTGCTCTTCTCTACTCACACATGCGCAGGAAGTCGAGGTCAAATCAATGAAGCTAACTTTTCTTCTAGCAAAGAGAGTTGAACTAAAAAGTAACAGTTTTGTCACCATTACATTACATCTATACAGCCAAGTAGTGTCTTCTAACCCTTGAATTTTGACAAAACTCAACATTCGCCCTGAAAGAGTTAATCATGTTCAGACTGTTCAAGGGATAGACATGGGTATGTACTTCACTTGCTAAAGTTAATATATACCTCTTTGATTAGGAACTCACTGGAGACCTGAACCATTAACCAAACCCAAATAGCTGGCAAACTGAATTTGAGACTTTAAATTGTGAATAATTGCCTCCCACAGTCCAAACATATGTTGATTAGATGGACTGGCGATGTTGCCAATGGAATGTTCCTTTCTTACGCCCAATGTTTACTGGGATAGGCTCCAGCTTCCCTGTGATCCTACTCAAACCCAAAATGGGGTACAGGTTTGAAAGCTCAAAAAATACATTTTTTAAATGCACAAAAATGCCATTCAAGGGAGAAAAATGACCATAAACCTCTAGCTCAATAAGAAAATGATGAGCAAAGAATCTCTGTAAGAGTTTATACATATATATAAAGAAATAGAGAATAAAGCAGGAAAAAGCAAGGCCTAAAAAAGGCAATACAGGGCAAACAAGTTAAAATGGAAATTCAGCAACAAAATAATAAAAAAAACAAACAAAAAAGCACTTCATGACAATCAATGAACACAGCTTGAAATAAATAGACCGATGGTGGCCTTCAACAGTGACATCAGAGCCTCTTAGGGTACCAACCACAAAACACAAGTAACAAGAAAATACACAAAACATAAATATTAAATGATAAATTAAGATATCAATTTTAACAAAATTTACATAATTCAAAAACAGCATTAAATATCCACAAAATTGAAATTAAACATAAGCCAGGGAACTCATAATAGCAGCCACCACAGGCCCAAAACTGGAAAAAGGCTTTTACATAACAAAATGTCCACAAGAAGCTCTGGCCCAAGCTCAAACAAGATATAGCTTCTTTAGTGAACAAATCAGAAAATTACAAAGAAGACATGGCACCTTAGATCAAAAACAGGCATGAGAAGAATGGAAATCCAAGCATCAAAAAGTAACCCAAAACAAAAACAGGAATGAAAAAGATTGTTTTTACTGCCACTTCTCCATTCAGATTTCAGTTCCCTAGCAGTATAATTAGGTGTCCCTGCCTGCATACAGGAGACAGGGCACGTAACAAAACCCCTAACCAATACACTTGAACCAGGAAATGGCCCTGGCTGAACCTTGACATGTGTCTTGGTAACCTCGTGCCATCATTGTTCCCACAGGGCCACTCCGGCTGGTGATGTGCTCTTTGAACTGGAGTGTTGTGCCTTTCTTGACCTTCTGCAATGTGCTACTTTCTTCTTAAGGTTACAGTCTCTGCTGATTTCAGTACACTTCCAAAGAACATTCACAGGTGTCTTTCTGTAAATTCAGAGTCAGTCATCTTTATCTCTACCCCCATACTTGTAGCTTTCTTGATTCCTTCAGTTCACACAAGTGCAGCCTTCTCCTCTGCTGTAGTTGATGTGCTAGTCTTATGGTGACATGGGCAGGGTTCCCACGCGTCCTGGAAAACCTGAAAATTTTGAGGGTTATTTTCCAGTCATTGAAATGACCTGGAAACTGATCGAAATGGCCAAATGTCCTGGAAATAATCTTTCTTGTCCTGGAATTTTATTTCTGTTTTCGCTTTTTAATTTTTCTGTTTGAAACAGCTTGCTGTTCGTAAGTCTAGATATGATGACAGCTGAGCTAGGTCATGGCCTCTGCTGCGCAATGTCTCCACCTACTGAGACATGTATAGGCAATTATATTTGAGTTTTGACCCTCGTTCCTCTAGCTTGTCAGTAGCTGACAGGAGAACAACAGAACATCGGTTCATCACTTGAAATTTCTGCCGAGTGCATGACTGTAAGTATGACCACAGTGCATATGGTGCAACTGACAGTTTTGTTACTTCATACCGTCTGAAGTGGACCCAAGTTGCATATTAAACATGTCAAGTAAATCGGCGATGCTAATTTCTGTTAGCCTGTTAATGGCAATTCCCATTAGGTGTTAGCATATTATTTGAAGAAGACAGGTCTAAGGAGGCCCCAGATATTAGAAGCTTGATAAACTTAGGAACCTATGGTCTTCATACAGTTCATGGAAGCTTCCAACAAGGTGAGAAGGAAAGTGGATGGAAGATAGGTGACAAACTAAGAGCCCTTTGGCAGCTTTTTCATGACACACCAGCCAGACAGGATGACTGTATTGAAATTACCAAAACATCAACATTCCCTCTAAAATTCTGTGCTCACAGGTGGGTGGAGGACTTGCCAGTGGCAGAGAGAGCACTTAAGATGTGGCCACATGTTGAAATATTTGTCGACAATTACAAGAAACTGCCAAAGAGTAAAATGCCAACGTCAACATCATACACTGTGGTCAGAGAAGGCTGTTGGTGACCCCCTTTTTGAGGCAAAATTACAGTTTTTTGCCTATGTGGCAAGGCAGCTGAAACCCTTTCTTGAGACTTTCCAGACTGATGCCCCCATGATGCCATTTTTGGCAAAAGACCTTCAGGCCCTTCTGAAGAGTTTGATTTCATGCTTTATGAAGAGGGAGGTACTGGATAACATCAAAACACCTGTCCAAATGCTTAAAATTGATGTACTGGACAAAACACTCCATTTGCCACTGAAAGAGGTGGATCTTGGCTTTGCCACCAAACAAGCTCTTGAGAAAGCCTCAGAGAAGCTGCTTGAAAAACCGCTGCCAGGTTAACAATTCCGGAGAGAATGTGTAGCCTTCCTGTCCGCAACAGCAAAGAAACTGCTGGACAAATGCCCTTTGAATTATGCAGCAGTAAGGCACATGGCATGCCTAGATCCAGTAACTATGATCAGCGATGAAAGGCGTGCCATCTCCATGTTTGAGAAGCTCTTACAGCTGCTTCTTAACGCCAAATGGCATACAGCAGAGGACTGTGACCAAATCCTGAGTGAGTACAAGATGTTCCTCACTGAAATGGTGCAGCACCATAAGGAGGAATTTCAAGGGTATAGAAGTAGCTCCTGTCGGCTGGACACATTCATGGGAAGATTTGCTGGTGACAAAGCAGAGTACGCAATTCTGTGGAAATCAATGAAAGACCTGTTCACATTGTCACATGGGCAAGCAGCGGTCGAAAGAGGGTACTCTGTGAATAAGGACATGCTGGTTACAAATCTGAAAGGAAGGACTCTGATGTCTCTTCGCCTAATCCAAGATTCTTTGACTGGTGGCTGATTTGATGGAGTATTGCCAAAGCCCCTCTTGCAGCATTGCAGAAATGTCAGGATGCGGTATGTCCAATACCTTGATGATGAAAAAAAGAAGGAAAAGGAAACTGAAAATGACAAGCAAAGAGAAGAGCTCCGCTCTGAAATCACAAAAGTGGCAGCAAAGAGACAGAAAATAATCACTAGCATTGAGGCAATGCAAGAAGAAGCAGATGCAATGGCAGAGAAGGCTGAGAGAAAACAGGACTTTACACTGCTCACAAAATCTAATGCTTATCGTAAAAGTGTTGCTGAAAAAAAGAAAGAGGTCATCGGTCTGGATGCAGTTTTATCAGACCTCAAGGAGCAACACCAGCATTGTTTCTAAACCTAGGCCTACACCAGATGCCTTTTTCATAGGTTACACTACAGTGACTTATAGATTGTTTTTTTTTCCAATATACTGGAGTTCAGGCTCTTATCCTTTGTTCCTAGTATTCTTTCTAGTTTAACCAAGTTTTCAACTCAGGAATTGATGGCAAGGCTATCATGATTTAAAATGGATGTATTTTGCTTCTTTTCCCACAAAGATAAGTTCTTTATTATAATCTTTGTCGTTGACTTATGCAAATTCTACAGCTGCTGTATTCCCAGTAAAGCTACCAGTTGAAAGTTAACTCTGACTTTGTTTTGTCGCGTGCCAATTGTTGCATATATTAGTGTTATAGGCATCATACACATGATATAGGCAATAAATTGGCTTTATGCAGTTTTGTTTAATACAAACATTGTACATAAATTTATTTGATACAAACAATGACATAATATGTAATATGCAAGTAACTTTTACTGAAATTAGGTCACTATGGTAGCCTATTTCATGGTGTGATCAACAGCTCTATACTGAACATTATGGAATTGCTCAGTATATGTCAGTGTTTGGATAGTTTTCCACAATCCAAGAGGCATTTATTTCTTTGAAAGAGTTTTGCAGTTTAAAACAGTGTGTAACAAAAAGAGGTCAAACAACTCCATTATACATCAGTGCATTAATTGGTGTTGCCTTTATGTAATTTAGCATATCGGTGACACTAAGTCCCTGCATAATCAAAGAGAAATTAAAATGGTGTTAAGCCTGCGACTAAAGTGTATGACTGTATGACCAGATCCTGTCATGAATTTCCGGAAAAAGCTCCTGGAAACGTCCTGGAAATGTCCTGGAAAATGATTCCTTAAAAAGAGTGGGAACCCTGATGGGGCTTCAACTTCTCTCTTGGATCTTATCCATGTGTTGCACCCAAGGGGACACCTGTGGCTGTAAAGTTTCCTCCTGTCTCTCACTGGAGGAACATGTGACCTCCAGTGTACACTAGAAGGTGTGGAGGTCCAAACTAGAAGTGCTTTTCCTTGATACACCTGCTTACTTTAAGGTTAGGATTAGAGTTATCTGGCTCAAATAACATGTATGGCTACACTATGGATAAGAATGGAGTTGGGCACTGAGTGACATAAACAAGCTTTTGTGGAAGCGACTGTTCCAGAAGTACCTACTAATGGTGGGCATTTTGATTCACTTCACTGATTTGATTCATTCAATCTACTTACCATTTAGGTGAATTTATTCTTTTGATTCATTAGATTTATTTTATTCATTTATAGAATTAGAGACTGGTACATATATGGGGGTAAGGGTGTTTGAGTCCCCTCTGATTGCATCTCAAATAACAATAATTTGTACATTATTTTGTACATAGTGTATGTACGTATATGATTTTTATATACTTAACATCAGAATGCTTCATATGACATCTTGTTTCTGTACAATAACACATTTAAGATACCACTTTAAATAAAGATGTTACGTTAAAGAATCACAAGTGAATGAGAATTATGCATCTCATTCTTGGGTATTGATTCTGTACCAATGGGAAGGTTACATCCTGGCTACATAAACTTGTTTATCCCATTTATGAATTAAATAACTGGGAATTGTGAGACTCATTCATGTATCAAATGAACAAGAAGAGTGCGACTCATTGAAAGCAAATGATATTGTTATGAAGTTAAGTTTTGTGTGACCAGTTTGTTGAATGTAGAAAGTAAAATAACATCATGTTTATAGTCCCAGCGTAAGGCAATTCCATTAACAAATTATAAAAAACAAACAATACATTCTAATAAATGTATTGTTACTGTCAGAGCCGCTGTTCTAACAAAACATCCTACCCATCGAAATGATCTACTCACTGATACTACGCATGTGCAGACCAAAATTACGCGACTTTTCTACCTAGTGTTGAAGTTTGAGGTGTTACTGTATTTCAGTAATATGTATGCTTTTCTTAGCCTTACTACATTAATGCATTTATTACACTTTACTGCACAGGTATTTACTGTCAACATTTTATAAGTTGTATATTTTGCATGTGTGACTTTTAATCTTGTACAGCCCATTGTATCCATGCACAAGTAATGACCGTCTTGTGAAATCTTTGCATCAGGCTGTGTCTCTTTCGGGCATTAAATGATGCATATAGAATAAATTGAGAAATGTTAACATTTCCATAAGTAAACTACGGTAGGATACTTTGACAAAGTAGGACAAATTGTCAGAACGCCGGCACCCCCATTAAGGTGAATTAGGCATTCTCTTTGGGTGGAGATCATAAGGCAGGGGAAAACCTAGCCTCATGGGTTAGCTATTGAACAGTGGGTTGGTGCACTGATAAGCTTGGCCTAGACTGGTTACTGTATTGTATTTGTATAATGAACGACAGAGTATCGATGAAAGGTCTCTTTTGCAGATGATGATTTAGTTAAGACCAGAGATATAATGAGTCAGACGGGCAATACTTACATACAATGTTTTCAGGTCCGTGGTTGTCCCACCCAATTGGGCTATTTTTGATTGTTGTCTGTGGGAATAAATGGGCTTCTGCGGGTCGAATTTTTTGGCATTCGGTGTGCTGTAAATGTTTAGTAACCTGGCAATGCCAATTTCACAAGCAGGCTGACTGCACCACGCATGCGCTTTAGCACTGCTGCTGCGCTCCACTGAATCGATTCATTTGGGCAAGTTCAGTAGTTGTCAATATTCCGTTAGAGCAAGCGCAGCTGGTTTACCTGGAGGTTTTTTTGTTTCATGTAACGCGGTCAACTCGGGTGTGATGTTATTCCCAGCTCCGACATACGAGGTAAATGAAACGCGGCACAAGTTTCAAATACAGAGGCCTAACCAATGGGAAGGTTACACTCCGTCTACATAAAATCGTTTATTCCCATAATGGAGCTTCAGTCCATCGCAGGCCCAGCTCACTCACACGGGAACATTCTGGAATCGACTGTTCACCCATAACCACAAACAACCACGTAGTAACCAGCAAACGTGGGCTGGACATTAAAACTCTATACGGACACGGTTCGGAATTTGACCCCCTCGCAAGACCTGTGAGGCTGCAGCGCTTCTCACTGCGACACCCCTTTTTGGAATCCAAAGCAACGAGGCCCCCCTCCCAGGCCTGTAACGCTTTTACCCATTAACGGCTAAAGACGCCTCAAAGTTTCCCTAACGGGATGTTTTCAGGTGGACACCGAAGGGTTAATATAAGAAACTAAGTGCATTCACAATATTAAAAGTCCCAGCCTGACCGCCTCCAAGCTGAGATGTTTCATTGTGGCGCGAAGGCGAACGCGCGCGGCCCCGTGACTTTGGCGCTGCTTGGGGACAGACGCCGGGCCTCGTCACGCTACATCGATTAACTTGAGCATTAAAGGGACAGGTGAGTGGGGCATCATTTATAACTTGTATTGCTCACTAATTATAACATGGAACTGTACATTACAGATGCACTAATCTCGAGCTTTTTGGAAGTCATTTATTTAAGTGTGTAAAGGGCGAGCTGAAATAAGTATTGAAAGCCAAATATAAATAAATACACAGAACACAAGTAATCCTCTTCACAGATCAAAATAATAGAAAATAAATGTCACTGTGTCAGTAGGTCGGTTTTGTATCTATATATTTAACTTCCTCATAAAAAACTCTTAGACCAGAGAATTGCATAACATAAATTGAAAAGTAGCTATTTAAAAAAACTCAATTTTTTTGGGGAAAAAAGACCCATCTCACCTGGGAAACTGGCTTCACCCCTTAACTAATTATGTATTATTAATTTCTGAACTAATTCCATAATGGGATTAAAATTCCAGTATGGAAAGCTGCCTTGTCTTAAAAGAAAAACAGGATTCCGGCCATATTAATTGGATCCATGCTGGATTTTTACATAACAGACACGATTCACAAAATTCCGCATTGGTATTCAAGTTGTGTTATGAATACTTAAAGTATAATGAAATATTAAATATATACTCATTAAAATGATTACATAATAAAAATGCACACACATGTATATGTTGATTGTTGCCGTTTACTCCTGTTGACATGACGGTGTAAATCCGGGACTGGGTAAACTGTGTGGAATTTGCATGTTATTATTGTGTATGTGTGGGTTTTCTTGGGCACTCCAGTTACCTCGTCATCCCAACGCAATGCATATCAGGTGAACTGGCAAGAACAGATTAGTCCTATGTAAATAAGTGCATATGCCCTTTGAGTCTTCATATTTTTTGACTGACTTTTTGTTTGGTCTTCAATCCATGTCTTGTCTTTTCTACTTATATATAAATATAGTAAACCATGGGCTCAATCACACAGCAAGGGAGGTGATGTGGGCCATTATTTTTAAAGTTATTTTAGATTAAACAGCGATAACTGTTTTTTCTAAAGTTGTCTGCAAGTAGCCAAGAATTTATCATCAGCCAGTGAGTGAGTCAATGAGAGTTATGTAGGTTTATACTTACACTAGCCTACGCCGCATAATTATGTATTGATGAGTGAACACTTCCTGAAAGACACAGTTGTCCAGATGGGGTTGGTTTTGAGGATCTGTAGGTGAATGAAAAGATGGTACTCTGGAGAGGGCAACATACAATACAGCATTTTTACACGCTGCATACAGCGATTCACATCGAAGCATAGACACTGCTAAGACCATGGGATACCCCTCGCAAACTATTTTACACACTGCATACAGCGATTCACATCCGCGACAAATATGATTCTTCTTAGATGGTCCTGTCGCGTCCACCCTCGCTCTCGAAGCATACACACTGCCTGGTCATGTGCCCGGCTGTCTGCAAGTAGCCAAGAATTTATCATCAGCCAGTGAGTGAGTCAATGAGAGATATGTAGGTTTATACTTACATTATCATAGTATTGGTATTTCAATGGGATTAGGAGGTGAGGTAAAGTAGTTATTACTGGAGGACCAATGTCATTTTGGTCTTGTGCAAATCGCTCAGTTTATTTAATTTTACTGACCTGTCCATTGCACATGACTAGTTTTAACCTGAGGATATTTTTTTCTGATTTTTTTATTGAAGGTCATCTTTACTGAGATGTGTATGCACAGTTTGTAAAAAGTTACACACATGAGCGATTCAGACTGGACTAATTGCAGAAGTCCTCTGGTATTAATTTAGCCAACTTTCTGGTATAAAATTAATCCCTTCCTAATATTGTTTATATGTATTTGTACTATAAGCAAACAAAATATATAGACCCTCAATCTTCCCACTTTTCTTCATAGCTAGTCCCTTCTGGCGTGTTCTTTTTTTTCTTTTTCTTTTTTTTAATTAATTTTATTGTAATCATTCGTACAAATCAATCAGTTTTTACAAATAATAGGATTGAAAAAAAAAAACAAGTCGACCCCACCCCTGAGAGAGAGAGCATGGCCAACAGAGTAATTTTAGGCTTGTAGACATACCTAAATTAATGAGTTTAATAGGCCAGTAGAGATGAATGGAGAGGAAAAGGAGATGCAGAGATAATTGCTTCCTCGGTGCTTTGAGAGATTATTCTAAAATTTTATTGATTATATTCTGCCAGGTTTTAAAAAAGTTCTGTACAGAACCTCTAACTGTATATTTGATTTTTTCCAGTTTCATATACAGGTGCTGGTCATAAAATTAGAATATCATGATTTAGTTGATTTATTTCAGTAATTCCATTCAAAAAGTGAAACTTGTATATTAGATTCATTCATTACACACAGACAGATGTATTTCAAATGTTTATTTCTTTTAATGTTGATGATTATAACTGACAACTAATGAAAGTCCCAAATTCAGTATCTCAGAAAATTAGAATATCAATTAAGACCAATGCCAAAAAAGGATTTTTAGAAATGTTGGCCAACTGAAAGGTATGAACATGAAAAGTATGAGCATGTACAGCACTCAATATTTAGCTGGGGCTCCTTTGGTCTGGATTACTGCAGCAATGCGGCGTGGCATGGAGTCGATCAGTCTGTGGCACTGCTCAGGTGTTATGAGAGCCCATGTTGCTCTGATAGTGGCCTTCAGCTCTTCTGAATTGTTGGGTCTGGCGTATTGCATCTTCCTCTTCACAATACCCCATAGATGTTCTATGGGGTTAAGGTCAGGCGAGTTTGCTGGCCAATCAAGAACAGGGATACCATGGTCCTTAAACCAGGTACTGGTAGCTTCGGCACTGTGTGCAGGTGCCAGGTCCTGTTGGAAAATGAAATCTGCATCTCCATAAAGTTCGTCAGCAGCAGGAAGCATGAAGTGCTCTGTGAACAGCCAGCCTCTTTAGCAATGACCTTTTGTGTCTTGCCCTCCTTGTGCAAGGTGTCAATGGTCGTCTTTTGGACAACTGTCAAGTCAGCAGTCTTCCCCATGATTGTGTAGCCTACAGAACTTGACTGAGAGACCATTTAAAGGCTTTTGCAGGGGTTTTGAGTTAATTAGCTGATTAGAGTGTGGCACCAGGTGTCTTCAATATTGAACCTTTTCGCAATATTCTAATTTTCCGAGATACTGAATTTGGGACTTTCATTAGTTGTCAGTTATAATCATCAACATTCAAAGAAATAAACATTTGAAATACATCAGTCTGTGTGTAATGAATGAATCTAATATACAAGTTTCACTTTTTGAATGGAATTACTGAAATAAATCAACTTTGTCATGATATTCTAATTTTATGACCAGCACCTGTAGTATAAAACATCAGTTACCCACTGACTTAAAAGAGGAGAGTTAGGATTCTTCCAGTTTAGCACAATAAGTCTGCGTGCCAAAAGTGTAGTGAAGGCAATCACAATTTGTTTGTCCTTCTCCACTTTAAACCCATCTGGAAGAACACCAAACACAGCTGTTAATGGGTTAGGAGGGATTGTGACACCAAGGCTGTCTGAAAGGCACTTAAAAAGTTTGGTCCAAAATGATGTTAATTTGGTGCTGGCCCAAAACATGTGACCCAGTGAGGCTGGGACTTGCTTGCAGCGTTCGCAGGTTGGATCTTGCCCTGGAACTTTTTTTTTCTAAAAGATCTTGTGCTTGGCTCGCACATTATCTTGTTTTTAGCCTGTCTCTAGATTTTTATATTTGTAAAGGGCCTCGTCTCAAAACTTTAAAAATGATCTTTGTATTGTGTATTTAGTAATATGCTCTTTCCAGTCCAAACCAAGTAGTTGTGTATGAATTCAAGGTAAGTAGCAAAGGTCACATACATATATGCATAACAATAGTAAATTGTAAATCACAGTCACATTCTGATCATTAATTATTATCTGCTGCACACTATACCTGTGATGCTTCCAATGTTGGCATCAGTTCTCCAAGGCTTTCAGTAAATGAATAAATTATAGGTAGCACCTTTCAAGATTGTAAGGATGGGCTCAGTTCATCCATTTTCTGACCAGCGTATTCCATTAAAGTGACACAGAAAACCAGAGAAACAAGCCCTGAACGGGGCACCAGTACATCACAGGACAACTCTTACACCCTCACGCACATTTCAGCAGGCTGAATTAAATTCACCAAATAATTACACACCCACCTCTTTAGTGTGTGACAGGAGAGCCACAATATACATAGAAAAATGTGTCATCCTCAATGGGATCCACCATCCCTTGCTTAACTACCAGCAACAGTAGCAGTCTGGTTTTAAGCATAAGAAGTCTACCATCGATCACATCCTTGCACTGAGGGTTCCCATTGAGTGGAAATGTAAATATTGGCAGAGTTTCTTTATAACCTTTGTCGATTTTTGTAAAGTGTTTGACTCAGTTGATCAAGTTATCTTGAGGGATGTCCTGAAACTCTGCAAGATCCCCCCGAAGTTGCTGGATATTATGGCCAGCCTGTACACTAGTACTGTGAGTGCTGTGCAGAGTGGAGGCAGAACTTCTGTGTTTTTCCCAGTTGATTCTGGGGTTCGTCAGGGGCATGTCCTTGCTCCTACTCTGTTTAATGCTTGTATGGACTGAATTGTTGGGCAGGGTCTTTGGGTCCAGTGGCTGTGAGGCATCTGTTGGTGAAGGTGGATTCACTGATCATGACTTTGATAATGATGCTGTGATCTTTGCGGAGTCAATGGAGGCTCTGATCGGGGTGCTCGAGAGACTGAGTGAGGAGTCTGAGAGTCTGGGCTTGTGAGTGTCCTGGATAAAAAACAAAATCCAGGCCTTTAACAACTTCTTGGGCACAGCCATCAACAGTGTGTCTGTCTGGAGTGGAAGTGTTGACCTTGTCGAGAGTTTTACGTATCTTGGTAGCGACAGTTGTGTCTCTGGCGATTCTTCCTATGAAGTAAGTAGATGGATTGGGAGAGCATGGTGGGTCATTAGGTCACTGGAAAGGGGTGCGTGGTGTTGCTGATATCTCTGCAAAATGATGAAGGTCCAAGTCTTTAGAGTCCTGGTGCTTCTGTTTTTGCTTTATGGTTGTGAGACTTGGATACTACCCAGTGTCCTAAGATAAAGCCTGTACTCCTTTGGTACTGTGTCTCTTTGGAGAATCTTTGGGTACTTCTGCTTTGACTTTGCGTTGAACGAGCGGTTGGTCATGGAGTCCCAAATGAGGCACATTACCTGCATTGTGAGGAAGCATCAGTTACAGCACTATGGCCATGTGGCATGATTCCCTGAGGGTGACCTGGCTCACAGGATCCTCATTGTTGAGGGCCGAGTGGCTGGACCTTGAATTTGGTGATTCAGCAGTGCTTTTCATAGGTTGTTTTTGAAGTTAATGAGAGTAAAATAAACATAGCACAAATCAATGTTCCAAAGCCACTTACGATGGAGAAGGTGATGTGTCTGTGTTTATTTTTACACTGGCCCAATGAGAGTGTGGCCATTTGTTTGAGTTGGCACTGCAGTGGACTGTCTAGGATGTTTTCCCACTGTGCACAGTGTTGACTGAATACTCGAGGTCCTGTGATCCTGAATGGAACATAAATACATATCAATAGAATGAGACAGTATAATACAGTACATTACATTTAATTGGGGCAGAAAGTACATAAAAAATCCAAAGGTTAAGATAACAACTTTGGTAAAAAAAAAAAATCCTGAAGACAGTAAAAGCAAAGGAAAAAGAGAGCTCTAATTCAAAATTATTTAAGTGACTTTTCATTTGTCTACTCTTGTAATTGTGTACATGCCAGAGATCTGCACAATTTAAACATTCAGAATGTTTTTAGTTCAATGGTTTAATTATCTCAGTAGCAGTAGCAGAAGCAGTAGCTCTTATGACAGTAGCAGTCATTTTTGTAATTGAATCATTTTTAAAGAATTAGCAACACATTAAAAAGGAACTACCCATTATTTACATAACTGTTCATTTCTGGTTTATCAGGACATGAAACATACTGCACCATAAACACATGATCTCAGGGCATCTCAGGCCATTTCAGAGAGATCAGCCATGTCAGTTTACAGTGTATTGAGTGTCTTTTTTTGTCATGACCATTAGCAGTATGTTATGGCAACTTGAGTTTAAACTAATTTTTGTTTATATTTATCATTTTACTTATGTGAATTATAATGGATAAACTAAAGGCCTTACATACTATAAACAAAAATGTTTTAATTTACAAATGCCTTATAAGAGAATGTTACTCATCAAAATACTTTTTCAGTCATGAAGGCTTTTGTTGAGTATGGATCGTTAAATGTTTGTTAAAGTTTGTTTGTGTAATGTAATAACATAACAGTGAAATAATTTTAAATTCACAGTACATCCTGCATGTACTGTATTTATATAAACAACTGTTGCAGAGGTTGGCATCCAGTGATTGAAATATTTTCTTTATCTTGTTTCTGTCGGCCACCAATTTCACTTCCATCTGTAATGACCTTTTTGAAGTGTCTTGCACTTACAAAAGATTTATTGCCTCCTTCTAATTCCTGTCTTTCCACACTAGCACCCCTATACTGATTCAACACTGCTAGTGTCTGCTTCTCTTCCTTATCCAGGACATGGGTGATTCCACATGCATTTTCTGTACAGCCTTTTCTCATCTGTTACCACCTTGTTAACCAGGCAACCCAGAGAACCCAGATATGTTTGTACATATTTTAAACTGAAAGAATTTATGTAATCAAGCATTTGCAAAAATTTGTAATGATTTATTTTTTGGCTTTCCAAAATTATAGGCTTGTTTTGTATCATTAATAATTTGAGTTGAGATACTGTAGATCCCTTGTATACTGTTTGAAATCTGGTTTGTGGAAGTTGGCAGCTGTTATGGTAGACATGTCATTGTCTTGGGTCCATTTTTTTAAAAAAAGATAAAGAATTCCTAATTACAATTAAAGAAATTGATGTGGGATGTCACAAATTGTGCAGCATAACTGTGATTCCTTAATATTTCCATGCTGTAAGGTTGTCCAGCACATGTCTCTGCTCAGAATTTAAACGTTGGTGTTTTTAGCAGTAACATAAATTTTATTACTGGGCATAATCATGCATATATTTTCTCATCTTGCCAACTCAGATACCCTTACCAGCCTAGCCACATGCCCTTTGAATACAGCAGTACACCAGAGAACTTGCACGCTCTACAAAGAAGATGCCGAGACTGCACTGGCAGAGAGTGATGCTACCACCTACACATCAGTGTCTCAGCTGGTGATATAATTCTTGTCATGTGTCAGACATTATGTAGGAATAATACCTTTTGTGAATTTTGTCACAAGACAGAAATATAAAAGACATCCTGTAGTAAAGAACTGAGCAGGATTTTAGATGAAGCCTGTAGATAAGCTTTTGCAGATGGGTGGAGTCTATTATTAATATTGCATGATAGTGGGAGGGGCTTAGGAACAATTCAAATATACAGTACATATTGCAGCAAACAGTATTCTTAAGTGTAAGGCTTAGGCTATACAGCATGACATGTCTAGAGCAGAAATGATCACAAATCCAACTGCACCCAGTAATAGCCTTTTTGTTTGTGGCATATTTGGCATGTCTAGTAAAGTATCAATACATTTTGCAGAGTGCTTTCTTTGCCCGTTAAGGCATTATCTTGGAGCAGGCATTACTTTTACAATGTTTACTTTTGTACTTGATCCAGAGTCAGCGGTATTTTTTGCATACTCTGTTCTGTTTGGCGCGATTTATTCTCATTTTGGTGCAGAAGGAACCGTTTGTTTCATTGCTTTTAGTGTCATAGCAGCATGCCTTCAGGATTTTGGTTTTGTTGGCACTGTGATATTTTTTTATTTTGCTCTTCTGAGAATTTGTTATTTGCTGTTTGGGTCAAATAAGGGAGGGTTACTTATTGTTGCTGGTATCTTGGGGGCATTTCTTTTATTTTTTGGCAGAACAAAATCAGCTATCCTTACTGTCTCTTGCCTCCTGGGAGCAGGTGTTTGCTATTTTGGAGCAGAGGTGGTTCTGTTTGGTATATTCTTTTGTCTTGTGGCATACTTTTTTTGGCTTGTTGGACCAGTGGGGGTTTTGCTTTGTATATTGACTTCCAAGTACTTTGGCTCATTTTTGTCAGCCAGATCTGATATTTCCTGTGCTTGTGCTATTTTATTGACTGTATATATTTGCTTTTATTTTGGGCCAGAAACTATCCTTATGTGTACTTTCTTTGTTCTGTTAATGGCATGTCATCAGTTGTATGGACTAAAGCCTACTCTTATATGTTTTTTTTCTGGGCTGCTGTCTTTCTTATATATATATTTTGGACTAAAAGCCGTTATTTGTGTTATTTTAATTGTTTTACAGATATCAAGTTTTTGGGCCTTGGGTTCAAAGGGCCCTGATCTTTTGGCATCTGTTGGTGTGTTGGGAACAAGTTACTATCTGTATGGTCCCATAGCTGCTGTTGGCTGGGCAATGCTTGATTTCCTAAAATAATGTTTTTTTACCTAGTATGAAAAAATACACTGTTTTTGGTTATCGTCTTTAATTTTTGAAAAAGAGACATTACCCTTTTTGGCCAGCTACTAATGTGTTATATATGTTGAGTTCTACGCAAAGTCTGCATTTATTTATGAAATGTATTTAGTGACATATCATTTGTTATGTTAACAAAAGCAGTTTTTTCATGGGAAAGCAATATCAATCATTCTGTTTTGATTGGTGGTGTTAAAACTGCAGTAGGTAATATGGCTCAGGTTGTAGAAAGAAATAAAGATGAATACATCCTTGCACTTGTTGGTGAATTTACCTGAAATCTGTGCACACTTGAGTTTTTTCTTTCCCTTTTTCTAAGCTAACTTTAGAACTATTAAATATTTTTAAAACTGAGCTTTAAAGTATGTTAGTATAGTTTTCTATATGCTTAAGTTATGTCTTTCAGCATCTTTAAAACAGCCTGTAGTTATATTTAAATATCTGTAACTGCATTGTGCCTAGTGTTTTATATTTATTTTATACTGAAGTGGACAGTAATACTAATAGCTTAAATTGAAAAAATAATCACTTTGCATGCTTTATTATGACAAAGTAATGTGACAACTCAACTCAAAACCTTTTATAAAAATGTACATTTGCCTTTTAGCTGTAAAGCAAAACCATACATATCTCTTGGCCCTTATTTAGGCATATGTGTCTTTCTGGGTTACCATTTGTGGGTTGTTTTAGCTCTTTTGAAGATGCTTCTCATCACTTTTCAGTGTCTATTACTCTAGACTCTAAGGATACTAAGCTAAATTTGCTACGTCAATGCTAAACATGGCAGTTTGTAAAAAAAAAAAGGAAAAAGAAGCATATTCACGCATAAGAAAGTTTTCATCTCTTTCCGCAGCCCATGGAAGTTTTTACTGGAATTTATCAACTCTACCCTTGCAGAGCTTCAAAATTAACTAGCAGTTGTAGGATGTAGTGGCTTGGACAATGACTGACTGACTGACTGACTGACTGGAAAGGTGTTGGAATCTAATCTTGAGTCAAAATGACTCCTTTTATATTTGAATATTTATAAAAACAAAAAATAATACATTCAAACATTCTATTAGAAGCTACTAAAGTTAAATAAAGTTTGGTCATATTTAACTATTGAAGGCATAGAAGGCTTTGAAAACAAAGCAAGCTGACTGCTACTTTCATGGTATTATTGAAAGAATTACATACCAGACAGATGCAATTTCAGAAATACAAGAATGTGCAAATAGAAAAATGGAGGCTGCAAGTAGTTCAAGATTGCCTCAACAGGTTCTTTTTTTTTTTTGATAAACCTGATCTGACTAAGCAAAACTATTTGTGTGACAGCTGTGGTTTAAGATATGGCAATGAAAGAACTTAATTCTTTAGAAGAACAGAGATATGTACAAATTTATATTTAACTCTCTCTTATTAGTTAGGTGTATATTTCCATTAACAAGAAAAGTGAAATTTATAAGTATTGCGTTTCAGGAACTGACATCTGTTATTTTTTTTGTGTAGATGCATTCTATAGTATCTCTTATATAGACTTTTCTAGCATACCCTGAAAATGGCTGTTATGCCAGCAGGGAGGGAGAGACAAAGAGACATTATAAATTTATATTTTAATGAAGTCTTATAATAGCCTCCAAGTACCATCTCTTATCTTTAGGTCTGACCTCTCTTTATCTGTCTTACACACATTGCATAACCTGCTGAACTGTTTTTAGTTTTTTGTGTTATAATAAAAGTGCAGTGTAGACTGATGGGCTCTAATTGTCAGACTTAGCCTTCCAAATGTATTTTTTAGCCTGTGGTGCATGGATGTGGTATATGTGTGAAAACTGTGACAAGTGCCTTGTGTTAACACCCATCATTAATATACATATACAATATGTGGGTGGAGCTTTGAAAACACATCATAGTTCTAACTCTGACCTAAACCATTTCTAAAAATGGGTGGGGCTTGTAGAGTATTATGGGAAGAGTCTGAGAATGTTTATAAATATGAGTTGATGTGCATAGTAGAACAAACTGAACAAAGAGATGGTCATGTGTGGAAGTAAGGTGGCAGATTCCAGCAGCAGCTCTTCCAGCAGCAGCCCAAATTCACTCAGTTCCAGACTGAGTGTTTTGGAAATGTTTGCTACTTACAGGGAAGCAAACAGGATTTCCTTAGAGCAACTTCTTGGTCCATTAAGGCATTATCTTGTGGCAATTCTTGCTGTCCTGATATTCTTTACCTTATTTGCTCCGGAAATAGCTGTGGTTTTCAGTTTCTTTACCCTCCTTGGATCAAGCTATTCTTATTATGGAGTAAAGGGAGTGGTTTATTTTGTGGGGTTCAGCATGTTAGCAGTGTGCTATCAAGAGTTTGGTCTGATAGGGCCTGCTGTTTTTTCATATTTTGCTCTGTTAAAAATAGGCTATCAGTACTGTGGACCAAACGGTTGTGTTTTCCTAATTGTTCCAGGTATCATAGGGACATTTTTATGGGTTTTTGGAAAACTCAAGCTGGTCCTTTTTGTGATCTCTGGCCTCCTTGGAGCAGGCACATGGTATTTTGGAACAGAACCAGTTGGATTTGTTGTATTCTTGGGACTTGTTTCATACTGTTTTTGGATTGTCTCTCCAGCAGTAGTAGTATTCTTTCTTTTGTGTGCCAAGTACATGGGTTTTGTTATAGTTAATCAGCACTAATTTTTTACTCTTTATTATGTGGGTTGTAATTGTCTAGGCCAAGAGCCATTTTCCAAGATTGTTGTTTTTTTTCTGTGTATTATCCTCCTTTTTATAGTTTAAAGGCATGTACCATTTAACTATTATTTAGTCTCCTAGTAGCTTGCCTACAAACTATTCTGCTCTAAAGACAATAAACTAACCTGAAATGACCTTTGCTTTTTACATCTTCTGATACATTGGCAATAGGGTGTAGGTACTTTTTGGCTCCTGTTTATCCTTTTGTTTTGTATAACAGAATTGTTATACTTTTTATAGAGCTATTTTATTAGCTGTGTTACACTTTTCTGAAGCTAGTAGTGCCACGGTTTTCTTTTGATTATATGGAACAGAGTATTAAGCTTATTCAGTCAGTTGTGTGATCTCCAGCATGCATGTTCATTAACTTGAAATCAAATATCTGATTTTCTTCAAGTGGGCTGCGATTTCTTCGTTTGGTTCAGTCAGAGCTGCTTCTTTTGGCAGCTTATATATCTGTGCTGCATTGATGATATACAAGGATTAAATTAATTTGTGTTACTTGAACTCAGGGACAACTACCATGAAAGCTTGAGGGCATTGATTGACTGCTGAATGCAGGTTTGGCCATTATGTTTCACCTTTTTAGTCTTCAGCTGTCATAAACATGAACCTAGTACAAAGTAGCAAAATATCTGTTTTTAAGATTATTTTTTGAATATTGATTTCCTATGAAACTTTTTAAGTTTCAAGCCTTCACACACAATTGCAAAATGTCTGTATATTGCTTCAATGCATGCCCAAATGCCAGGCCAAAAAAAAAAAATCACATTACAATTTAGAGCAATGCTGTTGAACTTTTGGGGGGTTATGTCTGTCCTAAAAAGAAAGGGATAATTTATTTACTTGGGGAACAGGGTGATTTAATTATTAAATGGTGACTGGAGTAAGCATGTTACATGGTAATTATGAAATGACTGAAATCACTTTACCAAACCATAGCACTGTTAAATTTTGGGTATTGTAATTTAATTTCTTTCCATGTCACAAGCAGTCACGGTTATTTTAGCTTGGGGTAATGCAATAAATGACCACAAACAGTCGAAGTAGCCATCAGTAATCTAAGGGCGTAGGACACATTTTATACTTAATTTTATCATGTTAAACGACTTGTCATGCAATAAGTCTAAGTATGCTTTTCTCACACACTTGTTGAAGTTACTAGAGTATATCAATGTCGTTGTACTAAATTCTTTTTTTATTTAATTGAAATTATTTAGACACATTTCTGTGCTCGAAGCAGTAACATCCATGTTCTGACCAAAATCAGGTACAATCTTCTCTAAACCTCACAGTTCCTTTCTCCTTGCTTTAAGCTTGGACAAGGCTTTACCTTTTATTTGACTTGACAATGTTATTGTCCTTTGCCCACTTGGTCTTGTACCTTTTATCTTGCCCTTGAATTCATATCCCATTTGATTTTTGCTTATGAAATGTGTTAAAGCTATTTATTTTTGTTTAGAAGTGGTTTAAGAAGTTTTCTCTTCTTGTGTATAGTTTTCAAGAAATTTTTATTTTACCTTGCTTCTTAACTCATGAAATGTCCATATTTCAAACTCAAATACTAGGTATTTATCTCGCTCTTAGTCTGTATCTCAAGAGATTAGCTTCATTAGAGTCATGATGCTAACATTCCACACCACTGTTTAATTATATTCTTAAGTTTTCTGTCAAGTGCTTAATTAATACAGTAGCTGCTCAACTCCTGTTTGGCCATTGTTTCTGAACTTTATCTCCTCTTCAATCTTCAGTTGTCATAAATATAAAGCTAAGTAATTTTTTTTTAATTAAAGTTTTAATAAGCAGGTTAACATAGCTAAATCAATACATTTTTTTCAAAAAATTAGTATTTGCAGTATTGTAACATGTACAAAGTACATTGAAATTCTTTCTTACATGCCTGACATGCAACACATCCCCACTTTCCAGTGAAATTGTTAAACAAGAATGTATTCAAGCACATAAGTCCATGTTATTTAATCAAAAACAAATCAATATATTTGATGTACTCTTTACCCTATTCCCATACCACTTATTCATAATGCTGCCTTACCTACTCCACTTTCGCAATGAACAAGAACTGACCTCTTATTTACTCATTATATACATTTAAGTTAATTGTATTGCTAAAAACACAAATGTTCAAGATCTGTCCATAGACAAACACAAGAACTGCTATTAATAAAAGCACTTAAAAACATGTCTTTTCAATGACACTTCACCTCAAGAAACATATTGATTTATATTTCATGGTCATCTAAGTTGCCCAACCCCCACCCCAGATGTATGTAGCTTTTTAATAGTGCATATCATAAGCAAACGTAAACCCACTTGCTAACACCAATGACTCATGTTGTGCTGCTGAGGAAGAGTTTCTTTTTATCATGTAATTGAAGGTTCTGTGCATCTACTTGTGTTTTTTGTAAATGTAATTACTCATCTTACATACAAAATATTAATATACTTCAGTGCATCTGGTAACTTTAACCACTTTATACTATAAAGTTTCTGATGATTCTAGTTCTAAAAATGACAGCATGTGCTTGAGCGCAGTGCACATCCTTTCATTTTTTTAAACATCTATGTAATCTATCTATCTATCTATCTATCTAAACAGTTTAGGGCTGTGCTAGTTTATTTCAATATTCTAATAGCAACCTCTGTCCATGTAAGCTCAGCATTCTATTTGTGTTCAAGAGATAATAGTGTACCACTGCATTATTGTCATTCTCTTCATTGTCATTCCCACAATGCTAACATGTAAACATTTCCTGAACCCATTTTATTATAAAAGAAGATGAATTCTTCATACAAATTAAACTTGACTGTAATGATCTGTAGATTTCACTGAATAGCAGTTTCAGGTAAATTAATGAGTGTAATTTAATCTTAATCTTCTGTGTGTGTACCTGGATAATTCTGAGTCCAAAATTCTTTGTTACCTACCTTGGTTAAGCCACTTTCTATCCTGGATTTCACATTTCTAGATTTATGTGGTTGCAGATTTCTTGTTTTAATTAAAATTTCAAAACTAAACTTTATTTTTTTGCCTTGTCCATGGAAAAAAAAAATATTAATGTGGTGTTTTATGTCTTCCTTTAATTAGTTAAAGAAAAAAATGATACATTTTTTACATAAAAGCATCTTAATGCATATGAAAAAGTAGTTCACATGTCTTAAATTTAAGATTTTGCTCTATTCTTTCATTCTGGATATTACTTTAAAGTACACATATATGGTACATGTCAATTACTGTACACTGTGCTATATTCGCAACTCTGTACATTATAGGAATGAATTGTGGTCCATCCTTAAATGGTTTCTTTGAAGAATTTCGGAAATAGCATGTCACTTAAACTCAAAAACATGGTCTTACATGTATGTTCAAAAATTATTTCAGCAAGGCAATACTAAAGCAATTTGCATTCTAAAAGAGGAGGCTACAAGTAGATTTAGTGTACTGACTGCACAGTGCAGCAGCATTTTTAAAATAAGGTAGATGTAGAAGATGAACTGTAATTGTAATAACAAGTCACAGACTTGACATGGAGGGCAGGAATAAAATAAACAAAGGCTAGGACATGATACAAAATTCATAGAACAAAAAGAGTGTCAAAAACCATAATAAATCACATAGCCTAATCCAAAAACACAAGACAAAAATGGAACTGATATAATAAGAACTACACAAGGTGACATAATGACATCACGGGTTGCGCACTTCCTGTTTTCCTGCCTAGACAACAACCTAGCTATCTTGGAACAAACGTAAACAATGGAATTCCCGGAAGATTTATATCAATATTAACATTTAAAAACATTCTAGAACAAAAAAATGTTTTGACTGTTAAATAATAATAATAATAATAATTCATTACATTTATATAGCGCTTTTCTCAGTACTCAAAGCGCTATTCACACAGGGAGGAACTGGGAAGTGAACCCACAATCCCACAATTTTCTAACAATATAACTATCTTTAGTAAAAAGTATTTTCTCTTGAAAGTCTACTCTTGAATGCCTAGAGTAGTCAATGGGCCAGCACCTGTGTATATGGAGATACTCATAAGGCCTGCTTCTAAGACTCCTTCTTATGTTAGAGATAATAGCTAACCCAAATGCTGTGGGTCAGTGAACTTGAGTAGGAGGTAGATGACCAGCATTACAGTTGAGAACTGGCAAATCTTACCCCAAGTGTCCATTAGCAGTATTTCTTGACCACTGGGTGGTGACCCATTTTTCTAATTCCGGATTAGTACAAGCGCATAAGCAATAATAAAGTCTGTTTGTTCATATACAGTAAGATATTTTGAAAACAGTACAACAAAAGCTATTTTATTGGAGTTCTGAAATAATGTACTAATGTAAATTGGACAAGTTTGATTTTACACAGGAAGCATTAAAGTTCTGACAAATGTTAATAAGAGGAGATGATTTAGACAATTAAAACCCAAGGAGTTTATGACATTTCAGGTTTTTTTCAGCCAGACAGTGATATGAATATAGATCTTACAGTAGCAAATGTTACAAACCTAACTGTGATTCTCTGACAAACCAAATTTTAAAAACTTGTTTAAAAAATAGCTTTAAAGAGTTTGTTTAAAAAAAATATCTTTGAGTTCACTAATTCAACAGTGCAGATATAATGCTTGATAACATTTTTATTTTTAGTGTTCATTTTAAGCAGTATTTTTCAAATAGTGGAGAGAATTTCAGAATACATTTAGTTCATTGCCTATGGTAAGAAAAATCGGATGGTCCATGAAAATATCATTCTTTATAAACTTTATGCTGAATTCCTCCTAGATTATAACATTCCCCACATTTGTTACTTGACTGAGAGGATCCGTATGCTTTTCTGTCTATTATAAAAAACAATTCTGGAGAGAAACACTAGGGCGTCTAGACGTGATCTTCACATTAAGATCATGGAAGACACTTAAAAGACCCTCGAGACGAAAGAAAATGGCCACTGAGCGTCTCGTGGGGACCTTAAACATGAGACATTGTGCCAGGAGATTGACCCAGGACCGTCTCGCGATGACGTAGAACATGAGATTCTTGCGAGACACGCCCTACCTACAATCAATATCAAATAAGACAACGGGCAGCAAAACATTCAGTCATGCGAAGGATTTGAGCACACACAGATCTAGGGCTCTCAGCGCATATAAAGGACACTACGTTATAAATGAAACGTCGACGACTAAGTGAAGGGGAAAGCAGCCCGGAGAAAAGACACTCAAAAGCGTTGGAGAGAAAAAAGAGCAAAAAAGAAAAAATAATCTAGGTGCATATCCAGAAAGTAAGGAAAGTAATTATCAGCCTGTAACAAGTGGAATTAAAATAAAGCACGTCCAATCGGGCTCGGAATTAAAAGACAAAGTAGAACTTCATAAAGACGTTCTCAAACGTTGGCGCTATACACATGCAGAGCAGGTTTGAGATTATGTAAGCAGTAGAGTTCGAAAGGCTCAAAAAACAAAATGGCGCGATACAAATGTGGAGAAAGTTACAAAATATGAAAGTATAAAAAAAGAAAGTAAAGATCGCAGTAGCGCAAAAAAAAGGAAATTATTAGTCGAAAAAGTGAAAATAATCACAACGGACCAGGTGTCATTGAAAAAAAAGCAGGACAAAGCAAGGTCAGAAATAAAAGAGTAGAAAACAAAGTTAAACGTCATAAAGAGGTTAAAAAAACAAAGGGGCCAAACACATGCAGAGCAGGTTAGAGATAATGAAAACTGGAATTCAAAAGACTCAAAAAAAAACATAGGCGCGATACACATGCTGAGCAAGATACCGAATATGAAGCAGAAAAATACGACAGTATCAAAAAAAGAAAGTAAACATTGCATTAGCGCAAAAAAAGAGAAATTATTATTTGGAGAAATAACTAAAAGGCGAATAGAGATTGAATATATGGACACAGGTAATATTTCAGAAGTATATAAATATTGTAAGGCTTTGAAGTTTAAGTCAGAGAATTTCAAAAATGTGTTTTACCTCAAATGCATTTATTGGTTACTTTGCAAAAAAAAATATTAACTGCTGATGATGTGGATCGCTTTGTCTGTGCTGAAATTCCAAACAGAGAAACCTATCCTGAATTATGGTACAAAGTCATTAAACACATGTCTCACGGACCTCATTTAAAAGTTTCAGCATATTGGGACACGAAAGATTCCAAATATTGTTTTTACAGAAGTTCAGAAATAAAAAGGAAAAAAAATCTTAAAAGTGTGTATCCGGAAAACCAAACACGGGGGTTGGCGAGCGAAGCGAGAAGGGGGCAAAGCCCCCTAGTCACAAATTAAATTCAAGCCTTGCATTATACTTTGACATTTATTATTGCCAATACTAGTTTACTTAAATGATAGTCCTGATAGACATACTACTATTTAAAAGCTGTTGCTACTGTTAATTTGTAAATATTTTATATTCTATTACAAAATAAAGTTCTATTTTGTTCATTTGAATTATGGTGGTCCTTTTAATGAAATGAATGGGATTTCTGCTTTTTAATGTTATATCAAGTAGGTGCTGAGTATCATGAAATTCTAGAGATGCTTTGATCAATCGACTGCTGAACTAAATAGTCTGCTTTTCACTAAAAAGACTGAATTCGTGATAGGTAAAGAATGATTTTTTTAGCATTTTAGGTATTATGGTAATTGAGCCAGTGCGCATCTTTTTTGTTTTTGCTTTTTTTTGCAGCAAACCTCCTGTAGTGTAAACAAAGCAAGTCAAAGCTTGTTATACAAGAGGACAGAGACGTCTGGAATATTAGCCTTTACGTTAAAGAAAGTGGAGTAATGAACTGAGATAAAGAAATCGGAAAAGTCGTTGTGCAGTTAAACAAACAGCAAGAAAAGCTACTTTAATGAATTCATACCCTTTCATTTTGTCCTTTAAATTAAAATGAACTGCAAAGTTGTTTAAGATTCAGCAGCTTACATTTTTAATTGGAAAAAGAAAAGATAAAGACAAATTAGAAACTCCTGCTTAGTTAACAATAGGCATGTTAGTCTAACAGAAAAAAATGTCTTTATAAGTAAAACTTGTTGAGCATGTTCAGCATTCTTCATAAATAACTTACAAACATTTGATACATTTGCGGCTGTTTTAAAGATTTGTTGCTGTGTGTCATGCAGTATAAGTTTTGGTAAGGAATAAGTACTGTATTATTAAAATGATAATCTATATTTACAGCTGATACACTGAAGAAAAAATCACCTATATAAACATAGTAAATGTATAACAGCAAAAAAACTGTAGTGCAATTATTGATTAAAAATGTTTAAAACCTATAAGTGCAGGTATATTTACATTTAAGCAGTGTTTAATTGCCAAATTATTGTGTGAGTATGTGCAGTGCAGGTGCAACACACATTTATTTTTTTCTTTTTCCCATGGGAAATGCCTTTCTTTCTTTCTTTCTTTCTTTCTTTCTTTCTTTCTTTCTTTCTTTCTTTCTTTCTTTCCCTCCACTCCTCCTCCAGAAAGGTTCGTCCTCTCTTTCTTTCTTTCTTTCTTTCTTTCTTTCTTTCTTTCTTTCTTTCTTTCTTTCTTTCTTTCTTTCTTTCTTTCTTTCTTTCTTTCTTTCCCTCCACTCCTCCTCCAGAAAGGTTCGTCCTCTTCCACCTGACTCTGACTCTGTAGCTTATCCTCAGTTAAGCTCTTAGACTGCCTCCCTGTGTGTGACAATATATTTAATTTTTTTGTTGGAGATATGGTAAACTACTTTTTTAATAACTTTTATTTCAGATAGGTACATTACAGAAAAAATAAAACTATATTACAGCTTGTAATTATGAGAAGCATATTTTCTTTTATGCCATATGCATTACGGATAAATATTTTTGTACATATTTCATTTAGTTTAGTATGGACATGCAGTGATATTACTTCCGCTATGAAAATGCTGCTGTAGACCTGCGGCTCTGGATTTGGATGCTTCTCGTTCTATTGCTGAAGTGCTTCTTGTAAATGAAAAGCTGCCAGGCAGACTTTAGGAGAGAGAAAGAAGACTAAAACATTGGCTTTTAAATGAATTAAAGTAGTGTAATAAATTGAGTAAAAGTAATCTGAGGAGTCGACCTTTGCATGTTGAGGAATGAGAGTTGTATATGTTGTCCAGCTGAATTTGAAGTGGAAGAAAATGGGCCCCCGCCAATAGAAGTCTGCCTTCAGCAGAAGTGAAAAGTTGTTTTAATGAGTACAGAGCCTTTCATTTGGTCCTATATTTAACATGGACACTTCTTGTCTGAACGTTGACCATGGGGAAATTAGTGTTTAGTAAAGCAGCTCAAGTTTTAATTTGAAGAATTAGAAATAGAAAAGAAAAAGAAGAATTTGCCATCCTTCAACAGACGCTGCCCTGTCTCAGACCCTGGGTCGCCAAAATTCTCTTTTTTGAAAATGCCGACTACAGACTTGGGTATGGGGACTAATCATAAAGCTCTTTCTCCAGATAGTGACGATCCTTAGGCTTCTGCATCTGAGAGAAATTACGAAAACCGAGTACCTTGTTGTACATACTGGAAGCTCTGGTATAGAACAATGTTCAATTTTAGAGCTGCAGTATGGACAACAGAAGTGACTTGAGTTGTTGGAGATTTCACCAGAAGTAAGTCAGCAGTACTGTGTGCATATACCCTTTTGGCCAGGGTCCTCCAATGTTGCTCTTTGTCCTGTGATCAAATCCTGCCTCATCAGCCAGGGCATATTGGATTGAATCAACAATACAACAAAAGTTCAAGTATTCTCTGGATATGGACATATTGGTGTAAAAACTAAGATCACGGACCAGTTAATAGAAAGCACTGTAAGCCGATAGACTTCTTCGAATCACAACTCTTTTATGTAATCACAGTTCCTCCCAAATGGAACTTCATATATTTTGTTCACACCGAACCCGTGTCTTTCTTGGCACATGATTTGTAGTGAAAATAGCGGTCTATGCTTGATGCCATTATTTGATAACACCATACTTAAAATTTCTTTTTCTTGTTCTTGGCAGAAGATGTCATTCCTCTCACCTTTAGATGATAAGAAAATCAAATATTTATACTGTTCAACCACTTCTCAGTATTTTATGTCCTAATGCCATCCATCCATCCATTTTCCAACCCGCTGAATCCGAACACAGGGATTCTAGCCAAAGTTTAACAATTTGACTGCACTCACTTCACAGCTGCTTTTATGCTCATATCATAGTTGATGATGTTGTTAAACAATAATTTCTTTTATTTTGTGACGTGTCTTTATTGTCCACATCTGCCACTTGCCCACGTCCTCTTTTTTGATCCTTTTTTTCTGTGCAGATTGGCTTAATTGTGTTTTCACAGGTGAGTTGTATTGTTTGAGGTGTATTAGTTACCAATCAAAAGTCAAAGATATAGCATGTTTCTAGTAATAAGTCGAGTGTGGTTGTAATGAGAATTCCACTAGTGCACAGTGGGGTTGTGTGTAGAGCCCTGCAAAATGATCACACCAGAATGCAAATTGTGTTGAAACAATAGCATTGTGGTTCTAGTTATGACAAAAATGGTATATTAGCATGAACGATTATTAGAAACTGTTATTCCATTTATTCTTATTAAGCACACTTCCACTTATTAGCCTAGAATGTTATACAATAATTATAGAAATGCAAAAACAACTTAATCAATGTTATGACTTACTTGTTTACAGCTATGTTCAAATCTGGCTAAACAATAGAAGTTACTTTGTTACAGTTTTATTCACTTTTTTGTTTTCTTATACCATAAATGATCAGCAGGGGGAGCCAAATCTTTTTTTATGCTGTACAGCTGTTTTCTCACATAAACTGCTCTTTGATTATTTTGCTCATCATGCATAATAGGTCAACCATGTGGCTCATTTTCGCTCGTACTAAGCTTACTTAAGTTCACATGACACCAGTTAGGTGGTTGCTTTTTCTAATTCTGAAGCTCATTTAATCACATTCGGAGTTACTGGAGGTTAGACATTGTCACAGTGGCACCATGCAAAAGCCAGGAACCAACACTGGATTGGCAACCTTTTCTAGAGCTTCCTCAAAAGTGTTTTTTTTTCTTTTCTTTTTTGACGAAGACACTTCCCATCTCACTTAACATCTTAGCCGTGTCAACCAAATAAATATTCCCACTACTGCGATTTTACAGAAGCTTAATGTATAACAGTGTGCAATGCTGAGCTCTCACATACCAAATTTATTTCCTGCCTTCACATGTTGTATGAATGACCAATTATTGACAACTATATGTTTGAAATGGTCTGAACCTCAGCTATCCAGCGGTAATGTGGAACAATGTTTGTGAGATCATTTGATAAAATCAGGTTAACTAAGGAGAGACATGCTGCTTGCCTTGGCATATATGTTTGTAAATCACATGAATGCAAATCACTGATGAATGAGGGCAGACAATATGGAAATTTATGATTTATTTGAAAGAAGACAACCTTAGATATGTAAAACTACTATTATTGCTTTTGGCTGACTTGTAGGTTTATTAAAACGTACATAGACAACTGAAATAAGGCATGGTCCCGCCAGCAGGTCTAAAAGCTTAAAAGCAATATGAGACACATTTGCCAATACTGTACACATCATTTCTTCTAATATCACTTTCTACCGTTGCTTTATTTTTCATTATCTCCTTGTCTTGTCACAGGATTATTTAGGAGCACTAGAATTTTGCATTATTGTAAGTATTTATATATTTAATAATGTAAATTTGGGGTCAATATTTACAGTGGCAACAGGAGACCAATTGGAGGACAATATTCAGTAATAGGATGAGTCCACATGACAGCTCTACAACAGGAGTCCAAATGCAACAAAAATATGGTGCACAGTTGCCATAAATTAAACAGGAAGTGGGTTAGTAATGATGATTTAATTAGTTTTAGTGTCAGGCTTTTATTGTATTTTTCACCTTTAAATTTTTGTAAAGGCAGTTGTAGGTTTTGTAACAGAAACCAGTCTAAGGATCTGGGCTTTTTCAATTAAAAACTAGTTAGTGCATAAGTTCAATCAGGTCACCTTGAATAACTTTCTCAAAAAGAAATTTGCTTCACAAGTAAAAATTCTGGCAATTGCTAGTTTGTGTCCAAAAAATTAAAGGCAATTTCAGGTACTGTGGATCAAATGCTATTTTTAATTAGTGGTTCCGAAGAATTCCTGAGTGTACATTTCACCAAAATAGGCCAGACACAAGTGGTATAAGCAAACAGAAATGGAAACTGGTTCTTCTTGGGCAATGTCAGAACTGTTTTTAGATCAAATTTTGCGTCCTTATTTAACGTGCACACATTTCTGGCCTTGAAATCTGAAAAAGGGCATATCGGACACATTAGTATTGACAGAAACATGTATAACATGCATTATTCTTAAAAATCAAGAGGAGTCAATGTTTTAAAACCAATTCTTCTGACTATGTGCATGTTTGCTTAGGTCTGTGTGCCCTGTAAAACACATACAAGATGTTACAGTTTAAAAATACAAAATATTAAGAAATTGCATAAATGTCATTACTATTCAAAAACTGTTACAAATTTTGAGAAATATAACTATGCTCTATGTATGCTAATCATTGTAAACAGAGTCTGCCAATCTTAACATTTCATGTTTAGTGTTACACGTGTTTCTGCCACATGGCCAATGCTACAGTAGTAAACATTAGGGCCCTTGATGATTTTCTTTCCCCTGCAAAGATCATTAACTAACCCATACTTCATATTTAGTTGTGAATTCCAGCAAAATCTTCCAGGAATTTATTGGTATCCAATTTCTTAGTCCCAAGTGGAAGAGGACTTGACTGCACATGTAGTGCACTTCTTCTTAATTCTACATTACTGTATGCTTTGTAATGGTTATCTGTTATTTAATCATAACTAAAGCTGTCAGCGTAAGCTGAAATATAAATTGTAGGTGTTGTCAGGGCCGGATTTATATGAAAAGAGGCCCTAGGCTATTCCACTTATGAGGCCCTTTCACCTTCCATTTTTAAGTTTGTAAATTACATGAGAGATAATAAAATTTTGCTAACAATTTGAATGTAGGCCCCTATTGATCTTGAGGCCCTAGGCTGAAGCCTAGTTAGCCTATAGGAAAATCCGGCCCTGGGTGTTGTATTACCATACACCTACAATGCAGGCATAATGAATACGAACATTAAAGGTAAGGAGATTTTGCAGTTTAATTTTTTACATAAAAAAATGCTCACATATCACTTAATAAGACCAGATACACTATTTAAAATTTCTTGCCGACGAATACTTGTCTTCTGTGCTACTGCATATTACAGAATATACTGTGCTGTGTTTCATGTAGTCTCTTATTTCATTGAGTTAGTGTGATTCCCTAGTCATCTATGGTACTGCATGTTACAGTATATACTGTATTTCACTGATTTAGTGTTATTCACTGTTGTGTTTGTTTGCCTACATTCACATTTTTGAGCATTATATAAATATTTAATTTTTATTATTTTATTATCTAAACATATGTTTAGAATAGTATGTTATAAAATGCATTAAAATGTGTACTATTGGAAATGGATAATAAGCCACCAGAATAAAAAATATTTCTGGACTATAAACATCAGTGTTGTAATATATTGCTGATAGATATACGTAATTATTGTTGGTGACAATTTCTGATACAGTTGAGCATTTTAAAAGCACGTAACCAGGCATTTAAATCTGGAGATTCCATAGTCTACAGTTTTGCCAGGTCAGTCCTAAAAATAGGTGTAAAAAAGGCCAAACACACAGACAGGAAATGTGTGGAAGGTCAGTTTTATGGCATAGATACCAGGGGCGTGTGGAAAAGCATTAAGGTCAGTTTATACTTCATGCTCAGAACGTGTATGCGCCCACATCATGGCTGCCACATGTCCCCAGCATTCATTTGATGTGTCCTCTGAGCATATGCTCAGAAATTAACATGCACAAGTTGCAGTACCAGCAAAAAATCAGGGGGTGCAGTGTGTTTAAGTTGGAACGTGACGTCAGAGTCTCTGTTTACTATCTACATGTGACAGAAAGCTGCTTTGCAGATCCTACAGGATCAATTTTCAATTTGAGTACTTCAATGTTTAATGAATGGTTCGATGTGGTGAAGCAAAATGCTGACATACAAATGTATTCTTGGTGCTTTTCAAGCGTTACATATTCCCCCATTGTAATGACGTTATACATTTTAAAGGTCTCACCATCTTCTGTGCATTTTTAAGCCACAGACAAAAAAAATTAGGGACATGGTGAAATGGTCTGTTTTGTGATTAAAGTGGAAATTTCGTCTATAATCTCGAAATTTCCAATTTAATCTCATAGTTTATTTTGTCATTAAAGTAGAACATTGTAAACATTGTCTTAAAACCGACCCAGTTGTTAAGCGCAACGTGCTTCTGGGGCTTCCTCCTGCACTGACTGTAGCGGCAAGCAGCAATTGCCACACAGAACACATTTAATTTATGATATTCCAGCTCCTTAGATTTATACTTGATATCACTTTTATGATGAAATGCATTAAAGTATGTATATTACATTTTATAGATAAATCGTTAATTTCATTTAAATAATGAATACTGTTAATAATTACACATGTGAGGGTGGCATGGTGGTGGAGCGGTAGCACTGCTGCCTCGCAGAGAGTCACATCCCTTGGTGTACCCTGCCTGGAGTTGGCATGTTTTCCTGGTGGGTTTCCATAGTGTGCTCCGGTTTCCTTCCAAAGACATTCAGGTTTGGGGATTTGTTGATGCTAAAATGATGCTAGTGTATGTGTCTGCTTGTATTCACTTTGTGATGAGCTGATGCCCCATCATGCCCCCATTGTTTCTGCCTCTCGTCTGATGCAAGCTTGAATTAGGCAGGCATCCCTGGATTGATAAATGTAATCATTAAACCTAGGGATGCACCGATACCGAAACGGGTATCTGGTATCGCCCTCGATACCACATTTTCTAAAGTACTCGTACTCGTTAAAAGTCCCCCGATACCAGGGACCGATACCACGGTCTGAGAAATGTCTATGTTTGAGTGGCGTGTAAGGGGTCAATCACAGGCGCTGAGTGCCCGCCCCCAGGCCCCGGCTGCAGCTCAGAGCGGGGAGAAGGCGAGGCGAGACATGTCAGCCGTGTGGAACTATTTCAAAGTGAATGAAGACGACAAAACAAAGGCGGACTGCAAATTGTGCTCAGCGAAATTGTCCAGAGGAGGCTCAAAAGGTAGCGCATTTAACACAAGTAATTTAATCATGCACCTAAAATCCCAACACGACAACAAGTACAAAGAGTTTACCCACGCTTCTAAACCAACACAACCCACGCTGCAGCAAACTCTTGCAAGACGAGAGAAAATGTCCAGAGACAATCCACGTGCTGTGAAAATAACACAGGCAATTATCGAGTACATTGCATTGAGTGACCAGCCACTCTCGGAGGTAGAAAATGTGGGATTCCTGCGTCTCCTCCATGTTCTGGAGCCCAGATATGATGTCCCAAGCCGCCGCTACATGACTGACACGGAGCTGCCTAAACTACACGACTCCGTGAAAAAACATATCCACAGCCTACTGCAAGCCTCCTCTGCGTTTAGTGTCACCACGGATATTTGGACAAGCAGTGTTAGCCCCGTGTCGCTAATTAGCCTAACCTCCCAGTGGATAGACGAGAGTTTCACGCCGCAACGAGCCATATTACATGCGAAACAATTCCGCGGCTCGCACACTAGCCAGGCTATAGCGCATGTGTTTGAGGAAATGCTCCAGACATGGGGTATACCTAAAACATCAGTACATGTTGTGCTTCGTGACAATGCCAAAAACATGATTAAAGCCATGAATGATGCAGGGCTCCCAAGTCTGCCGTGTGTCGCGCACACGCTCCAACTGGCTGTTCACGAGGGCTTATTAGCACAGAGGAGCATAGCTGATGCTATAGCAGTGGGGCGGAAAATAAAAAAAAACCTGCCACTCACTTTTTCTAAATAGGCTCCATTAAGTGAGTCGTCTTAGACTTGATGTTAATACCTACCTCAGTTGCACTGACTGCCACAGTTCTATGTTGGTGGATGTTGTTAGTTTATTCAAATATTGTGCACTAAATAGCAAAGATGTTTATTAATGCCCCTTGTGTTGTCCAAAGCGGCAGAGTTTACAACAAACTGAAAAAAATACTTGAGTTGCACTGTCACTGTTTAAATTTTTTTTTATAATTATTTATTCTGTAATATGTTGCATACAACATGCTTTTCATTTTAAATAAATGTTCTTAATTCCAAACTAGTCCCTTGTTTTTTTTGTTAAATTATATGACTAAAGCTGTTACCTGTAAATTTAAATCATGTTTTTATTAAGTACTCGGTATCGGCAAGTACTCGGTATCGGCGAGTACTGAAATGCAAGTACTCGTACTCGTTTTCCAAAAAAGTGGTATCGGTGCATCCCTAATTAAACCTCCATCCTTTTCAGAAAATACTATGATAAGGTGTCCTAGGAATATAATAGATATTTCAGACAATTCGCAACACGTTGAAGCCTAATGTTTTCCCGCCATGATGATATCTCGCACTGCCACCTGGTGGAATTTTCCACCTTTACCCAAAGTATGCATGCAAGTATAAACAGTACAGCGCTTGTACAGCAGTAGCTTCCGCAGGCACATGTGTTGCATCGCTTGACGTATAAACCCGTCCTTACAGCTATTTCTGACCACAAAGGCAGCCCTGTCTCTCCTTTCAGTGATGTCACATTGGCTAATGATCTTAACTCATTTTTTGTTCGCTTTCAATCTAGCAACGTCATTCAACTTTGGAAGTTTTGATCTTCAGACTGAGCATGTATGATGTATGGCCCATGCTCCAGAGGGTCAATCTATGTAAAGCTGTGGGAACAGACAGAGTTTCAGGATGGTTGCATAGAAACTATGCTAAGCAACTTGATGAGGTATTCACAAATATCTTTAATCTCTCCTTGACATTAGAAATGGTCCCTGCATGCCTTAAGTCAGCCATTATTATGTTAGCGCCGAAGGAAACCAACATCAGTAATATGAATGATTATTGTCCAATTGTTGTGACACTGATAATAATGAAGTGCTTTGAAAGACTGGTTCTTTCTTGCATTAAAGCCAACCTCCTCATTTCCCTGGACTCGTAGGCTAATAGATCTACAGAGGATGCCATCTCTCTAGCCCAGCACATAGCCTTGACTCATCTAGGAGAGACAGGGCACATATGTGAGGATGCTATTTGTAGACTATAGCTCTACCTTTAATATTGTTTTCCCCTCCAAGGTCATCGATAAACTGTACCATTTGGGCCTCAGCATACCACTTTGTAATTAGATCCTCTGCTTTCTGCTGGAACACCATCAGGTGGTTTGACTGGGCCTCCATAACCCTGAACACAGGCCCACTGCAAGGCTGTGTACTGAGCACCATCCTCTACTCCCTCTTCACTCAACGATTGCATACCTGCGTATACCTCCAGTACCATCATAAAATTTGCACAACACTGATGACACAACAGTGATTGAGCACATTTCCAATGACAAACCAGCCTAGACAGCGGAGGTGAAAAATCTGGTTGTTCAGTGAGCAGCCTATCCATTAACACAATGAAGACCAAGGAGCTCGTCATCGATTTCAAAAGATCAAATGATGAGGATCATGCTCATGCTCCAATTTTCATCAGTGGAGACAGGGTGTATATCAAGCTTCAGGTTCCTGGGGCTTTACATAACCAGGGACCTTTTATGGACAGATAACACCATGCATGGTACTGCTGAAGAAGGCACAGTAAAGGCTGTTTTTCTTAAAAATGTTGAAAAAAGCCAGCCTTCCTCAACAATTACTGCTGGCCTACTACCGCTGCACCACAGAGTGTATTTTAACCCATTGTATTTGTGTGTGGTATTTCAGCTGCACCCCTGCTGATCCGAAAGTTCTACAGCAGATTGTGTCAAGACTGCAGAGGATTGTCAGAGTGCAGCTTCCAGCTCTGGAGGACATTTATAGCACATGCTGCCTTGGGAATGCCACTAGCATCTGCATAAATTGACCCATGCCATAGTCTATTTGAACTTCTCCGCTTTCATGCACAGACCTTGAGGCTCAGAGATTGAGTTTCCTCCCAAGAGCTATAAACGCACTATCAGTCCAATAAGTGCTCCCAGTGGAGCACTTTACGCTATATGTATACGTACATCTGTACTTATTTTTTCATATTGTATATTTTATTCTGCTATTTTTGTCATTTTATGGGAATATTATTACTATGTACAAGGACAATCAAGCAATTCAAGTCAATCTTGCACTTACCCTTTGATCATTTCGACAAGAGTAACCATACCAGGATGATCAGCCCCCTGAAGATATACAGCTCCAAGTCCTTCCACAGTGCCAGAATTATGATCATAGTAAAAGAGCATCTTTTTATCAGCAGGTAAGAAGGAAATAAACTCCTCCAGCTAGGAAAGCTAAGATCCTTGGGGTCTTGGTAAAAAGTGAGGATGTAGAAGATTGTGAAACTGACCTAATGACTGAGGCATTGGTTGCAGTTGTGGAGGTTTTGTACTAGATGGTTGTTGTAAAGCAATAAGTTAATTCTCAGAACAACCTTATTTAGTTTATACCCATATTCCTGGCTGTAGTCATGAATACTGGGTAATGACCAGAAGAATGTGATACTGGGCACTAGTGGCATAAATGAAAGTTCTCCATAGGGTTATAGATTTTACTTTCTGTGACTGGATGGTCATCTTGATTTTTCAGGGAGACTGCTTGGAGCAGATCCTCTGATGCTTTGAAATGATTGGAATCAAGTCATTTTGTTGTGATGTAAATTTGAGAATGCTTCCTGGGGACAAGCATGTCACCATAGGTTGGAGACAGGTTGAAGAAATTCTAAATTGTAGTTGGGGTCAGGAGCTCGCTATCCTATTGCCACTTATTACCATTACCTTTAGCAGAACAACAGGGTGAAAAATTAAATTAAAAAGGATTGTTTCAGTTTATTATAAGTCACTGACTGAGAAATAAATCTGTTATTTGAATGTGGTTACCAGGTAAGTAGCATGTTTTGAAAAATAACAGCAACAGGCATTGTCGTAAAAATCAGTTTTAATAATAACAAGTAAAAGGATATGAGTTACAGTACAAAATTACAGAATTCACAGGTTGCACTGATTCTGCTAAAGTAAACTGGCATAAATAAAAGGTGATACTTTTCATTTAAAGCAAAGAAAAATGAAAGTTGTTATAGTATCATAATCCAGTTCAACTGTATTAGTTGTGTTCTGAAGTTGATATATGTTCAGAAAAATGATGATTGAACAAGCAATGGACTATTTTTTCAGAAATGGAAGCTTACGTTTTACAGACCAGCGTACCCAGGAAATGTGTGAAAGCCCTCTTTGAATTACATTTCTGATGGCATTAGTTCATTACAGACCATTCTAAGAAGGACTTCAGATATAGCAAAAGAAATTGTTTTGTGTAAAGGAAATCAGAATGGTGGATAACAGTTGATTGTCGATTGAGTGAATTTCACCTGATTGACTCCTCAGATTTTTGTGAGGTTTGTATTGCAGATTTTGGTGTATATTGACCCCTGCAGAAATGCACTTGCATTAACTCTAAATTTAACAGAGACTTGATCCTGCACATACATCACATTATTTTTTTTTACTATTCATGAAGGTGGTTTTGAATTTTTTAAAGCTCTGGGCAAAATCTTCTTTTTCAGGAAGATCTTTTGAAGGTACCGGTCACTGACCTCTGATGGCAAGTAATCGTTAATGAAATACATGAGCCCGATACCTCGTCCTGCATAGTACCTACTGTTTGGCTTGCTGGACAACAGAGCTTCCACAATCCTATTGATAACAGGGCTGAAATCTTCACTTGCCTGTTTGGCAAATTCTTGGAAAAGGTGCTTGGTCTCCTGAACATACTCTTCTCCATACTCTTCTAGAAGGCTAGGCGGCAGATTGCGAATCAGATGTTCACACTGGTCATCCCAATAAAGTGGGTCTCTAGAAGGAGCTGAAAAGATATCAAGAGGCTGAGTATCCTCAGAGCAACAAATAATTCCTTCATGGCAAATGTCTGTTGAAGAGCTTTATTTGCTTTAAATTATTTATGATATTTCTTAGAATAATAAGAGGATATAAAGAGTGAATAAATAACAGTATGTAAATAGATAAATCAATTTGGCACTCTTAAAGCAAATTAAAAAGGCAGAGTGCAGCAGCTGGCAGCAGGAAAATGTACAAGCAACCCTGAAAGAGTACTGGCACTCAGTCAATACCGAACAGAGGAGGCTAACACTGAGTACTGATGTAAGTGAGCACTTACATTAAAAAGGAATGATGCTTGAATTTCAATAACAAAAATATGAATAGGAAGTAAAATATTCCTGCTAACCCTTGTTGAATTACTAAAGAATTACCATATATTAACATTAACACATTTATTAAAAACATGTAAATTGAGACCTGGATTTTGTTTTGACAAGTGAATTCTCTCCCGTTTAACAAGAAGTGGAGGAATTTTATAGACAAGAAGGGTTTTCAAAATGAGTTTCATCTTAATAGGTACACATACTAAATTTTGGCATTTTTTATTAGTCATTGAAAAATTATTGGTGCTTCATCAATACTATGCAAATGAAGTTCAGGATTATTGTCATGTGCACACACGTAGTACAGTGAAATTCTTACTCAAATGTCACTTCAACCAACAAAAGAAACACACTTGCATAAAAAAAAATAAACAGCATACAGAGTACATGGCTTCCATGTGGACAGTTCATATTGTCATGGTACTTGAAATTTACTTTTGTGAAAGTTATGTTTACATTTGTTCATTCAGGAAATATTTTATTAAATGTTAGTTAATAACACTCAACCCAGCCACAGGGGATGCACAAACCAGTGTGTTTCGGAGACAGGAGGAGAGGAGGAAAGTAAAGAGGGTGGAACTGAGGGTAGGAACTTTGAATGTTGGCAGTATGACTGGTAAGGGGAGAGAGTTAGCAGATATGATGGAGAGAAGGAAGGTTGATATATTGTGCGTGCAAGAGACTAAATGGAAGGGGAGTAAGGCCAGGTGGATTGGAGGTGGATCCAAATTGTTCTATCATGGTGGGGATGGGAGGAGAAATGGGGTAGGAGTTATTCTGAAGGAACAGTATATCTACAGTGTTTCGGAGGTGAAAAGAGTGTCAGGCAGAGTAATGATTATGAAGATGAAAACTGGAGGTGTGATGATGAATGTTGTTAGTGCATATGCACCGCAAGTTGGGTGTGCAATGGGTGAGAAAGAAGAGAGTGAGGGCAGAGCCAAGGATCAAATGGTGGAAGTTGAAAAAGGAAGACTGCAAGGTTGAGTTTAGAGAGGAGGTGAGACAGACACTGGGTGGCAGTGAAGAGTTACCAGGCAGCTGGGAAACTACAGCAGATGTAGTAAGGGTGACAACAAGAAGGGTGCTTGGTGTGGCATCTGGAAAGAGGAAGGAGGAAAAGGAAACCTGGTGGTGGAATGAGGAAATACAGGAGAGTATACAGTGGAAGAGGATGGCAAAGAAGAAGTGGGATAGTCAGATGCAGAAAGTAGACAAGAGTACAAGGAGATAAGGCACAAGGTGAAGAAAGAGTTGGTGAAGGCTAAAGAAAAGGCGTATGATGAGTTGCATGAGAGGTTGGACACTAAGAAGGGAGAAAAGGACCTGTACTGATTGGCTAAACAGAGGGACTGAGATGGGAAAGTTGTGCAGCAGGTTAGGGTGATAAAGGATAAAGATGGAAATGCACTCACAAGCAAGGAGAGTGTGTTGAGCAGATGGAAAGAGTACTTTGAGAGGCTGATGAATGAAGAGAACGAGAGAGAGAGAAGAGGTTGGATGATGTGGAGATAGTGAATCAGGAAGTGCAATGGATTAGCAAGGAGGAAGTAAGGACAGCTATGAAGAGAATGAAAAATGGAAAGGCTGTTGGTCCAGGTGACATACCTATGGAAGCATGGAGGTGTTTAGGAGAGATGGCAGTGGTGTTTTTAACCAGATTGTTTAATGGAATCTTGGAAAGTGAGAGGATGTCTGAGGAGTGGGGAAGAAGTGTACTGGTGCAGATATTTAAGAATAAGGGGGATGTGCAGGACTGCAGTAACTACAGGGGGATAAAATTGATGAGCCACAGCATGAAGTTATGGGAAAGAGTAGTGGAAGTTAAGAAGTGAGGTGATGATTAGTGGGCAGCAGTATGGTTTCATGCCAAGAAAGAGCACCATAGATGCAATGTTTGCTCTGAGGATGTTGATGGAGAAGTTTAGAGAAGGCCAGAAGGAGTTGCATTGCGTCTTTGTGGACGTGGAGAAAGTATATGACAGGGTGCCTCGAGAGGAGCTGTGGTATTGCATGAGGAAGTCGGGAGTGGCAGAGAAGTGCGTAAGAGTTGTACAGAATATGTATGAGGGAGGTGTGACAGTGGTGAGGTCTGTGGTAGGAGTGATGGATGCATTCAAGTTGGAGGTGGGATTACATCAGGGATCGGCTCTGAGCCCCTTCATATTTGCTCTAGAGAAGAGAGGAATGAAGGTCAGTAGGAACAAGACAGAATACATGTGTGTAAATGAGAGGGAGGTCAGTGGAACGGTGAGCATGCAGGGAGTAGAGTTGGTGAAGGTGGATGAGTTTAAATACTTGGGTTCAACAGTACAGAGTAATGGGGATTGCGAAGAGAGGTGAAAAAGAGAGTGCAGGCAGGGTGGAATCAGTGGAGAAGAGTGTCAGGAGTGATTTGTGACAGATGGATATCAACAAGAGTGAAAGGGAAGGTCTACAGGATGGTAGTGAGACCAGCTATGTTATATGGGTTGGAGACAGTGGCACTGACCAGAAAGCAGGAGACGGAGCTGGAGGTAGTGGAGTTAAAGATGCTAAGATTTGCATTGGGTGTGACAAGGATGGATAGGATTAGAACTGAGTACATTAGAGGGTCAGCTCAGGTTGGACGGTTGGGAGACAAAGTCAGAAAGGCAAGATTGCGTTGGTTTGGGCATGTGCAGAGGAGAGATGCTGGGTATATTGGGAGAAGAATGCTAAGGATAGAGCTGCCAGGGAAGAGGAAAGAGGAAGGCCTAAGCGAAGGTTTATGGATGTGGTGAGAGAGGACATGCAGGTGATGGGTGTAACAGAGCAAGATGCAGAGGACAGAAAAGATATGGAAGAAGATGATCTGCTGTGGCAACCCCTAACAGGATCAGCCAAAAGAAGAAGTTAACAACACTCGATTAGAGGTTTTCTCTCTCCATTGTTCCATTAATACTCGATAAGAATTCAGCCTTTAACAGGACTAACTTTTCATTTAATCAGCTGGAATTACTGCACAAACTGCAATCTCAGTTGCTCCCATACTGTTGAAATAAAAGCTGTATATGCATTCTATACTTTAATTAGATTTTATCTGTTGTGCTGATGGGTAGATCACTGAACTTATGTTTATTTTTGGACTTTTAGTGCACTTGGATAAAATTGGCAATAATGTTAGGCTTTTCTTGAGTTTTTGTTTTAAAGGTGTGGCAGGATGTTAATGCTTTAGTACGTTGAGCTGCATGGTATTCGTAAATAAAAGAAGCATGTTAAATACATGCAAAACTTGATGAACATCCACTTAGCTGTTTAGAAGCAATGTCTGTTTTTTGTGGTGTTGGCCATCATATTATGACTCCTGAATGAAAATCTTGAAACTCCATGAAGCCTATATTTAAATTGTACGTAGCCATAGCCACATTTTGGTAATGCATGATTTATGTGTTGGTTCCTCATTTTAAGTTGTATCATCAGTAATATCCATACAAAATTTCCTGAACTTTTCCCTCCTCCATTACAACCACACTTCCTGATAAACATTTTAAATTGCCATGTATCCTGGATTTTAACTTGGTGCACATTTATTGTGCATGCAGTTTTTGGGTTGCCCTAATTGCAAAAACACACACACACATAATAATGTTCTTGAAATGCCATTTAGCCTCTATTTTAAGTTGAACTAATGACAACCTACCTGCAAAATTTTGTGAAAACTGGTTCAGTGTTTTCGGTGAGATTGAAGAATAAACAAACGAGATGCAATAGGAAGGCTGAAATGAGACCTTTAGTAAGCTAATGGATAATCTGCATCAAACAAATCCAGAACATTCAAAGGACAGATAATGTTTATAATAATAAATTTTATATGGAAGATAGTATCCTTTAAAAGAAAATGTATTGACTCAATTAAAAACTACTGACATAAATACATGCTGTAGCTTGCTAATATGAATCCATTGCTGTGACTTATTTTCTCATGGCATGAAGTCAACACTACAAATTGTCTCTCTTGAAATTTTGAGAGTTTTGCAGAATGCACATTGGGACCAAGGTTATTTTAGTTCTGTTTTTTAAAATTACTTTTTATTTTTAAGTGCTATTTTTGCATATTTCATTTTTAATTTCAGTTTAGAATTAAGAACTTCTCATCATTTCTATTTTATTTTTTATTTCTGGCAACTTAATTCGTTTTTATTTTGAGAAAATTGTTCCAGTTCAAGTTTATAAAATGAATATCTGATGCAGACTAAGAAATGTACACTATTGTGGTACAGTGGGTCTACAGCTCATGTCAAAAGGGCCAGTTTTTAAAATAAATAATCGCAGCACTCACGGCTTAGCGAGGGGGCGTGATTGAGCGGTTCTCGGGGAATTCGTGATGCGGGCGATTCTCACTTAAGTGCACAGGTGAGGAGTCATCCGCATCCGTATATGTTCCCGGGAGCTGCTGATCGCCACAGCTGTTCCATGTCCCCATGATATATTGAACTGTGAGGTGGCTAGTTGAGAAAGGAAAAATGAAAGGTAACTCCAGCTGTTGTTTTTAACCTCGTTTTAAAGGATTTATTTATTGTTTTTTTTTTAACCTCCACTTTTTACTTGTTTTATGGATTATTTATTTATGGATATTTGAGGCACTGCACTTTGTTTGGACACTGTTTTGATTGTTGGTTTTAATAAAAGCACTTGCCATTTTTACACCATCCCCTTGCTTCATTGTTATGCCTCACTGCCAAGCTCATCAGTGACATTACCAACGGCGTTGGGTTCAAGGGCTCCCAAAAGCAAGATGGGAGCGTGGAGCAAACCCGCATCATCACAACTATATGTATATAGCTAAACAATTATAGAAATCTGTGGATATGCCTATAATGGACTCAATGAGGCTCTTTTCTCTTTAGTCATCTATACAGAGAGTTATCTTCCATATATTTAATAAAATATGTGGGACTCGCATTGTTAATTTCTTGTAGGAGCAGGGTGTTTACTTTGACACTACTGGGCATTTTAAACTTTGGATCAAGTACTATAATTCACAGTACCTTAAGAAGGCATATCATTCACACAACCTGGTAGACATTACTCATTTAACAAGTAGCTTTACTAGCACACATTCTTCCTTTTTGTATTAAATCAACAGAAGTAACCAGAGAGCAGGGGGGTATTTTCCATACGTCGCTTAAATCATCCGAGATCAGATGCCTCATCTTGGATGAGTTAATGCCAGTGAAACTCATCCGGGATAAGTTGGTTTTTCAAACGCAGCCATGTAGTAGATTAGTCTAGCTGGATCTAATCATCTGAGATGAATGCGTGCGCCCGCGCTGATTGAAAAGCCCATATATATGGAGTCTAGAAAAAATGATCAGCAAATCTTTGATAGGCTGTAACAAAATGACGAAAGAACAGGCGCATTTTTTTTCCACACAAGTGGAGCAGGACCTTTTTATTCGAAGGACATGAAGAATTTCAAGATTTAATATGCACAAGGGGTAACACTGCAATAGCAGCCCAAACCAGAAAAAACCGCTGGCAAAAAGTGGCCGACAAATTAAACGCTAAGTAGTGTGCATTGTACTTACTGAATGCAGCGTTTCATTTCCTATGTGTCAGATTAATTATTATTTAATATGTCATAATTCCAGATCAAACGTGAGCACAAGGAGAACATGGGAACAGGTTAAAGTGAAGTACAAGAATATACTTCAAACTGGTAAATATTGGTATATATAACTATTTAAAGAATTGTTGACATAAATAATCATATATAATCTATAAAACACTAATTTTTAAAGCTAATAAGAAGGTAGACAAGCAAAAAAACATGTGGAGGTCCACGAGGTCCAGACCTAACCCCTGCAGAAGAGCTGGCTAACCAGCAAAATGCCCATCGCCCTGTTTCTGAGGGCATTCCAGGGGGAAGCTCTTACCCAGAACCGGTGGCAGGATGCAGTGGTCACTTCATTTCAGGTAAAGGATGGTCATTGCATATGTGTGCCCTCCATGTGTGCCACAGGTATGTTCCATATGGCCCCCTTTTTTTGTTGGGTCAGTTGCAGGGAATGTCATATCCCTAGAACTTGTGTCTGACCTACGAGATATTGATGAAGGTCAAATACTTGATGAAGACACACTGTGTCTGATTATTCATCAGGAGGAGAGGTACATTTTCCAAATAATGTTTGATCATACTCCACTCTGATCAGTCCCATATGCCCCAATCACATTTGGAAATCTTGGGTAATGAGAATGTTAGGCTGATTGTGAGATTCTTTATGGAACTGTGGGAGTTTTTGCCTGTGTATTACCAACCTGCAATGGCATGAAACGCCTCTTTTGTCTGCACACGCAGGTGTCCAGGAAACACTATGAAAACCCGAAGGAAATATTTCAGAGCCAAACAGACTTTACGAATTTCCTGGCAAACTGCACTTTTAGATAAATGTTCTGCATCGCCTACAGTATATAAAAAAGTGCCGCTTGCAAAAAACCTCAAAGCAATGCATACTGTCTGTGTGGTTGTGAGAGCCCGACTTCACCGAGTTTGACTTCAAATATAAGGTGCTAATAAATCTTTGAGGTACAATATTCCCCCCTGGCTAAAGCGGTATCTTTCGAAAAGAATTTCCTCCAGGAGCAATAAAGGATCTTGCCGATTGCGCAAAACCCTCCCTATATGAAATTCTCTTCTTATAATTTGCGCACTGATATCAATTGGTCGCTCATTCATAAACGGCAAAGCCATGACTGACCGAATTCCATGCACGGACACTGATTAAGTGTGTGAGCTAATCCTTGTTTACATAGAACAAACCTGCTCCGAGCAGGTTTGAGGATTAGGATGTGTTGCTATGACAACACATCCAGCAAGAGTTTCGAAAAACCGACAGATCCAGGATCAGGCCAAATCATCAACAATTACATCCAGCTAAACGAGTAATCCACGTACGAAAAATACCCCCCAGGTTTCTATTTTAGTGTATTCGGTTTGTGTGTGTTGTATTTTTTTACGTAATTTATAGCATGTATGGTACCCAGTGCCTGTATAGACTTATTTATGAATGCACTTTAAGAGTTCTGCACACTTAGCAGCTGTGTCATTGATTACACACTTGCTCTTGTTACTGTCACTGTCATATACATGACAGGATCTTCTCATTTATGATCAATTCTTTGCTGTTTGTACATATTCAAAAATATGTTCTAGGCAGGTGACATCTGTCAAACTCATGAGACTACATAGCCATTTTTCGTGCATAGTTATCAACTAAAAAAGGAGGGACAGTCAACAATTAATATTCCATCCAAGAATTGAGTTTAACATAATTTTCAGTTTCAATTTTCTGCACTACTTACTATTATATAACATAATTACCCTATTCATATGTAACTTGAAATTTGTATGTGGAACCTCGGTTCAAGAACGTCTCGGTACACGTACAAATCGGTTTACGACCAAAAACTTTGCCAAACTTGCCTCGGTTCACAACCACACACTCGGTATACAAACAAGCCATTTTCCCTTTCGGTTTGTACATGTTCAGTCTCTCCCTGTGCATTTCCTGTGCAGCGAGCAAGAGCGAGACACACACACACACGAGAGAGAGACACACACACACACAGAGGCAGCGCGAGAGAGAGAGCTGGACGCATAAGGTAGGAAGGCAGTTAAAGAATGCACTGGGCTTGATTTTGTTTTCACTTCTGTTTACAGCGATCGGTTCTTAGCATGCATTGTTGCAATGTTACTTTTCTTGGTGGTTTATTAAATTATGGATTTTTTCAAATGTTCATTTTTTTCCCTGTGCTTAAAACTCATTAAAAAAAAAAAGTGTTTTTAGCCAGCGGTTGGTAGCGCTATAGCGCGAACTATTGCAGTGTTAGTTTTCTCTGTTGTTAAAGGTTTTTTCAGTGTTATTCAATGTTTTTACATTTAGTTTACTATTACGCTGTGCATTCTATGGTTTAATTAACTATACTTGTGCTTAACAACTTAAAAAAAAAAAATATATTTACGTACAGTTCATATGGTCTGGAATGGATTAATTGTATTTACATACAATCCTATTGGGGAAATTGCTTCGGTTCACGACCAAATCGGTTTACGACCAGAGTTTTGAAACGAATTATGGTTGTGAACCGAGGTTCCACTGTACAGTATTACAGCACACACTTAATGTGTTTACTAACTAAATTTATTTTAAATTGTTCAGGCACATCTAATTCATTCATGAAGCTAAACCAATGTAGTGAATGTTGCTCATTAATGAAAATTTAAAAACTGTGTGGGTAGCTTAATGGCATACCTTTTTAAATAGCATATCACATTAATAATTATTGAGAAGTCAAGCAAAATGACACCTTTTATTGGCTAACTAAAAAGATTGCAATATGCAGGCTTTTTGATAATGTCTTGCCTGAAGAAGGGGCCTGAGTTGCCTTGAAAGCTTGCATATTGTAATCTTATTAGTTAGCCAGTAAAAGGTGTCATTTTGCTTGACTTCTCAATACATTCATAATGGCTAATACGGTACAACACCCTAGTACTACAGATGTTAAAAATTACTGAAATTTGATTTAAAATTGTGATAAATCACAAGTATAAACTGTATTGGAATCAGTCTAAAAAGAAGATGCATAATAGACTGCATATTACATAGTGTATGTATGTGTGTATAATGTTTATTATAATGAAATGGAGTTAGTACAGTGAAATTCTTACTTGAATGTACAAAAATTTACACGTGACGTTACAGTAACATTTTTAACCTGCATAAATGACTACTTGGCCACGTACCTATTTCATTTGTTTTAAATAATTTTCTTCATCCATCCATTTATTCATGATTAAATTTGCTTAATCTACCTGAGCCTAACTGAACAGTATCAGATCCACTCAGAAATCAAAACTACACAGAATAGGCTACTTCTCACAAAGGACAAAATTAATAACAAGACATTAAAAAAAAACAGCATGGTTCCACTCACTGTAAAACATTTCTCCACTTTCACAAAAGCTAACGAGTAACAACACGGATAAGGAAATGTTTAAGCGTACCATAAACAACAACAAATGAGTGGGGCTGCACAGCCCCTGCTTTCACTGCAGTTTGCATTTGTATTTGCACATTTTACAGAAAGCGGCTTTTCCTGCTATACATGATACATTCTTTCAAACCAGTTCCTGTTCACCTGTCATTGCAAATAGGAACAGAGGGACTTTTCAGAATATTCTAATTGTTGCAAATTTTGACAAACTCATGATGTCCCTAATCCGTCCTGTGGGGTTCTTCTCTGATACGATGGCTTGAACTCAGATTAGACATTAATGCTTCAAATTAGGGCTATTTGTTGAAATATTTGGTCAATGAGCTTTGCTTTGCCATGCTTCACAAACAAAAATTAATTTCAGAACAAGTAACTGCTATACTGTGCACTAACAATGTCTGTGGTGGGTGCACAGAAAAGACAAACTAATTGGATCACTTTGTTGTCAGTTTTTAAAGGATTAACCAAAGAGCATTTCATATCAAGTTTTAATAACTATTTACCAGGAGTAGGGCCATTGTGCTGCCCTCCTTTGTAAAATTTAATCTATGGAGAGTTCTTGAGTTGTCTTTGTGCCCTATTGGATAATTTTGTGTACACTCTACATGTGAACACCTCACAGGGAACATTAGTGTTAACCAAGCTATTGGCAGTTGGTTTATTTAAAAACAAAACCAACAGATTTTCTTTTCCACCTATTTTTATATTATTTCACTTAGCTTCAAAATTATGTAGCTTTAATTTCAGAAAGACTTTTTAGTCCCTTATTAGTTAGTTTTCATTGACAATAGTAACCATGATTGGGATAGGCTTCAGTTCCATCACACTATTTAGATAAGTTAACTTTAACAAGGCCAATGACGTCTGCATTCATATATTTACTTACTGATTTTTAATGATTGTTTTCCTTTGTAAAGTGCATTTCAATAAAGAAGAGGAAATTACAACAAGACCACGTTCTAACCCACAGTATTGTCCCCATCTTTTGAGAATGGTTGTAGAATTAGGGTGGATCTCAAAGATTTTGTTTGCAGTAGTCAACAACTTTAGAAGGACTTTCTTTATATAAACTAGACATTGTTTGCCTTTGCGTGTTTCACAGATAAAGGAACTGAATGATTGAAATCATGCATCATGTGTAAAAGATGTAACCTTAACACACGAAAAAGGTTTGGGGCAGCCACTCGTATGTTTTCCTTGGCTGCAAAAGGGTAAAAAAATATTCAAGATGTGTTTCTTGATGAGTTCCAGAGATGAACTGGTGATGTTAAGAAAAGATGGCGGCTTTATAAGCCGAAAAGTGGAAGTGATGTCATTTGGCTGGAATGAGAAGTGACATCAGTCTGGGCACCAGAACCGGAAGTGATGTTAAATCACTTTTGGCCTGCAGAGATAACAGAGGTAGGTTTAGTGCACCCCGCCACCCCCTGGCCTGGCAGGTAATTACCTCCACTTGGTCCACTTGGGTCCTTCCTAATCGCACGTGTGTGACACATGTTAATTGTTAGTTCCTATATAAGACTGCCGCAGCATGTGAGGGTTAGACTAGAGTGCTCATGTCCCTACTCTAACCGACAGCATGTGATCTAAGAGTGCTTCTTTTCGCACTGCCTAAAGATGAAGTATGTACAATATTGTATGTGTAGTAACTTTTACTTTCACTTTTGACAGGAATACAAGCTTGTGTTCAAACTTCTGTGTAGACTATGGAAATGGCCATTTTTGCAGTGATATGTAAGACAGTTATTGGGCTTTTTTTATTTAGCATTTATACCTAAACCTATTCTTTCCATATATAGTGATTTACTTTCTGCTATCTCTTCCACATGTTGTATTTTAAATTTGACTCTATTTAATTTTCTGATGGTCTCAGTTCAAAATAGAGGACTCATTTCATAGCTGAAGAAAGTTATTTAATGAATCTGATACCATGTACAAGTACAAGGGATACTGGCCCAATGTGAATACCAGTGATTAGCTGGTGTGCCCCCATAGTGTGCAGTTTGATTTCTTTTAGAGATTAATAATTTGACACTACATGATTTGAAGTACTAACTTTTGTACAGTTTCTATTTAAAATTTCTATTGAAAGATACACACTTTAAACATTTTAAGTAATGCACACTTATTGTAGTTTATAAAACTAAATTTGTGTACAGGAGCCATTTGTATCTGTTTGAATTCAGATTTCAGATTGAAATATATGAGCTTGACTGCCCAAGTATGGTTCTGTATCCTTTTGCAATACATTGGTATAATCAAATAATTAAATTATTTGGTAACTCATACATTTTAGTATATTTCCAGTCTCCGATTTCTTTGTTACAGGTTGTAGACACATGAACCTGAATCATAATAATACCACTATAGGCTGGAGTTTTTTTGGGAAAGTAACCCATTCTTGATACATTCATGACACTGTGGTATGTGGAAACCATGCAAAGTAGTTTTGCTCACAAATTTGGTGCTTACTTCAAAGTCATGTTCATGGTCACTTAATTTTGTTGTTCATTCTTTGAATTGCATTGACAGTTGATTAGTGCCTCCACATCTAGACATAATATGATGTCACACTATTGCAGTTACAAATCAAGAGCAGCAGTACTTAATACATTTTTCATTTACTGCATATTTTTAAAATCCAAGATGTCTCTGCATTAAAAATAAAGTTAGTTATTGTAATATTTTTAGTAAGAGGACCAGTAACAGAGTTTCAATATCTCTAAGAATATAACCATAAGTCTATATCTTTCATCAAACCCAATGCGCTAAGAGTCAAAGCGTTTAACCAAAAGTTGAAGTTTAAGTACCAGAAAAACACACTAAAGAATTGTTTCTAAAAGCTCAGAAGAATTTTAATCTTGAATAATGTGGAAGTGTTTGTGCTGACCTTTATATGGACATTCCAATGACATCATGCACACCTAGGCCACTCTGGGTAGGGTTGCTATGGAAATTTAACAATACAAATTTCAGAATATGGTAGCACCCTAAGCAAAAATAAAAAGGTGTTATTATATAACACAAAATATTTAGCATTTCTCAGGATGCCTCTTACAGAAGAACAACTAATTTGTTGTTGTGGATTACATCTTGCCTGAAGAAGGGGCCTGAGTTGCCTCGAAAGCTTGCATATTGTAATCTTTTTAGTTAGCCAATAAAAGGTGTCATTTTGCTTGGCTTTTCTCTACAAAGGTAATTGAATATAGTGTAAATACTGGTATACTATCTTAACTGTTTCTCCAATCTCACCAAAATGGTGTTTGCAATTATTTAATTTACTGTTAATCATATGGGTTTGTGAGCAAATAAAACAGTTTCTAACAATGTTTGGTTTTCAGCTATTTACCTTCTGATTGTATTGTTTTTCAATGTACATCGCAATAATGGATGACACTGCACCCTGACCTACAAAGGTCATGTGAAAAGACAATTTCTCTTTGGGAATTATCAAAGTTTATCAAAAAAAAAATTGATGTGTCAGTGGGCTTTGTGCCCAAGGAACCAAGTTACTCAAACTATTCTATAACATTTCAGTATTCATTTACAACTCTGATGTTGATCTTTCTAATCATAAAATAGGTCATTACAATAGCCATTGATGAGAAGAATTCATAATTATTTTAAGAATTACTGTATTTGAGGGTTCCTCTCGAGTGCCTCCTTCTCTAACATGATTTGGCTCAAAAACTAATCAGCACATTGTCACCTCATAACAGGCTCAAGTTTTGAGTTTGGTATGTTTAAGCCCAGCTGTTTTAGCTCTAGACCATCCTCAAGAAACTGTGACACATAGACAGATGTACACACATCATCGAGATATTGATGTTTTTGGTATCTGGGCTTTTGCTCCTTCCCCATAGACGATAGGTTATGTACAGTAGGGGAGGGCACAAAGCAAAAAACAAATACAATAAAATAACCATGAAGGAAACACACATTTCTGACCTAAACTTGGATATCTTTAAATTATAGGAACTGGAATATCTGTTTGGTGGCTAATATACAGTACAGAACCACCATACTGTTCATGTCATGAATTAGACAAGTATTGGACAGTTCGGGATGCTTTTGTTATGGTCAGTGGCTTTCTATTAAATATTTATGGGTTCTTTTTAACCGTTTGTTTAAAGTGTACATATATTTAGTGCTTTGGAATCCAATGTTTGTTAAAATATTTCTTCCTACAAAACACTTTGAGAAAGTTAAACATTTATAGTTTAATACTGCATTGCAGTCCTTATTTGTATATGTGGTGCCACCATTTCGTGTGTTCTGTTGCTGAGACATGACTTCTTCAACGCAATAGGATAAAAGATTGTCTCTGCAATCCATGTCTCATCCAATTTTTTAGATAATTGCTTTGTTAGTGTGTGCTTTTTTGGTGATATTTAAGTACCTGGCTTTAGAATTCTGCCTTTCTTTTTGGTTCTTCTATTTTTGGTTAGCAATTTAAACTTGACTACTGATCAGTTTGACATTAGGTTCTGATTCTGGCTTGTTCCCCAACTATGTTTTCTCTCCTGGTCCTTTTTATTAAAAAAACTTCATGGTCTCGCTCTGAGGCAGTACAGCTTCAGAGACATTATTTTATGATATGTTGACTTTTAATACTTTTATCATTATTATAGTGACAGCACATACCATGGCAATCATAAAAAATATGATTCAGGTTAGTTTAACTAATAGTATGAATTAATTAGGTTTTAACACTAGAATCCCTGAAGCGAAAAAACTTGTAATCCCGGCCCACCTTAAATTCCTTCACACCTCTCCATCAGTGTCTTTTGTTTTGTAAATGTGTTGATTAGCACAAGCTCAAGCAGACTGCTTTCCCACCACCGACAGATGGAGGTCAACTCGGGCAAAAAGCTCTCCCAGCTCAAGTCTTGTTTATCTTGGTGTGAGGTGCCTGGAGTTGTATAGGGTAAATAATATATCGTTATTTGGAATACATGCAATACAAAATGTGCGGCTGCAGTTTCCATCTGCAGCTATAGACTTTTCAGTACGTGAGTGACTCTCCACACTAGTGTTTAGATCTGATGGTGCATGTGCCCAAAAAAAGAAGTCTAACTGCATTCTCCTACCATTGCTCACGTACTGAAGTGTCAGCATGGCAATGCCAGATCTAAACACTAGCGTGGAGAGTTGCTTACATACTGAAGAGTCTATAGCTGCAGGTGGAAGCTGCCGCCACACTGTTCATGGCATTACACATATACTTTGTCAGCATGCCCATATCCATCAAACACAGAAGCTCAGCAGTCTAATTGTGACTTGACGCTGTAGGAAGATAAGATAAGTAAATAAATCAAGGTAAACTGGTAAATAACATGTGGCTTTTATATAAGTAACATAAGTAAAGACCATCACAAAACATAATCACAAACAAAACTTTGCACGATACCTTGGTGAGCTCGGCACGTCTTGCTCATCCTCATCTGAGTTCACCTCTGCTATTGTACGTCTTTATTTGAAAACAGCAGTGTCAGATCGGGGGGAGCATGAATGTGACTGAGAGAATAAAACTAAATAAAAAAAAAAAAATCTTGCTAACCTTTACAAGTACCATACATTTACACCGGCTGTTACAGACTCAAATCAAATATATGTTTTTATTGTATAATAGTAACAATAAGAGCAGCTCACTACTCAAAACGTTAATTCTGGGAAGTGGTCAGGATCGAGCCCGTAACCTCTTTATTATGAGTCAGCAGTTCTTACCGCTGTGCCACCTAAGCGGTCGAGTCAGTGTCATTCTCTAACCCGATTTCTTTTTCTTTGGTTATATTCTTGAATAAAAGTGCACTTCTTTTGTTATACATGTACCTTTTTTGAAAGTATTTATTTGATATTTGGACACATATTATACACTTCATGGTAAAATTTTGTTGTTAGTACTAAAACTTGAAAAAGTTTGTGTTTCAGGTATGTGTTCAACATTTCTTGCATTTCTCACATTTTCTGTCATCCTATATTTACATAGATCGTTGTAGACATGAAACACACATGAAATGCATGTATTCCAAATAATGATATATTATTTACCCTATACAACAATAGGGACCTCACACTGAGATAAACAAGGCTTAGCTGGGAGAGATTTTTGCCTGAGTTGAGCTTTGTCAGTAGTGGGGATGGGACAGCAGTCTGCTTGCTGCTTGTGCTGATCAACGCATTTACGAAACAAAAGACACTGATGGAGAGGTGCGAAGGAATTAATATGGGCTGGGATTACAAGTTTTTTTCGTAGGCTTCAGGGATTCTAGTGTTAAAGAAAGATGAGGTCCTAATTTACCTTGTGAAAAGGTAGCTCCAGGGCTGTTTTTATCTGTTGATTCTTGACCACAGCACTAATAACAGCCTTAAATTATGTAAGACATTAAAGATTTGGTGCTTTATATGAAGATGAAAACGTTAATGCATAATTGGACTACATTATGTAATCATTAAGTCACTTGCTGTGCTACCCATCTAAGACCGTTTGAAATCTCAGTAATCAGCACAGACCTCATGTTTTTATACAATACACGTGTTTCCATTTGGTCTGGTATTACAATACACACTGTGGCAAACGCGCTATATACCCGACACAGATTGACAGCAGAGGCACGTTTAAAAATGAACAAAAAGATTTATTTTCTTCACCCAAGCAAAACACAGTCCCCAGAACCACCAAAGAAAAGAAAAACCACACTACAATACACTCTTCTTTCTCCTCCGCTCCTCCAAGGCAGCTTTGTCCTCCTCCTCCTTCCGACTCTGGCGCTCGGAGAGTGGTGACTGTCGGCCCCTTTTATAGCCCACCCGGAAGTGCTGCAGGTGCTCGTTGACCTTCTTCTAGCTGCACCTCTGGGTGTGGCTGCCTTCCCGCCCAGACGAGCTTGTTTGGCTGGTGCAGTTCCCCCTGGCGGGTGGTCATGGAGCCCAACAGGAATGAGCGCCGGTGTTCCAAACTATTGGCCCCGATGCAACCCAGGGGGGCTTCCAACAAGTGTTCCGGGGGATGTAGTGTGCATCCCATGACTGTTCCCATGGATCCAGTGTCAAAGAGGTATCCCGACCGGTCATGGGTCCAGGTTATCTGCCGCAACACCCAATCCCTTTCCCTCATGGCGGCCCTTCAGATAGAGCCATTTGTTTTTTCAACTTCCTTTCAGTGTAGCCCATCAAACTAATCACTCTTATATTCAAAGTGCTTTGCTGGGAAAATGTGGCACTGGTTGCTACTGCACTAGCCTGGTTTAGTAACACTAGCCAAGTTGTGACAGGGCTTTATTTTTCCAACATGCAGGTCAATTTATTGTTCTTTTTTACTCATCCATTGCCCACCATGTAAAGCTATCAGTCATTAAACCTTGTTCACTTGGCTGCAAGAAAGTTGCTAACATGCAATTAAAACAATTTTCTTATTTTAGAAATCTTTTAGTATCTTTATTATCATTTTTGATTTGTTGATTCTTCTTTTACATGTTTTGCCTGTTTTTGGTTTTTTTTCTCCCTAACCCTAGGAACCAGATGGACACTGTGGCCACCAGGGGGCACACCAGCTCACCAAACCTGACGCAGACAGACACCAGGCACAACCCCAGCATAAGATAGGCTTTTATCGAGGTGTGGGAAACTCTTTCCCTACATTTCCCACCAGCTCCATAGCACAGTACAGAAATCACAGTCAAATAAACAGCATTTTATCTTCTTTCTTCTTCTTTCACTTTTCCACCTCAACTCATCCTCCAGCAAGCTTCACCCTCTACCTCCCAACTCTGGCTCCTCAAATGAAGTGAGGTGGTACCTTTTATGCTTAACCTGGGAGCACTTCAGGTAGCCCATCATCATTATTTGGAAGTACTTCCAGGTATGGTGGAATCCAACAGGGCTGTGCCAAACTCCAACTCCCATGGAGCCCTGCGGAAATCCAAGGCACTGCTGCTTCCCATGGGAGCTGCCATCTAGTACCCTGTGCACATCTGCTTTCCTCGTCCTTCCTTTACAAGGGCCCCAGCCATTCATCACAACACATCACCCTCACACATAAAAATGCCTCAGAGAAACCATGGAACAATAGTTCAACTGCAAGCTAAAATAGAGCACAAGAGCAAACATGAATCTATTTTTCCAACTGGCTTATTTTTCGGCACCACTGCTTCCTATGGTGATGGCACCAGATAGCACAATTTCATTCTCAAAGAACCTTGTTAATGTATAGGAAGATCGTAGTTCACCTGTTTTATAGGATGATGGCAGGATGGTGGAGACAGAGACACCCCACAGTTTAAGTTCTTGCCGCAGAGTTTTCATGAAAATGTTCAAAGCCGCTTTTGAAGATCCATAAGCGGCCAAACAAGGAAATGGCTGCTCCGCTTTAATTAAAAAAGAAAAAGAAAAAAAAACATTAATGGGTTTTTTATGTTTCAGAAAAAGGTATTTTGAATCTTATTCCTAGTACTCTGCTAATTTTAGCTTTATTGATCTCAAATTGATTGATAGAACATTCAGCGTTTTGAATATAAAACAAGTTAACTGGGTCATTTATTATGAAGAGAAAGGGTCAAGCATATGTATTATTTAGTTTTATTTTTTCAGAACTGATACATGTCTAATTGTGTAAAGAATATAATAATTCTTTGCATTTATATAGCGCTTTTCTCACTACTCAAAGCGCTTAGCAATTGCAGGTTAAGGGCCTTGATCAAGGGCCCAACAGAGCAGAGTCCCTTTTGGCATCTTATGGGATTCGAACTGGCAACCTTCCGATTGCCAGTGCAGATCCCTAGCCTCAGATAATAATAAATAATAATTGTATTTAGCAGTTTAATAATCTAATTATCCTACTGAAATAATTAACATTGTCAATTCTTGAAACCTGTGTGACTACTCTAAATTTTGTCACAAATGGACAATCATTAAATTTGTAAATTTTGCTTCTCTTAAAAGATTTAATTTTCTGAGGGATCTTTTATCAATGAATTAACCAGTACTGTATACCAGCTGATAAAGTAATATAAAAAACATACGTAGTCTTGAGTATTTGTTTTAGCAAAACAAACCCTGAGAACGTACTGTGGAGTCTGAATTGCGAGAATAAAGCATTAAGGTTTTTAGGCTGCTTGATCACTTCCTGATAAGTGCAACTGCTTTTTAGTAAGGCACTGCACATAGCTGACAGCCTGTTGTCAGGTAACAGGCTGACTGCTAAGGAATAACACCCAGCATGCTGGAAGCTTTGTTGTGTGATGTTGAATGTGTTCATAGTCCCGTACGTCACTGTATTACAGAACCAATCATATTAAATGACAATACTTTGCTATGTAAAGAGGAACTTCTATAAAATGTAAGGAAATGAAGGGAGAAGCGAGTCTTTTGATGCAGGTTGATGTTCGAAGGGCTCCATCTTTGAAGAGTAATAAATATTTCTGTAATGACACGTCCTCCTGCCTGGTTTCAGAGATGTCCAAAAGAGGGGTTCTGGGTCTCTACATCCACAGTACTAAATCAAGTTTTTTTATATGTGTCAAAATAAGTGATTATATTATTATAGGGAGTTGCCTTGAAAGCTTACATATTGAAATCTTTTTGGTTAGCCAATAAAAGGTGTCATTTTGCTTGACTTCTCACTACATTCATAATCGCCAACACAGTACAAAACCCTAGTAAATGGAAAAAGAAAAGAAAAAGACGATTTTGAAATTACTGCTTACTTAACAATAGTCTTGTCAGCTTAACAGCAAAATTTCTTCGACTTATAAACCTGTTAAGCATATTAGTCTTGTGTCTTCTGGATAAACAGCTTCTTAACATTTGGTATATTTGTGGCTATTTTAAAGATTTATACTGTGTTTATTTATTATTTGTTGCTGTATGTCATACAGAATAAGTTTTGGTAAGAAACAATTACTGCATTATTAAAATGGTAATCTATATTTATAATTACAACTCAAGAATTATGAATGTGTAGCTGATACACTGAAGTAAAAATCAAACCTGTATAAATGTAATAATATTTAACATTAAAAAAGATGTAGTGCAATTAATGATTAAAAATGATTAAATGCTAGTATATGCACATTTAAACAGTGTTTAATTGCCAATACCAACTAATTTATTGTGAGAGTATATAAAATATATTTATATATATATATTGTTAGAGAAATGGTGAAAATTACCTTTATTAATAAACCTTGCTTCAGATAGGTACATTTGAGAAAAAATAAATAATATGACAGCTTGTATGAGAAGCATTTTATTTTCTTTTATGCCTTATTTATTATTGGTAAATATTTTTGTATATATTTTATTAGTTTGATTTTAAGGAAATTTTATTTATTTTTGTATTTTTATAGTCACTTAGCAATAAGCCTACAGAATTTAATTTTGTTAATAAAAAATGAATAGTTAACACATGTGGTCTATAGTTTAATTAGAAAAATACACTTTAATATAGGACATACAGCTTCTATGAGTCTAGTTACGCAGGAGCTTAGTGAAAAAAGTGTTTCAAAGGGATAAAGGGGCAAAAAAAAAGTACTGGAATTTGGTATCGGAATCGGCCAATCAAGTAACATGAAATCAGCATTGGCCTTAAAAACTGAGATCGGAGCATCCCTGCCTACTAAAATTGCTCCAGAGATTCTAACAAAAATTACTCTGTTTACGTTTAAGACTAGAATTTTTATAAGGTACCTTTTATGGCATAAATTGTTTTTTACAATACTGTATATACACTCTCTAGTGAAATGCATATAACATACTGAAATTCATACAGCATTTACAGAAACACATTATAAATTGAAATGCATACACTGTTTATTGAAATGCTTACTGCACACTGTATACTGAAATGCATACATTATACTGTATGCTGAAAGACATGTATTATATATTGAAATAAATGTTTTCCCTATATAACGGCATTAATGCACTCTGTAGTGAAAAACATACACTTTACAATGAAACAATTACACTCTGTACTGAAATATACGTATGAATTCACTCTGTGCTGAAACACATACTCCACAATATACACTAAAATATATTTTATGCTGTAATCCATACTCTCCATACCAAAAAACTTATATACTGAACTGCATCCACTATGTAATGATTTACACAAATGTATACAGTCCATTATATACTGCAACACATATAATTTAGATTGAGATAAATATACTGTACTGTACACTGAAACACATACTGTGTATATTGAAATGCATACACAATACTGAAATGCATAGTTATTCCTGAAATGCTTAAACTATACAATTAGACTTAAACCCTATATACTAAGCTGAATTGGCTCTATACTGAAACTAATATGCAGTACCTTTACTACATATTGAAACAAATAGACTATATGAAGACACACAATTTACAATGAAATGCAGTGACTGCATAGTGAAATGGAGGTCATTCATACTGAATATAACCAGTGTCCTTAAATTAAAGAAGTCCTATTTTAAGGAATTTATCAGTTGATTCTTGCTTTGTATCCTCTGCCATGACAAACGTTAGCCACAAACAGTGAATTGGTTTTAGTAGGTCTGAGATTGGATTTGGGAAAAAACAAATGAAATCTGTCTATACAGTACTGATAAACATATTTATCTGTGGAGTGGCAGTATGTGTGCTGAATTTTCCAGAACAACGTCACAACACAAATAGAAGTTGTGTACTTTCACACAACATGTATGCCTAGTCGCTGCTCTAAAAAAAAAACTTGTAGCATAATACATACAAATTCACAATTGCATTGATTTTTCAGCTGTAATTTAAGATCATAATCTGCTAAACTAAAAAATTCTAAGGAAATCACAAGCCAATTACAATCATCCATCCATCCATTTTCCAACCCGCTGAATCCGAACACAGGGTCACGGGGGTCTGTTTAAGAAATGAGAAGCAACTCATTGCACCAGTTGGGGTTAAATAACTTGTTGCTAGCTGAAAGATAATCGCCCATGCAGTAATTATCCAATAGGAGGCTCGTACCTATTTGCTTAGTTAAATCCAGGTGGCGACTTTTTTTTGGCCAGGCAGTGTAAATTGAAACCTATTTCATAATTGAATCACATCTATACATATTAATAAAAGGCAAAGCCCTCACTGACTCACTGACTGACTGACTGACTGACTGACTCATCACTAATTCTTGAACTTCCCGTGTAGGTGGAAGGCTGAAATTTGGCAGGCTCATTCCTTACAGCTTACTTACAAAAGTTAGGCAGGTTTCATTTCGAAATTCTACGCGTAATGGTCATAACTGGAACATATTTTTTGTCCATATACTCTAATGGAGGAGGCGGAGTCACGTATCGCGTCATCACGCCTCCTACGTGATCACGTGAACTAAGCACAAGGAAGAGATTTACAGCACGAGTCAAACGCGGGAACGAAGGTAAATGACGTTAATTTTTGACTGTCTTTTAATACTGTGTAAGCATACATATTAACACATGTGCAATTAAACGTGTGCATTTACGGGGTGATTTCTCAGGCTTTAAAGCTCGCCTTTTATCAAACGCGGGAACAAAGGTAACTGACGTTGTTCACTGTCTTTTACTACTGTGTAACCATACATATTTACACATGTGCAATTAAACGTGTGCATTTACGGGGTGATTTCTCAGGCTTAAAAGCTCGCCTTTTACTAAAAAGGTAAATGCAAAACTATTTTCAATCATTCTATGATCTGCTTCTCACAACTGAAGGCACCGTGGCTGATGGTAAATGACGTTAATTTTTGAGTGTCTTTTAATACTGTGTAAGCATACATATTAACACGTGCAATTAAACGTGTGCATTTACGGGGTGATTTCTCAAGCTTAAAAGCTCGCCTTTTATCAAACGCGGGAACAAAGGTAAATCACGTTCTTCATTGTCTTTTAATACTGTGTAACCATACATATTAACACATGTGCAATTAAACGTGTGCATTTACGGGGTGATTTCTCAGGCTTAAAAGCTCGCCTTTTACTAAAAAGGTAAATGCAAAAACTATTTTCAATCATTCTATGATCTGCTTCTCACAACTGAAGGCACCGTGGCTGATGTTACGTCACTTGCTGTCCAACCATAAGCTTTACCTGGTGGTTAACCGGACACTCACTTCACTCCCTTTCGGGAATCGAAGCTCTGAGGTTTTCTTTTGTTCTTAATTAAAATTTAAAAGCAATACTTCACCGCTGCTAAGCCCCTCTAGCACTGACGTCTGAGGTTCGATTACCGTAAGCAAGTGCAGTGAGTGTGTAATTACATTCACGGCATTCGTAGTCTGATTCACAATCTGATTGTATGGGTGGTTACCTACGAGGTAACACTTATACTTGGCCACCAAGTCAGGTCGAAGTGATCACTCGAGTAAACGCAGCTTCACAAAAAAACATCCTTAACAAACTGTTATTAGTATATTTTCCCTCAATTTAAAAACGTTTTATTTTCTTCTTAATAAAAATTTAAAAGCGGTACTTCGCCGGTGCGAAGCGCGTGGATTTGACCGACTGACACATACAGACATATTCATGAGTGCAGGTACTTCGGAAAGAAAGCACCGTGTAAACCTAAAGTTTAAATTAAGTTCATACACCTACAAAAGGTTGCCATTCATTTGAGGCAAGATTGCTTTTCTTCTGTACAACTATACGTTGCAATCTCAAGAGTGTGCTTGCACGGCTTCAGATATATATGTATATATATATGTATGTCTATATATAAATATGTAAGCTTATAAGTACTGCCTTACTTCTCTTTAAGAAAGGAAGATGTAATGATACTTGATTTAAACGATTCCATGTCTTCCTGGGTTTGCGTAGCTTATTGTCAATATCTTTACACCTGTTTTTAACACTTATTTACTGAAACGGGCTTTCACGAAAAAAGTTAGGGCTTTGCTACAGGATACACCCTCCACAAGTTAAGCAAGTAAAAATAAATTATATATTTCTGTTTTATTTAAACCTTTTAAGTTCGTATGCATAGCCCCATTTGGCTGTTTTACTTTTTTTTTTCTTTCTTCAGTAATATTTAATCTCCTTAAAGAAAAAGAACATATCCATTTTACTTTTTTTGTATCTCTTTAGTAATATTTTAGTGTAAAAGGATAACCAGTATTTAAACCTTTTATGTTACTTTATACATTTATTTTACACAATGTTGAAAAATTAATAAGAAAGCTACATATTTTGACAGCTGCTGCTTTCATTTTCAATGAAATGAAAAAAGCTCTCCAAGAGAAAACGTCAATGAAGAAGAAACAGTTTGCACTATCTAAAAATCAGAAACCCTCATTTATAAAAGTTTGCTGCAGATGACTTAACTGAAAATAGATGAATAGTTCCTATGTGTATAATACATATTTATCTATTTGACTTATGCCTTTATTCCAGCAACTTGCAACATCTGAGGTACAATTTGTTACATTACTTTGGTCTTTTGCAGCACAGGCAGGTGAAGTGACTTCCTCAGGGTCACACAGTGGTGTCAGTACCAGGATTTGAACTGTCAAGCTCCGGGTTTACTGAAATATTACTGAACAAAGAAAAAAAACGAAAACGGGCAAATACGGCTATGCATACAGATGTCCATCCGTCCATTATCCAACCTGCTATATCCTAAATACAGGAGCCAATAAGTACATATGTTTATATACAGTATATATATATATATATATATATATATATATGTAAATGTATGTATGTATATATGTATGTCTATATATATATATATATATATATATATATATATGTAGATATGTAAATTTGTATATGTATATATATGTTTATGTGGATGTGTATATGTGTATATACGTATGTATATGTAGATATGTGTATATGTAGATATGTATATATATATATATGTATATGTATATATATGTTTATGTGTGTCTTTGTGTGTATATTATATATATAAAAGACAGCAACACTCATAACAATGACAGCACAATTACATTGACAATCATGTTACGTTATTTTTAAAATGTTTCCTTTTTTTTTTTCATAACCTCTTTAACACACTACTTCGCCGCTGCGAAGCGCGGGTATTTTGCTAGTTAATTAATATATTGTAAAAATCAAAATCTGGAATATTATCTTGTTCTAAAAGAAAATCATGTTAAAATTGTATTGTATTGTCCCTGACAATTCCCATCCCTAATAAACAGATGTCTGTGGATAGATAGTGAATATTACACATTTCTGGAAGAGATGAGCAGAATGAAAACCTGATGAACCACCTAATCTACTGAAATGAAATGGTTTAAATTAGCTATTCTATTAGCTTAATGTACAGGGAAATACAGAACCAAAAAAAGTTATATGCTTTGCTATGATTTAACAATTAGCAACATGTCTTACACGGTATACATAATGTTTCTAAACTTTCTAAACAGAAGTGACATGTTTAAAAAAGTATTTAAACCTGATGGACTTGAAATGGTTACAATCCTCCCTTTCTCCTGCCGCACCAATGGTAGGAACATCTTTGTCACGTTTATTGTTCCAAAGAAATTGACCTCCATGCAGCCTCTATAGCTGGACATGAGAGAAAGTTCAGCATCTCCAATAGTGGTGCAGATTCCAGCATTATTCACTAAACCCCATAGTCCTAAAAAGTAAAGACAAAATCAAGCATTAGGTGCATATGGACAGTTCTTCTCCAAATACAAGTCTGATATATGAAGTTATAAAATGAATGACTCTAAAATCTTTTTAAGTACAAAATTATTATATAACTCCTATGTGTGATAAAGTAGTATCAGTAACATCTATACTTATACTATAAAAAAATAAAGAAAAAATAAATGCAATAATATACAAAGCCAGCATATACTGGAATGTGTTTGGCTAGATATCAATCCTGGCAGTTGGATTTTGCCTTGGTAAACTTGCAACCGTAGCACCATTTACACTTGAGTGTTGTAAATTTGCAGCATTTGCTGGTTCCATTTTGGGAATTGTGAGGAGCTGTAATGTTTTGAGGTGATTGTTGTGTTTCCAGAATATCTTATATGAATTTAGTGCATTTATATTTGGCAATTACAATACTGAAGAGCAGGTGTTGTCAGCATCTTGAGTGAACATATTAGATTCACTCTGTTTTGCAGCAAGAAGGACAATTGTGGACTCTCGTGAAGCAGACAGCATCTTGAAAAATTCCAGGATTACACATGGGCGTCAATAAACACATATGTGATATGTGGGGGGACTGGGGGGGGGGGGGGGAGAAAGAGAGCAAGCTATCTCTAATCTATCCTTTTAATCCTTATAATTATAATTATCAACTTAACAATAGACTGCATGGCAATAACCCCTGGGAAAATTGTAAATTAAGGTTAAAGCTGTCTCACTTTCGGTTAAGACTACAAAATGACATCAAAAATTCAGAATCAATGTCTCCAAGATGGGACAGTTAACTTTGTGAGCTGGAATGTTAAAGGCCTGAATCATGAATTAAAAAGAAAGAAAGAAAGTATTCTCTCACCTAACAGGTCTAAAAGCTAAAATAGTATTTTTACAGGAGACCCACTTATTAAGCAAGGATCAGTTCCGGATGCAAAAAGACTGGACTGGCCAAATGTTCCATTCTAGCTTTACAAAAAAACTAGAGGTGTGGGAATTCATATCCATAGAACAATCTCATTTGTAGTATCAGATGTTGTATCTGATCCTGAAGGGAGATACATGATTGTCATGGGTAATGTATTTAATTGTAAAGTGATTTTGATAAATGTTTATGCACCCAATGTGGATGATAGGGACTTCATCCAAAATGTATTTGCATCCATTCCCAATGTGAATACTCATAAAATTATAATGGCTGGAGATTTTAATTGTGTTTTTAAATCCAGACCCTAGGTCTCCTGTCACAGGGGCGATGACATCTAACACTGCAAAGACACAGTTTGTAACTGACCACAACTTATCAGACCCCTGGAGATTTCTAAACCCAAACTCAAGAATATATTCCTTCTACTCACCAGTGCATCACTGCTACTCAAGAATTGATTATTTCTTTGTAGATGACAATTTCCTGCCTACAATTAAATCCTGCAAGTACAACGCTATTGTTGTTTCCGACCATGCCCCTCTGATCTTGGAGCTAAAATCATTATGCCCCACATACTCGTCTCACAGATGGCATCTTAACCCACTTTTATTAGCAGACGAGAACTTTACAGAATTTATATCAAAACTAATCAGTTTTTTTTTCTAAAGACAAATACATCCTCAGAGGTCTCTGCAGGAATAATCTGGGAAACCCTGAAATCCTTCTTAAGAGGACAGATTATCTCATATCTTTCCCACAGAAATAAATTGGAAACCAAGGAGGTATCAAAGCTAACCAGCAAAATTACTAGAATGAATCAAGAACTAGTGTCCAAGTGAGGGTCTTCATTGGAAAAGGCATGCTCTGCATTCAGAACTCAACCTCTTGACAACTAAAGAAACTGAACAACTTAATTATAAATCAAGACATCATTACTATGAACATGGAGAGAATGCTAAAAAGCTTTTAGCTCAACAAATACACAAGCAAGAAGTTCACAATGCAATCCCAGAAAATCACCAACACAAATGGAGACAAAATCATTGGCCATAAAAATATAATGCACATATTTAGAAACTACAATAAATCCTTATATTCTACTGAGTTTAAAGAAGACAAGACACAATCTAATGCATTTCTGGATTCATTAGAGATACCACAAATAGATACTCTTAGTGCAGAAAAATTGGATTAACTGTTGGCACTATCAGAATTATTAAATGCTATAAAGTCTGCTGGAGCCAAGCCCAGGCGCAAGGCAGGAAACAAACCCTGGGCAGGGCCCCAGCCCACCACAGGGTGTGCACACACACACACGGGACAATTTAGAATCGCCAATGCACCTAACCTGCATATCTTTGGACTGTGGGAGGAAACCGGAATACCCGGATGAAACTCACGCAGACACGGGGAGAACATGCAAACTCCATGCAGGGAGGACCCAGGAAGCGAACCCGGGTCTCCTAACTGCTAGGCAGCAGTGCTACCGACTGCGCCACTGTGCCGCCCATGGTTCTACCTAACTTTCTATTTTACTACTGGGCAGCAAACATACAAACTATAAAAACCTGGACATGGACACAGATAGATGAACATACACAGGCTTGGTCTGCAATAGAAATAAAATCCTGCAGTACTTCTTTATATTCCTTGCTTTGTGCCCCAATAAATGCAAGTTATTGCCAATATACTAACAACCCTATTGTGCTTCACTCACTCAGAATACGGAACCAATGTAGGAAGCATTTTAAGATTGAGAATCTTTTATTGGTGGCACCTCTGCAAGAGAACCACCTTTTTCAGCCCTCGCAAACATATGCATTTTTTAATGTCTGGAAAACATTTGGAATTAAATCACTCAGAGATCTATACATAGACAACGTCTTTGCATCCTGCAAACAATTACATTCTAAATTTTACTTTCCAGCAACACATTTCTTTCACTGTCTTCAAATTAGAAACTTTGTTAAACAGAACCTGCCCAATTTTCCTCACCTCCCACCTCCCTCTATGCTGGAAAAAATATTGCTCAGTTTCCAGGATTTAGATAACATTTCTGCAATATATAAAACCATTTACAGTCCCTCCCTTTCAAAGATCCAGGAGGACAGTGGGAAAATGATCTCTCAGTCAACATCTCAGAAAAGGAGTGCAAAGTAACCATGCAGAGAATTCACTCAAGCTCCATATGCACAAAGCATACAATTATTCAACTCAAAATTACATATCAAGCACATTTGTCTAGTTTAAAATTGTCCAAAATGTTTCCAGGGCAAGATCTAATCTGTGAACTCTGCAATCAAGTTCCAGCCTCACTGGGTCACATGTTTTGGGCATGCATCAAATTAACATCATTCTGGACCAAAATTTTTAAATGCCTTTCAGACAGCCTTGGTGTCACAATCCCTCCTAACCCATTAACAGCTGTGTTTGGTGTACTCACAGATGGGCTTAAAGTGGAGAAGGACAAACAAACTCTGATTGCCTTTACTACACTATTGGCACAGAGACTTATCTTGTTAAACAGGAAGAATCCTAACTCTCCCCTTTTAAGTCAGTGGGTAACTGATGTTATATATTATTTGAAATTGGAAAAAAACAAATTCTCACTTAGAGGATCTGTGCAGAAATTTTTCAAAACCTGGCAGGATCTAATCAATAACATTTTAGAATAAGCTTTTAAAGCACTGAGGAAGCAGATTCTCTTCCCATTTCTTTTTCTTCTCCATTTATCTATATTCACTTATTAATTTATCAATTTACTTATTTGTACTAGCTTTAAGTTTTATTCTGCTGCCCATACTTTCTTTCTCAGGGGTGGGGGTTGATTTGTTTTCAATCCTGTTCTTGTAAAATTGATCTACTTGTATGGAATGTTGTGTGATTTCAATAAAATTCTAAAAAAAAAATTAATTACCTACTGCTCTCTGTGCAACATCATCCGGTCATCTAGTAACATTTGTTGAGAAAGGGGCTAATATGTACAACTGTAATCAACTCACAAGAATTGAATAAATGTTGTTTTCACACACATTTAATCTTGCATGTCCAGAGTGATACATTTTTTCTGCCATGTTAAGGGTCATTGGAAGCCAGTGAGTATCACAGCAGCACTGGGCATAAGGCGAGAGTCACACTTGGTGCATGCAGTGTGCCAATCATTTTCAGGACTCAGTCATACAGCTAAGCATAAGAGAGTGGGCTGTGTGCAATCCAGAAGCAGAAATACATTGATATGGTATCTGTTTAATCTGTTTTAGGTTTAATCCAGTAATTTGCTAATGATATTTTAGAACAGTGTGATATGTTGGAGCAGTGGCCAGGTTTCACCCAGGGGTTCAGATTGGGGATGGAAAAAGCAGTAGGATGTTATTAACTTCACTGAATGTATTTTCATAATTCAGAAGTATCACTGACACATTTTAAGTATTCAGCGTTAAAACAGACAAAAATACTCAGTTGAATGCACTGAATAATACCAGTCAATCCAGAAATGTTGGCACATGCAATCCCATATGGTGAGCCCTGACTACCACTCCTATATGTTAAAACCTCTGTACTAAACTTTAACCTGGTTAAAACTAAATGCATACCTGTAACTTCTGTTGAATTTTTGTCACTTCATTGCAAACTGTGTGTCTTAATTTGTCCCACAATAGTTGTCACTAGATGACTGATGCACGATGACGCCAGAATTTTTTTAACTATTTTCAATTAACTTCTTCACCAAGGAAGAGACATTGAATTCCTATAAAAATGCCTCCAAAACATTCTTCTTTTTTAGCGGCTTTTTATGATGTTACCATTGTTTGCAAAGGAACAAGAGTTTTGCAGAAAATGCTTGAAAACTGCTGCATGCAGGAGTTTTCTAAACTGGTCACTGCTAAAATGCTTAAGTGTGAATAGTCCCATTGAAAGCAATGACAAATAACTTTTCACGCGATTTAGAGGCATTCTAGTCTTTTGCTAAAATGCTGGAAAAATGCTTAGGTGTGAGCCCATAGTCCTATGGCAAGAATATGAGCCATATTTCAGTATGATAACATTATGGTAATATTTTATTGGTATCAGTTGATCTAGAAATGGTGATTGTACTTTGCTTTTCTTATAGTTTAGATACCCTTACATGCAGATTTTCTTACTCTGTTTTGACTGTCTTCGCAATATTTTCTTTTTTCATCTTTACCTTGACTCTCTTTTTTGAATGAATATATGACATGTTCTGATGGCATGTTAAGTGTTATTTTGAAATATTTAAATTTTTATTTTTCAATAGGGGCGGCACAGTGGGTAGCGCTGCTGCCTCGCAGTAAGGAGACCTGGGTTCACTTCCTGGGTCCTCCCTGCATGGAGTTTGCATGTTCTTCCCGTGTCTGCGTGGGTTTCCTCCGGGTACTCCCACAGTCCAAATACATGCAGGTTAGGTGTATTGGCGATTCTAAATTGTCCCGTGTGTGTGTGTGTGCGCCCTGTGGTGGGCTGGCGCCCTGCCCGGGGTTTGTTTCCTGCCTTGCTTCCTGTGTTTGCTGGGATTGGCTCCAGCAGACCCCGTGACCCTGTAGTTAGGATATAGTGGGTTGGATAATGGATGGATGGATGTTTTTAAATGGATTTCTTTACAATTCATATTCCAAGTGTCATCAAGGAGTTGTGCTGGAGCGTGCCATTGCTGTGCTGTGTGAATTGTGTGAAATCTTGGATTTTATTTTATATTTAAAAAGGTGGCTATAAAGTTTTCTTTAGCTGAGGAAAGATTAAACTTTTTGAACATCAGAAAGGATAAAGATTAGTATCTTGCTTAATTTTTTATATATACATGTCCAAAAGAAATTTAAAATTGATATTGATCTGTTCATAACTTTTTTAAATTGTTGAATAAGAAGAAAACATTATAATTTACTTTATTTATCAATGCAAATGTCATGGTTCCCTTTACAAGGTTTGAATATTCTCTGTTAGCATGACTTCTTTGACCAGCCATCATGCCACATGATGACCAAAATTAATCCAACCCTGTGAAAATTGCCTTCTTAACATGGTAATCTTCAGATGATCCCCCTTCAAAGCACAGCTGTTCAGCCTGGCTCTTGAAAAGTGGTGGGACAGGACTGAAAACTGTTGTGTGGGCATACTATATTGTGAAACCCCCCCTCAATTATGTGACCTTTGATTCTTACCATTTCTATTTCATTACCTGGTATTTTTATTATGTGCAAGTGACATGACAGAAAGTGGTAAGAAATATAAGACACAAAGGATCCCCAGCATTGTGCTGTCACACCTTTATGTTCCTTCTAGTCCTGCTTTGTATTTTTGATTTTTTATGACTTTTTGTTATGCTCTGCTTTGTTCTTGATTATTACCAGCTAATGTGCCTAACCATTTGCCTTTTTTTACGGATTTGCATATTTGCTTTCTTGACAGTTAACCTGTTTTACATATTTAATGCCATGTTTTCTGACTTATAATTTTACCATGGGTCTTATTTCACCTATAGCCCAGATTGTCTGCCTTCCTCGTTAAAATGTAGCATATGGGGCCAGCCCTCCATTTTGAGGTAGTGTTATGCCCTTTGAAATGAAGCTGGTTTTCTTCTCCAGTGTAGCAGTGAACAATCAACATCACCTTGACCACATTTTTAACAACCACTAAAGGCTTTCCACCTAAAAAAGATACATACAGTAGACTTAACATTTAGGTCCATGACCTAAAGAAGAAGGTTCTCACTGAATGAGACATACAGTTAACATTTTCAAAACTTGATAAGATTTTCAGTATATAATTTAAAAAGTTGAATTCTGAGGCACTTCATTAACTACAGTTACAATTTTAAAATTGACTGATATTTGTTTCTACTTAATAGAGAATTCGGTATCTGGCTAAACAAATCTCTCTTAACTAATTGTTCACTCTCTAACCATATTTAATCAGTATTAAGAGTTTTAAAATAATATGATGTCTACTAGTTGGTAACTTTTTCACTGATCTTATTACAAATATGTTTTTCAGTGCTTTTAGTTCAAATCCTATTTATTATGCTTTTTGGATATAACTTTTATATATTTTCATAATGTTTTTTGGTAAATTTGTCCTTTTTGATTTTTAACCTGAAGGCTTCAAATACAACTGGATTGTTCCCACCACTTGTACACATGACAAAGAAACTTTGTAAGTCTTGTCTGGCCACAAGCCATGTTTTATACAGTATTTGTTTTAAGGGTGCAACACATTCTATATGAACACAGTGATATTTGTCAAGCGAGACAATTCTAAAAAAATGAAAAGGGGAACAGATTTATGGGCTTTAAGTGTTCTCTTTGTATTTAGGCAAATTTGCCTTTGCAACATGTATAAAACCTGATAAAAACCAAAATATCATTTATAAGAACATTTAAATATTGTAAATGTGAGCAAATAGCATTATGGCATACTATATTTTTCAGAGATATGTGATCCAAATTAATAACCATATGGTTAAGCACTAAAAGATGCTAAACATGTATCCATTATTCTAGCTAGTCCTCTTTTTAGAAATACTGCACTTTATTTGTAAAGTTTCTGGCATGTTCTTGATGACACTCTGCCTGCAATTGGTGAGGGTTGCAAGGTAAACTAGAAAACAGGCCATGTTGATACAGATTGTATAGGTATTTCAGGGGTGTTTAGAATATTGTTAGAATAGGAAACCAAATAAACTGACCCCATCAGCGAGGGAAGAAGATTATAACAGTTAATGCTTTTACATTCAATTTCACTTACTGATATTATGTTATGAATGTAGCCTGCAGAGCCTCATGTTATTTTCTGTGCATTTGTAGTTCTCTGTAGTTTGTATTTCTTAAATAGTCTAGAAACACCTTTATGAAAAATAAGTAAAGACAAAACATGACAATATTCTGGTTACAGGTACCACTAAAAAAAGTTCATGTATTAGGCACCATTTGTGCAAAAGACAAATAAGCACAAATAGTTGAGAATGACACATTAACACAAAGGGCTGTCTTTTTCGTTATTGGTAACTTGATATATAGGCAAGAAACATTCCAAAATTACTCCAGGTGACTTGCTTAATTGGCACATCTTATATTTGCATGCCTTACTTAACTAGCAGATAGTAGCCATTGCCTGGTCTCCTGTGCTGCCAAGAGTCTGCAAGACAATTAGCAATTCATGTTTTTGATTGGCTAAGTATCTCTGATACTTCACCACCAAACAGCTAATGTGTGGTGGGTACAAAATGGCTGCCGTCACATCATCCAGGTGTATGCTGCACAATAGTGGTGGTTGAAGTGACTCCCCACTCACTGTGTAAAGCTCTTTGAGTACCTAGAAAAGTGCTATATGATGTAATGAATTTTTATTATTATTATTATTATTATTATTATTAATTGCCTGATAATCATACTGATGTTGCTTGACTTGCTCGTCTTTTTTTTACACATTCCATACTTAAAAATCATTAGATTTATAAATACTTTATCAGCTTGTTCTCTAACCTAACATCCTTTAAAAGAGCTCTGTTTTAAACCTTAGCAAAAGAACATGGCTTCCTTTTTATTTCTGTGATGATTCTGTGAATGCTAATTAAATGAAGTTAGTCCATTTCTGAGTTTATTTTAATCCAGCCAAACAGAGAATTTTAAAAACTTGGTTTAATATCAATTGCGAAAAACCTAAATATGGCTCATTATCTTAAGCTGTGCTGTGAAAGCACTGTTGCCACTGAACTCATAATACAGAGGAAAAAACAGTTTAAGACATTTTGTCCTCTATCTAGATAACTGAATTGTTTTAAAAAAGTGAAAGTCCCACATTTTGGAATTTGTTTGCAAGTGAGCATTTTCTGACTCTGTTAACACAAACTGCACTATGTGTGTGACATCTGCATTTTGTTATTCTTAATCTGTGTAATGTAATAAAAGCAATGAGCAGGACAAAATGGGGAAAGTTAAAGTTTTAGTTTATATTCTAGACAAAATAAATGATATAAATCCAAAAACAGGACAAACGCAGAAATATGAAAAATATTTAATATTTTATATAAGTTAATCTTTGTTCAGAGTTGTGCTATTATATGGTAAATACCTGAGAGAAATAATAGATGATTTTCAAAATGCATTTTTTAATCTTCTCAGTAGAAATAAGTTGGCATGCAAATCCAACTCACAGCATATAAAGAACACCCATGTCTGATTCTTACGTTTCTGGTCTAATTAAAATACACAGGAAAATAATTTGAAGAAATGAAGCAATTGAACGTTAATAAACTATTTACTGTCTTCTGTTCAGCAGAATTATAAATTAGTATTTTTAATGATGGTTTTGTTGCTGTGTCCATATATACTTAACTTCCTTGTCTACAGTTGTCCAGTAGCAGTATTGTTCTGTGATTAAAATACTGAAACAAGGAAATTCCCAGTTTTCAATCTATTTTGGTTTTTTGGTGCTTTGTTTGAACCCAAAATTAAACAAGTTGTACATTAGAACATGTAGTATTGCTCTTTGACTAAATATGTCAAACAAACTCACCATATATCACAAAGCAAATCAGAAGATTATTCTGAATGAAAGTAATGTTTTTGAAAATAATGCAACTTAAAAAACATCTTTCAGAACCAACAAGTGTGCAGAAAGAAAATCTATGGCCAGTTTCCATGTCCTCTCTATAGAAGAAAAAACACTGCCTAAATTTACTCCAGACAGTGAGGAGGAAACATAGCAGTCCAGGAACACACATAAAGTCCAAAAGTTAACAAACAAAACACAATATTAAATAAAAGTGTCTGCATGTCAGGATGGAAAAGAGTAATTTCTTATGGTTTGTTGAGTGCCCCCTACTGGACACACTATAAAAAAGAGAAAAATAAATATCGGTAACTCTTCATAATGATAAATATCTAGAATGCAATGAAAACAAGAAAATTAATTCTGAAAAGACAACATTGTTAATAATAGTTTGGCAACCCACAGTTGGCTTATATCTTCTGTACTTCCAGAAGATAGAAAAAGAGTCAGGCCAAAAGGACTAAAGAAAAGGACCAGGAGATGAATATTATCAACATAAAAAGCAAGGTTCAAAACGGGAAGGACTAACTAATCTTCCCTCAAAACAAAAGACAAACAATTATGGTCAAAAATAAGTCCAAGCAGAATTTAAAAGCCATTTATCCACCGTCTTGGACATCAAATTGCACAGAATACTGGCTTATAAGGCATGGCATGTATGAAATCATGAGCACAACTTTTGGGCCCATGCACCCAGCAATGGACTGTTGTGTCATGGAGATGAAGCAACTAATGGTGACACAGTAACACTGTTAATAAAAACTAACTTTAATTCAGAGATGATGTACCAAAAAACTAATAATATATCTGAATTCCTTGACATTGAAAACAACCAGAAAACTAAGGTTATATGCAAGAAAAAAATATTCAAGGAGTAAAAATTCTTAAAGAACACCAGATTTAAACTATGTCAGGTTGAAGTGCTAATGTGAAAGGTTTTGTATAATAAATGCAGCCAACATATGTATTTTTAATGACCACAGTACTATACTGACATTGACATCAAAGACGAATATTGTTCTAGTAGTGATCTTGGCAGATATTTGTACATATTGGTTGTTTTTGCCTTTTTAATAGGGGTTAACGCAAGTAGTCATATGTAAAAAATGACTGAAAAAAAGGACTAACTACAACCCCCAAAAACTGATTGACTACTTTTTTATGAAATAAGTGACAGAACTGAAACCGATATACATTTAGAAGAATTTATCCAGTCCCATTTTCCTGAGATGCACAATGAAATTTTTAAAAAGGCAGCCTTCGACATCAAAGCAAACATCATTTTAGCTATGAAAAAGCCCAAGGGTTTCCCTTCTACCCAAGTGAGATCCTTTGATCACATCTAGCTTCAAAAAAGAGGCATTATTATATAGGCTAATCAAGCTGTACTATGATAACTACTTAGATTTACCAGTAAAAAATATTCTGAGTTGTACACAAAAATTTATCCTATGATTTACCTTTATTATGGTGAAGCATATACTAGAGAGAAAGCACTTTGCCATAATTCGCTGAAATAGAGGCTGTTGTTTTAATGTGTGAAATCATACTAAACACAGCTTAGCACAAGAAAAGTATAGCATTCCATGGAGTTTTGCAAAAATGGGGCAAAGCTGGAGAGTATCCAAATATAATAATTAACCAGTGTGTAATTAAGCAACAAGCTAATATGATTAAAAGTAGCATAAACACAGCTATAATTGAGGTTCATGTCAAAATGATTTTATGTTTAAATGGCTAAAAAATACAGTTTTGAAATTAGAACAGCATTGAAAAGTTAGTCTTTGTTTCAGAAGTTTCATACAACCCAACACCAATGAGCATTTTTATGTGTGAGCATGATTTAGATTGAATATAACAAAATTGTGTGATTTCTAAGCTGTGTTATTTCTGGAAATAAGTCTCAATGGTTTTAAATGAAAAGAATATTAAAGTTACACAAAAATAATAATATCCAATTAGTTTTCACCTGTTGTGCCACCTAGTTACAGTAAGTATGGTATATGCCTAGGGTTCTCAAGTCCAGTCTTGGGGTATCACATTCCAGCCAGTCTTCATTCCAATTGATTCCATTATTTATTTAGCTGGCCTTTCTTCTTCTCTTATTCCAAAAAATGTGGTAATGGCAAAAAATACAAATTTGAGTTGTAAATGTAAATATCAAACTAGATCAATTTTCTGAATGCAAAATAAGGGAAGAGAAAAAGTCCTATTTATGGAACGAGGAAGGGAGAGACAAAAAGAGAAGTCACCCAGAGTGGTAGAAGAATATGTGAGTGCAATTTTAGGAGCTTCATGAGTGCAGAAGAAAATCTTTTGGGAACAAGTACTTCACGTCTTTTAAGGCCTGAACAGCAGGAGTAGTTCAGAGAGTCAGCGTTTTTCCATGTCACAACTATGGGAGGTCAAGCTAGGGTTTTGATTTCTGACTTCCAAATAAATGGTCTTGTATAGAGTCCTTAAATCACAGACACTGTCTTGTGCCAGTCATTCCTCCACCTTGCAGGTCACAGCTAAATTCTTGTATAGATAACCTGCAGACCTGGTTCTAAACTGCTGAGGAGTGGCTTGGTTATGAGAAGAGAGTTGCATAACACTAGAATCCATGAAGCCTATGAAAAGTCTTGTAATTCCGGCCCACCTTAAATCCCTTTGTACCTCTCCATTAGCATCTTTTGTTTTGTAAATGTGTCAATCAGCGCAAGCAGCCTGCTGTCCCAGCACTGTGAAGAAGTTGTCTGTTGTTACGGTCCTGCCTTTGTCCAGTCTGATAGTAGTCACGGAACATCGTTCTTTGATTGCCGGTACAACAAATAGTTCTGAGCAGGTATCAGCCACAGTACCCACTGTGGTTATCGCTGCTCTTTTGAAAAGAATGGAGATAAATGCCATCAACTCAGAGAGGTAGAGGCAAGTCCGTTTCACCATGTGAACGTCACTGAGAGAATAAAACTGAATAATAAAAAAACAAGCACTAACTTTACCAAAAAAATAGCCAAAATTTACACCGGGTGTTACAGACTCAAATCAAGTTTTTAGTATATTATAGTAGTAGTAATAATAATAATAGCAGCTCACTTACTCAAAACGCAGAGCGCCCAGTGTCGAACCCAGAACCTTTGGGTTATAAAGCAGTGTTTCTTACCTCTGTACCATTCAAGAACATGTATAAACTCCTTGTCGATTGACATTTGAGCTTGGGTTTTTAACTTATTGACAGCAACATGTAAATCAAATGTTTTTTTTCTTTGGTTATATTCTTGAATAAAACCACATGTGTTTATTTGATATTTAGACTAAAGTCTTCACACATTATACACTTCACGTCATTATTAGTATAACATGGAAAAAGTTTCTGCTTTAGGTATGTGTTCAGCATTTCTTGCCTCACATTTCCTTTCATCCTACACTTACCCAGATCTTTGTAGACACGGAACACACATTAAATGCATGTATTCCAAATAATGATTTACTGTATTATTTACCCTATACAACTCCAGGAACCTCACACGCAGATAAGGAGCCCTGGCTTGAGCTGGGAGAACTTGTTGCCTGAGTTCAGCTCCATCAAGGCAGGGGATGGGACAGCAGGCTGCTTGCTACTATCGACACATTTACAAAACAAAAGACGCTAATGGAGAGGTGCGAAGGGATTTAAGGTGGGCCGGTGTTATGAGTTTTTTTGAAGGCTTCAGGGATTCTAGTGATAAAAGGGCCATATGGGATGATAAGCAGAGGGAATATGTGAGAATAGCTTTATAATTGTCTGGAACAGCTAGCCTGGGGATCTGAAACTTGATTTCTGGAAGGTCATGTCCACTACACATTTCCAAAACAGTTGATTGTCATTTTTTCCAAAAGCACCATCAGGATGTTTTGTAAACCAGAATACACCAGTACAGTATTTCTAAGGTCTTTACTGTTTTCTCTTTTGAAGTATGTTCTTGAAGCAACTATTGTATGTCCAACATGCACTAGTCCAAATGGGATCAGATTAGTTGATCATTTGTTGGCTCTTTTTACATCTCATTAATTTGTGCCTACTGGTTAAGAAAAAGGGAACAGTTAAATGTTCTAAATTTTAAAAAAGGCAAGTCAATTAAAATAAAGACAGAAGAGCCATGACTCAAACTATCACTGCAAATCAGCAATTCTTCTTCGACTGCTTCTTTTTGGCTTTCACCTGCAGATCTGTTTGCAGGGTCTCATATAATTATTTATGCAATAATTATGCTGGAGTTAGCAAGAGCTTACATTGCTTATCACAAAAAGGAGAACCTAGCAACAACAGACTGTGACTTAATGCATGATTAATAATCATGGAATGCAATAATAATTAACTCATGCTGGATTCTGTTTCAGTGTAGTACAATATTTTTTCAGTATCCAAAATCTCATCTGTTTCTTACACCTGCCTAATCCAAATCATGATCAGGGTAGGCCAGAGCTTATCTTAGCAGCACTGAGTACAAGAGAGGACATAGCCCTGGACAGGATGTCAGTCCATCACAAGGCCCACTCACACCCACAAAGAGTCTGTGTGTAATCACACATCAATTTAACCTGTACACTGTTTGTAAAATAAGAGGAAAACCCACGTAGCCAAAGGGAGAATGAGCTTCACATATGCAATGTCTGGACACAGGATTCCAGTCCTGGAGACTGTATATGTGAGGCACCACTGTTACCCACTACATCACCATGCCACCCAGTATCTCAGCATTTGAAATCTAATTGACAATTTTCTTTGGATACCACTCTGAGCACATATTAAATGCTATTAATCATATATGATGGAGACAAGTTGTATCTAGGACTCTAAGCTAGCCTCTACTTGCCAGCATTTATTGAAATTAAATTATTTGTGTTACTTTGACACAGAAGGGGAATTAATGCTTTGCATTATGTGGAAGAATGAACTGAATGCAAACTAGACAGTGAAGACACTCCAGGTGTTACCCACACCTTTCCATGCATATCAAAAATGACAGATCTACATATTTATTTATATTGCAGTACTGTATACTAATTTAAGTATCACAATAATTAAATATCCATTTGTTTATAATTTCAGAGTACTTACTCTGAAAGTCAAGTTCTTACTAGTGCATTATACAACTTTAGCATATTGTGTATTCATATCTATCCTTTCTCTTTCCTTTATGCATTACCTTAAATATACTTTCATTAAATTTTATCTCCCACAGATCTGCTCAAGCTTATATACTGTCCTGGCCTCTTTGTAACAGTTTAGTTGATTCTGCCTTATCTGCCCTTCCACCTAGCTTTGTGTTATCTGAAAATTTAGACATCTTGTTGTTTATATTCTTGTCCTAATTGTTTATGTATAAGAAAAAGAAAGGCGTCCCAGGCACTGATCTCTGAGGGACACCACTTTTAACATCACCTAATTCTGCAAAAGTTCCTCTAACTAGAGCCCTTTGTTTTTGTGTTTAAGACAATTTCTGTACCCAGCTACACACAGAATTATAATTCTGACTTCTTTTACTTTGATCGCTAACATTTCCTGTGGTACATTATCAACAGCCTTCTAAAAATTAAAATAAATAATATCATATGCACCTCCCTTATCATATACAGAACTTTGTTGTTTCTTCATGGAATTCAAGCAAATTAGTGAAACATGATCTTCCCCATCTGAATTTATGTTATTTGCTAATACACATGTTCTTGCCATATGCTGCTTGATCTTTTATTTAATAATAGTTTCCATTAATTTATCCATGATGCATGTCAAGCTTTCTGGCCTATAGTTACTTAAGGATAAATGTTATCTGGTCCTGGTGGTGGTGGTGGTTGGAAACATGCACTGATACAGTACGTTGCTGCACCCATCCACAGGAACCACCACAGGATCCCACAGTGCCACCAAGTGCCTCAGAGCAAGTGAAACACCAGAACAGAATGAAGCCACAGTAGTAGACAAATGAATCAGAGCCTAAAATTACCCATGAAACGCGGGGCGCTGCTTCTAGTATGAAATCATATCAGTTGGTAGAGTACAGCTTATGGGAAGGACGCACTGGTGGACTGAGACAGAGGTCCTGGGGCCTCATGCATAACGCTATGCGTAGAATTCGCACTATAACATGACGTAAGCACAAATGCCAAAATGTGCTTACGCACAGAAAAATCCAGATGCAGAAATCTGTGCGTTCGCCAACTTCCGCATTCATCCGATACTTAAATCTCGCTCAGCGTGGAAATAAACACACGTGCATGCGCTTGCTGTCCCACCCCAACTCCTCCCAGAATTACGCCTCTTTGAATATGCAAATCAATATATAAACAGCCCTTAAGCCCAGCGTTCAGTGAAAAGGCAATGGCAAAAGTACGAGGAAAAATAGAAGAATTTCAGCGAATACCAAATGGAGGCAAAGAAAAATGTACTATTTGTTGGTTCAAACAGTTATATAAGCAACAAAAGGAAGTTGATCGAGTGACATAGCGTGTCGGAGAAACTTGAAAGCTCAAGTTCACAAAGTCACACAGTGCCCGAAATAAAAAAGAAGTTGTCACGTATCAACGTCGGTGTGAAAAGCCAACTCGTAGCCCACCGTCTGAGTGTCATATGAAAGCTTATTAAGGTACAGTGAAAAAAAAGGCACACAGTGTGAAAAAAGCACGAAATGTCAACTTTAATCTCGAAATTTCCACTTTAATCACGTAGTTTATTTTGTCATTAAAGTAGAACATCATAAACTTCATCTTAAAATTGTTTAATTCACTAGTTTCTCAAATCCCATCGTAACTAAAGTAGAACGTTAAATGCTTTGTTGTATATTTGATCTTATATGTGCTCTATGTGTGTGAATCACTACGTACTCTTCCTCCGACAGGACACAGACTCCATTACGTTCGTAATATTACAGCTCTCTGAATAATTAAAATACTGAGAAGTATACGTGATATCATTTTCATGATGATATGAGTTAGAGCTTGTTATTAAACATGGGAACACGGTGGCGCAGTGATTGTTCATGTCTTACGCAAGAAGCTTGCTGTGCCATACGCGACCTTCAATGAAATGCTTTATTACAGAAGTACTGTCTTTTTCAAACGTACTATCTCCAATTCCTGTCCTTACTTTTCTTTCTCCAAATACCCAATCGCCACACAATCAGCTCTGTAATTGACGTTAAGCCATCTGTAAGCTTAGAACGCCGATTCTTCAAAACTTTTAAGGAACATCGAAATATCTTTGTAATGTTTAATTATTCTATCCATCTATCCTTCGAGTGTCACGCAGGCCACAGCATGAAATACAGTGCGAGGCAGGAACAAACCGTGAACGAAGCTCAAGCTCGCTAGTGCTGTGGCACCTTGTAGTTAAAGTTAAAGTTTTATCTGTATAATATAATCAACATATTTTGCTGCATTTCATCTTAAAAACGATATCGTCATCATATGTAAATACGCGCTTTATAAAGTGGCTCAGGTTGTGCAATATTATAATTGTATCATAAGTACAATTACTTCACGGTAACTTGCAAGTACAAACAGTTCTACAAGGATCACTTGATGGACTGATTGAGTGTGTGTATAGTTCTTGGGATGAAACTGTTTGTGAACCACGAGGTCCGAAAAGGAAAGGCTGTGAAGCGTTGTTCGGATGAGGGCAGTTCAAATAGCGAATGGCTGAGGCAGCGAGTGCTTGATGCTGTGTACCGATAATTCTCTTTCCAATAGCTGTAGATCTGTGATTCACACTCAAATACAGTGATATAAATACTCCGAGTGGTGTAGTGAGAATAATATGGAAAAAAATGATCTGCTGTGGCAACCCTTAACGGGAGCAGCTGACAGAAGAAGAAGAAGGTGCAGTGAGAGTAACAATGCTAAAGCAGTTATGGTATTTAGAACAGTTTGACCATTCTGAGGACCATTATATTGTTACAGGTTAATTACAATCAGATGCATTAAATTTATGAACGAAATGCTGTTAATTTCAGTGTATTTGATAAAGCCGCCATCGTGGATGTGGATCTAAGAAAGGGTAACCACATAGGAACAGTAGCACTGCTTTGACGCTGGGTGCTGCCAGTCTGCAAAACCGAGCGGAGAACTTGCGTATGACAGGGTATGAGGTACCGTGGAAAATTGTGTGGCTTTACGCCAAGTGTAGGTTTTATACATTGCGATTTGAACATGGAAACGTTCTTATGCAACATTTCTGTGCGTACGTACCGTTTATACATGAGGCCCCTGGTGATTTGTTAGATTTCAGTCTACTTAATCTAAGCAATACTTCTTCCTCTAAAAATTCTAAGCTACGAGGAAGAATCAAAAAGTAAAGGCAACTTACCTTTTAGTACTGGTAACTATAAACAGATGCATGTAACAGTTATATCACTTCTCTACATAGTCTTCTGCAAGTTGATGCATTTCTTGTGCATCATGCCACTAACTTCTTCATTCCTTGGCTTTCGGCTGCTCCTGAATCCAGGTCTGCACCACATCCTTAACCTCATTATCACAGGTGAACCTGTGAGCCTCTTTAAGTGGACTGAAGATGTAATAGCTCCATGGTGCTAGATCAGGGCTATATTGGGGATGTGGAAGATGTTCAAACTGCAGTTGTTCCATTGCCTCCACTGTTGCAGTCGCTGCAGGGGGACATGCATTGTCATGGAGTAGTAAGACTGTTTTTGGTAGCATTCCTCTTCTTTTTCTGTGAATTGGTGAATTTCAACAGGTTTCACTCACTTAATACAGCATGTTCAATAGTGCTGCAATCCTGCAGCTGAGTGTTCTTGTTCATTTGACCTTGGCTTCAACTAGACCAGGGTTCCTCAATCCCAGTCCTGGAGGGCCGCAGTGGCTGCAGGTTTTTGTTCTAACCTGGTTGCTTAATTAGAAAGCAATTCTTGCCAATAATTTAATTTCATGGCTTATTTGTGCTTTAACTCTGCTATGTCAAGTGATTCTTATATCCTGGATTTTCTTTCCCTTTCTAAGGATATCATCCAAATGATTTGAAGGCTAAAACGGATGAGTAATTCTCAGTCCTTCACTTTTTCCTCTTCAATTTCCTTCCAAGTATTTAATTTAACCCAATAGTGCAGGCATGCGCAACCTTTCCGCTATTGACGGCCGCACTACAGACTTTTTACTTTAATAACGGCCGCACTACAGACTTTTTACTTTAACCCTTTAACCGCCAACTCCCTAAATATTCCCCACGCCAGGCGAAATCTGAACAATTTTCGTTTTTTTACTTTTTTACATTTTTTTTACATTTTTTACATTTATTCAAGCAGTATTGACCACTAAATGTTGTGCAAGTTGCCAGTGTATACACGAAATCTATAAATGTAACCTGAATTCTCAGCTAAGCAAAACATCTTGATACCAAACCGTGCCCTTTTCAATGGTAGATACTGTCGAAACTGTAAGCGGCCCTTCCACGACAATAAACTTTCATCAACTGCAACTGACGGTCCTGGCATGTAGGGCAACTGAAATGCTTCAAATAAATGATCAATCAAAGGACGTAGCTTGAACAAGTGGTCGCGGTTTGGATCTTTCTTATCTGGCTCGTTTCTGTTGTCATTCAAATGAAAGAATTTCAGCAGCAAAGAGAATCGGTTACGTGTCATGACAGCTGCAAAAATAGGTGTTGCATACATAGGATCTGTAGACCAGTACATCTCAATATCTGGTTTTCTGATTATTCCCATCAACATCAAAATCCCAATGAATTTTTTCATTTCGTTTTCATCAGTGTCAAACCAAGCACGAACACGGGAATGTGGAGGTAAATTGGGATTTTTCTCAATAAACTGTGCTGCATACAGATTTGTCTGATGAACAAAATGTCTGATCAAATCAGGTGACACAAACAGCTCATAAAACTGCTCAGCAGTGTAATTGTTTACATCAACAATAAAGCCACACGTTCCCTCAAACGAATGCAGAAAAGGTAGTTCACCACGGGCAGCAGCCCAGCTGAGATGCTGGGGATACACCCACTCAGCGCCGTCATCCGATGCGTCTTCATTCACAGTATCATGCAGCGCACGTTGCTGCTCATCACTGTCGCTAAAATCTTCTTCAGAACTGCTACAATCATGATCAGAACTGTCCAAAATCGCCTGCAAAGCCTCACTTGAAGTCAGTTTACGTTTCGCCATATTCACAGCTGTTACATTGCGAATCGCGTCACATGACCGGCCAAAACAACCACAGACTTGTCGAAATACAACGTAGTAATAATACCCACGCCAAACCGTCAGTTATACTACTTGCCAGGCATTCATATAACCACAGGCAAATGTGCCGGATAATTCCGGCAGTATGGCGTTAGCGATAAAACAACGGTGCCGGATATATCCGGCAGAGGGCGGTTAAGGGGTTAATAACGGCCGCCAGTAAGTCCAAGTAAACTTAATAATGTTTTATGATTTATGTAAAAATTTACAGATTACACATTAAAACAGAGTATGATATATCTGACAATATTCAATTTACTGGTCTACATATGTAAAAAAATGTCTACGAAACGTCATATAGGACAAAAAACCTTTACAGCAATTGTTTCAGGAAGTTTGGAAAACATCGCCATTAATGGCTTCCTTGCTCTTGCATGTTTGCAGACAGACTTGCAAAGTCAGGGGACTCGCTGGAGACCATTAGCCGTATTCCAGACTCTAGATTGCTGTCTACCAATCGGGTTCGGTACTTGTTTTTCAGATATTTCATTCTGGAAAACGCTGCTTCGCACAAATAAGTGCTTCCGAAAAGAACGAGAATGTTCCTGGCCAGTTCTCGTAGTTGTGGGTATTCTACTGCTGATTTCCACGATGAATATATAAAGGGCAACATTTTGGTCAACATACCGACCCGGCTAAGGAAGGTTCTGCGGTGTTTGAGATTCTACACTTGCAGGAGTCTAGAGACCCCAGAGTCCAAATCGGCTTTCGGCGTCACCATACCGACCCGGCCGACAAAGATTCCGCGGCGTTGAGACCCCTTACTCGCTGGAGTCCAGAGACCCTACACCTGCACGGCCGCCATTACGTACACTTTAATATACACGTCCACGGCCGCCAAAGTCCTTGCCCACGGCCGCATGCGGCCGTACGGCCGCAGGTTGCGCACAGCTGCAATAGTGCATGATAAATACACACAGGTGTAAATGGTAACAAGCTAAATGGAGAAATGCTGGTCTCTTTTGTCATTTGCATGTTATTGCTAATTAGGAGCAAATTAAAAGCCAAGAATATGGCTGTTTAAGACTAAAATAAGCAATAAGGGTTCAAAATCTTAACGAGCGAGACAACTAAAGTGAAACAGAAATGCTACTTGTGCAATAAGGGCTTCTTATTAAGAAATTGGGTTGGAGCAAAAACCTGCAGCCACTGCAGCCCTCCAGGACTGTGATTGAGGACCCCTGAACTAGACTAACAGCCTAGTGCTGCGCTGAGCATGCTTGAGCTATTTATAATCCATCACAAATATACTGTATTGTGTCAGCTTCTATCCGTTGTGGTTTCCACATAATATTCATATTGGCTTTACTTTCTGATTTACCCTCATAGTAAGTACCTCCTTAATAGTTCCTGTTACCTTTGGGAGGTTATCAACTTTTCCACATGTGAAAACTTGTAAAAAAAAAAGTAAGTTCAGAGAATTTGTTATTTAATTGTCAATATATTCTAGCTCGCTTTTACTGTTCAAAATACTCTTCACCTCCTCCTTTACTGTTCTTTAATACTCAATATAAAGCATTGGGTCATTTTTGCCTCTTCAGCAATGTTTCTGTCAGTTGCTGTTCAGATTTCCCAAAATCCTTTTTAACTATTGGTCTCATACTCTCATATGTCCTGTGGCTAGCACTGGACTTACTAGTCTTTTATGCTTTATAGAGCTGTTTTTTTGTAACTTATTTTTTAGCTCTTTATTTATCTACTACAGATTTAGCTTTAAATAAACTTGTCCAGCATTATATGTAAAACACTTTGACACCTTTTACTCAATTATTTAGTTCAGAATTACATAATCAATTTAAAAAATGTGGTTATAATTTTCCATCAAAATATAGTGTCCTTCAGAGCTCATTTCTAGGATTCTTACTGTTTTCATTTTCCATTTTTAAATGTAATATTCATAATAATTAATACATAATATTCATCTTATCCTTCATGCAAATGTTTCATGTTATGATGTATCATAATAATGTCTCTCATATTCTGTCTTAAATTATTTGTTTAATGAGACGAATATACCATAACTATTTCTTTTTAAACAAATATAAAAGATGGCATGAACATTACTTATGCTGAATCAGCTTGCAACATATGTGTTATCTTTGACACTAATCCATTTTTTCACTCACATTACAGTAACCAAAGTCTGCTTTAAGCAGCTAGGGCATATTGGAAAATTATAAAATTATATGGTTTCTTACTATGCAGGATACAGAGAATATATGCATTTAGTTCAAGTAAAATTGACTACGTAATGTTTTATCTAAAGGCTTTTAAATTTTTTCTGTTTGTAGTTGTCAGTTAAATCAAAATACTCTACATGGGACATTATGAATCTCTATATTAAGCCTTGGGTCTCTGGATTGGCTTTAAGTTAAAATTTGGGATACCTTCTATAGTCCTCTTATTACATATAAGCCATTAAATGACTTTGACCCAATATGTAACATAACTTGTTAACACATGCATGCCTGAGTACACATTATAATCACAAGATGCCACAATATCTTCTAAAACTTGCAAGGATAAGTACAGTTCTATAAAATGGCGAGTCTTTAGTCAGGCAAACTATGGCATTATCTGCCTGCTGCTTGTAAGGGATGCTCCATAGTTCCCCTGTACGAGAAGACTAGTTTAGTCCCTTATAAGAGTTGATTATTAGCCAGATCATATTTCAGCTGGGTTAGTTATTTGCTCATAAATAAAATCTTGATGATCATGCATTTTTCCTGTTCTCTCCACAATTTGCAACTGAGGCTCATGTTTCCACTGCTGTTCTCCCTGATTTCAGCTCCTCTACATGGATTGAGGTGCAAGAGTGTTTGAGTATCTTAGAATTCAGTACTTACTAAAATACCATTATAGTTATTCTAAGTCAATAAAACAATTCTTTTTTGTTATAAATGGCTGTGGATCCCCCAAAGTCATTTGTTGTCATCATCCCTACTGTCAACTTTTCATATCTTAATTTTTTAAATTATATTTTGCCAATCATCATGTGTGCTCTACTATAAAACAGTGTTTGTTATGACTAAACAATTCCTTTACACTTTAATTATCATTGTTTTCAGAAGAGTAGCTAAAGCCTTTTTGAACATTTCAGTTGTAGTAATTTTGTAGTTTATCTGAGATAAAATCTGCAAGTCCAGGATCCATGTTCTCAGAATGTCAATAAAATACATTTTTTGGATACATTCCAGAATTAACAGAAATTGAAAGGATGCCAGATTCCAGTAAAACATTTGAGTGCAGTGGCACAATAACTGTAGGTGTTTCAGGAGCATGAAATATGTTATAACTTGACTGGTTATATTTGTATTCTGAAATTTGAAAACAACAGTGCTGGTTGCTTTCTTTATCAAATAATAAACTCTATTATTGTACTGTTATTAATAAAGTTAACTTTGTTTCCCTGTTAACTTGTTGAGTAGTGGAAAGTGCTTGACACAAAGAAAGTAATAAAGAACAAAAACATTTGTGTATGTAATCTAGGAGTTTTCCATGGTAGCTTATCTTTAAAGTGTTCACCAATTGATTCCATGCTATGACTAAGGATTTGGGTGCTGTTCAAAAATGCAGTAAAGTTCTTTTGGGTGTGGTTGATTATTAATCTTTGGCAACAAACCTGGAATTTACTGTCCTTAAACACAGTGGATGTTTTGCATGAAGTACAATTTTAAAACTGGAATTTAGAACAATGACTTGCAAAGAAGTCACTTAGCACCCTTAGGATGCTGAGTATGTAACCTACAGTGCTGTTTGGAATATACATGTATATCCCTCTTCCTCACATTCAAGCCAGGATGCCAAAACTATGAGAATAAATAAATTGACAAAGACACATGCAGAACTTTCACTTTCTCTGTTTGTTGTCTGGATGTGGCAATAGTCTCTCCTTCAGTAAACACCCCAAACACAATCAATGTAATAAGAAAACTAATACAGTTTATTCATGACATATGGGTAACAGAAGATAGATGCCATATATGGACGTAGAGTATATATAAACACAGGATAATAAACAAACAACACTAAATACAAATCTAAGTTAGCTTAGTTTTCTTTCTCGTTTTCTGTTATAAAGAGTTGGTACACTAATTAATTATGCCCCCCCCCCCCCCTTTATAATTTTGGTCTAAAGAATTGCTGAAGGAAACATTATTAATTCAGTAACAGCTTTTACATGCTTTTTATTATCTGGTTTGTTGGGTAAATCTTTATATAATTGCAAGTTTCTCTTTGCTTTCCTTATTTTGGCAGCAGGTTTAATGGTTTTCATGATTCTCCTACAAGGTTGTGTGTGTGTGTCAAACAGTTTGAAGCTGTTGCAATACTGTATACTGGCAGTTGTTGGGAATTAATTCAGCAATTTACTAGGGTTGTCGATACTATCAAAATTTTAATAAGTAACGATTTTAACATTTTAAAATAACTTCAATACTCATTCATCATGGCATTAATTCTACATTACAAACGTACTTCCAGTTTGCTCTGACTTTTGACAATTGAGCCTTGCAGACGATCAATTGGCATGGTTTGAGTTGCAGCCCCATTACTACCCACTCACAGGTGTTAATAAGATGGCAACTTCAGTGGAGCCTTTACTAGCACACTTAAGTGATAAAGATGGTAGCTGGAGTGCCACCTGGAAATACTTTGGCTTTGTAGCAAATGGGAAACGGAAAACCATAAGATACATGCAAGCCTGTATGCAAGATATGCTGACACACAATACCAACTAAAGTAGTTAACACAACAAATTTACCCAAACATTTGAAGGATTGACAACAATTTCAAGAGGAGTCTAATTCCTAAATTACTGAAACATTAATAGGTATAAACCTTTAAACTGTTGTATTTGAAGTAGGCATGTGACATTTTTTGTAGCCAGTTAAATGTTTAATTAAGGCATCAAGACATGGATCTGCAGCTATTTTTCACTGAAGGCCAGTTTTATTTTGTACAGTACTGTCATTCAGTGGCAACACTCTTAAGCACTAGAGCTCCCTCGATTTTTATTTAGAACACTGTATTAATCCCAGAGGGGAAATTGTCTTTTCACATGACCTTTGGGGGTCAGAGTGCAGGTTCAGCCATTGTTGTGTACCCCTGGAGCAATTTTCTAGTTAACTCCTCACCAATTTTATTATGTGCGATTTTAAAATTATATTTTATCACATTTACTGTATATTTTAAGATGCTACATCTTTTTAGTGCTCATTTACAGAAACATTGGTGCCACTTATCTGTATACTTATATACTTCCAGCTGTGCTTCAGAGTGTGTATTTAGTATGTCAGGGCTCATGTGCAGCCCAACAAAAGCACACCTCACAGAAAAGCATGTTGACACTGTAGTCTTTCTTGAAAAAACTTGAATTGGATGTTACATAGACATTGTAGCTTATTTACACAAAAATGGAATGTGCACTATTTGCTCCTATTTGTGTGTTATTTTTCTGAACAAATGTTCATTTTATTTCAATGTTTATTTAATGTTTGCTTTCCTATGTTTATGTACACTGTTTACAAAAGATTACCATACTTACTGTATACAGTTAACATTTAATGACAACAATGTAACATTTTGGTGTACTTCCTCAGTAACAGTACTGTATTTGTTTTCATCAAAGTAAAAAACTGTTAACCAGAATTAAACTTCTTTATTTGTTAATGTTTGCAGAACTTTATTCTAAACTTTTACAAAAGATTGCACTACTTCAAACATTTGCAGTTAATGACTAAATTTTCTATTACTTTTTTCATCAGTATAAAAATTTCATTTAAATAGTTTTTTTCATTATATAATGTACTGGGTATCAAAAATGATATAGAATTTCAGTACTTTTCTTAGTATCATATCAAAGTTAGAAATTTTGGTATTGTGACGACCCTTTTCTTTGTTAAGCTCCTGTTGTATCCTGAGATGGATTTGATGCTGTGTTCTGGAGTCTTTTGGCCCCATGAGATGGGGATCAGATCGAATGTTATTTACCTTCCACCTGCAGCTGAAGTCACTTCAGTACACATGTACAGTAATCCCTCCTCCATCGCGGGGGTTGCGTTCCAGAGCCACCCGCGAAATAAGAAAATCCGCGAAGTAGAAACCACATGTTTATATGGTTATTTTTATATTGTCATGCTTGGGTCACAGATTTGCGCAGAAACACAGGAGGTTGTAAAGAGACAGGAACGTTATTCAAACACTGCAAACAAACATTTATCTCTTTTTCAAAAGTTTAAACTGTGCTCCATGACAAGACAGAGATGACAGTTCTGTCTCACAATTAAAAGAATGCAAACATATCTTCCTCTTCAAAGGAGTGCGTGTCAGGAGCACAGAATGTCACATAGATAGAGAAAACAATCTCTAGCAAACAAATCAATAGGGCTGTTTGGCTTTTAAGTATGCGAAGCACCGCGGCACAAAGCTGTTGAAGGCGGCAGCTCACACCCCCTCCGTCAGGAGCAGGGAGAGAGAGAGATAGAGAGAGACAGAGTTTGTTTTTCAAGCACAAATCAATACGTGCCCTTCGAGCTTTTAAGTATGCGAAGCACCGTGCAGCATGTCGTTTCAGGAAGCAGCTGCACAAAAGATAGCAACATGAAGATAATCTTTCAGCATTTTTAGACGAGCGTCCGTATCGTCTAGGTGTGCGAACAGCCCCCCTGCTCAATCCCCATACGTCAGGATCAGAGAAAGTCAGCGCAAGAGAAACGTAAGCAATCTAGCTTCTCAGCCATCTGCCAATAGCGTCCCTTGTATGAAATCAACTGGGCAAACCAACTGAGGAAGCATGTACCAGAAATTAAAAGACCCATTGTCCGCAGAAATCCGTGAACCAGCAAAAAATCCACGATATATATTTAAATATGCTTACATATAAAATACGCGATGGAGTGAAGCCGCGAAAGGCGAAGCGCGATATAGCGAGGGATCACTGTATTGTGTCAGCATGCCCGTGTCGATCAAACACAGAAAGCTCTGCAGATTACTTGTTACTTTACACTGTAGGAAGATAAGTAAATGAATCAAGGTAAATATCATTCGATCTGGCTTTTATATAAGTAACATATAAATGTTTTTATATAAAGACCACCACAAAACACAATCACAAACTGGACTTTGCACGATACCTTGGCGAGCTCTGTAAGTCATGGTGTTTCATTGAAGGACAGGTGTGGGGCAGACTGACTGGCAGGATGATGTCGGACCTCTTGCTGTATCCAAACGGTACCATCTTTCTCCTATACGCCTGGTGCAGCTGTGTTGTTCTTATACAGTTAGGTCCATAAATATTTGGACAGAGACCACTTTTTTCTAATTTTGGTTCTGTACAAAAAATGCATTAGTTGCCCTCACATTTTTATTCAATCGTTTTGTTCACCCCACTAAATTAAAGCTGAAAGTCTGCACTTCAGCTGCATCTGAGTTGTTTCATTTAAAATTCATTGTGGTAATGTACAGAACCAAAATTAGAAAAAAGTTGTCTTTGTCCAAATATTTATGGACCTAACTGTATGTAAGTAGGTATTTCTTGCGGGGAGGGCTTCTGTTTTCTCTGATGTAGAACCCTCGTCCTCATCTGAGTTCACCTCTGTTGTAGCACGTCTTTATTTGAAAACAGCAGTGTCAGATTAGGGGGAGAGTGGGCACGACTGAGAGAATAAAACTGAATAAAAAAAAATGCGAACCTTTACAAGTACCATACATTTACAGTGACTGTTACAGACTCAAATCAAATGTATGTTTTTATTGTATAATAGTAACAATAAGAGCAGCTCACTACTCAAAACATTCATTTTGGGATGTGAGAAGGCTCAAACTCGCAACCTCTTGAATATGAGTCAGCAATTTTAACCGCCGTACTACCAAAGAAGTTGTGACAACAAACTTCAGTAACCCAATTTATTTTTTTCAGTTATAGTTTTGAATAAAAGCGTACTTGTTCTGTTATACCTGTACCTTTTTTGAAAGTGCTTATTTGATATTTGGACTTCAGAATTCACAAATTATACCCTTCATGTCAAAATTTTGTCGTTAGTACTAAAATATGAAAAAAATTTGTCTTTTAGGTATATGTTTAACATTTCTTTTATTTCCTGTCATCCAACACTCACATAGATCTTTGTAGACACGGAACACACATGAAATGCATGTTTTCTAAATAACGATATATTATTTACCCTATACAGCTCTAGGTGCCTCACTCCCAGATAAACAAGGCTGCAGCGGTGGGGGGATGGGATAGCAGGCTGCTTACTGCTTGTGCTGATCAACACATTTACAATGCAAAAGACACTGACGGAGAAGTGCGAATGGATTTAAGGTGGACCAGGTTTACGATTTTTTTCGTTGGCTTTGGTAATTCTAGTGTTAATTTTCTTCTCATAAGAACGCAGGATATTGTCATAATGTCCATAACATTCTTTGGAGAGATGTAGGGTGACTTTTCCAGACATTATAGGATTCATCAGCCAAAAGCTTTGTTTTATTCGCATATCAATTTTTTAGATGTCTTGGGGAAAATAATGGTACATTTGGGAAATTATGATATTGCCATGCATTTTGTAATAGCTTATGCCAATGGATGCTATCATTGGCAATCGATAATTGATTGGTTACTATGTTGATCGATTTTTTACCAATGAGTTTAAACCACATGATTAAACTCCTCATAAATACCATGTTTACAATAAGCACTTGTGTCTTGATTGTATGTTAATAGACTGTAAATGCACTGTACAAAACATACTTTTACACTAGAAACTTGAAATTAATCTTTAGCAGATACAAATCTGATTACATCATCCCTTTCAACACACAGGTTAGCAATCTGGTCTACATGGTGGGTACAGCAGAGTTTTGTATTCTTCATGCATTTTTACTAAAAATGACGGCCCATAGAAGAAGCCAACAGTGGCATATTATTAAGTGATGACAAGAGAAATAGAAGACGTTCTATAATGCTGCAACTGATGCAGCTTTTGTTATAACTTTCATCAAAGCTGCAGGTGTGCTGTAGTCAATCTGGATGCTTGAACAGAATCAAGACTGCTGGGATAACATCCTGTTTGGATTGTTAAATAGCCACTATTAGTTGTTCAGTGCATCACCACACATTTTTCTATATTTGTGAAAGAATGCAACTTCTTCTGAGAAGAAAAGATATGCGATTTCGCAATTTTATATGTAGCAAAAAGTATGTTTCCCTGTTGATATAGTTTTTTGCAACTGGTGCTGGCTTTAACACCTTATCCATTTTTTTTTGAATAACGTAATCATTAGTAAGCCAGTGTGTTCAGTGCTCTGCCATCAGCTCTGCAGGAAACATTCATCAGTCTCCATTGTGGGGAGCAAATCCATGTAATTACTCTGTGTGGTGGTTCAATTAATGGATCACGTATCCCCATCACTGCCCCTAAAGAATTTGACGCAGGTTATTACAACCCAAAGAAATATCACTTAATATTATCCCAGGCTACCACTGATCATACCTCGCAGTGCTAAGGTTGCCTTTTGGGATGAGTTCAATCTTGTGCTTTAAAAAGACATTCTGGAAAGAATGTGTAAAACAAGCATATTTTAAGTGAATAAAATATCTGTTTGTAGTGTTTGTAGTACCTGTGTTGCCCTGGCCGGCTTATAATTTGTGCATTTTCTAATGCCAATACTTAACGGCTGGTGAGGCACTTAAATCAACAGCATTGAGTAAACTGGTGTAGTCAGCTGGATGCTGTAGTTGCAAGTGATTATGCAAGTTTGTTATTTGCTTAGTTGACAAATACCTTTGGTTAAATCTTTTGGCTCACCACACTTATTTACATTGAAGCCAAAGAAAAGCCCAACTGGCACAGTTGATTTCTTCTTAGCCACTAATTTGACCATCTGTACTTTTGTACATTAAACATTTCAGGACTTTCTTAGCTTTGCAGCTTGGAGAATTATTGTATCGCTAAAAAGTTATTTTGTTGAAAATTATGTTGCTCAAATGTTAGATCTTTGGTGGTAGCACAGTAGTGTTTCTCAGCTTGTATCAAGGGAACAGATGAGTGACATTAAAACATACATCACAGCATTACAACATTACTACAATACTTGATAGATGGGACTTGGCAGAATGAATTAATTGACTCATGAGGGTCTTACCACTTTCCAGTAATGTGAATCAACAGGATCAAGAATTCATTAGACCAGGAGATATTTTTCTAGTCCACCAGTGTTTGTATTCCTTAGCCCACGGAAAATGTATCTTTTTGTTTTTGCTAACAGTAGTGCAGTTTTGCAACTTACTCCATCTGTGAAAAGCTTAATGTTCTGATATACCTCTTTTGACACTACAATTGTTCATGAAAATTTCATAGTTTGCTATTACTAAACTTAATCTTAAACCTGAATGCAACTTAACCATAACCCATCTGTTAAAACCACACACACAATCATATCTTTTGTCAGCCCTTTGTTATGTGAATATACTCTTAATGTATTTGTACCTAAATACCTGCTTTAAACAGCGTTGTATACACTTGTAATGGTGTCTTTGACTGAGCAGTAAATTATAAAAAAGGAGTAGTTTACATAATAATTAAACAATTCATTGTAAATCTGATTTTAATTATTTTGTTTTGGCTAGAATGCTTGCAGATAGCATGAGAAAAAATGTGACAGAAGATATTTTAGTCCAAGGAGTAATATTGAGACAGAATAAATTATGGATGTCAAAATGAACAGCTATACAAGATGAGTTGCTGTCTAAAGAATAATAATTCTAATCAAAGTGCTGTGTCAAAGCAACATCTATACAATATGAGTACAGTAATCCCTCGCTATATCGTGCTTCGCCTTTCGCGGCTTCACTCTATCGCGGATTTTATATGTAAGCATATTTAAATATATATTGCAGATTTTTTGCTAGTTCGCGGATTTCTGCGGACAATGGGTCTTTTAATTTCTGGTACATGCTTCCTCAGTTGGTCTGCCCAGTTGATTTCATACAAGGGACGCTATTGGCAGATGGCTGAGAAGCTACCCAACATACTTTTCTCTCTCTCTCTCTTGCGCTGACATTCTCTGATCCTGACGTAGGGGGATTGAGCAGGGGGGCTGTTTGCACACCTAGACGATACGGACGCTTGTTTAAAAATGCTGAAAGATTATCTTCATGTTGCTCCCTTCTGTGCAGCTGCTTTGTGAAGCGACATGCTGCACGGTGCTTCGCATACTTAAAAGCTCGAAGGGCACGTATTGATTTTTGATTGTTTGTTTTTCTCTGTCTCTCTCTCTCGCTCTCTTTCTCTGCTCCTGACGGAGGGGGTGTGAGCTGCCGCCTTCAACAGCTTTGTGCGGCGGTGCTTCGCATACTTAAAAGCCAAACAGCCCTATTGATTTGTTTGCTTTTCTCTCTCTTTCTGACTTTCTGTGCTCCTGACGTGCACTCCTTTGAAGAGGAAGATATGTTTGCATTCTTTTAATTGTGAGATGGAACTGTCATCTCTGTCTTGTCATGGAGCACAGTTTAAACTTTTGAAAAAGAGACAAATGTTTGTTTGCAGTGTTTGAATAACATTCCTGTCTCTCTACAACCTCCTGTGTTTTCTGTGCAAATCTGTGACCCAAGCATGACAATATAAAAATAACCATATAAACATATGGTTTCTACTTCGCGGATTTTCACCTTTTGCGGGGGGTTCTGGAACGCAACCCCCGCGATGGAGGAGGGATTACTGTATCTGTTTTTTGTTGTATACTGCCAGTGCAGTTTCTGGTTTCTCACATCTATAGTTTGAATACATGAGTAAAAAAATAATTTACATTAGTGTAAATGTTTAATTTATTAAACATTGTCAATTAATTTAGCTTTTTAAAAATATAACAGAGCAAATCACTAAAAATTGTGTTGCTTAAGACATAGTGTTGCTGTGAACTCCGACCATCATGATGTATAAAGAAAAGAAACTGCTCTAAATCACTTTAAAACGTTTATGAGTTACTTACTCAGGGCATGAGCAAATGAGTCTTGTGTGCTGCCTTGTGTTTCAAATAAAACTGTACGTTATGCAGCACTCCATTGGCTAAAGATACTTAGCTAACATTTTGACACGTGTTTCATTCTTTCAACTATGAATCATCTTTTCTGTACCCAACTTGGTAGATTTGATCTTTGTTATTTTTCTATGTACTGCCCCTGCCTGTCTCCGACCATGTCTTAAGCACTTTCCTGTCTATCATTTGGCAGTAATCTCTCAGCTCTCATCTAAGTCTGTGCCCCTGAAATAGGCAGGATCATTATAGGTACAGGTATCCAAGTGTGACAGTTAGGAATTCTGTTATAAAAGATACCTATAAACTTCAAACCTAAGATTTTTTTTTCCATGAATACAGAATTACAAAACAAAGATACATGAGAGATTTCTTGCTCTTAAAATTCATTTTTATAAGAGTAATGAAAACCTAACCTGTTTTTTTTCTGTAGTTATCTTTTTATAAATTATGCTTGGGTAAGGCACTTTCTCGTCAACCACCCTATTGTAATTTATTTTGTTCTACATTCTTTGCAAATGTTTATTCCATATCATTTTATATAATAACCTTTATCACCAGCTTATACTGGTTTTCCTCCAATAAGATTTGGAAATTATTTGTGTGGGTTATTTTCTGGCAATAATATTTTATGTGCTGCAGTCAATGACTGAAGCCATAACTTGCAAATAAAACCTTACCACAGTCATCAGATCCAATGACAGAACTGCCAAGATACAGTCAACAGTATCCTCATGTAGCCTGTTAAATAACTTAGAGAACCTAACAGTATAGTTACTTGTCTGTGTATTTAATATTCTTTAGCATTAGTAGTGACATTTCTTGTGACATCCTGCACAGTATCATTAATTTAGATTAGCACACAATATGTAGTATGTGTACTCTGTCTACTGTAACAGGAAACAATCCTTCTGGCATCACTCCTGACTTGGAAGAATGCTATGAAATAGAAAATATGTTGCAACATTATGTTTCTTATACACCTAAATACAGAAAGAGGGAAAGAGAGATCAGCAGAGAGTGAATACAAATTAGAAAGAGAAGAGAAAAAGAAAGAAAAATCTAGCTGGTACACTGGGGCTTTCAAGCACAGAATTCCTTTTTCCTATTTGACAAACTTTCAATTTTCACAACAATGCATTCTTACCGCTCATTTTTTTCTTTGATCATGACCTCTATTTTACCTGTCAATCAGAATAAGTTTTAGCTTTACTTCTGAATCTAAACTTACAGTTCTTCTGGTATGAACCTTTTACTTCGTACTGGAGCTACTTTTAGGTCAAGCTGCTGAGTGTTGGACTGTATTAATTAGAACTCCCCCAAATCACCCCCACCCCCCATCCTTGCACACCTTGGCTTCTTGTAGCTCTTAAAGAAAACACAGTGCCAACTTTTCTGTCTAAGGAACATGTGCTGCCAATTGTAAGCCTAGAAGTCTTGTACTCTTCATAGCCACTTTGTCTACGTGATAATACTACAGTATTTTTCGCACCATAAGGCTCACCGGATTATAAAGCGCAATAAAGCGCAATATCAATGAATGGGGTCTACTTTCATACATAAGGCGCATCGGATTATAAGGCGCATTCAGCTAAACAAAACAGTCAGATAAGTCAAACTTTATTCAACTCATTCACAATAACTCTCAACATTGTTCAGTTGTAACATAAAGTACAAAACAGTACACTCACTTTTTAGTTCATTTCTCTTCCACAAATCCATTAAATTCTTCATCCTCAGTGTCCGAGGTAAATAGTTGGTCGATTTCAGCATCAAGCATGCCCGGATCTCTCTCGTCATTTTCCGAGTCAGTCTCATTGCTGTTACTTAGCTACTTAGTGATGATTCAGCCCTTTGTGAAAGCTCGGACGATACTTGAGACTGACACCTTAGCCCAGGCATCCACGATCCATTGGCAGATAGTGGCGTAACTCGCCCGGTGTTGCCTTCCTGTCTTGGTGAATGTGTGTTCGCCTTCTGTCATCCAATGCTCCCACGCAGCTCTCAATGGGCGCGCATGGAGTCGCAGATCAATAGAGACGGAGATTTGTGGAAAAAGCCATCCGGTCTCCTGACGTAAACTTCTCTCAGCCACTCACTCATATTCTCCTCGTCCATTCAGCCCTTTGGGTTAGCTTTGATGATGACGCCGGCTGGAAACTTTTCTTTTGGCAAAGTGTTCCTCTTGAAAATGACCATGGGTGGTAGTTTCTGGCCATTAGCCTGGCAACTGAGAACTACAGTGAAGGATGACTTCTCGTTCCCTGTGGTGCGTATAGATACCGTACTGCTTCCTGTTTTCTCGACAGTATGGTTCACGGGGATGTCAAAGGTAAGAGGGACCTCGTCCATGTTGGTGATGTGTTCTGGCCGGATCTTTTTTTCAGTGATCTTGTTCTTGCAGTAAGTGCGGAAAATGGCCAGTGTGGACGAAAAAGGCACACTGACAGCAGGCAGATAATATTTTGTTAGTTCTCTTTATTATTCATTCGGAGTCACAGTAAGTAGAGATTCAAAGAGCATAACTTATTGCCGCAAAGCTCAGTTTGAACCCTGATCAAAAGTCAGGAGGGGTTTTTTATACTTCAGCATCTCGTGATTAATAAGACAGAAAAACATCCTTATCATCTAAGTAGAGTTAAACAATATGTCTGTTGAGCTAAGCATTATCTGTGTTCTCAACGCTAAGCACAGGAGAGACGCCTTGCATAAACTACATGTACTTTCTGCAGCCTTGTGACCTTGTTCCTGAGACATTCACTCTGAGAAAGGAAAAAAACAATAAACAGCTTAGATTTTATTAATGTGGACACTATTTCTCCTGAACCCTGGAATAACATATTTTTTGTTAGTTGATAAGCCAAGCGTCTCTCACTGGCAAGTTACAAAATAGTTGTTATAAAAATTCTAATTTACTAAACACACAAAATACATGGTGCTGAGGAGAACATTCTTCTTCTACACCAGCTTTTCTTCATAATCCTTTGGCAGTTGCTGCGAGATAGTAGTTCTTGTGCGGATGGAGAGATTACATCTTTTCATAAAACGGAAGCACCAAGAAAGACCTCCTCAAAAGTCAGTGATCTTCATGTCACGTGCTACCGCTGTTGCCTTAAGTCGAATAGAGACTGTAGAGACGCTTCTACCTGCTGTTCTCTGTTCAATAACCCACTGTTCAACTTTGTCCTCTAACTGTGGCCATCTCGCTTTGTTCCCTCGGAAACTCTGTTTGGTCTTATTTACTTGGCGCAGGTCATCTTCTTGCTTCCTCCACTTCCGCACCATTGATTCATTAATGTTGAATTCGCTTGCAGCTGCTCTATTCCCATGTTCTACTGCGTGCCTGATAGCCTTGAGTTTGAAATCCGCTTCGTAAGCATGTCTCTTAACAGGTGCCATTTTGGGGTCCTAATAAACACACCGTAATACCGTATGTTGAAGTACACTACGTATTACTCCACGAGGCCCCTGACTACGGTAGCCGTAATGCTCCAACAATCCATCAAGCGGTACGGCTTCGCAGCTTACCAAAATCATTCTAAAACATTTTGACAGATTTTTGAGCACCGTGTACCACATAAAATCGGTTCAAGGTCAGTAAGCACAACCAGAATTAATACATAAGGCGCACCGGATTATAAGGCGAACTGTCGATTTTTGATAAAATTAAAGGATTTTAAGTGTGCCTTATGGTCCGAAAAATACTGTAATTGTTTCATTTCTCTGACACCAGAAACATACTGACATCTTGTGAGACACCTAGAACAACAAAACTTTGGTTTCCAAGTCTCTGCTTGAGCCACTCCAGCCATTGCATGTATTCGTTAAATTCCATCACCTGCAGACCTGAATCAAATTAAAAGATGTAGTGATATTGTGAAAAGGAGTAACTTTGACCCCAAGTATCGCATTGAGGGTGAAACCCTAGGGTCGGTTTCTGTGGCAGGCACTACTAAGTCCTTCTGATCATTTTTGGGTGTAGAGGGCCAAAAATGGGGGGAAATGCCAAAAAGCTGGATGTCTTGCATAGTTAGACAAAAAAGACAAGTCAAACGGTATATCATTTGGGGGGGTTGGGGGGGGTTGAGGTTTTGCACCAGTGAGTCAGGAGGACAAAAAAAAAACCAAATGATTTCAAAGTGTTCGTAAGTAATCCTTACGAACTCAAAACTGGGCAGAAATTCATTAAAAGAACCAAAAAGCAGTGTGCATCTGTTGAATAGTACTTAAAGGTCACTGCATTAAGAGAGACAGATTAACTGGACATCTAATTCCAATGTCAAAAATCCATTGTCTGCTGCTTAGCTTATTGGAAAATGGGTGGCTGGTAGTCAATAACATGGGAGTCTTTTGGTCTTTTTGATCCTTCCATGTAGCATTTTGTTTTCTGCCCTGGTGGCCAGATTGCCACTCTTTTTTGTCACTTTCCAATAAGTCCCATTTTTCCCTTAACTTTTAATCTCTCTTTACTAAGCTAGGATGGTGAGGGAGCAGCTGGAGTTTTTTTTAAACTCTATTTTAAACTTATTTGTAATTGTTAATTTATTATTTATTTTATTTAATAAAATATAATCATAGAAAAAAGAAAACAAAGTAAATTATCTTTAGAAAATCAATGTTAAGATAGTAAAACATTTGTTTTTCTTTTAATAAACCACAACACTGTGCAAGATACTTTCTCTTTTATCTCGAATGCCATATTAATGGTGTCTAAACATTGCTATCTAAAATTTCTTTAAAAAACATATTTCACTTTCTTTTGTAACCTGAATAGCACCAAAGAAAACATGAATATGTAAGGGAGACATCATGCATTTACTACAGCATCATGCAAATATAAGCTTTACATTTTAATTCCAAAACTTCCTTTAACTCCATCATCAGAAAATAGCATCAAGAAAACACAAAGAAAGGGTTAAAGGTAATTTCATGATGACTTGAAGAATATTTCTCTAAAATTAAAACTAGTCAAATAAATAAAAAACTCACCACAGTATTTGTAAATTAAATCAATGCTGTCTGATTTCTTAAAGATTTAGATGACTTATATTTAAGAGTTACTACTGACTTCTGTGCTATCCTGTGCTGTCTTGTGTTGGCTAGGGCTGCAATCATGAAGCCTGCAATGTAAAGTAAGAACAGAAGTTCATGCATAGCGCGGTCTTATTTCCGGTCATTCTTGTCATCCAATGTAAAACTACACAACAACAGTCAAAGTGGTGCATTGATTCTTTCAAGGAAATGGTTTTAAATGACATCCATCAGAATGCTGACAAAGGTTTCAGTATTCAGTCAAATGTGTGTGGGTTTCAGCCCAAAGACAAAATTTTCACATTCATTTTACAAAAAAACAACAAACAACCAACATGCCTACATTTTTAATCATCTACATCAAAAACATCCTTTGGTCTGTCTCTGATTTACTCAAAATGCTCTATGATGGAATTCTCACCCTTTCGTCCAAGCTTCTTTTTTGTGATCTGTAAGGCACTTTCGATGTCCTCATGTTTTCTCATATCCATCTGAATTAGGGTCAGCTTAGGTGAACATCTCTTTTGAAGCTCTAAAGCTCCAGGCCCCTCCATGTTTAGCACAGTGGCAAACACTTGAAAGCCAAGTGAGTCCATCTGGATAGCAGCAGCTTTTCCAAATCCTGTGTCGCACCCTGAAAACAAAAAAAAGCAGATAACAGATTGTCATCTCATCAGAAAGAAAAGAAAAATTGAACAAAAGTATGGTAAAAGATTGTAGACTGATGCAGAATTATGTAACATTTTTCAGTGTGCTAATTACCAGACTTTGATTTTGGTATGATTAGAAAAATGTTAAACATTGTTTAAATTATCACAGTGCACTAAAAGCAGTATTTTGTTTACAGTCAAATTACAACTTATGATCTAGCCACAGGGGATGCAAACCCAGCCACAGGGGATGCACAAACCAGTGTGTTTCTTTGTGCCAGTCCCAAGCCCAGATAAATGGGGAGGGTTACATCAGGAAGGGCATCCGGTGTTAAATTTTGCCAAATCAATATGCGGACAACAATACAAATTTCCATACTGGATCGGTCGAGCCCCGGGTTAACAACAACCGTCACCAGTACTGTTGGCCAACAGGGTGCTACCGGAAATTGGGCTACTGTTGGCCAAAGAAGAAGGAGAAGGCGAAGAAGAGGGGGGAGACATGTCTGGAGGCAGGAGGAGAGGAGGAAAGTAAAGAGTGGAACTAAGGGTAGGAACTTTGAATGTTGGCAGTATGACTGGTAAGGGGAGAGAGTTAGCAGATATGATGGAGAGGAGGAAGGTTGATATATTGTGTGTGCAAGAGACTAAATGGAAGGGGAGTAAGGCCAGGTGGATTGGAGGTGGATTCAAATTGTTCTATCATGGTGTGGATGGGAGGAGAAATGGGGTAGGAGTTATCCTGAAGGAACAGTATGTCAAGAGTGTTTTGGAAGTGAAAAGAGTTTCAGGCAGAGTAATGATTATGAAGGTGGAAATTGGAGATGTGATGATGAATGTTGTTAGTGCATATGCACCGCAAGTTGGGTGTACAATGGGTGAGAAAGATGATGTTTGGAGTGAGTTGGATGAAGTGATGAACAGTGTACCCAAGGGACAGAAAGTGGTGATTGGAGCGGATTTCAATGGGCATGTTGGTGAAGGGAACAGTGGAGACGAGGAGGTGATGGGTAGGTATGGTCTCAAGGAGAGGAATGAAGAAGGTCAGAGGATAATGGATTTTGCCAAAAGGATGGACATGGCTGTGGTGAATACGTATTTTAAGAAGAGGGAGGAACATAGGGTTACGTACAAGAGTGGAGGAAGATGCACATAGGTAGATTACATCCTATGCAGAAGAGTTGATCTGAAGGAGATTGAAGACTGCAAAGTTGTGGCAGGGGAAAGTGTAGTTAAGCAGCATAGGATGGTGGTCTGTAGGATGACGTTGGAGACCAAGAAGAGGAAGAGAGTGAGGACAGAGCCAAGGATCAAATGGTGGAAGTTGAAAAAGGAAGACTGCAAGGTTGAGTTTAGGGAGGAGGTGAGACAGGCACTGGGTGGCAGTGAAGAGTTACCAGACAGCTGGCAAACTACAGCAGATGTAGTAAGGGTGACCGCTAGATGGGTGCTTGGCGTGACATCTGTAAAGAGGAAGGAGGAAAAGGAAACCTGGTGGTGGAATGAGGAAATACAGGAGAGTATACAGAGAAAGAGGACGGCAAAGAAGAAGTAGAATAGTCAGAGAGATGCAAAAAGTAGACAAGAGTACAAGGAGATAAGGCGCAAGGTGAACAGAGAGGTGGCGAAGGCTAAAGAAAAGGCATATGATGAGTTGTATGAGAGGTTGGAAACTAAGGAGGGAGAAAAGGACCTGTACCGATTGGCTAAACAGAGGGACCGTGCTGGGAAAGATGTGAAGCAGGTTAGGGTGATAAAGGATAAAGATGGAAAAGCACTCACAAGCGAGGAGAGTGTGTTGAGCAGATGGAAAGAGTACTTTGAGAGGCTGATGAATGAAGAGAACGAGAGAGTGAAGAAGTTGGATGATGTGAAGATAGTGAATCAGGAAGTGCAATGGATTAGCAAGGAGGAAGTACGGACAGCTATGAAGTGGATGAAAAATGGAAAGGCCGTTGGTCCAGATGACATACCTATGGAATCATGGTGGTGTTTAGGAGAAGTGGCAGTGGAGTTTTTAACCAGTTTGTTTACTGGAATCTTGGAAAGTGAGAGGATGCCTGAGGAGTGGAGAAGAAGTGTACTGGTGCTGATATTTAAGAATAAGGGGGATGTGTAGGACTGCAGTAACTACAGGGAAATAAAATTGGTGAGCCACAGCATGAAGTTATGGGAAACAGTAGTGGAAGCTACGTTAAAAAGTGAGGTGTTGATTAGTGAGCAGCAGTATGGTTTCATGCCAAGAAAGAGCACCGCAATGTTTGTTCTGAGGATGTTAATGGAGAAGTATAGAGAAGGCCAGAAGGAGTTGCATTGCGTCTTTGTGGACCTGGAGAAAGCATATGACAGGGTGCCTCGAGAGGAGTTGTGGTATTGTATGAGGAAGTCGGGAGTGGCAGAGAAGTATGTAAGAGTTGTACAGGATATGTACGAGGGAGGTGTGACTGTGATGAGGTCTGCGGTAGGAGTGACGGATGCATTCAAAGTGGAGGTGGGAGTACATCAGGGATCGGCTCTGAGGCATGATCAGAAGAAATAGAAAGCACCTGAGTTAAATACTGTATATGAGTGTCACAGCAAAGGGTCTGAATACTTAGGACCATGTGATATTTCAGTTTTTCTTTTTTAATAAATCTGCAACAATTTCAAAAATTATTTTTTTTGTCTGTCAATATGGGGTGCTGTGTGTACATTAATGAGGGAAAAAATTAATTTAAATGATTTTAGCAAATGGCTGCAATATGACAAACAGTGAAAAATTGAAGGGGGTCTAAATACTTTCCGTACCCATATATATATATATATATATATATATATATATATATATGTGTGAATGTATGTATGTATGTCTATATGTATGTCTATATTTATATATATATATGTGCATATGTATATATGTGTATATATATATATATGTAGATATGTATATATTTATGTGTATATATATGTACATGTGTATATATATGTAGATATGTAAATTTGTATATGTATATATATGTATATGTGGATGTGTATATGTATGTATATATATGTATATGTAGATATGTGTATATGTAGATATGTATATATATGTATATATGTATATGTATATATATGTTTACATAACCTCTTTAACACACTACTTCTCCGCTGCGAAGCGCGGGTATTTTGCTAGTTTATATATATTTTAAGGCTTTATAAACCCTTCCCACACTCTTATAAACCTTACCGCCTTATTACGTCCACTTACAACTCGTTTTGCGCCCTTATTAAAGGACACTGCGGCTGTAGATCTTATATTCTTTTCCTCCTTTTTAAATTAAAAATATCCAAACCTTTTACTTTTTCGCCAGTTGTTAGCATCTTCTATTGGCGCTTGGGCACGGCCCCTGAAGCAGTAGCAGGAGCAGATCGTTTTGGAGCCATAGCGAAGGGCTTGAGTATGCACAAAGATAAATACAAAAGAGCACAAAAGTTAACTCTTTACACAGCGAAACACGTTGATGCTGAATGAGCGAGACGAGACTTCCTGGTTAATGCAGCGGAATCGAATTCGGTGCACCGTCACTGAGCCAATCAGCACACAGGAACTTAACTGCGTGCTCTGATTGGGTAGCTTCTCAGCCATCCGTCAATAGTGTCCCTTGTACGAAATCAACTGGGCAAACCAACTGAGGAAGCATGTACCAGAAGTAAAAAGACCACTGTCCGCAGAACCCGCGTTATATATTTAGATATGCTTACATATAAAATCCGTGATAGAGTGAAGCCGCGAAAGTCGAAGCGCGATATAGCGAGGGATTACTGTATTGGGAGAAGGATGCTAAGGATAGAGCTGCCAGGTAAGAGAAAAAGAGGAAGGCCTAAGAGAAGGTTTATGGATGTGGTGAGAGAGGACATGCAGGTGATGGGTGTAACAGAACAAGATGCATAGGACAGAAAGATATGGAAGAAGATGATCCGCTGTGGCAACCCCTGACAGGAGCAGCCAAAAGAAGAAGATCTAGCAATAATGCACTTAATCTATATTAGTTACTTATTTACATTTTTAAAGGCAACTGTAAAAATGCTTGTATTTTTTATTCATGACAACATACAGATATGAAAATGGTTACAATTAAAATTGGAATGTATATGCTGATAAGGGCAAACTAAACACATCCAGTGAGCAGGCCATCACAGGAGAATGGTGACATGTTGGCAAGACATCCCATATGAAACTGACTGTACTCTGTATACCTGATGAAACTATTACTTCTTCCACTGTACCACTCTGTACTAAATTTCAACTTTTACTTTAAATTACATCTGAAGTTTATTCAAATTGGAAAGAAATTACACTTTTTAACTACTGTCATGCCTTGTGCCACACATCTCTGCTGTGGTATATACAGTATGTTTTTGATCCTGCTCTTCATACTGTATGTGACTTGCCCTTTGTGCCACCTTATTTTACTCAGATTGACAGCACTCTTTAAGAAGCAGTTAGGTGGGAGTGGGTATTTCACAAGATTATTTATTTTAACTCATTGTTTAGTCAGTGAATTTCCATTCTTCTTGCCCTTTATATATCTTGCTTCAATTTGAGCTGAATTTATATTTAATGTTTCTAGCTTGTTCCATATGGCATTATCCTAGTTCATTTTTACCACACCTGGACTTAGGTTGTGGTTCCCAAATTTAGACCGGCTGTGGCAGTTGGTATTCAACACCAAAATGGATTGATTTTGCAGTTTTATAGTACACCATGTTTGTTTTTTGAACATAATGCCTATCCTTACCCTCTCTCTATGGCAACTTTGCTGTCAATAAGCAGCTAAATATAAGTTTGTAAGTGAAATGTTGCAGCAACAAGAGGCAATGTGCATGCTGAAGCCTGAAATGGCTAGCATTTTCCAGGAAACATTTTCTTGGTTCCATTTGAACACTAATCACCATGCCCTTGTCAATTTGTTATCTAAACATTTCTTTAGTATAGTAAAATTCATAGAATCACTACAATTTAACAAAGCAAAGTATGGAGTGGCAAACACAAAATCATCAATAAGGAGACAGTAGCATTGCAAAAAAACAATTTTCAAAATGAGCATGTTTATTTTTACTTTTATAATGGTACAAGGAGGTGCAACAGAAAACATCATGCGAATATATATAGCATAGGTTGTTCCTACATGAAAAGTATGCACAAGTAGGACTGAGTGTGTAATACAGTGTAAGGAAATAAAATGACAATACCTGATTTTTAAAGCAATTCAGATTTTTTATGTGTTCTGCCAAAAAGAAAAGGTCAAGTATATTTAACTGAAGTGTAAATGATTGTAAAATTATTAATAACTTTAGTAACTCTTCAGGCTCTTTTTTTAGACTAGACAGTGTATCATGGTATGTCTTTACACATTTCAGGATACATCGTCTTTCCCTGTCAAAATGTACTATTCAAGAAGCCGATTTGGGGTATCCCCCAACTTTCATAGATGCAACAAGTTTAAGTAAGTTCAAGTTAAGGTATCGTAAGGATGACCAGATTTTATCCTTACTGTTTCTAACAAAACTTGGATTACAGAATCTCCACTTTCTAAAATGAAACAGAAGTTAAAAAAGAAACCAAATAAAAAAAAAAAAAACATTCTTTTCTGGCAGAGCATGAAATGTGCTTTTTAAAGATGATGGCTGTTGTAGCAATAGTATGGAAGTTCATTCATAAGAAAGACATTGCAAACAGAAGGAATAGTTAAAAGTGCCATGCTCTGGAGACAAGAGTGGTCTGATCACATCATTTTAAATATTGTAATGTTTATGAAATTACAGTATAATTGAAAACAGAAGAATGTTACATGTCTGCTAGGAGCACAATTCTGAAAAAATTCTTAGTATTTCCTTTTGGCGGTTGAATTTAATTGATTTTGTGGCTGTTGAAGATGTAAGTAACAAGTAGATGAACAAGCAGTTATGTGTAAATTGTGTGTGAGAAAGCATTATAAATCTCACACTTTAATAATGGCTCATACTTGTTTTATCTGATGTAAAAAGGTACAGATAGTTTCCAATGAATTCAGCCAGTGAATAAATGAAGTATTTCTGATTTAGATTCTCCCATTCAAACTACTGATGATGTGGTCTGTGGGTCCTCAAAGTGGTCTGCTTATATAAGATACAATTAGAAAATATTATATCCCAAAGGACAGCATCACACAGTAAAGCTCAGCAGTTGCACATGTGCATGAAATGATTGCAGGGAGAAAGAAAAACAATGCATAGCAGTGAAGGGCCACTAATTAGTTTACTTTAATAAAATAAATTCCATAGAGTTTATCTTTGTAGAGTCATGAAATTATTTGTTTATCTTGAAACACAATATTTTTAGTGAACTTCTAAATGTGAAAAGTTAGAAATTTTACTTTACTTTTTCTTTAATTTAAAAATACAAAACATGCATAAAACTTGAATGACTTTGAAATGTATAGATTTTAGTGCATGAGTATTTGGGCAGAATGTTTTGTTTACTAAAACTTATCAATATAGTTGTTCATTTAGACAGGTGATAAGAATCAATCAGGGGATGCAATTATAGCATACAGTAATAAAACTTTTGTATGTTAGGGAGATTTAAAGGCATTTAAACTCATCGACTCTTAGCTTGTTAGCCATACTAGAGATACTCAATTTAGAAAGCTTCTGACAGAAAGCTTGGTAGATATTACTTCCATAAAGTAGTAAAGGCAAGTAACAAAAGACCTTCATTGTACATAGTGCTCAAAACTTGTCTTTTTTGTGCCTGCTGGGTTTCAATATTTTAGTGGTTACAGTTCCACAGACACGTTTCAAGTGAAACCCTGCCAGCAGCATATTACATAAGAACTTTCACTCAGGATATTTATAGTTGCTGGCTCATATTATCTTTCTTAGATTGATTTTATCTGGCTTCTGTCCAAGAACATTGTGTAAAATTGCATTCTTGTGAACTAGTTAATTAGGTTAGAAGGTGTCTCCTATTTTCAGTAAATAGTGCACATGTCTGTTTAACATTTTTAGGATCTGAAGCAAGTGACACATTTAATAACATCACAGAAAAGGGCAAAAGTTCACTCCATGATTAGCAGGTCATGACGTTGTGTTGTAACAGATGAGCAAATGCTGGTCACTTTCCTTAAGTCCTTGAAGCTGTATTATTTATAGCATCTCATGACATCTCCATACCCACTTTTTTCATGCATTCATTGTACACATGATATTCATGTATCTAATTACTTTATAAGTGAGTCATTTGTACTTTTCTGCCAACTCTGAATTTAGTGCGTTGTCTATTAAATTCTTACTGTCAGTCAGTTCTTATATACTGTACCTTCAGCTGGTCTCAATGTTATCCACCAATTTACATGTAATATTGATTTTTACCATGTTTTGCATTATATTATTCTTTCCTGTATGATTTTGCTTGCTGTGAAACCTTTTTTTTGTATTGTGATTTAAGTAGTTATGTTACTTTCGTTTACTATATGTCTCCTAAATCAAAGAGGTAACAGAAATAACATTATGAGAGTGTGCATTTTCCAATATTTACTAATATAATGTATAGTGTATATTTGTTTACTCTGTATGGGCCATATGGATTCCTCTTACCATGAATTTGTTTCTGCATTTATAAGAATTTAGATAAAAAAACATTCTTCATTGGGGGATAAGTTCTGAACTCCCTGTGGTGTTGTAGGAGTCTTTTTATTCTTGTTTTTTATTCAATAGCTTCTATTTTCTTATAAGTAAAAGTTAAATAAATAAAGGTTCATTGATGGCCAAAACTTCGCTGAAAATTAACTAAAGATGTTTGCCATTTATTTTTGTGAGGACAAGAGATTTGAAAGGGTCATGTTTGATAAATACAGAGGAGTAAATCAGACACATCCTTTGTTGCCATGCGGATGCATTTCTAAAATAATGGGGCAATCGGAGATCCTGCTAGTTTTTTTTTACATGTCACTAGCACGCACACACACATACACATATACATACATACATCATATGTATATATATTTATTGGATAATGGATGAATGTATATATATATATATATATATATATATATATATATATATATATATATATATGGTGACAGGCGGCCACAGGACACCAACAGAGTGGAAGGACCAGGGGAGAGGGCATTGGTGAGGCAATATCTTCCCTGGGACACTAGAGGACAGCCCTCCTGGGCGGCTGTGGCACCACAGATTCCTGCAGGGCATGTCGGGAGCTGGAGTTTGGTGGAGCCCTGTTGGGTTCTGTGGGGGCCGCCAGGGGGAGCTGAAAAACCTTATAGAGGACCTCCGGCACACCTGGGAGTGATTCCAGGTAATAATGATGAGCCACCTGAAACACTCATGGGACCTGAATTAGAAGAGCCGCCTCACTCCATTGAATGTCCAAAGTCGGGAGGAAAAAGACAAAGCTTGAGGAGGAGTGGAGTTGGATGGATTGGTGGCAAGAAGGGACTGTGTATTGGTGTGTTGGTGCTAGTGATTTTTCACTTTAAACTGTAAATAAACTGGGTGTTGTGTTGAACCTGTGTTCTGCCTGTGTGTGTCTGGGTTAGGGTTGTTGTACATCCCCTGGTGGCTCACAATAAAATAGAAAATATAAAAATATTGTTGACTTGGGACTGTAGTAGATTATGGGCATTTAACTTCTTAGTGGTTTTAAATGTATTTATTACACTACCAGATAATTTAAAAGTGTTGACTTGGCAAATTTCTTTTTCAGGCAATACCTAGGGCTTCTATCAGCTTGCCTTTGGACAGCCGTGACATCACAGTAATTACAATATCCCATGAAACAAAATAAAAATTAAACAGGCTATTGAAAAAGTACAGCATGTGTGTCATACAGTGCAGTGAAAATGTATTTGCCCATTTGTGAATTCATATTCTGCGGTGGGTTGGCACCCTGCCCGGGATTGGTTCCTGCCTTGTGCCCTGTGTTGGCTGGGATTGGCTCCAGCAGACCCCCGTGACCCTGTGTTCGGATTCAGCGGGTTGGATAATAGATGGATGGATGGATGAATTCATATTCATTGCAAACTTTTCACACTGAATGTTTAAGGTCTTCAACCAAACCTAATGTAATACTGTAAATTAAGCTTGTAGATTACTTCCTGTATGTTTGGAAGTAAAGTATACTGTGTACTATGTGTTTGCAAATATTTTTATTAAAATGTTTGGGGTATAATAACTCAGGGATAGTCTTAGAATATACAGTACAATAGGCTATATGTCTCAATACAGTGGTGGAAAGGACATTTGTTCTAACCCGGTTGCTTAACTAGAAAGCAATTCTTGCCAATAATTGAATTTCATGGCTTGTTAGTGCTTTAACTCTACTATGTCAGGAAATTCTCATATCCTAGATTTTCTTCCCCTTTCTAAGTATATCATCCAAACGATTTGAAAGCTAAAATGGATGAGTAGTTTTCAGTCCTTCACCTTTTTGTCTTCACTTTACTTCCAAGTATTTAATTAAACCCAATAGTGCATGATGAATACACACAGGTGTAAATGGTAACAAGCTAAATGTAGAAATGCTGGTCTCTTTTGTCATTTGCATGCTATTGCTAATTAGGAGCAATTAAAAACCAAGAATACAGCTGTTTAAGACTAAAATAAGCAATAAGGGTTTAAAATCTTAATGAGCAAGACAACTAAAGTGACACTTTTAACTGATTAAAAGCCTTCAGATGTTCTGCATCCACCAAAAAAGGCAAATTCTGTTGCAACAACTGATGCATTGGGGCATCAAGTGTTGCAAAGCCTTGTACAAACCTGTGATAATAGGAGGCTATGGCTGTGATCTTTGCAAGTACGGTGATTGAAGCCGATCCCTCATGACCACCTTTCTCCTGGCTGCTCTTGTCACAACTGGCTCTTGGTCTGCACAAAGTAAATGTGTCCTGGGTGCTGGTTCATTGGAAATCCCATGTTGCAGATTGGTATGTGGTGAAGTGAGCCACTCACTGTCTTCTAATAGCACATGCCCTACCTCCTGTGCCTTGGCCAGTGCCTGCTCCAAGGTGGTACAGTCAGCAAGATCTGCTGACATAAACTGACAGTCCCCTGACAAAAGCTTCTGTAACTAAGTCTTCTTGCACCACTGAAGAATGTTGAGGGTATCAGTGTCGCGATGAGGATTGTACCTCCGCAGGAAATACTCCCAGGTTCTTGTACTCTAGAAGCTAACAACTGACCCATCCAAAACTGTGTTCTAGTGCTGCAGCAATAGCTCTATAATCCTGGAGCTCACCTTTTTTTTAAATCCATAAAAGCCAGCAGAGCATCACCCTCCAAAGCAGCAACCAGTGGAACTACTTACTCCAAAGAGCTCCACCTAATGGCCACAGCAATGGAGAGAAGAGCACGTGGCCATGATATCTCTGCCAATGAGCAGGTACCCTCTAAAACACACGTAGCTGTGATCATTCTCTCAAAAACGTCAAACGTTACTCTTTAACAGTCTCTAGATGATAATGTCTACTAAATAAACAGGTATCGCTAGCTAAGCGGAGGCAAGGTACGCTGCAACATGTGGCGAGAAGTAGAGCAACTCGAACGGAGGCTGGCGTGCGTGTGAAGATGGCCCTGCCCGACTCCCTACTCCTGAGGCCACGCCTCCCCCTCCCCTCGGCCCGCAGCCTGCCTCTCAGGTTTGCGTGAATACATCAGTGCCGCAACCAAACTATAATACTTAGCATGTTGACAGAAAATCAAATGGAATGTCCAAGCAAATTATAGAAAAAAAACAATCTAAATCCGTTAAGTAGTTCTCTCGTGAAGAGCGGACAGACAGACAGAAGTTGGATTTTACATGTATAGAGATTAGAGGGGTTTGTAAAGTGATTAGCGTTTTTCAGCTTTCAATGAGTTTTGTCAAATTACTTCAATATGACAATTAAGCAGCATTGGTCAAGTGATTAGCGTGTTGGACGTTCAATCAAATGGTTGAAGGTTTGAGACCAATGTAGACAAACTAATTTTTGTTTTTAATTTTACCGATTTTTCATCATTTATACAGAAACTAGCCATGTGCGCCCAACTACGTTGCGTGTGTTAAAGTTGTCTGTGAAGGGCTCCCAGTTTAAACGCGGCTTCCAGTTGTGAACTGGGCCCTTCGTCGCACAGCATTATGATTTTTTATAAGGGAAACAAAATTACAAAAGAAAACCCTTAGACATTGATTCAATAGGAACGGCCTACTCGGAATCACTGTCCGAATAGTAATTATGTGGTGGTGTAGGAGCATTTCTGCTTCTCTCTGTTCACAGTCCATCTCATTTTCACGACGCTGTCGTTTCCTCTCATGATCTCTTCTCAACCTTTTTCCAATCTCGCAGGTTGCTTTGTGGCAATCCAAAGAGTAAGGCAATATACACGGAGCAATGGTTATAAAAGGGGGACACATAGGTATCCATGCTCTTTAAAGCATAAATAGGGATCACTTCACTGACATGTGAGCAAGCCAGGGTACAACTGTGAGACGCGCAGCACTCGCCGGCTACAACGTAACAATAATAATTTCCGGAACGTGCTGTTACGTTGTCATTCATTTTACCCACTGTCTTTCTTTCATTCATATGTTATGTAGGCACGTACGTTTTATCTTCGGCAATCTCATTCTCTAACCATGCCTCAGGAGCTATCCAGCGTAACACTGTCCACCACCCCTTTCGTTATTCCGGCACATTGTTGACATCCGTGAGTAACGACAACGTACTAAACTGGAAAGTGGTCTACGCATGCATGGAATTCGTGGACAAACAAAGATCAAGATCCAAATGAAGATTATATATAAAGAAAAGATTAGTTAATTTAAAGCACAACAATTTGTTTAGTTTGAATGTCTGTGTTTTGAGGTGTGACTGGAGTACTACAGTCTTCAGTAGTATAAGCCTGGAGGAGATTCTTAATGCAATGCCTATGTTTTAGCTGTCTCTCTACTGCCATCTAGAGCTTCTTCTTCTAATTAATTCGCGGACAAACAAAGATCAAGATCCAAATGAAGATTATATATAGAAATTTGGTGAAATACTCCTTTTAGCGATTTGGTGATAATTGGCTCACTTGGTAAAGTTTTGGGCTTTTCTAACAAAGATTGAAGGTTCAGTTCCCCAATAGACAAATACACATTTCCAGTATTTCAGACATGTAAGGTTTCACCATGGTTAGGATTTTCAAAATTGAGAAATGAACATGAATGAATGTTACATTTCACTTTAAGATCATTGGTTTGATTCCACTTTGTCACTACTGTCATTTCTGTCAAATCACTTTTCCATCCAAGTCAAGGTTTTTCTAATGTGTCAAGGACTGTGTGGCATTAGGGTGGCTGAAAATATAAAAAAAAAAAAGATTTTTAAGTGACAATTAAAATGCAGAGAGTCTTTAAATGATTCCAAATAATAACTGTCACAATTTGAAAATGTCTCAAATTATAACCATTATCCTACATATTTTAATCAATTTTTATATAATGTGTTCTTTCCATAGTTAAACTCAGCCACAGGGGATGCACAAACCAGTGTGTTTCTTTGTGCCGGTCCCAAGCCGGGATAAATGCGGAGGGTTACGTCAGGAAGGGCATCCGGTGTAAAATTTTGCCAAATCAATATGCGGACAACAATACAAATTTTCATACCGGATCGGTCGAGCCCCGGGTTAACAACGACCGTACTGTTGCTGGTGGAAATTGGACTACTGTTGGCCGAAGAAGAATTTGGAGAAGAAGAGGTGGGAGAGGCAGGAGGAAAGTAAAGAGAGTGGAACTGAGGGTAGGAACTTTGAATGTTGGCAGTATGACTGGTAAGGGTAGAGATTTAGCAGATATGTTGGAGAGAAGGAAGGTTGATATATTGTGGGTGCAAGAGACTAAATGGAAGGGGAGTAAGGCCAGGTGGATTGGAGGTGGATTCAAATTGTTCTATCATGGTGGGGATGGGAGGAGAAATGGGGTAGGAGTTATTCTGAAGGAACAGTATGTCAAGAGTGTTTCGGAGGTGAAAAGAGTGTTAGGCAGAGTAATGATTATGAAGCTGGAAATTGGAGGTGTGATGATGAATGCATATATGCACCGCAAGTTGGGTGTACAATGGGTGAGAAAGAAGATTTTTGGAGTGAGTTGGATGAAGTGATGAACAGTGTACCCAAGGGACAAAAAGTGGTGATTGGAGCATATTTCAATGGGCATGTTGGTGAAGGGAACAGTGGAGATGAAGAGGTGATGGGTAGGTATGGTGTCAAAGATAGGAATGAAGAAGGTCAGAAGATAGTGGATTTTGCCAAAAGGATGGACATGGCTGTGGTGAATACATATTTTAAGAAGAGGGAGGAACATAGGGTTACGCACAAGAGTGGAGGAAGATGCACACAGGTAGATTACAGTACATCCTATGCAGAAGAGTTGATCTGAAGGAGATTGAAGACTGCAAAGTGGCGGCAGGGGAAAGTGTAGTTAAGCAGCATAGGATGGTGGTCTGTGGGATGACTTTGGAGAGCAAGAAGAGGAAGAGAGTGAGGACAGAGCCAAGGATCAAATGGTGGAAGTTGAAAAAGGAAGACTGCAAGGTTGAGTTTAGGGAGGAGGTGAGACAGATACTGGGTGGCAGTGAAGAGTTACCAGACAGCTGGGAAACTACAGCAGATGTAGTAAGGGTCACAGCAAAAAGGGTGCTTGGCGTGACATCTGGAAAGAGGAAGGAGGAAAAGGAAACTTGGTGGTAGAATGAGGAAATACAGGAGAGTATACAGAGGAAGAGGATGGCAGAGAAGAACTGGGATAGTCAGAAAGATGCAGAAAGTAGACAAGAGTACAAGGAGATAAGGCACAAGGTGAAGAGAGAGGTGGCAAAGGCTAAAGAAAAGGTGTATGATGAGTTGTATGAAAGGCTGGACACTAAGGAGGGAGAAAAGGACTTGTACCGATTGGCTATACATAGGGACCGAGCTGGGAAAGATGTGCAGCAGGTTAGGGTGATAAAGGATAAAGATGGAAATGTACTCGCAAGCGAGGAAAGTGTGTTGAGCAGATGGAAAGAGTACTTTGAGAGGCTGGTGAATGAAAAGAACAAGAGAGAAAAGAGGTTGGATGATGTGGAGATAGTGAATCAGGAAGTGCAACGGATTAGCAAGGAGGAAGTAAGGACAGCTATGAAGAGGATGAAAAAGGGAAAGGCCATTGGTCCAGATGATATACATATAGAAGCATGGAGGTGTCTAGGAGAGATGGCAGTGGTGTTTTTAACCAGATTGTTTAATGGAATCTTGGAAAGTGAGAGGATGCCTGAGGAGTGGAGAAGAAGTGTACTGGTGCTGATATTTAAGAATAAGGGGGATGTGCAGGACTGTAGTAACTACAGAGGAATAAAATTGATGAGCCACAGCATGAAGTTATGGGAAAGAGTAGTGGAAGCTAGGTTAAGAAGTGAGGTGATGATTAGTGAGCAGCAGTATGGTTTCATGCCAAGAAAGAGCACCACAGATGCAATGTTTGCTCTGAGGATGTTGATGGAGAAGTTTAAAGAAGGCCAGAAGGAGTTGCATTGCGTCTTTGTGGAGCTGGAAAAAGCATATGACAGGGTGCCTCGAGAGGAGCTGTGGTATTGTATGAGGAAGTCGGGAGTGGCAGAGAAGTACAGTTAGGTCCTGTGGTGTGTGGCCGGCTAAATATTCCTGCCATCACCCCACGGCCGCCAGATGGAGCTCTCCCAACAGCGTGGACATTCCCCGAATTCCAGCAGGGCCTCATGGACTTTGTAGTTTACAGTAATCCCTCACCTATCGCGGGGGTTATGTTCTAGAGCCCCCCGCGATAGGTGAAAATCCGCGAAGTAGTGACCTATATTTATTTTATTATTTATACATATTTTAAGGCTTTAGAAACCCTTCCCACACTCTTATAAACCTTTCTCACTCTCTTGTTAACCTTTCCCACGCTCTTATAAACACTTCCTATGCTCTTAAACACTTTCTACATTCTTAAACACCTCAGACCAACACTGCACACTGCACGCAGCGATCAGACGTCAATGTGTCTGCACTCGCTTTGTGAAGGGGGGCAGCTGAACTCACTCTGAGCAGAAATGGACTTTGTGCTGCTTCTGCCAAAATGCCTGCTTGTCGCTCTGCGCGTTCGGAAGGAGGAGTGTGTGTGTGTGTGTGGGTGTGTGAGAGCTGAACGCACCTTCGCTCAAACCCCCCCCTCCCCGGAAGCGCAGTACGCTCCTGCCACTTCGCATTGTCAAGGGGGTGGGGAGCTGAATGAACGCTAAGGAGAAGTGGACTTTGTGCTGGCTTTGTGCTGCTTGTCGCTCTGCGTGTCAATAACTTTAAGCCTGTACATCACCAATTTTCCTGTCTCACTGTCTTGTCTTGCGTGAAGTTAAAATGTTTTATAATAGTGAGATGTTACTCATATCCTTAGCCCGACATCCACATATCATATGTGTTAACAAAGTGTGTTTTATAAGTTTACATGTGTTTAAAGCATGTGGGATGGGTATTTTAAGGCTTAAACTATAAAAATGTTTATTTATATGGTCTTTCTATATCGCGGATTTCTCCTGTTGCTGATGGGTCTGGAACATAACTTCCGCGATAGGCGGGCAATCACTTGTATTTAAAAACCCGCGAAGTCGTGAATCCGCGAAAAGTGAACCGCGAAGTAGCAAGGGATTACTGTATATGCACATCCGTGCTGGATACCATGGAGACCACGAGGAGTCGCTGTGGGGAGGCTACTGGACTCTTACTTGCCCTATAACCCGGAGGTGCGTCATGATCACATGACAAGAGGAAACGACGTGCTTCCGGGTTGAAGAAAGGAGCTTTTTATCCGACCCGAAATTCATGATCATGAATCGGAATTCTGTTCATTATCACATGGACAGAAGGGAGAAACACTTCCGGGTCAGGGACTATATAAAGGACTCTGGGAAACCAGTACACTGAGCTGAGCTGGGAGGAAGGGTGGTGAAGTGTCTGGGAGTGTGGAGGATTAATTATTGTAGTGTTTATTGATTTATGAATATTGTGGAGTGGAGGGTGCTTTGTGCACATTATTGTCTAAATAAAAGTAATATTTGGACTTTTACCTGGTGTCTGGAGTCGAGTCAGAGGGTTCAAGAGGACGACAAAAGCCTCTACTGCAACAGTCCATAAATATTTGGACAGAGACAACTTTTTTCTAATTTTGGTTCTGTACATTACCACAATGAATTTTAAATGAAACAACTCAGATGCAGTTGAAGTGCAGACTTTTAGTGGGGCGAACAAAACGATTGCATAAAAATGTGAGGCAACTAAAGCATTTTTTAACACAATCCCCTCATTTCAGGGGCTCAAAAGTAATTGGACAATTGACTCAAAGGCTATTTCATGGGCAGGTGTGGGCAAGTCCGTCATTATGTCATTATCAATTAAACAGATAAAAGGCCTGGAGTTGATTTGAGGTGTGGTGCTTTCATGTGGAAGATTTTGCTGTGAACAGACAACATGCGGTCAAAGGAGCTCTTAATACAGGTGAAAGAAGCCATCCTTAAGCTGCGAAAACAGAAAAAACCCGAGAAATTGCTACAATACGAGTGGCAAAATCTACAGTTTGGTACATCCTGAGAAAGAAAGCAAGCACTGGTGAAGTCAGCAATGCAAAAAGACCTGGACGTCCACGGAAGACAACAGTGGTGGATGATTGCAGAATCATTTCCATGATGAAGAGAAACCCCTTCACAACAGCCAACCAAGTGAACAACACTCTCCAGGGGGTAGGCGCATCGATATCCAAGTCTACCATAAAGAAAAGACTGCATGAAAGTAAATACAGAGGGTACACTGCAAGGTGCAAGCCACTCATAAGCCTCAAGAATAGAAAGGCTAGATTGGGCTTTGCTAAAGAACATCTAAAAAAGCCAGCACAGTTCTGGAAAAACATTCTTTGGACAGATGAAACCAAGATCAAACTCTACTAGAATGATGGCAAGAATAAAGTATGGAGAAGGCGTGGAACAGCTCATTATCCAAAGCATACCACATCATCTGTAAAACACGGTGGAGGCAGTGTGATGGCTTGGGCGTGCATGGCTGCCAGTGGCACTGGGACACTAGTGTTTATTGATGATGTGACACAGGACAGAAGCAGCCGAATGAATTCTGAGGTGTTCAGAGACATACTGTCTGCTCAAATCCAGCTAAATTCAGTCAAATTGATTGGGCGGCGTTTCATGGTACAGATGGACAATGACCCAAAATATACAGCCAAAGCAACCCAGGAGTTTATTAAAGCAAAGAAGTGGAAAATTCTTGAATGGCCAAGTCAGTCACCTGGGGCCTCATGTATAAACGGTGCGTACGCACAGAAATGTTGCGTACGAACCTTTCCACGCTCAAATCGCGATGTATAAAACCTATACTTGGCGTAAAGCCACGCACAATTCCACGGTAACTCATACCTTGGCGTACGCAATTTGTCCGCTCGGTTTTGCAGACTGGCGGCACCCAGCGTCAAAGCAGTGCTACTGTTCCATTGTGGTTACCCTTTCTTAGATCCGGCGGCTTTATCAAATACACCGAAATTAACCACATATCGTTCATAAATTTAATGCATCTGATTGTAATTAACCTGTAACAATATAATGGTCCACAGAATGGTCAAACTACTGTTCCTGTGTGCTCATCCTTTCTTTCTTAGCTCCACATTCCTGACGCAGCTTTATAAATACACTGAAATTAACTGCATATTGTTTATTAGTGTAATGCATCTGATTGTAATTAACCTGTAACAATATAATGGGCCAGGGAATAGCCATAGTATTCCAAATACCATAACTGCTTTAGCGTTGTTACGCTCACTGCATCTTGTTCTTCTTTTTGCTGCTCCCATTAAGGGTTGCCACTGCAGATCATCTTTTTCCATATTACTCTCACTGCACCACTCGGAGTATTTATATCACTGTATCTGAGTGTGAATCACAGCAGCAGATGATCGGAAAGAGAATTATCGGTATACAGTTTCAAGTACACACTACCTCAACCACGGCAAAAAGCGTCAAAGCCTTTCCTGTACGGACCTCGCGTTTCAGAAACAGTTTCATCCCAAGAACTATAAACGCACTCAATCAGTCCATCAAGTGCTCCTTGTAGAACTGTTTGTACTTATAAGTACAATCACCTCACTGTAAACGTACACTACAGTTATAATATTGCACAACCTGCGCTACTTTATAAAGCGCGTATGATGACAATATCATTTTTAAGATGAAATGCAGCAAAATATGTTGCTTATAGTATACAGATAAAACTTTAACTTCATTTAAATAATCTGTATTGTTAATAATTAAACATGTGAGGACACGGTGGCGCAGCGTATAGCTAGTTCAAGGATAGCTCCTGCCTTGCGCTGTATTCTTGCTGGTGCTGACGCGACACTGGAAGGATAGACGAATAGAATAATTAAACATGTACTACGAAGATATTTCAATGTTCCTTAAAAGTTTTGAAGAATCGGCGTTCTAAGCTTACAAATGGCTTAACGTCTATTACAGAGCTGATTGTGTGGCGATTGGAGAAAGAAAAGTATGGACAGGAATTGGAGGTTAGTACGTTTGAAAGAGACAGTACTTCTGTAATAAATTATTTCATCGAAGGTCGCACATGGTGCAGCAAGCCTCTTGCGTGAGATATGAACAATCACTGCGCCACCGTGTTCCCATGTTTAATAACATGTTTTCATTCCTATCATCATGAAAATGATATCACGTATACATCTCAGTATTTTAATTATTCAGAGAGCTGTAATATCTCGAATGTAATGCATTCTGTGTCCTGTCGGAGAAAGAGAAAGAACGGAAGCACGTAGTGATTCACACACATAGAGCACATAGAAGATCAAATATAGAACAAAGCATTTAACGTGCTACTTGAAAAACTAGTAAAATAAACGATTTTAAGATGAAGTTTATGATGTTCTACTTTAATGGCAAAAAAAAACTACGTGATTAAAGTGGAAATTTCGAGATTAAAGTTGACATTTCGTGCTTTTTTCCCACTGTGTGCCTATTTGTTTTGTCTGTACCCTAATAAGCTTTCATATGACACTCAGACGGTGGGCTACGACTCGCCTTTTCACGGCGACTTTGATATGTGATTTCTTTTTTATTTCAGGCACTGTGCGACTTTGTGAACTTGGATCTTTCGAGTTTCTCCGACACTCTGTCACTCGATCAACTTTCTTTTGTTGATTATACCACTGTTTAAACCAACAAATAGTACGTTTTTCTTTTGCCTCCACTTGGTATTCGCTGAAATTCTTATATTTTCACCAGTGCTTTTTCCATTGTCTTTTCACAGAAGGCTATTTATATTGATTTGCATATTCAAAGAGGCGTAATTCTGGGAGGAGTTGGGGCGGGACAGAAGGCACGTGCACGTACGTTACTTTTCACGCTGATCGGGATTTATGTAGTGGAAGAACGTGAAAGTATGCGTGCGCACAGATTCCTGCATCTGGATTTTTCTGTGCGTACGCACAATCCCGCTTTTGTGCTTACGCCATGTTATAGTGTGAGTTCTACGCATGGCGTTATACATGAGGCCCCTGATCTTAACCCAATTGAGCATGCATTTCACTTGTTGAAGACTAAACTTCAGACAGAAAGGCCCACAAACAAACAGCAACTGAAAGCCGCTGCAGTAAAGGCTTGGCAGAGCATTAAAAAGGAGGAAACCCAGCATCTGGTGATGTCCATGAGTTCAAGACTTCAGGCTGTCATTGCCAGCAAAGGGTTTTCAACCAAGTATTAGAAATGAACATTTTATTTCCAGTTATTTAACTTGTCCAATTACTTTTGAGCCCCTGAAATTAAGGGATTGTGTTAAAAAATGCTTTAGTTGCCTCACATTTTTATGCAATCGTTTTGTTCACCCCACTGAATTAAAGCTGAAAGTCTACACTTCAACTGCATCTGGGTTGTTTCATTTAAAATTCATTGTGGTAATGTACAGAATCAAAATTAGAAAAAAGTTGTCTCTGTCCAAATATTTATGGACCTAACTGTATGTAAGAGTTGTACAGGATATGTACGAGGGAAGTGGGGCAGTGGTGAGGTCTGCGGTAGGAGTGATGGATGCATTCAAGGTGGAGGTGGGATTACATCAGGGATCGGCTCTGAGCCCTTTCTTATTTGCAGTGGTGATGGACAGGTTGACAGACGAGATTAAACAGCAGTCCCCATGGACTATGATGTTTGCTGATGACATTGTGACCTGTAGCAATAGTAGGGAGCAGGTTGAGGAGACCCTGGAGAGGTGGAGATATGCTGTAGAGAGGAGAGGAATGAAGGTCATTAGGAACAAGACAGAATACATGTGTGTAAATGACAGGAAGGTCATTGGAAAGGTGAGGATGCAGTGAGTAGAGTTGGCGAAGGTTGATGAGTTTAAATACTTGGGATCAACAGTACAGAGTAATGGGGATTGTGGAAGTAAGGTGAAAAAGAGAGTGCATGCAGGGTGGAATGGGTGGAGAAGAGTGTCAGGAGTAATTTGTGACAGACGGGTATCAGCAAGAGTGAAAGGGAAGGTCTACAGGACGGTAGTGAGACCAGCTATGTTATATGGGATGGAGACAGTGGCACTGACCAGAAAGCAGGAGACAGAGCTGGAGATAGCAGAGTTAAAGATGCTAAGATTTGCACTGGGTGTGACAAGGATGGATAGGATTAGAAATGAGTACATTAGAGGGTCAGCTCAAGTTGGACGGTTGGGAGACAAAGTCAGAGAGGCAAGATTGCGTTGGTTTGGACATGTGCAGAGGAGAGATGCTGGGTATATTGGGAGAAGGATGCTAAGGGTTGAGCTGCCAGGGAAGAGGAAAAGAGGAAGGCCTAAGTGAAGGTTTATGGATGTGGTGAGAGAGGACATGCAGGTGATGGGTGTAACAGAGCAAGATGCAGAGGAAAGAAAGATATGGAAGAAGATGATTCACTGTGGCAAGCCCTAATGGGAGCAGCCGAAAGAAGATGAAGAAGTGTTCTTTCCATATTTAAGCTTGTTAGAAATTTCACTTTAACGATCTATGCATTTTATCCATCCATCCATCCATCCTCTTCCGCTTATCCAAGGTCGGGTCGCGGGGGCAGCAGCTTGAGCAGAGATGCCCAGACTTCCCTCTCCCCGGCCACTTCTTCTAGCTCTTCCGGGAGAATCCCAAGGCGTTCCTAGGCCAGCTGAGAGACATAGTCCCTCCAGCGTGTCCTGGGTCTTCCCTGGGGCCTCCTCCCGGTTAGACGTGCCCGGAACACCTCACCAGGGAGGCGTCCAGGAGGCATCCTGATCAGATGCCCGAGTCACCTCATCTGACTCCTTTCGATGCGGAGGAGCAGCGGCTCTACTCTGAGCCCCTCCCGGATGACTGAGCTTCTCACCCTATCTTTAAGGGAAAGCCCAGACATCCTGCGGAGGAAACTCATTTCAGCCGCTTGTATTCGCGATCTCGTTCTTTCGGTCACTACCCATAGCTCATGACCATAGGTGAGGGTAGGAATATAGATCGACTGGTAAATTGAGAGCTTCGCCTTGTGGCTCAGCTCCTTTTTCACCACGACAGACCGATGCAGCGCCCGCATTACTGCGGATGCCGCACCGATCCGCCTGTTGATCTCACTCTCCATTCTTCCCTCACTCGTGTACAAGACCCCGAGATACTTGAACTCCTCCACTTGGGGCAGGATCTCGTCACCAACCCTGAGAGGGCACTCACCCTTTTCCGGCTGAGGACCATGGTCTCGGATTTGGAGGTGCTGATTCCCATCCCAACCGCTTCACACTCGGCTGCGAACCGATCGAAACAGAGCTGAAGATCACGGCCTGATGAAGCAAACAGGACAACATCATCTGCAAAAAGCAGTGACCCAATCCTGAGTCCACCAAACCGGACCCCCTCAACACCCTGGCTGCGCCTAGAAATTCTGTCCATAAAAGTTATGGACAGAATCGGTGACAATGGGCAGCCCTGGCGGAGTCCAACTCTCACTGGAAACAGGTTCGACTTACTGCCGGCAATGCGGACCAAGCTCTGGCCCCGATCGTACAGGGCCCGAACAGCCCTTATCAGGGGTCCGGTACCCCATACTCTCGGAGTACCCCCCACAGGATTCCCTGAGGGACACGGTCGAATGCCTTTTCCAAGTCCACAAAACACATGTAGACTGGTTGGGCAAACTCCCATGCACCCTCCAGGACCCTGCTAAGGGTGTAGAGCTGGTCCAATGTTCCCCGACCAGGACGAAAACCACACTGTTCCTCCTGAATCCGAGGCTCGACTATCTGACGAACCCTCCTCTCCAGGACCCCCGAATAGACTTTTCCAGGGAGGCTGAGGAGTGTGATCCCTCTGTAGTTGGAACACACCCTCCGGTCCTCTTTCTTAAAGAGGGGGACCACCACCCCGGTCTGCCAATCCAGAGGCACTGGTCTGATGTCCATGCGATGTTGCAGAGGCGTGTCAACCAAGACAGTCCTACAACATCCAGAGCCTTGAGGAACTCCGGGCGTATCTCATCCACCCCCCGGGGCCCTGCCACCAAGGAGTTTTTTGACCACCTCGGTGACCTCAGTCCCAGAGATGGGGGAGCCCACCTCTGAGTCCCCAGGCTCTGCTTCCTCACTGGAAGGCATGTTAGTGGGATTGAGGAGGTCTTCGAAGTATTCCCCCCACCGACCCACAACGTCCCGAGTCGAGGTCAGCAGCGCACCAACCCCACCATATACAGTGTTGACACTGCACTGCTTCCCCTTCCTGAGACGCCGGATGGTGGACATGAATCTCCTTGAAGCCGTCCGAAAGTCGTTCTCCATGGCCTCCCCAAACTCCTCCCATGCCCGAGTTTTTGCCTCAGCAACCACCAAAGCCGCATTCCACTTGGCCTGCCGGTACCTATTAGCTGCCTCCAGAGTCCCACAGGACAAAAGGGTCCTGTAGGACTCCTTCTTCAGCTTGACAGCATCCCTCACTGCCTGTGTCCACCAACGGGTTCGGGGATTGCCGCCACGACAGGCACCGACCACCTTACGGCCACAGCTCCAGTCAGCTGCCTCAACAATAGAGGCACTGAACATGGCTCATTCGGACTCAATGTCCCCCACCTCCCTCGGGATGTGGTCGAAGTTCTGCCGGAGGTGGGAGTTGAAGCTACTTCTGACAGGGGGCTCTGCCAGACGTTCCCAGCAGACCCTCACAACACGTTTGGGCCTACCAGGCCTGACCGGCATCCTCCCCCACCATCGAAGCCATCTCACCACCAGGTGGTGATCAGTTGACAGCTCCGCCCCTCTCTTCACCCGAGTGTCCAAGACATGTGGCCGCAAGTCCAATGACACGACCACAAAGTCGAACATCGAACTGAGGCCTAGGGTGTCCTGGTGCCAAGTGCACATATGAACACCCCTATGCTTGAACATGGTTTTTGTTATGGACAATCCGTGACGAGCACAGAAGTCCAATAACAAAACACCGCTCTGGTTCAGATCGGGGGGCCATTCCTCCCAATCACGCCCTTACAGGTCTCACTGTCATTGCCCACGTGAGCATTGAAGTCTCCCAGCAGAACGAGAGAGTCCCCAGAAGGTATGCCCTCTAGCACCCCCTCCAGGGACTCCAAAAAGGGTGGGTACTCTGAACTGCTGTTCGGTGCATACGCACAAACAACAGTTAGGACCCGTCCCCCCACCTGAAGGCGGAGGGAGGCTACCCTCTCGTCCACCGGGGTAAACCCCAATGAACAGGCTCCAAGTCGGGGTGCAATAAGTATACCTACACCCGCTTGGCGCCTCTCACCGGGGGCAACTCCAGAGTGGTAGAGAGTCCAGCCCCTCTCAAGGAGATTGGTTCCAGAGTCCATGCTGTGCGTCGAGGTGAGTCCGTCTATATCTAGCCAGAACCTCTCAACCTCGCGCACTAGCTCAGGCTCCTTCCCCTTCAGAGAGGTGATATTCCACGTCCCAAGAGCCAGCTTCTGTAGCCGAGGATCGGACCGCCAAGGTCCCCGCCTTCGGCCACCACCCAACTCACACTGCACTCGACCTCCTTGGCCCCTCCCATAGGTGGTGAGCCCATGGGAAGGGGGACACACGTTGCCTCTTCGGGCTGTGCCCGGCCGAGCCCCATGGGTGCAGGCCCGGCCACCAGGCGCTCGCCATTGAGCCCCACCTCCAGGCCAGGCTCCAGAGGGGGGCCCCGGTGACCCACGTCCGGGCAAGGGAAAACGCCGTCCAAAGTTTTCATTCATCATAGGAGGTTTGTTTAACCGCTCTTTGTCTCATTCCTCACCTAGGACCAGTTTGCCTTGGGTGGCCCTACCAGGGGCATAAAGCCCCGGACAACAGAGCTCCTAGGATCATTGGGACACGCAAACCCCTCCAACACGATAAGGTGGCGGTTAAAGGAGGGGCTATGCATTTTAATTGAATTAAATTAATTCTTTTATGGGTGGCCCATGAGTTTATTTTTATTCACAAATGACCAACAAAATCTTAGTACAAGAAAACAAAAATGTACTTTTTAGTGCATTTTTGAATAAAATCTTGTCACTTAAACATCTTTTTTTATATATATACTAGGGTGCTTCGCCCCCTGCTCGCTTTGCTTGCCAACCCCCATGTTTGGTTTTCCTGGACACACTTTTAAGATTTTTTTTTCTTTGAATTGTTGCTATTTCATTAGTTTCACTTTTATTTCAGAACTTCTGTAAAAACAATATTTGGAATCTTTCGAGTCCAAATATGCTGAATCTTTTAATTGAGGTCAGTGAGACATGTGTTTAATGACTTTGTCAGGTTAGAGATAATGAAAACTGGAATTCAAAAGACCCCAAAAAAAACGTAGGCACGAAACACATGCAGAGCAAGATACAGAATATGAAAGCAGCAAAAATACGAAAGTGTCAAAAAAAAAACTAAACTTCGCATTATCGCAAATAAAGAGAAATTATTACTCTGAGAAATAACTAAAAGGCGAATAGAGATCGAATATATGGACACAGGTGATATGTCAGAAGTATGTAAATATTGTAAGGCTTTGAAGTTTAAGTCAGAGAATTTCAAAAACGTGTTTTGCCTCACATGCATTTATTGGTTACTTTACAAAAAAAATTATTAACTGATGATGATGTTGATCGCTTTGTCTGTGCTGAAATTCCAAACAGAAAAACCTTTCCTGAATTATCTCTAACCTGCTCTGCAGGTGTTTGGCCCTTTTGTTTTGTAACCTCTTTATGACTTTTCACTTTGTTTTCTACTCTGTCTTTTATCTCTGACCTTGCTTTGTCCTGCTTTTTTTTCAATGACACCTGGTCTGTGGTGATTATTTTCCCTTTTTCGAGTATTAATTTCCGTTTGTTTGCGCTACTGCTGTCAGAGGGGGACATTTTTTTTTGTGCACTGGGTGGTTCCATTAGGCACCCATTGTTGGGACTGGGGGTGAGAAGTTAAAAGGCTGTCTGCAGGATGTAGGTATTTGCCATATTGCAAAGGAGTCATTTTGGCTGGTTGAGATTACAAACAATACCAAGTTGTGATAACAGAACTGCTCCTTCCTTGGAGGATGTCTGTATTTACCTGAAATTAACATGTTTGACAATATTGGTTTCTAATCAGCAGATCTGTACTCATTAATGGTTGGTAACAATACATTTTGTTAACTTGTGTTTTCATTAATTGTTAAACCCAGGAAATTTAGATGTGCCATTGATTAAACCGATTGTCCAAGACTGACAATGGCAGGGACTAAAGGAGATTTAAACTCCTGGACAGGAGAGGAACGGTCCACTGAGAATGCTGCCAAGATACTCGCAGAGAGCACAGGGGCTCGTAGGCAGACTGAGGTACATGGCTGGCACGACGTGAGGCACAATGACGGCAACACTTACTTCCAGGGAGGAAGAGACAGCTCCACAAGGAAATGCCAGTTGTGGGTCCAGCGAGAGAGGGAAGCCGCATGAAAGGACCGAGCAAAGCTGGTGGACAAGAAGTGAGGCGTGCCTAGGTCACAGCAACACAAGGAGTGTGGAAAAAAGAACGACGAGGAGATACTGACAGGGATTCCACGATTTGACAAATTACTTTGTCTTCTGTCGGGAAACGAGTGTCCTGTGAACAGAGTGCATTGGTGGACAGTTGGATGATTAATTGTTGGGGTAACAGTGCACAAACTGGACTCGGCACCCCTAAAGGTTGTATCCTCCAATTCTTGTTTTTAACGGACCTTTAGAGTGTGGACTGTGTGTTTTCCTTTTAAAAAAAGGAAATTCGTTCCTGATATGTTTAGATTCTGTTATGTTCGTTTATCTTTTTAATGTACTTTATATTGTCTTGTGTAATAGAACTTACTGTTGCTTTTTTTCTGAAATTGCTGTTATGTATTTCATTGTGTGTTTACTCACCGCCCAATTTAAATAAACCTGTGTGCTATTATCAGTAAATTTCAAGAGTTTCCAGTCTCTTAATAAAACTGGGTGGCGTAGTTGGATATTTTAATGGTGACTAAGTTAGATTACCTGTAAGTGTGACCAGACACCTGTCACATAAATTTTGGCGTAGTTGGTAGGGTTGGGCTTGTGAGTAACACACTTGGAAGTACTAGGCATTTTTTTTAAATCATTTTTATTTAGTTATTGATTTTGTGGGTTATTTTTACTGTGTTTTTTATTATCATCATGATGACTCCTATTTTTGCCGGTGCACCTTGGATTGCCAAGTTTAGTGGGGAAAAAGGTGATTTGAAATATGCTGAGTGGAAAGAAAAGATGCAGGGATTATTAGAAGCAGCTGAATATGGGCAATCTCAAAAGGTCAGTATTGTGATGGGAGCATTGATTGGGGATGCCAAACGGGAAGTCAGTGTGTTGAGTGTGGAAGAAAGAGATTGTAGGGTTACAAAGATTTTTCTTTTTCTAGATGGATTATATGGTGACCAAGTCCCATTAGCTACTCTGATGTCCCAGTTCTACAGTTGTCTACAAAGAACTAATGAACCTTTTAGGGCTTTTGTTCTTAGATTGAGGGAACTTCATTGCAGGTTACAACGGCGTAGTGCAGCCCAGCCCCCTCCGATATACAGCTGCGAGATCAGCTGTTGTTGGGCCTCCATGACAGTGAACGGCGACAAGCACTACGGACATTTGTGCGCCACAATCCAGATAAAACTTTTGGGGAAGTGCATCAAGAGGCTCTGCTGCTGGAAGGGGAATGTAATTATGCGGGACACAGGGAAGCAACTTGCAGAGCTATTGGTGAGTTCTCTGCAACTAACTCTCATTCACAGGCAGACTGGAGACTAGCATTCAAGGCAGAGATTCTGGGTGACCTGAAAACACAGATGAAGGAATGGACTCAGGAGCTGCTGAAGGAACTGAGGCCAGCAATTCCACAGGTTGATGCTGCCCAGCCACTAGTACACGCTCAGCCAGATAGGAGGCCTTGCACTAACAGCCATTATGCCTGGGATTCACAAGGTAGGCCCATTTGTAATCAGTGCCAACAAGCAGGTCATTTGGCCTCTAGTGTGTGCCCTACTTTTGAACTTGTGAACCCTGCAGCTGTGGGCCAGATAGCAGGGTTGGACAGTGAAACCCGAAAAGCCATATCCCCTCTTGTTGGTGAGTGTCCTGTGGTACAGGTCACCATTGAAGGCAAAACATTAAATGAACTGTTAGACACTGGATCCCAGGTTACACTGATGCAAGAGAGCCTTTTCAAGCAGCATTTTACAGATAAGATAGAAGTTGGGCAGGCCCCATTTCTTCTAACCCTGAAAGCTGCCGATGGATTGGATATCCCCTATACAGGCTACGCCACAATGGATTTTGAGGTGGCAACAGTGAAGTTATCTGCTAAAGGGGTTGTGATTGTGCAAGATGAGGTCCAAACAAGCCCATTGCTGATTGGAATGAATGTGATCTCTATTTGTTGGCATGCTGTTTTTCAGGCTCCAGAGTCACCAGTTGTACTGTCTCAAACAGCCCCCAGTACGCAGGCAGCAGGGTCTAACAGCTCTGCTATATGTCGAGCAACTAGTCAAAGGTTACATCTGCTCCTCCCTCCCTGACACGCTGGATCCTCTCCAATTTGCTTACAGAGCAAACAGATCGACAGAGGATGCCGTTGCGCTAACAATAAACATTGCCCTCACCCACCTGGAAAAAGGAAATACATATGTAAGAATGCTGTTCATAGATTACAGCTCGGCATTCAACACCATCATCCCCTCAAAACTCGTCTTGAAGCTTGACGACCTTGGGTTGGGGACGACCATCTGCAGATGGATTTTCTCTTTCCTCACAAACAGGTCCCAGGTGGTGAGAGTCGGCAAACACACATCCTCATCACTCATTTTAAACACAGGAGCGCCGCAGGGCTGTGTGCTTAGCCCCCTCTTGTATTCCTTGTTCACCCATGAATGTGTTGCAAAACACGGCACAAACACCATCATCAAGTTTGCAGACGACACAACCATCATAGGCCTTATCACTGACAATGATGAGACGGCCTACAGAGAGGAGGTGCTGGCATTGAGTAATTGGTGCCTAGATAACAACTTGTCTCTTAACGTCAGCAAAACCAAGGAGATGATTGTGGACTATCGAAAACAACAAGGCAGAGAACACCAGGCCATCTACATCAGTGGCATAGAAGTTGAAAGGGTCAACAGCTTCAAGTTCCTCGGAGTAAACATCACCAAGGATCTCTCGTGGACCCCTCACATAGACACTGTGGTCAAGAAAGCTCGCCAGCGGCTCTACTTCCTGAGGAGGCTGAGGAAGTTTGGCATGAATGCCAACATCACCTCAAACTTTTACAGGAGTGTGGTCGAGAGTCTGCTAACGGGCTGCATTACCGTCTGGTATGGGAGCTGCTCTGCCAGCAGCCGGAAATCACTACAGAGAGTGGTGAAGGCAGCAGAGCACATCACGGGCAAGAGTCTTCCTGCCATTGAAGACATTTACCTCCATCGGTGCTTGCGTAAGACAAGCAGCATCATAAAGGACCACAGCCATCCAGCACGCCAGCTGTTCTCCTTGTTACCGTCCGGCAGACGATACAGGAGTCTGGCTGCTCGGACTACAAGACTTAAGAACAGCTTTTACCACCAGGCCATTCGACTCCTCAACAGCAACACCTGAACACTTACACACACTTACATTACATCTACATTGCACTACTCACACACAAACTGTACCTGCACACACTCTGAATACTGACTGGAACATGCATCTGCACTTTATGGAATATGCATCTGCACTTATAAAACATTATCTGTGCAATAACTGTCATTTGTACTTGCTGCTCATTCAACTCATATTGCTCTATAACTTCTTTTAAAACATACACATTTTATTATATATGACTTGTCTATTTTTAACTTGTAATCTTTTTTTAAGCTTTATTGGATCTAGGCTGAGTGACTTGTTTTTCTCGTCATACACATTTCATTGTATGTTGACCCTGTGTTAACCTATATATGACAAATAAACCTAAACCTAAACCTAAACCATACCGAGGCATACCGGGAAAATGATAGATTCAGCAGATACGTACAACCAGCCTTCTGCCATAGTGTGAGGGTCTCTGCCAGAGGGGGCACGAGGGAAAAATGGGTGAAGGGACATCAGCAGAATCTACTAAATACAGGTCAAACTGCTAAGGGGAGGATGCATAAGGCAGCACAATATAATACAGCACGGCATAAGAAAGCTCAGGCTATTCCATTGCTTCCTGGAGAAAAAGTATGGCTGAGAAATAGAGGTAGACAAGGACAAGGGAAGCTGACAGGTTGGTGGAACCAAGATCTGTATGTGGTGCTGGACCAGGTAGGGGATTCTGGGGTGGTGTATAAAGTGAGACCAGAAGGGGGAGGTAGAGAGAAAAATGTGCACCGTAATGCTTTAAAGCCTTGTTGTTTGTCTCCACTAAGTGCATCAGCTACCCCAACGGCCGAACCATCTCCACCTGGACTTCCCATATATCGGTTTTGGACAATGAGAAACCCAGCCTCCAGAGAAAATGGTGATGTTCCAGACAGAGAAGCTGTGGAGTTGCGCACATCAAGGAGGCAAAATTTGGGGAGATCCCCAGCCCATTTCAGAGAATAAGAAGATTAAACCGATTGTCCGGGACTGACAATTGTTAAGTTTGGGGGGAACTGCGATCTTTACTTTCTTTTTTTATACTTTCTAATTTTCCTACTTTCATATTCTTTAACTTTCTCCACATTTGAATAGCGCATACATTTTTTTTTGAGCCTTTCGAATTGTTCTGCTGATCTTTACTTTCTTTTTTTATACTTTCTAATTTTCAAACTTTCATATTCTTTAACTTTCTCCACATTTGAATCGCACATACGTTTTTTTTTTTGAAGCCTTTCGAATGCACTGCTTTCATAATCTGCTCTGAATGTGTGTAGCGCCAATGTTTGTGAACGTCTTTATGAAGTTCTACTTTGTCTTTTACTCTGTCTTTTAATTCTGAGCCCAATTGGACATGCTTTGTTTCATTTCCACTTATTGCGGACTGATAATTACTTGCCTTATTTTCTGAATTTACACCTAGATTATTTTTTTTTTCCTTTCCAACGCTTTTGAGTCTCTTTTCTCTGCGCTGATTTCTTCTTCGCTTATTTGTCGACGTTTCATTTATAACATATGTCCTTATATGCGCTGAGACCCTGGATCTGTATGTGCTCAAATCCTTTACAAGACTGAATGTTTTGCTGCCCCGTTGTCCTATTTGATAGATTGTAAGTGGGGCGTGTCTTGCAAGAATTTCATGTTCTACATCATCGCGAGACGGTCCTGGGTCAATCTCTTGGCACAATGTCTCAAGTTTACGGTCCCCGCGAGACGCACCGTGGTAAGTCTCTTTGGCTTCACGGGTCTTTTAAATGTCTTCCGAGAAGATCATGTATCGTAGCCTTGCTTTTGCTTTCCAGGACAGGATTTCTTTGTATAATATATATATATATATATTATATCCGTTTGCTGCAAACTTCCTGCAGTGTAAACAAAGAGCTGGAAGTGGATGTTTGTTTTATCAGTGGATGAGAGGTGATTGATATATTAGCCTTTACATTAAACAAAGTCAAACAATAAACTGAAAAAGAGTAGCCTGATGCAGCTGTGTTGTTCTTATGTGTGAGTGGACGTTTCTTGTGGGGAGGGTTTCTGTTCTCTTTCTCTGATGTAGAACCCTCATCCTCATCTGAGTTCACCACTGTTGTATCATGTCTTTATTTGAAAACAATAGTGTCAGATCGGGGTGAACATAACTGAGAGAATAAAACTGAATAAAAAAAAACGCTAACCTTTAAAAGTACCATAAGTTTACACCAGCTGTTACAGACTCAAATCAATGCATGTTTTTATTGTAAACTAGTAACAATAAGAGCAGCTCAGTACTTAAAACGGTAATTCTGGGAAGTGCCCAGAATCAAGCATGTGACCCTTTGATTATGAGTCGGCAGTTCTTACCGCTGCACCACCCAAGCGGTGTGTCAGCATCATTCAATAACCCGATTTCCTTTTCTTTGGTTATATTCTTGAATAAAAGCAAACTTGTTTTGTTATACGTGTACCTTTTTTGAAAGTATTTATTTGATATTTGGACTTGTCTTCACGCATTATATACTTCATGTCAAAATTTTGTCGTTAGTACTATAACATGAAAAAAGTTTGTTTTAGTTATGTGTTCAACATTTCTTGCATTTCCTGTCATCCTACATTTACATAGATCGTTATAGACACAGAACACACATGAAATGCATGTGTTCCAAATAACTATATATTATTTACCCTATACAACTCCAGGCACCTCACACCCAGATAAACAAGACTTGAGCTGGGAGAACTTTTTGCCTGAGTTGAGCACTGCAGTGGGGGGATGGAATGGCAGCTGCTTGTGCTGATCGACACATTTACAAAACAAAAGACGTTAATGGAGAAGGTGCGAAGAAATTTAAGGTTCCCTGGGATTACAAGTTTTTACCATAGGCTTCAGGGATTCTTGTGTTAAAAAGTTAGTATGACACTGGGAAAATTGCATCGCAAACGAAGGTGACTATGTAGAAATGTGATGTAATTTGTTTTTGAAATTCTTAATAAATATAGTTTAAAAAAAGTGCAGAAACTTTTTGAACATACCTCATATATATATATATATATATATATATATATATATATATACAGTAATCCCTCCTCCATCACGGGGGTTGCGTTCCAGAGCCACCCGCGAAATAAGAAAATCCATGAAGTTGAAACCACATGTTTATATGGTTATTTTTATATTGTCATGACTGGGTCACAGATTTGCGCAGAAACACAGGAGGTTGTAGAGAGACAGGAACGTTATTCAAACACTGCAAACAAACATTTGTCTCTTTTTCAAAAGTTTAAACTGTGCTCCATGACAAGACAGAGATGACAGTTCAGTCTCACAATTAAAAGAATGCAAACATATCTTCCTCTTCAAAGGAGCAAACAAATCAATAGGGCTGTTTGGTTTTTAAGTATGCGAAGCACCGCGGCACAAAGCTGTTGAAGGCGGCAGCTCACACCCCCTCCGTCAGGAGCAGAGAGAGAGAGAGAGACAGATAAAAAAATCAATACGTGCCCTTCGAGCTTTTAAGTATGCGAAGCACCGTGCAGCATGTCACTTCACGAAGCAGCTGCACAGAAGGTAGCCAACGTGAAGATAATCTTTCAGCATTTTTAGACGAGCGTCCATATCGTCTAGGTATGCGAACAGCCCCCCTGCTCAATCCCCCTACGTCAGGATCAGAAAAAGTCAGCGCAAGAGAGAGAGAGAGAGAGAAGTAAGCTGGGTAGCTTCTCAGCCATCTGCCAATAGCGTCCCTTGTATGAAATCAACTGGGCAAACCAACTGAGGAAGCATGTACCAGAAATTAAAAGACCCATTGTCCGCAGAAATCCGCGAACCAGCAAAAAATCCGCGATATATATTTAAATATGCTTACATATAAAATCCGCAATGGAGTGAAGCCGCGAAAGGCGAAGCGCGATATAGCGAGGGATCATTGTATATATATATATATATATATATATATATATATATATATATATATATATATATATATATATATTGTGGCAGCCTCCCTGGCTGACGGTGATTCCCCAACCTCCCGCAGGGCTCCATGGAAGTTCACAGGCGGAGGAGATCCTGCAGGGCCTTGATGGCTCGTGGTCAGCGGAACAGGACAAGGGGAGCCCAAGTTCACCGCTGACCGAAAAGATTTAGAAGCAAATATGCAAGCAGCAGCAGTAGTTCTAGTAGTTGTAGTACTATCACATGTACAGAATACAGTGAAATTCTTACTTGTATATATCACCACTCTCTTGACTCATGCTACAAGTACTGTATAATATATTGATAATAACAAAAGTCTTAATCACAATATCTTGAAAAAATAAATGGCATTTAAAATATGTTAACTATAAATAATATCTGGATATGTGAAGAATACAAAAGAAAAATTATATGTGTATTTAAACACACTTATTCAATATGAGTAAACTTTAAATCAAAATATTATGAAATAAGTGCTGCTGTTATTACTAAATATGCATATTTTCTTACAAAATCCAATTAAATTCACTAACTTGTAATGAGTATAAATTTTAATATACAGTACTGTATAATTATAAAGATGCAACCAACTTTGTATGGCGTGTGACAGTAGATGGTGCTATACCAGCACTCAACCCGACACAGACAGACACTGAGACAGCCAAGTCCAAATGCACACTATATTTATTTTTCTTTTGCACAACACACAGTGCATCAACCACCACAACTGAGTCGCAGTCCTTTTACTTTCTTTTACTTTGTTTGTTTCTTCTCTGCCACCTCCATTTCTGTCCCGCAAGCTTCGTCCACCTTACACCCAACTCTGGCCTCTTGAATGGAGTGAGGCAGCTCCTTTTATACTGCACCTGGATGTGCTCTAAGTGCTCCCTGATGGCCTTCCTGCAACACTTCCTGGTGTTGCAGAAGTGCTGCATGGGCACCCGGAAGCACTCCGGGTGTACCTGGTTCCTGTTCCGGCAGCACTTCCTGGTGTGGTGGCACTTCTGCAGTCCATAGCTCTGGAACCATCCAGGCTCCCCCTGGTTGGTGGCCACGGCCCCCCACAGGGATGAGCTTCCAAGCTCCATGGCCCCCATACAATCCAGGGAGACCGCCCTCTTGCGTCCCATGGGAAGATACTGCCCCTCTCCCAGTCCTTCCCTTCTCCAGGCATCCCGGTGGGGCAAGGTCCCTGGTTGTCTATTACAGGTGGTAATTAATAACATACTTCAAACAATAATTCATATGAAAGCAAATACTACATATAAATAAAAGATGTATATACTGTATTAAATTTATATTGTAACAGTTGAGGTGGTTATCGACCTCTTGAACCCTCAGGTACCACACAAGACACCAGGTGAAAGTACAGGTACTATTCTTTTTATTATAAATACATGCACTAAGCACCCTCCACTCCACACTACTCATACAAATATCAATTCTTTCTCTACACAATTCTCTCTCTCCTTCTCTCCCAGACAAGTAGCTACCCTTCCTCCCAGCTCAGCTCAGTGTTTGGGCTTTCCCACAGTCCTTTTATACCCCCTGACCCAGAAGTGGTTCCTGTCCAACAATCTACAAGTCCTCATTACTTCCGGGTCAGAGTAAAAGTCCTTTTCCTCAACCCGGAAGCACGTCGTTCCTTCTGGTCATGTGATCATGACGCACTTCCGGGTTATAGGGCACGTAGCAGTCTGAAAGCCTCCCCACAGCGGCTCCCGGTGGTCCCCATGGTATCCAGCAGGGCTGTGTATACAAACTACAAGGTCCATAAGGCCCTGCTGGACTTCGGAAAACCTCCATGCTGTTGGGAGGGCTCCACCTGGCGGCCTGGAGGTATGGGCCGGAATATTTAGCCGGCCATCCATCACAATATATTAAAATTCAAGTTTCAAAAAACTTCCATGTAACACTAATTTTAGTAGCCTTTCATAGATTACTGAAAATCCTGGCCTCCCTTTTACAATTGAGTAGTGAACATTTCACTACAATTTATTAAAACCCTCAGAGGCAAAAGGCAATTTGGTCACAGAATAGGAGATGTAAAATATATTAATTGTTTCTTGCTCTTTATCTGTATAATTCAGAATAAACAGTTAACATATTTAATTATAACTTAAATATAAAATTCAGTTTTACTGATAGTTTTTAACCTTTAAAATATGTGAGTTGATTTATATCTAATGCCTAAGTGGTTGTAAAGACATAAGCAGTTTTTTCTTGTATATACAGCACACAATTTAAGGAGCTAATTTTTCATCCTATTATTAGTAAACACAATGCTACCTTATACATATTATACACAAGCACAGAGTGTGGTGAAATTTTACAAGATTCAAAAGCCTTTTTCATCAGACTGTGCAAGCCAAGGATAGAGAATATCGTCAATAAGTGAAATAGATATGCACAGTTTCTCCTCAGTGAAAGTCTGTCTGTTTATTATGGTTTTATGCACATACAAGATTGGTAGCTGATTGCATGATGCTGCATCTGAGAAAAACATTGAAAAGGTCAGCAGTTAAAGTAAATTAAGCAGTCAGCAATGAAGTGTGTTGGACTGGAAGTGGTTACTGATAACAGGCACATGTAAATGGTGTAAAATTAAGTCTTCTTAAGTTAATTTAATGAAACTACAGAACCTGTAATAAAAAAAAAATTAACTTTGACACTGTGGCGCCACTTGCCTCATCTTTTTTCATAACAAGCATGATAAGACATATTCAGCTGTACTTTTTTGGCATTAACAATAAGAATTTGAAGTGCATACCAGCCAGTAGGTTTTGTACTTTGCAATGTAATGTATAGTGACAGTAAATGTGGCCTGCTGGCGGGAGCAAAAGAAACTTTTGTGAAAGATATTACAAAAGGCAAGTTAAAGTTTGAAGTGGGTCAATAATAATAAAGAGAGAAAGAGTGGAATGAACAAAACAATGTATAAACAAAAAATAAACAACGGTCTTTCTGGGGTTTATTGTCCTATTACACATGCAAATAACACTTATCTAGTATTGGTAAATTTATGATATTTTATCAAGCCTGGTTAAAACTGTTTATTCTGGTTGTTTTTTAATTATTCTTCTATTGTTGTTATTAGCTTATTGTTCCCTTTACAGTACATTTTGTTCTATTAAATTTTAAATAAATGGGAAAAGAACATTTGAAAATTGTCAACATTCTGATTTCTGATGTGAGATAGGACTACTTTTGTTTTAGGTCCTTTTACTGATTGTTCACAAAACACATACAGCTAACATACTGTAGCTTTTCCAAAGGACATGCAGAGAGTCACTGAATGAAGTGACAATGCATACTGTAGTTAAAGTAGGGAAGTGCATGCAGTTACAAGTAAAATTAAGAATTATAATATAAAGGAAGACGAGTGTGCAAATATGTGTCTTTTATATATAGTAGGTCAAGAAGTGCACTAACAGATGTAATTACATGCAGTAGATGAGCTGAAAGCATTTATGGTTTTAAAGCCTTCTAATCTTCTCTTCTCTTTGATCTATGTAAAGTTTCATTCAACCGTGTATTACATTAAAGAACATTACTAAGTGCTGCAGTACTTTGAACTTCCACAAATAAAGGTTGTGGTATCAGTGATATGAAAAATGATTTCCTGGTCTTTTTTTTTTAAGTAACTGAAAATTTGTTGGGGACAGGATATGTTTAGAGCCATTTGTTTACTTTTTACTTTACTAGATACAGCATTTCAAATGGGTGCTGCTTTAGGGTTAGTTTCTTGTTCTTTATACCTTGCTTCACTTTGTTAAGTACTGTACAAAATGTTGTGCACTAAATACAAATTATACTATTTTCTAAAAATCTTAGACATTTAGGCAAAACAATATGTGGAAGATTGCATCCTCCTCAATTAAGGCTTCTAATTTGTACTGGTGAGTGTATGCTTGGTGTGTGGGTGTGTTTGTGTGTGTCCTGCGGTGGGTTGGCACCCTGCCCAGGATTGTTTCCTGCCTTGTGCCCTGTGTTGGCTGGGATTGGCTCCAGCAGACCCCCGTGACCCTGTGTTCGGATTCAGCGGGTTGGAAAATGGATGGATGGATGGATGGACTGGGAGTGTGTACAAAGGATTGGAATATGATCAAGGCCATTTTGTGAATTAAGATGGGAACTCTAAAACAGTTAGCATTGTGCTATATAATAGAAGTATAAAGGTGCCAGGTTTGAGTAAAGAAGTGATGCCCCTTGGATACAGAGAGGAACAGACAAGAGTTGAGAACAAGCTAGAGGTGAAAAATAAAAAAATAGGAAAGCAGATACAAGCTACTGTATTGAAATGGAAATGAAAAGAGTGTCAATTCAAATTCAAAAGCCCCTCTGAACATTGCTAGTACTTTAAAAGGATCACAGTAGTTATAGTTGGGCTTCCCAAAAAACTGAATGCAAGGTCATAAATGACTTTTCATTGTTATTGATTAGACTACTCACTACCCCAAAAGTATTCTGCTATGAGTTGCAATTTCTAAATCAATCATTAAAGAGCTCATTAGACTGTTTCCTTGGATCTTGAGGTTTTAAAAGAAGTGTAGATTTTGTTCCTTAGTAATTACATTGTTGGTAATATTAATAATTTTAGTTATATTTAGGTCTCCTTGAGAAATAATATTTTGGAGGTAAAAATGAAAATGATTAAAACTAAGAAACAGATATAAAATAATTTGGCAAATTAACATAATTTTTGTGCCCTGTTAATTTGTTCCAATAAACATTTATATTTTTCATATTCTTAGCTCACAAGCATAACAACAAAAAACTACAAACATACTGTGCTGCAAAATTCTTCTTCCTCCTTCGGCTGCTCCTGTTAGGGGTTGCCACAGCAGATCATCTTCTTCCATATCTTTCTGTCCTCTGCATCTTGTTCTGTTACATCCATCACCATCATCTCACACCACTACCATAAACCTTCTCTTAGGCCTTCCTCTTTTCCTCTTCCCTGGCAGCTCTATCCTTGGCATCCTTCTCCCAATATACTCAGCATCTCTCCTATAATGTACTCATTTCTAATCCTGCCCATCCTTGTGACACCCAATGCAAATCTTAGCCTCTTTAACTCTGCCACCTCCAGCTCCGTGTCCTGCTTTCTGGTCAGTGCCACCATCTCCAACCCATATAACATAGCTGGTCTCACTACCGTCCTATAGACCTTCCATTACACTCTTGCTGATATCCATCTGTCAATAATCACTCCTGACACTCTTCTCCACCCATTCCACCCTGCATGCACTCTCTTTTTCACATCTCTTCCACAATCCCCATTAATCTGTACTGTTGATCCCAAGTATTTAAACTCATCCACCTTCGCCAACTCTACTCCTTGCATCCTCACCATTCCACTGACCTCCCTTTCATTTACACACATGTATTCTGTCTTGTTCCTACTGACCTTCATTTCTCTCTTCTCTAGAGCATATCTCCACCTCTCCAGGGTCTCCTCAACCTGCTCCCTACTATCGCTACAGATCACAATGTCATCAGCAAACATAATAGTCCACGGGGACTCCTGTCTAATCTCGTCTGTCAACCTGTCCATCACCATTGCAAATAAGAAAGGGCTCAGAGCCGATCCCTGATGTAATCCCACCTCCACCTTGAATGTATCCGTCTCTCCTACCACAGACCTCACCACTGTCACACTTCCCTCGTACATATCCTGTATAACTCTTACATACATCTCTGCCATTCCCGACTTCCTCATACAATACCACAACTCCTCTTGAGGCACCCTGTCATATGCTTTCTCCAGGTCCACAAAGACGCAATGCAACTCCTGGCCTTCTCTATACTTCTCCATCAACATCCTCAGAGCAAACATCATATCTATGGTGCTCTTTCTTGGCATGAAACCATACTGCTGCCCACTAATCATCACCTCACTTCTTAACCTAGCTTCCACTACTGTTTCCCGTAACTTCATGCTATGGCTCATCAATTTTATCTCCCTGTAGTTACTGCAGTCCTGCACATCCCCCTTATTCTTAAATATCGGCACCAGTACACTTCTTCTCCACTCCTCAGGCATCCTCTCACTTTCCAAGATTCCATTAAACAATCTGGTTAAAAACTCCACTGCCATCTCTCCTAAACACCTCCATGCTTCCACAGGTATGTCATCTGGACCAATGGCTTTTCCATTCTTTATCCTCTTCATAGCGGACTTTACTTCCTCCTTGCTAATCCGTTGCACTTCTTGATTCACTATCTCCACATCATCCAACCTCTTCTCTCTCTCTCGTTCTCTTCATTCATAAGCCTCTCAAAGTACTCTTTCCAACTGCTCAACACACTCTCCTCGCTTGTGAGTACATTTCCATCTTTATCCTTTATTACCCTAACCCTAACTGCCAATATTCAAAGTTCCCACCCTCAGTTCCACTCTCTTTACTCTCCTCCTGCCTTCGGACACGTCTCCCCCCTCTTCTTCTCCCTCTTCTTCTTCTTCGGCCAGCAGTAGCCCAATTTCCGCCAGCACCCTGTTGACTAACGGTACTGGTGGCGGTCATTGTTAACCCGGGGCTCAACCAATCCAGTATGGAAATTTGTATTGTTGTCCGCATATTGATTTGGCAAAATTTTATACCGGATGCCCTTCCTGACATAACCCTCCCCGTTTATCCGGGCTTGGGACCAGCACAAAGAAACATACTAGTTTGTGCATCCCCTGTGACTTGGTTCAAAATCTTATTAAATGCTTTATTGAAAAAAGTGAAAGTTTGGAGGACTATATCTTTATAATACAATTTCAAAAATTTAAAAAAAATATTTTTATCATTTACAGGATAGTGGGACAATTTTCTAGTTCTTATGCTGAATTCAAGTTTTTTCCTCCCAACATTATGCAATAAAAATTGTGACTCCCATAGAAAACTGATCTGGCAAATTCAGTGGCACTGAAAATAAGATCTTTTAGAATAATTTACACACAAGTAGTGGAGTTTATTAAAATGTAATTAGTACTTCCACACTTATTACTCTGACATTCTGCATCTAATGTGGTATAAAACATACATACCTGTAAACTGTAAGCAGTAGAAAGTGTAAGACCTCAAAGCAGTTGTCTACTTTATAATTGATATATTTAGCTCTAATTCACAATTTTGCACTTCTTTGGAAAAACTATGACAGTGATTCTAAAACTAAGGGTTACAGCCCACAGTTGCAAGAGGGCAACAGTCATTTTCATTTTACATAAATAAAAAGCAAAAATTATCGTTATGGTGTTGTTTTCCCAAAGTGGCAAAAAAAACACAGAAAAGAAAAAACAACAAAACAAAAATCCAGACAGGTTTGAAATGTAATAATCGGCTGAGGCTGTTCATTTAGGGCTATTTCTAGATTGTCCTTATTTACATTTTCAGAAAGAAAACAGGCATGCACAATTTCACATTTTTCTTTGCTTATGCATGCACTACTCTTTTAAATTCAGGGTTATTGCTTGAAAACTACAGTAGATATCCATGGTAATGAGAAGTTCTAGAAATTCAGAGCAAAACCCAATATTACTTTCACAGCAGAAAGACATCTCCCCTTTTACAGGTGCTCATGATTTATTTTCTCTCTTTTTGAGAGTGGGACTCCCTCAAGCACAGCATTTGGGCCACTAGCCCACTGAAGACGGGCCTGTTGGGCAATATGGAAACCAGCATTGACTTAAAACACCACTCAAAACATGTACACAGTCATTTCTCTCTGAATTAATATTTAGCAACTATTCTTCAAAAGCAATAGTCACTCAACATACTGGGTGCAGTATACGTGAGATGTGCTTTCTGGTGCCTTCACAATGGATCAGCTCAGAATTTTGAAAAGATTCAAACAGAAAGCTGAGTTGTACATTTGTAGTCATAGAAACAAACCTCTACCATTAAGCATTTTGTGCTGCAAAGTCTTGTTAAATGAGGCCTTGAAACCAAACAACCTTCCTTGTCACTTGGATACTGAACATACAAAGTATGTGTAACTAATTTTTTTGAAAAACTCAGATAAAATCAGAGCAGGAAGAAAAATCCTAAATCAAAGAAGCAAGACAGCTAAAGCAGTCGAAGTGTTCAGCTGCTGGGAGCAGTTAATTGCAAACAGCAGAATACTCCTCACAGCTGGATAGAATCTAATTTTAATCACAGAAAAAGAAATTATGCCATTGATTTTATATGAGAAGACCCACAAATTGTTGAATCTCTTACAGCTATCAAATATTACCAGTGAATAAAAAAATAATGAGAAGGGTCATGTTAGATTCACTTGATTTTTTAATGATATCAAATACAATACAATTTTCATTAAGTGTATCGATTACTGCTGACTTTGTCCATGTAATGATCAAGTGTCAGAACAGGGTCAAATACATGTGAACACTGTTGTGCGATTTAAGACAATATGTTTTGTGATATGAATATTATATAAATTATATTTGCTCTTTTTATCGTATTAGAACATTACAGAAATTTTGACAAGAAATAGCCAATCAGCCTAACAAAGCTCACCGATCGTATTCATATAATTAAATGTGTTTTAAAGATCCATGAAGTCCTTGTTTCTACCACAAACGTGGTGACTAATTCATCCATCCATCCATTATCCAACCCGCTATGTCCTAACTACAGGGTCACGAGGGTCTGCCAGGCTAATCCCAGCCAACACAGGTCGCCAGCCCACCGCAGGGCACACACACACACACACACATACCCACACACCAAGCACACACTAGGGACAATTTTAGGATCGCCAATGCAGCTAACTTACATGTCTTTGGAGTGTGGGAGGAAACCGGAGTACCCGGAGGAAACCCACGCAGACACGGGGAGAACATGCAAACTCCACTCAGGGAGGACCCGGGAAGCGGGCAGCGCTACCCACTGCGCCACCGTGCCGCCTGTGGCTAATTCAATGTGTCTATAATACTATGTGTGAAGAAACACTTTGTGATGTTTGTGCAGAATTTAACTGTAACAAGTTTCTATTTAAGTTCCTTAGATATTGTTGAAGAATTCCTTTATAGTACCAGCAGGAGCCCAATGTACTAATTCCCTTCATAATTTTAAACAAAAAAATCATGTAACCGGCCCCTTAATTTCTGTTGAGTTACACTTAAAAGGCTCAGTTTCTTCAATATTTCCTCAAAGATCATATCTGTCAACAATGTAGTTATTCTTTCTTTAGTGCTTCCATGTCTTTTTTGAAATATGGAGACAAAAGCTATAAACAGTATTCCAGATGATGCCTCTTTAATATGTTGTGTTACTTAAGCACAACCTACCTTAACTTGTACTCCACACATTGTGATACATAACCTAACATCCAATTAGCCTTCTTGATCTCTTCTGTACATTGTTTTGATCCATCTCATTAGGTCAAATTTCAAGTTTCAAACTACACATTTTTCAAATCTAACATTTACTAATCCTACATGTAACACTTCTGCTAAATATGTTTACTTAGGGACATTAATTTTCCCCAGTGTAAACTCCTTCTGTAAGCATTTGTTTGATTCTAGATTATTACCACTCCACCTAGTTTGGAATCATCTGCAAAGTTAATAAGTTTATTTTTTATATTCTTATCCTTATCCTGAATGTTTATAAGTTTTAAAAAGAGCACCTGCCCCATCACTGATCCCCAAGGGACGCCATTTTTATCAAATTATTTAAAACGTTCCTCTCACAATAATCCTTTGTTCACTATGTTTGAGGCACTCATCTATACACTGCACTTTAAATTCCCACTTCATTTAGTTTGATTGCTAGCCTCTCATTTGGGATCATTCTGAAAGTCAAAATATCAAATGCACCTTACAGATTGTATTTTTTTTTTTGCTTCCTCATAGAATTCCATCATATAAGTAAAACATAATCTCCTCATTCTAAATCTATAATGACTGCTCACTAATACATCTGTTTTTACCAATCATGTTCAATCCTTTCTTTAATAATTCCTAATTGCTTCCAATATTTTACTTGTGATGAATGTTAACCTTACTGGTCTATGGTCACTTGAATCAGCCTGATCACCCTTTTTTATAATGGAATAATATGTGCTAGCTGTCAGTTCTTAGGAATGTCCTACATGTACTCTGTGAACTCCTTTACTACTTAAGGAGAAATGTTATCTGGTCCCTGTAACTTGTGAGATTCCACCCTATTTAAGCTAAGCAGCAGTTGTGTAATTTCCAAATCGTTAAATACCTCATTGATAGTCCATTTTACTGTTGGGAGTTTATTGACTTCTTCAGGTGTTTAAACTTCAGAGAAATACAGAAAGAGCATTAGCTATTTCACAGTCTGCATATTTTAATTCACCCATACTGTTTCTAATTTATGTCACATCCTCTTTGATTGTTTTTTACTACTAAACTCTTTGGGTCGTCTTTTGCATTTTCTGCAGTATTTTTGTGTAAGGAACATTTTATCTTTCTTAAGCTAATCATTGCTCTCATGCTCTTATAAGCCAAAGGATATCACTGGAATTATTTTTCTTGTACATTTTGTATAGCTGTTTTATTCTGTGTAAATTCATTTTTGCTTTTTATGTATCCACTGTGGAGTTCTCTTCAATGATTTTACTACTTGTAAATTTTTGGATAACTTATCCTGGATTGTATGTAAAACATTTAAACCTGCTTCGCTGATCCTTAACTGTCTACATGCTTAAAATCCTACAGTTTATCTTTTTTAGACTTTACCAAATCTGTTGCAATTTTGCCCTATTAACCTTAAACGTAACAGTTTTAGTTTTTTAATATCCAAGTGAATATGGGAATATTTAAAACTGTATATTCCAGTTTACATTCAGGGTCTCTTACATATCCATCAGATCCTTCATTCCCAAATATTACAAAATAATAATTCTAGACAGGTTTCTCCTCTTGTTTGTGCTTTAGCATATAGTATTAAAATGCAGGTACTGATTATTTCAAAAGAAGTGCTTCACTATTTGTAAGATTAGCCCAGTTAATATTTGGGTGGATAAGCTCCCATGACTATAATATTACCCTCTAAACTTGCACTTTTTAATGATATTAAAATGATGTATATTTATGCTATCACTAGATATATGGGGTTCATAACACACTCCCAATATCAGGCCTCTATGCTTAATGATATCTAGTCATATCCAAATATCCTCACTAAGATGTGGCTCACCATTAGTGTTGATCACTGAATTTTGGTAAAGCGTTATTTGCAAAGAATTTGCTGTGTTTGCGTTTGCCCTTGTTTGTCAAATTATTTACAGAAAATTTGGCCGGTTTAGGAGAACTTTTTTTTTTTTTTTAATACCTGCGCCCCATAATGCTTTGCGCGGCCTGTGAGACATAATGTGGAGCTGTAACAGCCAACATTGATGGGACCTCCCCCCAGGTACTGTATATAATGATGATCATTTGCATTACAGACTCAGTGGGAAGAGTTATCTGTGCTTTTAGCCAAATGTGCAGGTTGATATTCGAGTTCCACGTCAGTATAAGAGAAGGAGGCACGTGCTCTATGCATGCATAATAATTAGCCACATGATGCAGCGAGTGAAAACCTTGAAGGAGCCTGACACCCCCGAAAAGCACAGTAGACTCCATGAAGTAATAATGAAAGATTTATTACTATTTACAAGATGTTTCTATCTTTTTGATAGAATAAAAGGTGCAAAGCATCAGCACAGACAGTTTGGAGAGCCTTCAGTGTGACTTGAATGAACCAGTGGTTTCAATTATGATACACCACTTTGAATTTTCTGTCTTTAAAAGACCTGTGTATTTTCTCTGACTATGGACTACAATTTCAGCATTTCCACTTTGATGAAGTATATGATTGCGGGTCTTTGACTGAGTTCTTTCTTCTTTAGTCTCATGGAGGCACGGTGCGGCACTGTTGTCGTACAGCTCAGGTCACCTTTTTGGCCACAATAATCGGTCTAGTATAGTTAGCAGACATTTCCCTAGCCTTCAGGAATACTTTAAAGATGACTGCAACATTATAATCCATTCAAATCTAGTTCAAATAGTCCTTCCCCATTAACTTTTATGCATTTCACCAAAGTTCAGCGAATATTGGGAACATTTCGTGATCTCGGGGAACTCACGGCAAAGCGAACTTGGAAATGTTCGCTGATCACTACTCACCATTCAGATAAAGTAGACATGCATTCAAATACAGTAATCCCTCCTCCATCGCGGGGGTTGCGTTCCAGAGCCACCCGCGAAATAAGAAAATCCGCGAAGTAGAAACCATATGTTTATATGGTTATTTTTATATTGTCATGCTTGGGTCACAGATTTGCGCAGAAACACAGGAGGTTGTAGAGAGACAGGAACGTTATTCAAACACTGCAAACAAACATTTGTCTCTTTTTCAAAAGTTTAAACTGTGCTCCATGACAAGACAGAGATGACAGTTCTGTCTCACAATTAAAAGAATGCAAACATATCTTCCTCTTCAAAGGAGTGCGTGTCAGGAGCACAGGCTGTCAGAAACAGAGAGCAAAGCAAACAAATCAATAGGGCTGTTTGGCTTAAGTATGCGAAGCACCGCCGGTACAAAGCTGTTGAAGGCGGCAGCTCACACCCCCTCCGTCAGGAGCAGGGAGAGAGAGAGAGAAAGAGAGACAGATAAAAACAAAGAGTGAAAAATCAATACGTGCCCTTTGAGCTTTTAAGTATGTGAAGCACCGTGCAGCATGTCGCTTCACTAAGCAGCTGCACACAGAAGGTAGCAACGTGAAGATAATCTTTCAGCATTTTTAGACGAGCGTCCGTATCGTCTAGGTGTGCGAACAGCCCCCCTGCTCACACCCCCTACGTCAGGATCAGAGAAAGTCAGCGCAAGAGACACAGAGAAAAGTAAGTTGGGTAGCTTCTCAGCCATCTGCCAATAGCATCCCTTGTATGAAATCAACTGGGCAAACCAACTGAGGAAGCATGTACCAGAAATTAAAAGACCCATTGTCCTCAGAAATCCGCGAACCAGCAAAAAATCCGCGATATATATTTAAATATGCTTACATATAAAATCCACGATAGAGTGAAGCCGCGAAAGGCGAAGCGCGATATAGCGAGGGATCACTGTACTGTTTTAAATAAACAGCAACACCTCCACCATTTTGGCTTTCCTTTTTTTTTTTTTTTGTTTAACCATCCATGTTATGTTATACCTATTTCTCAGAATTAGCTTGGTTTCTGTGATTGCTGTAATATCATAATTATGCTCAGCTATATACTTGTTCTATTCCAGATACTCCTAGATTAAGGCAAGCCATTTTTAATGTAATTACTCCTTTTACTTTGGCATTTTGAACGTGGGCTAGAAGTTTCAGAGTTACCACATCCATTTATGTTAATACTACACTCTGTCCCTTTATATGAAGTAAAAACCTTAACTGTCCTAAACTTCCTAAACTGCCAATATGCCAAATACACCCCAATCCAAACAATATCTGTACAATTTGTACCAATACCCAACCCACCCAGACATTCACTACTTTATTAAATCCTTGACTAACTTACTCATTTGTGCTCATCTATTTCAAATGTAAGCCATCACAAGAAAATAAGTCCCTTCTGTTCTGTAAAGGACCCAATGTCCCATAAAACCATGACCTTTTATCCTAAACAAAGATTTGAACCACACGCTAAAACTTCTCAGCATTCTTAATGTGTGCTGCCCAGATAATTTTACAAGCCAACCACTTACTGCAGCAGCTGTGGCAGCTGTACATTTTATTTGACTAGGCATTCTTTCCAGCACAGGCTAAGAAGGAAAAATGAACTGTTCTGGTGTATTATTCTCCATTTTCTACTGCTACACACATATGCCCTAAAACCATGTAGACAGGGTGTACTCTCTATTACAACATAGTTAAGCAGTCTAATGACATACATAATAATTAGTATGCCATGTAATATGTGGCTACAGTGGGGTGTGCAAAGAGGAACTGATTGAAGTTCATTATTTTTCATTCATTCATACTATAGTTGTCAAGAAAAACTGTTTATAAAAAAGAAAAAAACTTTACACAGGGTTCTGGGAAACCAAATCAAAAACATGTTACAAAAATGTAAAGAAATATGCACAGAAAGGAATTGAAAGTGGTCTCTGAGATAGATTGGTACACTGGGTTGGGTACCTATCAGTTACTCACAAAAATATTTGGGTATCAGGTCAGTTTGGGACTTATTATTTTTGGTTGCTATTCAAAATAATAAAAACATGGTTGGGGTCAGAGCAGTAATAATATATGGTAATACTGTACAACAATAAGTGGTTATACCCAATAAGCATGCATTTTTGTTTTTGGTATAGTGTTGTTTTCCCTCCTTTTCTTTAACACCTTAGCTGCCAAGTCTCAGTCAATAGAATCCACGTGCAGCTTCAGAGAGAAATTAACATCCTTCTCTCAGTCTCTAAATAAGAAAGGCACTCACATTTTTGGCTGGACACTCCCATTATATTATAGAAGCATATTACAGTGTCTAATGCCAACCCAGCCACAGGGGATGCACAAACCAGTGTCTTTTCGTGCCAGTCCCAAGTCCAGATAAATGGGGAGGGTTACGTCAGGAAGGACATCCGGTGTAAAATTTTGCCAAATCACTATGCGGACAACAATACAAATTTCCATACCGGATCGGTCGAGCCCCGGGTTAACAACAACCGCCACCAGTACTGTTAGTCAACAGGGTGCTGGTGGAAATTGGGCTACTGTTGGCCGAAAAAAGAGAAGAAGAGAGGGGAGACGTATCCGGAGGCAGGAGGAGAGGAGGAAAGTAAAGAGAGTGGAACTGAGGGTAGGAACTTTGAATGTTGGCAATATGACTGGTAAAGGGAGAGAGTTAGCAGATATGATGGAGAGAGTAATGATTATGAAGCTGGAAATTGAAGGTGTGATGATGAATGTTGTTAGTGCATATGCCCCACAAGTTGGGTGTGTGATGGATAAGAAAGAAGATTTTTGGAGTGCATTGGATGAAGTGATGAACAGTGTACCCAAGGACAGAAAGTGGTGATTGGAGCGGATTTCAGTGGACATGTTGATGAAGGGAACAGAGGAGACGAGGAGGTGATGGGTAGGTATGGTGTCAAGGAGAGGAATGAAGAAGGTCAGATGATAGTGGATTTTGCGTATTTTAAGAAGAGGGAGGAACATAGGTGAGGTAAAAGAGTGGAGGAAGATACACACAGGTAAATTACATCCTATGCAGAAGAGTCAATCTGAAGGAGATTGAAGACTGCAAAGTGGTGGCAGGGGAAAGAATAACTAAGCAGCATAGGAGGTTGGTCTGTAGGATGATGTTGGAGATCAAGAAGAGGAAGAGAGTGAGGGCAGAGCCAAAGGATTAAATGTAACACATTGTTTCAAACCAATCAGATTTATATCTACATAAGATAAGGAATCATTAAGTATATGTTACCCTGAATTCATTATGGTGTTATTAATTTTATCATTCTAAATTAACTCAGTCTTTTAAATTGATTGTTTTTTTTTTCCTAATAAAAAAACGCACATTGATTTTAACCAGTCATGTAACTTTTACTGATTAGCTAGGAAGTGAAATTCTAAATTAAGACTGCAAATCAGTTATGAATATAAGATAGCTAGCAAATATGTCTTATTAAGAAAACTGATGCAAAGAATAATTATTATAATGATGAATGGACCAAAAACATGTTTTTAGTATGCCATCATCTGGAAATGCTCAACCAGTCTGTCTGATCTGCAATAAAACAGTCATGAAAAAAATCCAACGTAAGACAAGATCACCGACTTCAGAACTATGGACACCACAGTTACAATCACAGCTGGAAAATACCTCTTCACTTACTCAGCAAGAATGAGCAACAACCTTCCTGGCTATATTTTTACTGGCCAGGTACAATAAAGCCTTCACTGTTCCAGAGCTATTAAAACATTGCATTTCTAGCATTTATTTGAACTTGTTAGTGATAACATTATAGAATCTGTGAAACATGTACTTTAACTCTTGTCAGGTGCAACTGCTGAACATTGTGTTTATGATTTGGCAGAGAATTTCCAAAGTTGGGTGATAGTATAAGTCAAAATGATCATATCTATATTACTAAACAAAGGTTGCATATATGCACGGATGCCAGATGCCAGAAGCAAGCCGTGCCGAAAGCGCATGCCCACAGCGCCTCAGTGCCACAGAGTTAAACCCAGCGGCTTCCCAGAGTCAGTAGGTGGCACCCAAATAACACAACACAACCTGTAAACTAAAGTTGAGGTAAAGCGTGCACGCCAGGTTGTATATATGCACGGATGCCAGAGGGCAGAAGCAAGCCGTGCACAATACAACCGCCACCCGAACGCGAATGCGCACACCACCGCATATACAACCTTCGTTTAGTAGGTGGCGCCCAAACAACACAACACAACCTGTAAACTAAACTTGAGGTAAAGTGTGCACGTCAGGTTGTATATATGCACGGATGCCAGAGGCCAGAAGCAAGCCGTGCACAATACAACCGCCGCCAGAACGTGAATGCGCACACCACCGCATATACAACCTTCATTTAGTAATGAAGATCTCCAAGCCCGGATCCGCCACCATAGTCACTTCAGCATGCGAATTCGACGCCGACAGCAAACGACTTCTAGCTAACGACACAGCCATAGAAGAACAAAAACGAGACCGCATGGATAAAAACAATGAACGAAGGTGCCTACAACACGCTTCTGAAACACCAGAACCAAAGGAGTCACAGCTCCAAAAAGAAACAACTTTAGTACAAATATATTTATTTAATTAAATGAAAACTTTCCCAGGAAGCACCCACCCTCCATGATTTTTCATCCCTCCAAAGATCAGAGGGAACAGAAAGTGATTACCATTCTTGGATTTGCGATTCTTTCAAGAATCGGGGGTTTACTGGTCTCTAATAATTTAAGAGAAAATACAAATATGATGCAATATTTTGATGAAACAAAATTCAGAGTGGAATAAAAGGCACCTGTGGGGGAGATTGCCTGAGCAGTGGCTTCTTTTGTTCTCTTGTCATTTTCGAGACTTGCTTTTGAAGAAGACACCAAATATTCGCCACACTTCTAGTCACCAAGTTCAGGGGCTGAATTTTATTTGTGGCAGTGTACCCCAACGTAACAACAAATGGAGGGAATTATAGCATAGGGTTTTTAAACAAGGAAGTCCATGATGATCATATCTTTATTTATTGTACCATGTGCCTATACTAAATTTATTCATTGCCATTTTCTGTTCAGTAAACAAATAGTAAATACTATGGTACCTAAAAGCGATACTAAAAATTCAAACATTATAAAATCAGTACCACATAAACTGGTGAATGCCAAAATTATTCTGGATATTTTCATTTACACAAACACTACTTTTGAGGTAACACATTTTCAAGTTCGGTTTGTCTGAAAATCGCTTTCTTAGGTTTGTGACATTTGTTCCTGTAAGATTTTTGTTTGCATCAGTATATTAAGGAAACATTATCTGGATATGTCCTCCTGAAATGTGTCTTTCAGTGTCATTAACCACAGTGCTGGCAGAATTTAAAAGAAAGAAAGAAGAATTTAAAAGAAAAAAATATTACTGATTCATTCACAGAAATTATTTAGAAACAGAACTGCTCAATATTTTTAATTTAACATGCAGTTTCTTAGTTTTGTAATAAGCATTCGGTTAATGCATTCATTTCAATGTACTATGTCATTTGGTGTCATAGGGAGCTGAAGCCTATTCTATTTACCCTGCTATAAACCACTGATGTCTATTGTTATGGCAGATGCACTTTTAGCAAGAATGTTTGTTTAGACCAAAATTGACATCACAAGACTATTTCATGAATAATGTGTACAATATCAATCCCTCCATCCATCATCCAACCCGCTATATCCTAACTACAGGGTCACGGGGGTCTGCTGGAGCCAATCCCAGCCAACACAGGGCGCAAGGCAGGAAACAAACCCTGGGCAGGGTGCCAGCCCACCGCAGGGTGCGCACACACACACACCAAGCACACACTACGGAAAATTTAGAATTGCCAATGCACCTAACCTGCATGTCTTTGGACTGTGGGAGGAAACCAGAGTACCCGGAGGAAACCCACGCAAACACAGGGAGAACATGTCAATATATAATTTATTTCATGATTAATGCTGGATTCCATGTTAATAATTGAATTGTACGATTCCACCTGTTTTCTTTGCATTGCTGAAGCTTTGAGGGGTTATATGCAGAATGCAAGGTATATTTTTTTTTTTTTATAATTTTATTGATTTTATTGAAATCACACAACATTCCATACAAATAGATCAATTTTACAAGAATAGGATTGAAAACAAATCAACACCCACCCCTAAGAAAGAGAGCATGGGCAGCAGAATAAAACTTAAACCTAGTAAAATTAAGTAAATAGATAAATTAATACATGAATATAGATAAATGGAGAAGAAAAAGAAAATGGGGAGAGAATCTGCTTCCTCAATGCTTTAAAAGCTTATTCTAGAATGTTATTGATTAGATCCTGCCAGGTTTTGAAAAATTTCTGCACAGATCCTCTAAGTGAGAATTTTAGTTTTTCCAATTTCAAATAATATATAACATCAGTTACCCACTGACTTAAAAGGGGAGAGTTAGGATTCTTCCAGTTTAGCAAAATAAGTCTGCGTGCCAATAGTGTAGTAAAGGCGATCACAGTTTGTTTGACCATCTCCACTTTAAGCCTATCTGGGAGTATACCAAACACAGCTGCTAATGGGTTAGGAGGGATTGTAACACCAAGGCTGTCTGAAAGGCATTTAAAAATTTTGGTCCAGAATGATGTCAATTTGGTGCAGGCCCAAAACATGTGAGCCAGTGAGGCTGGAACTTGATTGCAGCGTTCGCAGATTGGATCTTGCCCTGGAAACATTTTGGACAATTTTAAACAGTCAGATGTGCTCGATATATAATTTTGAGTTGAATAATTGTATGCTTTGCGCATATGGAGCTGGAGTGAATTATCTGCATTGCTACCTTCCACTCTTTTTCTGAGATGTTGAGTAAGAGATACTTTTCCCACTGTCCTCATGGATCTTTGAAAGGGAGGGACTGTAAAATGGTTTTATATATTGCAGAGATGCTGCCTAAGTCCTTGAAACTGATCAATATTTTTTCCAGCATAGAGGGAGGAGGTAGGAGGAAAATTGGGAAGGTTCTGTTTAACAAAGTTTCTAATTTGAAGATAGTAAAAGAAATGTGTTGTTGGAAAGTTAAATTTAGAATGTAATCATTCATAGGATGCAAAAACATTGTCTATGTATAGATCTCTAAGTGATTTAATCCCAAATGTTTTTCAGACATTAAAAACTGCATATGTTTACAAGGGTTGAAAAAAGTGGTTCTCTTGCAGAGGTGCCACCCATAAAAGATTCTCAATCTTAAAATGCTTCTTACATTGGTTCCATATTCTGAGTGAGTGAAGCACAATTGGGTTGCTAGTATATTGGCGATAACTTGCATTTATTGGGGCGCAAAGCAAGGAATATAAAGAAGTACTACAGGATTTTCTTTCTATTGCAGACCAAGCCTGTATATGTTCATCTATTTGTGTCCATGTTTTTATAGTTTGTATGTTTGCTGCCCAGTTGTAAAATTGAAAGTTAGGTAGAGCCATGCCACCTTCTACCTTTGGCCTTTGTAGGGTCGCTCTTTGGATACGTGGATGTTTTAAATTCCAAATAAATGTGGTTATGGTTGAATCTAATTTCTTAAAAAAATGATTTATTGATGTATATTGGGATGTTTTAAAATAAAAAAGAAGCTTGGGGAGGATATTCATCTTAATAATGTTAATTCTTCCAGCTAAAGTGAGGTGGAGGATTGACCATCTATGCAAGTCTTACTTAATTTTTTCCATACAGACAGCGAAATTTTGTTGATAAAGAGCTTTATGTTTATTTGTGATGTTTACCCCTTCAGGATTGGTATACAGTAGTTTGATCCATGCACAAATGTTTGGGCCAAACCCAAATTTCTCCAATATAGTGAAAAGTAGTTCCATTCAATCATATCAAATGCTTTTTCTGCATTAAAGGATAATAAAATCTCTGGGATGTTTGACTTTGCGGGTGAATATATTACATTAAACATGCGTTGAAGATTGGATGCTAAGTGTCGGCCTTTAATAAATCCAGTTTGATCTTGTGATATTACTGAAGGCAGTACTGTCTCCATCCTTCTAGCTAGGACTTTGGAGAGTATCTTAACATCATTATTCAGAAGTGAAATTGGTCTGTATGATGCACATTGTAATACGTCCTTATTTTGTTTAGGTAAAATGGTGATTGATGCTTGGCGAAAAGTTTGAGATAGAATTTTATTGTCTCTAGCTTCTGTGAATGTTGCTAATAGGAGGGGAGATAGCTGAGTGGAGAACTTCTTATAAAATTCGGCAGTGTAGCCATCAGGGCCTGCTACTTTCCCACTCTGAAGTGACTTTATAGCATCTAATAATTCTGATAGTGTCAGCGGTTTATCCAATTCCTCGCACTAAGAGTATCTATTTGTGGTATCTCTAATGCATCCAGAAATGCATTAGATTGTGTCTTGTCTTCTTTAAACTCAGTAGAAGATAAGGATTTAATTTATAGTAGTCTCTAAATGTGTGCATTATATTTTTATGGTCAATGATTTTGTCTCAGTTTGTGTTGGTGATTGCTGGGATTGCATTGCAAACTTCTTGCTTGTGGATGTGTTGAGCTAAAAGCTTATTAGCTTTCTCTCCATGTTCAGGGTTTCCCAGAGTATTCCTGCAGAGACCTCTGGGGATGTATTTGTCTCTAGAAAAAAACTGATTTGTTTTGATATAAATTCAGTAAAGTTCTTGTCTGCTAATAAAAGTGGGTTAAGACGCCATCTGCGAGATGAGTATGTGGGGCATAATGATTTTATCTCCAAAATCAGAGGGGCATGGTCAGAAATAACAATAGCGTCGTACTTGCAGGATTTAATCATAGGCAAGAAATGGTTATCTACAAAGGAAATAATCAATTCTTGAGTAGCAATGATGCACTGGTGAGTAGAACGAATATGTTCTTGAGTTTGGGTTTAGAAATCTCCAGGGGTCTGATAAGTTGTGGTCAGTTACAAACTGTGTAATTGTCTTTGCAGTGTTAGATGTCATCGCCCCTGTGACAGGAGACCTATCTAGGTCTGGATTTAAAACACAATTAAAATCCCCAGCCATTATAATTTTATGAGTGTTCACATTGGGAATGGATGCAAATACGTTTTGGATGAATTCCTTATCATCCACATTGGGTGCATAAAAAGGTGTAGTTTTTACAAGCACTAAAAGCCACTAGGTAGATCTGAGAACCTCTGCCAGAACTTTAAACTCCAGAGGAACAGTTGTTTAATCTTATTATTCTGTGTCAGGCTACAGTTAAAACATTTTCATAAGCAGTGACAGTAACATGCAGTATATTATGAAAGAAAATTCTGAAATTCCTCCTTTATTCAATTGCCAGTAATCAGAGTTTTATGCTTATTGATTTTAAGTGGTATTTATATTAGATTTTCTTTGGTATTTTTTTTCTCATAAACATAACTAATACCAGTGTGTTTGATATGTGCTAAAATTACTTTTTAATAATTGTAAAGGTAGGCAAGAGTTAACTTTTTTTGTTTCTTTTTTTTATTTGGTGCTTATGTTATACCTAAACAAATATTTTCCCCTCACTTAAGTAATTTAACTGTTTAATGTCTGTTTGTGAAAAGAGATACAAAACAAGTGTGAATTATATTGTTACAGCATTATTTCATACACTTGGGCTTATTTAAAAAACTTAAATTTACACTACATATATTTTAAAAAAGGGATCCACAAACACACTATTTTTCCACTCTTAAGTGGAATAGTTAAATGTTAAACATTTCAAATGTCTGCAAAATGCTTCAATATTATATAACATGATTGCAGCCAGTGGAAAATTAAAATTATATCAGGAGCAGAGGTTGTACAGTAAGAACCTCCAATCAGTGGGAATGACGGTACCAAATTAAATACTGTGATAGCCATTCATATTAAGTTAATGTTAAAATAATGCATTTGTTTGGCTTGTCAATGAATACCGTACATAAATAGATAAATAAGCTTCTACCATATAAGTTTAACATGTATGGAACATCTATCCAAATAAGTAATAACAAAATACATTTGGATTGTTTGTTTGCAAATTGCATTGGCATACTGTTTTCTAAAGTATATCATAGCATAATGTTGCCCAATAGTCACATAGTAATACAGTAACTTAAAGAAACATAACAAAGCTATAGATGCCTGACACCTCATGGATAAGAATTTGTGTGTGTGTGTGTTTTTAATGGATTTTTCCTTTCATTGTTTTTTACTTTCAATTTCAATAAAAAGTTTAAAATAAATATACTTAGACTGTGACATTTCTTGTGTTACACTTCATACTCATACTTGAATACTATCTCCGTATTTGTAAAATTCTTAGAAACCCTGAAGACATACAGGTACAAACACGAATTTCATTATTTAGTTTTTCCTGGACAGCAACAGGAATATTACACAACATCTAACACCTCTAGCCACTCCCAAGAGAAAAGCTGAACAACAATGTCACTCAATACAAGTATTTCATCAGTAAAAAGTAAGATGCATTTTACTCACCTGCCTTTAAATTGATTACAAACTTTATGATTTTATTTCATGGCTCTTGAAGTCACACCTTTTAATGGTCCCAATTTGAAAATGGCAAAGGTTTTAAAAGCATTAAGAAAATGCCGCCTTGACTGTGATGCTTCATGTCCTTATCTACAGGCATCTCCTTCATGGTCAGGCATCATGCAGACCCAGTATTCAGGGAAGTAATAAAGTAGCCTCTACACTGCAGTAAAGCAGAAACATGACTGTACTGTGCCAAAAAAAAAAAATCTTTCTTTTGTGGTTGGGAAAAGCCTCTGTGGTAACTAGCCTGCACAGCACAAAGTTGCTAGTTCAGTTCTCTTCTCTAATTGATTTAATTAATTACTATTGCTATCAATACAGCATGCATACTACATTTGATGTGGTGATGCAGTCGTTCCTCACACCTTTTAGCATAAACATTTTTAAGGATTATGTGTCTATTTCTTCTGCAGTTTTCTTCTAAAATCTCAGATTAAAATATGTAAAATTCTACAGATCCGAACTGTTGTTCTTCATACATCTGAACTCACACCTCAAGATAGTATAGCAAGCCTCCCACTGCTGTAACAACAGGACTGCCCACCATATAAATAAACCTTCATCCCCAAAAGAATTTCACTTATTCTGATCTCCTAAACAACACAGGTTAAGAGGTTTAAAATGTGCATTGTTCAGTTTGCATATTCAATTAACAGTACATGGATCAAATCATTAAACTTAAACAATTTCTGAGAGATCAAATATTACAAGACATAGGCTGCATTTAATCTTTATGTAACTCATGCGACATCTAACTCTAAGCATAATGCAGCAGTTTTTGTGATAACAGCAAAAGACTGCACTATTGTATAAAACTGCTGTAGAAGACAAAGTAAGATTATAACTAAATATTTAAACCAAATTTTCTCTTCTTTAAGTGCATTCACAGTTTCCATATTTAAACGGAACATTATCAAAAATAATTAACAGTAGGGGCCAGCTATTCAAATAATCCAAAGCTAAGAAACTTCAGTCTATCCAAAAATAATAAAATGCAAAACAAAAATAATGTTTAATATAAAGTCTAGCATAATAATCACTTCTGTCAATATAATGAACAGTAAAACAGGCTGTGTTGTTATGTATACTTAAGGGGACACAGTTTACTGCTGCTGAAACAAGGAGGATCCGTCTTATTGCCTAGTCACTGAAGAAATAACATGTTCAATAACCAATGGCAAAGTATTTTTGAAATGAAATATCTTTATATATAATACGCTATCGTGGTGGTTCGTTTGTCTGTCCAGGATTTTAAATCACCTGTAGCTCGCAAACCGTTTGACCTATTGACCTGAAATTTGGTACACATATACTACGTGACGTCTAATATCCACTTTCAGGGTAATGATTGACCTCCAAGGTTATTCCTATTTTATTATAGAATCAACTCTCGGCAGCGGCCAGCAGGGCAGCTGTGTGGCACATGCATACAGGCGCCGTTCTCATCCGTACCACCTTCACCGTCACTTCCCCTAAATCTTCATATTTTATATCAGTTTTGAGGCAGATTGAAGACGTAAGTGGCAGCTTAAGTGAAAAATTAAAGAAAATGTACTAAGTAATTGCAACACAAACACTGACTTAATCAGTGAACGATTAAGCGAATGCTTAACGCGAAAAGATGCCGACGAAAGAAGAGAAGAAGTGGGCTGCTAGGGTGGACAAAAGAAGAGCTGCTCAGGAAGCAGAAAACGGATCAACCTCTGACCAAATGAATGCTAAACATATAGAGAAAGAGTATGAAAACTATCAATGCTCAGGTGAAGTGTATTCACTGCACGTTATCATGTAGTGCGCCATTACTAGTAATAAGATAATTCCCAGATACTGTTGAAATGAGGAAAATAAAGACCAGTGATAATATCTTTTTAATAATAAGTGTTGTAGGTTGAGAATCATGAAAGGGAGGGGAATCCTCAATTGGTCTCAGCATTAATTTCTATCAAAGTCTTGTTAGAGCTGCTGTTAGGGATGCCTATATTGCTTTTTTTTTGCTCCCATTCCATTTCTCTTTTTGGTGTTTTCATATGGCACTTGAAGTCACAGAAGTTTGAATAAAGTTACATTTCCTGGCATAATGACAGGATTTTAGAGTGGATGTTCCATTACCAATGACGGACCTATCTTCTCATATTTTGCCTGACTCTTTGACATTTGCCTTGGTCCATTGTGAATTGTTAAGATGCCCAGAGAGAGACTGATTACCAACTGGCTAAGGGCAGACAGAATCTGTATGGGCAAGAATTTTGTTTTTATCATTTCCATTTCCAGATAGTCCATTAATTATTCATATAGGCCTAATTTATTTAAAAAGTAATACAAATTCATTTGTACAGTATATTTCTAAGTGTTGTATTTTAATTTTGTGTTCATCATGCATTTTGCTGTTAGGTTGTGGCTATGCATTTCATTTTTAACTTAAGCTGTGCCCAGATTAGTGTTCTAACAAGGTGGAAAAGCACTTTTGACATGACTTAGTGATACCTCAAATAACAACCTACTACAGCACAGGTGACAAACTCATTTAAGGCCATACCACATTATGTAAAATTTCCAGCCGTTTTCAGGAGTTTTCTTCAGGAAATGTGCAGTGTAGCTGAAAGAGAGCAGTAGCAAGCAACTGAATTACTCAACAGGTTTAATTAAAAGAAAGAATGGTCTACTTAAGATATTGGTTGGAGTAAAAATGGTGGCCTTCCGGCAACTGACTTTGACAAACCTATATAAAACTGGTCATCTTTTGGCTCATTTAGTATTTCTTTGTTTGCCTCCTGGTTAAGGAAAAAACATGAAGGGTTATTAATTTTAAAAAGCAAGTCAATTAAAATTAAACAAAATAATCTGATTAAGTTATAGGCAGGAATTGGCTACGCATTAAGAAAGTGGCTGGAATGAAATAATGCAGCCACTGTAGCCCTCAAAGACTGAGTTTGACTCTTCTATTCAACAGTATGTGGGCAGCTATGCTGAACTGTGTGTCACTGACATTGAATAAGCTGGAGACATTTCCAAACTGTTAACTGTGGCACCTTTACATTCTCCTCTCATTCAGAGCATTCACATTAACGGAGGTGGTCATCATTACTCTTCAATTCCACCCGGGGGAGTAAACATTAACATTATACAAAGTTACTGTCTGTTATACCTGCATTTTTATCACTCTTTAATTTAATATTGTTTTTTTATCAGTATGCTGCTGCTGGAGTATGTGAATTTCCCAGTGGGGATTAATAAAGTAGCTATCTATCTATCTATTAGCAAGAGATTAAATCTGATCCTTTTGAGGACTTAAAAATAGATATGTAGATGAAAAAAAGGTTGCTGTATATGGCTTCAACACTGGATCAACCATTTAAATTATTATTTCTGATAGAATAAAGGCACTTCACCTTTGAGGAAAGAACTTGTGTGCTGTGCCAAATGTTCAACAAATGCCAATGTTAAGTAAAATGTAAGTGTTAATAGTAACATATTGTGATAGATGGCCAGGAACCCTGCCCCGTCGGGACACCTGGAGGAAGGAAGGACCGGGAGAGTGGCACTATTCTTCTCTGGGTGCCTGGATGGTCCTTGAACCCTGGAGGACAGCGCTTCCGGTACACCAGGAAGTGCTGACGGACCAGGGATGGTGTACGCCTGGAGTGCTTCCAGGTGCAAGTGCAGCACTTCCGCCACACTGGGTAGTGCTACCGGAAGGTCGTCATTGTACATTTGGAGCACATACAGGGCAAGAGAAAAGGGGCCGCCTCACTCCAATCGGGGAGCCGGAGTCAGGTGGAAGAGGATGGAGCTTGTGAGAGAAGAGTGGAGATGGCCAAAAGGAGCAAGGACTGAGCAACCACTGTAAATATTGTACATAGTGTGAATAAAACATATGTGTGTTTTGGACATCTGGAGTCGTGTCTGTCTGTGGCCGGGCTATCTTTTACAATATACGCACACTTAATGTTTCACTGTACAATAAAAAATATAGTCTGCACTACTGCACGACTAGTAATATTCAGTCGACTGTTATTATTTTCATTATGTCTTTTTAAAACTGGCCTAATATATTTCTCTAATTTACTCATTATTGAAATTAATAATACAAATACTGAATTTTCAAATGAGCTTCCAACTAGACATTCAGTCAGGACTGCTCTTTTGAGGGCTGCTCCAGTTAATGCCCACTTCTTAATATTAGAAGAGGCATTTACCATTCCAAGGAGAACTGTAACTTTTAAATGCTTAATTATTTTATGAATGTGTGTATAATGCTCCTTCCCTTTCTTGAGCTTTCCTTCAGTTTTACTAAATAGCTGCAATAAAATGCTGTTGTGAATCTGCTTGCCACTGGCTTGCACTTGGTCACATTTGCATATCCTTTTTACCTTGACAAATCCTCTCCTGTTGCAGGTACAGTTTCTGCAAAACATCAGGCACCTCTGACCAATTTACATATTTTGTTGACATTCAAAGTAAAAATAGTAAATGCATCTTTTACAGGAAACAAACTAAAACAAGAGCATTTCATTAAACCCTTAGGATTTATCTGATGAACTGGAAAAATGTAGTATGATTGTGGAGGTGCAAAGTTCGCTGTTGTTTAGGACAAAATGACATTTGGGTGGTGATGCAGTGCAGGAATGTTCTAGATAGAAAACAGAGCATCACTTCACCGGAATTGAAAAAGCTAGTGGTTATATTTAACAAGAATACATTAGATTTATCTGGACTCAAATCTGCACAAAGTATTGGAACAAGACTTCTTGGCTGGTGGTACATTTTTGCCTATTGTAGTATACCTTACCTGGTGACAAGTTAGGTCACATGGTCGAGAAGTTGGCTGGATTAACCCACAACAGTTAAATAATTTTTGAGGCTGCCTTGGCAATGCCTAATTGATATCCTTCTTTGGGCAGAGTTCAATTCTTCAAATATACTGGGTAAGGGTGGGGACTTGGATTCTGAATCGACCATTTTTTTAAGAGCTGTTCAGTTTAGAGTTCTGCAAAATGTTATGGGCAAAAGACAACTGGTTCTTAAAATGGCAGCAGCCATAGAAAGTTTGCCATCTCAGTAAGAGGACCTAGATGGTAGCTGGTGCAACTTTGGTAAAACTGATTTGTGAAACTTAGAAGAAGTTTGGTGAGGACATGAAAAATGATTTGGGAGAAAAAGTCAAGAAAGACCAGAGGTTTAACAGGGGTTGTAGATGTACCAAGTAGACTGTTCAGTACTTGGAATTATTATATTACTCAATGGCCACTTTATTAGGCACTGCTTGTTAATACAAATATCTAATCAGTAAATCCATCCATCCATCCATTTTCCAACCCGCCGAATCCAAACAGGGTCACGGGGGTCTGCTGGAGCCAATCCCAGCCAACACAGGGCACAAGGCAGGGAACCAATCCCGGGCAGGGTGCCAACCCACCGCAGGACACACACAAACACACCCACACACCAAGCACACACTAGGGCCAATTTAGAATCGCCAATCCACCTAACCTGCATGTCTTTGGACTGTGGGAGGAAACCGGAGCGCCCGGAGGAAACCACGCAGACACGGGGAGAACATGCAAACTCCACGCAGGGAGGACCCGGGAATCGAACCCAGGTCCCCAGGTCTCCCAACTGCGAGGCAGCAGCGCTACCCACTGTGCCACCGTGCCGCCCAATTAGTAAATCAGCAACTCAATTCATATCGGCATATAGGAAATGTCAAGATGATCTGCTGAAGTTTAAACTGAGCATCAGAATTGGGAAGAAAGGTGGTTTAAGTGACTTTGAACGTGGCCTGGTTGTTTGTGCCAGACTGCCTGGTATGAGTATTTCAGAAACTGCTGATCTGCTGGGATTTTCCTGCAAAACCATCTCTAGAGTTTACAGAAAATGGTCAGAAAAAAGGGAAAATATCCAGTGAGAGACAGTGAAAACTCCTGGCTGATGCCAGAGGTCAGAGGAGAATGGACAGAATTTTTCGAGCTGATAGAAGGCAACAGTAACTCAAATTAACCACTCGTTACAAACGAGGTATGCAGAAGAGCATCTCAGACCTTGAACAGCTGGGCTACAGCAGCAGGAGACCACACTGGGTGCCACTCCTGTCAGTTAAGAGAAGGCAACAGAGGCTACAATTCACATGGACTCACCAAATTTGGACAACAGAAGATTGGAAAAATGTTGCCTGGTCTGATGAGTTCCAATTTCTACTGTGACATTTGGATGGTAGAATCAGAATTTTGCATCAACAATATGAAAGTATATCAACAGTTCAGGCTGGTATAATGGTGTGGGGGATATTTTACTGGCACAGTTTGGGCCCTTTATTACCAGGGGAGCATCATTTAAATGCCACAGCCTACCTCAGCATTGTTACTGACCACGTCCATCCCTTTATGACCGCAGTGTTCCCGTCTTGTGATGGCTACTTCCAGCCAGGATAACTCGCCATGACACAAAGCTCAGATCATCTCAAAGTGGTTTCTTGAACATTGCAATGAGTTCACTATACTCAAATGGCTTCCACAGTCTCCAGATCTCAATCCAACAGAACACCTTTAGGATGTGATGGAATGGGAGATTTGCATCATGGATGTGCAGCCAACAAATCTGCAGCCACTACATGATGCTACCATGTCAATATGGACCAAAATCACAGAGGAATGTTTCCAGAACCTTGTTGAATTTATACCATGAAGAATTACAGCAGTTCTGAAGGCAAAAGGATATCCAACCCAGTACTTGCAAGATGTACCTAATAAAGTAGCTGGTGAGTGTAAGTATTTTTTGTGTGTGCTGAGAACATTACATACGTGTTCTCTGTTGCTTAAAATTATCATCTAATTATAAATGCCAAACATGCTATAGATTATATAGATATGCATCACAATACTAATTGTCTAATCATAGTCTAATCATAAGACATCCATTCTGAAAATGTACTGTTAATGTTATCTTAACTGTGTTTTTAGTTGTACAATGAATGTTTACAGTGCATCAGTTGGAGTAAATTTGGACTGGGATCTTAGAAATAATTCCATGTGGGTGTCGCTTTTTCAGACACAGATTTTTCTGCTATGTATAACCAAGATTTTAGTGAGGTGTCCCAAGATGTGTATTCTTGTTATGAGAATTGTGTCTGGCCCTACAGTTTAATCACTCATTGTTCTTGGTCTTTCACTATTGCTACCATTCTAGATATATGAGACTTTCTCAGACTTGCTTAGTTTATCCTCTGTTTTGGTGATCCTCCTCAGGCAATTTCACTATTTCATGTTTTTCTAAGCCTTGAACTCATCTCACTCCCAGAGTCTCAGCATATCTCATTTTCCTCACCTGTTGTTTTCTGGAACATTTTCTAAAACTTCTTTCACAGCAGTCATACACCAGCTTCTGCTCACAGTAGCCCATTCAGTGATACCAGCTATCCGATGAATTAAGCCTATGTGAACAAAGCCAAGTCAAGTATCCGGGAAACATGACCTGGTAATTTGCAAAGATTTGCCAGGTCTGTGTATGAAAAAAGCCAGAAAACAGTTATGTTAAATATGTATAAAATATCATGATGGTCACACTGATATTCATGCAAGTGAACTGATTATAAGAAACATAGACAATGACAAATTAAAGATTGTAGCTGGCTCAGTTATTTCTTGGACAGTTAAATGATTACTAAGTTGACCTATTTGAAAAGTATCTGCAAAACTGTATGTAGTATGAAATGCTGAAACTACTCTTCATCCAAGCCAGATAAGAAAAATGTTATAAGATATAATGAGATGATTACATCTTGCCTGAAGAAGGGGCCTGAGTTGCCTGGAAAGGTTGCATACTGTAATCTTTTCAGTTGGCCAATAAAAGGTGTTATTTTGCTTGACTTCTCACTTGATCCATGCTGCTAAATATAACTTTTTCACTTTCCTTTTCATTCTTGTTTTTTACATCTTCAGTGGACTTTTTGCTACAAGTACTTGATGCAAATCATAGACAGAATTTCGAAATTAAAGTTAATGCAAAATATATGTTTTTTGAAAAACAACAATATGTTTTCTTTGACACCTAATAACTTTGCAAAATGTGCCATTTCTTGCACATTTGAACATAAATAACCCATCATAGATGACTCAAGGTGCATTTTGACTTTTCATAAGGAAAAGAGTAATTTCACACATCTTTGACGCCATAATACAGTGGCCAGTAATTCAGTATGAACTTTCAGCTGTGAAGCACAGTGTCATCATTATCATGTACAACACACTATATTCTTAAGGTGAAGGGAATGCTGAAAATAACTCATTCATATGGCTTAGCATAATGGCATTTACTTGTATCTGATTTTACTTATCAAAACATGATTCTACTCTCTCTTAAATAAGTAACATATGAAGAACAACAGAAGTGTATATGAGTTAAGATATAGAACTTTTTCTGTCAGCTTGTTTTAGATAGTAAGGGGTTCTAAAGCTTTTTAGGTATGGATATCTTTATCTGTTTTATGCATGGTATACATAAGTAATCCATAAAATATGCTGATGTTGTGTTTATATATAATTGGAGTGCTTAGAGTTTTACAACAACATTCTGGATTTCGTAATAGTGTGGATTCTTTTTAGCAAAACATAAGATAGTGTTCTTGTAATAAGCCCTTTTCACACTAATGTGTTTTTAATTCTGAGAGGCTTAGTCAAGGGCTGAACACTCTTCCTGTTATTTAAAACAATAGCAGCATCACAAAAGTTTCTGTAGTGTTCCTCTTATGATTACATAGGGTCTCAATGCTGCCTTAATAATGATACTGAACTAAGACTTTTTAGCTGAAACAACTTTTGTGTCAGGAATTAGCTTTTGAAGAGGCGAATGTCTATATTTCATTAACCAAAATTGTGTAGCGCTGCAGCAGTACAGTGTTTGTCAACACAAAGTGTCAATGGACTCTCCCTTTTTACATTGCTCTTTGGGGTAGCTCACTCTCCTTAAAAGGACTGATCACTGTTGCCTCACTAGATAGAATTTATTTATGACTTTGGCTGCTTGCCATTTTTACAGGCTCTCCTGTAACTGGCTCTGAAGCTGCTTATATGCTGGTGACTCATCCCCTGTCCGATGAAACTTGTCAGTGCCAATACAATGGCGTAAAATTTTCACTTCACAAGTTGACAGTTAAAGCAATTTTTTTTAATTAGTAATCTGAAGCGTATGTAGCTTCTAATTCTTCCTCACTGATCTGTTGCATCTAGCTCTCATGAAACTTTTGCTACTGACTATATTTGACACTGAATTACATATACAACAAATATGAAAAAGCTTTAGAAACAATGTGAAAATAAATGGTTGCTAGAATATCATTCAGATAAAATAGGGTCAAATTATAATATGACATATAATGTACCTCCTTTATTCAATATCCCAACATATTGATATCAGTTGAAAAAGAGTGAGCTAATATTAAATGTGAAAAACTAGTTAGCTGAAACTGTTAGCATACTGGCATAAGACAGTTACCAAATTTATCTTGGTAATTATGAAGGAATACTCCCCAAAATATAAATAGCCTTTGTCGTGTTTTGATGCTTTTGTTGCTACTTCTTTTAGTTACATACTGTACCTCCCTTTTTGTAAGTATGCATTATTTTCTTTTTGTATACTATTTATTCATTATTATTCTTATTTAATTATAATTTATTTTTCTTTGTACATAACTGCTTCTTTGACATCTCGTAAAGCACCTAGAGATACATCTTTTGTATGAAAATGTGCTATAGAAATGTTGTTTTTACATCATGAAAATTGCTTTTTGGAAGTAGTTTAAAAGTAGAGAGGTGGAATAAACACAATCTGTTGCTGGCTAACAGGAATTAGTATTAATATTCAATATGTTAGTTCTGAATTGTATGAAAAGGAACATTTAAAATGGTGTGCAAGGAGGTTAGATGTTAACCTGTCATCAGCAAGGTGTTTTCTGTTGGGAGCATACTGAGAGAATGATTCAAACTTCTTCATTCAAATTGGTATCAAAGTTAGTTAATCCTGGGAAGGATACAAGTGTGATAAAGAGATGTTAAAAATAAATGGTGGTAGGCTTAGTCAGAAAAAACAAGGATTGACGGACAATGCTTTGGTACTTGGTGTCACAAATTAATTGAACCTATTACTTGTTTGTGCACTATGTTTTTTCACAACATGAGTAAGACGGAGGTACTATTACTTCATGACATGAATCAAATACACATGCGTTCTTGTACAAACTTTCATTAGTGTTCCTGCTCTGTCTATACCAGATCTTGCATGCAAACAAAAAACATGTATTGACACATTTATTGTGGAGCATGACTTATCATTCACAATAACTCAGCCCCTCACTGACTTGTGTCTCATCTCATCCTGTCTTCCCATCTGCTTTCCCTGACGAGGGTCATGGTGGCAGTAGGCCAAGCAGGTCAGCCCAGACTTCCATTGCTACAGATTCCAGCTCTTCTTGGGTAATTCACAGGTGGTCCCAAGCCAGCCAAGATATATAATCACTTTAGCATGTCCTGGGTCTCCCACATGGTCTCCACCCAGTGGTACATGCCTGGAGCAGCTCTTGGGGGATCCACCGGTGCATTCTTTCGACATGCACAAACTACCTCAACTGATTCTTCTTGATCCAGAGGAGCAGCAACTCTACACTGAGGCACTCCCGAATCACCAAGTTTCTCAGTCCAGCCACCCTGCGAAGAAACCTCCTTTCTGCCACTTGTACTCACTGTCTCATTCTTTCAGTCATTTTCTACGGCTCCTAACCATAAGTGAGGACAGGAATGTAGATCAGATGGTAAACCAAGAGTTTTGTTTTTGAACTCAGCTCTCACTTCACCATCATAGACCTGTACAGCACCCACAAAACAGATGCCAATACTCCAATGTGTTTATCAACCTCACATTACCTTTTCCTGTCACTCGTGAACAAGATCTCAAGATACTTGAACTCCTCCACTAAGGGCAGTAGTTCACCCCTCACCTAGAGAGAGCAATCCAAGATAAAACCATGACCTTAGACTTGGAGGTGTTGATCTTCATAACAGGTGCTTCAGTGGAAAGTGAACTAATCTGTCTTAGCACCAAGTTTTCAGACACAGCTCTCACTGTATTCATATTGGGAATGAATAGCACAAAAGAGCAGCCCTGTTAGCCAATATTCCTGCAGTACCTCTCACAACATATCCTGAGGAACAAGGTCATATGCTTTTTCCAAATCTACAAAATACATGTGGACTGGGTTATGCCCTTCAGGAATTGTGCCAGGGAAAAGAACTGGTCTACTATTCTATGGCCAGGATGGAATCCACATTGTTCCTCCTGTATCTTTGACTCAAACATCATACAGATTCTTCCCTCCAGCCCCCTTACATATGCCTTACCTGGGAGGCTGAGGAGTGTGATTCCTATGTAGTGGGAACACACATATAATCTAAAAACAACTGAGAAATAACATACTGCATACTTCACTTGTTTAAGCATTTAAATATTAATTTATTTTGAAGTTACTTTCATTATTAAATTTGGTTATCCTCCACTGTCAGCAACCTGTGTTGAAATTCTCTTCTTCATTTTTGTTGAAGTTCTGTCATTTTTTATTTTCAGAGTTGTGAAGAATACAGGAACAACTTTAAATTTATTTAAAATGAAAATGTTGCAGCTTTTATTTTAATGTCAGCTATAACACAAAATATTTATTTGTCATAGTAAAAATAAGCACCTGAAATATGCTAATTGGATGGGGTTTTTTTTTCATATGTGCTCAGCACTTCAAATTGTTGTTTACATTATTTATATAATAAATACAGTTTTGGACAAATTAATTTTCATGTTATATATTGTTATTCTAGGTTCTATAATAAACCCAACCCAAAGTTTCAGGCTGAGAGGCTTTTTTTTTGTTTTACCCCCTGTATCTGAGAAAAAGAATAATGTACTGCACTTTTTTTTTAACTTTTGTACTTTTTTATGTTTCAGGTTAAAGTAAAATGTAATTACATCAATCATTTAGTATTCCAATGACTACTTGTGCACTATCAAAGTAATAACGTCTCATAAAAAGATTAAACTATATTATGTCTGTTGCTTATAAGGACAAATAATGTTTGCCTCCACAGTTTCAAACTGACAAATTGAGAGGAAGCTGTTACGTATAAAATGCATTTCCATAAAACATATTAATGTTTGTTTTAAATTGATATGAGTTTATTAAACAGGTTACCATTCAATAGACTACTCAGACAATAAACATCACACTGCTATTTGATGTATTTGAGAATGGTACAAAAAAAAGTAAATCTTTTCTGCATTAGAAATTCTCCTGACCGGCTGCCATAAAAAGAAACATTAACTTTACCAGGCTGTATGGTAAGCATTGTCTGTTCCAACACAACAAAAACAAACACCCTCATAATCCCCAATAAATAAATGCACAAACATAATATGCTAAATTTTTTATGAAATTTTAATGAGCTTACATGATCATTATTTTCTAGTGATATATACAAGACTAAATAGATCATCTTGGTTCAATCAACATATTTCAGAGAGGGAATGCCACCAGGGAAACATTTAGAAACCTTTATATGCCTAAGGGTCAACTATCCTCTGCCTGAGACAAAATACAAGGTCATGCTTTTCAAGGACATATTTCAGAAAATCACTTGGAACCTGAAGAGGGATAATCACACTCAGGGCGGTTATTAAAGACAAGGAAATACCACATTCTTCCAGCCACACCCACAAACCCATAAAAACTTAATCAGCTACCATGAACTTCCATTTAAATGTGAACCTCTAATGTACCTGAGACACAGCTTAACGCATTCCAGTCACAGGGCAGTAAAAGATGTCACCAAAATATACCTATAAAGACCAAAGCCTTCCTTAGCATTCTTTTCAAAGTAACTATGTATCCATCATGTTGACTGAATAGAAATGTTTGCTTGCTGTAATAGGTTCGAGTTATTATACTTAAGCTGTTATTCTCTTTACACCTGCATAAAATAAACTTTAAAAGTGTTTTACATTCATGCAAATTATATCAATATTATTTATGTTATTTAAGTTAAGTTTTAAGATCTTTTCTTAAGTCTTCTCAGTCATGGGGCTGAGTGTGGGGACTTGGGGTCAGTCACCTGTGGGTACAGTCTCAGTGGTCATAAAAAGTGAACCGAACTTGAGTTACAACACATGTTCACCCGTGTTCATACAGATGTTAAGTGAAGTAGGCATTCAAGAGTTTGATGGCACTTGTGAAATGTGACACATTATAAATGCAGAAGTAAATTAGTAACCACGTAAAACCACAACAGCAATGCAGTGATTGTAAATCACTGTAAATCTTTCACCATTTACACCGTGACTAGCATGAATCTCTTTCGTTTTGCATCTGATTGAATTAAATTAAAGTGTATTTACCAGGTTGCTAGCTCACGTACGCAGTAGTGAGATCAACATGTAAATGACTGAATCCACGCAAAGGTGAATGTGTGGGCGAATGTACATCGAGGACGTTCACTCTTTATTCACGGCGCACGAGAAAGAATGTTTGAAGTTGAACTTGGGCATAGCTTTGCAAGTATGCATCAATAATCAATATGCTGGTGATAATGACTGCACATGCATAAGTAAATGTGAATGCGCTCGATAGAGGCACACACTTGAAGACACACAATACGGGCGACTCGGTGCTTTTTGGAGCTACTCTCCAGTCTGTCAGTTCTTACCTGTAATGAAAACCGCTTTTCCTTCACTAGGGAGAAGTTTGTCTTGTGAACCCGTCCTAATCACGAACCAGAAGACAGCGCCGAAGATCGCGACTCCAACAGGCGTAGGTAGCCAGAAGGAACACAGGCGCTCCAGCAAAACGAGCAGCAGTACCAAGAACGCCAATGAAGTAGACCATGCCCGCTGCCGCATTAGTGACCCTCCTGTAATGAGTAACCCCATAGTCAGGTAGATCCAAATGGGAGAATTAAAAGCTTGTGAGTCCATTGCCTCCTGCAGTTATTCGCTCTCTGCCTTAGCCTGCCAGACCGATGCCACGCGCCGCTGTCAGTTGTCTCGTGCGCGCTGTTTATATATTAGGCGAAGGGGCGGGGCTAAGGAGCGCCGTCTCCTGCTGCACTTTAAAAACTGGAGTTTCATGCACTACGTACAGTTAAAGAGAGCAGAAGTGGGCTTAATGAATTGATTGGAACAAGTGCGATAATCAAGCTTGCAGCCCCCTTTTTGTGTCTGGCACGAATTATTCCACAACGAGCCCCATCTGGCTCCTGTACCTGGCAGAATGTGAAGCGGCTGGTCTCTGAATGCTTAGAATCACTCTGTCATGAGCTAACGGTTAAGATGTGTTTTCTTTGCTCATCCACAATCGGATTTCTACTCCCGTTAAAAAGAGTTGGTGTAACGTGGATAGCAGAATTTACTTCATTCTCTACATCCATCCATTTTCTAAACTCTCAAATAATAGAATTGGTAACTTGTGAAGAGCGATTTTGTAAGTATCTATCTATCTATCTATCTATCTATCTATCTATCTATCTATCTATCTAACCTATTTTGAATCTTTCATATCTACAGAATATATCTTAAATTATATCTTATGCATACAGTTTTGGGAGTTATGCGGAATATAGATGATGATGTCTTCATGACATTGTAATACTGGTGTCAGTCTACAGCACAGTTTGTGAATTCATTATCATTATTAATTTTTGTTCATTTACCCAATGTGATTTATACTATTAGCATACATCGCAGTTGTTTATATTCTTTTTTTTTCTTATTGAATGAAGGACCATAGAGAGGCACAGAATAGAATTGTGCCATGGGTGGGGCTTTAGTTCATTACGTGGCACACTTACTCGTACCAATGCTAATTCAGAGTCACAAATCAACCTAATCACACATCTTATTATTCAGGAACACATTTAGAGTAAAGTGAAAAAAGCCTTTATAGATCAGAAAGATGGGGCTAACTCCACTACATTACACTTCCACAGTAATGGAACCTCTGACACCTTAGAATAACACCAAGAAAACAAAATTTTAAAATTGTATAATCAAATTAAGCATAGAGGGAGTGAAAAACAAGAAGGAATACAAAAGTGCATAGTAAATAGAAAAACAAGGACATGTGGTGTTTATCTTAAATCTTCCATTCTCTGTCTCTCAATCTCTCCCTCTCAGCCCTTATCTTTTTCTCCAGTCAGGTAAGCCTTTTCCACAATTCTCACAGAGACTTTTGAGGTCAGGGACAACTATTCATTTACTATACAGATACCAGTAAAGAACGCCCTATAAATTTTCCCATTTGTAATGTGCCCCTGAGTTTTCAGTTGCTGTTATAAGGCTTGTCTCTCATACAACATCTCAGTTGCCCAATCTCTAAAAGTAGCAAGTGCATCTACTATGACTCCTAAATCCTTCTCATAAGGTGAAATTTTGATTTTCAGATTTCCATTGTGTACTCAAACTTCATTTTTTCCATTCTACATGCAATACCTTATATTTACTTACAATAGATTTCATCTGCCACAAATCTGCCCAAGCCTGTATGCTGTGACTGTCCAAGTCCCTCTGTAATGATTCAATGGATTCCAGATTATCTGCCAATCCAACTAGCTTGGTATTATTTGCAAACTTAACCAGCTTGTTACATATATTACTATCCAAATCATTTATATATATTAAAAATAGCAGCTGCCCTAGCACTGACCGCTAAGCGACATGACTCTCAACATCAAGCAATTCTGATAGGGTTCCTTGAACCATAACCCTCTGCTTCCTGTGTCTGGGGCAGTTTTGCACCCTTTTACAAACAACACCCTGAATTCCCACTTCTTTTTGTTTGATACCCAGCCTCTCATGTAGCACCTTATCAAATGCTTTCTGAAAGTCAAGATGAATAATATATGCTTCACTTTGATCATATCCTTTTTTGCTTTCTCATAGAATTCCAGCATGTTGGTAAAGCATGACTTCCCTCTTCTGACTTCCCCATGCTGGCTGTTCCATAAAACTCCTGTTCTTGCCATGTGTTGCTCAATCTTATCCTTAATAATTCCTTCCATTATTCCAGTTACTATTCAGGTAGTTAAAGCCCCCATGACTATACTATCCCCCTGTAAACTTGCCTTTTTATATTACCAAAAATGTTTGCATTGCAAAGTCTGTTTTGGGTGGTCTATAACTCCTAAAATAAGGCCACTTTCCCATATGCTTTTCAGATGAAGCTACATGTCCTCACTAAGGTGAGGCTTATCTCTCTTTCTAGGAACAGTTTTTGAGGTGGCCCATTAGGGCTCATCATGCCTGTCTACCACCTCAGAATCTTCAGGGACACCGTCTACTTTCTCAAGGACCTGCACACGGTTTGACACTTCCAATTCTGGGGTTTATTCCCCGGGACAGTGTGCACCCTTCATCTTGCTCCTTGTGACCGTGACCCACCTATTTCTTTCTGTCTGGTCTGAAATCTACTCCCATACCAACTTATGGGTGCACATTATCTCTCTAAAGGACAACTGTACCAGGTCCACCAATTCTCCACTACATCACAGGCTAGCCAACTCCTCCTTCAGTTCAGCGACCCTGAGCTCAAAGTGATGGATCAGCTGGCATCTCCAGCAGGTGTAGCTCAGATAATAGACCGGCTCCTCCAAAACATTCTCTAGAAAGTCCAACATCCAACAGGACTTGCATTGCACTAACCTCAATATTAAAATTTGAGTTAGGATTACTAAAACTGCCTTCATTTTTTTATTTTATTAAAATTAAATGATTTACTTAAATGGTAAAGCTAAAAAAAATTAAGCTAAAGAAATTAGATTAAAGAACTATTACAGTTACTTTAGACCTTCTGGCCCCTTAAGCACCTGTAATATTCTCCCTCTCAACAGCCTACTGTTTCTTCTTTCTATGAGTTTAACTTTATTGTACTTTTCTCTGTCTCTTCTCCTAACTTTGAACTCCTCTTATTCCTTACTTAAAAGCTCTCCACTGGCAATGTTTGTGCTCTCTTGCTCTCTTAACTGCTCTACTTTCTTGACACTAAAAACTGTTCAATCTAGAAAAACTCACTTACTGCTCCTACAACCATTTGTTCCTGATCAGCGATTTATTACTAGCCACCTGCCTATGTACCTCTGAGCCCTTCTCTTTACTGCTTTGAAGTCAGCCGCTGCCTTGTTACTTACTTACAGAGATGCCCATATCAGGTGCTGCTGCTTATTGCCCTGCCACACCAATGCTAGGTTGAATACAAATAACAAGTACAAGTAACAAGTAAGCACGTGGAAAAAAGCAACAACCATTCTAAAGGGGAAAAAAAAAACTTTAAAAATTCCCACACGGCTCCTTAGTGGCAACCACAACACAAAGTTTTTATTAGCAAAATGTATTTTTTAATTAATACACCCCAGAACACAAAACTATCAGCTACTTCTCCTTTGTTGCAAAGATGACATCGGCACATCAGTACGTCTCAGTCTCCAATCAGTGGGTTGTATAAGTGTTGTCCACTGGAACAAATGTTCTTACTTCATAACCTCTCCCAGCATCCCAACCAAAGATTCCTTCACCTATGTCTCTTATTGAAATTTTGAATGTTTGAATCCTGGTCAGTTTTGTTTCCTGAAACATAAAACAAAATACATGACAATTTCTCTTCCGTGTGTGAAAAGGATCAGGGTAGGGTGGATCTACTATGAAACTAATGAAGTCTATCCTTCAGGTCCCCAAATGTTGGAGAGTGCCACAGAAGAGTCCAGCCCACATTACCTAAAAAGATAGGGTGTCTGCTGTATAAGAATTTTTTTTTTGTTTTAAATAATAATAATAATAATAATAATATGGTGTAATTTAGTATAAAATAATAGTTAAAATAAAAATGAAAAGGGTGGCACGGTGGCGCAGTGGTAGCGCTGCTGCCTCGCAGTTAGGAGACCTGAGTTCGCTTCCCGGGTCCTCCCTGCGTGGAGTTTGCATGTTCTCCCCGTGTCTGCGTGGGTTTCCTCCGGGCGCTCCGGTTTCCTTCCACAGTCCAAAGACATGCAGGTTAGGTGGACTGGCGATTCTAAATTGTCCCTAGTGTGGGTGTGTTTGTGTGTGTCCTGCGGTGGGTTGGCACCCTGCCCAGGATTGGTTCCTGCCTTGTGCCCTGTGTTGGCTGGGATTGGCTCCAGCAGACCCCCGTGACCCTGTGTTCGGATTCAGCGGGTTGGAAACTGGATGGATGGATAAAAATGAAAAGGTTATTAAAGTATCATGTAGGCTAACCGTAAATTGAAAAATGTTCAAGTTAAGGTTGTTTCATTCTAAATATATTTAATATAAATATATATAATTTAAAACACTATTAACATTTATTACAGAAATTCACATTTTTATTACAATTATTTATCTTACACTAGCCATGATCAAGAAAATGAAAGCATATTTCTTTGTTTGTAATTACTCTAGTACAGCAATTTTAATCAAAATCTGAGATGTAGTGGTTAATTTTTAAAAAAAATTTTGATGATCTGTTATGGAACAACCCCATTGAATAAGATAACAGTGGTTACCTAGACATTGTTGCTGCTTGCAAAGGGTCCCTAATAACAGTTCAAGCTTCAGGGCCCCAGAAATGTGCATCCACCTCTGGTTGCTGAAATAAAAATGGGAAAACTTGTTTTTATAACCAAATTGGACCGATTGTAAGTCCAATCAAACAGTATTTATTTGGAGTATTTTAGAAATGAGCTAATGCCTTTCTTACAGAAAAAAAAATAAAACAGCAGTCAAAAGCTAAGGTCTTTAACAGAAGTTTTGTTTAGAAATGTTACTAAAACCAAAATGCTTACTAAAAATATTTTGTCAAAATCAAACAACATCTGTAAACTAAAACATCTTCTAAATAGTTTTTTTTTCTTGACAATAGTCATTTGCAATCCTTCCCTATGATTTCTCGACATTTATACAGAAATGTTTGTAGCATTGTGGCCAAGTTTACATGCTGTGTATTAGGCCTATTATCCATGATACACGCTAACGAATAAATAAAAAAAAAAAAATTAAATGAACCAAAAATGCTGAACTGATACTCTGTGTGTTGCTGCTGGAAGGTGCAAATATGAACAAAGTAAAGAAATATGGACAACAGAACATTTTTTTAAGCTGCCATCATTTAAGCCTCATGTAGTAAAATGTTAGGTAGCGATATAAAACATAAGAGCTGGTAGCATACCTATGTATAAAATGTAATAAGCAACTCTTTAAATACAAAGAGTAATGCCAAAGTAGTCCAAAGTTATCAGAATAGAATTTAACACATAAGATGTGCATGATTATAGATAGACTTCCAAGTAATTGTGGATAAGATAAAACAAATACTGCTGCCTCTATTGTAGTTGATGAACAACAGATTAAGTGACCTGATCTTATTTCATATTCTGTAGCACGACATGCCAGTTGAGTGGTGCAGGCAAGAGCCAGCAGTTGTCGAATAAAATAGGGGGCCAAAATCAACTCAAATTCTCTTTTTCACCCCTTTTCTGTTAGTGCACAAATGAAATACAAGTCACCTTAATATTTGTTTTTCATTACACTTTTGTTAAAGGTATTGTGTGTTAAATGCATGTTGGCTCAGGTAGCTAAATGAACATTGGTTATATTGAAACAATCTTTATAATTTGTGATTATTGAAACAATTTCAATAATAATACCAAAATTAAAGCAGGAAACGTGCTACAGTTAGGTCCATAAATATTTGGACAAAGACTACTTTTTTCTAATTTTGGTTCTGTACATTACCACAATGAATTTTAAATGAAACAACTCAGATGCAGTTGAAGTGCAGACTTTCAGCTTTAATTCAGTGGGTTGAACAAAACGATTGCATAAAAATGTGAGGCAACTAAAGCATTTTTTTAACACAATCCCTTCATTTCAGGGGCTCAAAAGTAATTGGACAAATTAAATAACTGGAAATAAAATGTTCATTTCTAATACTTGGTTGAAAACCCTTTGCTGGCAATGACAGCCTGAAGTCTTGAACTCATGGACATCACCAGATGCTGGTTTTCCTCCTTTTTAATGCTCTGCCAAGCCTTTACTGCAGCGGCTTTCAGTTGCTGTTTGTTTGTGGGCCTTTCTGTTTGAAGTTTAGTCTTCAACAAGTGAAATGCATGCTCAATTGGGTTAAGATCAGGTGACTGACTTGGCCATTCAAGAATTTTCCACTTCTTTGCTGTAATAAATATTAAATGTATTAAATCACAGTGGATTTGACTTGGATTATTTGACACTGAACAAATGAAAAATGTAAAAACGAAACAGATCTCTTCAAAGTGGTGTAAATTCATTACAAATATAAAACAAAAAACAATTGTGTTAGTATTCACTTCCTTTAATGTAACACACCTAAATCATCACTGGTGCTGTCATTTTATTTTTAGAAGTTACATAATGAGCTCAGTCAAGATCACCTGCCTGTAGTCAAGGGATTTCAGTTAATTGTAATTTAAATGCACCTTACAAGGGAGGTCCAGTTTGTGGTGTACCAGTATCATGGACTGAATTACACAATGACTAAAGAGCACTCCAAAGAACTCTGTGAAAAGATAAGTGAAAGATTTACATGAGGGGATGGATACAACAAAATATCAAAGTCACTGAATATACCTTGAAGTCCAGTAAAATTAATCATTAAGAAATGTAACAAAGGGCATGTGTATCACATGATGAAGTAAAAGATTTTTTACCCTTTAGGCTTCTGCATAATACCATGCCAGTGGCACCACTTGAGGTTCTTAAGCCATGAAAAGAGCTGAAGGCCTGAACTTGTAAATACTAGGCAAGGTTTACTTTTCCAGGGACACTGATTACATAAATACACTTGTGTTTCATAATTTACTCATCTGCTTCCGGAATATTGATACATTTCAGACGTTTCATGCTAAGCTGTAACAGCTACACACTGTTTCAGATAAAGTAAAAGTGGTGATGTAAGACTTCATTTTTTAATTTTTGATTCCACTATCAGGTATTCTTTTCATAATTTTAAAGGGTAGATTGTAGATTTGATTTTGGGAACCCATGTCTGCACGGTTCTGATTCCATGGAAAATGACATTATTATGCAATGAAAAAGTGTGACTTATTTGAGTAAAAATATTCTTAAAACTTTATCAGCTACCTGATAGTAATTTAGTCCTTAGAACAGCCTGAATTTATTTGTCTTGTCTCCATAAGGTGCAGAATAGAAGGACTAACCCACATCAACCTCAGAAGTGTCCCATAGTTGTTGAACATGAGCTGGTGGTGGATCACTAGTCCAAATAGCTCATTCAATCTAAAGGTACAATTGCTCAGTTGGATTGTGATCTGGTAAATGGGAAGGCATTCAATTTAACATGAATTTTGATATCTTGTGGTTGTTTAAAATTTGCTGTAATTGAATCTTTGGAATCAAAATGTATAATGAAAATGCACCACACACCCTTAGAGTACCATCACCAGTCTATATTGCTGTCACATTGCACTATGGATCTGTGCCTGGTTAGTGCTTCACCACATCCTGGTTCTTGAATTAACAAAATTAACAGGATATATTATTCATTAGTCCAGTGTTTGTGTGTTAGCCCACATCATTTGTTTATTGTATTAGTCCACTTTGGCCACTTTAATGAACTGCTTCCTACCACATGAAAGATCTTGGAAATTTTTTTTCTGATGTCTTCCTATTCTTGATGCAACTTTGACCAAGAACTCCTTACCCTAATCTCTGTTCATGTTATTATACTCTTGCCAATATGCCTGGTGCCCTTTGAAGAATTTTCAGTCATGCTGATTTTCTCATTAAATTGTGTAAGTCAGTGGTCCCCAACCTTTTTGACACCAAGGAATGCTTTACTACAAGCAAAATTTTCCAGGGACTGGAGGGTGGATGGGGTGATATGGTGGATTCAGGGCAGGTTCGTAGGGCAGTTTTATACACAATTTACATTACATTTCTATCATTATTAAGTTATAATATCGTAATAGAAATTATACAATTTACCATAATGCAGAATCAGTGGGAGCCCTGAGCTTGTTTTCCCGCAACCAGCCGATCCCACCTGGGGACGATGGAAGACAGTGACACACAAAGTGTGTTGCTTATGTTCAGTCTACTCCGTAATCTTGTTTTGGTTGCTGTCACTGCAGAAAACGTTGCCTCACAAAGATAGGATGTTGGAAATGGAAGCAGACTTTTCAATGCTTTTGTGGCAACCTCAGGATATTCCGCCTAGACTTTAATCCAAAACGTATGGAGATTTGAAGTTGTCTCAAAAATACTTTTAAGGCCACCAGCATTTGCGACCTCAAACAGTTGATCTTCTTCTAGCACAGACAACGTTGATTCACTTGGCTTATTCACAAATGGGTCACGGATCCATTCCTTCCCATTTCGGGGGTCTTTTGTGTTTGGGAATAATGCTCAAACTCTATTGAAAACTGAGATAGGTGATCATACACCAGCTGGGAGAAAGAAGGCCCTGGCTTGGTATCTTTAACAACCTCTGCTAACGTTTGAAACATATCAAAAATCCCAATGTTCACTTGTCAGCCCCATAAATCAAGTTTGGCTTTAAATGCAGCCACTTTATCTGACAACTTGAACAACGGGTATCTTCTGCCCCTGCCCCACGTGCTACTGCTCCACTACTGCCTCAGATTTTTCTCCTCAGGCTACTCCAGCACTCCTCCAGCCTGGCTGGATACTGAGTCTGCAGAGTGGGTAAAGGTGGGGTGCCCAATAGTGCCTGCATGCCTGTTCATATTGTGAGGTTTCTGAATTCTTTTGGGATCTCCAAAACAGGAACATCACACTGAAGTGCGTCCCGAAGCGCGATTGCCGCGTCTGTGTAAGATTGTTTGTCCGTTGCCAGGGCAGGGCAACAGCAGGCTTACAGTGCTGCAGTGAAGCGCCACAGAAGCGAATCCTAAAAGATCGTGGCCACGCTATAAGTCCATGTCTTACACCCCAAAACACGAGACTGAGTCTCAGTACTTTAGCAAAACCAGCTGTATTCAGCTTGAAACAGGAACAGCACGGTTATTTATTGTAGTGGGATCTGCCACTCTCCTATAAACAGACACAGCAGTCAGGCACTTACCAGGTTAGTGGGCAAATAATCATTTTCCCAGCTGTTGTGATGTGAGATTTTGCATATACTGTAAGTTGATAAATATTTTGTATGTCTTTATTTGTAACTTAGGCAAAGCAATGTAATATTAGTGTTACATTAGTGAGAAGCATTCATGTTTACAACCCCCACCACCCCCACCAGGACTGAGTCTCTTTCAGTTTTACAACAGGATTTGGGGGATGTGCCTCAAACCAGTTTGGCAAGTGTTTCTCTGCTATTCAAATGTACTTTGCCTATTGTTATTTTTTATGAATATTACCAATAATACATTGTTTAAATTGTAATTTAACTCCTACTTGTCTTTTACTACAACTAATTACCTGAGGTTATAGATGTAGAAGGGAAGGTGGGGAGAAGTTGTATACTATAATACCTTATATTCACAATTACACCCCCACACACACACATATCTGATTGTGTGGACGCAGCTTACTGACACCAGCCCACAACAATGGATCTGTACCTGCCATTGATGTCTGACTAGTTCCTGATTTAGTCCTGCCTTACATTCATTATTTGCAGTTAAGGTATTTGCATACCCTGATCCTGAGCTAAATTTAATTCTGGTAATGTTTTAATGAAAACAAATCAGTGCTTTTGAGTATTATAATTTTTCTCTGCTCACCATTTCTCCTGGGACCATTGGCTGAACCTAAGTGTCAGGCAAAAGATTTAAAGTACATTCTTTAAAAGGATGCTGCTTATCTTCAAAGCTGAAGATAGAAATGAGGTTTTTGAAAAGTATGCTTTGAACTGTGCTATGTTGCTAAGTATAGATGGTCAGCGGTTAATGCTGTAATTTTTGTAGCTAGGTCACAATGACCATGCAGTCTCAATCTCAAAGAAAATGGAAAATAATATAATAATGCCACATTTGTCTCTAATGCACAAACCTACTGTATAACATTGCAAATGAGGAATCGCTACTCATTTGTTTTTCAGCATTATACTGCTTATATAAAATTTTCGGATTTTACTTTTTAACTGTCACTAGATAAATGTACGTATGTTTACATGTGCAGTACCTTTAGCAGAATAGAATATACAATGTGCTAATTTTGTACTACTTTTCTGATCTCCTATACTACATAGTTTGACCTAGTATATTCATGTCATTTGAATTTATCTTTTTCTTTTGTCCTGGGTATGACGTTAAACTGCATCCAGCCCTGCAAGTGGTCCTCCAACTTGCAGGGAAATCATGGGGGTTGGTGGCAGGATTGTCACTCCAGCCACCATAAAAAAAACTTCACTAAGCTCCGAGACTACAAAAAGAACTCCTTTTTTGCTCTCCGCGGGAGTAGGCTCTGCTGCAGCCGCCCATAGGAAGGCTGCTCGCATCATGAAGGGGATGGAGGAAAGCCCTCGGGAGCCCCATCCCCGGAAGAGTCGAAACCGTTATAGAGCCAATAGGGTCAGGTCTGTTGGGGATCGGAACCAGTGTGGTGCTGAGGCGTCGCCCACTGCACGGGGGCACTTGGGTCCCAATTTGAGGCGGCCCATACGGGTGGGCACATGGAATGTCTTGTCTCTCCGGCAAGACGATCATCTTCCTCTGCTGTCGAAGGAGCTGCGTAAACTCCGCCTTTCAGTGGCAGCACTCTCTGAGGTGCGCAGACCGGGGACTGGCCAGATCTCTGTAGGTGGATACACCTTTTATTGGTCTGGCGGTCTGATGGCTGTCATACTCGGGGAGTAGCTGTTGCTGTAGCGGATTGGCTTCTTCCGATGGTGTCTGATGTCACTCCTTTCAACGAGTGTATTATGAGACTCAGATTACGGCACTCTCTGAGTGCCTTGTCTGTTGTCTCAGTGTATGCTCCGACCGCGGTGAGTGATGTCTTGGTGAGGGAGACATTTTATTCGCATCTTTGCGCAGTGGCTGATGGGTGCCCACAAGGTGACACTCCTCTGGTAATGGGTGACTTTAATGCCAGCCACTGGCACTGACAGGGCTGGCTATGAGGATTGTCTCAGTCCCCATGGATCTGGTGATCGTGGTGAAAGTGTCTCCATGTTCCTTGACTTTGCAAAAGGTTAGGGGCTGCGAATCGCTGGTGTGGTGAAGGAGATCGATCACATCCTCGTGGGCAGACGCTGGAGGATCTTGCAAAACTGCAGGGTCTACAGAAGTGCCCAGTTTGTGAATTCTGACCACAGACTTGTTGCTACTCTGAAGATCCAGCTTAGGTCCAGTAGGTTACCACCTACTAGGAAAATGAGCCTGGACTTGGCGAGACTCCAAGACCAGGCTGTTTCTAATGAGTTTGCACGCACTTTGTGTGAGGAACTTTCAGATTTGGGTACGACTGCCGATCCTAATGTGATGTGGGAGACCTTCCGTGACAAGACCCTGAAGGTTGCTGAGGGTTGTATTGATGTTACCAGTGTTCCCAGAAGGAGGTGTTTCATCTCGCAGGGCACCCTAGATATCATTGAGAGGAGTCGCAGCGCATGACTCAATGGCAACTCCGGTCTGTACCGGGAACTGAGAAGGATGGCTGCAAGGGCTCTGAGGGCAGATAAAGAGGTGTTTGTTAGAGGAATTTGTGAGCAAGTGACACACCATCTGTGATCACTTGCCACGTCCTGCTTACAGAGGAATCGAAGCATTACGCATATCTGAGTCTGTTCCTTGGAGAGTCGCAGTCACGGCAGCTGATGGAACGGTCCTTATGGATGACACTGCAGTTGTGACCCGCTGGGCTGGCTACTTTGAGCAGTTGTTCAAAGCTGATCCTCCAGCTAGGATGTTGGATATCTCTGGGTCTACGGTTCTTGAGGCTGATTCTCCAATTAGCTGTGAACCACCCAATCTCACTGAGAACCAGCTGATGGGGGGTTGGGGGGGGAGTCTGCAGGGATCTGTGGTATCTGGAGTGAACTTCTCCAGGCTGGTGGTAAGGCTGTCCTCCTGGCGTTGCAAGCAATCTTTGCTTCCATTTGGGAGACTGGCATCATCCCAACTGACTGGAAAACGGCACTTGTCATCCCTGTCTGGAGAGGGAAGGGTGATCGCCTGGATTGCAACAACTACAGGGGGATAACACTTCTCTCGGTGCCAGGTAAGGTCCTTGCTAGGGTCATCCTCAATAGGATCCGTGACCACTTGCTTACCTACCAGAGACCGGAAGAGTCTGGTTTTACGACTAAGAAGTCTACCATCGACCGCATCCTGACACTGAGGGTTCTCATGGAGTGCAACCGCGAATATCGGCAGAGTTTCTTTGAAGCCTTTGTTGATTTTCGCAAAACATTCAACATGATGTTCAACATATTTTCAACATGATGTTATACCCAAACACCCCATCTTGCACATTACTGGCTCCTTAGGAAAATCTCATTACACAGGAAGTCCCTGCTACTGACTCAAGGGTGTATCTAGCAACCACCACTTCCTGGTTCTTTATTCCTATAGAAGAGTCTAAGGATTTGTGCTTTCCAAGCACCTTAAGTTTCTTTTCTGTCTCCAGTGCATCTTTAGGATTGCGATTACCCTATTTGTCATCATAATTGGCAAAGTGGGTTCTTGTACTACCAAAATACGTTTTAAACCTCAACAAAATGTTTACAAGTGACAGGAAATAAGTCTGATGATTTATTTCCTCACTTGAGATCTTTATTTAAATACAAATGACTGACTGTCTTATTAAAAAGCCCTAAGCAATTCTCCTTTGGCTAAACTCTCCTTGTCAGGGGTGGGGTTTGATTTGTCTTCAATTTTTTTTTGTTATAAATTGATCTATTTGTATGGAATGATTACAATAAAATTAATAAATAAAATTAAAGAAAAAATACAAATGACTGGCAAATGAATACAGAATTGCATCAGCAATAGTACTGTCAGGAAGAGATGTATGACTTATAAAAATGTTTGGGCTTCACAAGTACAGTAATTGAGTACATTTATAATTTAGGTGCAACTGGATCTAAGAGACTGATTGTTGGTTTCATTATAGAAATTAGGATTTCATCAGGGTCATATGATTAGTATTTAATTTTATACGGTTTGTTCATTTGTCATGTTCAAATTAAGATGATACATTTATTCTAGTCTTTTTTCTTATCAATTTTATAATGGGTCACCTACCCATAAACAAAAAAAAACTGACATCAGCGCTGACTTGACAAATGTAAACTTCTGTTAATTTTAGGAGCATAAAAGTGTATGGGATATCATTAAGTAGAAAAGCCACGTCTTGGTCTTCTGTTGCTCAAAAGTGGTTGAGAATTTCAAAAAAACGTTTCAAGAAAATGTTGTACATACTTTTGCTTTCAACCACATTCTTTTGAAACGTATTTTTCCATTTCTTCTGAGTGGAAATGAAAAAATCTAAAATTATTTCAAATTAAACATAGAGGTTTTTCCAAACATTTTGTTGAAACATACTTTTACAAGGACACATTTAGGGTCATTGCTATAAATACTAATTTACTTAATAAACCCATGAATATTTCATGTTCATGACATTCATTTTCTGGCATTTTGGAATATAGTAAGAGTGCCACATGTAAACACGACCAGTTGATCTGTTCAGAATCTATGCATGCCAAACATGCACAGATGCGGACAGGCATAACTCTGGAAATGGACAGTTTCTGTTGATGATTTAAAAAGTGTATATCTGTTGAAAATTCCACTTTCACATTTCATCCACTTTCCAGTACTTTTTCCATTAGAGTGTATGTAATAATCAAAAATGCGGTTGCTATAATGCGAGAGCAGGGCTACCCAAAGGCTCATAGTGAAAACATAAAGATACAATTATACATTCTTTTTCATCACATTTGGTGTCTCTTAGGTCATTCAGAACATTGCTGAGGGCTATTGGAGCATGTAACATTGTAGTGTCAAGGTTAGCCTTGCAGGAATATTACTTTTTCTGCCAATCATTAACACATTTAACTTACAAACTTCTACATTCCTTTTTCCTTTTCATTAATTTTAAACGTTGTGTTATAATTTAATTTTTAACCATAGACCAGGAATGCATTTTACCTTGGTCCCATAATTATACTGTCCTACCAGGGTGAAACCTTATTTAATGTAATACAGTGTGTCATGATATCACAGCATAGTTAATGGCTCTTTAAATTTTTTAACCAGTTTTTGGATGTTCCCCTATATGTAATAGATTGATGGAGTTACAAAATGGATGGATGGGTGCCTTCTTTTGTGAACAGTTAATTAAATTAACAAAAACACTTTTCATTACTTTTTCAAAATGATCATCGTTTGTGCAAAGCTGTGGCAAAATTCAGTGCCTCAAATTGCAAAATTGTTTGGACAGTTAGTTACTGGAGAAAAGGTAATATACTGGTAATCTATAATTGCATATTTATGTAAAATGAATGCCTCTTAAGTAGTCATTACCTGTACACCGACTGTTCATGCCACATTGAACAAGAGCTTTCTTGTCAAGGCCTTCTATTCTTCTGCTGTTCATTTTTTTGTAAGTTGCTAAAAGTTTTTTCTACATTGCATTCAAAATATTCATTGAATGCACAGGGATACATGGTCCTTGCCAATGTGTTATTTTATAATGCATATGTTATTTTAACATTTTCATTTAAATATACCGTGAAAGATACTTGGCATGGTAGCCAATATCTTGTTTTATTCTTTAATAAAGTGAAGAATTTATTCTAGTTCACCCCAAAGAGGGCGCTGTTCACACAAATATTTTTAGGTGATATGAAACAAGTTTGCTAAACTTGTACACTAACTTGTTCCTTGCAGATCATGATGAAAAGAGTAATTTGCTTTGAAGATGATTTGTTTAATCCAAGGTTGCAGTTAAAGAGCTATGAATATCATCATATCCAAGATGAATTACCTTTCAGGTGTCATATTGCTCACCAGAGGCAAACTGTAGACGTGAAAACCAACTGGTATTGTTCATGAAAATGTTATTCATGGAATGAATCAATAAAATGTTATTTAGCCTAGCTTAAGTTAAGATCCAGGTATAAACTTGGATATTGCGAAGTGCATTCAGAGTCCCAGACACCTTTTAGCTTAAATATTGGTTCAGAAATTGAACGTCTTCATAGCAAGCAAACACAAGAGTCTTTAACATAACAACATTCTAAGATCTGTCTGTTTTTATTTTATTCTTAGTCTCTGAGTTGTAGTATATTAGACCCTACTCTTTCACCTAGGCTACTTATTCTCTTCCAAATCATACCAAGTTCTATTCTCTATAGAAGGAGGAAATCTCTTTCAACTATTGTTTAAGTGAAAGATTGGTAAGCATAAAAAACAACTACAAAATGAAAACAAAAAAGAATATTGCAGAGTTCAAGGTTATGCTTTCCCATGACAGTCTAATTGAACATGCTTAAATGTTGTGTTGCATTATCTAGAAACAGTATTGTTCCTCACCAGTAATGCATTCTTTTAAAGTCACTAAGCCCTTGCCCTAGCCCATCAATGATGTTACAATTAGCACAACTGTGGCTAGAAAAGGCTTTAAATCCCACCCTATCCTCTTCGGAATAACTTCTAGCCAAGCACTACAGTGAAATCTGGGATTAGGGGTTAGAGTTTAGATTTTTATAGCCACCTGGACACTTTGCTTTCTGGCAGCCCACACTCCTCAGTTTTTGAAACCTTCTTTAAAGGCCCAGGTCTTATGCTGCCTGCCATAAGAGGCCAACACCAACCCTTCTGGGACATTCAGTGTATATAATAGAGTTTATTTTCCATATAGTGCCTTTCTTCCCATTCTGACATACTCTTTTATATTGCTGCTCCCAGAGCATTCTTTCATATATGTCTGTTAAGGCTACACTCTGTTGAGCCGCCCTTTCTATCTGGTTACCCCATACATTTTTAAACCTTCTGTCCTGAAGGAGGAACATTTAGGCAATATTATTATGGATAAAAAATAATTAAACTGAATATCATATATAAAACTAGCAGGAGTACCCAGCGTTGCCGGCAATCTATAACTGGTGAATTTCCAAAATGAAAGAAACAGAACATAGAAATCGAGCAAACATTTTTCTGATTGACATTTTATTGTAATAGTTAATATAAGTGGTCATTTTAGAGGCTTTGAATACATTATATTTTTTGTTTTGTCTTGGGGTTCCGAAAATGAACAAATTGTGAGGATTGCCCACTATAGGACATACTCTGTAGAGTTGTCCGTGTGAAAAGTATGGATTTTCCAAATTGATGCCTTTAACTTTGAGTGATTGCCCTTCAGCCTTATTGTAAACGTCTGAAATCAAAGGGTAAATCATTCGGAATTAGCGGAATTCTTGGTATGAAAACATCTTGACGTCTTGCGCAATGTTTGAGATGGCCTAGAAATAGACTTTTTTGTGGCATTGGAAGTGGACTTTCTAATGCTATGTCTTTTTTTGGTGGAATTATAATGTGTTACATGGTATTACGTACGGAATAAGCACCAGAGTGAGATGAATGTACGTTATTTACAATACGTCGGAAAACAAACAAATAGCACCAGTCAGTCAGAAAGACGAAGACTGAAATCTTACTGTGAGTCGGAAAGCTAGCAAATAGCACCACAAATATGGAAAGCCAGTCACGTGCACTGGGTCGTTCACGTTTTACATTCATATGGCAGTTCCCCTTCACACGATGAAAGCATTTTGGTGGCATGGGTATATTAGCGAAAAGCAGGAGAATTATAATGTGTTACATGGTATTACGTATGGAATAAGCACCAGAGTGAGATGAATGTACGTTATTTACAATACGTCGGAAAGCGAACAAATAGCACCAGTCAGTCAGAAAGATGAAGACTGAAATCTTACTGTGAGTCGGAAAGCGAGCAAATAGCACCACAAATACGGAAAGCCAGTTACGTGCACTGGGTCGTTCACGTTTTACATCCATACGGCAGTTCACCTTCACACGATGAAAGCAGTCGGCTTTCTCATACTTGGACACTTCTGCAATGTCTTGGCAATTTAAAGAAACATTGGTAAAGAGGGATGCACAGAGACCAAATGTGCTGCTAGATTGCGCCGCCGTTAACATTAGAAGTCTTGGTATGAAAACATGTCGACATCTTGCGCAATGTTTGAGACTGCCTTGAAATAGACTTTTTTGTGGCAGCGGAAGTGGACTTTCTAATGCTATGTCTTTTTTTTTGGTGGCATGGGTATATTAGCGAAAAGCAGGACAATTATAATGTGTCACATGGTATTACTTACGGAATAAGCACCAGAGTGAGATGAATGTATGTTATTTACAATACGTCAGAAAGCAAACAAATAACACCAGTCAATCAGAAAGACCAAGACTGAAATCTTACTGTGAGTCAGAAAGCAAGCAAATAGCATCACAAATACGGAAAGCTAGTCACGCGCACTGGGTCGTTTACGTTTTACATCCATACGGCAGTTCCCCTTCACGCGATGAAAGCAGTTAACTTTCTCATACTTGAGAAACATTGGTAAAGAGTTATGCACAGAGACCAATCGTGCCACTAGATAGCGCCGCCGTTAACGTCTGTTGCAACGTCCGGCCATCTTGTCGATGATAAGTACGGGGACGTGTAGCGAACGTTGTGTCGGTCAAAAGGTGTCCTGCGCTTCACCAAGGACATTTTTCCCAACCAAACATACCCCCGTGACCTCCTCCTCCTTACAAAGCAGCCCCATGCCCAGTTTGGTGGCGATCGGATGCCCGGTGCAGATTTGTATAGCGGACAAACAAACATACATCGACTCTGCTGTATATATTAGATATATGCACATAAGTATTGTAGTGTGTGATGGAAACCTGGGCGTCAGCAAGCTCAAACCCTGACTCGGTGCCAGGGCGATTGCCCGATGGAAGTACTTCTGGGTCACAAGGAGGTCCATTATAACAGGGAGCTTGTCTCCCTGCAGTGCCCTCTTGTGGCACCCAGTGACCCCAGCAGGGATGCCATGCTGGACTACATTTCTCAGCATGCCCTGCTGGCTTCCCACTTGGCACGGATATCCGGGACTGCTGCCATCTAGCGTGCTGGAGGAATAAAAACTCTCCAGCGATATCTTTTCTTTTACTTGGGTTGTCCGTCCATCTTTTCGTATCCTTCCTTCCAGGTCTGCTTCTTGTTTCCTTCCTGGCCCGTACAAGTGCTACACAGCATTTGCTGGCCTGTGCAAGTTTTAGATGATTTTCAACATTAAATTCTATCCAAAAAAGATTGAACTTGAATATTTACAGTAAACAATCAAAATATTTTAGTTTTTATTTCTTTTGTCAAGTCTGTGTTACTATGTACAGTGACCTTTTCCCTCTTTACAAACTTTAGTTTAGGTATTTGATATCAAAGTCATCTACTCAGTTATTATAGTAACATATAGTACATACACAGGTTGTATCTCATCAAATTGTAAAACTGCTTCTGGAGAGAATATTGTTAATAAATGTTGTGAAGAAACAAGACAAAACAAAACAGATTAATGGTTGGGGAACTGTCCACGTATAACATGGTGGAGTTGAGCTTTCCGTCACGACTGCTCCCAAGGTCAAAATAAATAGTTGACAACCACAAACAGTTTCTACGGGTCTTTTATCTATCATTGGGCGTAAGTAGACAAACAAAGGAAATTATGGTGACAAGGGGAGTAAGGGAGGTGACGTCATTCTTGGAGACTGGAGATGAAGAAAACAGAAGAGGACCGGAAGTGAGGTCATCTCGGGAGGATAGAAGAGACATCAGAGCTTGAACCTGGAAGTGTCCTGTCTGGATGGCATTTTCAGACCTGTTGCAGGTTTTTATCCTTCTTGTTTTCTGATGAGGAAGAGAGAAAGACATTAATACTTATTCCCCTGTCTCGTTTTCATTCACGCTCCATCAAGCCCGCTGGCTGACCCTAATCACGCGGGTGTGACATTGTATAGTGAAAGAGTACCAACTATTAATATTATAACCCCAACTTCAAACTTTGTGACCTTCTCATAACTGTAGATAAAATTATTTAATTCATTTTACTTACCATCCATCCGGAGATAGTTCCTACCAGGTGTCTAATGCAATTGGGACAAGCTCAAGGCTGAATTAGATTAAATTTGTTTAAAAATTAATAGATTGTTGTGTTTTTTCTTGTAGTTCCACAAAGTGAATTACATTAGTTTTATTATTATTTATGATAAAGTACAAATATAAGGCAGATGTATTATTTAAGATCTTCAGCTTGCCTAACTCCTAACTGTGGTCATTTTCTGGTTGGACGTCAGCCACAGAACTCTTTCATCTTTAATTTATTCCACTTAGAATAAAGCATAAGGCTGCCAGTTACTTTTGGCCTATTTCTAAACCTAGTCAGCACTAAGAGTTTGTGCTTTGCCAGAATTAAAGAAAAAGGATCTGAAATCTGTACAAAGATGTGGAGAAAGAGAGCAAGCAATATTCTATAACTGCAAATACTCCTAAGAGGGCACACCATATGACTAATATTATTTTTGGCTCGACATAGATACCTGCACAATTTTAATATTAATGCATTTTAATTAAATAAATTAATATGTGTACACTGCTCATGGGTGGCATTGTGGTTAGCTTGCCTGCTTTAGAGTTTTCCAGATCAGTTATAAGCCCAGGGGGTCTCCATTTATTAGCTTTCCCTTGTCATCCTTCTCTTGTATGTGCAGATTGTTCTCAACTTGCCTCCACCTGGCCATTTTATTAATCACTACAAACTACCCCAGAGGCTTGTGAATTATGCTGGATCAGCATTTTGTTCCCACTTTGGTTTTGCTTTAAGTGTGTAAGTTAAAATGTACAGAACTTTGAAATAGTTTTAAAATTGACCTTTTAGCTCATAAAGTTATATACTCTTTACCACCGCTTAACCTCACTGAACAAATTTTATGATCCAGAATATACTGGCTATCTTAGAATCTGAGGATTATTAAAATTTTGGCATGTGGTAGAAACATCCAGCTGCCATTGTGAAAAAGGTCCCCTTCATCTCAGCATTTAAAGATTAAAACCTGTTGTTTTATCCTAGGCCTAAAATTAAGAAATGACTGTTTGTCAAGGCAAATAAAGAATATAAAGAAGCTTGCAGGTTTGACATTGTTATCCTTCAGACCTAAAATTACTCTTGATATATATTTCAGCATTTTTGCAGGAGAAAGACACATCTTTGTGCCAGATTTAAATATACTCTATAAATATGTTTCAACTCTGTTGCATTAGAAGTTGGCATTTCACACTTTGAGCAGAACATGGTTTGACTTTGTGATTCCTAAAACATTGTTGCACGAAAAAGATTAGGGTTGTCACACTAGTGCAGTGGCTAGAGAGTACCACTGCATCTCCCCTTAAGGAAATTGATAAAATTGGGGTGGAGTGGTGGCTATGAGGCTAAGCATCTATGCTGGCATCCCAAAGGTTGCCGGTTCAAATCCCCATCACTGCCAAAAGAGATCCTACTCTGCTGGGCCCTTGAGCAAGACCCTTAACCTGTAATTGAGCCCAAGGGGTATGCAAAAACTAACAAATTTCTAATACAAGAAATTGTATAAGACAAAAAAAAATATGGTAAAGTCAAGGTCTCTGTAAAGTTTACTTGTTCTCTTTTTTTCATGTGGATCTTTCTCCTTTTTCCACTTATATTTGAAAGGGGTTCATGGTAGATTAAGTGTAAAATGCCCATATAAATATACAGTACATGTACAGTAGGTGTGTGAATTGGAGTCTTGTCCTGTCTGACTTCTGAGGCTATAGTTTCAAAGAGTTCACAATGAACTTAGTTGTTCAGAAGCAGAATGGATAAGAGAAAACACTTGCTAATTTTTCCAGATTTAGAGACATAATATAAACTCATATCTTTACTAAAATGTCTTTACTTCCCATAGCTACATCAAAGCTTGTGACACTCTTTTCTAGGCCGGTGGCTGACCTGCCTATGTCACAGTTTTGCCTTCAATGGAAATCATGAATCCTCCCAGATTTGTTTAATCCACAATATTTGTCACATTACAGTTTTTTGTGTGAAGTGACCTGGAACTAAATCATAACATACTATGATATTCCCAGACCATGATAATCTGATTCAGTATAAAGGACTGGAGCCTACCTCAATGACATTGTGAGTGAGTGTCAGTCCATAATGCTCAATCACACACACACCAACATTCATATAACACCAGTCTGGAACCAGTGGGTTTTGGGGGAACCACTATGTACCTGAATGAAAAGCCATACATATACTCACAGGGTTAATGTGTAGAGTGCATACAATGACTAGGTGTGGGATTTGAACCTAGGACATTAAATCTCTGAGGCAGTAGTGCAAACCAATGCACCATCCAGTTAATTCCTTAATACTTCTGTGTTTTCTTAAGTTCACTGTCGTTTGCTCTACATCTGAGCAGGTAGGTATACTTTCAAATTAAGGCAAGATTATGAATTTCATTGTAGAATTAAATAGATTTATTGTGTAAGGCTCAAGGAAATTTCTGGGCTTTTGGAGAGTAAGGTTAAGAAATGTTTGCTGAAGGAAGGGCCATTTTTACCATATAGGAGAACTTGGCAGTCTCCTTTGGAGTCATTTTGGGGGGTGTCATTTTGTAAACTAAAATAGAGGTAGTTTTTGGCATTGGTACGGATTGGCTTAGGATGATCCTTGGTGCCCAGCTCCTGATTGTTCATTTCACTGTGCCCCCCTGACTCCTGCTTTTCGTGCAAATTGCATCAACCTCCAAGGACCCCCTGTTCTTCTGTCTGTCACACATGAGCGACTCTCATGAATCCCCCCCACTTTTCAATCCATATATAACTTGATTGATTTTTTTCCAACTTTTCTATATGACATCTATGGACATACAACTCAATTGAATTTCTTTCAGTCTTCCTAATGATCTGACATCAGTGTGTGACTTGCATGATTTTGTATAGTAATTGCCTTTAAGACTCTGTAACTTGAACACAGCATTTTCACTTTTGTGTATTGGGCAGCAAAAAAGCTAGAGCTGGCCCTGTACCAGAAAGATGCTGCCATCTAGTGTATTGGAGGAACTTGTGACCCAGGAAAGCAGTCATTCCCTGTCCTTCCACTATGTTATCTTTCCAACCAAGACAAAGAATATAAGCCATTCCGGCCAGGTTGTACATCTGTCCACTCCATCCATCCATGACCTCCAGGCTGGGTAAGGAAACACCATTCCTTCTATTCGGAATGCCAGTTTATCCATTATATCCTTCACATTCATAAATCGGAATGAAAATTATTGTGTAAATGATGTAGTATGTGCCTCCAACTCAGTTAGTTTAATAAAGTTATTAGATTGTATTTCAGGTCTTATAAATATGAAAAGGCATCACCATTTGGATGAATAATGCATTTTTATTTGACATATCAGCAGGCTGGTTTTGGCTGGTGGCCAGGATTGGGGGAGGTTAACTTGTTGTTTTCTCAGGCTCATGGGCCTCTGGACTTGGGATCACTTGTATACAGTCTTGGGCTTACAATAACCCCTAACACCGTCGTAGTTCCAATTAATTTTCCAATATTCACTGGAAAATTAATGCTTAATGAACAATTGTGAAAGGTTACATTACACTGTTAGTGTGCAATCCTTTCTTTGTCAGATAGAACAGCCCTACATCCACTGTCTGCTCCGATTGTACTTAAAATTATGAAAAATTAAATTTACTTTAAAAACAACAGTTCAAAATTTCTTTTGAACTGTTCACATTAAATTGTATCTGCCACTTACTTACCCAAGTTCGAATTCTGTCCAGGTTCATCTATGATGGTTCTGCTCATTGTAGGGTATTCACTCTTCCACTTACTTTTGTGTCATCTGCAAGCCGAGTTGCGTTTTTAGCAAGGTCATTGATATCAATTAAACAGAGCAGTGCATTCAATTCAGAAAAAGTTCATTTCACCATGACCCTTCACTTTTACTGTTTGAATCAGTTTTGTACCTACCCACACACCACACACCTTGAACTCTTACTTGGTTTAGTTTGCTGGCATGCCCCTTGTGGAACCTTATCAAAGCTTTTTAAAAATCAAGATACATTATACCATATTTGCCCGTCTGATCAAATGCTTCTGTTGTTTCCTCAAATTGTATCACTGCTTGGACTTTCTTGCATTTAATTTGCTGTTAAATAAATTCCCAGCTGTTTGGAGTGAAACCCTTTTGAGAGAGTATGTGTGTTAGTTGGTGGAATGCTCGGATGCAGTCACAATATATACATATTGTATACGTTAGATTAAAGACAAGTAGTTTCAACATAGCCAAACTCAAAATGGGCATTGTTTCAGACTAAACTTTTGTGGTAAAACACATTTTCAGCACTGGTGAGGAAAAGTAAAACAAAACAGAGGTTTCTCAACTCAAGGCCTATGGGAAACAGTGGATGCCATTATTTATTCCAAACAATTTCTAAACTGTTGGCTGACTTTGGTACATTGCTCCTATTATAGAAATGTGGAAATTGCCACACTGTTGATTGTAATATATAAAAGCTTTCAGGCAAGTAAATAAGTGAAAAGATACCAAAAGGAAAATAACCGTTACTTTTTCATTGTGACATTTTCCAAATTTGGTCTTCTTTTATATATGAAAGTATTCCATTTGAAAATATGTACTTTAAAACATGAATGTATTATTTTGATTTATTAAAATTTTAATTGTGATTATGCCTAAAACAACAAAGCTATTGGATCTCTGGAAGGTGAAGGGAATTTCACATGAATATAAGGTGCCTGTTTCTACTGCACAAAGAACTGTTAAACCAAATAACAGACATCCTTGAAAAGATCAGACATAATCGCATTCAGCTTATCCCATTTCAGTATATATTCAGGCAACTTAAACTTAAGGATCAACCAAAAACCAAAGTAAAGAAAAACAACAGATGCACCAGAACATTAAGAAAACAACAGAATGTTTTTTTCTGGAAACTTAGGCAAAGTAATGGCCTGGTCAACATGTTTAATTTTACATGGGAATTTGTCAGAAACAAGACGTCATGTTGTAGACTGTGTCACAAACTCAACTCAGAGTCATAGAAAGGTTTGGGGCAGCCACCCGTGTATTTGGTTTCCTGGCTGCAAAGTCGTAAATTGTATACAGCACTGAAGTACACAAAACCGAGTCCAAAACAGAACTGAGGGAATAGGGAAAAGGTGGAGGCTTTTAAAGGGGAAGACAGGAAGTGAGATCAAATGGGTCGGGCTCATGAAGGTCATCAGCCATTCGTTCGAGCCCGGACGTGACATCACTAGGCCGGAGCCGGCAAGGTCTCCTTCCATAGGCTCGGTCCCAGAAGTGACGTCAAGAGGGCCAGGTGGAATCTCCCGTGAATGGTCTACAGGAAAGGGAGAAAAAGAGTCAGTGCACTCTGCCACCTCCCTGTATGACTTGGAACTGCCCTTACTCAAGCCCTTTAGCTGCCTCCCATGCACACGTGTGTGACAACTGTTATGGCTTTACAAGGGTTCCATCCCTGGCCTCTTCTTTCTGCTGTTAAGTTTGTTTTTTTATTTTGTTTTTTAGCTATTTTTCTATATTAATATTATTTGTTAATTTATGCACTTTATTTTCTTAATATTTATTTTGGTTTTCAAATTATGTAATTGTAATTTATGCTAACTCTGCTAGTTTTAGTTCTTGTCTTTTGTATACCGAGCTCAAAAGGATAGGAACCACTGCTACTGCAACTGAGGACTAGTCTTGGCCAATGTAAGTTCTGAGATGCTGCAGCAATAGCTCCCGCTCATGTTATTTGGCCTATCTTTCTTTGGTTTGTAAGTTGTTGCCTACTGATTCTTTGGCTTGCTAACTATTAGTATATGAGAGAAGACCCAAAAATTCTTGGAAATGTTAAAAAACAAAAACTTAATTATACAACTTTCATCAGTTTTAGTTGCTGTCATAATATACCCCTTGAGAAGCAATACACTTGTCTCAGTGTTTCTTCCATTACTGGAGACATTTCTGTACTTATATTTTGTTACCATGTCCCTCTGTGATTTTTTTCTTCATTCTTTCCATGGTAGCAAATTGCCTGCCCTTCAGTCTCAATTTTAACTTCGGGAACAACTAAAATCACAGGGTGTGAGATTTGGCAAATTTGGAGGGTGCAAAGCAACAGTCATATTGTTTTTTTTTTCAAAAGCTCTTTGACTGACAATGCAGTGAGTGCAGATGCACTGTTATGGTTGTAAAATACAATTTTACTTGTGCTGCTGCTCCACAACTTTTTTCCTAATGCGTTCAAACATACACCTTGCAAGTTTAGTGTAATTTTGCTTATTACCAGTTTGTTCACTTGGAAACTCTTTATTAACAAGTCTATTAATATTAACAATATTAATAAAAGCGATTGTTTTTGTCTTGATGTTTGACGTGACCTGATGTGGTTTTTTTTTTTTTGGCTTGTAGAAAAAAAAATCGCCAAAATCACCTATGCAATTGTAGAATAAATGTCAGAAGCACACATCCTGATAAACTTAGTACAATGCCACTTGGCAGGCTGTTTAACAAGATTTTAGGCATATGATACCTAGTGGCATACTTGATAATGTCACCCTGCTCCCGTGCTATTGACTGATTACTGGAATCTTTGGATTTTGGATTCTAGATCGGGTTCTTTTGAGGGCACTTTCTGTATTCTTGACCATTTTCATTCTGTGCCAAAAAACTATATAATTATTAACAAACATTGTTTTTTGTTCTTTTGGACCAAGTTTGTAACGATTCTCCTCTCTCATTTTGCTTTTTTTAAGCTTTGTCCCCTTTTCATTTGACCAGGCTGCACACCTGCTTATTCAGTTTGAGGACCAGGATTACTTGTGCTAGTAAGGCCTTCCTGTTTTTTCAGACCAGACAGGAATCCGATGCTGATCTCTGAAACTGAGTGTCATGAGTCCAAGATTATCATGCAAAGGACTGTTGCCCAGCAATTAAAACAGCCAAAAGACAAAATATGACATGTGAACAGAGTGATTTTGTTTTCACAAAATGTGGACTCTTGGGTTGTTTTGGAGCTCTATGAATCAGGCAGATGCTGGGCTAATATTAGAGATTTTAGACTTGAATAATTCCAGAAGACCAAAATATTATATTTTGCAAACTTCAAAAATGTATTTTTCATTTTTCTGCTGAAATACTGTCAAGTTATACAGTATATTGTTTCTGGAGTTCAAAGATTCAGAATCTGGCATTAACATTTGTGTATAACAAATGCCAATAAAGTATTTTTTTTTTTTTTTTGTTCTTTATTTCGTCTTATACAATTTCTTGTATTAGGAATTTGGTAGTTTTTGCATACCCCTTGGGGTCAGAGTGCAGGGTCAGCCATTGTACAGTGCCCCTGGAGCAATTACAGGTTAAGGGCCTTGCTCAAGGGCCCAGCAGAGCAGTGGCCTTTTTTGGCAGTGACAGGGATTCGAACCGGCAACCTTCTGGATACCAGCGCAGCTCCTTAGCCTCAGAGCCACCACTCCACCCTAAAAGTATGTAATTTTCTTGCCTTTTATCACCGCACCATTTTGTATTTCATTTTTAGAATTTCACAGGATGATGGTCATTTGTGACATCAATTGGACAATGGTATAAAGTCACCCTAAGCATTAACAGGGTATCCGAATTTGACTGATAAACCTTTAAATCACTGTGCTATGAAACTTTCCTTTGAAATTCACATTTAACAGATCTTTGCTTCTGTATATTTTGACTACAGATTTATGACTGTGTTTTGGTTCTGGCAAATGAGTAACTTTTGACTTATGCTTAAGCATCTACCAATCAACCTCTTTTTCTTTTATGATGCAGTACGTAATGCAGTAGAATTCTCAAGTGAAAAGGAAACAAATGAATCTATTCAAAATAGAGTACCTTTATCATTGGTCTATGAAATATAAGTCATGTACTATTGTCTCATAGATAACCCAATTTAAGATCATCTTGGTGTGTTTATAATGTAAAAAACTTTTCATTAGTTTGGAATATTTTTTCCAGCTGGTGGCACAGTTGTACAGTGGGTAGTGGTGCCACCTCATTCATCCAGCATCTTGCGTTTAGATATTATGATTGTTCATGTTGAGTATGAGTGTTCTTCTCACATGTGGGTTCTCCTCTTTTTTTGCCCCCACATCCACAAAGACATGCAGATTAGGATAGCAGGTAATTTTAAATTGAAAATGGGTATGTGTGTGAGTGGGTCCTGCAATGGACTGGCGCCCTGTGCATCTTCCCTTGCAACCAGTGCTGATGGTGTAGGCTGTGGCCCCCATGGCCTTGAATGTTTTATATTCTTTACAGCCCTCATTAATGTCAGAGTTTTTCTTTGCTCAGTTAGTGTTTCTGAAGAAGGTTTACAGTTGGCTTTCCAAAATCCCTGCTAGCTAGAATACCTCAAAACACTGAGGCTATTAAGTTAATCAAGCATATCAACCTGTTAGGTAACAGATGGTTAAAGGAAAACAGAAGACCACAAGCCCTTAAGGACTGTAGATTAGTAACAGCTTTGTTGGATTTTCATTACTATTGCAGTGCAAATGATGCATAGACATATGAAAAGAGGTTGTTAGAATATTTTAGGAATATTTAACTCACTTGCAAAAACACAGCAAATTCTTGCAGAATGTGAAGGGTAAGTGTGATTTTCCAAGAACATTGTGTGCTCCAATGAGATTCTGTCCTATTGAATTATGAGAATCAAAGTGGTGAAATTTAATATCGCACCAGGGTAACTGAGGATACTGTATCTGTAAGAAATAATTATATTCATTTGTTATGCAAACCCACTGAAATGTTCTGTACAGATTCAGTGTGCATGATTAAAAAAAAAGTGAAACCCCCTGTGTGTGAATGCACTCTCTAAAAAAGGATGTGTTCTTTGGTAACCACTCTTTCAAGAACTGTTTAAGCTATTGGCAGTGCTACTTCACATCCTTAGGAAATGGGGTTCAGTATCTTAGATGGTAACAGTCTAGGTACATGGGCTTACTCCTGGCACTTACTTTTTTTCCCTCTCACTTTCCAAAGCCCAGCATTTTAATGGATAGGTCAGGTATTTTGTTTTCATGTTTTAATTTTTGAAAATTGCTTCACTTTAGAGCACAATTTTATATCTCAAATTATTATATACCATGTTTGTGAGGAAATAGCTATGACTTGAAAACTACCAATTTTATCCTTCAAGTCATTGGGTGATTTTAAATTAGGGTTAGGGGTAGGGTTAGTGCCATTCTATGTAGTGCCACTTTCTGACTTGTATCCAGTACTGCCATGGAGTTCTCTGGTCACCACATCCCTAAATTGAGTTTAGTGGGTTCAAAAATAGATGGATAAAGGCCATTCTCTAAATGTATAGTATAGCACTGGATTCTGAGATGGTTTAAATGAGATCATATTCCATTAGGTGAACAGCTTCATTGGACTACATTTCCACTTTTACCCACAACTGAAAATATTAGATTGTGGGGCACAGTTTCATATATAAAAACTGGGATGCAGCAGCTATGCCTTCAAAACTCCTACTGCCATGTCTTTGTTTCACCTGGTTGCAAGGAAGCATGGCCCCAGAAGTCATGCTGCATGTCATCATAGACACAACGCTTTATAAATCTGAGCATAAGATTCTTCTTCTTCCAAGTACTACTCTAGGCAAGCTATCAAGAATATCTGAGAAGTAACCAGTAAAAATATCTAGTCTAGTCCCACCAATGTTTATGTAGCATATCGGGCAATGAGTTGTTTCCAGCAAATACGATCAGGTAGGATCTCCTTCTCCTGAGATCCAGTTGTTTCAGATCATCAATGAATGTACCTCACCAGGTTATTTGTAGTCGTACCCTCCCTCACCGACCACCTGATGGTTTCCATGTCATGTCCATTTTGAGGATCCGATTAGCTGCCATTTAAAAGACGTGGCGAAGTATATTCGATGGTGAGCAATGACGTTATGAAGACTTTTCAGTCCACTTCGTTTGTAACATGATTGAAATAGCGGATGCCAAGAATTAGTCGAAAGGTATTGCTGGTGGAACACATTGACTCAGTATTTAATCTTGACCATTGATTTCCAGGTTTTGCATACATATATTGCCGTGGGTATAATGATGCTGGTATAGAGGTGAATCTTGATGTTAATTGCAAATGGACTTTCAGGACCAAATGTGACACATCCTCTAAAAGACTGCAAATGTTTTGCCAATTCGACAGTGTACTTCTTCCTCCATATTCCCATCCTTGCTAATCATGCTATCCAAGCTAATCTTGTTTAACCTGTACCCTGGTTCTGCCACATCCACTTCTAACTTGCATAATTTTCAACTTTTCAGTGCTAATCTGCAGCCCAGTCTTACTGGCTTTGTGGTGCAAGGATGACATTGCTGTCTGCAGACAGGTGTTGTCATCTGCTATCAAAGCAATGTCATTCGTAAAATCCAAATTGGCAAGTCCATTACAATCAAAGCCAACGTCTTGGCTGTTGATTGCCTTCTGCAAGACAAAGTCAAGGGCCAATAGGAACAGAAATGGTGATAAGATACATCCTTGTCACACTTCAGTCTCAGTTTCGAAGAATGCAGAGTAAGCTGAAGCCATCTGAGTGCAGCAGCTCCACTGTTGCATATACAGGCTGCTGAAAGTGCTAATTAACTTCTGCAGGATTCCGTATACCTTCAGGATACCCCAGAGTGAATCTCGGTGGATACTGTTGAAGGCTTTCTTGAAGTTGACGAAGTTTATCCTCAGAATCCGCTGACTGTTCCTTTATGCTCCAGAAGGTGAACATCTGGTCACTGCAAGATTTTCCGCAATGAAATCCAGCTTGTTCCTCCCTAAGATGACCATCGGTCGCTTGTTGGAGTCTCCTGAGTAATATGGAGCAGAATACCTTTCCTGGTACAGATAGGACGGTGATGCCATACCAGTTATTACAATTCGAGATATTGCCCTTCTTTGAGAGTTTGATGATTATGCCTCTTCTCCAATGTGCTGGAACTTCCCTTGTTGTCCAGCATCCATCAAACAAACTGGTGAGCTCATGGATGATGGTCTCACCTCCAGCCTTGAGGGGTTTGGCCCTGATTTCATTCAAACCAGCCGCTTTGCTGTTTTTGAGGCCCTTGATAGCCTGTTTCACCTCTGTTGGTGTTATCTCGTCAGTGTTTACCTGCAGTTCGTCCAACGCATCTTCTTTCTCCAAACCATAGGTGATCACTGGAGTGGGCTTATTCAGGGTCTCTCGAAAATGCTCTACCCATCTTTCTTTTTGCTGTGCTTCTATAGCCAATACAATTCCCTTTCTATTTTTGATTGGCACATTCGTAGCATTCCTCGTGCTTCTGAATTCATTAACAATACAATAAAGGGACTTTCTAGTGTTTCTGTCCACTGCTTCTTGTGCCTCTTCACCTGTTTTCTCAATCCACTCTTTTTTGTTTTATCTACAACTTCTCTTGACCAACCAATCAAGCTGACCATATCTTTCTGAGGTGGTGCCAATCTCTTCATTGGTTTTGGCTTGTTTACAGATCTGCTTTGCTGACTTCCGTTGGTCAATCAAGATCCGTTGGATCCTGAATCCATTGTTCTTTCAGGCTGCCCCATCAGCATCCAATGGTCTTATCAGCACTTCTCACAATCATCTCTTTGTGCTAGGTCCATTTATCCCCAATGCCATCCAATGCTTCAAGTGCTTCAAATTTGTTCTGTATTTCCAAAGCCATAGTTCAATTTTGCAAATTCTCCTCCACAAGGGGCTTCAGTTGTTGATTCTTCTTAACCACTCGTAGTTTTAAGTTGATGAGGTGATGGTCCAATCCAACATCCGTGCCTCGCAAAGTTTGGCAATCTTGCATAGCAGTCCTCCTTCTCCTGCTGATTCAGATATGATCAATCTCATTTGTTGCTCACCCATTCGTAGAACTCCACATCAGCTTGTGGATTCTTTTATGTTGAAAGAACAATCCACCAATGTAAGGACCATTATACTTGCAGAAGGAAATGAGTCGATCTCCGTTTTTGGTTGTCTGAACCGCCGCAGAGTTTGGAACAATGGTTTGCTCATATCCATTCTGGGTTCCTCCAACTTGGGTATTCCAATCGCCCATCACAATCAGGTCGTGATTGGGTGTATCTTCGATCACATCCTGTAGCTGCTCTTAGAAAGTGTCTTTACCACCTCATTAGCATCCTCCGTTGGAGCGTATATCAGGACCACCGTCATCATCGTATGGGCTCACAGAAACTTGGCTGTAATGATTCGATCACTCACCAGTTGCCAAGAGATCAGAGACATTGACTCATGGTTGTTGGGTACTACACCAACACCCCTCACGTTTTGGTCTTCAGGGTCTGAATATAAGAACACCATCACTGATCATTTTACCACTAATCCATCCATAAGTTGTCAAATTCATGTAGAATAGGTCCCCATCGTCCACACTGGTATAGCGTGCGGATGTTCTATGTTATAATTTGAGTTAATGATTTTACTGTGAACATCGAACCCCATCATTGGTTTTTTCCAACACAGTTATATTTTTCGAGGCTGAGGCCAATGTTCCGTGATAGTCAGCACTCACTGGTTTTCTTCTCATTGTTTCAATAACAGTAAAGTTTTTCAGAGACAGTGGCGAGGACACTTCTCCCAGAGGAAGGGTTGTTAGCCCATCACCCCGACCCTCTTCACTTTTTCCTCTGGCCTGGGGATGAGCATTGATGGAGGTAAATGGCAAAGTCAAAAAATAGTCAGTAACTGAGAAGTCAAAAAAAGTATTACTAAGGTCAATTTGCAACATAAAAATCAAAGTAAAAAATTAGCAAACTCAAAAACCACAGAAGGAAAAGTAGCAGAATTTAAAAGTTCAAAAAGGTATGTTATTGAATCTGCAAACTGAAATGGGAAGTTAACCTTTCAATGACCCTTTAAACCCATCATTGACAAAGGTCACAACTTCTGAAGACACACTCTTAGCAATGCGGGATGTTTTCCTAGTGACCGGAACACAAAATGGTGGTGAGCATAAACAAACAAAATGGCACAAATAAGCTTATATAATCATAATTAAGCCACCAATCACAAAGCTAATGGTAAATTTAGATCCAGTGGCATGAAAAAAAAAAACAAATGGCTCCAAAACCTCCACAAAATGGTCAATGAAATCCAATAAAATTTAAATAAGTGCATTAATAATACTAAGATTAAAAAATTCCTAATGAAAGTTGTATACATTTCTGAGCAATCATTTTTGACTTTGACTTCTGGTTGGCATTTTGGCTTTTGGCAAAACAACTTCTGGCTTTCTGTTAATTAATCTTTTTTCTAGCTGTTTGTGTCACAATCTATCTTCTGGCCTATCCTTATGAGTTTCTTTTTATAACAGGAAAGTTTGGGTTTAAAAAAGCACCCATTTGAACTGTCAGTTCTTTGGACTGGCATTTATTAGTAAATTTTTATTTTTTCTACTCTGCCTTCCAGCAATGGCACAACAAAAGCCACTCTGAGGTGTTGGGAGTAGGACTCGAACACAGACCACTGGATCAGAAGGTCATGTCTTTGACCACTAAGCTATTATGCAGAACTGCCCCAAGTTGCAAGCAGTGACATCCAAATTCTTTCAGCTTGCTGCACATCCTTAATTTAATTCAATGAATAGATTAAATAATTAAGAGTTTTGTTGGTGTGGCTAGTTTTTTCATTTAACTTTCTGTCCAATTTTGACATTCATTTACACATTAAATGTAACATCTGTTTATTTGATAAATTAGGCTTTAGAGATACTATGAAATGATTTATTTTCAGGGAGTCTAAGAGTCTAGCGAAACATGGAGCTGTACTTATTTGTTCAAAAGAATTACTTTTGAATGCTTTGAAATCACTTACATTTTTTTTTCTTTTTGACTGGCGCCTTCTTACTCACTGGTATGAGAAAACCTCCACATATGATATACTGTTAGACTCGTCTTGATGTCTAATTGTGCAAGACTTTGACATTTTTGGGGTTCCTCAGGAACCACAGGAAAAATGATCAAATCAGAAGGACTTCAAGTTGTGCATGCCACATCAACCAACCGTCACTTGATTAAAATCAAATCAAATTTTAATTGATGTACAAATTATATATAAAGTACAATATGCAGTGAAATGAACACCTATGTCTATGCCTTGGGACAAATATAAAGGGACAATAACAATACATAACATTCAAAAATCATTAATAGAATTATAAATATGTAATAAATAGTAACAACTAATAAATAATATTGATAATAATAAATAATATTAATAACTAAATACATTACATAACTCAAATAACTTAATTTTAGAGAGTTTACATATTAACATAAACAACGCTCATGTCAGGTGGATGGTCATTCAGGTGAGCATAGGGTCCAAATGTTTTCTTGTTTCTCAAGGTTTTAATGGGTCCTCTCTTACACTAAAGGTTGGTCAATGGGCTTGAAACCCTCAATATTTTATTATCTTTGAAGTCTTTTTCAGATAAGGACAAGAGAAAGTGTTTGTGCAAATCTTGAACACCAGTACTGTACCTAAAAAAACAAGGACATTGTCTATTTTTTCCTACAGGGGAGAGAATTGAAATGGCAGCCTTGACATTCCTAGTCCATTCATTTTTTATGAATGGTAAATTCACAGTCCAGTTTGTAATTCTCATCCAGTCTTCCCACCAGCATGTAAATAGGAAAGTTAGTGTGAATGCTTGTGATGAGATATAATTTGATCCATTTTAGATTGGTAAACTAAACGCCAGCAGCTATTCACAGCTCATAGTAATCTCTTGCTTGAAAAGTAGTTGGCCTACTTTAAAAGTCACTTACTTTGTTCTAATGTGGATGTGTAGGGCATACTTCTACCACTTTTTTACTTTTTTTTTGTTTCAGACATCTCCCAATGGTGTGGTAAGGAGTTTGGTGGGATCTGGGGTGTTCCAGTGGTATGGGTGACTTTATCCTTTTTTTAATGTTGCACTTTTCTTATCCCTTTGTTCCCCTATTTTGTCTCTTTGATGGTCAGTCCGGACTGTCTTTCAAGTAAATTCAAAATCCATCCCAGCTTAACAGTGTACAATATGTTTTTCTTTCACTTTCTCATCTGTTGAATAGTATTTTCTTTTTGGAGTGCAGAGAACCAAACAATGTTCTCAATGTTCCCCTGCCTTTTTATTGAATGGTATTTTCCCTTTGTCATTGTGTTTATTTTGTATTGTCAGTATTTTGTTTATGGGTCTTTTCACTCTAAACCTAAAAAAATGTGAGGCATATACCAAGGGCAACAGTTTATTCACTCATTTTCTAAATACGATGCATGTGCCACTCCAACCTGACAATTATGCTACTTTTCAGATAACATCAGGGGCCCCCTCATGCATGTCTTTAAATCATTCCAACTAATATAGATACAGTAATATAAATTTATCTGCTTGTCTTCATCGAACATATGGAATCAATTGCATTAGTTGTTTTTTTGGTTAATTTTGATTCTTTTGTTTTACTTTTAGTTTCTTCCTTCACTTTTTTGTGCTGTGCCATAAGCCATTATATATCTTTGATGTGTTTGATTGAAATGACATCTATTGCCAGGGAATATTTTCATTAGAAATTTGTCTAGGTTTACCTTTTTATATATAATGAGTAAAATACATTTGATAGTACAATATATGATATAATTACATTATATGCAACAGCAGTAATTAATATTTTACTTGATAAAAACACCATAAATATGCAATGCATAATAAATAGAATTGCATTAATATCCATACAAAATAAGTCTTTAAACATACAGTACATATAAGTTAGGTTGGACTTAAATCTGGAGATCTGGGGATACAGAAATTAATCAAATATTATGATTTGCCAGAGTGACTATGGTAGGACAGAACTTTCATTGTACTCTGTACGTATGACAATCAATTTGAACTTGAACATGAAATCAACCTTTCCTTGCCCATGTTTACACAATGAGTCAATGATTGCACTGAACTGGCAACCTTTGGCTGCACTGTGCATCACTGAAGCCACTAACTTCAATATAATGACAGCTGGATATTCTATAATGTAAGTCAATGAGACAGAAATATATTCCTTTGCATTATACAATTTTGAATGGCAGTGTAAGTTGTGGAAGTGTAAAGCACTCCCTTTCTTAGCACTCTTGGTCATGCGCCCGTCTGGCTGTTGTCACAGCAAGGAGGCTTGTAAAAATTTCAATGAACTTTCTGAAAATGCCACCTGAATTTAAACAGACAGTAGTCTGACAAGAAGCTATACAGGAACGTGATATTGATTATAAACATGGTATCTGTTGCTGGTCACATGATCAGGCACCTTTACAGCACGTTCTGTAATGACATATACTGTACCGTTTTTTAAAATTGTGGTGTGCAGCATTCGGATACTTTTTCTAATAACAATCTGCAAAATTTACTATATTTAGAGGAAAATAGTACATAGTGATGTGAAGACTCTTGAGTTTGGACTTTGATTCCCATTTTACAATTTGGCTGCAGTTCAGGCAGATTTTGATTTACTGACTTCCTGCTTGTGCTTAGATTACACTTCTGCCAGTCCCTTTTGTGCTTTGCGTCTCCCAGCTTATTCCCCTTTCACTCACATGTCAAGAAATAAAAGAAGTTAAAATCAAAAAGTTGTACATGCCCTTACTCTATGCTACTCTACAGATGGTGTTTCTTTTGCTTAGAGAGAAAAGTTCAGACATTTCTTCCATGTTTTACAGTAGCAGGCTGATGAAACCACACGACTGTAAATGGTGCTGTTGCCTATAAACAATCAGCAGTGCCTATGAAATAAAATGGAGAAGCAGAAACATCACAAAAGTAACATGGAAAATAAACAATATAAAAACAAACATTAATAATTTTCTAACAGTGTGACATAGTTATGTAATATTCTTGTCTTTGATCTAGTATATTTTTGCTGAGTGTTTCACAGGTGAAATGCCTTCTCTTGAATTTTTTATCAAAACAGTTAGATTCCATTCCCCATGTATTTATAGTAAGGGACAGATGTCTGTGACAAACTGTGTTTTAGCAGTTGTATTGAAAAGTTTTAAGAAAGACATGCTATGTTCTCTGTACTTTGACTAAATAAAATACATTCTGGCAAAGAAAATTTGTTTCCAAATGGAGACATATTAGACTGATGAGAATTTCTAGAAGAATAACCTTCTGCAGTATTTTTTATATAGTGCTGGTAACAGCCTCAGTCAACTTCAACAGTTAAATCTGACACTTCTGCTCTTGTTTGCTCAGCCGGATCTCAGTTTCATTCTGGTGCTATTGTGTGAAGGGCTTTTTCAGTTTACTTTGGCCTGGATTCTTGCTCTACTATTCTTGATAAGACGTTTACTACATTCAGTTTCCCTGTTTGCTGGCACACTTTGCACGTCTGTTGTTTTGCAAGTACAAGCAGTTGCTTGCCAGGCCCTGAGGATCATGCTTTCAACAGCGCTTTAGTTGGGATTCCCAGTGCAATTGCACAATCTCACCTGCTCTTTGCAAATATCTTACGTGTTTACTTTCCAGTGAGTTGCATGAGGACTTGAAGGGCTCTGTTGTGTATTTTTTCACATTTTCAACCAACTTCAACTCTAAATTCAGCCAAGTAAGGCCTAATGTCTGATTCATTTTCTCTCACTGTTTTACTACATTTATTGTAACCTAAATGAGGCACATGCAAAGGTCTGCTCTCTGTTTTTTTTACATGTAGCTGCCACACGCAGTTCAGGCTATTTCCTTTTAGTTTTTTTTTTCTTTAATTTACAAGTATACATCTTTAATTTATTGCAGTGGGTCGTAAAACATTTTTCAACATAACCACTTCTGCTAGATTGTTGTAATTCAACCAGTTCCTATTAACCTCAGGTGTCCATACAATAAAACATCAATGTGTTGTTACCTTAAAAACCACACAATCTCCCTGCACATAGAGCTTTTCTCCCAACATATCTTCTACAGGACATAGGAAAATGGAAGCCCTTTCTATCACAGTTCTGGGTTTTGTGTCTGAGGCAAACCCACAATAACTTCTAGAATCAGGAAAAGAAATATGAAGTCCTATGAGGCACTGCGAAATAGTGCTAATTATCACTGCCAGTAACCTTGATTGTGTTTAATTGTACTGGTTTCCATTATGTTTTTGAGATCCCTGCTCATAGGGTTGTGCTATTAATTAATGTTTGATAAGTTGTTTTTATTTTGATACATTATTCATTTTTTATTTCTTATTTTTTCTTATTATACCCTTCTCCTAATGAAGTCATTGTGTCACCATTTTCTGTCTGTACTTGTTTGGGTGCCAGCATCATACTGACATGATGAAGGCTAGTCAAAAGACCAGAAATGAAATGGTGGTAAAATAACAGGAAATGATAACTCAAAGAAGGGGAAATCAGAGTATAGTCAAGAAAAAGGATGGGGTAACAAACCAGAAAGACAAAAAAAAGTCATAGTCAAAAGTAATAAAGTAAAAGAAGGTCCTTTCCATTACTATATGTTCCTGTCTCTAATTACTGTTTTGTAATTTAATTAAAGAGTTCGTACACCATATCCTGCTTGCAGCTAACTTAAGTACCATCTGAACTGTGACATCACATTTCCTGTAATTAGGGGGAAAATGGTAAAAAGAAACATTAATTTTAATTGTAAGGATAACATTGTTAATGTTATAAAATACATGACAGGTATTTTGGCCATTTTGTAACTGCAGTCACAGTACATTACCAGTCACAAAATGTGGACATTGAATGATACATAGTGGAATAAACAAGCACAGACACTCATAAAGGTTTGGGGTATTTAGCCCTGTATACTGTAACAAACAAAACTGGGTCAATTGTTTTTCCAAAACTCCACAGACACATAAGGATAGGTAGACGGACAACTTATAGGGTCAGACCGGAAATTAAACAGTGAGATGCTGGGAAAACCGTGGTGATGGATGGGTGGCTGATGTCATCAAATGGGGACCAGAGGGAAGAAAGGAACCCGGAAGTGCTGCGGCTCTTTTGGTCGTCCAGGCAATATTACGGCAGCGGTGCCTCGTTCTTTCTGAAGAAATAAGAAGAGAGAGGTTAGTACGCTGCCGTTGTCCCCTGGCACGACTTTTCGCGATGCGCGTCGGGTCCTTAAACTAGTCCCCATGCGCTTGTGCATGACATGACCTCCCCTTCGGCCCGAACCGAGAGGTCGTGAACCCGTGAGAGAGCGTCAGTGTTGGCTTGGAGGTTACCCTGGCGATAAGTGACAGTGAACTTGTACGGCTGCAAGTCCAAAAACCACCTGGTAACCCAAGGGTTCGAGTTCCTGTGAAGGGCCATCCATTGGAGGGCGGCATAGTCCATTACCAGGGTGAACTCCCGGCCCAGCAGGTAGTACCGCAAGTGAGTTACCGCCCACTTGGTGGCCAAGGCTTCCCGTTCCACCGCTGCATACCTCATCTCCCGGTCCAACAGTTTCCGGCTCAGGTAAATCACGGGGTGTTCGACACCATCGATGCTTTGGCTCAGCACGGCACCAAGACCTGTGTCCGAAGCATCGGTCTGGAGGAGAAAAAGAAGCAAAAAATTAGGAGTTCTCAAAACAGGTGCCATTGTGAGGGCCATTTTTAAGTCACTGAATGCCCGTTCCGTTGATTCGTTCCATATCACATGCAAAGGGGCCCTTTTCTTTGTCAAATCTGCTCTCTCAGAAAAACGAGGTACAAACCGGCAGTAGTAACTCGCAAATCCTAAGAAGGCTTGCACCTGTTTCTTGACTATCGGACGGGGCCATTCCAGGATGTCTTTTATCTTGGTGCACTGTGGTTTCACCAATCCTCCTCCTACCAGGTAGCCCAAATATTTGGCTTCGTTCATCCCGAAATAACACTTCCGGGGATTGATGGAGGACAGCGTAAACCTGCAGTACATGTTCCTCCCAGGTGCCGGAAAAGATGACTTTGTCATAAAGGTAGGCGGCACAATAGGACTGGTGGGGCCGTAGCACTACCAGACGTTGGAAAGTTGCTGGTGCCCCATGCAACCCAAATGGAAGTACCTTGTACTGCCAATGTCCACTAGGGTTGCTAAATGCCATTTTTTCTCTGGCGGATGCCATTAAGGGAATTTGCCAGTATCCCTTCATCATGTCAAGAGTAGTCAAATAGCGGGCCGTCCCCAGCCTCTCGAGGAGCTCATCCACTTGGGGCATGGGATAGGCATCAAATTTGGAGACCTGATTAAGATGCCTAAAGTCATTACAGAATCTCCACGACCTGTCTGGTTTAGACATGAGGACGACAGGACTGGACCAGGGGCTATAGCTTTCCTCAATGATGTCCATGTTCAACATCCGTTGAACCTCTAGCTCCACCTCAGCATGTTTCGCTTCCGGGAGAAGATAGGGCCGTTCCTTGACGACCAACCCCAGGTCCGTCACTATGTCATGCTGAATCAGCGAGGTCCGGCCTGGTGCTTCACTGACCACTTCCGGGACAGACAGGATCGCACTTTCGAGCTCCCATCGCTGGTGGGAAGTCAAATTGTGGCCGAGGTTAAGTTTGGCTTTTTCTGAGAAAAGGGTGAGGGTGGGACCAGAGAGAGGGCGTTCTTCCCTGTCCTTCCACGGCTTCAATAAGTTAATATGATATACCCTCTCGCTCGGTCGACGGTTGGGTTGGCTCACCAAATAGTCGATGAGCCCTTTTCTCTCTTTAACCTCGTATGGGCTTTGCCAATGGGCCAGCAATTTTGAGTGGAAAGTGGGCACAAGCACCGTTACACGATCTCCCGGCTGAAATTTGCGCAGGGAGGAGTTTCTGTTATAATTCCGGACATGTGTTCTTTAAGCAGAGGCCGAATTTTATCAAATCTATCACGTAACTGTGCGATATATTCTAAGATGTTAGTGGAGGGAAGTGCCTCCCCTTACCAACCTTCGTTTAATACGTCCAAAATGCCTAGGAGTTGGCGCCCATACAGAAGCTCAAAAGGGGAAAACCCCATGGAGGCTTGTGGCACCTACCAGTAAGCAAAAAGCACTAGGGGTAAAAGTTGATCCCAGTTCCTACCGTCTGCACTGACTACCTTGCGGAGCATCTGTTTAAGTGTCTGGTTAAACCTTTCCACCAGTCCATCTGTCTGTGGATGATAGAGGGACGTTTTGAGATGCTTAATACGGAGCAACTTGGCAACCTCCCTGAACGTATCCAATGTAAAGGGCATCTTTAGGTATGCCCACTTGGGAAAAAATTCCCTAATACGCAATATGTTTTGTATTAGCAGCTCGCAGGGGAACCGCTTCTGGGTATTGAGTTACATAATCTACCATAACCAATATGTATTTATGGCCTCGTACCAAAGGTTCTAGGGGTCCTGCCAGATCGACACTGATCCTCTCCTGACGTAGCTGACAGACTGGGCAAGACTGACAGAAATGTTAGACCTCCTCATTGATCCTGGGCCAACAGAACCAGAGTTTTACTTTCTCCAATGTTTTCTTGGCCCCAAGATGGGCGCCTAAGAGGTGGGCATGAGCTAGCTCGCAAACCTCCCGCATGTGTCCAATTGAGGCACTTCATAGGAAAAGACAGGCTCTGCATACAGAACTCAACCTCTTGACAACTAAAGAAACAGAACAACTCATTTTTAAATCAAATTACATCATTACTATGAACAAATCCACAAGCAGGAGTTTGTAATGCAATACCAAAAATTACCAGCAAAGATGGAGAGAAAATCATTGACCATAAAAATATAAAGCACATATTTAGAAACACAGTTTAAAGAAGACAAGACACAACCTAATGCATTTTTGGAAGCATTACAGATACCACAACTATATACTCTAAGTGCAGAGGAATTGGATAAACCTCTGACACTCTCAGAATTACTAGATGTTATAAACTCACTTCAGAGTGGGAAAGGAGCAGGCCCTGATGGCTGCCCTTCCAAATTTTATTTTATCTATTTTTATTTTATCAATTTCAAAGCATTCCAATATAGATCAATAAATAATTTTTTAAGAAGATAGATTCAATCATAACCAATCATAACCATACGAGTAGTATGTATACACTTTGTCTGCTGAGCGTCATGTGATCACAACTGACCTGATGGTGGTTCTCTCTCGCTGTGGGATTGTGGGCAATCGTCACCTATTCTCCGTCTGAGTCGGCGTGCCTCACTCATATAGTCAACATCCATATGCTCGTATACTGTTTACTACAGCATTATGAGTGTGTGTGCGCGTGCTGTGACGTGCGAGTCCCCGTCTTGCACCCCAAAACATGAAGCTGAGCCTCAGTACTTTAGCAGCACCAGCTTTATTCAGCTTGAACCAGCAACAGCGCGGTTTTTTATTGTAGCGGGATCTGCCACTCTTCTATACACAGACACAGCAGTCAGGCAGGGTCGTGGCCAAGTAGTACTGTGCCGTGCGCATTTATAATGTTCCTTGTTCCTTGTATCACCCATTGATGGCAGGCACTTATAGCATGTCCGCGATCTTTTCTGATTCGGTTTTACGGCGAACTGCTACAGCACTGGGAGACTGCGATTGCTTTGGGACGCTCTTCCGCGTGTCGTCCCATTGGGTGGAATCCCACAAGAGTTCAGAAACTCACTCACACCAGCCATGATTCTTTTTAAAGGTAAAGTGCAGGTTAATTTGTTTTATGTATTTTTACTTTATATTTTGTATTAATCATTTTTATATGAATAGTTTTGGGTTGTGGAACGAATCATCTGAGTTTCCATTATTTCTTATGGGGAAATTCGCTTTGATACACGAGTGCTTTGGACTGTGAGCACGTTTCCGGAACGAATTATGCTCGCAAACCGAGGTTCCACTGTACTAAGAAAAACCTTTTGGGGTCTTTTCTGCCTGCTGCTATCAGGCAGTTGAATATTTCTTACCGACATCCCAAACTAAATGCTTACACTCCTTAAGTTCTTTTTGCAATTTCTGCACAAAATGTATTCTTTTGTTTGTTTGTTTGTTTATTTATCTACAGTATCTATTGATTGATTGTATTATTTTTCCTTTATGTATCTGTTTTTATTTTTTGCCTCTTGTATGCATCTAAATTTCTTCTTTGTCTTAGTAAAGTTTATATAATCTTATCTAATTTTGAGTTGTTATTTAGATTTTGTAATATTTACTTATTTCTGTTGTCACTTTGCCACCATTTTGTGAGCCCTTTTTGATGCTTGTGTCTCAAGGTATTTTGCCAAAAGTAGAAAAACAGGCGGACCAAGAGATGAATGGTAAAGGCACAGGAATAGTCAAAAGGCCGGCAGAAAGTCTTTGAAGGGATGGAAAATGGCTTATGCAATAACACCAAAATAAAAATCAAACATTTTAGTTAATCAATGTTTGTAAAAATCAAAAACCAGAAAGACAAAATGCAAAACTGCCACAAGCAATTATTTGTTTCTTTTGAAAATTCAAAAATAAGGACCCAGACAGAAATGTGCTACCATGTTTTATACTAGCAGTGTCATGACATTTTATGTCACTGAATGTAAGTCACATGACTGAAAATCAAATTGACAACTGTAAACAATGCGGTATCATCCATGCAGATAATCATTAAAATGGATACATCCGTAATAATTCAAGGTGAAGTCACCCAATATTCAAAATAATAAAATAAATGTTTATTTAAAAAAAATGGAAAAAACAGAAAATAACTCAGAGGATCACAGATGTAGTAAATGTATTAATGAGTCACATGTCTAAACTATGAAAATGGTGTTCAGGTCACAGATGAGCTTGACAGTGAGGCACAACAAAGCAAGGGGATGGTGCAAAAGTGCCAAGTGCTTTTATTTAAAATCAACAAAATCAAAATGTCAAAAATAAAGTGCATTGCTTCACAAACAAGTCATTAAATAATCCATAAAAACGAGTGATAGGTGGAGGTTAAAATCCAATAGAAAAAAAAATCCCTTTAAAAAATGAGGTTAAAATAACTGCTGGAAGCAGTCTCTTTAAAAATCCAGTGCATCCTTCTTTAACCCGACAACTCCCCTGCTTCTCCCTTCCAGGCCCCGCAACAGGGGAGTCGCCCTACCAGCATATGCAGCTCCTTCAACACTAGTCCGGTAGCCCGCCTATCTCTGACCACGTCGGGCTCCAGCCGGACCGAGACTTGGGTTCCTTCTCCCAGCAGTCAGGGCGCTCACACTGGGGCTCTACACATCCAAAGCCTCCACGACTGCCGCTGCCTTCTTGGCCTTACGCAGTGAGCCGCCAATGATCCTGGTCACTCCTGCTCCTCTGAAAAGCTCAGCAGGATTGACCCTATCCATCCACCCTGAGTGTCGGCCAAACATTCCCTCAGGGCTCTTCTTCCAGCTGCCTGCCTGTGCTCAAGCGAGCCTGTTGTCAGTTGGTCGCTCGCACCGGCTCCCCACTTCTCCAGCCTTCTCCTCCTTTAACCTCTGTCCATTTCTTTCTCTCATTTCTTTTCTTTTTTTTTTCCCCTATCTGCCTCGCTATTCTATTTATTACGGGGACGTGGATCAGATGTGGCAATTAGCATGCTAATTATGTGAGGACTATCCGCATCACGCATCACCCGGGAACTGCTCCTGCCACACATTCCACGCCCCCTCACTAAGCCGTGAGTGTGGTGATTATTTATTTTAAAAAATGGCTTTTTTGACGTGAGCTGTGGACCCGCTACACCACAGAGACAGACTTTTGAAGGGTGTTTGGTGCATGGGCACTGTGTTGTGTGCGTAAAACTGTTATTAAACGTGTGTATATTCAGGACATTCTGTGTCTGTTTGTGGCCGAGCTGAACTACCACAATACAGTATATAAATCTATATATATAATTCACTAAGCCAGAAGACAAGTAGCCAACCATGGAAAGCACGCCGGAAGGGGCGTGGATTCACTAAGCCGCCGACAAGTAAGACACCCATGGCGCACGCAGGAAGGAGCCACGCCCACCAACTCTAAGACCATTGGATGCGACGACAACTCGCAGAGCCACGGCCACCAACTCGGACGCGACGACACAGAAAAAACGGCGTCATTTATATTCGTCTGTCATAGAGGCCACATGCACCTCCGAGCCACGTTGACTGTTCATAGAGGCATGTTTCTCGCGGAGGTAAATCGCCATATGCAGCGTGTAAAACGGTTTGCGAGGGGTATCCCATGGGATCCTTAAAACAATCCTTTACAACTGAGGTTAAAACACAATGAAGTAAGCAGTCTTTAAAAACCAATACGCCCTGTGCCTCTGTTTCATTAGCGTCGGCTGTCCTCCAATTGTAAGTCACGGACAATTGTATGTTTCCCTCTCAAAACACAATGAAGGAAGCAGTCTTTAAAAATCAATAAGCCCTGTGCCTCTGTTTCATTAGCGTCTCACCTGCTTCATCCAATGGTCTTAAAGTTGGTGGCCATGGCTCCGTGAGTTTCTCTTGTGAGCGGGCACATGACCAGGGGGTGTGTAAGCTTAGAGAACGAGGGTGGAGGGGGGAGGACCAGGTAAGAAAAGGCATGTTTGTCGCGGAACTGAATCGTTGAATGACCGTGCGACGACGGTCGGCTGGCAAAAACTGGCGGACAAAAGCGTGTGCATTATACTTACTGAAAGGAGCGTTATGGATTTTGCAAATGTTCATTTTTTTCCCTCCTTTTAGACAACTGTGTCTTTCCGGAAGTGTTCAGCAATCAATATATTATTTTTGCGGCGTTTGCCTGCAGGACCACGTGCAGCGAGCGAGCAAGAGAGAGAGCGAGAGCGTGTGACACACACACACATACAGGCACGTGGGAGAGAGAGCGCGCTGGACACATAGGAATAATAATACTTCGTTACATTGATATACCGATACTGATTCTCAGTATTCAAAGCGCTATCCACACAGGAAGGAACCGGGAAGCGAACACACAATCTTCCAGAGTCTCCTTACTGCAAACCAACAACACTACTACAGCCCCACAAGGCAGTTAAAAAATACACCGGGCTTGAATTTGTTTTCACTTCTGTGCATAGCATAGCATAGCATGTTACTTTTCTTGGTGGCTTATTACATTACGGATGTTTCACATGTACATTGTTTCCCCTGTGCTTAAAAGACATTAAAAAAGTGTTTCTCAACTACGCCATGGTCTTAATTTTGGTGGGCGGGTCTCCGTGACTTGCTCTTGCAAGCGGACACATGACCAGGGGGTGTGTAAGCTTAGAGAACGAAGGTGGACGGGGGAGGACCAGGTAAGAAGAGGCATGTTTGTCTCGGAACTGAATCGCTGAATGAAATTAAACGTGTGTGCATTGTACTTACTGAAAGCACCGTTACGGATTTTGCAAATGTTCATTTTTTTCTCTCCTTTTAGACAACTTTGTCTTTCCGGAAGTGTTCAGCTATCAATATATTATTTTTGCGGCGTTTGCCTACAGGACCACGTGCAGCGAGAGAGCGAGAGCGTGTGACACACACACACACACACACACACATACATACATACATACAGACGCGCGCGCTGGACACATAGGAATAATAATACTTCGTTACATTGATATAGCGGTGTTCTCAGTATTCAAAGCACTATCCACACAGGAAGGAACCGGGAAGCGAACACACAATCTTCCAGAGTCTCCTTACCGCAAAGCAGCAACACTACTACAGCCCCACAAGGCAGTTAAAAAATACACGGGGCCCGAATTTGTTTTCACTTTTGTAGATAGCATTGTTGCAATTTTACTTTTCTTGGTGGCTTATTACATTATGGATGTTTCACATGTTCATTGTTTCCCCTTTGCTTAAAAGACATTAAAAAAGTCTTTAATTTCTCAACTGTGACTACAAGTACTGACAACTGTGTCGTTCAGGAAGTGGTCACCCATCAATACATAATTATGCGACGTATGCTACGCCGCGGGTTGGCTAGTATTTTATATATCTTTACATTATGCCAATCAGCAGACTGCAGGGCTGAGACAATTTGCCTAGTTGTTTTAAGCTACTGATTGAAATCGTGTTGGTTTGAAAGGGACATCAAGGATCAGGTAATGTGATGATCTGGTAATCAGTAATGGGTTCATAGCCTGGTGTATGGAATACTGAATAAGGATAATCCCAATCTAGCATCTTGTTGATTTGTAAAGGGAATCCTCACCATTCGTCTTGTATGTTAATTTCTATTTTTGGAATTTTAAGTGAGCAAAACCACCTGATCAGGAATGTGTAGCACCTGCAGGGGTGTCTTCACATAATTTCTCATGACTGCTCAGAAATAGTGTCCAAGAATAACTGGTGTCGACAACAGTAGTCTTCCAAGTTCTTCGAAGGCATCAGGCTCTCAGTCTGCACGCTGAACATCTCTTCCTTCCTCTATAAGCCAGAGTAATATGAAATATGCTTGATGACTCTGGTACTCTTAAGACAAGATGTCACCAATGTAGTACCTCAGCTCATTGGAGGGCAATAAACAAGATGCAGTCTGTACAAGAAAGAAAGCAACAAATGAGCATGTTGCACACTTCTATTTGCAGCATAAAGGAAGAACTTCAAAAGAGTAAGGAAAAAAGGAAGGCAGGCCTAAACAGGCACTGTTGTGGCCTACAAAAAATATTCTCTGGGTCATCTGAGGACAGCTGGCACTTTAGCTGCAGCAGTATGTAAGACTCATCTTCAGAATCAGAGCTAATATTGACCGCGGAAAAGAATGCTGGGAATTTGCCTCCAGCAGGAGTCCTGCTGGTTCTGCAAATCCACGCTGTGTTGCACAGTGACCCATTCTCTTATTTCTATTACAATACAGTATGTTACAAAACTTTTGCTAATATTTTCATTTGTAATGGAGTGTTACCAGGGCTACAGAACACTGGTGTTTTGCGTCCTACTATTCACTGTAATTTAGCTCTTAGTCTGTTGAGTAAAATCAATATTCACCTGATTCCAGTAAGGAAGGGCTGTGCTTGGTGTCTAGTCTGATGTTCTAGTCTGCTGTACTTTCTGTGCAGATTATGTAACTCTAGTCAGCATATACAGACTTTTATCAGGTAACTCCATTTCAAACCAAAGGTTGACAGAGAAATGTCAATTACTGTGAGGAAAGTAGGGGATAGAAATGTTTGGGCATATCAGATTATATGACTGTGTGACAACTTTCCAGCACAGTTTCACATTCCTGAGGTTTTGCAAACTTGCCCCTTTTTTGGCAGCCAATAATATGTTTCCTGACAGAGGAGAAGCTCATGTGAAGGGTTTACAAGTACTGCAAGTTCAGCCACAATTGCTGCCCTATTTTTGTTGTTTTGTTTTCCATTTCTGTCTGGTATGTAAAACACAAGACAAAAGACAGATAAGCCTTTCTTGTGTTTGTGAGGTACAAAACACCCACCTTTTTTTTTTATTTGTTGCTGCATTATGGGTGAACACTCATTGGTTCTCAGCTGTCATGCTCACAAATCCTCCACCCCCACCCCAAATATCCAACTATAGTCAAAATCAAACCTGACTAGTTGGACTGACTCCCTGGGTATTTCACAGTACATAACTGGGGGTCATGGGGGTGTGCCAAGGCTTGCCTTGCTAAAATTATATAAATGATGTCTACAGATGAAAATCATCGGAAAAGTCATGTAGTATGAGAGTTCCTTTCTTTTAATTGTGAGTTAGGCTCAGTCAACTGTGAACTGCATAAGCAAATTGGTGGATGAGTTAACTTTATTAGTTCTCCATGAATTAATAATGAAGTAATCACACAATATTTTTATAGTTTCTTTCACAATAAGCACAGACAAAGAATTAAGTGTTTTCTTAGTATCTGATCTGATCTGCCTACATGTGTATGGTACATTTGCACATGTTAAAAAGAAGTGTCTTGGTAAAATTGCAGGAAGTAGATGGTATAGAAGAAGACTATGACTGGTGTCACAGATCAATGTATTCTCAAGCTAGCATCATTCAATTCAGGTTTGTGGGTGGCTGTAGCCTTTTCTAAGCAGCATTCAGATAAGGCAGAAAACAACCATGAACAGGGCTGGGGCACAAGTCAGTTTTTGCACACATACTCACATTCACTTATGCTTGTGCCAGTTTAGAGGCTTCAGTTAGCATCACTTGAATGGCCTTAGGAAGAAAGCCAGAATTACCGAAGAAATCCCACACAGAACTGAGAATAATATACAGACTCCACATGTGCAACAACAGGGTGCAGGATTCAAGACTAGACTAATGAGACAGCAGTGCTAACCGCTGAGCCACAGTGCTAACCATATCAAAGATGGGCAGCAGATAACTAAATGAAATTCTCTTTTAAATAACAGAAAAACTATCATTCAGATGGTTGAAAAGATAAATAGCACAGAGCCTGATTTATTTCCCAGCTTAGTCATGGCCTGTGTGAATTGTGTGTTTTCTCCATGTTGTGTTTAATCCCACATCCTAAAGACATGTGTTAACTGAGTTGGCGATTCAGAATCATCCTGGTGTGAACAAACATTAATTAACTTGCCTTAATTAGCTCATTAGGACTATGGCTTGTTAACAGTCATCATTAGGAAACCACAGGTAATGCAAACCTTGTCCCAACAATCAATAGCCATGGGCTCCTCTACAGCTACAAGAAGATAACAAAGCATTTTCAGGTAGTTGTTTCCTCAGTTCTTAATGTTATTAAGAAATGACAGTTAACAGGAATGGTGGAGGTCAAGTTGAGGTGTGGAAGACCAAGAAAACTATCTCAAAGAACTGCTTATTGGATTGCTAGAAAGGTAAATATAAACCGCTGTGTGACTGCGAAAGACCTTCAGGAAGATTTAACAGACTCTGGAGTGGTGGTGCACTGTCCTACTGTGTAACAACACCTGAACAAATATGACCTTCATGGTAGAGTCAGCAGATAAAAACATTTTCTGCATCCTAGCCAAAAAATTCAGTGTCTGAAGTCTGCAAATGAAGATCTAAACAAGCCTGGTGCATTTGGGAAGCAAATCATATGGACTGATATAGTCAAAATAGAAATGTTTGGCCATTGTGCAAATAGAAGAAAAAAGGGTGCTGAATTCCAGGAAGAGAAAACCTCTCCGACTATTAAGCAAAGGGTGGGCCAATCAGGCTTTGGTCTTGTGTTGCAACCAGTGGCACAGGAAATAGGTCACTGGTAGAAGGGAAAATGGATTCAAATAAATATCAGCAAATTCTAGAAGCAAACATCACACCATCTGTAAAAATGGGTCCTACAACAAGATAATGATCCAAAACACACCTCAAAATCTACAATGGAATACCTCAAGAGCACAAGCTGATTGTTTTGTCGTGGTCCTTATAGTTCCCCATCCTAAACACAGTGAAAATCTGTGGAAAGATATCAAAGAGTAGTACATGCAAGATGGCCCAAGAGTCTTGCAGAATTAGAAGCCTTTTTTAAGGATGAATGGACAAAAATACCTCAAGTGAGAATTGAAAAACTTTTAGCAGGCTACAAAACACATTTACAAGCTATGATACGTACCAATAAAAATGTACTCTTACTTAAAATATTAAAGAATGTATCAATTTAACTTTAAGCCAGTTCATCTTCTGCACACTTAACTTTTAACAGTAACAAACATTTTAAGCAAGGGCTCCCAACTTTTGCATGGCACTGCATATGTATTATGAGGACACGCTTATAGATATGGCCTTTGCGCAGAGAAACAAGGCACATTTGTGGAGAATGTTATCGGTCTCAGTGACAGTAGATAACAAGATAAGGTACCGATGTCAATTCATTGTACATTCATCCAATCATTTTTGTAATCCACCTGATTGCCACGCTAAGAGCTATCCTGTCAGCATTAGGTGCAGGGCAGGAGGTAGACTAGGAAAATCACTGGCCACATCTCTTCACTCAGCTGCCCACATTTACTCCGTATTGTCCATTAAAATAACAAATGGGAGGAATCTGAAATAATTCACACATACACATAGAAAAAGTGCAAAATCCATATAGATCATGATCAGTTTGAGAACTAGACCTACATGTGATGAGTTTTCTCAGTTAATTTTGTATCCTGTTAAATTTCTTGTTATCAAAGTTTGCCAAGTGTACCCTGACTTGCTTGGCATTCAAAGACTGAGATTAGTTGTTAATAATCAATGCGCACTTACCTTTTAAATTCTTTTAATGAGCCAAGATAAATGCTTTGTGTTTTCACATTCTCACCTTACGCTTACTTATACAATCAAAAAGGAACAGCAAGCTATACAGCCGCTGCCAGCTGGCTATAGAGTTAAACAGTATGAAGTTAGTCAAATAATTCAAAATAAATAAGGAAAAGGCTACCTCCTGTGAGCTTAGCATAGGTAAACAAGCTAGTGCTTTCATCAGAGAATTATGACCTCTTGCAAATAACTTCCAAAAGTACTATGGCACTGCTTAGTTCCTGAACATGTACCTTCTCTATCTTTTCCAACTAGTCTACAAAGATCAGAAGACTGTGAATACTGAGATACTGAAGAATATTTATGACTTTAATACTTCACACCACTCCTCCATTTGATGTGTTGTGTCTTAGTAGGAGTGTTAACTTCAGGAGGGATTTAAATGACATCATGTTTGAGGGATTGAATTCACTATGAAAACATTTCAGCTCCTTTGATCTAACAGAAAAACTTATCTTCTGGAGATATTTCTGGGGCACTGAAGTAAGGGAAGACGTGTCTTGTAAATTTTGCAGATTAGGGTAAGCTCTAGCTGATGTTTTTATTCAAACAGCTGTCTTGTAAAAACTGAAACTTTTCAAACTGGAGATCATTCAGTTCCTTTCACAACTGCTGATTATCTAAGTAGGTAGTGCCAGGCACTCGGTCATTTCTTAAAATGTTTTGGTCAGGGGGCTCTTCATCTTAAACATGACAAGAAAAAATGTACCTTAAGCATGTGCACAATAAAGTCCTATCCCCCGTGAATGCACTTCTGTGACATCAAGTGCTGATGAGTGCTATTTAGCTGCTTCACAGCACCAAGAAGCATGGTTCACATCATTGCCTGTGCTCATTCTGTTTCCATATGGGGTTTTCTTCATGTACTCTGGTTGTGCTCCTGCCTCCCAAAGAAATTCTTGTTAAGCTGTGTATACAGTGTGTGACGATACCCTGTAAACATAGGAGTTAAGTAAATGACCCCTACTAGAGCTTTGTCCAAAGTAGCTTCCTGCCTTCCAACAAAGCACTGGAATAATTGGATGTAAAAACAGATGGATGGTGTGGCCACCAGGGGGGTGCTCCAGCTCCTCAAACACCTGACACACACAGGCTTAGACACAAGTTCAGCAAACACAAAGGTTTTATTTGGTGTGAAACTCTTACGGCAAGTGTTTCCCACACCACAACAATAAACTCAGCTCTACCACAAACAACACTTGGTAACACTTTTGTCTTTGCCTTCTCCACTCCTCACAGTAAGCTTTGTTCTCCTCCTCCCGACTCTGGCTCCCATAGTTGTGACAGGCAAGTTCCTTTTATACAAAACCGAGGAGTACTTCCAGTATCCCATAGGTTTGACCAGGGAGCACTTCTGGGTAAGGCTGGAGCCGACAAAGAAGGGCTTCCCAGTTCCCACAGTATCCCCTAGTGGCACCCAGTGAATCCAATAGTGCTGAGTTGAAGAACTCCAACTCCTATGGCACCCTGTGGAAATCTGTGGAGCTACCGTAACCCATGGGGGCTTCTATCTAGCAGTCTGGGGGAGACAATGCCCTGTGCATGCTGTCTCCCCTTGCCCTTCATAGCTGAGGGTGTCTTGGCCCGTCTCTCACAATGGATTTAGTCCCTACATAATTAAACAATTTTTCACTTTCCTGTTGTGAGGCAATTATGTGCCTTCCTTTATTCAACTTCTGGCACAGATGTCTTCTTAAAGGTTGTGTTAAAAACTATACATAATAATCCAAATGAATAGAAATTACATTTTTGTCTGCAGAAACCTTTTGTAGTTGTTGATATCTGTCTCATACTGAATCAGTAAATTTGGTTCCAGTGAGCACTATTCTTTAAGTACGTTTTTAACTAAAATATTTATTAATTAATGTTGTTTATTATTTTCTGAACAGATGAATGAAACAGATTAAAACTGCCATTTGATGTAAACCATCCAATTAATATGGGAATGTCAAGTAACCCTTTGAATCTTATATTTAGAAGTACCACATCCTTTTGCAAGAATGTAACAAGTTTTCATTGGTGTTTATTAAAATGACACCTTTTACTGGCTAACTAAAAAGATTACAATATGATAATAATAAGAAGTAATTACATCCTGCCTGAAGAAGGGGCCTGCGTTGCCTCAAAAGCTTGCATATTGTAATCTTTTTAGTTAGCCAATAAAAAGTTTCATTTTGCTTGACTTCTCAGTACATTGACAATGGCTAACATGGTACAACACCCTATTACTATGGGTGTTCATTAAAAGAGGAGAATTTAATTAAGCAAACTTGTACTAATCAGTAAATGGTGAGTAAAGAAATCAGAACCTAGCAATAATAGCACTAGATCCAGGGTTATCATTTAACAGTTTGTGGGCCAGATCCTCCAATAAACATATTTTTTCAGGTATATTTAAATTATGTAGAATCTAGAAACACTGACAGAGACAGTCAGACACAGACAGAGGGTTTGAAAAGAGCAGGCCGTGGATTCACATTAACAAGGCATGCAAGGTGTTGGAGAGAATTCAAAACAAAATTAAATAATTCATTCAGTGTTTGCTGCTTAGTTTTCGGAGTCTGTGCTTTGCTGTTTACAACAAGATAATTAAATATTCCCTCTGTGTTTGCTGCTCTGTTTATAAAGTGACTGCTTAAAAGCGGGATCCCTCCCTTCAAAAGTAATGGTTACAAATCAGAATCAGATTTATTGGCCAAGTATGCACACATACAAGGATTTTGACTCTTGTTTTGGTGACTCTCAAATTATAAGTAACATAATTGATATACACACAACAGTTAGTCACACACGCCAAATCAAAATAACACTTGACAGAGAATGTAATATATACTATACTATACTATACTATACTATACTATACTATACTATACTATATAATATATAGTATTATAGGAAGGGCATGTTTGCAGGAAAGGAAGTGGCCTGAGGTCATCTGTTGGTGCCGGTAGTGAGGTCATCAGTGGAGCTGGAAATGAGGTCAGGACCAGGTGGAAGTGGTTTAGCTGGTCTTTTCCTATAAAGTTCTGTAGAAAGAGAAGAAGAGGCATTAATACTCTGCACCAACCCCTGGTTCGGCTTGCTAATAACCTGATTTGAACCCTTTGTAAGTTTGCTCATTCGGATCCTCATTAACTGTTTTCCTGTTGTGGTGTTATCTGTGAAATTTTATCACTTCTTTCTAAGTATAAGTCTTAAAATGGATCCCTAGGTGAGATCCCACTGACCTCTTTTTGTGCTTTGTAGTTGCACTAACTTACGCTGTCCATTTCCTGTCCTAAAATGAGTTCATACTTCAGAAGTAAAATAACATGTGTGAAGTATTTTTTGGAAGTAAGTTTGTCATGCACTATACTTTTCCAAACAGTCCCTAATTTTCCTAGAAATGTCTTAACATGTTTGCCAAATTCTTCTACTCCTTGTTCTACATATCCAGATCAAATTACTGTTCTCATGCATATACTCTTATGAATTCTGTCTGATTATGATATTCATCTTCTTACATGTAGTGGCTCATGGATCTGGTTACTGGGATTAATTTTCCTATAGGTGTTACATTACAGACTTCTAGTGATCTGGGCCTTCTGCCATTTTTAAATGACTGTTGCAGGATATACATTGTAATTTCATTAATCTCTACTGGCACATACCCATTAGCACAGGGCTTTTATCTTTAACCCTTGGAATGCCCTCCATTGCCTCTTCCATTTTACAACTTTTTAACGCAGAGCTGCTTCATTCTGTCTGAGTGATTCAGTTTGTTACTTCCTGTCTATAGAATATACAGTAATTGTCTCATTCATTTTGTTCTTTTTTGCTAATTTTCAACATTTGTCCTAATATGGTTAGACGTCTTTTTGCCTTTTTTTGTGGTGTGGTGGTCTTATTCCTGCTTTGGTGCTTTAAGTTTGGCATTTTCATATTCTTGCCACGCTTAAAAATCACCATACAAACAGTGAATAACCATGAATAGATGGTAACAGATTTGTGAAATATCAATAGCTCATTATTTTTAAAGGACTCTTGCCGCATGTATACAATAACCTCATCCCTAAATTAATTACATCAGCAGACTCCATTCATTCTTTCAAAAAACAATTTAAAACTCATCTGTTTGGGAAGGTTTTTAACTTAACTTGACATTCTGCTTCCTCTTTCAGTCTTCCTCTCTGTCTAGATAGAAGTTTTACAAAACTTGCATACACACAAAAAGAGATGTAAAATGTGCACATGTGACTTTCCATGCAAACATTGTGATTTATTAAAGAAAATATGACATGTACACGTGCGTATATTTATTGCAACTCTGACCCATGTGTACATAACATTTCGGAGAAACTGGTGAATGAGGATACCCATAATCAAGTGAGGAAATGCAGCCAAAAAGCTAAATGATGATGTGAACACACAATAATTCATATCACCAAACCGTTATTATAATATCTGTTAACATGATAGACATGTTACACCTCCAAAGTGATGAATGTGATCCACAGACTGTATTTTAGTTCCTTTTTAAACGGAGCCAATGCAACATATTAGCACTGAAAAACTTTTTTGTTTTTTCATCAGATTATATCAGCTACCTGTTGTCACTTCTCAGGGAACTGGTTGACAGGTCAGGAATATCTTGACCAAGTTTCAGTCCATCATGCCTGCTGTGCTAAAAGCCATTAACCAACAGGCGAGGCACAAAATCCAGTTTTCATCAAGTGTGGATGCACAAAAAAATTAATGTTTTTGTCAACATTAAAAGGCCCTTTTCAGCCCTGTACAGTTCTTCTAACGTAATCAGAGCACTTTACTGCACTCATATTGCAATAAGGGAAACTAAATAACATGGAGCTGGTTTTTGTTAACCGTAAACGGTTAAAAATTCATTAATGTACAAGTCATCTGTGATGCCAAGATGTAGCTGAGAAATGTTGAACCTCCATGTCCTAGGACAGCCTGTGACTCATTTATTTTGATGCATAGTAGCTTAGACAGATGTGGTGGCTGGCTTGTTGTTAAGGTAAATGGCTGAACCTTTAGTGTTTCATGTTGCCTGCACTATTCATTAAAAACACAATCACGTCATTACATGTGCCAAGTGATAGTGTCTACCCACTCAGACGTTGGCGCCTTATGTCTTTCCCTGAACAGAACACAGAGGAGAGGCGCTATAATGCCATGCATGATCTTGCACACTCAGTTTTGGAGCACAGCTAGATACTGTTGAATGCAGGTGGAGGGGTCTCAACACTATAGGAGTAAGGCTGCTCTACCAGCCAATGAAGTTCTGTGGCACCATGATTACAAATAAATGAGGTTGTTTAGCTTACATTCAGTAAGCACTCAACATGCATTCACATAAACATATTTACAGTGCGATTTTGATTTATAAATGGAAAATTGTGTAGAAATGTGCATCCGCCAGATTTTATGCATCTTTTCGGTGTGTAGTGCTGCCAGATAAGCCACTGGACCCTCTTGATCCTTAATTGCATAAAGGAACTTTGAGAATGTTATGTTTTGTTAATCTGGTGGCTTAAGTAAATATACTTGAACCACCAAACGTTATGAACCACATACAGGGATCAGTAGTACATCAGGTAAACTAATTTATGTTTTCTATTACATAATATGGTGTTCTGTATTTTCATTCATTCTTGTTTATCATGGGGCCAAAGACTGGCGTGTTTTGTCTGTTGGATGAATATGCAAGTAAGAATTTCACTGTACTCAGTGCACCTGACAATCCTACCAACAATAGTACTTACTACTATGTAAGAATTTAGTTGGAAAAAAAAAGACTGTAAGACCCTTGGTAGGTTTATTGATAGTGTGTAACAGGTATGCTTATGGAGGTCTTCTCTTATCCCTACTAACGTAAGTAGATACCACTCAAATTTAATTAGAAGGCATTGTCTGTGTCCTGAAGAGCCTCTAGCAGCAATGACTTTGATTTTCTCATACATTATTTAATAGCTTTTCTGCTTCTTCTGACATATCCCAAGCTTGCTGAGGCACAGACCTCGTTGAGGACATAGTTTGCTTCAGGACTCATTAACTGAGCGGTCCTGTTTCAGTGAGAATTTATTCCTTGCTTTTAATTTGCAATGAATAGGATAATAAAAACACAATACGGCTGTGTTTTCCAGAAGCTGGGACAATTAAGCAAATTTGGCATGCAATTGCAGGGGCCCCAGTAAAAGAGCTTGGGAAACCAGAAAGTCTACCTTTAGACATCATTAAGGGAGTCTAAACTACACAGGAAGTGCTTTCACCAGCCCTGTGTCTGTAAGAGAATGAGCTGTTTGATTTTAGAGCGGCTATACAGTAAGGGACTTGAATGAATTGCAGGTAGAAGAGCAATACGGGCCTGGAACTGCTGCCAGTTTAATGCTGTTAAAGAACATTCAGTTCTCTGTGGCGTGCTCTTGGCAGCTGTTGCTGTGCCTCTAATGTGTGTGAGCTTGGCACAGAGCCATTTCTCACCTCCAAGATCTGACACTGATACTCTAAGCAAGGAGAGCCAACAACAGCTCTTCACGATTTCAACCTGGCACACGTTCCTTTAGCTATGTGAAGAGAATTTCAAACTGCCACATTGCACTGCCTACCATGAACAACATTTCTGACTGGCACACCTTTCCTGCTACAATGAGCAAGAGTGAAACTGACACAATATGCCTGCTTGCTTTCCCTGTTTGGTTAATAACAACTGCAGTTTCTCACACCTTTCCTTCCTTATTGGAACAGGATTGCACCTTGGCCTACACTCTCCATAGGCTGAGCTCAATTTAAATGCTATTCACTGTGCCTGCCCATTACTTGTGTGGGCAGAATTCATACATTGTATAGTTTTGTTGCTCTGTGTAATGGGATTTTACATGTGGTTCTCTTTATTTAGTTATTTGTAATACTGGTACTAGTATCAGGATTTTTTCCTGCCATATCATCCTTGCCCTACAGACGAATGATTGATGTTGCCTACTATAAAAGATATTAAGCAGGATTTTAGAACATTAGAACAATGTAGATGAGAACAGGCAATTCAGCCCAACAAAGCTCACTAGTCCTATCTACGTTATTCTTCCAAGATACAGGTAGTTGTCGAGTTACAAGCTATGCATCTTATGACCATTCAACATACGACCACTACTGCGCTTCACAGGCAGACAACAGTTTTCGTCACACCAGCTCCATATACCATTACTCATTCATCTCGATCTCAGTTTATTACCTAATGCAGTTTAGACTATGTTCAGTTACATGTGTCTTGCAATTACACAAAAAAATTGATCTCGACACAAAAGTGAAGGTGACCAAGCAGTATGAGAGAGGAAAGTAAGAGAATTCGATTGCAAGCAGTGTTCAAGGCACGTGCTGTACTGCTGTGCTGTGGCTTTGAATCCGATGTGGCAGATGGCCGGGACCCATGCCCGGTCAGGACGCCCCTTTGACACTGGATCCAGGGGAGCAGCCATGGGATGCACACTATGTCCCCAGGAACACTTGTTGGCAGCCCCCCTGGGTTGCATCGGGGCCAATATTTTGGAACACCGGAGCTCATTCCTGTTGGGCTCTGTTGCCACTGCCAGGGGGAGCTGCACGGCCTAACAAGCCCGGCTGGGCAGGAACACAGCCACACCTGGAGGTGCAGCCAGAAGTAGGTCAACGAGCACCTGCAGCACTTCCAGGTGGGCTATAAAAGGAGCCTTCAGTCACCACTTCGGGTGCCATAGTCCAGAGGAAGAGGATTTTTGGGTGTTTTTGGTGTTTTCTTTGGTGGTGTTTTGGGATTGTGTTGGGCCTATGGGACACGGGGAAAATGTGCCCCACGGCTGAAGAAAAATTAAAAAGCTTTTTGTTTATTGTTATACGTGCCTCTACAGTCAGTCTGTGTCGGGTCGATGCCTATATACTGTAGTGCCTTTGCCACACAAGTTAACCTCTGAAGCTTCTGTATTTTGACTCACGATATACCACTTTGTGCAAACTGCCATGAAGGGGTAAGCAAACCACACTAAACTCCTTTATCTGTTAATGTTTATTATTAACAGTCTGAAATGCTAAAAGAGAAAACATACAAGGGCTCAAACTCTGCCTGTACAATCCCTCCTCTCACAGTTAACACAATGAACATTGGGAGAGGATCACACTGATGGCGTTAACATAACAGACAAAGAAAGGATTCATGAAGCTGTTCAAGGTTCGGCACCCACGTGAGCAAAAGTAATAACAAAACAAAATAATAAAAATATTATTTACAAAAAAATGATAGAGATCTACACAATGTGCTGAGAATTATGATAAAAAAGACAGAAAACAAACAATATGACGTAAAAGACTTATTATACAGTACTATACATACAGTCAGGTTTGAATACATATACCAGTCCGTCTTATATCCAGATGACCGGCCCATCGAAACCGAACGTGGTCTTAAGACAAAGACTTGTTTGTGCAAAACTTAGCCTTAAAAAGTTTCCAGCTGTGCCCCTGTGTTGTTGATGAACTCATTTTAAAGTAACAGTCTCAGTCTACCGTGATAATTCCCTACATAATTTTAAGCACTTCAGTCATGTCTCCTCTTAATCTCCTTTTGATTAAACTGAAAAGGCTAAGCTCTTTTAATCTTTCTTCAAAACTTATCTCCTGCAGTCATGGAAGTTGACCTAGTTGCTCTTCTCTGGACTTTTTCTTGCGCTTCTATGTGTTTTTTTTATAGCCTGGAGATCAAAACTGCATTCAGCACTCCAGATGAGGCCTCACCACCACCACTAACAACAACAATATTTATTTATATAGCACATTTTCATACAAATGATGTAGCTCAGAGTGCTTTACAGGATGAAGAAAGAGAAAAAAGACAAAATATAAAAAATAAAAGTAGGCAATACGAATTAACATAGAATAAAAGTAAGGTCCAATGGCCAGGGAGGACAGAAAAAAACCAAAAAAAAAACCTCCAGATGGCTGGAGGGAAAAAATAAAATCTTCAGGGATTCCGAGGTCACGAGACCACCCAGCCCCCTCTAGGCATTCTACCTAACATAAATGTCCTCAATCAGTCCTCGTGGTTTTCAGGGTTCACATGGAAGAACTTGATGATGACGGTCATGTGGACTTATAGCCTTTAATCCATCAATGTAGGGACATCACGTTGCTTTGATGGGGTTATAAAGCTTGAGCATAACCTCCTTGTACTTGAACGGAACACATCAGGACACTATATAACCTAACATTCTGTTAGCCTGCTTTAATGGCTTCTGAACACTGTCTGCCACTGTTTTGATAGTAATGAGTCCACTACGACTCCTTAGGGCTCATTTATTCTTCACACTCAGAAGGCGTACGTGCATGCATCATGGCTGCCATGCGTTCCCGGCGTTCATTTGACGCATCCTCTGAGCACATCCTCAGAAATTAATGCAATGCGTGCGCGAGTTGCAGTACCAGCAAAAAGTCGGGGGTGCAGTGTCATAAAAGTTGGAATGTGACGTCAGAGTCTCTGTATACTATCTACATGTGACAGAAAGCCGCTGTGAAGATCCTCTGGGATCAATGTGTGCACTTCCATGTTTGATGAATGGTTCGATGTGGTGAAGCAAAATGCCGACATACAAATGCATTCGTTGTGCTTTTACATTCAAGTGTCGCATATTCTCGATAGTAATGACACAATACATTTTAAAAGTCTCACATACCATCTTTTGTGCCATAATTTTTTTTTGCAACTTCACAACAGCAACATAATGTACAGTGCTGTATTTGACCCACAGAAAAAAAAAATAAGGACATGGTGAAAAGGTGTATTTTGTCCACTTTAACCTCATAGTTTACTTTATCATTAAAGCACACCGTTGTAAACGTCATCCCGGTTGTTAATCCCAACGAGCTTCTGGGGCTTCCTCCTGACCTGACAGCAGTGGCAAACAGCAATAGATCACCACACAGAACACATTAAATGTATGATATTCAAACTCTCTGCACATTTAGAATCCTTAGATTTATACTTGATATCACTTTCATGATGAAATGCATTGAGATAAATCTTTAATTTTGTTTAAATAATGAATACTGTTAATAATTACACACATGGGGGTGACACGATGGCAGAGCGGTAGCACTGCTGTCTCGCAGAGAGTCACGTCGCTGGTATTCCCTGTCTGGAGTTTACATGTTTTCCTGCTGGGTTTCCACAGTGTGCTCCGATTTCCTTCCAATGATATGCAGATTTGGTGACACTAAAATGACGCTAGTGTATGTGAGTGCTTGTATTCACCTTGTGATGAGCTGATGCCTCGTCCAGGGTTTGTTTCTGCCTTGTGCCCAATGCTAGCTGGAATGGGCACATCCCTGGATTGATGGATTTAATCATTTAACATCCTTTTCATAGATATTGCGGTAAGGTGTCATCGGAATTTAATGGGTGTTCCAGGCAATTCACACCACAGCGAAGCTGAACCTGTTCTCACTGTGATAATATCTTGCACTGCCACCTGGTGGATTCTTCCAGATTTACGTAAAGTACGTGCGCAAGTATAAACAATAAAAAACTTGCATAGCAGGAGCGTCCACTGGAGCATGCGTTGCGTCGCGTGAAGTATAAACCTGGCCTAAATCCTTCTCATAAAGTGCACGTTTGATTTTCAGACCTCCCATTGTGTATTCAAACCTAATAGTATTATTTCCTACATATTCTACTTTACATTTACTTATATTAAATTTTAAGTGCCAAAAATCTGCCCAAGACTGTGTGCTGTCCAAGTCCTTCTGTAATGGTTCAATGGATTCCAGATTATTTGCCGGTCCACCTAGGATGGCATCATCTGCTAACTTAATCAGCTTGCTATCTATATACTCTTACCCAAATCAATTTATAAATATTAAAAATAGCAGTGGCCCTAGCACTGACCCCGTTGGGTGCCACTCTTAACTTCACCAAATTCTCTGTTTCCTGTGTTTTAGCCAATTCTACACCCATCATCACACTGCTCCCTGAAGTCCCACTTCTTTTAGTTTGATGCCTAACCTCTCGTGTGGTGCCTTATGAAGTGCTTTCTGAAAGTCAAGAGAAATGTTATCAAATGCACCACTTTGATCATATCCTTCTGTTGCTTACTCATGGAATTCCAGCATATTAGTAAAACATGACCTTCTTCTTCTGAACCCATGCTGACGGTTCAGTAAAACTCCTGTTCTTGCCATGTGTTGCTCAATCTTATCCTTAACAATCCCTTACTATAGTTCTATAATATTTGCCATTTTCTAGTCCTTCTGAATTCCTCCTGTGCATCAAAGGTTTATATATATATATATACTTCCTAACCTTCTTAACAACTCAAGGACAAATATTATCTGTTCTTGGTGATTTGTTTGATTTCAGTCTTTTTAATCTAAGCAGTACTTCTCCCTCTACAATTTCCAAATCACTCAGTACCTACTTGGTAGTCCCTTTTTCTGCTGGGAGATTATCTACTTTGCCACATGTGGAGATCTCTGTACCTGCTATTTTGGAAATCTGTTTTCCTCCATGAAGGGTAACCAACCAGGGAATGAAACATTGTGATGAGCAGGATCTAGTCAGGGAAGTGCTATGTAATCAGTACAAACAAATCATGCACGATTAGAGTCCTCTTTTTCAAAACTCATCCATATTGAAACAGCATTTCAGGAGTATAGGCCTCTGCAGAGATTTTTTTAAATTCTTGAAAAACACTGGGGTAGTGTGAGTGAAAGGCAAAAATGGGGACTAATGTCTGTGTTTTTAAACTAAAATATAGTAGTGTGGACGTAACCAAGGATTACCTCCTATAATTAACTTTAGTAAACTGAAATGACTGTTGGAATATACTTTGAAACTGAGTTTGTGGTTATTGTACTAGATATACAGTAAATTTTCTTTAATTTCCAGGTTATCGTCAAGAAAGGAGAGAACATAAATATCTCACCATTCATACTGCATTTACTCTATGTTTAAAAATTAAAATGTCAAGTAACAATTTCACTTTTTTTTAAAGTAGAAGACTATTAAAAGTGTGTTTGCTATAAAATTAATTCTACTGGCACAGTCTGTTGTACTGTGCAGTGAATAATACTTGTGATCCTCAATTAATAAGCCACACAGTAAGTAGGCTTCACTGTCAGAGTAATAAAAGTTTGTCTATAAAAACATTAAATATTCTTAGCAATGCCTCTATCATAATTCTTTCCTGACAGTGAAGCTGGAACTTTTTGTTAAAGAATTGACTCCTGCACAGTAATCATTAATTGAACTCATTATTCAGAAATATCATCTGTTGCTATAATGTAATACTGCTGAACTCAACCCCAGAAGTCCGACAGACTCCCAAAAATGTAATTCCAAGACAGAATAGAGATAGATAGATAGATAGATAGATAGATAGATAGATAGATAGATAGATAGATAGATAGATAGATAGATAGATAGATAGATAGTGTAACAGTAGGGGGCGCTAGAGCTCCCTTGAACCCTAAGGTACCACTCCAAACACCGGGTAAAATTACAATTATTATTTATTTTGTAATAATAATGTGCACAAAGCACTCTCCACTCCACACTACTCATATACTCAATACAATAATAAATCAATAACCAATCCTCCTCTCCCAGACACGTTGCCACCCTTCCACCCAGCTCAGCTCACTGTCTGGGATTTCCCATGGTCCTTTTATAGTCCATGACCCGGAAGTGTTTGTCCCTCAGTCCATGTGACTTTCTATCACTTCCAGGTCAGGCAAAAACTTCTCTTTTTCTTCAGCCTGGAAGTATATCATTTCTTCCGTTTCCGTGAGTTGGAAATACTTCCAGGCTATATAGAAAATATAAATCTCTGGGCCTCCCTGCAGCGACTCCTGGTGGCCCCGACGTTATCCAGCAGGGCTGTGTATTAAAACTCCATAGTCCATGATGCCCTGCTAGAATTCGGGGCATCTCCACGTTACAAGGAGGACTCCATCTAGCGGCCTGGGGGTATTGGCCAGGATGAATTGCCGGCCATATCTCACAATAGATAGAAGTTATCCCCAGCAGGATTTTTTACCAAAGCTAATAAATACGAGGGCAATCCCAAAATTAAGGTCTCCAAAGCGGTGGGGATGTAGAGAAACTGTTCATATGGCTGTTGGCCACACTGTTGTGATTGATGCTTCCTCCACTCCCAAACAAGCATGTGCGGCTTCGCTGGGATGCTCAATCTTGGCTTGGCAGCCCTTGAAATTGGAGCTCCCATTGAACGCTACCGCCAAGTGCGAAGTTCGCGCAGGAGACCGTCAATTTCCGAAGAGACAGTCGAGAAGGTTGAGGAAAACATGAGTAAAGATTGGCGGTTGGAACTTCATCACCCACCCACCCTATAGTCCAGACTTGGCACCCAGTGACTACCACCTGTTCCCTAAATTGAAAGAACATTTGTCCAGAAGGCGATTCTGCTCAGACGAAGAGGTGAAAGATGAGGTTCAACACTTCCTGAAGGACATGGCTGCGAGCTGGTATGACATGGGCATTCTAAAACTACAACAGTGTCTACAAAAATGCATCGACCGAAATAGCGATTATGTAGAAAAACAAATACATCTTTAACCTTTAAAATGATGTAAACATTATAGAAAATAAACGGTTGTTTGTATTTCTAAAAAAATAGGAGACCTTACTTTTGGGATTACCCTCGTACATATATACATAGGTAGATGAGTAAGCAAATAAATATATAAATATATGCACACACTTTGGTCTGAACACATACCAGAATGACTATAAAGCAAGAAAATTAAAAAGAAATAAAGTTCTGACTTAGCATTCAAGGTCACAGTGAGGCATTATTCAGTCATAGTGCTATAGGGATAAAGGAGCTCCCTCCTGCTGAATAATTTTTTGGCTGAAAGTCCTTAGTATTAGTGTGTCAGAGAGAGGATGTTCAACATTGTTTATAATGGCACTCAATTTTGTTTTAACTCTCTATTTCGCTACAACTTCCAGGTGGTCCAGAGTGTGTTGTATAACTGAGCTCGCTCTTTTAATTAGTGTGTTAATTTGGTTGGCCTCTCTTGAAGTGATCCTTGCTGACACAATCTAAAACTTCAAGTGAATAAGACCAGGAGCCTCATGCATAACACTGTGTGTAGAATTCACACTAAAACATGACGTATGGACAAAAGCGGAAATGTGTGTACGCTCAAAAAAATCCAGATGCATAAATCTGTGCATACGCCACCTTCCACGTTCTTCTGCTACATAAATCCCGGTCTGCGTAAAATATAACGCTCGTGCACACACCTGCCACCCCTCCCAGACTCCTCCCAGAATTACGCCTCTTTGAATATGCAAATCAATATAAATAGCCCCTTATGTTTTGCGTTCTGTGAAAAGACAATGGCAAAAGCACAGGGAAAAAGAAGAATTTCAGAGAATACCAGGTAGAGGCAAGGGAAAAAGTACTATTTGTTGGTTTAAGCAGTGATATAATCAACAAAAGGAAGTTGATTGAGTGGCGGAGAAACTTGAAAGTTCAAGTTCAGAAAGTTGCAAAGTGCCCGAAATAAATAAGAAGTGGTCAGATATCAAAGTCGCCGTGAAAAGGCGAGTCATAGCCCACCTTCTGAGTGTCATATGGAAGCATATTAGGGTACAGTGAATAGAAAAACAAAATAGGGACACACTTGAAAAAAATGTCCAAATGTCAACTTTAATCTCCAAATTTCCACTTTAATCACATAGTTTATTTTGTCATTAAAGTAGAACATCATAAACTTCATCTTAAAATTGTTTATTTTACTAGTTTCTCAAATCCCATCGTAACTAAAGTAGCACGTTAAATGCTTTTCGTATTGTATGTGTTTTTCTATGTAGCCTATGTGTGTGAATCACTATGTGCTTCTTAAATAGACTTTCTCTTCTGCCGACAGGACACAGAATACATTATATTCATGATATTAAAGCTCTCTGAACAATTTAAATATTAAGATGTATACTTGATATCATTTTCATAATGATAGGAATTAAACATGTATTAAACAAGGGGTCACAGTGGCACAGTGGTAGTGATGAGGTGGTTTCCTGTCCAGAGATTGTTCCTGCACTCTGCAAGATGCTTGCTGCTCCGTGTACGACCTTTGATGAAATAATTTACTGCAGCAGTACTGTCTCTCTCAAACATACTGACCCCCAATTCCTGTCCTTCCTTTTCTTTCTCCAAATAACCAATCGCCACACGATCAGCTCTGTAATAGATGCCAAGCCATCTGTAAGCTTAGAACGCCGATTCTTCAAAACTTTTATGGAACATTGTAACACATTCATAGTACATGTTTAATTACTCCATCCATCTATCCATCCAGGGTCATGCCAGTCCCAGCAAGCATACAGCGCAATGCAGGAATTATCCCTGAACGGGGCGCCAGCTCATTGCTACTGCACCGTCTCCTCACATGTTTAATTATTAACAATATACAGTATTTTAATGAAGTTTAAAACTTATCTGTATAATGTAATAAACATGCTTTACTGCATTTCATCTTAAAAATGATATCAAGAGCTCCAAGAAGATAGCGCTTAGAAATCTATATCGACTTAGAAGCCAGTCGTCATTTTCTGTAAATATGCGCTTTATAAAGTGGCTCAGGTTGTGCAATATTACAGCTGTAGTGCAAGTTTACAGTGAAGTGATTGTACTTATAAGTACAAACAGTTCTACCAGGAACTCTTGATGGACTGATTGAGAGCGTTTAGAGCTCTTTGGATGAAACTGTTTCTGAACCGCGAGGTCCCTACAGGAAAGGCGCTGAAGCGTTTGCAGTATGGAAACAATTCAAATAGACTGTGTGCATGGCTGAGGCAGTGTGTGCTTGATGCTGTATCCCGATAATCCAATCAGCTGCTGTACAGCTGTGATTCCACACTCAGATACAGTGGGTTAAATACTCTTGAGTGGTGCACTGACAGTGACAACGCTAAAGCAGCTATACTATTTGAAATAGTTTGGCCAATCTGTGCACCATTATATGGTTACAGGTTGATTACAATCAAATGCCTTAAACTAATAAACGATATGCGGTTAATTTCAGTGTATTTGATAAAGCCATGTCTGGGATGTGAATCTAAAAAATAAAGGGAAACCGCACAGGAACAGTAGCACTGTTTTGACGCTGGGTTCCACCAGTTTGCAAAACCGAGCGAAGAACTTGCATATGCCAGGGATAGAGCTAGCATGAAAATGCGTGTGGCTTTACGCCAAGTTTAGTTTTTATACATTGCAATGTGACCGTGGAAATGAGCATACTCAACATTTTTGTGCATATGCACCATTTATAAATGAGGCCCCAGGTCTTGATAGTGTGCTGTGTCCTTCCCAGAAGTTTCTACTTGGGTCTGCCCACTGAAAGTTCCTGAAAAGGAATTGCAAACTTATTGAAATCTCTCTCGCACTGCTTGCAGAGAATCCTTACCAAAATTTTATGATTCTTACCACCTCCTTTAACACCTCCCTTTTATTCAACCGGTACCAGGTTAATTTTTTCTTAAATGAACAGTGGATGAGAACAGCACCTGCGTGATTACAAAGATGAAAGACCAAACATTAGCAATACTTTGTGCTAGAGAATGGGATCAGTAAATTTAGGGTCCGTAGACAGTTATGCCTGCAATATTCTCATAAATTATAATTAGGTGTTTTTTTTCTTTTTATTTATGCACTACTTTTACTATCTAGCTGGCAAAAGATTGAACAAAAGCAATGGATTTAGATTAAATACAGTAACAGGAAATCTGTTATCTTGTGTTCAAGTTACCGTAACGGCTAGATGGTTTCTCAGTAATTTATCTTTTTAACATTTTAGGCATTTTTCAAACTTTCCTACTTTCTCATTTAATGAACCAGTATTTTTATATCAAAATCAAAATCTTATGTGAAGTTTAAAACTAATAATATTGGATTTAAAACTCTTTTGAAGCAATGTGTCCATTTTTTTAACTGAGGGAATAACCCTAGTGTTTATCCTGAAAATATATGTTATGAATGGCATTATTAGAATAATAACGTCAGACTCCCAAGCATCAAAAAGATGGAAGGATGTATTCATGACTTCCAAAATAAGGATTAGATTTTAAAATCTAATTTACTCTACATCATGTGATATGGTGTGCACACTAGTGATTACCACTACCACCTGTGGTGCTTCATTTTGGCCTGCTGAGGTCAACAAGGCTTCAGTTATTAAGCTCCATGTGTGCGCCAAATATGATGATAATGAAATAAAATGGGAATCGGTCAAAAGGTCTATGTGACAACCTTCATGGTGAACACAACCGCTAAGCTGTGACTCAAGACAAATGCATCCGTAAAATCAAATGTATTCAAAGTAGTACTACATGTCATGAAATGTTTTAATGTGTTGTGGCAAGCGGCTGGGGACAGTACCCAGCCGGGATGCCTGGAAGGGCCGGGAGAGGGACTATGCCTCCTCCGGACCACAAGAGGGCAGCCGCCCTTGTTGGTAGAGGGACCACGGGATCAGAACATGGAAGTTCAACCCTATAGGGGCCCGTGGTCGCTGCCAGGGGGCGCCCAGATGCCTGAAGAGCCCTGGCTGTCAGCACTTCCGCCACACCCGGAGGTGCTGGCAGAAGGATTACCAGAGACACCCGAAGTGCTTCTGGGTGCTCAGCCGGCACTTCCGCCACACCAGGAAGTGCCGGCGGAAGTTCATCAGGAGGCACCTGGAGCATGTCCAGGTGAATATAAAAGGGGCCGCCTCCCTCCATTCAATAGCTATATTCGGGTGGAAGTGGACGTAGCTCGGAGGAGAGGAGTGGAGGCGGTCAGAGAGAGAGGCATCATTGTGAAAGGCCTGGACTAAGGGTGATTTGGTGCAAGGGCACTGAGTTGTGCATGTGCACTTGTAAATAAACAATGTATAATAAATGTGTGTGTGGTTTGAAACCATCTGTGTCTGCCTGTCTGTGTCCGGGCTGCCTTCCACAGTGTATAGAAGATATTTTAAACTGCCCAGGTAAAAGGAGTTTTGGCTTCTTAGTCTGAAGTCTTGTCATTGAAGCGAAGTGCAGCGCATGCTGGGGAGAGCTTGGAACACCAAGTAGAACTTTAGAGTTTTCTTGTTATTATTTTAAGCTTTTGTTTATTTACTGGGGATTTTAGAAAACTGACTTTGAGCATTCTGATGATCTCAATGTAAGAGCCATTTCACATGCTATGAGAAACTGCAGACATTAATGTCATCCTGCTCTTCTGCACCTGTGTATGTTTGAGTGTCTTGTTTTTGTGACAAAAGAGCAGAGCTCATACTGGATGGCCCCCACTTCCTCCTCCTCTGTTGGCTGCAGTTTTAAAACTGCCAGCAAGTTCTCTCCTTTGCTTGATATACCCTTCCTTTGCTTGAGAACACATAACCTGTAAAACAAAAAAGATGACTGGGTGTGGAATGGTTATTAGCATCTTACTACTTCTGCTTTAAATGAATGAAGATATAAAGGATCCAGGTTGTTTGATTGTGCGTATCACAGGCCTGGGTAAAAATATCAATTTTCTGGTTAATTGTTGTTTTCTGGTTTAAACAATTCGATATCAGTTCTTAAAGTCCCAAGATCGATGTTGTGAATCTCTATCCTGCTCAATTGCTATATGTAGATTTTTGCTTATTTTCGTTTTTGACATCTGATCCAGTAGATAGCACTAATGCACCTGTTAAGGTTTTCTATGAAAAAGCACTTTACTGCTTCATATAAAGTGGAGTGTCCTTGTTAACTGATATCAGCGTCTTAGACACTTAAATCAGATGTGTGGACTTACTGCAAGTTCAAATGATGCATTAGTAAATGGCGAATAGGGGAATAAGTTTTGGTAACAGTTTAGTTGAAGGATGTTTACATGGAGATTCATAACACACGAGTTTATGGAGTAACATTTATAATTTAAAAAGCAATATTTGATTATTTTATAATAATATTATTCACAAGATGATATAGATGTTATACAAAGTAGATGTCATTGCATTGTATTAAAAAATGAGCCCCTCATAATATGTGTGGACCTTGATGTGGTGATACATATGTTAGGTAAATTATGGTGCTAACTGTTCATTGCTAATGAAGTATTTCTTCTTAAATGTCACTCCATGCTTATGTATATGTTATGAAGTCAATATGTAGACACCCATGAAATAAAGGGTTATTGTAATTTGTCACATTATATTAATGTTTTCTTTGTGTGGTTAAGTAATTTACAAAAAAAAGTCACCACTTGAAATTTATCAGTGCATGCTAATTCGGTCAAGATAAAATTGATACTGAATCAAATCAGAGCATTGCGAATCAGAATCAAATTGAATCGGGACATCAGTGCTGATACCCATCCGCTTAAGGATGTTTGGGTGTAATATTCTGTTATTATAAAAACTGGGTTGAAGAAAAGGTTTGGAAATGAAAGACAGTTCCAGCCTGCAAGCAGACTGCTCTATGGTTGAATACAGTAGGTGTAATACAGATAGCGGGACAAGTAAAAGTTTAAATATAACAGGTGTATAACTGATCTTGAGGTTTCTTCCTATCCCAAATTAAGAAAAGAATCTCAGAGGTTTGTTGGTATCTTTCATGTTAGATGATTTGATAACACAATAAAACAGTGCACCATATAATTCCTTGGCAAACTAAAGCTCTTGGGGGGGGGGGGCATACTGGCTCAGTTTGAGTGACAGGCATAGTTTCTAATAAACATGTAGAATATGAATAATAAGGCCATTGGATCTGTACCAGCAATGGCAGCAGTCTGAGGCATGTGTGTGTGACAGTATACTACACAAATGCACTCACTGCAATAATGTAGTATGTCTCTCTTGTGGATTCTCTGCAGCTTGTTTTGTTTTAAATGGCAGAGAACTTTTTTGGTGCTGGCATGCTGTTAATTCTTTGTTTTTGCTTGTGTAGTTAGATTTTACTACCTCATATTTTTTCCAGTGGTGCACTTAAATTAATTTTAATTACAATGCAAAATGTCCTTTTACTTAGCAAAGCCGTGCGTAAGCAACCTTAGGGGATTCATTTAATATTGCATTTTAATGTATGTTTAACATGTACTTAGATTATTCTGTTCCAGTAAAAAGAAAAAAGGCCAGCCACACATTGCAGTGATGGATCCCAGGTGTGCTGGCCAGTCTGTCCTACTGGCAGCTGCATGTTGTTCTCATGCCATTCACATTCTTCTATGACTTCGTTGCTGAAACTGTCGGCACACTTATGCGGTTCTCCTGTTGCTCCTGCAGGTGTGAAGCCAACTTTAGTTGATAAATGTCTCATGGAAGAATCTCCTGTTTCCTCTTTTGGAAAGAATATGTTGTCTCCTAGCCAAAGCAAACAGTTATCTTTTTTTTCTTTTTCGTTCTTGTTGTTCTAACTTGTTAAACTACTCCATTGGAGCTTAATGTTCGTTTCACATACACATCTGGCAGAGGTTCCTTTTCTGTTCACTTGGTTTGAGTGGAATCTTTATTTCTTCAAGCTCCCAGTGACTAAGTGCTTTGTAAATGCATCAGGTTAATGTTTTCATTTTTCATGTAAAGCATGTTACAGACTTTGGGAACACTCCTCTACATCACATCATTAATAGATTCATTTCTGTCTTTTGTGAGGTCTCTCTCTTTTAAGGTTAACCTAAATGCATTTGTCACTGAAGAATAAAGCACAATTAAGTCTCATTTACTACACAATTTAGACTCTCTTCTTCAGAGATTCCTCTTAAGAAGTCTCAGTTTTGGCAGGGTAATGTTAATGTTTCTACAATCTAAGATGGCTGGATATGGTGTTTTCCTGGTTATCAGCTCAAGGATATTGTGTTCAAATCCTACTTTTTCCATAATCCAAGGTCATTTTTAAGGTTAAATGATGACTTTGTGAATGTGTGTATGTGTGAATGCCCTATTAGTGTCTCCATACGGGGTCAGTTCCTTCTGTGAGCCTAACACAGCCAGAAAAGATTTCAGCTCTTCAGAAGTCTAATTTGAAATAAGCAGATTCAAAAAAGTGGTATGTAGACAAAGAAGTGAGAATTGGGTTTCTAAAAGGAAAAGAGAGATAGTTGGAGTTGAGGAGGTGAAGGTTAAACAGACAATTGCATCTCATTCTGTTAGAAAAGTCTATATGGGGCAAAAATGAGGGGTTTGTGAGGCAATTTTCTTTTCATTCTTCTTGCCCGTACATATTAGTGTAAATGCGTGGGCTTGTTTAGGACACTTTTCTTTATTTAAATGAACTGGGAAACACTGTGGTGCAGCTGGCAATATTAAAGCCCCACAGCACTTGGACAACAGTTCATTTCCTACCTGGAAAGTTTGTGTTATGAATGTAGGAATTGCCAAAAGGCAGAAGCAAGAACAAATGACCAGGAAATTAAAACGATAAAAGGGATAGGCATGGGCTTAATCATAGACAGGCAAATGATGCAACACCAGAAGTATTTAGAGAATCTTTTGTCAAAGCCAAAGCACTAAACCAGTGTTATAATCAAAAGGAAAAAAAAGCAAAAAAAGGTTCAATCAGTAGAGTCTTAAGTAAAGACTTTTAGCTTTTTTTTTTGTTGTAGCTTTTTTTCTATTAGCTTCCACTAATGCTAAATGAGAGGCTGGGAAAATGGGAAAGGGGTCCAAATTATGGAGAAATGAGTAAATGGGTCAGCATCTTTTAAAAGATTTGCGTAATGACATCATGCTAGCAATCACATAACTGCAATGGAATATTGGTACTATCAATAATGTGACAGCCCCTGCAACAAAACAAAAATACGAAATGCACCAAAGTGACAAAACCTGCATAACAATAAGAACTAGCCAACCCGCGGCATAGCATACGCCGCATAATTATGTATTGATGGGTGAACACTTCCTGAAAGACACAGTTGTCCAAATGGGGTGGGTTTGTGAGTGAATGAAAAGATAGACCTCTGGAGAGAGCAACATATAATTGTCCGTGACTGAAAGCGGGATCGTCTGTGACGAAAAAGGCCACACTGGTGAAAGTTACTTCGTCGGTAGGGCTAAGTGTCAGCACTTGTAGATTAAGGTGTTGCGAGTCTTCATTGTTGACGCTTAATATAGCTTGCGTACTGAGATGTTCCGGAGTCACAGTTGAGAAACACTTTTTTAATGTCTTTTAAGCACAGGGGAAAAAATGAACATGTGAAACATCCGTAATGTAATAAGCCACCAAGAAAAGTAACATTGCAATAATGCTATCTACGACCCGATCTCTGTAAACAGAAGTGAAAACAAAATCGAGCCCGGTGTATTCTTTAACTGCCTTGTGGCGCTGTAGTAGTGCTGCTGCTTTGCAGTAAGGAGACTGTGGAAGATTGTGGTTTCGCTTCCCGGTTCCTCCCTGTGTGGCTAGCACTTTGAATACTGAGAACACCGCTATATCAATGTAACGAAGTATTAACAGGAAATTGTCTTTGTGTAATAGTAAAAGACAAATTATCCGCGACAAACAAACTGTTTTACACGCTGCATACCAACCCGTGGCGTAGTATACGCCGCATAATCACGCCGCTTTGTAAATGTTTTTTAAGCAGAGGGAAAAAAATGAACATTTGCAAAATCCGTAACGCTGCTTTCAGTAAGTACAATGCACACGCGTTTAATTTGTCGGCCACTTTTTGCCAGCCGTCTTTTCTGGTTTGGGCTGCTTTTGCATATTAAATCTTGAAATCCTTCGAGTAACTAATTAACTAACTAACACCAACCCACCCACACACACAGCTTGTGTGAAACAAATGCGCCCGTACTTTCATAATTTTGTTTCAGCCTATAGTGGTGTCAGGCACAGAGAAGGTCAGCTGCTGAGAGAGCATCTCGACTGTTGCAGGGCCTGCATCGGTGAAGCAGGTGAGACGCTAATGAAACAGAGGCACAGGGCTTATTGGTTTTTAAAGACTGCTTCCTTCATTGTGTTTTAACCTCAGTTTTAAAGGATTGTTTTAAGGATCCCATGAGATACCCCTCGCAAACTGTTTTAGACGCTGCATTCAGCAATTCACATCCGCGAAAACATGCCTCTTCTTACATGGTCCTGCTTTGGTGGGTGGGGAAACGTTTTCCGTGTTCCTGCAGGACCATCTAAGAAGACGCATGTTTGTCGTGGACGCGGGCCGGGGAATAAAGAGTGTTGGTGGGCGGGGAAACATTTTCCGTGTTCCTGCAGGACCATCTAAGAAGACGCATGTTTGTCACGGATGCGAATTGCTGTATGTAGCGTGTAAAACAGTTTGCGATGTTGCACGCAGTCGTGCGTCATAACCAATAAGTCAACGTGGCTCAGAGCTGCATGCAGACTGTAGCACAGACAAACAGAAATGACGGCGTGTTTTCCGAGGCGTTGCGTCCGAGTTGGTGGGCGTGGCTCTGCGAGTTTTCGTCGTTTCCAATGGTCTTAGAGTTGGTGGGCGTGGCTCCTTCCTGCCTGCTTTCATGGGTGTGGGCGTGGCTCCTTCCTGCGTGCTTTCATGGGTGTCGTGCCGCTCTGGCGGCGGCTTAGAGAATTATATATATAGATATTAAAAGCATTCCAAAACAGAAAGTCTACATATAAATTCACATTTACATTTATTTGCTTAGTAGACATTTTTATCTAAAGCAACTAACAAAAAAGCTCAACATATCTGAGTAAACATCATTTGGGGGACTGTTTGGGAGCAAATATCATAGATAATGAGTACAAACGTTGATCATCTCAAGTGAAGAGCTCAGAACAAAAATGCAAGTGAGTTTACACTTCTTAGGTAGAAAACCTAACAGCTAACATCAGTTAGACAGAAATTTACTAAGTATGAAAGTCTTCAAACACTTCTTAAACACATTGAAGGGCTATAATTCTGAAGTGGGTAGCTCGTTTCACTAGCCTGGAGCTATACATGAAACCAGTTTTGACTTAAGATTTGATGCCACTCAGAGTAGGCATCACAAGACACTGTTCAGCTGTAAACCTGAGGGGTCGAGAATGAGCATAGGACCTCACAAGTGTCTCCATGTATATAGGTGCAGACCAAGATTATTACAGTTAATGAAAACTAAAATCAAAACTGAAACTATTATTAAAAAAACATTTTCGTAAACTGAAACAAAATAACAAAACCAAAATGAAAAACTTAAACGAACGAACCACTTTATCCACTTTAAACCCATCTGGGAGTACCCAAAACACAGCTGCTAGTGGATTAGGAGGGATTGTGACACCAAGGCTGTCCGAAAGGCATTTAAAGATTTTGGTCCAAAATGATGTTAATTTGGTGCAGGCCCAAAACATGTGACCCAGTGAGGCTGGAGCTTGATTGCAATGTTCACAGGTTGGATCTTGCCCTGGAAACATTCTGAACAATTGTAAATGAGAGAAATACACTCGATATATAATTTTAAGTTGAATAATTCTATGCTTTGTGCATATGGAGCTCAAGTGAATTCTCTGCATTGCTACTTTCCACTCCTTTTCTGAAATATTGAGTAAGAGATCCTTTTTCCACTTTTCTCTTGGATCATTGAAAGGGAGGGACTGTAAAATAGTTTTATATATTACAGAAATGCTGTCTGAGTACTCGAGACTGAGCAATATTTTTTTCTGGTATAGAGGTAGGTGGGAGGTGAGGAAAATTGGACAGGTTCTGTTTAACAAAGTTTAAGGTAGTGAAAGAAATGTTTTGCTGAAAAGTTTAATTTGGAGTGTTAGTAGGATGCAAAAACATTGTGTATGTACAGATTTCTAAGTGATTTAATCCCAGATATTTTCCAGGTAAGAGACTATACATTTTAAGGTGACTGAAGCAAACAAGCCTCCCTTCTCCCATTCTCACCACACTGTACAGAGCAATCATTGAGAATGTTCTGACCAACTGCATTACAGTCTGGTAATGGCAGTTGCAGCATGTCAGATAGCAAGAGACTGCAGAGAATAGTAAGTTTAGTAGAAAATATTATTGGGGTGCCTCTCCCTTTTCTGGAAGACACATTCTGCAAACGCTGTTTCCACAAGGCTTGCTGTATTGCGCAGGACCTTTCTCACCTCTTTCATGGATTTTCACTCTTTTACCAATGAAAAAAGATACTGCAGCATCAGAGCTGGATCTGTCAGGCTGTCACACTCCTCAACACAATGCATCCCCCATGATCTTCCACCCTACCTTGACATCCTAGATTCTGATCTCTCCCTCCAGGTTAGGCATGAGCTTCTAATGATCTGTCACCGCATTGATCTGTGGAACCAGCATTTAATGAGTCTTTGTGTAATTTTGGCAGTTAATGGTATTGTCATATTTGCCAATTTAAATATGTATATTAAAAGGTTTAGTCTATTTGTGTACACTTGTCTTATTTGCACTATGCGTAAACAGTGAGACCTGTACTTCATCATTTTGCCTCTCCTAATACTTGTATTTGGTTGAGATGACGATAAAATTTACTTTAACTTTGAATTTGTTCTAGCCAAGAAGAGCATTTTGGCAGAATGTATAGGTTTTGTTGTTAATAGAAATATATTTCTAAGATATATTCACAGTTAGAAGTAAGAATTTCAATGTATTTGCTTTGTAAAACACATCTGATACAGTATTAAAGGGTGCTGGGCAGAAAAGAGTTGCAGCATCAGCATAAAAGCTCCACAGTTATTGATTCACAATCCTAGTCTCAGCTAGAAAGCCTTTTGTGTGGCATTTACACATTCCCTTCATGTTTGTGTGGCTTGTCACTAAGTGCCACAGTTCTTCCTGTTTTCACCCATATGTGTGCCCAAGTGTTGTGCTTTGAAATTCAAGAAAACTGTCTCATGGTAGATATGGACAGACTACTTTTTCTACAGTGAGATCTAAATGAGTCATCTGTTGTCAAGAAATGTTTACAATGAAAGTAACAGATCAGTTAAGGAATAACAACCCACATAGAATTTCTTTGTTTCCCATGAGAACATTGTAAAAATACATATATTTTAAGAAATACTCTTGTTATTTGAAAAGTCTGTAATACTTTTCATGTTCATGCAGGGAACACTCATATTCATTTATTGTGGGGTAATTTAGAATCACCAGTCATGCTAACATGCATGTCCCTGAAAGAAGTCCTACCCTGATGAAGTTGTTCAGTTTTTCTTGTTGTCAAGAGATTAAATAATGATTGCAAAGTCAGTCTTTTCTCATAGACAGCCTCATTAGGAGATATGACATGTTCATAATCTATTCTGGAAATCTCTTTAACCAGTTCTGATACCTTCCTAGTCTAGTTTGTTTTTGTGAGAGAAATAAGAAATATTTTGTTCCCTTAAAACAGCATCCATTGCTTCCCAGAGTGTTCCTGTGGAAACATCTAAAAAATGCAAAAGAATATTTGATTTAATTGGAATTTAAAGTTTTATTTTTTATCAGGGGTTAGGACTCCAGTTACGAGTTAAATGTGTAGGGTAAAGTGATGTGAGCTCCAGAGTTAGAATAGCATAGTCGATGATGACAATAGAGTCATACTTACAAGATTTGATAGTTTGCATGAGGCATTTATTAATGAGAAACTATGATGTAGAGGCGAGAAAAAGTTATATTCTCTTGAATTTGGATATAAAAGTATCCATGGATCTAATAAATTGTGGTCCCTGATGAACTGTGAAGTTATCTTTGCAGTTTTAGATGAGGTTACGCGGTTGAGAACATACCCAAGCCTGTATTAAAATCTTCAATCATTCTAGTATTATGTGTACACATATTAGGAACCAGGGAAAATACATTTTGCATAAATTCTCTGTCGTCCACATTAGGCGCATATATATTTACCAAGATTACTTTAGAGTTGAATATATTCTACACAACCATGTCATAGCACCCCTCAGGATCAAACACTACATCTGTTGCTTCAAGTGGGACTGTTTTATGGATTCATATTCTAACACCTCTAGTTTTTTTTTGTTATAGCTGAAATGAAAGTTTCTCTTTTCAGTCAAAACTGGTCCTTAAGTGAAAGGCAATGTCCCTAGTAAAAACACTATCTTGGCCTTTAAACTGTTTAGATGGGAAATTTCTTTTTTTCTCTTTAGGTCATGATTGAGATTCCAGGAAACAAAGTTTAATGATTGATCAGAGATGTTCATTTTGTGATCTTAGGCAATAATAACATTTTTCAGAATACCTGTTTAACACTAATTTCAAACATTTGTTTCCAGCAGTTGCTGCTAATGGCCTAGCAACTGAATTGACACTTAACACAATGTGGGTTAAAGAAATTCAGGAATACCTTGCTCTCTTAAGTGTACATTTTTAGTTCAAGAAGACCTCTCTACTGTATGTACATATGATAGTTTAAGTATCGGTTTTGCTGAGTACCTCCTGACATGGAGATAAAAAGCAGCAAAATAATAAAGATAAACTGTTTACAAAATATTAAAATGTACAGAATTAACGGGAATGTATACAAAATATATTGGCTTCATAAGCATGCTGGCTTGTAGGCATGATAAAGGTGCCTGATCTCAGTAGTTATTCCTGGTTTTAGTAGCTCTTCACCTGCCACAGTAAGGTGCTTCAGAATTTGTTGATGGATGGTTTAAAGCCTGAGGGAACTGAAATGATTCCATGATTAAATCTGATGCTGTCTGTCTTTTATTGCAACTGGCAGTAACTTCCCAAACATTGCAGCCATCCTTGGAGCCTATTGTTTAAATTGCTGAAGATGCTGTTCTGGGAAATAATGGACCTCTGCCCTGATTACCTTCCAGACTTCTCTTTCCCCTTAGAGAAAAAAATGGAATGAATGAATCTGCCAACTTCTGCAAATGACCTGAACAATTCTAGCTGATTTAGTACAAAGCCAGCAGCAGGACTTCTCTTCTGCCTTTTTCCATCACCTTGGGGAAGGTTTAGCTAAAACAGTGCCCAAAAAGAAAATTACATTATCAGATCTGAACTTCATTGAGCCAGGGAAGTAGTCAATAGGGTTCATCTAGAAGCTATCGATAAAGAATGCTGAAAGCTCATCAACAACATTCCTGATTTTTAGTTACAGTCTACATAGAACTAAATTTTCACTCCAACACTGACACAGTTTGCATCAGCAAAGCTTTAAAACTATTCATGCAGTATGATAATGTAGTGTTTCTCAACCTTGGGGTTTTCCGATATTCAGGGAGCATCTTAGAAGATGTCAATGCACTATTATTATGGATCCCACCTGAGTTCCAGGTAGTGAAATCTGAAGTACTAGGGGGCTCCGCCCCCTGCTCGCTTCGCTCACCAACCCCTGGTGTTGGGAATGACAAAGAGCGTGATGTATGAATGAGATATAGAATAGTGTGAAGGTGTAGATGATGCAAATAGAAAGCAAACAATAAAGTGTGTGGCACAGTGTAAAGGTTTATTGGAAAATTTCTTTGTACACGCCGTTTAAGTGTAAAAGGTAATTCCAGGTCAGAACTTGTAATGTCAATGAAGATGGCTATTGTTGTGATCAGAGTCACGTTTGTCAGAGCTTAGAAAGAGTTGTGTCTCTCCAGGAAGTAATGGAATGACTTGGGTATTTATGTTTTCCACATTAATATTTTTTGGACATAATATAGTGCGTTGTGTTAAAAGGGGCATTTGGTCTAATGAGATTGCTGTTCCAAATCTGTCTGTAACTAAGTCGTCGCAGGCTTGAGGAATTGTAATAATATGTGGGTGAAGTCCATCTGTATTGGTGAGTGTACCATCTCCCAGTTGTAATAAGCAATTGTTATGATCTGGTTCTGGACATCGTATGTTTTTTACTAACTGTATCTTTTGAAAGCAATGCCAATTGTCTGCGTATTTTAAGGTGCACTGAACAATAGCTGAGCGCATGGCATGTGGAACAATAGCTAAGCACTGTCTAAAATCTCCTCCTAATAAAAGTACCTTTCCTCCAAAGGGAATATTATTATTCATAAACGTTTGTAGGAGTTTATGAATGGTGTTGAGTAAGTGACTGTATGCCATTGTACATTCATCAATAATTAACATTTTTGCAAGACGGATGTCACGTGCAGTGCCACCGTTAATGTTCATAGTGGATACCGATTTGTAGGATCTAATGCAGTTGATAAAGATTTCACTTTCAGGTACATCGTTAGTTAGAAGCTTCTGTAGATATTCAGGATATGAATGTAAAGGAGGCAGTCTAATTTGACCCTTTTGACAACAACGTGTAAATGTATTACTTGTATTGCCAGTTGTTTCTTCAGGGAAGTGAACTGAATGACAATGATTGCAAATGACATTCATTAATCCGAATGAATTTTCCTGGTGTATGTTTTGCCTGTTGCCTGTTCCGCGTTGTTGCATGTGTAGTATTTGGGACGTGTTGTTTTGGAGCTGTAATCGATTTGCCTGTGCTGTGTGAGAAGCCCGTTGTAGCCTTCGCTGCCGTTAACGTATGTCTGAGACGGGAGGTGTTTCGTTTTGAATCCGTGCCTGTTTTGATGCAGCACTTTGATTGATAGATTGCGTCATGTGGATCTAGGATGTAGATTTGTGCATATTTGCGTTGTTGATTTGTTTCAAGGTGCACTGTTCCAATGCGATGCAGTATTTGTGCACATATGCGAAAGCATTATGGGCCATTGCCTTTTGGTGGCCTGATATTTACTCCGGTAGATGCAAAAGCAAATGAACTATTGTAGGATCTAATGCAGTTCATAAAGTTTTTACTTTTAGGTGCATCGTTAGTTAGAAGCTTTAGTTGAGCTTTGCGTTTTTGGAGCCGAGACATTTTTTCTTCTAGAAATATGGATAAGTAATAAGGAGTATGGCACTCACTGTTAATATGGAGCCTTTTCTGCGGTTGAACGGTTAATAGTGCCTTATTGTAATGAGATCCACCTATGCTGCATAGTGTGAATTGTGTTTGGTCCCGTTATCTGAGCGGTATCGTTTTGTACCTGTGATCGTGAATTCATGACTTGTTTGTTCTTGAGTGTGAGAAATATGGATAAGTAATAAGGAGGATCGCACTCACTGTTAATATGGAGCCTTTTCTGCGGTTGAACGGTTAATAGTGCCTCATTGTAATGAGATCTACCTATGCTGCATATTGTGAACGTGTTGAGATGACGTATGTTTAATACGGACGGTTCATTTAGAAATGGGGCTTTGTGTGTCATTTGTTATTTATGTTACTGTGGTCGTGGGTCTGAATCGTCGTTTTTGTGTCCAATGGGCTTTGTGTGGTGCTCGCGGCTTCTTTTTTTTTTTGTGTGCTTGTGGCTTGTTGAATCCTCCTCTTTGTGTGCGTCCCGTTTCGTGTGCAATGGGATTAAATCCTCCTCTTTGTGTGTGTCCCGTCCGTTGCTTGTGTGTGTGTGGGGGGGGGGGGGGTTTGCGGGCTCTTTTTTTTTGTGTGCCAGGGGCTTGTTGAATCGTCCTCTTTGTGTGTGTCCCGTCTGTGTGTGTGTGTGTGGGGGGGGGGGGGGGTGTTTTGCTCGTGCGGCGCTGTGTGCGTCGCCTGTGTTTGACTCCTTTTTTCTGTGGTCTTGGCCGCCTCTTGCGGCGCCTCATTTCTTGTGGCGCCTGCACAGTACGTCTTTTTGCGGCTACGGCCCATGGCCGGATGTCCCTGCATCCATCCGGTTTAGCATTCTCGGTTAGTAATGTGGATGCTGCATAAGATAAGTTAAAATTTGTGTAAAACATAATTTCAATATATATTCAATTCAGAACCCCCCCCCCCCCCTCATGGTCATGAAGACATAATAGCCTATATTCTGATCATAATTGATAACTTGCATAACAGCTTTAACCCTAGAAGCAACATGTCAAACCATTATCATCCATTGTACTACGTTGAAGTGCCCACAGAAATGTCATCTGCCATTATGTGCATTTGTTAATTAGCCAGCAAAATGTGTCCAGTTGCCTTGACCACAACACTAATACCTGACAGTAAAGCCGGTGTTGAACTTGAGATCCTTAAATGCAAGTGTGTATAGAAATATGACTAACTTTTTCTTCAGTATAAATTAAAGAAAATCTTGGGAAGCAGTGAAAAAAGCTCTAATCTCTTCTGTACAGTAAAGTACTCTCTTACAGACAGTGTGAAACCAAACAAGGCCAAAATTCACTTCAGGACCACTCAAAAGGAGCACTTGCACAATCCAAAAAAAACAGAATATGCAGTTTACAAAAGCCATACAAGTTACTAAGAAGGCTTTGAGAGATTCTTTTGTAGTTAGCTAACACTTTGCTAAAGCTATGAAGTCACATACCAATGCAGACACTCTGATACCTACGATGATAAAAACAAAGTTTTGGTAGGTAAAAGCAGAAATATTGAATACAGTACAGTTATCAGAAAGCGGAGTGAAATGCAGAATTAATGACATTGCCAAAGTCATGATTTGATTTTATGTTGATTATTTGCTATGCTTTTGTTTTGCAATGTCTTGGACACCATTTTGGGTTCTGAAACACCAGTGTCTTGAAATTGCATTGTTCCCATGTTTCTAATGGTGTTACCACTGAAGTCATGACCAGTAATTATTGACGTGACAGGGTAAAAGGACAACTTTGAGCTAATTTCCTTATGTGATATGTGGATACCAAAACCCAAAAAGAAAATAACAACCTTGTTTAAACTTCTTCCGAGTTACTTTTGGCTTTGACCCCCTTTTTGTTCTTTTGACTTTGATGTCTGATCCTTGTTTTGGGTTTTGGTTTTATTTTGTTCTCAACCTTTTTATTTGTTTTCTTATGTGCACCTTCCAGTCATGCACTAAACTTTATCTGTCACTGCACTGACAAAACAGATCACAGCTGAGATCGCCGTCACTGAGCAACTTCAAGAATCCTCATGTCTTACAGATTTATGGCAGCACAGGGATTACTTTGAGGGGCATTAGGTCATGACACCAACACTGGTGAGCTCTGAAAGAGGCTGGTGCCCTATTCAAGCCTGTTTTCCACTTTGAACCCAACATATCAAGTTAGGCAGCAGCTCCCTGACACAGGTTTGAGATTGTATATAAACATAATTAAAAAAAGCCTTAATTCATTTTTTACACTTCAAATGATAAAGTCCACTGTACTCTTAGAACAGTCAACTTTAACCTCTTTGTCGTTTACACCTGAGCACCGCACTGACTCAGATTTACATGTATGTAACCCATTTTAGAGTGTTACACCTTAATAACTACCAGAATAGCATTCTTCTGCCATCAAATGAATGAAATAACATCATGCCGCAAAAAGTCATGAATATGTCTATGAGATTTTCCACTCTATGGTAACTCATCAATATTCATGAGTGGAGCAGAGCCTTCAAGTAAAACATAATAATTTGTAAACAAGAAGCTGTAAAGCCAATTTTAGAACAAACTGAACTATTGTTCAAATTAAGCAGTAATGATGACAATGGTAATTGGTTATGAGATGTTGACACGGATGGTGAAACTGATGTATGGCCAAACTGCAATGAAATGCCCTGTGAATTTGGTCACCTGAAGGTTATCATGGTGTAATTTGTTTGTGGCTAAAAGGCAAAATGATTGTGATCAAGTAGAAGGGCAAGAAAGACATTAGGCCCCCTAAGTACTGTTCACAATGCAGAAACTGTCATTCATATCAGGAGAAATGTGGAAGTCACTAAGCCTTGCACAGTGGTAGCCTGCAATAACATAAGGGGCACATCAGTTGTGTGGGTCAAGCACTGAAATGCTACCCTCACTTACTGTAGTTAAGCAGAAAAAATATATATAAGAAAAGTGTGCAAAGAAACACACTTCTCCTGTCCCAATTGCAATATCAGGCGGTGCATTGGTGACTGTTTTAAAACGTATCACACTGAAAATGTGTACCAAATCTGCATCAGTACAGCCATGGACACTAGACATACCTTTCCTACTGTATTCATGTTTACGTTTTGGTATTTACTTGTTGCTGTTATATATTAACATTTTGACTCGCTTTTCTAGGGGTAAACAATGCCAAGGAGGTAAAAAGGAAGCACTATGCATACTGTATGCAACTTTTAGATGAACTTAATAAATGAAAATGACATCTGCCTACCGAGTCACTTAAAACTGCATCTACCCTATGAATATTGTTAGCTGCTGCCCTGCTTCCTATTATGTGAAGCCTGAAAACTAAGAGGTTTGATTTAGGAACATTTATGTTAGGTAGAATGCCATGTGGGCCCTGGGTGGACTTTTGGCCTTGAAACCCCTACAGATTTACAGCCTAAATGTTTTTTTTTTCTGTCCTCCCGACCATCCCATTCCTTGTTTTGTTGTTATTTATTCTTTAATAAATATTGCCTAATCATGTTTTTTTCTCTTCTTGTAACTTTAATTTGTCATCCTGTAAAGCACTATGAGCTACATTGTTTTATGAAAATGTGTTATATAAAAAAATGTTGTTGATTTTGGTGAGATAAGCCCGGGCTCCATGATCCTGAACTGGACAAATCAGGTTAACAAAATGGATGAATGAATGTAATTGTTAAAAAGAGCTGAACTCTGCTTTGGGAAATTAGAACTTTCGTTGAACAGAGATTTATGACTAGCATCTTTTTTACTCAGCTCTTGCATTCTGCTCTTCTACTTTATCCTGGTAGTACAGATCTGTCTAACTATAAGAGGCTGTGCAGAACTGCAGCAATTAGTAGACCTCAAGGCAAGCAGTTCTAGATCAGATTTAAAAGTTGTCTGCAAGCTGTGCAACTTAAATGTTATTTTAATAGCAAAAACTGTAGTTATTTGAAAATGTAGAAGAGTCCACAGTGTCTCGTTATCTATAATCAATATCTAATGTATGCCAAAATAAGGAGAGACTGAATTTAAGTGGGTGATGTTTTTTAATTGTGTGGTAGTTAAATGAGCAATTTCAAAATACATTGATTTAAATTCCACTATAAACAGGCATTTCTTGTTTTTCATTGTGTTTAAATCAGTGCCAGTACTTTGCCAGGTTCCCTTTGAGGTAATCAGAGTAAGTGTTACCTATCACTCCTCTAAATCAAGTTCTGCACAGGCATTGTCATTTAGTGTCTAAGACCAGATCAGGAAAGCACTGATTTATATGTTTTTGGCACTTTGTCATTCTGATGTCATTCATAGAGCTTAGAAAGTTTATATTTGATTAGCAAAGAGTTGTGACTAGTTGACCCCTTTTAATACCAGTCTTTAGCTGTGAGAAGACATTCTCGGCCTAGTATTGTTTGAGGTTGCTAACGCTACGTCTAGTCATCCGTCTATGCAGTGACTTGACTCCAGAGCATATATTATACTGTAGTTATGAATCTGAACTCCCAAAAGAGGAGGAGAACCAGTAACACTGTGGTAACGAAACAAAACTTATTTAATTTAAATTATAAAGTGATTGCATAAAAAAGTTAAAGGACCAAGATCATTAAATATTAAAATACCAAACGTTGCATTAAACAAGATAAAAAAATTGCATAACAGTCGCTCTCCAATACAACCAAATTTATAAACACATAAAATGTGCTAGTGTAATAAATACATACATGTACTGAATACAATTTCAGAGTACTCTAAGTATGTTCTGAGATTATGGGGCATTGTAGGCCATGCCCTGTCTCTGGTAGTAACAGGCAAAGTAAAAAAAAAACAAATGATGATGAAGATTGTATAGTGCAGTACTCAAAAAAGGCCATCAGCTTAAAAGAAAGTCCAAATTGAATGACATTATTTTGGAGATAAAGCATACTACAAGAAAACAACAAGTTAGTTTAGACAGCAACAAAAATGTTCTACTCTGGAAACAACCACAGACTAACTGATTATATAAACTCTGAGCAGAGCATTTGCCAATACAAGGTGAAACTTTACAATCCCATAAAACATCTAATAAAAGGATCCTTCAGTCACACCAGGAGTCCAGAGCTAAAGTCTTAAAATGGTACCAAGAGGTAATCTACTGCCAAAGGCAGTTTCTGAGCAAGATACAGATGACAATGCTGGTCTAATACTGAGAGAAGGCCACTTCACTTTTCATTATAAATCTCACTTTAACACTAGAATTACCAGAGCCTACGAAAAAACTCGTAGATCCGGCCCACCTTAAATCGCTTCTTAAAACCGTTCTCACCTCTCCGCCAGCGTCTTTTGTCATCTAAATGTACTGATAAAGACAAGCTGCCAGCAGCTGGCTATTCCATCCCCCCACCGACTTGCATCTCCCAGCTCATGCCTTGATTGATTATCTGGGAGTGAAGTGGAGTTTTAGAGTGGAAATAGTAGATTGTTATTTGGAACACACACATTTCATATGTGTTGCATTTCTACAGTAATCTGTGTAAACACATTGCTAAAACAGAAACGTTGTTTATATTCTAGTAGCAAATGATAAAATGTAGGCATAAACTATATAATGTATGAAGCCTGAAGTCCAAATATCAAAGAAACACTTTCACAAAAGGTACAAAAAAAAGCCACCACCAAAAAAAGCCGCCTTAGTGTGTGACATTAACACTCATTAGCTGTTGCTGGTTCCGTGGCGCAACAGTATCAGTCGCTGACTGGGAATCAGAAGGTCATGAGTTCGATCCTGCATGACTCCATCTTGAGAAGAGTTCTTATTTTCACTATTTTAGAATAAAAAGATACATTTGATTTCAGTCTGTAACAGCCGGTGTAATATATGATATTTGTAAAGGTTGGCTATGTTTATTTTTTTTTTAAATTCACTTTTCATTGTCTCGAAGTAATACTGCTGTTTTCACATAAAGACGTGCTATAGCTCTGCAGTGTATCACGATACATACGACCGCGTGTTTTTTTTCCCCCAATATTGCCAGTCCCCACGTGTTGCTGTATGCTGTTTCTTTTGTACTCCAGGACATGCAGAGGAAAGCATAGTAAAGAGCAGTAACTTCAGCGCTATATGCAATCATCAGACACTCCCCATCTGACACTGCTGTTTTCACATAAAGACGCGCTATAGTTCTGCAGTGTACTTGTGGCTGCATTGTCGTACCAATGCTTGCGAACTGAAGTGTCTGCATGCACTTTTCGTGGCATTACATGTGTATTTTTTGAGCATGCCCGTGTCGCTCAAACACAGGAATATATGTTGATGTAAAAGTATAACAAAACAAGTGCACTTTTATTCAAGACTATAACTGAAGCAAAAAGAAAGCAAGTTACAGTAGGCGGTTGATATGACAGCTTGCGTGGTGGAATGCTAAGAACTGCTGATTTCCATTCCGTGCTATATAACTGTTAACATTTGAAGCTGATGATTGCATATAGTGCTGTCTTATTCAGTGTGCGCAAGAACATGCAGGTGGCCAGTTGCTGCATGCTACAACGCACATTTTAAAAAAAGAAAGAGACAAATATATGTGACGTTTTGAAGAAATCATTTTATGACGCAAATAGTACCAATCAGAAAACATCGTCGAAGTAATGCGATATTATTTGAAAACGAACAGCGTCAGATTGGGTGTGAAGTTATACTGGCGCTGTTTGAGTCAGATCAGAAGCTGAATAAGCTGAACAAGCTCCTGTTCTGACTCTTAAGTAAAAAAGCATGAATTAATCAACAGAAATAACCGCGATTGACATTTTACACTTAACGATTTACAGTGCATAACAATTTATAAATTTAATGTCCGTTTGAGGAAAAAAAAAACATTTTCTCCAAAACTGGGAATCGAACGCAGGTCTCTGTAGCACAGCAGGGCAGCTGTGCTCCAAGTCAGCAAACCTTAGCGTTAAGCCACAGAAAGTGTTGTAGCATCCTTTTTGTGAAAGTGTTTATTTGATGTTTGGACTTCAGGCTTCACAGATTCTATAGTTTATGCCTACATTTTGTAACATTTATGACTAAAATATGAAAAAGTTTGTTTTAGCAATGTGTTTACACAGATTACTGTAGAAATGGAACACACATGAAATGCATGTGTTCCAAATAACGATCTATTATTTCCATTCTAAAACTCCAGCACTTCAGTCACTCCCAGATAATCAAACAAGGCATGAGCTGGGAAAACTTAGTGAACTTTCTGCGCCGGTGGGGGATGGAATAGCCGGCTGCTCGCTGCTCCTCTTAATCGGCACATTTAGAAGACAAAAGAGAGGTGAGAACGGTTTTAAGGTGGGCCGGATCTACGAGTTTTTTTGTAGACTCTGGTAATTCTAGTGTTAAATACAGAAGAGGTTGTATGTCTATAGATTGCATCACCATAGTCAAAGAAATATAATCTCCACAACCTTTTTTCTAAGTAACACCAGAAAACTATAACTTTTATTTCCTTTTCAGTTTTTCCATAAAATGTTCAACATTTAAACAAGAGTTTATCATCAAGCCAAATGCCAAGACATTTATAATAGGTGTAGAAGACCAGCCCGGCTACAGGCAGACATTGAGACACACAATGTCCAAAAAGCACACTCTATTTATTTTCAGTTCTTTTCAACACAACACACAGCGCACCAGCCCTCAATTATGTTCAGTCATATAAGTTCCTCTCTTTTCTTCGGCCGCCTCCACTCCTCTCCCGCAAGCTCCATCCTTTTCCACCTGACTCTGCTCCTTGAATGGAGTGAGACAGCCCCTTTTATAGTGCAGCCATGTGCTCCATGTGTTTCCCCGATTAGCCTCCGAGTGTGGCGGAAGCGCTGCCCGTGAATCCAGCTCCTCTTCAGGCAGCACCTCCGGGTGTGGTGGAAGTGCTGCAGATCTTCCTTCCGGAGCTGTCCAGGTGCCCTCTGGTGCAACCCAGGAGGGATGCACTCTCATGTCCCGGGAATAAATTGCCCTTCTCCCGGTGGGGCACGATTCCCGGCCATCCATCACATAGGACATAAGTTTAATGTGAATGCCATATAAAGAACAGTTATTATTATGGCTCAGATTACTAGAGCTGGAAAACATACATTTAGTCTTATCAATACTTACCTCTATTTTAAGGTATTTAAGTGGCTTTTGAATAACTGGAAAAGTATTTTGAAGTGTATGATTAGCTAATTGAGCAGAATCAGCTTAACAGTACACTACAAAATATAATTAAATATTGCAACCATTCAACTTTAAAGCAATGCCATTTATTTAAAAATAAAATAAAGAAAATAAAAGAAGGATGTAAAACAGACCCTGTGGAACACCTTTGGTTCTTTTCAGGAAGACTGACGATTATCTGTTTTACACACTGAGATCTAACAGATAAATCACTCTTAAACGATAAACATGCAGAAGCATCATATCCGATAGTGGACAGCCTGTGTAGCAGCAGAGTGACCAACTGTATCAAAGACCTTTGACAAAACAATGAAAACAGCTGCACAATTCTGTCCTTTATCCAAAGCTGACATAATCTCCTTCACAACCAGAGGGGAGCAGAGAGTGTACTAGAGCCAACTCAGAATCCAGATTAATGAGTACTTAAAACTGAGTTACGAGCAAGAATAGTCTGTAAATATTTATGTACTAATGACTTTGTAATGTTTATGAAACCTGGGGATGGGGTGATAATTATTTATGTTTTTTTATGTTGGCAATAAATAAGCATGCATCCAAAGGCTTACCTGAAATAACAGATATATATATATATGATGAAGATCATCACTGGCTGTAGCTTGAAGCGGGGTGCCACCATCAAGAGAGACGTGGAGAGAGCAAACCAGATGAACAACTTGCTTAACAGGTTTGACCACCCTAACCCACTCTCACCTCGGAGTACTGCACCCTCCACCCATCCTTCTGCTGATACGAGCATAGGAGAGAGTTTCCCTCTACCCACAATTACAGCAGCCCAGGTAAGCAGAGAGCTGAGGAGACTTCGTGCCAGCAAAGCAGCGGGTCCAAATGGAGTATCGCCCCGACTCCTGAAGTCCTGTTCGTTGGAGCTGGGGAGTCCTCTACAGTGCATCTTCATCCTGAGCCTGGAACAGGGGAGAGTCCCCAGGCTTTGGAAAACGTCTTACATCACCCCAGTCGCAAAGGTATCACGTCCTAGTGAGCTGAATGACTTCCGGCCTGTCGCTCTGACGTCGCATGTGATGAAAACCATGGAGTGGCTGCTGCTTCACCACCTGAGGCCACAGGTCTGCCATGCCCTCGACCCTCTGCAGTTTGCATACCAGAAGAAGTTGTGAGCGGAGGATGCCATCATCTATATGCTACACCGATCCCTCTCCCACTTGGACAGAGGCAGTGGTGCATTAAGAATTATGTTTCTGGACTTCTCTAGCGCCTTCAACACCATCCAACCTCTGCTTCTTAGGGACAAGCTAACAGAGATGGGAGTAGATTCATACCTGGTGGCATGGATTGTGAACTATCTTACAGACAGACCCCAGTATGTGCATCTCGGGAACTGCAGGTCTGACATTGTCGTCAGCAACACAGGAGCGCCGCAGGGGACTGAACTTTCTCCTGTCCTGTTCAGGCTATATACATTGGACTTCCAATACAACTTGGAGTCCAGCCATGTGCAAAAGTTCGCTGACAACACTGCTATCGTGGGCTGCATCAGGAGTGGGCAGGAGGAGGAGTATAGGAACCTAATCAAGGACTTTGTTAAATGGTGCGACTCAAACCACTTACACCTGAACACCAGCAAAACCAAGGAGCTGGTGGTGGATTTTAGGAGGCCCAGGCCCCTCCTGGACCCCATGATTATCAGAGGTGACTGTGTGCAGAGGGTGCAGACCTATAAATACCTGGGAGTGTAGCTGGATGATAAACTGGACTGGACTGCCAATACTGATGCTCTGTGCAAGAGAGGACAGAGCCGACTATACTTCCTTAGAAGGCTGGCGTCCTTCAACATCTGCAATAAGGTGCTGCAGATGTTCTATCAGACGGTTGTGGCGAGTGCCTTCTTCTACACAGTGGTGTGCTGGGGAGGCAGCATAAAGAAGAAGGACGCCTCTTGCCTGGACAAACTGGTGAGGAAGGCAAGCTCTATTGTAGGCACGGAGCTGGACAGTTTGACATCTGTGGCAGAGCGACGGCCGCTGAGCAGGTTCCTGTCAATCATGGAGAATCCACTGCATCCACTAAACAGTGTCATCTCCAGACAAAGGAGCAGCTTCAGCGACAGACTGCTATCACTGTCCTGCTCCACTGACAGACTGAGGAGATTGTTCCTCCCCCACACTATGCAACTCTTCAGTTCCACCCGGGGGGGTAAACGTTAACATTATACAAAGTTATTGCCTGTTATATCTGCATTTTTATCACTCTTTAATTTATTGTTTTATATCAGTATTCTGCTCCTGCTGGAGTATGTGAATTTCCCCTTGGGATTAATAAAGTATCTATCTATCTATCTATCTATCTATCTATCTATCTATCTATCTATCTATCTATCTATCTATCTATCTATCTATCTATCTATCTATCTATAATAATAATAATAATAATACATTTTATTTATATAGTGCCTTTCCCATGCTCAAGGCACTTACAGAATATAATAAAGAACGGCAGAATATACAGTATATAGCATTGTACAAACCAGATAAATAAATAAAGAAGATTAAGACAGTAAATTCTGAAATTCTAAATATCTATCTATCTATCTATATATATATACAGTGGGGCAAAAAAGTATTTAGTCAGCCACCAATTGTGCAAGTTCTCCCACTTAAAAAGATGAGAGAGGCCTATAATTTTCATCATAGGTATACCTCAACTATGAGAGACAAAATGAGAAAAACAAAATCCAGAAAATCACATTGTCTGATTTTTAAAGAATTTATTTGCAAATTATGGTGGAAAATAAGTATTTGGTCACCTACAAACAAGCAAGATTTCTGGCTCTCACAGACCTGTAACTTCTTCTGTAAGAGGCTCCTCTGTCCTCCACTCGTTACCTGTATTAATGGCACCTGTTTGAACTCGTTATCAATATAAAAGACACCTGTCCACAACCTCAAACAGTCACACTCCAAACTCCACTATGGCCAAGACCAAAGAGCTGTCAAAGGACACCAGAAACAAAATTGTAGACCTGCACCAGGCTGGGAAGACTGAATCTGCAATAGGTAAGCAGCTTGGTGTGAAGAAATCAACTGTGGGAGCAATTATTAGAAAATGGAAGATATACAAGACCACTGATAATCTCCCTCGATCTGGGGCTCCACGCAAGACCTCACCCTGTGGGGTCAAAATGATCACAAGAACGGTGAGCAAAAATCCCAGAACCACACGGGGGGACCTAGTGAATGACCTGCAGAGAGCTGGGACCAAAGTAACAAAGGCTACCATCAGTAACACACTACACCGCCAGGGACTCAAATCCTGCAGTGCCAGATGTGTCCCCCTGCTTAAGCCAGTACATGTGCAGGCCCGTCTGAAGTTTGCTAGAGAGCATTTGGATGATCCAGAAGAGGATTGGGAGAATGTCATATGGTCAGATGAAAAAAACTCTACTCGTCGTGTTTGGAGGAGAAAGAATGCTGAATTGCATCCAAAGAACACCATACCTACTGTAAAGCATGGGGGTGGAAACATCATGCTTTGGGGCTGTTTTTCTGCAAAGGGACCAGGACGACTGATCGTGTAAAGGAAAGAATGAATGGGGCCATGTATCGTCAGATTTTGAGTGAAAACCTCCTTCCATCAGCAAGGGCATTGAAGATCAAAACGTGGCTGGGTCTTTCAGAATGACAATGATCCCAAACACACCGCCCAGGTAACGAAGGAGTGGCTTCGTAAGAAGCATTTCAAGGTCCTGGAGTAGCCTAGCCAGTCTCCAGATCTCAACCCCATAGAAAATCTTTGGAGGGAGTTGAAAGTCCATGTTGCCCAGCGACAGCCCCAAAACATAACTGCTCTAGAGGAGATCTGCATGGAGGAATGGGCCAAAATACCAGCAACAGTGTGTGAAAACCTTGTGAAGACTTACAGAAAACGTTTGACCTCTGTCATTGCCAACAAAGGGTATATAACAAAGTATTGAGATGAACTTTTGTTATTGACAATACTTTTTTTCCACCATAATTTTGCAAATAAATTCTACAAAAATCAGACAATGTGATTTTCTGGATTTTTTTTTTCTCATTTTGTCTCTCATAGTTGAGGTATACCTATGATGAAAATTATAGGCCTCTCTCATCTTTTTAAGTGAGAGAACTTGCACAATTGGTGGCTGACTAAATACTTTTTTGCCCCACTGTATATATACATATATATATATATAAAAAGAGATTAGTCAGACTATAATAAAGAGTTGGGGCATCGCCCAGTGACCCTGTATAATTGAAAAGCAGAAAAAAAACAATAATCGCAAAGAATGTCTTTTCAGATGGAAGTTTCACAGTAAAATGACTTCAAAATGGTTGAACTTCTGGTTATATGTCCTTCTGGCAGGAAGACTCAGGTCCTGGCAGACAGAATTCAGAAATGATATCAGAGATATTACAACTGGTGTGCAGAGGGAGAAAGAAAACCGGCATTAGAACACAGCACCAACCCCTGGAGTGGTGGGTAATTACAATCACCAGTGCCTTTAAGCCAGCGGTTCCCAACCTTTTTTTGGCCATGCCCCACCTAGGCCTCTCTAAAATCATGATGTCCCCCACTGTAATATATACCTTATTCTTATTATTACCTATTCAAAAAGTGAACTCGTACTCACATGGAGGAAGCTCATAATGTCATTAATTTGGTCTAAACAAGCTTCCAAAGAACATGGAAACAAAAGAGGGAAAGGATAGTTGAAGTACTGACAAAGAAATCACTAAGAAATTGTTGAAAAAATAATATAATATGAAGTAATATGAAAATACAACAAATACAGTTTTAAAAACATATAATAAAAGACATGATACTCATAAATATAAAATAACTTTAATGACAGCTTTTTCTGTAATATTTTGATCATTTTATATTTTTGTTATATTGCAAAATTTTATAATCATTGTTGCAATTCATATTATTTTAATGGTAAAAACGATTTCTAAGTAGAAAAACCCAAGCCAGTTGTAAAACCATAAATTAAAGGGTTCTTCACCATCTCTTCTGTGTTTATATAAATATATAAATGTCTCTGTAAAAAATAAAAATTATTTGTTTATTTTTTGTATCATTTTTAACAGTGAATTTCTGTTTTTTAATTTTATAAACTGTTTAACGTACCTAAATTCTCGAATTGCCCCCTAAAATCAAATTGCCCCACATTGGAAATCACTGCTTTAAGCTCTCCCCTATACGCATGCACATGACTATATATAGTCGACTGAAGGAACACACTGTGTTAGAGCACCAAGTGGAACTTCCTGTTTAGTGTGGATTACAGTGTCCAGAAATAAACAGGTTCTCGATAGTGGGTCAAACAATTTCAAAATCGATAGCAGTGTAAAACAGAAATAAACAAAAGGATTCAAGGCTTCATCTAGTGTTGAGTTTTCAGGTAGAAGCTCTGGTCTTTGGTCGGCTCTTTTCAAGATGAGATGACCAATGCTGGGAGTGTCTCGGATTCATAGCAGAGGTTCCATGAAAGAACAGTGTCAGTTGGTCTCAGTGGGTGATTTCTTACAGCTGTGGTAGAAAAAGGAGATGATACCGTCTACGACAGCGCCCCCTCAGGTTCCGGAGTGGTAGTGCTTACCTATGGTGAACCCAGAATGTGAACTTAAGACATGCATGCATGGCTATATATTATGATTTCTGTGATAAAGTAAAGTAAGTTGAAAGTCTTAGAAAGAATGGATCAAGAATATCTGCACCAGTTGATTTCTTAGTACTAATGGTCAGAATTGCATAAGATTTTTAAGAAAATAAAAATGGATGTAGAGTAAAATTATCAGCACTGGTAATGCCAGACAGAGAAATGGTATAAATTATATATTTTTTTAAATGTAGTAATTCAAAAGTAAAGTTATCTTCAAAAAAGATGTTGCATCATACTACACACATGCTACACTGTCTTCTAGGCTCAGAAGCTGATTTTAGTTGAGTTTACACATTTAGTTGGATTAGACACTAAATTAGAAACTGCTTTTAAATAGTAATCAGATTCACATTTCCTCACAGTAGCTTTTGAAATTTCAGACAAGGCCTTGGATCACCCAAGCATCTTGCCAGATCCTAGGCTTTGTTCCTGTTATGTACTGACATGTGTTTGTAATTGTATTGTTATTTTTGAGTTTTGTGTCATATTTTTACATGATTTCCATTATTTGTATTATTATCTAATACTTGTCTACTGTCTTTTTAAGTAGGCTGCTGTTCATTCTTGTTTATTGGTGGAACCCTAGGAGGTAGGGTTGCTCTGCCATCATTACTCCTGAGCTTTCCCTCTGTCTACTTAAGTCAGCTGAGAAGGCTCAGGATCTGGACATCATTTCATTCATTGGTGAGTTTGGTGAGTATTGCTATTTTTGTGGGGATGTATTGGTTTTTGTGAAATATCTTGCCTGTTTTTCTTTGGTTCTGCCTACAGATTTTATAACTATAATTGTTTCCTGTGGATTGCCTTTTAGGCAAGTCTTCTTGGCTTTTTCATGCTCTGTTGCCTAATTTTTTATTTTTTGCTAATGGATCTTTAATTTATAAAGATCTTTTGTTGCCATTTTTGTTCATAAGCTGAGTGTTGGCTGTAATCCTTATAATTCCCTGCAGGAAGAAAGTACAATTTTAACGTAAGAACCAGGAGAAATGAAAAATAAAAAGTAAGCCAATGTCAGAAACAAAAAGTCAATCTATCAAACATACTGGAAGCATATTAAATAAAAATGTCAGGATAAAGAGCAAGAGATCAAAAACTGGGAAGACAAAAATGTTTCTTTCATCAAAACCAAAATGTAATGTAAAATTCAAAGTCTAAAAGGCAAAAGCAAGGATTTGTTAACCAAGAAAAATCAAAAGCTACAATCTTTAATAAGTTATTCATGGTTTATTTGCAAATTTAGATGAAACATGGCCGCTCAAGCCAACTGATAAACCCATAACATAACAGGGCAGGGTCACAAACACTGAGAACATGCTCCCAGCAACCAGAGATTTCATCTTTGCAATAAGATCCACAAAATGGTGGCATGCAAGTTAAAAAACAAAATGGCACCACACTAAAATGTAAATACATTTTTAAGCTTTTTATGGTGCAAAAACATAAAAACAAATCTTAGATCCAGAGTCTCTACTGTATGTGCAAAAATCCAATAATCAATATATAACTGGTCAACAAACTCTGGTAGAATTAGCATACTAAATTTTTGCAAATCAGAGATCACAGCGATCCTTCCTCACTTTTTGATAGATTTGTGGACATTTCATATTGCTTTGCCAGCTCTTTACATTTGGAGCCTGTTTTGGATAAAGCCACCAAGTAGTATTTGGAGAATGGCTGAGTTTCTTGGCAGGTTAGTCAAGGTCCAGGGCTGATTCTTGGCTTATTTTAGAGGCACCACACCCATTTTTTCCTATTGTGAAGACTCCACTTCATGACAGTTCCTTAACAGTTACAATTCTGAAAATTCAGACTGCATCTGTTTTTATTCTTACTTTCTTAAAAGGGGCATTTTTATCAACTTTATAGAATTGCCAGCATTAATGAAAAATATAATGCTAGCTCAGCCTCTAAAATAAGAAGTGTATTAAATAAACTTAGGTTGTGAACCACCAGTGTAAAGGCCAGTTCATTTGAATTTCAAATTCCATCTTAGACCAACTTAATTCAATTCAGAGTAATGGGGAGCCAGACCATGCAAAGAAAGCAGTGTGTGGGGGGCAGGGTGCTAGGCCATTGCAGGCCCCATTCAGACAAACATCCACTCTCGTATATAAACAGGGCAGATAGGATAGACAGATAGACAGATAGATAGATAGATAGATAGATAGATAGATAGATAGATAGATAGATAGATAGATAGATAGATAGATAGATAGATAGATAGATAGATAGATAGATAGATAGATACTTTATATGCACATATTTGGAGATATAGGATGAAAAACTGAGTACCTAAAGGAAAACCAATGCAAACACAGGGAAAACATGAGAACTTCTCCACAAGAACAATATCCATGTGCATAATTCAAAACTAGGACACTAAGGTCCATCAGTCGGAAGCAATGTGAATGAGGAAATATCTTTCATATAGCATTGTAACAGCTATATATTTTGATAACTTCAATATCAAGGGATTTTGCTTAGATCCCATATTGACATTGAACTGGCAGATACGAGATATATTCTATGCAACATGATAGTAATCTCTTACTGTTTGTACAGAAATCTGCACCCATGAAATTCATACATTTCAATATAATGTTCATGATGTGAATAGCAGCCATATTCAGTACCAAGGAAAATATTTTGTCCTTTATAACTGTAGACTGTTGTGGTGGATGTCTGCACCAATTATAACTTCATGATATGCTGGGCAATAGTGATTTAAATGCAAAGAAAATTGCTTATCTTGGGGAAAAAATATTTCCTTATTTAAATTCTAATTCCATAAGATATTACTGCCTACTAGATGATGAGTCCTGTGTGTGCAGCTGGCTGCTACTCCATTGCATTATATCCATGACTGTATTATGTGCTCTACATTTTCCTCACTAAACTCATCATTGTATTTTGTACAGTTTCTGGTAGACTAGAATTACTTGTCAGGCCAATTCTGACAAGTGCTTAGGTGGGCTCAACAGTGGGACCATTATTGTGTTTAGCAGAAGCCAGCTTAGAGGAAGACATCATATTTTCACTCTTTTCATTCTTATTTTTCTCTTCAACAGGATATCAGAACTGTCAGTACTACACATTTATGTCATAAAAAGTATGTTACATCACGCTCTTGTTATTCACTGACAGATTCAGAAGTGTAAGTCCAGCTAGTAAATGCTTACATTAATAGGACTAAAGCACTGTAAGCACTGTTTAAAATAGACACAATGCACCTTTGGCATGATTAGGTCGTACATAGGAAGCTAATTTGCTTGCCGTACATGAGTTTAATAGTTTAATACTTCATAACTTTTGCCTATACTCTCTTTTTAATTGTCTACATTCCTTCAATCTAGCAACTCTTCACCAGCTTGTCCTTTGACTGACCCCTTTCATGACTGCTGATGCCACACGTTTTTATGTTGGGTCCAGTAGGTCCTGTGGGAATGCATATATCTGTTTTCCATTCATCCCTCCATTAGGTTTGCCATTGTCTATAGGAGAGCAGCTGCTTAGATTCCTGGATGTCTTTCTACCACTGATCATGTTCTGAGAGGCCCAATAAAGGGGCAGTGAGCTAACTGCCGCCCTGAATGAATCATCCCATAATATCAAAAACATGCCTCACCAACCTCTGTCAAACAATATAAAAAAATGCTCCACAAGGAAGCACCATCACAAAGATACTGTTATCTCATAAAATATTGCCTGTCCAAATCCCAAACTATCACTACCAAAAACAAATTTGAATTTTCATAGCTTCATACACCCCCTCAAGTAAGAACCTTCTTTTTCATATCTATCTATCTATCTATCTATCTATCTATCTATCTATCTATCTATCTATCTATCTATCTATCTATCTATCTATCTATCTGTCTGTCTGTCTGTCTGTCTGTCTGTCTATCTGTCTAAAAACACCCACCTGTCCTAACCATGCCCCCACTCCTCAGTCCTTATTTAATAATACTGAAAGTGCGCTATGGACATCGAGGGGGAGTTACATGGATCGGACCTTTCCGCCTCCCCCCATGTTTACTCTAATTCTGATAAATCTGATAACCGATAGCACTAGAATTGAGGCCCATTGTCTTTTTTTTATATACCGTGAATATAAATTTCAATTTGCAGTTGCCCAGTGTTACAAGAAATCAGTCCCAGTTCTCAGAATCCCCTTTCCAAATATCAACCATGCTAGTCATGTCTCTTGATTCTCTCTTAATTCTTATTTTTACATTTGGATCAAAAGCAGGTTAAGTGATCTCCTCAGGTCATACACTGAATGAGAGACTGGAACTGAAACTAGAGTGTTTGAGCTAAAGTTGGTAATATTTTTGGTAATGTTTTTTCATTTGCAAAAGGAATGTTCTTTTAGTTTCTTTATTTTTTTCTGTTTTTAGGCACTTCTTTCAGTTGGGTTTTTAAACTATATTGCCATATTTGTGCTTAATTAATGTTGAATATAAAAAAGTTACTGTTTAAGCCTTGGGAGATTATGTTATTTATCATTTCACCTACATCCAGCACATAACGAGACACATTTGGACATTATTGTACCTCCATTTCTTATTTTTATTATCATAAATCTTTATTTTTGGTTATTTTGGCCTCCTCAGCTTCCACTTGGATTCAGGAATAGCTTTTGACAGCCCCCCACTATCCACAACTGCCAATAAATACTTGTATCTATTGATAGGGGTATCATAAGTAACTGTGTTACTTGATTTTTTTAAAAATCCTTGATTAAAATTTACCTCTCCAAACTTTGGCATGCATTACTTTTATTTTTTTTAATGTTGATTCAATTGTGTCACTTCCTTTTACCTATAAGAAGACTGTGCCTTGCTCACAGAGGCCTAGTTTTGATCAAACTTAACTCTCTTGGTCTTTCCTGAGTGCTGCTTTTGTGTAATGGTAGGAGGTTGCTAAAAGGTGCTAACAAGACAATTAGGATTAGACCCTCTTCCTGTTTTGTCTCTGTGTTTAGGGTTCTGGCCTTGACAATTAGTTTTGGCTGCTTTTGAACCCTGCCTGTCCTTTGGCCATGATTCTGCCTTTTTCTTTAGTTATTAGATTATAATTATCTCCTTGCCATTTCTTTGCTTCAGATTATTCCAGCTTTGTTCATTTCCTAACAATATTATTGTCACTCTCCCAGCATTGTACAGTACCTACAATTATATAAAACCCTCTGGTTTCCCAAAATCTAATAACATCAACCTCACCCAGCTGATTCTTTTAACTGAAACACTTCCATGTTGCCCAAGGCAGTCTGCCTATCTTTAAACTTTAGACTAAGAGTCAGCCCTACTAATGAGCCTGAGAGACAGTGTGTAACTCCACAATGCATGCTTACTTGTAAAATGATTGGCTAGTGTCAAGGGGAATGTAGAACTGTCTACAAACACAGGATAAAAACATGTGGGCCTGACTGAAACTAGCATTGTCATTCTCTGAGTAATCTGCTCTTGAGAACCTGAAAGCTTTTTTATCACTCAAGTGCTCTCCTGCTCTTCTGAAGCTTTGTTTTCTAACTCCATCACAGAATGTTTAAATAGACACTGAGCTTAAATGTCTGGCTGGTAGTGTGGTGTAGTGGTTAAGGCTTTGGACTGCAAACACTGAGGTTGTGGATTCAAATCCTGCTGCTGACACTGTGTAACCGTGAGCAAGTCACTGAAAAAAACAAAAAGAAATGTAACCAATTGTAAATGTAATTGTAAGTTGCCTTGGGATAAAGGTTTCAGCCAAATAGGTAAATGTAAATGTCTGCTTACTGATAATAAACTAGGAGGCCAAAACAATAAGAACCAAGTACACCAACTTAGAATGTAGAGAGGCTGCATGTTCATAAAGTCATAAATGACATCTAATACAGGATCCATACAGAATACACATTAGCACTGCTAAAAAAGAAAATACATCCAAATTACATTGCTGTAAGATAACAGAAAAGATAACATATGCACACTCTGGTTGCACCTCAACAATACAACAGCCAAAGTTCTGAGAGCATCTCAGCTAGGAGAGAGATAGAGCATCTATATACTGCAGTAAATAGAGATGGCAGATTTTTTTAACAGGAAGGAACCTGAAGATGAAATATAGTCAACATAAACAGCCAGGGGTCCAAACCACAAACACAAAGTCACAACTGATGTGTTACAACCAGGGTTTATTCCTGGGCCTGTGATTATTTTCCTTTTTATTTTCTATTTTAGGTATTTTTCGTGTTTTATGTATTTTTATTAATATTGTCAAGTTTATTTATTGTTTAGTATTTACTAGGGGGCTCCGCCCCCTGCTCGCTTCGCTCGCCAACCCCTGGCGTTGGGACATGACAAAGAGTGAGATGTATGAATTAGATATAGAATAGTGTGCAGGTTTGGATGATGCGCATAGAAATAACAAATAAAGTATCAAGAAGCGGAAAGCAAATGTCTATGCGTTGGAATGTAGGTGTGTTGTTTTTATCAGGACGTAAATGTAGAACAATATCTCTGTGAAATGGAGGCTCACCATCTTTACTTTGAAAGACAATTGCCACTTCATTAACGACGGGCAGATTGTATCGTCTTGGATCTTGTTCTTTGTCCTTTATCAAGACCAAAGCAATTGTAGTTGCCGCTATACCTTCTGCATTTGCTTTTGTATTTGCCTCCTTTTCAACTTCATGTAGCATTTTTATAGACTTAGCTAATGGGTGATTGTTTATGACATGAGTGACGTTTCTCATTATAAGCTCTGTGCATTGTTTGTTTTCAGGAAGGTTCATGCGTTGATAGATTGCCTCATCTGGATCTAGGATGTAGATTTGTGCATATTTGCATTGTTGATTTGTTTCAGGGTGCACTGTTCCAATGCGATGCAATATTTGTCCACATATGCGAAAGCAGTATGGGCCATTGCCTTCTGGTGGCCTGATATGTACTCCGGTAGATGCAAAAGCAAATGAACTATTGTAGGATCTAATGCAGTTCATAAAGTTTTTACTTTCAGGCACATCGTTAGTTAGAAGCTTCTTTAGATATTCAGGATATGAATGTAAAGGAGGCAGTCTAATCTGACCTTTTTGACAACAACGTGTAAATTCATTATTTGTATTGCCAGTTGTTTCTTCTGTGAAGTTAAGTGAATGACAATGATTGCAAATGACATTCATTAATCCCAATGAATTTTCTTCAATAGTGGATTCCTTATTGAAGGCGTGTTCAGCCATTTTGCGTAAGCGTTTAACAGGTGTGTGGCGTTGATGTCCGCGACGGGCATGTTTCGCTTTTTGTGTTTGATTGCCTTTTTGTTGCATGTCCATTATTTGTGACGCGCTATTTTTTTCTTTTTTTTTATTCGCCTCCGCTTTGCGCAAAGTCCGTTTCAGTGTACGCCGTGCATTGTTTGTATCGAGCCTTGTCCGTTTTTGTATGTCGGTCATTTGAGCTTGGTGCTTTTCGCGTCTTGCTTTTTTTTTTCTGTCAGTTCATTTGCGTGTTGTTCACGTCTTCGTTCATATATTCTGTCTCTTTGCTCCCTTTTTTGTATGTCTGATACGCGAGCTCTTTCGGTTTGAAATCGTGCTTCTTTCGATGCAGCACTTTGACACGCGCGCTGAATGCGTCAACGTTCATTGTGTCTGTCCATTTGGGCACGTCTCTGTAACGGTGTCACTTGTGCTTTGCGTTTTTTGATCCGAGACATTTTTTCTCCCGGTGTTTCAGAAGCGTGTTTTATGCGCCGCCGTCTATTTTCTTGTTTCTTTCGTGTTCGTGTGTTTGTTCCCGTTATCCTTTCCGAATCATTTTGTACCCGTGACCGTGTATTCATGACTTGTTTCTTTCTCAGCATGCGAAATATGGATAAGTAATAAGGAGGATCGCAGTCACTGTTAATATGTATCCTTTTCTGCAGTTGAACGGTTAATAGTGCTTTATTGAAAGGACATCCACCTATGCTGACACCTATGCCGACACCTATGCTGCCTAGTGTGAAGGTGTCGACGTTCACTTTAGAATATGTGGCTTTGGGTGTCACTTCTTATGGATGTGTGGGGGGGATTGTTGTTGCGCGAGCGTCTTCTTTCTTTTTGTGTTCCTGTGTCTTGTTTGAATCCCCCTCTTTGTGTGTGTCCCGTCCCTTGCTTGTAGGGTCTGTGGGGCGGTTTTGTGTTCTTTTTTTTTGTCTTCCATGGGCTTGTTGAATCCCCCTCTTGGTGTGTGTCCCGTCCCGTCCCGTGCCTGTAGGGTGGGGGGGGGGGGGGTGTGTGGTCGTGCCTTGCTGTTGTGCGCTCGTCTGTTCTTTTTTTTTGGTGTGTTTAGTTTCGTGTGCAATGTGTTTCGTGCTTTGGCCGCGTTTGACTACTTTTTAATGTGCCTTTTCCTTTTTTCGGTGCTTGTTGTCCGCCTCTCGCGGCCCCTCATCCGCCTTTGTCGCCCTCTTTTGTCCGCCTTTCTCCGACTCTCGCGGACTCTTTTTGCGCCTGCGCCTCTCACAGACCCTCATCCGCCTCTCTCGTCCTCTTTTGTCCGCCTTTCTCCTCATCCGCCTCTCTCGCCCTCTTTTGTCCGCCTTTCTCGGCTCCTCAGCCGACTCTCGCGGACTCTTTTTGCGCCTGCGCAGTACGTCTTTTTGCAGCTACGGCCCATTGCCGGATGTGCCTGCGTCCATCATCCGGTTTAGCATTCTCGGCTAGTAATATGGATGTCCTGTATCTTTACGTGCTCCTCCATTCCTTGTGTTTTGTGAAACCCTAGGAGGTGGGGCCACCCCGATGTTACCACTGCTGCGTCCTCCCTCTGCCTTTAGATTGAGGACAGAGGGAAGGTCCTGGTAGTGGACAATTGATAGCTGTAGGAGTTTTTCTAAGTATTACTTGTCTTTGATTTTGTTCTGAAATTTGGCCTCTTCTGTTTTTGGATTTTGTTTTCAGATTGTGTATTGACATTTCTTCACTGTGGATTGCCTATATTTTGTTTTGCTGCTTTTAGGACCTCTTTACCCATGTAATAAATATTTTTTTATTGATGTATTGTTTTTTCTTGAACTTGTCTCATCTAGGCAAAGGTTTGCAGCTCTTCTCCCAGCTCCCAGCTCTTGGTGTCAGAAACAGTGCAAAACTAATTTCACTACTTTAAATACATTTTTAGTCTAACAACTAACCTCAGACTTAAAATCTGTGTATTTCAAAACCCAGAACAGTGAGAAAGGAAACCTTCAAACAAATCAACATTATAAATGGTGCTGCATTTTTCCGATCTTTCCAAAATTCTGCAGTTACTGGAAAGGTTCAGGCATTGAGTATGATGCATACACCAAAAAAAGAGTTCCACAGACCATACCTCTTTGTTTTAGAAGTTTTAGTGAAATTCAAAGCAAAAACAGTTCACACAAAAATGAGAAAAAATGATAATACACACAAAAAAATAACTTTTGATCATGATGTTTTTTGCTTTAGGCTTAAACATCTTACATATCTTACGTTTCTTTAAATTAACATATGGATTTCTATATAATATGACATATGGTCAGAAAACTGTATACCTTTATATGTTCCATTTGCAGGCAGATTATATAATTTATCCAATGGTTCCTGTTTCTGCCTATATGAAGTCATTCTACTGTTATATCAGAAATATAGCAGAATATTAGGAATGTTCCATCAACATGTTAACTTTTAGAGAATAAAACAGAATCTCCCATTACCCATGTAGCAATGTAAAACTTACGTTCTTATCTAATTAACGAAACACTTATGAGAATTTAACATTAATGTACTGCAATTGGCTCTTAGAATAACAGCCATGACCACTACAGCAACATTTACCCTTTCATTATTCAATGGTGTCTCCCGGTAGAGCCTGTTGTAGACTATATGCTGAATGATTATATAAAAGAAGTTAAGTATAAAGTGTAACATTATTATTTGGGTCATGATTTTTTTTTTGTTGTGGCCTTGATATAGCACTTTAAACGGAATGGCCTTTACACAGTGCATTTCTCAGCAGACCACCTGGTTCATTTTTGGAATTAATGACTGCCTGCTGGACATAACACCTCTAAATCTCCATACATATCTGAACTCTCCACATGCCCCACAGCATCTCACCTTTCCATCAACAGACTCCATTTGTCTGTTTTATTTTTCCATGTTTTCTGTGAATATAACAATAAATCTCATTATACTTGTTAAATAATTTCCATGTCTACAGGCATTTGATGTTTCTGTGCATCTGCCATTCTGCACATGTATCATGCATATCTGTGCCTCTTACTGTATTCCATTTGGATTGGTGAAACATACATGCTGTCTATCAGTGTGTCTGTGAGTCTCCACACTCCTTGCACATTTCCAAGTGTTTCTAAATCCCTGTGTACATCACACATTACCATTTCTTCCTTTGAAATGCCAACTGCCAGGCATATCACCTTATGTTCTCTCCACATCTTCAGGATTCCCATATTTTGATGTTGATGGGAATCATCTCATGTCTCAGACATTTATTTTCATTTGTAACTGAATCTCCACATACCTCACATATCTGTCTCATTATGCTCTGAATTTTCATTTGCTTCACACTTACTTGTAAACATATGTTTTCCACATTTATTTCGAAAACTGGACACTTAATGATCAACTCCTTTAACCATGCTGAGATAATTGATGAGAAACAATGATACTATGTAAATTGGGTTCATTCTGGATCTGCGTAATTGAATACTCTACTGTATATCTAATTAAATATTTACTGTTCAATAGTTTGGGATTTCATTTGACCCTGTATTAAAATAAGATTGTTTGGAAAATGAATGACAGAATGAATTATGTTTTTGATTAAAGCTACTAGATAATAAACTGTAGGTGATGAAGTGCTCATTTGCCAATGTAACTTATCGGTCAATTCTACTTAATCAATAATAGTTTGTCTCAAATTGGGAGAATGCCATGGCTTTGATTTCCAGGTGATATCAATCTATAGTGCAAGTAGAGTTTATCATCTCCTTTCATCTCTGCCCCCATCCTTTAAAAAAATAGCCCAATTATCTGTCACCTGACACCACTTTGTGAACCCAGGGGATCAGCCAGTAACAACACATGCTTCATTAACTAATATTGCACTGTTTAACCCGAGATCTAACGACAAAGCATTGGTGCTATCAGAACTCATCACTGACACCATACTTGATATTCTGTGTTTAACGGAGACTTGGCAAAAACCGAACGAATTTACGTCTCTCACGGAGGCGACTCCAATTGGTTTCACTTTCCACACAGAGCCTCGCAGCTCAAGGCAAGGTGGTGGGCTTGCAGTAATTGTCAGAGCAGACTTAAACATCAAACGAATCCCAATTGACTGTCCATTGTCTTTTGAGTGCCTGGCTCTTAAACTAATAACAGAATCAGGTCCCGTCTCACTCATTGTTCTTTATCGTCCTCCAAAATACAATGCATCCTTCTTATCCGATCTGATTGAACTTTTGACCCACCTAAGCTCTTACTCTCAGAGAATTATCCTTCTTGGTGATTTCAACATCCATATTGACATTACTACATCTAAAATGAGAAATGAATTCCTATCCTTACTGGACTGTTTTGACTTGACACAACATGTTGATTTTCCCACCCACTCTGGTGGTCATATATTGGATCTGATCTGTACTTCTGGACTATCTGTTGCCAACATTTACAGCACTGATTTGGAACTCTCTGACCATAAAGCAGAACTTTTCACTGTCTCACTGCCTTTCCCTCCTCTTACCTGTAAACGACAAATTTCTTACAGAAACCTTAAAAATATCTGTCCCTCTATCCTTTCTTGATCCATTTCTGATCTTTTTCTGTCTTCACCTATTCCGTCAACACTAGATAGTCTTGTTGACCACTATAACACAGCCCTTCATTCAGCATTAGATAAAACAGCTCCTTTAAAACATAAGGAGGTTTCTTTTAAACGTTCAGCTCCTTGGTATAATTCAGAATTGCGATCTATGAAAGCAGCTGGCCGACGCCTTGAGAGAATGTCACGTAAGTCTGGCCTCACCGTGCACATCCAGGCTTTCTCTGACCACCAAAGAGCTTACAGAGAAGCACTAACTGCTGCCAATAACACCCATTATGGCAGAATGATAGAAAGTGGCCATGATAACCCAAGGGTTTTGTTCTCTGTAGTTAATAAACTACTCGAACCCGCATCTGGCCCAGCTACCTCTTCTACTGAAGTCTGTGAGGAATTCCTCCACTTTTTCCGTAACAAAATTAAAGATCTAAATAATTCAACTAACATAAATACATCATCTGCTTATATTTCTCCCTGTTTTCCCACTCCATCCAGCTCCTTCTCCCAGTTCTTACCAGTCACATCTGTGTTTGTTAATAACCTGCTTTGTAAAATGAGGCCAACTACTTGTGTACTGGACCCCATCCCCAGCACACTACTTAAATCCTGCCTTCATGCCATAATCCCGACTGTTACAACAATAATAAACTCATCCATTGACGCTGGCTCTGTGCCGCTCTCTTTTAAAATTGCTTCTGTAACCCCAATGTTAAAAAAGTCTGGCCTTGATGCTGACAATCTTAACAATTTCCGGCCTATTTCCCACTTACCTTTCCTGTCAAAAGTTCTTGAGTGTGTTGTAGCTTCCCAACTCACCAATTACTTAACCTCTAATAACTTGATGGAGTCCTTTCAGTCTGCTTTCAGGATGCGGCACAGCTGTGAAACTGCTCTGCTACGGGTAACCAATGATTTGCTTATGGCAGCAGACTCTGGACAAACCAGCATATTAATTCTGTTAGACCTCAGTGCAACATTTGACACTGTCAGACATGACATTCTACTGTCCAGAATGGAGAATATGCTGGGTACTGTATCTCTGGCACTGCCCACCAGTGGTTCAAGTCCTATCTGACTGATAGGCAAGAGTTTGTTAGTCTTGGCAACAGCAGATCCAGCTCAGCTTCAGTCACACAAGGAGTTCCTCAAGGCTCTGTTCTCGGTCCTCTGCTTTTCTGTATTTATATGCTTCCCCTTGGCCATATTATTCGTAGCTATGGACTGGGTTATCATTTTTATGCAGATGACACTCAACTCTACTTCAGTGTTAAAAGTGGAACTTCATCAGAGCTTTCTCAGTTCACAACCTGCCTTAGTGAAATTAAAACCTGGATGGAGCAGAACTCTTCAAAATTAAACTGCAACAAAACTAAACTCCTGCAAATTGGGACTAAATTGCAACTTAATAAAATGAGCTCCTTCCCAGTCCATCTTGGCGGTGATCTCATTAGACCTGCAAAGAATCTTGGTGTCATTTTTGATTCTTCCCTTTCTTATTCCGCCCACATAAATCACATTAAGAAACTTTCTTACTTTCACCTCCATATCCCATGTTCGCTCCTTCCTCTCCTTTTCTAATGCTGAGAAACTTGTCCATGCTTTTATCACATCCTGCATCGATTATTGTAATTCCCTATTGGCAGGTGCCCCTTCTAATCTTATATCACAGCTCCAGCTTATTCAAAGCTCAGCTGCAAGAGTCCTTACTTGAACCAGCAGCAGCGAGCACATCACACCCATCCTGCTCCACCTTCACTGGCTCCCTGTGTCTTACAGAATCGAATATAAAATCCTACTAATAACCTACAAAGCCTTAAACGGCCTTGCATCAGTGACCTTCCCCATCACTATGTGCCTGTCAGCCCACTAAGGTCCTCTGATTCTGGCAATCTTGTTGTGCCCCACACTAATCTACACTCCATGGGTGACAGGGCCTTCAGCTGTATAGCGCCCAGACTCTGGAATGACCAACTGAAATTAATCAGGTCAGCCGACTCCATGAATTCTTTTAAAAAACAACTCAAAACTCATCTGTTCAGGAAGACTTTTAGTTATACATGACTTTATTACCCTTCTCTCAGTTTACCTTTCTGTCAAGATGTTCATGTAATCTGTATGTGTGTGTGCAAGACCATCAATTATGTTGTCTGTTAGGCTTTTTTTTTTCTCTGAATTCACTGTCTTAATCTTCTTTATTTATTTATCTGGTTTGCACAATGCTATATACTGTATACTCTGCCGTTCTGTCTTATATTCTGTAAGTGCCTTGAGCATGGGAAAGGCGCTATATAAATAAAATGTATTATTATTATTATTATTTCTTGTACATTATTTTTCTCACACTGTCTGCCATATCTTGCCTCTGTCTGTTCAAATGTATGTTTATGGTGTTCTCTGTGTGTTTCTCATAGTCTCCAGTAGCCCAAGCTATTAGAACATGGAGAACTGCAAGCGCGAGGTTTTAATCATTCATGTAATGGGTTCCTCAAGCATTTCCAATCTACTCCTCTATCACGGTCCTGGATGGCCGCAGTGGCTTCAGGTTTTTGCTCCAACCCAATTGCTTCATAAGGAGCACTTACTGCTCAAGTAACACTTCTGCTTCATTTTAGTTGTCTTGCTCGTTAAGATTTTGAACCTTTATTGCTTATTTTAGTCTTAAATAGCTGTATTCTTGGTTTTTAATTACTCCTAATTAGCAATAACATGCAAATGACAAAAGAAACCAGCATTTCTCCATTTAGCTTGTTACCATTTACACCTCTGTATTTATCATGCACTATTGGGTTTAATGAAATGCTTGGTAGGAAAGTGAAGAGAAAAAAGCGAAGGACTGAGAATTACTCATCCGTTTTAGACTTCAGATCATTTGGATGATATCCTTAGAAAGGGGAAGCAAATTTAGGATATGAGAATGAAATGACATGGCAGAATTAAAGCCATGAAATTAAATTATTGGCAAGAATTGATTTCTAATTAAGTAACCAGGTTAGAACAAAAACCTGTAGCCACTGTGGCCCTCCAGGACTGTGATTGAGGACCCCTACTCTATAGCAATTCAAGTACAACATTTAAAGATGTATTGATCCTTTAGGTGTTTATTTTTGTTCATTTTCAGTTAACCGATATCTATAAACAACAAAATTCTAATTACCTTCTCTTCTTCTGTCAGGAAGCAGTATTAAAAATACAGGATAAATCACAGTTAAATACTCTGAGTCAGGGAAAACCCTACAAATGACCTGGACTTTTCAAAATATAAAATAATGAAGCGACTGACTAGAGGATCTGACAACAGTATGACTGAATTGTGTGCATGGCAGGGTCAGCCTCAGTAAGGCAGATTCATCTTGAAAAGAAATACGCTTGAGCTTCAGGTATAAAATGGAAAACATAATCTTTGAAGTCCAGGTACATTTGTAGGTTATGACCTATAACACTACATGGGCTATAGGGAGAGAAAAATTGATTATAGAGCTCAAAGGTGTGTATCTTTTAATACATTGAAAATTATTTACAGCATGAGTGTGCAGGGGTGATTGAGTGAGAGTACCATTGCAATTGTCATAACATTGGGCTTGTGTTCCTTTATCTTTCTTACTGATTACCTATTAATCAATTTTCTGAATCTGCTATGTACGTTATAGATAACACTAGCCAACCCGCGGCGTACCATACACCGCATAATCAGGCCGCTTTTTTAATGATTTTTAAGCACAGGGAAAAAATTAACATTTGAAAAATCCGGAGGAGAGGGGAAGGACGCCCATTACACCCCATCCGTCATGCTTGTCTGCTGATTTCTCGTTCAGTAACCTGTGAGTAGTGATGGGCGGAGTGAAGCCTCACGAAGCATCAACACGTTTGAAGCAATTGTGTTGGAAATTGTATCGAAGCTTCGAAGCATTTGACACTCACCTCTCTCGTGACACCTCCTGGCCATTTTCATTAACGTTACAGAAAATTATGATACACTTCAATGACGTCTGTTAAAAGTCGTATTGCTTTTATTTTTTCATAGCTACAGACTGACAACGAAGAGAAGGGTTTGTCATCAGCTTGTAGTGTGTGATGTCTAAAAAATATAAATATAAGTAACGCCGACAGGCAGAATGCACTATACGATAGCAAGAGTTAAACAAAATATGACGCCTCACCTCATGCATTCCCAGCTCTTTCAATTAGTATTTACTTTTGCACTGTATCATTATAATCACTCCTGTTATTAGTATTATAATAACCCTGATCTTTTCTTGAGATCACATTTAATAGCCTTAAATGTTTTCTTTGGTCTGTCTTAATTAAAACGGAGTAGACAGAAAATAAAGGTTTATCCCTGCACTTTGCCGTGATATAGGTAAGTACATTTGAGAAAGAAAATGTGAAATCCTTAAATCACAGATGTCATTATTCGATCAAGTATTAAAATCTGCAGTGCTTCGAAAGCTCGACACAGTGTCGAAACCTGAGTATCGTGCGGCTCATCACTACCTGTGAGTCATGTAGAGTTTTCATTGTTTTTTGCGATTCTGGCCGCTTTTCGCGTACTGAGTTGTTCCAGAGTCACAGTTGAGAAACAGTTTTTTAATGTCTTTTAAGCACAGGGGAAAAAATGAACATGTGGCCCGGTGCATTCTTTAACTGCCTTGTGGCGCTGTAGTAGTATGGCTGCTTTGCAGTAAGGAGACAGTGGAAGATTGTGGGTTCGCTTCCCGGTTCCTCCCTGTGTGGATAGCAAATTATCCGCGACAAACAAACTGTTTTACACGCTGTAAACCAATCCGCGCCGCTTTTTCAATGTTTTTTAAGCAGAGGGAAAAAAATTAACATTTGCAAAATCCGTAACGCTGCTTTCATTAAGTACAATGCACACGCGTTTAATTAGCTCCCCTTCAAAAGGCCATTTTTAATCAGGCGACTGACAGTAGTGGAGTCAGGCACAGAGAAGGTCAGCTGCAGAGAGAGCGTCTCGACTGTTGCAGGGCCTGAAGCAGGTGAGACGCTAATGAAAAAGAGGCACAGGGCTTATTGGTTTTTAAAGACTGCTTCTTTCATTGTGTTTTGACTTCAGTTTTAAAGGATTGCGCGGCTCTCTCTTGTGCTGCCTGTGTGTGCCTCTGTCTCTCTGTGGCGCTGCCTCTGTGTGTGTGTGCGGCTCTCTCTCTCGCGCTGCCTGTGTGTGCCTCTGTCTCTCTCTGGCGTTGCCTCTGTGTGCCTCTGTCTCTCTGGCGCTGCCTGTGTGTGTGCGGCTCTCTCTCTCTCGCGCTGCCTGTGTGTGCCTCTGTCTCTCTCTGGCGCTGCCTCTGTGTGAACCAAGGTTCCACTGAGGTTGACTAATGAAAAGTCAACGTGGCTCAGAGCTGCAAGTGGACTGTGGCACAGACAAACAGAAATGACGGCATGTTTTCCGAGGCGTCGTGTCCGAGTTGGTGGGCGTGGCTCTGTGATTTTTTCGTCGTATCCAATGGTCTAAGAGTTGGTGGGCGTGGCTCCTTCCTGCGTGCGCCATTGGTGTCTTACTTGTCGGCGGTTTAGTGAATCCACGCCCCTTCCGGCGTGCTTTCCATGGGTGGCTACTTGTCTCCCGGCTTAGTGAATTATATATAGATAGTGAAGGCAAAAACATATCCAGGTAGCTCCCAAGCCTACATAGGAGACTCATGAGCCACTCAAACAAAAACATTCAGGCTATTCAGTTTAGTTCATGTGCATCTGTTGAGTATGTGGAAATCAATTGCTGACAGAGAAATACTAAACAGTATCTCTGATATTCTCGGAAATCAAACTTGTAGCATGGAGCCATGATGTAATCACTCTGCTATAATTTTCTGCTGATCATACTATACGCTACCTGTCTCTATGAAAGAAATATTAAAAAGTTGCCCCATATTTATATATTTTTGGCTGTTTTGGCTTGGTTCAGCCATCTAATACGCAAGGACAACAGCAGACTATCCAAACAGGACATGCAGTGGGCTCTTCCTGGAAAACGCTGACCAAGCAGACCATGGGCAATCTGGGAGCAAAACGTTAAAAAATAATCCACTTATTGGGTTTGAATTGGACAGAAGCATAATAACTGGCACTTGACAAATCTGCTTGGCATCATCATAGTTCTGCTTTATGTACCACTGGGAACAAAAAGTCATAAGATATATATATATATATATATATATATATATATATATATATATATATATATATATACAGTGATCCCTCGCTATATCGCGCTTCGCCTTTCGCGGCTTCACTCTATCGCGGATTTTATATGTAAGCATATTTAAATATATATCGCGGATTTTTTGCTGGTTCGCGGATTTCTGAGGACAATGGGTCTTTTAATTTCTGGTACATGCTTCCTCAGTTGGTTTGCCCAGTTGATTTCATACAAGGGACGCTATTGGCAGATGGCTGAGAAGCTACCCAACTTACTGTTCTCTCTCTCTCTCTTGCGCTGACTTTCTCTGATCCTGACGTAGGGGGTGTGAGCAGGGGGGCTGTTCGCACACCTAGACGATACGGACGCTCGTCTAAAAATGCTGAAAGATTATCTTCACGTTGCTACCTTCTGTGTGCAGCTGCTTCGTGAAGCGACATGCTGCACGGTGCTTCACATACTTAAAAGCTCGAAGGGCACGTATTGATTTTTGACTTTGTTTTTCTCTGTCTCTCTCTCTCTCTCTCTCTCTCTCCCTGCTCCTGATGGAGGGGGTGTGAGCTGCCACCTTCAACAGCTTTGTACCCGCGGTGCTTCGCATACTTAAAAGCCAAACAGCCCTATTGATTTGTTTGCTTTCCTCTCTTGCCTGAAGAAGGGGCCTGAGTTGCCTCGAAAGCTTGCATATTGTAATCTTTTTAGTTAGCCAATAAAAGGTGTCATTTTGCTTGGCTTTTCTCTACTCTCTGTTTCTGACAGTCTGTGCTCCTGACGCGCACTCCTTTGAAGAGGAAGATATGTTTGTATTCTTTTAATTGTGAGACAGAGCTGTCATCTCTGTCTTGTCATGGAGCACAGTTTAAACTTTTGAAAAAGAGACAAATGTTTGTTTGCAGTGTTTGAATAACGTTCCTGTCTCTCTACAACCTCCTGTGTTTCTGTGCAAATCTGTGACCCAAGCATGACAATATAAAAATAACCATACAAACATATGGTTTCTACTTCGCGGATTTTCTTATTTCGCGGGTGGCTCTGGAACGCAACCCCCGCGATGGAGGAGGGATTACTGTATAATTACTTATTATTGTTCATACAGATCATGTTACAACACATTAGAGGAGAATATATTATAATAAATAATACAACCAAATCTAAAATTAAATTCATGAATTGCAACAAACTCTTGCGACTTCAGAATCCCTAACTTCTCTGCCAAGCTGGCATAGACACAAACCTTTTAAATAAACTACTACTTTTAAATAAAACTACTATTGTGATCCACCTTTCCTTGATGTTTTCCCAGAAAGCAAAGATTTTGCCCATTATTGATCCAGTGGTACATCACAGTGTTGTGCTGTATGAAACTACGCCAACCACCTTCTATGTGTTTACTGTTAGGAATGGACTGGGTCTCAGGACCTAGTGCTTGCTTTCCCCTATATTTATCCCTAGACCTGATCAGATGAAGAAGCTGGAGACATAATGGGAAAGCCTGAAAGAACCACTTTACACTAACACAGCGTTTCTCAACCTTTAAGTATTTGCGACCTCAGTTTTCATAATAGTTTTAATCGTACCCCCCTAACGTTTTTTTGAAACCCTAATAAAATTTATTCCTATATTTTTTGCTGCCGATACACCGCTGCACTGTAGCTGATCTCCTAATGCTCCCCTAAAATTAGTTTAATGTTCTAGCATTGTATTTTTTTCCTTTGCTTTGTCCTTTAGATTTTTTAAATTTGCAGTTGATCAACATGTTTCCTTTGACATGGGCTTACCCAGATCAGTTTAAGTTCTGATGGAGAAACAGTGCTGGTGAGCCGTCCTGTACTTATTCTGTCAGACCAGTATAAACCTGACACTTGCCATTTTACTTTATTTTTAAATCCATTCATCTTGTACAAAAGGAGGTCATCTTGCAATCTCACCTCCCACCAAAGGATACCATGGAACCCAAAGTGATGCAAATATGGTGTTTTTACTGTTAAAACACATTACATAGTAATAAACAAAATCGCAAAATATAAAACATACAGACGTCTGCTGTTTCTCCCAACCTACCTAAAGAGGTATTTAGGTTTTCATTAACAAGCAAGGTGGTTTTCCCACCTACCAAATACCATGAAAGCAATTCCTCTCTCCCTCTCTCTCTCTCTCTCTCTCTCTCTCTCTCTCTCTCTCTCTCTCTCTCTGTTTCTCATAACCCTGACTCACTTCCTCCTGTCAATGAGCCCTTGCCCCAGCTCACCTTCAGAGTCTAAGCTCAATTTATTCTCAGGCGTGTGGCAGATTTAATCCCACTCTCCACTTCAGGCCACGCTCCAGAATTATTTTCAAATTCAAGTGTCCCCTGCTACTGACCCATGAGCTTTCAGTATACTTAAAAGGACCACATCTGCCAGGCAACTTCTGGACTCCTTACCTTAAAAGGTCAACACAGGCCTATTCAGTCCAGTTGGGGACCATGTGCTTTTACCTAAACAGCTGGAGGGAAACAGTTACCTTCCTGATAATCCTCTCCCCATATGGATGTTATGATTAGCCCTAAAAATGTAAAGACAACCCCATCAAAACACCTTGTCGAAAACCAAATTTTAATCTAAAAGCAAAGTCCAAAATAAGAAGAAATCTTAAATTTAAAAATATATTGAAAATCACAATTCACAGAAAAAGCAGTTTAAAATGTAAATTGTACAAAGACCCAATACCAAAAATGAATAAAATAAAAGAAAATAACACACAACAGATAAACTCTACAAAAAAGACAAGTAATCAAAAGAAACTAAAGTTCACTCAGTTTCAGAGATTAAATGTAACTGGTAAAGAACATCATGCATATGATATAAACTGGTACAGAAATTTGGGATAATTATTAACTTAAGGGAAGTGAATTTCCCCTTGAGATTTATAAAGTCTGCGGTGGGTTGGCACCCTGCCCGGGATTGTTTCCTGCCTTGTGCCCTGTGTTGGCTGGGATTGGCTCCAGCAGACCCCCGTGACCCTGTGTTCGGATTCAGTGGGTTGGAAAATGGATGGATGGATGGATTTATAAAGTATCTATCTATCTATCTAGAAGCAGAGTAACATCAAAAGTGTGAGGTTAACAGAAAAATACAAAGAAAAAGGAAAAGAAGGATGAGATATAACAATAATCCTAGCAATGGGAACATGTACTGTGCATAATTGGCCTGGAGGTATTACACACTTCTGCCTGGCCCCCATGGTTTATCTACAGTAGAGTAGGGAATCACTGACACCCAATGAATATCCTTGGTGATCATTATCTGTTGTCTTCTAGACTGCAAATCTTTCTATCCTGCACTGGCATTACTCTCTCTTGTCCTTCTAATGATCACAGTACATTTACAGGGATTACTGTCCCTTGAGGCATTACTAGTTCACCCTGGCAGCTCTTGCTTCTTGAAATGCAGCTCAAATGGCTTGAAACGGAATTCCTCTGATTATAGAGCTTTTTGAGTTCATTTAAGCCTGAAAGCATAGCTCCTACTTAAAATATGTCCAAAAGAGGATATAGTAGAGCACATCAAAGCAGGAAATTCTGTAGCATCCTGCAGACCCCCACTGAAGGGAACAATGTACATGGTTTCAGTCATATTTATTCTGTTTATCAGCTGCTTCAAATTAATTTGCCAGAAACCTCTTCAAAAGCAGGGGATTTTCTGAAAAGGTATTGACAGACACCAAGCAGAAACCTGAGAGCAACACAGATGGCTCTGTAGTTTCGCAACAAATTCATTTAATTTTTGTTACTTTGTTTTGGGTGAAGGTATTACGCAAATGTTAGCTCATAAATGTTTTGTTTATGAAACATTCACACATCAGAGTGAAAAGTCCAATATGCACCAAACTAATTAGCTGAAAGAAGTGTTTGACAGAATAGCTGATACAGAGTCTTGGAGTCCAGTTTCATGTAGTCACAAAAGTATTTATTAATTCATTCATATTGTGCCCTGAGTATTCCAGGTCAGAGCAACAAAGGCCTGAGCTATCACAGCAGCATTGAGTTCAAGGTATCAGTCCAGTATAAGGTACACTTATGTATGCAAATACACTTACTCCCATTAGCCAAACTTAGAGTCACCAGTTAAAATAACACTCGTGTTTTGAAGATGCAGAAAGAAAGGGAAACCGAATGCAGACACAGGAAGAGCATGTAAAATCCACACAGACAGGGCAGAGAAGACTTGGCCTACAGGAGCTGAAAGGCAGAAAGGATAACCATTGCTCCCACAAATAAGAAGAATCCTTTAAACCTTTTTGATTGCTTTTGAAGTTACTCTGTATCATCAGTCTGTTTCTGCAACACCTACAGTAACATTCTCTTTGAATATGAAGAGACAGGGGCTCATTTTACCATTTTGCCATATCAGTATTATGATTAATTACTCCTGGTGTATCATAGCTCTGACTATGAATGTGGAGCTTACAATTCAGAAAGCCAGTTTAGCTAAAAGGAACTCCACTTGACCAAGTGAGCAAGCCTGCTTCTGACTTCTAAACTGCATCTACAAGGATGTCACATTACACACTGAGCTCCTTCTCACTCTGTCACATTCACCTGTGATTTGCTACAATTGTTCCTCACCTGAGCAATACAGAATGAACCCTCAAACATCACTGGCAACAAATTAAGCCCCCATCTCTCACCATGTCATATCCCCACACAGAGAGGCTGGTGCTTTGTGGCACAGAGGATTCTAGTTTATGGCAGTCCTCTACATAAGGGGTCATATAATTAAGAGGTTTCTTAATGGTGAAAGTTCCATCCAGCAGACATGAAAGGCATATTGCCAGTACAGTGTTTAGGACAGGGTAGGTGTCAGACGGTACACCTGGCTTCCAATGCTTGCCTAAGATCAAGTAAATAAAGAATATTCCCAGTATTCAGCTTCAGGAGTGGTATGCCATAGGAGGACAATGCCCCATTCTTGATAAAAGGAAGTGCTCTTTAGCTGTACCCTCTTGTGTAATTAAAATTAAAACTTTTCATTATATGCTATGATCTGGTTCCATCTGCTCTAGGTCCTGGGTGGCACCACAGTTTCCCCCATCATAGATGAAAGTTTACCAAAACTCTTTTATCTGGCTTAGGGCTGAGAGAAGAGATCTCCTGCCATGCTTTGAAGAAATTTCTTGTCCTCAAAAGCACAAAGCTGATTTTTCCTTGAAACAAACACCCATGGCGAGAGCCAGTTTTTAAAACAGCAAAAGACAGATGTAAATAAAAAAGTCCATATGTGTAAATTAAACAAATTGTTGGGCTGAAGACCCTGAAGCAGTATTCACATATGACCATGAGGTGATCCTTTATTCTTCATCTGCATATGTTCATCTCAGAGATCTGGACAACATCCAACTAGTATGAGATACAGTGCCTTCTGTGTGTCCATGCCCTCCTCTGCAGGCTTTTTTTTTTTTTGCTGAAAAAGAAATTAGCAATTCCCGTAAAGAGTGTAAGACTGTTTAAAAACTGTTAACCACAAAGAAATTTAATCAAGTCATGAAAGACACAGCTGTTTCTGTTTAAAAGGCACAGCTGTTTTCATTAAAATAGGAAGAGAATGATTTACCTTACAGATGGATTCTGAGAAATTCTCCAGCAGATTGGTACCTGGTGTCGGACAGCTGGACACGGCTCCCTGCTACATTAATCAGCCAAGCTGGGAGGCCAGAAGCTCCTTATTCCTTCTGCTATGGTGAGACCGAAGATTACCTGCACCTTTCAGGCCATTTATGGCTCATTTACAACCCACTGTAGTTCCTGATTAAATCCCTTCTCCTCTCACAGTGGAAATAGCCATAGCTATTAAAGAAATTTATGTAAGGTGTGGTATAGGTGCTAACAAAATTAAACTGTGATTAAAGGAAATGATGGCATCTTACAAACAAGCAAAAAAATCATTAATTTAATTTTGTAATCTGAATTGCTCAAAGATATGAGGAGCAACATCACTGCAGGCTGACTGTTACATGTTATAATGACTGCAGTATCCATTGTCACTTTTCTTATTGTTGTTTTGAGCCTCAGTGAATAAAAATCCCCAAGTTACATAAGCTTGTAGTTGTAATTCTGGCAAGGGCCAAGCTGGAATATGGTCTTTCTAATCACCAAACTCATTTAAAGGAATACATGTTTGTATTCCAGTAAACATGACACACACATCTTTTAGGAAGTAGGAGGAAAACAGGAGTTTCAGGAAATAACCCAAAGAGCATATTGAAACTCCTCAGAGACAGTGAGTTGGATGGGATCTGAGCCCTCTGTACTATTACGTCACACATCAACTTTTTTCAGGTAATTGTGATGCTATCAACAGAGTCACCACCATTCACGAATAATTCCATTGGAATCCCAGAAATGCATGTACTATTTTTTTCATTATTTATTTTCATTGACAATATTTTTGTTGTTATTGGACAGGATTTCATTAGGAATCAGTAACCTTGTAGTTCATTTTGGAGTTATTGGTATTACTAGGGTGCTCTGCCCAATTCTCGCTTCGCTCGCCAACCCCCAAGCAGGCGCTACACGCTAGCCACTTCACAACTCTGCCGCTCGCGTATGGAGAAGCAGATGTACAATTTAAACAGGTTGTTATTTTCATGGGAATTGTTACATATGCATAATAGAACTAACTATTTTATATTACAGTGAGTAATTAACCATAGTAAAAATACTAAAATGTAATAAATTGAAAGAAAATTATGTTTCATGTTGCGTTAGAGGTATTCATTGCGTTATACATTTTCGTTCTGTTTGGCTTTGAAATTAATACGCAAATACTTTTTAAACTTACACTTTTACTGTTAAACTTCAGTAAAAACAATATTTGGAATTAACTTTCGTCAATATCGCATTGAATTTTGAGTCTGTGTTTGGACTTACATCGTGACAACACAACGTATAACTGCCCGTGAGTGAATATCGTTTCTTTCTCTCTAAGAAATAAAATTACTTTTTTGAATGTTTGTCCCTGTGATTTGTTAATTGTCATAGCAAAAGCTGTTCTAACGGGATACTAAATGTTTTAATATGAATGGCATATCAAGATCTCCTTTGGTGTCCAATGTTATCAGAAGATATACTATATTACCTTTCTTGTCGCCTGTTAATATTTTATATGTCAGAATTGGTCGACCAATTTTGAATACAACTAATCTTGTCCTATTGCATAGCCCATCACTCATACATAAATTATGCAATAACATTATGATAAATCCTTCTTTCAACAGTAATTCGGCCGGTGAAAGATATTCTATGGAATATTATAAGTTGATGTTTTCATCTTCCGCACCATCACCACCAACTGTTTCAGCATAGTCTATTGGTACGCATTTAACCAATTTGCTGTGTAACCGATCGACAATTTTCAGGTTAATTCATTTGACTTCATCATTTCTTCTGTTGATAACCCTTTGGGATGAAATTCTTCAATAAGATTTGGACATAATAAATCTTTTTTTATTGGAATTTAAAGTGAGGAAAAAGTAAAAATTTATAAGAGCAGAGAGCGCAGGAACCGTGTCTTGACAAAAGCATTCACATGAATGAGAGGTGAGAGGACCGTGGGCCATTAACTGGAAATGGTTGAGAGGAGGGTGGGACTTGAAAAAATCTCTTGGCAATAGTCTTGTCTCATCTCAAGATTTTCTTTTATAATAGAGAGATATATTGTTTTGTAATGGTAGGGACCTAGCGTGACCGTATTTTTCCTTTCAGACTCTTTATTATATGGACCTTAACAGAATGTCCTAAATCCTATCTATAGGCCTTGTATGTTTATGGGCACTGTCACGCTTGACTGCTATTGTAATTAAATACTTCCACCTTTCTTTTACATCTGTTTACCCAGGCAATTTATCAAATAGAGTACAAGAACAAAAGAGAAAAGGTTAAACATTTATTCATGTCTCTCTTTTATATAAAAAAAATCTTGGGTCGAGACATGACCATCTCGGAAAGACACTTTGACGTCCCACAAGAACAACCAATTTAAAACAAGATCACGGACATCTAACGTTTCAGTTGTTGGAATGCTTTTAGCAGACACACTTTATGTGCTCTCAGCTCTTAAAAATTTTATACGTTCTAGATGGTGACGACTAAGCGAAGAAGAAAGAGCAGCACGTCGAAAAGAAACCCAAAAGCGTTGGAGAGAAAAGAATGCAAAAAAACAATAATAATCTATGTGCAAATTCTGAAAATAAGGAAAGTAATAATCAGCCCCTACCTAGTGAAATTGAAAACCTCGTAGGTCCAATAATAAGACTTCATAAAGATGTTCAAAAACGTTGGCACGATACACATGCAGAGCATGTTAGAGATTATGAAAGTAGTAAAATTCTAAAGTATCAAAAAAAAAAGAAAGTAAAGACTGCATTAGCACAAACAAATGTAGTACTAGGGTGTTGTACCGTGTTAGCCATTATGAATGTAGAGAAAAGCCAAGCAAAATGACACCTTTTATTGGCTAACTTGTAATCTTTCTAGTTAGCCAATAAAAGGTGTCATTTTGCTTGGCTTTTCTCCACAAACAAATGGAAATTATTACTTGGTGAAATAACAGAACAGCAAAAAGAGATTGAATATATGGACATAGGTGATATGTCAGAAGTATGTAGATATTGTAAGGCTTTAAAGTTTTAAGTCGGAGACTTGTATATCGTCTAATTCGTGTTGCCATCTGAGAAAAGTAGTGTTGCCTCCCAATGAAGAGGCATATCCGCGAGAATTAAAAGATTTGTTGTTTGGTGAAAGTGAAATCTACAAACATCCATCCATCCTCTTCCGCTTATCCGAGATCAGGTCGCGAGGGCAGCAGCTTGAGCAGAGATGCCCAGACTTCCCTCTCCCCGGCCACTTCTTCTAGCTCTTCCTGGGTAATCCCGAGGCGTTCCCAGGTCAGCCGGGAGACATAGCCCGTCCAGCGTGTCCTGGGTCTTCCCCGGGGCCTCCTCCCAGTGAGACGTGCCCGGAACACCTCACCAGGGAGGCATCCAGGAGGCATCCTGATCTGATGCCCGAGTCACCTCATCTGACTCCTCTCGATGCAGAGGAGCAGCGGCTCTACTCTGAGCCCTCCCGGATGACTGAGCTTCTCACCCTATCTTTAAGGGAAAGCCCAGACACCCTACGGAGGAAACTCATTTCAGCCACTTGTACTTGCGATCTCGTTCTTTTGGTCACTACCCATAGCTCATGACCATAGGTGAGAGTAGGAACATAGATCGACTGGTAAATTGAGAGCTTTGCCTTACGGCTCAGCTCCTTTTTCACCACGACAGACTGATGCAGAGCCCGCATCACTGCGGATGCCACATCGATCTGCCTGTCGATCTCACGTTCCATTCTTCCCTCACTCGTGAACAAGACCCCGAGATACTTGAACTCCTCCACTTGGGACAGAATCTCGCCCCCAACCCTAAGAGGGTACTCCACCCTTTTCCGGCTGAGGACCATGGTCTCAGATTTAGAGGTGCTGATTCCCATCCCAGCCGCTTCACACTCAGCTGCGAACCGATCCAGAGAGAGCTGAAGATCACGGCCTGATGAAGCAAACAGGACAACATCATCTGCAAAAAGCAGTGACCCAATCCTGAGTCCACCAAACCGGACACCCTCAACACCCTGGCTGCACCTGAAAATTCTGTCCATAAAAGTTATGAACAGAATCGGTGACAAAGGGCAGCCCTGGCGGAGTCCAACTCTCAATGGAAATGGGTTCGACTTACTGCTGGCAATGCGGACCAAGTTCTGACACCTGTTGTACAGGGACCGAACAGCCCTTATCAGGGGGTCCGGTACCCCATACTCCCGGAGCACCCCCCACAGATTTCCCCGAGGGACACGGTCGAACACCTTTTCCAAGTCCACAAAACACATGTAGACTGATTGAGCAAACTCCCATGCACCCTCCAGGACCCTGCTAAGAGTGTAGAGCTGGTCCACTGTTCCGCGACCAGGACGAAAACCACACTGTTCCTCCTGAATCCGAGGTTTGACTATCTGATAGACCCTCCTCTCCAGGACCCTCGAATAGACTTTTCCAGGGAGGCTGAGGAATATGATCCCTCTGTAATTGGAACACACCCTCCAGTCCCTTTCTTAAAGAAGGGGACCATCCCCCCCGGTCTGCCAATCCAGGGGCACTTTCCCCAATGTCCATGCGATGTTGCAGAGGCATCCACAAACACTAAAGGCAAAATATCCAAGTCTACAATAATCTTTTCGTGTTCACATCATTCAATGCTCAAAACGTAGATTTACACAATAATGGACCATACGCTATGAGAATCTGTGGTCCCGCAACAATTAAAGCCACAACAAGTTTATTTTTGATTAAACCACAGTTCAGTCAGATGTATATTTATGATCACGGAGAGGCGATGCAACATAGAGTTGAAAGAGTATGTAACAATTCCCATGAAAATAACAATCTCTTTAAACTGTAAATCTGTTTAACCAAACCCCAGGGTGGGTGAAGCCCCCTAGTATTATAGATAATATTCCCAAAATATAATTAGAGTGTAATGAATGTAACAAAATAATACAACCAGGATAATAGGTTACCAGGTGGCTTCCTGTGTTAGTATGTTGATTGGTCTCTGTTCCTACGTGGTCCAATGGAAGAAAGAGACAACATTGCCATCTGTATAGGGCAGGGGCAGGAAAGAGAGAGAGAGAGAGAGCGCATGCCTCAATATTATTAATTTCTAATGGCCCTTGACAATGGCCCCTGCACCAGTGGGTGTGTAGTTCCCAATGGCTCAGCTCAGGCAGACTCAGTTAGGCTTTCAGTTCGGCTGCTGGTCAGCACCATGTTCCTTCATCTTGACCAACTTTATTTCCTCTGTCTGGCTGGCGTGCAAAAGGCTTATCTGGTAAATGGACTGGGTTAAACTTGTTAAAATTAAAATAAAAGTATTAATACAATTTTTCAAATAAAACAAAGTACAAAATATAACTACTATATACAGTATGCTAGATATTATCAATTTTTTTGCTCTTTAGTACATACTGTATATGTTGTGAATAACTGACATCATCGCAACACCTAGGGGTTTTCTACTGTGGGTTCACCACTGGTTAATTACATCATCATGCTGCCGTTATGAAAGATAGTAACATTCATAGATGATCAACAAAGAAAACAACCTGTGATAACTTATTGCTAAAACAACTTGAAGAAAACAAAAAAAGGTTTAGTTTAGGTAAGGACTAGAAAAGGTCTTTAACAAGAGCATAAATGAATATTATGGTTTTGGTGTAAAGAACCTGAGAGAAAAACTAAAGATTAAAGGGTTTAATTTGATTACAGCTGCGATGACAATTCTCGAACAGTGTTTTAGTTTAAGATTGACTAGACTAGAATGTACCAGACTTCTGTTTTAATATGATTCCTTTGTCTAATACCGATAGTAATGTTTTTTTCTCTCCCTCTTAACTGATATGAAAGTGTTCTGAAGGAAACAAACCCAGAAGGCTTATGCTGTTTTACCAGAACCTTTTTCTCTATTTATTCATCCAATTAGACAATTGCTGAATGTAAGATATGAGAGACTTTCTCATATCTTACATTCAATGTAAACTAAATGCTGTTATAGCAAAATACAAAGTATAATTTCTCTCTGGAAACTTCTAATACAAGGGCTTATTGAGTAAGGAACAAAGCTTTGTTCTACTCCATGTGATGAGCTACTGAAGGCAACAAGAAGATGACAAGACTCTTTTGTTGCAATCACCCAAGACAGTAGAAAGTCACACTGCTCCTATCACTTGTGTGTTAATAAATTAGGGAGGTGAGAGTCAGCACCTGACTTCCTCTTGAGAATGGCACATCTTAGGAAAATTACCATGCTTAATGATACTGTCTGATTTCTCCTTGTCAGATACAATGGTTTACACATCTATTCTCTGCTTCCATTGCTCTATCACTCTTCACATCCTCATTCCATCAATTAATAAACAACTTTTAAGTGATAGTTTGCTTATCAGCTCATTTTTATTTTACATAATACTAGGGGGCTCTGCCCTCTGCTCGCTTTGCTCACCAACCCCCTCCCCCGGGGTGTGCTGCACACCAGCTACTTCACGTCTCTGCTGCTCGCATTGTGAAGGGAGGAGGCTGAACGCACGCTGCTGCCGAGCTGCGTGTTCTGCTTGTCGTTCTGCGTGTCGATCACATAAAAGCCTGTACAGGCTGATTTACCAAGAAAAATGCAAAGTGTAAAAGCAATTTCAACACTTAGTTGAAGAGAGAGATGTCTTGCTCAGGTACAGCTGTTATCTGGACTTGAGTCTTTTAGTGAGGCAGGTTCTTATTATCCTCCACATGGTAGAGGCAGAACTTCTGGTTGGAGGTGGATGCAATGTCAGACATCCACCGGTCGATAATCCTTAGATATGAGGGCAAAAGAGGAGAGGACATAAGTGACATGCCAACCCATTTTTCGGGGCTGTATTACATTGACTTCATAAGCCCTGAAAATGTCCCCTACTCACACATTTTTGACAAGTTAAAGGGGATGTGGCAAGAGCATATACATAGCCCTTACCATTTAAAAAGCACCAACTACCTAAGGATACAATGTGGAGGATGCATTTACTGAGACAAATCAGAACACAGCAAATGCATAGCCAGTGCTTGTTTGCAAGCAGTCATGATGATAGAAGGTTGTCAAAAATGAGGGTTTCAATGAGGAAATAAAGCACCAAGCTGGACCGGTAAAGACAGGGAGACAAGGAAGAAATCCCTTCATAAATGTCTTCTTAGATGGATATTTCAGATTCGTCTGTTATTAATAAAAGAAAAATACCTAGAAGGCAGTACAGATAAGCAAATAGGTTTGAGATAGGCAAGATGTTGGAAATACAAAGAGGATCAAAAAGTAAAACCAAAATGCCAAGCAAAAAGTGGTCAAAAAAAGAAAGCAAAGGTCCTTCTACTAACTTGTTTTAAATTGCCCCAAGCAGAAACACTAAAGAAGAAGTTGGTTTTGAAAAAAACGAGATTTCTGAATACAAATATAATGATCAGTGCACTGCCATCTTTTATCGGCAAAGAATGATAAGTCATTACATCACATGACCACCATGTCATGTGACCAGCAACTGGCATAGCGATAATAAATAACGTGGTCAAAACCTTGCAGATAGTCACCAAATGGTGGCAGTTCTCCAGCTAGCACAGCACAAAATGGTGTAGTCAAAATTACAATAAAATAATGTATTACAAAAACAAAGTACACGTGTATTCCAAATTGCGATGTCAGACAGGTTCATCTGTAAAGAAGGAGAGTTTTGGACAAGAACCAGCTGTCAGTTCTCCTAAGGAACATTGTGGTGTGTCCTCAATGTTCTAACAACATAGAAATGGGGGAAAAACATTTTCTGGTTGTTAGAAGGCAATTGTCCTTTCCATGAACTTGACAGTCTGATGTCTGTCGATGATCTCTGGCCCCTTTTGGGTTTTCGTATATCTGGAACTAATTTTTTATTAATTTTAGAGGTTTTTTTTTATTATTGTGTTATTAAAATATTTTATTGAAATGATGATGATGTCACAATGGTGCCACCTTAGAGCTTTTGTTTTGTAGTTATTCCCATTTTGTGAAAACATTTGTGTGGCTACAGCCATATTGCTTACTGTTGCCATAGTCAGTCATGTGATACAGATATAATATATTTTGTCATCATGTCCAGCCTATATAAAGGAATACTCTGCCTAAAAATTATATTTTTTAATATGTTATTTATCCCATGTAGTTTGTAGTGATTGCCAAGAAAAAAATTTTATCTCATGTTTTCGTGGAGAACAAATATCAGCATTTCTGATATTCTGTGAATATTTTCTTTGGAAAGCCCAAATAGGCAGAGATTTATATTAATTTATATTTAGCTTTTTTTTTATTCTTCCCTATCCATGTGGATGTTTATGTAGTAATAACACTGTGTTTGTTTAATTTTGTCTTCCTTAGCATTATTCAATATCAAGGGTGGCTACAGGAGTGAACTCTGTTTTTAACATCTTGGACTGGCTACTCTTTGTACACACACATCTTCTCAGTAACATCATCGGAACAGACCAAAAGTAATACAAAGTGAAATGCCATCCAGAAAGTCTGTACCTAAGTGTAACAAGGCATCCCAAAACAGACACAATTGTGATACTCTCAATAAATCTATGGTGACACAGTTACATTCTGCCTGTACCTAAAAGAGAAGCAGCTAAATGCCAGAATGACAGTGCAAACCACATGCAAGCGTTTAGGTAAGAACTCCACTGTTTATTATGCACATATTTATGAAACAATTTTGTGTGGTGGAAGCCAAGCGTTTATGAGGCCCCCTAGGAAAACTGATGGGCCGCTCATAATTTCAGCTATTGTCAGAGTTTATTTACAATAATTAAAAGTCTTGCTTTGATAGTCTGCCCAAAAGCCAGAAATGCACAGCTCTATGTGCCAAATGCCCTTTGTATTGATTGGATGAGAGGGGGTCTACGCCTTCTGAACATTTTTTTTTTTTTTGCATTTGTATGTCCGGAATTTTGTTTTTATTTGTCTTATGCAACTGTGGATATTTACTTCAGTACTATCCATCCATCCATTATCCAACCCGCTGAATCCGAACACAGGGTCACGGGGGTCCGCTGGAGTATGGACCACAAAAACTACAGTGGAAGGATCCATGTTAATTTTGAAAAATAAAGTAGAAAATACATTAATTCATTTAGAGTGAAAAGAAACAAAATAGACATTTTCTTCTAAATATCCTTTGTTTTGGTTTCAAACTTGCACATGAATAGCTTACAAAGTTCTGTACCCAGTGAAGAAGAGGATGGAACTGAAAGAGGTGCATCTGCATTCAGTAGGGGTGGCATGGAGGTTAGCATTGCTACCTCACTTACCCAGAATATATTGTCCAACTCCTGGCCTGGTGAGTAAAAACTGGAGTCCACATGGGTCTCCCCAAGCTGATATGGGTTTTGTCTGAGTACTCCAGTTTCCTTCCACATCCCAGAGACAAAAAACTGACAGTTTAACATTGAGTGAAGATGCCCTGAGGTGCCTTATGATGGACTAGTGCTCAGCCCATGGTTGATTTGTACTCCAGATGCTGCTTGGACCACTTCAAAAACAAGCAATTGTTTTGAAAAAAATTTATGTTGCTCATGACGCATAATCCAAAATTGCATGCATTTATTTGCATATATATCGTAAATAAATACTTCAGGACAATTGGAGTAGTGCACAAACAGTAAACACATTCAAATGGGATTGAGCTTTTGAACTGTTCAAGATTCCTGTCTTCAATTCAAAAGTTCAATCCCATATGAACGAATTTACAGATTAATCCAGTTGAGGGTTGTGAAGAGCCAAATTCAATTTTTAGTATTTTCAAAATCTATACAAAACTCACTTTCTGTAAACAAATGTTGTACGTCTCTCTGGTCTGCTACTGCTACACTCCCTTTGCTGTTCAAGAACAGCGATAACTAGCGTAATAACTATATTCACCTATTTTTTCCACAGTTCGGAATGAAAGAACCTTCCATTCTTCCAATTTCCAAATATCTTCCAATTGTTCAAGCTAGTGTTCTTCCTTGAATTTCTCAAGATTGATTCCCCTATAAGAACTTTAGCATGTTATACACAACGGCACCATAATGTTTTGGAGGCTTTACTCAGCAATTGGGGAGTAAGAAGTTAACAAACTGAGCTGAACAATAACTGCCTAATTTTTTTTAAATGTTTTTTAACAGTTATGAACATATTTCACATAAAAGTGAAGTAAATGGGCTTAAGTGAGTAACTGACTGTGGAAAATGGATGCTTGAGGATGTTATTACTAGTAGGAATAATAACAAGACCTAGACACTCCATTTATTATGGAGAAAAGTTGATGGCACTCTCTAAAAACCTACCAATGAAATATTAAAGACATCCTTCTCTCCCGCAGTTTTGACCTGCCACCCAAATTTTTCAGTGAACCAAGCAGGTGTCCCTGTCTCCAAACACATACCCCAATATGAATCATATCTACAGTTTACTGTAACTGAGCATCTTGTCCAGACTTTTACTGTTGGCAGCTCCTGAGCAGCTTCAGAAGTCAGCTTCATATATGGTGAGGTTCACACGTGATTATTTGCATTACATTAAATTTGAACCATTAAGTAAATGGAAAGTATGAGATTTAATTCTAAAGTAAATTAGAAGTGGAATTCTGCAATGTGACGTGTTAACATACCATCTGACACATTGGCCAATGCTGAGAATAAGAGTCACATTGCATGTGTATGCTGTTTATTTCAAAAATTTCAGTATTATAAGAAAATAAAAATAAAAATGATAACATCTAAAATGCTTCAAACTCTGTGTTGGAGCACTGGCTGTCCTTTTCAGAGTGTCATGGTGAAATGCCTTCCACACTTTTTTACAATCTGGATGATACCAATTCAGTGAACTGTGGAAGACCTCATAGATACTGACATCTTAAAATGTCAAATCAATAGCTGAAAATTAATGTCATATGAAAAATATCTAATTAAACAGCCTGACTGGTACTGCTCATGGTGTTTCTAAATCACATGTGAAGATATTAGAGTACCCCCTGTGCCAAATGGTGAAGTCTGTCCATGTGCAGAAAACTGTCCAGAAGATTGTAAGCTCCACCCAGTCTAAGCATGTCAGTGTGAGCTCCGCCCATTCATCTCCATCCAGAATCACTTGACCCTGAAATGTTTCTGCTTTATTTGCAGAGTGTGGCCAACCTCAATTTCTATGCTAGCAGTTTACCACAATAGAAATCTCCTGCCCTGGGCTCCTGAGCTTTAGTAGATGCAATGTATACTTGAAAGTGACCACCAAGGGCAGTAATCCAGCCTAAGGTGTCGCAAAATTCCAACTAATGCACTGAACATTTCTCTAATACATCTATTGTTGCTCCTTGACTTATCCTTGACCACTGTGTTTCCTGCTGTATGACCCATCCTTCCTTTAACTGGATGCTGATCATCTTGCACTATGCAACTCGCCAGCTACTAAACAAGTTTGTAAAATGTCTTCACGGTTCAGTGCATGATTTACACATTCTAAATTATCGTCATTTTGTTGGATGCTAATCACATTGCATTGCTACTCTTAGTAATTTTCTCCTTTTATTGATTGGATGCTGATCAAAATGAGCTTACCCTTGTGATTCATCTGGTTAATGATGACTGCTTCAGGTGCAATTATTCTGTAACTTTTTCTGTCTGGCTGATGGACTTGCCCGGGGTTCTCTGTGACTGCCATCTACTCTTTGGATGCTGACCACATTAAATCCTTTACTCTGGCAGTTTGCTGGTCAGTGTGGCTGCTGTTTCGCTATGTGGGATCTCCTGGACAGTACTACTGGAGCACATTGCTCGTGTAAGTAAGTGTAATGATTTTTAAATGACTTAGCATGGAATTTTTAGTAACTGCTGCCATACAATTTCTTAACCCAACTCAGAAATTTCCATCTTACAATTTGAACACAGGCTGGGTAAGTGTTTTACTCAGTACTTTTTGAAATTTGAGGTAGAGAATTTTCAGAGGATTACAATGTAATGTTTGGGTGTGGGGAGGAAAAAAGTCACCATACAGCACTCATAGTACCCCTCCTGCACTATTGGCTGAGATGCAGTCCCTGCTGTGTTGATACCTGGTTTGTGTACATTTCTTTTGGATTGTGGGAAAACAACTTGGAAACCTTTGTGTTCCCAAATAGTAAACAACTTTATAAGTTATCTTTACTGCTTCAGTGTTGGATTTGCACATTATAAAATATTGAAACCAACATGAGATCTGCCTTTATGTTTTGCAATGTTTTCATGTGTGGGAAGAGCTTTTCTATTTAATTTTGGTTACTTTCCTCATCAAATAGACCTCAAATATTTGAGTTTAGTTAATATAAGAATACTATTGCTCATTAACAGTGTTGTTTGCTAAAATAAATCCCAATATAAAAAATGTATATATATAAATTGCTCTAAAAGATTAAAGGAACACTTAAATCACAAATTGGATCTTGATGATTGAAATATTCAATTAGAAAATCTTTACTAAGCAACACTGTGTAATTTTTTGAGAACAAAATGATGTAAAAACAGTCTATGGAAACCAAACTCAGCAACCCATTGAGGGATGGATTCAACATCACACTAAAAATCAAAGTCAAACATTGAAATCATAGGCTGATCCAACTTGTATGAATTTCATCATGGCATCTCATAATGTGACTCTGTAGTGTGTATGGCCCCCGTGTGCACTCCTGACAGCATCAGGGCATGCTCCTAATGAGACAGTGGATGGTGTCCTGGGGGATCTCCTCCCAGACCTGGATCAAGGCATCAGTGAGATCCAGGACAGTCTGTGGTGCTACATGATGGCATTCATTGCACATAATGTCCAGAAGTTCTCAATCGGATTCAGGTCTGGGGAACATGCGGGCCAGTCAATGGCATCAATACTTTCATCGTTTAGGAACTGCCTACACACTCTGGCCACATGTAGCCTTGGATTGTCCTGCACCAGGAGGAACCCAGGACCCACTGAACCACTATAAGGTCTGACAATGGCCCTGAGGATTTCATCCTGGTACCCAACTGCAGTCAGGGTACTGTTGCATAGCATGTGGAGGTCTGTGCGAATCTCCAAGTTATGCCTCCCCAGACCATCACAAACCCCCCACCAAACTGGTCTGCTGGATGATGCTGCAGTCTGCATAATGTTCACCATGGTGCCACCAGACTCTTTTACATTTGTAACATGTGCTCAGTGTGAATCTGTTCTCATCTGTGAAGAGAACGGGGTGCCAATGGCGGAGCTGTCAGTTGTAGTATTCTCTGGTGAATGCCAATCAAGCATTCCTCCTATTTTTTCCTCCTATTCCTCCTCACACAGGGGAGAAGATACCAGTCCTACTGCTCGGTTGATGCCCTTCTATAGCCCTGTCCAGCTCCCCTTATGTAAAGGCCCATCTCCTGGTATCTCCTGCATGCTATTGAGATTGTACTGGGAGATGCAACAAACCTTCTTTCAACAGTACATATGGATGAGCCATCCTGTAGGACCTGGACTACCTGTGTAATCTGAATCAGCTGCAGGTACCACCTCATGCTACAAGTAGTGACAAGAACACTAGCAAAATGCAAAACTAGAGAAAAATCAGTCAGGAGGCATAAGGAGAGAGCAATTACCTGTGGCCACCACCTACAAAACTGTTCCCTTTTTGGGGGTTGTCTTGCTGTTACCTCTCCAGTGCACCTGTTGTCACTTTCATTTGCACTAAAGCAGGTGAAGCTGATTCACAATCGCTTATGCTTCCTAACTGGACAGATTGATATCCCCGAAGATTAATTAACTTGGTGTTAGACTGTGATGATTAAATGTACCAGATCCTGTTCCACCATACAGTGGGCAGCAGCATCCCTTCTGGTCGGCCCTGGTATGGACACCCTCATGGCAGCATGGAAATTGTGGTCCCATAGGGCTGCCCAGTGGGGTTCTTCGGGGGAGCTGTCAGGAATTAACTGCTGAGTGACCAGGGTATTCTGCTTGATCTGGAAGTGCTTCCAAGAGAGAATGGATTTGAACACCAGAAACGCTCCTGGATTGGGTGTTAAAAGAAACAGCCCTCCACTTGACCCACTGAGTCAGAGTCAGGAGTGGAGAAGGGCAACAGTCATCTAGAAGGAGTAGAGGAGTAAAGAGTAAAAGGAGAATGAAGTAAAAGGAAAGGATTTGTTTGTGCTGGGTATTTTTGATAAATAAAAACATTTATTGTGAACTTGGGACTTGTCTGTGCAATTGTGTCTGGTGTTTGGGGCTCAGTTGCACCCCCTGCAGGCCACAGTATGTTTGTATAATGGGTTAAGTATAAGAAAAGCATATATTTAGTCAGTCAGTCATCATATATTTATACATTTTTAAATAATGTGTGATCTCTGTTGGATTGGAACACATATATTTATCTTCAGTCTTGATAATATCTAGTGGCCTCAGCATTCCCATCTCAGTCTCGTGCTGAATCTTTGCCGTTGCTATCTTGAAATACTTCTGCTACAAATATAACTAAGACCTGTTTCAAAACCTGATGGCTTCCCATATTATTAGAGTCTGCCAAGTCTGAGGGATACCTTGATGCGGGACAGTCACCACCATACATCCACAAGTCTTTGTATTTACCGTCACTATAGAGACCTGTAACAGGGTCCATAGAGACTCTTTGTCAATGTGACCCCACCCAAGATGCAGGATAAGTTCCCCAAAAACAAATACAACCTTTAGGTCCTTCCAAAAAAATCCTCACCACCCAGCTCAGTACAAAGTGCCAGTAAGTTGACAGCACAATGCCCCTTTTTGTCTCGAGTGTCCAGAACATACAGAAGACTCAACCACAAAGTCAATCATTGACCTTTGACCCAAATATTCCAGTATCAGGCACATGTGTGTAGGCATGCTGTATGTGTTTAGGACATTGTAGCCTGATAAGTGTTCAGAGGCAAAGGAAAAGAAAAAAAGACCAGTGAATGAAAGAACAAAGAAACAGGTAAATTTTCATTGTTAGAGATCAAGCAAAAAGTTACAGAATCAGAAATGCTAACAAGAAAGGAGATCATCAAAGCAAAAATCATAAAACCAATTCCTGTGTCTACTAAAGTGGGTTTCTAAAGCAAGAAAACCAGAATATGGTTCAATACATCATGTGACATGGCAACAATAAACAGTATAGCCGAAACCGTGGAAAAAACAAATGGTAGTGGCAACAAAAGTTTCCTAACAAAAATGGCATCACAGTGACATCATCATTACCACATTAAAATTTACAAAATGAATATAATACAAAAATTTCCACAGAATAATAACTCTGACAATTACTAAATCTTTTTATTTATTTATTTATTAATTTTTATTATATTCATTCCATACAAATAGATCAATTTATAACCAAATAAAATTGAAAACAAATCAAATCCCACCCCTGAGAAGGAGAGCTTAGCCAAAGGAGAATTGCTTAGGGCTTTTTAATAAGGCAACAATAAACAAAAGAAAGGGAGAAATAAATATATAGGTAAATAAGAAATGGAGAAGGGAATTAAATGCGGTAATAGTTATTTCTCTTATTCTAAAATAATATTGATTAAATCCTGCCAGGTTTTGAAAAAAGTTTGTACAGATCCTCTAACTGAGAATTAGATTTTTTCCAATTTCAAATAATATAAAACATCGGTTTCCCACTGACTTATCAGAGGAGAGTTAGGATTCTTCCAATTTAACAGAATAAGTCTGCGTGCCAAAAGTGTAGTGAATGCAATCACCGTTTGCTTGTCCTTCTCCACTTCAAGTCCATCTGAAAGAACACCGAACACAGCTGTTAATGGGTTAGGAGGAATTGTGATACCAAGGCTGTCTGAAAGGCACTTAAAAATTTTGGTCCAAAATGATGTTAGTTTGGTGCAGGCCCAGAACATATGACCCAGTGAGGCAGGAGCTTGGTTGCAGGGTTCGCAGGTTGGATCTTGCCCTGGAAACATTTTGGACTCGAGTGAATTCTCTGCTTTGCTACCTTCCACTTTGGACTCGAGTGAATTCTCTGCTTTGCTACCTTCCACTTTGGACTCGAGTGAATTCTCTGCTTTGCTACCTTCCACTCCTTTTCTGATATATTGATTAAGAGATCTTCTTCCCAATGTGCTCTTGGATCTTTGAAAGGTAGGGACTCTAATAGGATTTTATATAATGCGGAAATGGTGTTTAATTCCTCGAAATTGAGCAGTATTTTTTCCAGCATTGTGGAGGGTACGAGGTGGGGAAAATCGGGCAATTTCTGTTTAACAAAATTTCTAATTTGAAGATAGTGAAAGAAATGTGTAGCTGGGAGGTTGAATTTTGAACGTAATTGTTCAAAAGATGCAAATATGTTGTCTATATAAAGATCTCTGAGCATTTTAATCCCAAAACTTTTCCAGGTATTAAAAACTGGATATGTTTGCAAGGGTTGAAAGAGGTGGTTCTCTTGCAGAGGTGCCACAGATAAAAGATTTTCCATCTTAAAATGTTTTCTAAGTTGGTTCTATATTCTGAGTAAGTAAAGCACAATTAGGTTATTAGTATATTTGCGATAACTTGCATTTATTGGAGAGCAGAGCAGGGAGTATAAAGAAGTACTACAGGATTTTACTTTTATTGTGGACCAAGCCTGTGTATGTTCACATATTTGTGTCCAGGTTTTTATGGCTTGTATGTTTGCTGCCCAGTAATAAAACTGAAAATTAGGTAAAGCCATGCCACCTTCTGCCTGAGGTCTTTGTAGGGATTACTAAATCAAGCTTATAACAGTTTGTAATGGACAATCCCGGGCTGTCAGAGAAATTGATTCAAATGAGGTAAGCTTTTATTCCTAATTTATTCCAGGTGTATGTGTAATTCGCCACAAGAATTTTGAAGAATACAGAGGCATTGCAAAAAAAAGACAAAATCTAGTTAGGAAATTAGAAACATCAGGGGGAGGTCAACATGCCAAAAGATATCAGCAGAGAGGTTTAGGATATTCTGCAGTGTTTCCATGACGAGAATGAAAATTACATCTTTGTGAATGACTTAGAAGTCGAAAACAATTGTTTTTGTCAATTTAATGTCTTGGCCTTCTGTTAAAGCCCTGCCAATCTACATTTTTCTAGAAATTTTCTGTTGTAGACTTCATTTCCATACTCTTAATGACACTGTGAACAGTTGTAGTGTGTTTCCATGATCTAATAGTCATATATTCTGACATTTCCATCATCCAGGGACTCAGTTTAACCAGTCTGTTACTTGCCTTAACAAAATCAAACAGGATTGATTGTATCTTTAGCTATAGGTTTGGGCTCTGTTTATGCGAGAGCTCTGATTGGGAAGCATATATAATGTAACTGGAAGGAGTATTTTGGAAATCGCGAACAGATGGAAAGCTCTTCTGTCTGATGGTTTGTGTTTCATGACAGAAGGGAAAAAAGAAAAAAATAAGACCAAGACATGGCTGAACACGCAGTACCTGCAAAGATTCATACAGCACTGGGTCTCTTTGCAATCATGTTAATGGGTGTCACGAAAACTGACAAACTCGCAACACTTTGGAAACATGAAACTGTGCTGGAAAGTTGTCAAGGAGTCATCTAGTTTGTCATCCCCTGCAATTTCCAGTTGTTTAATATGACATCTTTACCTGACAAGATCAGTAGCTGCAGTTATCAAATTTGACATCCCCTCCAACTTGAAGTCATGTAATGTGAAGGCAGCTTTAGTGTGGATTAGGATTCAATCTCCAGAAAAAATGGAGAACCAAAGAAAATATTATAGCAACGGTTATCATGGGCTGGCATTGCTTGACTGAATACAATTTATTCCATTTATTCATATACTGAACATTCTAATTTCTTTTTTAGTATGCAAACATTCTGGACAATTAGCAAGGACAACACTCAAGATTTACCAATCTATGAGGAAACCCCACACAGATATTGGGAGAACATTTAAACTCCACACAGACATTGAAAGACATAGATAGATAGATCATCAGTTACATATTCACAGCAAAGGATGTCAGTCATTGTCACACTATGTTGCATAGCGTCGTTGTCTGTTAAGATGTCTGCTAGACCAGCTCAGTACCATTCAGCACACAGAAATCAAGACCATCTCAGCTGAGGTGTGACTCAGTATATTCAGTATCATATCTAAGGTCTAAGGTGTACAGGGTAAACAGGAAGGGAGCCAGATGACAATTCACCTTGAATCCCATGGCCATGTCTGATGCACAGTTCTTAAGCTACACAAACTGTGGTCTGCCAGTTAGGTAGTCGATTATCCAGGACACAGTGGTAGCATCAGCCTGCATTGACAGGAGCTTCATCCCCAGCAGTTTGGGCTGTGTGCCGTTAAATGCACTAGTGAAGTCAAAAAACAATATCCTCCCCCTGCTGCCCTGTTTCTCCAAATGGGAGTTGGCTATATTCAGTAGATAAATGTCAGCATCGTGTATTCCTGGTAGGCAGATGAGGATCGTAGATTTATAAGGTGGCAGCGCTGGTCATTGTGCCAAGAAACACATTTTTCAAATATGTGTGGAAGGATTAATTAATAGCTAAATTTACAGTTATGAATAACTGTCTGGAGTGTGCATGTTTTCTTCGGGATCCTTGTTTTTTCTCCCTCATCTCAAAAGTTGTGCAGATTAAAGGGAATGAATGATTCCAGGCTGTAGTTGTATGTGTGAGTGTGAGCCCTGCATTTGATAACAAACCAGTTTCCCTGCCTAACCACGGTTGGTTCCTGCTGTGTGCTTAATGCTGCTGGGATGGGCTCAACCTCCATGACCTTGAACAGGATTAGACTGATTTGAAAAGCAAATATTTATGATTAATGATTTCAGTAAAGTGTAAAATCCAAAAGTCAAATTTCTTATCTTGACTTCTGCAGACATCACTTAAGAGTAATTCTGAACTAACAATATTGCTCCTTTATCAAATTTTGCCATTCCACATCACATCTCATATTGCAAGCAGTAGGATTAAAAGCAGATGTGTGTTTTATGACCATTTTAAGAACCATACTTGTAGTGATTTTATCATCAAGATTGAGGAGGATGTGTTGTAACGAGTAGACGTGGAGGTATCACTAAGGGTGGAGGCACTTTATTCACTTAATCAGACTGAGTGTACACAAAGATCACTGGAGCGCTCTCAGTGGCTGCTCACAGATTGCTGGTATCTTTTTATTTGTTCTGGAAATTTGCCTTGCTGTACGTTTAATCCACATTTTATTTTATTGAGGATAATCTCCTATTTTGTTTCAGTCATGGCGATATTTATGTGTTAAATGTTGAAGGATGCAGGCCTGGCTCTAACTGTATGGAAAAAGGCTACAGCATTCACTTGTGGATTTCTGGGGTCGACCTGTTGCTGCATTTCTAATTACATGTTGGCTTCTTTTCCCAAACAGATGTGAGGCACAGTGCGGACACAAATCATTGGCACATGCGACACCCAGAGTTATAATCACCCCAGGATTGTACAGTTTAGCCAAAAACATCACATTTGGAAGTAATATTGCTGATCTCTCCCTAAGGGTTGAAATGTTCTCCTTTCACAGCGGTAGTTTCATCATTTTATATACACATTATACTCCATGTCTCTTTTTTTTCCTGCATATACATCTGATTTGCTTTCTCCATGGGACAGTTATCAGCCTAGTTGACCTTGGATAAAATTGGAGATGTGTGTGAGGTAGTCCAATGCCACCTATTTTGTATTTGCTGTTATAGAAAGTCGACATTATCACCTTCAGCTCATTCAGAATCACCTCTGACAGACTGGTTGTTGAAGCTTTCTGTTTTTGTATGGTTTGACTTTACTGCTTTGCTGAGTAGGAGATTCAGTAGGGCCAAGATGTAAATAAATGTCTTTTCTGGATGATTATCTTAACTAGTGTGGTCTGTAGAGGAACAATCTGGCTGTCCCCAAACCCCAAGAAATGCCAAGCAAACAAAAAATATAAGAAAAGAAAGGAATTCCTTGCAGCTACAGGCAATAACAAAGATGGGTACAGGACTTTGGAGGCATAAATGCAACATATCAGGCAAACTAAAAAGCCATTTCACTCCTCCCCATCTATACCTTCTACCTTTCTCCCTTCTTGCACCCTGTTTCTTCCTCTTGTCAGGTGAACTCCACTGATGCCAAATTCACTGGAGCAATGGCCGCCAGTTCCTTTAAAGCAGGGGTGTTGAGGGCCACGGTGGCTACAGGTTTTCATTCTAACCCTTTTCATAATCAGTGAGTAGTTTTCACTGCTAATTAACTCATTTTCCCTTCATTTCAATAGCCCTGTTTTTACGGATTCAGTTCTCTGAATTTGTTTCTTCATTAAATGGCAGCCAAACAGAAATGAGATGTGAAACGAGCCAACAGATGACCAGCTAAACTGGGATTTCAAACTCCTACCAGTCTCTTAATGAGAAGCTGATTCTTGCTGTTAAGCCCATTATTTAATTCAATGGCTTGTTGCTGCTCTCATTCTGCCACAGCTTTTTCTGTCATATGGTGGCTTGTTGTCTCATTGTTTAGCTACTAATTAAGGAAAGAGACAATTAAGGGGCCTGAGTCAAGTTAATTAAAACTAAAGCAAAAGAAGTTCATTAGCAGTAAAAACTGCTCACTAATGAAGATGGTTAGAATGAAAACATGCAGCCACTGCGGCCCTTGAGGACTGGAGTTCGACACCTGTGCTTTAAAGTCAGATCCCTGAAATAATTCTGATGTCACTTCCTGTTTCCTCTTCCATGACAGACATAGCCTACTAAAACACTGGGGTTGTCTGTCCTAGCTCCTTCTATCAAGTCCAGGCATCCCTGCCAGACTGTTGTCCCAGTTTTTAACAAAAAGGCCAGCAAAACCTGCAGGGGCCTCAATAGGTGCCTTGTGCTGCCAGCAGTTACAGAGGTGGGAAATGTGCAGTCTTGTAATGTGAATTCCCCACTATCCATCCATCATGCTTAAATCTTTTCAATGATTCAAGGGTCTTTCTTGCCTGTATCTCCATCTGGAATCCCTTCTGGGGCAGGTTAAGATTGACCACCTGTCTGGGCTGTGCTCCAACAACAACTGACCCAATTACCTTTACACTACTTTCTTAATTTAACTAGCCACACTACCTGTCAAAGACTGGTAATAGACAAATGTTCAAAAATGTGCTATATCTTTATTTGTATACTTTCTGCACCCTTCCTTAGTTTCCCGTGTGGGTCTGAACTTCTCTTGGCCAGTGTGCTATCTCTCAAGCATGTCCCTGTAAAGTCTGCTTCTCAGACCCTGTCATTATTTTCGAAGTACCTTTCTCGCCTCCTGTCCGGTTTATATTTCCTGTTTATTTTTGATCTCAGCGTGTTTCTTATGCCTTTTCTCCCCCTTGTGTGTCTCACACTTGCCGTCCCTCTTTCAATCACAGCACCAAAGCCAAACTGACCAATCAGATTGCTCTGAGGTACCAGACACACACAGACCTTAGTGTTTTATTATATACCTGTAGTGCATTCTTGCTTTTAAATTAGTTTATTGTCTTTTTACGACCCATCTGGGCTCAATGCCTGCAAGGTAAGGGGTGAGAATCAGATTTAAGGCCAGTACAGTGAGGTAAGTGAGGGATATATCTATGTATTTTAGCCCTCAGTTGAGTAAACTAGGCTTTTTGGACAAAGGCTTAACTGCTCTGACAATGAAGAAGTTGAAGCTTGTGCGGGAGGTTGGAAAGTTCTAACTAGATACTCTGTGATTGGACTAAACACTTCATAAACACTACATTGACTCTTGAACCAGACTTCTTGATCAAGGGAAGCTTTTTTTTTTTTACTCTGGAGTTGCCCCCTGGCTACGTGCTGTACAATTTATTTTAGTGGACAAGACAAATAAATCAAAGTACCTTGAGTTAAAGAGTTTCTATCTTAATGCCTTTTTATTCTGTTCTCTTTAAGAATGAAGTGTGTCTGTCTTTGTGACGCATTTTGTTTGGTTGATTTCAGGTAATATTTACAGCACAATGTATTTTAATTTGCAGTATTTTAATTTGAGGGTCTGAACACATGGGAGACAGAATTGGTGAAAGGCTACCAGTGGGTGTCATAGCCAGAGATTACTGTATGCCAGGTGAATCGAGCATCGTGGTGGGCTTAGCAAAAAATGCTGCTTCTCCTTGTCATCCATGCCCACCTGTTTTATTGTAAGCCTATTAATAACGATGTGCAGTGCAACCTGACAGTGAAAGACCAAGGTAGATATACCATTGTGCAGTATATGAATATAAATAAATAAATAATAACATTGGGTTTCTTATGTTAACCCGTATTAGTTTTCCCCCAGTTTGCAAGGCGTAAAATAATTTGATATCCGAGAAAACAGCGGTGAGGCAAGAAATACTGAAATGTGCTAGAACACCCATCTAGCATTTTTCAAGGGACTGGGAAAAAAATTTAAATGCTGTAAATTGTCAATGGTTTCTCAGAATCCTATCAGTACAAGTCTGGGTTTGTTGTGTTTAGGGTTTTATATTTCCAGTGCAGTTTTTATTATCATTAATAGTTATGATTGAGTTTGAAGTGTTCTGATTTAGCCTATTTAATTTGTGCAATTATTATTGTCATTTTTGCCATTTTAGATTGTTATACTTTTTTTACGAATGCTGCTGTTTTGTTCCCTCATTAAACCGCCACATATAACCATGAGTTTGAATTTTGACACCATAAAAAAGGCTACCTTACACTGGCTTACACTGATTCACATTATGCGACACTGAACTGGGGCCTCATGTAAAAACGGTACGTATGCACAAAAATGTTGCGTACACGTATTTCCATGCTCACATGTATAAAAACTAAACTTGGTATAAAGCTACGCACATTTTCATGGCAGCCTCAAACCATGAGTATGCACATTTCTTCTCAGTTTTGCAAATGGTCAGCACCCATGGTCACACAGCAGTGCTTCTGTTTCTGTGTGGCATGACACGGGCTTTATCAAATACACCGAAATTAATTACAAATTTAAGGCACTTGATTATAATCATTCTATAATAATACAATGCACAGAATGGCCAAACTATTCCAACTTCCATAGCTGCTTTAGCCTTGTTAGAAGACATTGCAAGTGGAAGAGTTAGAAGAGAGTGCATATTTAGACATGACAACAACTGGCTTCTAAGTCGATTTATGTGACATACATTCATAGCTTGCACGTACCTGAAGAGATGCGATATGATGAACCCGACCCTGACCCACCAAATGATCAGCCAAATCAGTCAGTATTACAACTTCATTTCAATGTAATTATCAGAATCTAAAAACAGGTAATCAGATGCAGCATTTATTTTTTAACCAATTTGTTTTATTTGTGGTCAATATCACATAGTACAGCATTTATATTCCTTAGTTCCTTTCTCCACATCTCTTACAGTATCTACTATTGCATTTTGTGACTCCAGAACAGCGTCCATCAGCACATGGCCAGATGGTCACCCAGTGATTTCCGAGGTAGAGGTGGGTGTGCAGCCAGCACTTGAAGATGTGCTGAGCACAGTAGTACCATCCTCACATGGAATATGCATGCGTAGCACAGGCACCTTTTGTAATATTGTCTGAAACAGAATAAACATTAATAATGCATCTACTGCCTGCTTGTTTGTCTTATTAAACCTGCAAATTATTTACACTAGATTTACACTACTTTTTTATTTCAGGCACTGTACGACTTTCTGAACTTGAACTTTTGAGTGCCTCCACCATGCTGTGCCACTCCATCAATTTCCTTTTGTTGCTTGTGCCACTGCTTAAGTCACCACATAGTACATTTTTCTTTGCCTCCATTTCATTGAGTCAGACCTCCACTTTAGCATTCACTGAAATTCTTTTTTACATGTGCTTTTGCCATTGTGTTTTAAAAAAACACTGAATGGAAGGGGCTTTTTATATTGATTTACATATTCAAATAGGCGTAATTCTGGGAGGAGTCAGGGTAGGGTTATAGGTTTGTGCATGTGTGCTAAAAATTCACATTGATTCTGATTTATAAAGGGAAAGTGCCTAGAACTTTGCTTACACACAGTTTTATGCATCTAATTTTTTTGTGCATATGCACATTTCTAGTTTTGTCCATACTCCATGTTTTAGTGTGAATTCAATGCAAGGTGTTAAACATACCTAAACTTGGTCCTGTTTACACCTGTATGTGTTCATTGTGAAGTCCCTGATTAAATCCAATATTTGTAGTGAAGATAAAGACACGAAACACTAATCTGCTCTGCTACACAAATCACTTTGATGATATCCTCTGAAAGGAAAATATGTACAATATAAAACTGAGCTGACATGGCAGAAGGGAAACGCTAACAAGCTATGAAATGAAAGATGTTCTATTATTGGTATCAACTTATTAAGCAATTGAGTTGCAACAAATCCTGCAGTTGGATGGAAGTTCAAATTGGGTTGAGGTTCTTGGTGGAGTCCCCACTGCCACCCTTCAGGACTGAACTTGAAAGGGCCCTGCTCTAAGTGACACTGACAGAAGGTTTTTAGTCCAGCATTTTGAAAACCCCCACAAAAAGCAATGTTAACTGAGTCTGTGACCATTTAAAAGTGAAATTCAACATTTCTCCATGATTTTAGCTATCTTGTGTTGGTAATGTGATTAATCCTTTTAAGTAAAAGTCATTATATGCAGAATGTGAAGAACATGGGCTATCCCCTACATCAACTGCCTAAGCCGTAAGGAAATTAAGTGTGTATTTCATATGGCTCTTACAGTAATGTCCCAATCTCAACTCTCACAGTCACAGCTGTATCCAGTTAAATGCTTCCTCCAATAATCCATCACCAGCAGCTGACATATCCCTGTTGTCATGGGTGCCATGCCAAGAGCAGTTGGCGCGAGCTAGAGCCTGGCCTTTATTTCCATGTCTGGGACACTGGTTTACATTTTTTCATGGACGCCTCTAGACAAGGGCTCCAGTGATAAGGGGCAGTAAGGGGACTTGGCAACTGCTGCTGGTTAACATGTGGCTTTTTTTTTTTAATTTATAGTCATCTTTGAAATTCTTTCTCAAGTGCTTGGCTTTCATTTCCACTTAAGAATGAAACAGAAAATAAGGATTCTGCCTTTTGTTGTGTTTTTTTTTATGGCCAACACAGTTACCAGTCAGGAGCATTTGAAAACCAAGTTCCTTTTTATTTGCAATTGTATTTCATTCCTCTATGAGCTGCTTATAACTTTGCACTTTGACACTTTGGTGCTTCAACATAAAGTCTCTGTGCTAACCTCAGCATTATGTATGCGTTCAAGCATCCACAAAGTCCAGTTCTGGATCAGGTCATGGTGGTATGACTAGTAGGGCAGTTCAGGTCATGGAGTTAGACTTTGTTGTTTTTTATACATTGTTTACAATGCATCATGACTTTTTTTCAAATTTACAAATTATCTGGCTGGATTTCAAGTTGGCTAATTGGACAGAGACAAAGAGTACAGATAAGAGGGAATATTGTACATGGGGGTGAGGTCATTAGTGAAGCCCATCAGGCTCTTTGCCTGGGACATTACTTTTTCTCAATTATATTCAGGACATTGTTTCTGATATAAAGCTGTGAAAATTACATGTATTTATGTTTATTTGCTTAGCATACATTTTTTTCCAAAGCAGTACACAAAAGAGGCTGACATATTTGAGTAAACATCAGTCTAGGAGACTGTTTGGGAACAATTTGATCACCGAAATCTCAGAATAAAATGCCAGGTTGTTACAATTCCACAGCTAATACCGGTTAGACAGAAATTCACCAAACAAGAGAGTCTTCAAACACATTGAGGGAGTCAGAATTTTTAATAGAGGTGAGCAATTCTTTCCACCATCAGGAACCACACAGTAGAGTTTCACGTAGAGGTGCCATCACCAGAATACTTTCATCGGCAAAACTGAGTGGTTGAGAAGGAGATTAGGACCCCAGGGTACCTTGGCTGGGTACTAATGCATTGACTACTCTGTAGGCAAGCATCAAGGATTTGAAACTAATATGTGCCGCTACAGGGAGCCAATGTAGTGATCTCAAGAAAGGACTGATGACCAGTACCTGCCTCGACTGGTTGAACACCAGACTTGCTGACACATGCTGGTACTCCTACCAGCAGAGAGTTGCAGTAGTCCAGGTGTGAAGGACCAAAGCCTGGACCAGGAGTTGTGCTGCCTACTCTGTCAGATAAGAGTGAATCTGTATGACTGAGAGAATGTCAGTAAAGGAGAGCTGGCTATTGATCACCACCTGAAGGTTGCGTACACACTTGGTGGGTGTTGGTGATAATAAGCCAAGCTGAACAGAGGTTGGGTACTAAACAGACAGACAGGGTGGGAGAACAAGAAGGTCATTTTGGCCAGGTTGAGCTGGAGGAGGTGTTCCTTCACCCTGGTTGCAATATCAGTAAGATAAGCAAAGATTCTAACTGAAACCATGTGGTTCCCTGGAGGGATTGACAGGTAAATTGCATATCATCGGCATAGCACTGATAGGAGAAACCATGGGACTGGATGATAGGACCTAGTGAAGTGGTGAATAGAGATAAGAGGAGGGTCCCCAACACCAATCCTTGGGACACACCTCGGCAACTTTCAAAACAGGGAAAACACTTAGAAAATGAAAGTTAATGTAGAAAAGGGCATGCAAGCAAAAGGAACATTAATTATGAATACAACATGGCTGACACTGACCTACAGGGAGTAACCTCTGAAAAGGATTTAGGAGTTACAATGTTACAAAACAATACAGTTTATTTTTGTATACCCCAAAATCACACAGGAAGTGCCGCAATGGGCTTTAACAGGCCCTGCCTCTTGACAGCTCCCCAGCCTTGACTCTTTAAGAAGACAAGAAAAAACTCCCAAAAAAACGTAGTAGGGAAAAATGGAAGAAACCTTGGGAAAGGCAGTTCAAAGAGAGATTCCTTTCCAGGTAGGTTGGGCGTGCAGTGGGTGTCAAAAGAAGGGGGTCAATACAATACAATACACAGAACAGAACAAATTCTCAATAAAAAATAAAAATTGTTTAGAAGTACGGAGCAGAATTTAACAGTAGATGATATCACATAATAAGATTTGGATAATTTTAGACTCCTGGAGACCTCATCCATCAAGCTGCCTCCCCCATTTGGCCATTCCACGGCTGAAACAGTGTTGGGCCAGCCAATCCGATGAAAGGACCCCTCTTTCTCACGATTCCTGCAATCCTCCATCAGGGATGACTTTACCTTAGGCAGGCAAAACAACTTGGCAGGTGGGCCGTGGCACCAAGTGCCACATTTGAGTACCCGAGAAGAGAAACAGAATAGGTGAGGGTTAGTATCCAATTCTAACTATCATGTTACTTATGTTTTAGTGCTAATGACTAACAACAGAGATGCAGTATTTACAGTTAATCAGCAGCTCTAGTCAGGATACACTAAACTGAAGTAGTGAGTCTTCAGCCGGGATTTAAAAGCTGAGACCGAAGGGGCATCTCTTATAGTAGCAGGCAGACCATTCCACAGTTTAGGGGCCCTGTAACTAAAAGCTCGACCTCCCATTGTTATTTTATTAATCCTTGGAACCATAAGCAGACCAGCATCTTGAGATCTTAATGTGCGCTCTGGTTTGTAAGTCATGATAAGTTCAGACAAGTAAGCCAGACCTCAGCCATTTAATGCTTTATATGTTAAAAGAAGGATTTTGAAATCTGCCCTAAACTTAACTGGGAGCCAGTGTAAGGATTTAAGAACTGGAGTTATGTGTTCGTATTTTCTTGTTCTTGTAATAATTCTTGCAACCGCATTTTATATTAACTGGAGGCTGTATAAAGAACAGTTTGAACATCCAGTGAACACCGCATTGCAGTAGTCAATCCTACTAGAGATAAATGCATGAATTAATTTCTCAGAATCCTGTTTATTTAGAAAGCTCCTTAATTTCCTAACATTTTTAAGATGGAAGAAGCATGTTTTGGACAACTTTGTAATATGCGCTTTAAATGACATGCTAGAGTCAAAAATAACTCCTAGATTGCGGGCTGATTCAGTAAAATGAATTGGGATTCCAACTGAGTTAAATGATAACAAAATATTGTTATGATCAGCGTCATTCCCTCCAACAATTAACATCTCTGTTTTATCTGTATTTAAAGACAAGTAGTTCTCATTTATCCACTCCTTTAATTCGCTAACACAACTAATTAAAGACAACATCATAGAAACTTCATCTGATTTAAATGAAAGGTATAACTGGGTGTCATCTGCATACGAGTGAAAATTAACATTATGTTTCCTAATGATAGATCCCAGTGGAAGTATGTAAAGTGAAAACAGTAAAGGTCCCAGTACTGAGCCCTGCGGGACACCATATTGAACTTCTGTGTATAATGATGAAGTACTGTCAGCACATTTCTGTACATATTGGAATTGATTTGATAAATAAGAACTAAACCAAGTGAGCACGGTGCCTGTAAGCCCAACATCATTTTCTAGCATGTGTAGTAAAATAGAGTGGTCGATGGTGTCAAATGCTGCACTTAAGTCCAACAACATAATTACAATGGAGTTTCCTTCATCAGAGGATATCAGAATGTCGTTTACAACCCGCGTTAGTGCCGTTTCTGTACAATGACCAGTGCGAAAACCAGACTGGAATTTCTCAAATAAATTGTAATGCGTAAGTTGTGACTGAAGCTGATTGGTGACTACTTTTTCTAGTATTTTAGAGAGAAACGGTAGATTTGAAGTAGGCCTATAATTATTTAGTATGTGTGGGTCTAGGTCTGACTTTTTAAGTAATGGTTTAATGACTGACACTTTTAGTGTATCAGGTACTGTGCCATGCAATAATGAACTACTGATAATGTTTAGAATAGGCGCTGCAAGAACATTCATTGCAATTTTTACTAGTTTTGTTGGCACTGGATCTAGGGAACAAGTAGTGGGCTTCATTTTAGAAATTGAAGTTAAGACTTCCTGCTCAGTTACAGGATTAAAATTACTAAAGTGCTGAATGCAATGTGAGACAGGGTCTGCTAAGCCAGTATTTGGTTTGTAATGTGATGCAGAGATCTGGGATCTTATATTTTTAATTTTTTAATATCTGTTGGTATTTTGCACTGTTGATCTGAATTTCCATTTGTTAATTTAGCCACTGTTCTAAACAGTACCCGAGGATTTTTATTATTGTTATCTATTAATGTAGAATAGTATTCTGAGTGAGCTTTAAAGAGGGCTTTTTATATTTATTAACACTCTCTGTCCATGCAATTTGAAAGACATGTAGCTTTGTTGTTCTCCATCTGCGCTCCAGTTTTCGACACTCTAATTTAAGAGCTCAAGTGTTTTCATTAAACCAGGGAGAGTTTCTATGTGCTTTGATCACTTTTGTTTTAAGGGAAGCCACTGTGTCCAGAGCATCTCTCAAGGTCACATTAAAATGTGATGTTAGCTGATCTAAATTGTTTTCCACAATTACACTTGACTTACTCAAAGTATCTATAAATTTTGAAGCAGAATTACAATCTAGATGTCGCACTGTCTTTGTTTTAATCTGGGAGTGTGTTGACAAGGGCAGGACTAAATCAAATGTAATTAAGTAGTGATCGGAAATAACTTCATTTAATGGAGTGATATTTAAATCTTGAATTTCAACTTTGTAAGTTATAATTAAATCTAATGTGTGGTTATGATTATGAGTTGGACCTTTGGCAATCTGACAAAATCCTACTGAATTTAACAAATAAGTAAAACATTTGCTAAAAGTGTCAGTTTCCACATCAATGTGTACATTAAAATCCCCCATCAGTACTACGTGATCATAATTTATAGCCAAATCAGATAGAAGGTTACTAAATTCAGTCATGAACAATGAATACGGCCCTGGTGGTCTGTAGACTAGCACTATAATTGTGTTGGAATCTGTTTTAATATTTAAAATGAATGCCTCAAAGGATGTAAAGTTGCCTAAATTTTTAGAAGTGATTTGCATTTTGTTACAATGAATTATTCCAAGGCCTCCTCCTCGACCAAAATCTCTAGACTTATGAAAGAACAAGTAGCCATCTGGTGACACCTCAGCTAGGGGGACAGTGTCACATTTACTAAGCCAGGTTTCAGTGAGAAGACACAGATCAGATTTTGTACTTAATATGATATAATTTACCAAAACAGCTTTAGTGCCAAGAGAGCGATTGTTCAATAAGCAGCATTTAAAAGTGCATGGTTCTTTCTGAAGTGCTGATATATTTTTTGTTTTAATTTGAAGTAAATTTCTATTACAGATGCCCCTAGAGGAGGGCCTGGTTTTATCCCTTGGTCTAATTATACACCTTATTTTTTGGTTATCGATTAATTTAAGGTTTGTATCAAGACTAAATTTACTGGATGCCCCATGACAAGGATTATGGGTAACAGCTTCAGGAAAGTAACAGGTGGGATAAACAACAGCCTGTGATTTAAGATCACATGACTGCGGCCTGGGTGGTGCTCTAATCAGTCAATCAGGCAGTTTTGCTGCCATATTTTGGGATAATACGTAAGATCCCCTCCAGTTAGGATGAAGACCATCTCTTCTGAAAAATCCAGGCCTTTCCCAAAAATCATCCCAATTGTTCACAAATGCTATGCTTTTGTTTGTAAACCAGGTTTCTAGCCAGCAGTGAAGGGAATGCAATCTGCTGTAAATCACATCCCCTCTATGTAATCTTGGTAAGGGGCCAGATACAACTAAATTCCAACATTTTCTAGACAATTTTCTAGACAATATGTAGGAGCAATTCAAATGAAAAATAAAATGATTATATTGTAAAAGATGTTGAATGTAAACCAAGTTTAGATTGTTTAATTCACTGGTGAGGCCATACCCGGAGTACCATGTGCAGTTTTATGCACAATGCTACAAAAAAGAAATGAAAGCACTTGAGGCAGTGCAGAAAAAGAGCTACCAAGTGCATCCTGGAATGTTTGCCCTACTTTGATAGGCTGAGGGTGTTACGAGACACAACATCTGTGAGGACTGTTGTGAGATATGAGAAAATAACCAGGAGATGTGAGAACGATACAAGGATCAAAGTAATAATAAACAGTCCAGATCAGAGCCAAAAGAGACAAAATGATTAGACAAACTAAATAAGAATCGGGGGCTAAAGGCATAAAATTCAAAAACTGAAATGAAACCTGACACAAGGGCCTATTTGTTCAAGAAGCCAACCATTGCTAAAGATTCTGAACTTTATCCAACTGATGGATAGTCCACAGTGGAACAGCCACCATATTTATGCCAACACGTCCTGAAGTGTAAAGGATTTGATTATTGTGGTCACATGATATAAACAAAGAATGAGACATAACAGAAACTAAACTAAACTTTATCAAAATAAATCAAAACAGTCAGAAAAACCTTAAAAACAATCTCTACAACTTAAAAAAAGAACTCAAAATTCATACATAAAAAATGTGCTTCTTTTTATACAGGGATCTAAACCTTTTTAGTTTTCGAACAGAGAAGGCTACATGGGGGTCCTAATCCAGGTCTTCAAAAGACTGTGAGGTGCAGTAACATTGTTCCCGCAGAAGTTTTTTCATTTTAATGCTGATTCGTGTGCATTTAAGACTGAAGCCAGGAAGCACCACTTTGCAGAAAGAGTTGTGGGAAGCTGGAACAAACTACTTAGCGGCTTTCAGGTGTCTGGATGAGACACTGGGACAGCTTAGCTGTTAGCTGAGTGCAATCGGCTGAATGGTCTCATCAAACTTTTTACGTTCCTGACATTCTCTGTTGTAATTCCAGCAGTAGATGGTACCTCCCATATCTTTTATTCCTTGTTAACATGGCTTGCACATACAGTATGATAACGCCACAGAATTAGCAGAAAATTCTAAAGTCTTAGATCATACAGTATATGTTACATTATATGTGCCCTGCAGACAATGTTCAAAGAAAAAAGACGTGAACTACTTTGCAGAAACTTTACAATTGTTCATAATGGCTGCCATGTTGCAGATTGACAAATAATTTTAAATATATTCATTCCTAGTTGCTGCATCAATTGTTTTGTACCCGAGAGCAGGATTTTTCACTTTAAACTCCTTTTGCAGAGTGTGTACTTGCTGTCATGAGTGGGGGTGCGCTTTGCAATCACAAGACATCTAATTGGTGACATCTTGTTTACTGAACTGGACTGATTTAACTAGTGATTAAAAACATGCACAGTGTAAGGTTTGTATACGTTATGCACTGATAAATGAATGTTATCTGTAAGTTGGGGCACCTAAATGGGAGTTGATGTATGGTGTAAAAAAACACCAAACAAAGGAAAATGTTCGGGGATCCACCCCGTAAACTTGAAAAAGGTTGGGTAGGTTGATAGGTCTTTACAGACTTAAGCTCAAAACAGAACTGAAGTGAATGAAAAAATGGATGCCATATATAGCTGGTAGACTGGAAGTGACACAATGAGAAGGTGGAATTCTGGGAAGTGGAAATGACATCAGGTGGAGGTGGGATCTTGAGGACCATTGGGATTATACACGTGTTCGAGCCCATAAACTGTCTCCCAAGCACACATGTGTGACAATGGAAATGTGGAAATGTGAAATATTTGGTTGATCAAAATGATTTGCTAAACTTCCTGTCTAAGAAGATTGCCATTTCTCTGTTTTTTAGATGACTAAGTTTGTAGTTTGGAGGGATTAGGAAATCTTGTACAATGAAATGGAAGTTGCTAGCTTCCGAAATTTTAGTGGTCAACAATGAGCTCTCTATAAAATATTCAATCATTAATTTTGAGTAACCACCAGCTATTTATTTTTCTGTTCTGGGGCCTCACTGTCTTCTAATAATTTTGCCACACGTTCCCCTCAGTCTTCAGTCTCCCATCACTCTGTTCTTTCAGTTTTATCACTCTGCACCAAAACCTCCCATCTACACTAACAAAGAAAATGATTAGGAACACGTGTACACCTGCTTATCCATGCAATTATCAAATCAGCCAATCATGTGGCAGCAGTACAATGCATAAAATCAGGTCAAGAGCTTCATTTAATATTCATACCACCAAAGTGTGATCTTGTTGCATGAATGTTGGTGACAGATGGGACTGGTTTGTGTATTTCTTTAACTACTGATCTTCTGGGATTTTAACATTCAACAAAGTTTACCCAGAATGCAGTGAGCAGCAGTTCTGTGAACAGAAACACGTTTTTTTTATGAGTTCAGTCAGAGGGGAATGGCCAGACTGGTTCAAGTTAACAAAAAGGCTACCATAACTCAGATAACCACTCTGTAAAATTGTGGTGAGCAGAAAAGTATCTCAGAAAGCACAACTACAAAGTTGAACCTTGAGGCAGATGTACTACAACAGCAGAAGACCACTTTGGATTCCTCTCCTGTCTGCCAAGAACAGAAAACTGTGGCTGCAGTAGGCATGGGCCCATCAAAGCTGGACAGCTGAACACTGGATAAGCATAGCCTGTGTGGCTGATAGAGAGTGTTATAACCCGATACACAGACGCAGGAGGCACAAGTCCAAGCACATGTGAGGTTTATTTACAATTTCAGTGTCCCAGCAAGCACAAACACAACTTTACTTTACTTTCTTTCCCTCTTCTTTATTTTTCTCTCTTTCTTTTCTTTTCTTCTCTTTCTTCTCCACTCTCCTTGGCAAGTTTCATCCTCCTCCTCCAGACTCTGGCTCACCGAATAGTGTCTGCAGGCCCCTTATATAAGCCACCCGGAAGTGCCCCAGGTGCTCAGTGATGAACTTCCAGCAGCACTTCTGGATGCGGTGGAAGTGCTGTGCTCCAGGGCTCAGCATCTGCTGCAGCACCTCCTGCTGGCACCCACGGACCCCAACAGTGCTGTATCAAACTGCATCTCCCATGGAGCCCTGCGGGAGCCTGAGGCACAGCTATCATCGACGGTGGGGAGGTAATGTTCCAGCTACATCTCCTCCCCTGCTCCTTCCGGTGTGGAGGCGTCCACGACACCTGATATGATGAATCTTGATTTCTGCTGAGGGACACAGATGGTAGGGTGAGAATTTGGCACCAATAACATGAATTCATGCACCTAACCTGCTTTGTGTCAACAGTCCAGACTGATGGTGGTGGTCCAATAGGAAATGTTTTCTTGGCACACTTTGGTTCAATTAATAGAAATCAATCATAGCTTTATTGCCATGGCATATTTGAGAATTGTTGCTGATCATATGCATCCCGTCACAGCCACAATTTACTCATTTTCTAATGACGGCTTCCATTATGATAATGCATCATGGCACAAAGGAAATGCCTTTTCATGAACATAACAATAAGTTCAGTTCTTTTCAATGCCCTTTCCACTCACCGGATCTGAATTTAAAAGGACATCTTTGGGATATGGTAGAACAGTACATTCACAGCATGAAGGAGCAGCTGACAAACTGTCAGAAATTGCAGGCCCTACCCTGTATTAGTATATTGCTCCTAATAATTTCTTTAGTGCATGAATTTTGTAGTAGTTTACCACGATTGTGTCCTGAGGCCCTGTCACTCGGCCATTGTGTCCTGAACTCCTATCATTCTATTGTAGTAGTTTTACTGCTCTGTGCTTGCATCAAGACTTCATTCTCATAGTTAGATGGCACTTCTTCCTCTGTCCCAAGATTCTAAATCACTGTATTCTAGTAGTTTGATCCCTCTACCCCTCAGGCAGGAGTCCCCGTCACTTTTGTCTAGTTGTTATCGCCCTCTGCTCCCTTTGCACTGAGTCATCACCTTTATCTTATATAAAAGCCCCTCTGCCCACTCTGTTCCCAAGACTCCAAGACAGTAATATGCTAGATTCCCCAGTCTGCCTCTTCCTTAATACTCCATCCTACTTCCTTCTGTCATGAGCCTCCTGTCCCTTTACTCCTGGTGTTATAGCACTCTGTCCTGGGCTTGAGGCACTTTATTCTAACTTCTTATAGTCTTCTGCTCTTGTGCCCTCAAGTCTCTTGTCACATTGTTCTACTCCTCTTCCCACAATGACCTGTGTCCACTTCACTTTATTGTACTTTTAATGCTTCTTTATTCCCTCTTGCCCTGATTGTCCCTTCACTTTATTCTAATAGTTTTATTCTTCTACCCAAGGCCTTTCTCATTTAATTCTGATTGCTCTACTCTTATCTAGCTTCTTGTCTTCAACCTCTCATAATTTTATTCCAGTAGTTTTGCCATACTGCCCATTCTTCCTTGAGCCCCTGCCATAGTATTGTAGTAATTTTATGACTTTTTGTCTCCTCACCTCATCTCAAACATTCCCTCACTTTATTCTAGTTGTTTTCTCCTCTCATCCTGTTCCAAACTCTGGTAGTTTCCCTCTCTACCCCTCCATCCTGACGCACCCTCTCACACTTTATTTTACTTCTTATGCTCATCTTCTCCTCTACCCTAAGCCTTGTCATTGCACTGGCTTTACTCCTCCTCCCATACCATCCTCAAGTTGTCATTGTGCTCTGGTGGCTTTCTTGCTCTTCACCAGCTTCCTGCTACTTTATTCTAGTTGTTATCTGACAAGTACTCTTTGCCTTCATTCTACATGTTGTACTCCTCTTACCCCTCTGTGTTTAACCTCCTTGTCTCTTCTACTGATAATACTGCTTATGGCTCAGGCCCATCACCAGCAGATGATACTCGTTTATCATCATTAGAAGTCTTTCCTTCACATGCCTTTCTCATGATGCATCTACTCAAACTGCAGATGTTTTATGAACCATGGCAGGACGTTGGTGAAAATTCCCCAACACATGCGCACAATATGTGGGAGATCATCCTTCATATCTTTCACTTCACTATATGCCACTGCAACTTTAAATAACTGATGAGGAAGTGGTGATGGCAGTGGACAGCAGGTCACGTGAGTGGACAGCAAAAGCTCCACTGCTGCGTGGATGGAGGCATTTGTCACTCATGCCGAGATCTTTTGCAGCAATGGTATAAGTACTACAAGTGCTACCCAGGATGTGTTTGAGTGGAACTGTTAGTAGTAGATTAGTGAGGAGACAAAAATCAAACCAAACATTTTCACAAGTCATGGTAAAAATGATACAAATTGGAGCCTTGCTTAACAGGGTCTGGAATTGTTTTGTTGGGCAGAGGAAGTAAAGCCGGAGTTGCACAACACCACAGTGAGAAGCACAAAGCAGGCCCCATGACCCCCTGTAGAGCCCTTCTGCTTTTTCCAAAATGTTCTCGGCAGCTTGCCTGTAGACCTAGCTCTTTCGTAATAATCTCAACTTGGCTCAGAAGTGGCAACATTTGTTTTAATGAAGTTTCTGTACCTCTCTGGGAGGACACGAATCCAACCTGATCACATTGCCACTGTCACAGGTTCTCTGGAGAGCCAGTTCTGCTGACCTGCTGGATTCTGCCCCTAAAGGACTTTAGAAACCTCTAAGGTGCTGCCTGCTTATGTGAAGCCTCTGTGCATTTCTGCCACTGGGAAGTAGGGCAGGGATTTTCAAAAGTGGCACAGCCATGAGTAAGCACAACAGTAAAGTATGTTCTCTCCTTAATCGAAAAAAAAAATTGTGATCTTTGAAGAACCTTAAATCATGACACTGACAGGGGGCAGCAGAACAGTGGATTGTGAGTCTTGCATGGCACAACAGTGGGCAGCTGGAAAGTGACGTGTGACATTTGAAGTATAGCCAGACAACAACTTTTGACCCTTGGATAACAGTGGGTAGAAGAATGATTACTTTTGTCCCTTGCATGGCTATGGGACATTAAAGTGTGACCAGTGCAGTAAAGCAATAATATCTGACCATTTCATTGCAGCAGGCAGCTAGATATTGTGCTTGGAAGTAGAAAAGTGACCACTACAGAGTTTCACAGAAGTGGCATGTGAGCCTTGAATTACAGTATTTGGTTGACCTGGGTATTTTACTACAGATGCTGCCACAATGTGAGACAGACAGACATTAAAGCAGGAAAATACCAGCCTGTGCTGTAGATGTTGACTAAAAAGGGTCAAATGCTTACTATATTGTTGGACTGCACCTGCCGTGAGTCGGGCATAGTGGGATGGTGCCATTCATACCTACAGACAAGATGTGTCACAGGGAGACTTAGCCATCCATGCGACAGCAGATGTGCTTGCTTTGGACAGCTCCAAAAGAGCTTTGTTTTGCAACACATCTGTCAAGCTCAAACTGGCAGCATCAAGAGACTGTGAAAGTATACAGAGACCATGGTGGAAATGTAAACAGCAGCTAGGAGAAAGGTCAGACTGCTGTCCTCCCCATCAGCCCCCTGCAGTGACAAACCAGAGAGCGAGCCAACAAGGGCTGTACTGTACTTCTGTACACTACCCAAAACTTGGCTGGTATGCTCACTGTGACTTCACCTTCTTCTTGTTTGTGCTACTCCCCCACGATCTGCACTTCCAGACCCCGTCTAGTTATTATTGTTTTTATTAAACAACAAGCTGAAGTATAAACGAGGAACCCCTGGTAGTACCCTTATGCCGGATTTGCTGTACTTCACTCTTACATGCTAATAATAGGAAGGGTAGCACCTCAGTCTTAGGCCTCTCTGCCAGTTCCTTTAAGTAACAGTTCAGTATTTTGCATTCAAGACTGCCACCTGCAGGAGCAAATAAGAAATGCAGTGAACTCTCCACACTAGGAACAGTTGATGAAGGTTATCTGTTCAACATCTATTGAACAAAAGGAAGGCAGTACCTGTGCCAAAGCAGAGCAACCTTGTACTGTCACAAAGGAGAACAATGAGGGGTTGAATGTAAGCCCACTTTGACGTGCTGATAATTTTATGGGTCTCAGAAAGAAACTCAAGCCTTGTACAGTGCCTTCATAGATTATTTGGACTCCTTAACTTTCTTCACATTTTGCAATGCTGCAGCATTGTACTAAAAAATCATTTAAGTTCATTTTTCCCCACATCATGCCACACTCAGTTCTCTGAGAATGACAGCGAAAACAGGATTTTATACATTTTTAACAGTTATTTATCCTCTCCTGCTAAATGAATCTTTGATGACCCATTTAAAGGTTTTTGTATACTGTTTCATTCCTAATGTATATGGAACTCTAGTTTATATAATGCAGCTTGTCTGAAGAAGGTGCTTGAGCTGCCTCAAAAGATAGAATGTTGTAATCTGTTTAGTCAGCCAGTAAAAGTTGCCATTTTGCTTCACGTCTTATTCCATCAATAATGGCAAACATGGTACATCACCCCACTACTGAAAATGCATTAAAAATAAAAACTGAAATATCCCATTAGCACAAGTATTCACACCTTTAACTCAATACTTGGTTGAAGAAGCAATTCCAGCTTGGACTCTTCTTGGATGACATGACAGGCTTCACACACCTGGATTTGGGGATTTTCTGTCATTCTTCTCTGCAGATCCTCATACTGTAAGTCCTGTCCAGTTGGATGGAGACCAGCAGTTGACAGTTATTTTCCAGTCTCTCCAGACATGTATGATTGGGTTCAAGTCTGGGCCCTGGCTGGGCAAACTCATGGACATTCCCACAGCTGTTTCTGAGCCACTCCTGTGTTGTCGTTGCTTTCTGCTTAGGGTCATTGTCTTGTTGGAACATTAACTATTGGCCCAGTCTGAGGACCAGAGCACTTTGCAGAAGGGTTTCATTAAATATTGTATATCTCTGTACATTGTTCCATTCAGCTTTCCCTCAACCCTGTCATGTCACCCAGCCTCTATGTTGAAAAACAACATCACAGCATGGTGCTGTTACCACCATGCTTCACTGCTGGAATGGTACTGCACAAGTGATGAGCTGTGCCTGGCTTTCTCCAGACATGATATGATTCAGACCAGAGAATCTTGTTTCTTGCAGTCTGAGAGTCATTTAGGTTCTGTCTGGTCACTGTGTCATAAAGCCCAGATTAGATGAGTGTTGCAGTGGTGGTTGTCCTTCTACATGTTTCTCATATCTGTTCAGCCAGAGTGACAATCTGGTTTTTGGTCACATCTCTTATCATACCTCTTTTTCCCACAATTACTCAGGTTGGCTGGGTGGCCAGCTCTATGAAGGGATGTGGTTGTTCCAGAATTCTTCTATTTGCAAATTGTTAAGGCCACTTGAGAACCTTCAGTGTGGTGGAATGTTTTGTAGTTTTTCCCAAATCTGTATCTCGAGACAATTCTGTCTCTAAGCTGTACAGGCAATTTCTTCAGCTTCATGGCTTGGTTTTTGCTGTGACACAAATTGTCAGCTGTGGACCTTCAATATACAGGTGTGTGCCTTTTCTATGTGCTATATATATATATATATATATATATAGTTAGGTCCATTAATATTTGGACAGAGACAACTTTTTTCTAATTTTGGTTCTGTACATTACCACAATGAATTTTAAATGAAACAACTCAGATGCAGTTGAAGTGCAGACTTTCAGCTTTAATTCAGTGGGGTGAACAAAACGATTGCATAAAAATGTGAGGCAACTAAAGCATTTTTGAACACAATCCCTTCATTTCAGGGGCTCAAAAGTAATTGGACAAATTAAATAACTGGAAATAAAATGTTCATTTCTAATACTTGGTTGAACACCCTTTGCTGGCAATGACAGCCTGAAGTCTTGAACTCATGGACATCACCAGATGCTGGGTTTCCTCCTTTTTAATGCTCTGCCAGGCCTTTACTGCAGCGGCTTTCAGTTGCTGTTTGTTTGTGGGCCTTTCTGTCTGAAGTTTAGTCTTCAACAAGTGAAATGCATGCTCAATTGGGTTAAGATCAGGTGACTGACTTGGCCATTCAAGAATTTTCCACTTCTTTGCTTTAATAAACTCCTGGGTTGCTTTGGCTGTATGTTTTGGGTCATTGTCCATCTGCATCATGAAATGCCGCCCAATCAATTTGACTGCATTTAGCTGGATTTGAGCAGACAGTATGTCTCTGAACACCTCAGAATTCATTCGGCTGCTTCTGTCCTGTGTCACATCACCAATAAACACAAGTGTCCCAGTGCCACTGGCAGCCATGCACGCCCAAGCCATCACACTGCCACCACCGTGTTTTACAGATGATGTGGTATGCTTTGGATAATGAGCTGTTCCACGCCTTCTCCATACATTTTTCTTGTCATCATTCTGGTAGAGGTTGATCTTGGTTTCATCTGTCCAAAGAATGTTTTTCCAGAACTGTGCTGGCTTTTTTAGATGTTCTTTAGCAAAGTCTAATCTAGCCTTTCCATTCTTGAGCTTATGAGTGTCTTGCACCTTGCAGTGAACCCTCTGTATTTACTTTCATACAGTCTTCTCTTTATGGTAGACTTGGATATCGATACGCCTACCCCCTGGAGAGTGTTGTTCACTTGGTTGGCTGTTGTGAAGGGGTTTCTCTTCACCATGGAAATGATTCTGCGATCATCCACCACTGCTGTCTTCCGTGGACGTCCAGGTCTTTTTGCATTGCTGACTTCACCAGTGCTTGCTTTCTTTCTCAGGATGTACCAAACTGTAGATTTTGCCACTCATAATATTGTAGCAATTTCTCGGATGGTATTCTTCTGTTTTCGCAGCATAAGGATGGCTTCTTTCACCTGCATGGAGAGCTCCTTTGACCGCATGTTGTCTGTTCACAGCAAAATCTTCCACATGCAAGCACCACACCTCAAATCAACTCCAGGCCTTTTATCTGCTTAATTGATAATGACATAACGACGGACTTGCCCACACCTGCCCATGAAATAGCCTTTGAGTCAATTGTCCAATTACTTTTGAGTCCCCTGAAATGAAGGGATTGTGTTAAAAATGCTTTAGTTTGCTCACATTTTTATGCAATCGTTTTGTTCACCCCACTGAATTAAAGCTGATTTCTGATCTTCAACTGCATCTGAGTTGTTTCATTTAAAATTCATTGTGGTAATGTACAGAACCAAAATTAGAAAAAAGTGGTCTCTGTCCAAATATTTATGGACCTAACTGTATGCTGCAGGGGTGTCCTGGTCAGGCATGGGCCCCGGCCATCCGTCATAATATATATACACTAGCTGTGTAAGCCCGTGCTGTAAAAAGCCCAGGGTCCTAGAAACTATTGAAGTCGACAGAAAAAAAACTGAAATGTAGAGATGTCAGGTAATTGAAAGGAACTACTCTGGGCATCTCTTTCCTAGGAGGATTCGTTTTACCGACGTACCATTTTGCAATATGCTCGCCACACTTCTGTATTAGCTACTAAGTGAGTGACTCTTTCTTTGGAGGTTTCATTTTGCTGATGTGCTGGCCTCACTTGTGTATCCTCGGAGGTGGAGCCCTTACCCGACTCCACCTCTCACTTCCAGGCAGGACAGACAGACACACACACTTCCACGCGTAGACGTTTATATATAAGATAGTCTACCTAATCCTTTTTATTTTTTTGAGGCTTAACAATGTTGTAGCTAAATAAACTAATTCAGAAAGCATATTCTTCTCTTGCTCATTTGGATTTACTTTAATCTGACCTGGGGTTTTCACGCTACCCCTCCCAATCATCCTACACAGATTTACTTCAGCACAGCATACCTGTTTCAATGGAACTCACCTGTGCACACATATCTACCATCTCTCACCAAATCTCAGCACTGTTATTAACAGCGTAACTTGTTATAATAGTCGCGTAATCTGGAAAGAATGGAATAAGGGGAAAAAGAGGTGGTATTTGAGAAAGACTTAAAAAAATCTGGAATTCAACCTCCTTTTCCGAGTGTTACAAAGGGAAATGTTCAGTGGATGAACTTCAAGCGTGTGCACGCTTTCAGGCCGATTATAGAGATGTGTGGGTTATGACATTTACAGAAAGCTGCCTAAATGGAAATGATTCAAATGACCACTGAATAATTAATGGATTTGGTGCATCAGTTCGTTTGGATAAAGATTCAGCCATCATCGGTAAGTCTTTATATATGTATATTCACCCAAGAACAGTGGTAAGTGAGGCCATTAACACCATCTCCAGAGTAATACAGAGGTTTGAATCGCTGACTCTCAACTCTCCACCTTTTATTTTGGGAGACTTTAACTGGTGTGCACTGAACAAAACACTTTGTAATTTTTACCAATATGGCACTTGCCCTACTCAACAACCAAGTGCTTGATCAATGCTATGGGAACATCAAGGCACTTATGAATCGAGAGAAAAACTGCCACTGTTCATCAGATCATTACTGAGTCCAGCTTATTCCAATCTTTTTAAGAGAGAAAAGTCAGAAAGGAAACAAATTAAAATCTGATACGAGGACTCTTGAGCGCCTGCATGGCAGTTTTGAGTGCACTGACTGGTCAGAGTTTGGAAAATCCTGACGAAATGACAGATGTGTAACCTGTTATATACAGTTCTGTGAGGATGCCATAATACCTATGAAATCAGCTAAAATATACCCTAACAACAATCCATGGATTATCAGAGATCTAAAAAAACTGATAACCTGAAAAAACGGGGCATTTCAAAATGGAGCATTAACCAAACAGAAGGAAGTGAAACGTGAAATGAAGCCGGCAAAGCTGAAGTGTAAGGACAGGATAGAGAATGAACCGTGGACTGATAATCTGGGCTCTTTATGGAATGGCATGAAGATGATGGCTGGCATTCATACTAAAAGCAATAATCGAACTGAATAATTGAACTGGCAGGGGTCAAAACCGACTTGTCAGTTAACAAACTTGAATGAGTTTTATTCTAGATTTGAAGTACATGATTTTGCTCCAGAAGTAGGTCAGTAAAAGGACAGATTGAGGACAGGAGCCAGCCATTCTTTGACCAGAATGATGTCTGAAAGGTCCTTAAACAAACAAAAATCAAAAAAGCTTAAGTCCTGAAGGAATACGTGGCCATTTGCAGCTCAGAGGAGCGCTCTCCAATACTCCACTCCATATCTGAAATGTCCTTGGATTTACAGCAAGTGCCCAGCCTATGGAAACAGGCAACTGTTACTCCATTGGCAAAAACTGCACACCCCAAAGTATTAATTACCTTTAGAGCAGTGCCGTTAACTTCTCATATCATGAAATCCAATGAGAAGTTAATTAAGAAACAACTACTTAACAAAACTGAAGCTCTTCTGGACCCTCACCAATCTGCATACAGAGCAAAGAGGAGTGTGGAGCATGCTGCAGCAACACTTTTGAATTTATTGTATGAGCACTTGGAGGGATCTAAAAACCACACAAGATTGCTGTTTATAGACAGCCACACATTTTAGTTGAGAAACTGACTGATCAATTCTGTTTGGACCCTAACTTGGTGGGGTGGTGTAGTCAAAGGTTTTAAGTGTGCCACTGTGATATGTAAGGGTTATTCATGCACGTTATTTTATGGTAGTGAAGGTCTGTGATACGGTTTGCATATTTGTAACGGGTAATCTACAAAGGGAGAAAATGAATCACATATCTAAAAATATTTTTTTTTTCCTAAGCATTCAACAACCTACTAGGTGTCATCATCAGAGGAAAAAAATTACACATACAGGAATCAAAGGCAATATATAGCAAATGAAAGGGTGGGGTGCAAGGCGGGGGGGGGTGTTAATTAGGTGGGGTTCAGTGGGTGTTGGTCATAAAGTCTTTTTTGTTATTTAGGTATAAGCCTGGATATGCTGGGTTCGTCTCAATATATCTGTTAATGGCATTTTCATTTGAAAGCCGTGATTGTGGCACTTGTAGTATTAGCCCTGAATTTTACTTGCACCGTGTCCCAGTTAAACGTGTGTCCGGTTGAACTTGCATTGTGTATATCAGAGATCATGGGTCGTTCCTTCTGACAGTGTTGCAATGTTCCTATATACATATCCCACATACAGTATTCTGCTGGGCATGAACTGCATGGCTTACTGTATACAGTGTTCCATGTCTTGGATTCAGATTTCATGTCTTTGGCATTATAAAGACCAGTCCACAGACTTTTTGCAGGTTTATTGGCTATTTTGATGCCTGATTTGGAGAGGATGCACTGTGTACTTTCCATGCAAGAGTGAGAATCAGTGACAGTAACTCTGACAGCCTAAGTACATCACCAAGGTTGCTGTCTATCTCCCTTTTGTTATGTATGTTATATACAAATGACTGCAGGAGTTCACACAAGGATAGACATATCCTGAAATTTGCAGATGACTCTGTCATTGTGATCACTCCAATTTATAACTTAATATTTCTAAGACAAAAGATATGGTGGTATATTTCAGGTGCTTCCCAACATTCACTGTCTCAACTTTAATTAAAGGGGCGACAGTGGAGATGGTAGAGGAATACAAATATCTGGGAACAATCATTGATAACAAACTAAGTTTTGATCTTAACACAGCGCAAATTAATGAAAAGGGGCAGTCAGGACTTTTCTTACTTAGGAAGCTAAATTGTTTTAAAGTGGACAGAACCATAATGGCACTTTTTTATATGTACTTTATTGAATCCATTGTTATGTTTGCTTTTATCTGTTGATTTGGCAACATCAGCATTAAGAATATATATAATCTTAACCACATTATAAAAATTAGCAGTAAAATGATTGGTTCCCAGCAGGCTCTATCACTGAAATGTTTTACAAACAGCCAATTTAATTCCGTCAGACAGTAGCCATCCTCTTTTGTCTGAATTCCAGCTGTTGCCATCAGGCTGCAGATTTAGTTTTCCAAAAGTAAACAGCAACAGATTTAAGAACTCTTTTATTCCTAGAGCTATAAGCATTTTAAGTTCTGTTACTTATACTGAATGTTAAATTCTGCATTATTATTTTGTGTACTATTGAAAGTAATTATTCTTCTTTGTACTTATCTCAAGCATGTTTTTATGCAATAACATTGTTTATCAAATGTTGTGTCTTTGTTTATTTGTTGGATCTCTGTAGTAATGTCTTCTGTTTTTTCTACTTTTGCAAACAAGTTTCCCTCTGGAATAATAAAGTCTGGGTGGCGCGGTGGTGCAGTGGGTAGCGCTGCTGCCTCGCAGTTAGGAGACCCAAGTTCATTTCCTGGGTCCTCCCTGCGTGGAGTTTGCATGTTCTCCCCATGTCTGTGTGGGTTTCCTCTGGGTACTCCAGTTTACTCCCACAGTCGAAAGACATGCAGGTTAGGTGCATTGGTGATCCTAAATTGTCCCTAGTGTGTGCTTGGTGTGTGTGTGTGTGTGTGTGCGCGCCCTGCGGTGGGCTGGCACCATGCCCGAGGTTTGTTTCCTGCCTTGCGCCCTGTTTTGACTGGGATTGGCTCCAGCAGACCCCCGTGACCCCGTTGGATTATGGATGGATGGATAATAAAGTCTACCTAAACCCTAAACCTAACCTTTTCCACTTGACTCCTACAGTATACTCTGTCTCATCCCCATTATTGATACACCTGGTAAGTGGAGAATCATCTGAGAGTATGTGCTAGTGACATGACCTGGTGTTATACTTGTAGTCTGTGGTATACAGAGGGAAGAGAAAAGGAGACAGGAGTATTTGTTGTGATACTCCAGTTGTGCTAACATCCATATCAGTCCTTGGGTGTCAAACTACAGTCTGTCCAACAGATAGTCTGTTATTCAGGGCACCATCCACCTGCATACTGTATCTCTGAGCGTACCCCTTATGGCTGGATGATGGTACAGAAGGCACTGGAGAAATCAAAAGCATAATCCGCACAGTTCTGTCAGCTTTCTCCTGGTGAGAATAAGCCTTTTGGAGCAGATAGATAATTTTATCCCCCACTTTGTCCGATAGGTAAACTGCAGTAGGTCCAAGAGAACTCATATAGTCCAGGGCCGGTTTCTCAAAGGTTTTCATGATGTGAGATGTAAGTGCCAATGATCTGTAGTCATTTGGTGAAGAGGCACCTGCCTTCGTTGGAACAGGAACAATGCAGGATGTTTTCCAGCAGTGGCACTTTCTGAAGCCTTAGGGACAGACTGAACTCAGAGGACACCATGCAGTTGGTCAGCACAGGCCTTTTTCTCATTCAGGAGACCTTTTAGCTCCTTAGTAATCTAGGGCTTGTTATTTGGAAAGCAACACACTGTCTTTGTGGGTACCACTGTGCTGACACAGAAGGAAATATAGTCTTTGATGCAGTGACTCAATACTGTCCCCATGTGACTCACACATCATGTCCCAGTCTATCATTTGGAAGCAGTCTTTCAGAGCGATTTGAGTCTCCAGGCTCCACTTTCTCACTATTCTGATGGTAAAAGGTTGTGGTCTAATAACAGGCTTGTATCTGGGAATAAGATGATTCAGGTTGTGGTCAGATCTGCCCAAAAGAGCCAGTAGATTACACTTAAAGTTATCTTTAATCAGCTGGTCCAGCTTGTTATTTCCTTGAGTGGAACCAGTCACAAACTGATAGATTTTGTCATCATTCCTTCCAGAGTCACCACATGTTATAAAGGCATGGTCGAAGTGAGTCATCATTAAAGTTGTGGACAGAGGAATATAAACATTAATAAAGATGATGTAATTTATCTCCCTGGGCAAAATAACATTGACAAATTCCAACAGCCAGAAGTTCAATGTTTGAAGTACAAACTGTAGTTTTAACTGTAATCTACTCCTTTTTACACCATTCTTCACTCGCGCAGATGACCAATCCCCCTCATGTTTTTTTTCCACACCACACTGCCTGATGAAATCTGTCCAGCATTAGAAAAGTGTCAGGTATATCAGGTTTAACGTAAAGCACAAAATGCCACTCTATGTGTATGCTCCATGACCCGCTATAAGCGCAGACAGTTCATCCATCTTATTTGACAGAAATCGAACATTTCCCATTACAGTAGATGGCAGACCAGTTCTAAAACCTTTTCACTTTGCCTTTTTTATCATGCCAGCATGTCTCCCTGTCCGCCTAAGGACAAACAGCTACGGTAGTAAAGTGTAACTGAGCTACTTATGTGCTTGCGATTGCAGCGCAAGTAGCTGTTTATGGAAAAATTTAATACACTACACTTTAATTTTCTCAGTGTCTCTTACTGTCTCTTGTGCTGCAGACATAAGGCAACCTTTGAGTCCTCTTCACTGTATTATTCCAATAACCAGTCATAATAATTTCTAAGTTATGAATTTATTTCAAACTTATTTGAAACAACAGGTGCTACATAAAAGTTAATCCTGCAACTCCTGAGTTGACTTGACACCCCAGAATTTTCCTGCACCTACTCACCAGGGGCCTCATTCATAACGCTGTGCGTAGAATTCACACTAAAACATGGTGTATGGACAAAAGCGGAAATGTGCCTACACACAAAAAAATCCAGATGCATAACTCTGTGTGAACACTAACTTCCACGTTCTTCCGCTACATAAATCCCGGTCAGCTTGAAAAGTAACGGACGTGCATGCGCGTGCTGTCCCACCCCCAACTCCTCCCAGAATTACGCCTCTTTGAATATGTAGATCAATATAAATAGCCCTTAAGCTCAGCGTTCTGTGAAAAGGCAATGGAAAAAGCACGGGGGAAATAGAAGAATTTCAGCGAATACCAAGTAGAGGCAAAGAAAAACTTACTATTTGTTGGTTTAAACCACAGGTGTTGAACTCCGGTCCTGGAGGGCCGCAGTGGCTGCAGGTTTTCATTCTAACCATCTTCTTCATTAGTGACCAGTTTTTTGCTGCTAATTAACATCTTTTGCCTTAATTTTAATTAACTTGACTCAGGCCCGTTTGTTGTTTCTTTTTCCTTAATTAGCAGCAAAACAATAATGAGACACAAAACGAGCTGCCCACACGACCAGCTATCCACAGTATCTGAAAATAAAGAATGGTGAAGGTATCAGTAAGACTGATCTCTCAGATCACCAAAACATTTTGACTGTGTTCTTAGAAAAAAACAGAAAATCAACAATTTTGGAAATGTCTGCTGTGGCAGAATGAGAGCAGCAACAAGCCATGGAATTAATGAAAGAGTTTAATAAACAGCAAGAATCAGCTTCTCATTAAGAAACTGGTTGGAGTGAAATTGGCTGAAGTTTGAAGCCCCAGTTTAGCTGGTCATCTGTTGGCTCGTTTCACATCTCATTTCTGTTTGGCTGTCGTTTAATGAAGAAAGGAATCAATTCAGAGCACTGAATCCTTAAAAACAGGGCTATTAAAACAAAGAGCAAATTAGTTAATTAGCAGTGAAAACCGGTCACTGATTAGGAAAAGTGTTAGAATGAAAACCTGCAGCCACTGCGGCCCACCAGGCCTGGAGTTCAACACCCCTGGTTTAAACAGTGATATAATCAACAAAAGGAAGTTGATCAAGTGACAGAGTGGTGGAAAAACTCAAAAGTTCAAGTTTAGAAAGTCGCAAATTGGTCAGATATCAAAGTCGCCGTGAAAAGGCGAGTTGTAACCCACCGTCTGAGTGTCATATGGAAGTGTATTAGGGTACAAAGAAAAGAAAAACAAAATAGGGACACAGTTGAAAAAAATGTCCAAATGTCAACTTTAACCTCCAAATTTCCACTTTAATGATGTACTTTATTTTGTCAACGAAGTAGAATGTCATAAACTTCATCTTAAAATCGTTTAGTTTACTAGTTTCTCCGATCCCATCGTAACTAAAGTAGCATGTTAAATGCTTCTTTCTATGTGTTCTTTTATGTGCTCTATGTGTGTGAATTACTACGTGCTTCTTAAACAGACTTTCTCTTCTGCCAACAGGACACAGAATCCATGACATTCGTGATATTACAGCTCTCTGAACAATTTAAATATTAAGATGTATACTTGATATCATTTTCATAATGATAGGAATTAAAGCATCTATTAAACATGGGAACATGGTGGCGCAGTATTAGCAATGAGCTGGCGCCCTGTCTACAGATTGTTCCTGCCTCCTGCAAGATGCTTGCTGCGCCGTGCGTGACCTTTGATGAAATAATTTACTGCAGCAGTACAGTCTCTTTCAAACGTACTAACCTCCTCTTCCTGTCCTTCCTTTTCTTTCTCCAAGTAACCAAACTTATTTGTATAATGTAATAAACATGCTTTACTGCATTTCATCTTAAAAATGATATCAAGAGCTCCAAGAAGATAGCGCTTAGCACTTAGAAGCCAGTCGTCATTATCTATAAATACACGCTTTAGATAGATAGATAGATAGATAGATAGATAGATAGATAGATAGATAGATAGATAGATAGATAGATAGATAGATAGATAGATAGATAGATAGATAGATAGATAGATAGATAGATACTTTATTAATCCCAATGGGAAATCAATTCACTTTATAAAGTGACTCAGGTTGTGCAATATAATAACTGTAGTGCAAGTTTACAGTGAGGCGATTGTACTTATAAGTACAAACAGTTCTACCAGGAACAATTGATGGACTGATTGAGTGTGTTTATAGCACTTGGGATGAAACTGTTTCTGAACTGCAAGGTCCCTATAGGAAAGGCTCTGAAGCGTTTGCCTTATGGGAACAGTTCAATAGACTGCGCGCATGGCTGAGATAGCGTGTGCTAGATGCTGTATACCGATAATCCGATCAGCTGCTGTACAGCTGTGATTCCACACTCAGATACAGTGGGATAATTACTCAGAGGTGCACTGAGAATAACAACACTAAAGCTGTGATGGTATTTAGAATAGTTTGGCCATGCAGTGCACCATTATATGATTACGGGTTGATTAAAATGAGATACCTTAAACTAATAAACAATATGCGGTTAATTTCAGTGCATTTGATAAAGCAGTGTCAGGGATGTGAATCTAAAAACTAAAGGGAAACCACACAGGAACAATAGCACTACTTTGACGCTGGGTGACGCCAGTTTGCAAAACCGAGCAGAGAACTTGTGTACGCAAGGGATTGAGCTAGAGTGAAAATGTGCGTGGCTTGACATTGTGATATGAGCATGGAAACGGCCATACGCAACATTTTTGTGCGTATGCACCGTTTATACATGAGGCCGCAGGTCCCTTGCTGCCTGGTCTGCCTGGCTAACTGCCTGATCAATAATCCAACATTCACGACTCCATCCAAATTCACAGCCCGTTTGTAGTGCAGTCATGACAAAGCCGGCACCTGGGTTTACATGTATTGCAGTTCGTTGGTAAATTTAAAATCCATGTATACAATTTCTAGTGGCTACTATGAGTGACAAACCAAAAGCCAGATCATATCTACTTTTAATCAAGACTAGTAACTAGTAAATAAGTTCAGAGAGGAAAAAAAGAAAAACAGTGAGAAATGCAGAGCTTCTGTAAAAAGGCGTCCATAAGTATTTGTACTCCTCTAAAGTTCAGGTGAACATTGACTATGAAAGGTTTATCAAACTGGAAGGCAGCAAATAGACAAATACCTTGTGTTAGATGCATACTTGTTTTACTCAACAATGCTTAAGGAAGCTTCTCAAGAAAATGTATGCATGGCGTAAAATTCAGGGGCGTTTGAGGGTTTAGTTAACTGATATGAAAGTTGGTGCGTTTTACATTTTTTAGTTACTTAATCAAAGATTCAGTTAACAATTTTTTTTATTACGGTGATAATAAAATATCATTATATGTGTTAGTAGTGTACATTCAAAATATGCTTTTGAACAGTACATTAAAATGTCATTTAGTTAAAAACAGGGCACAGACAGGCCTGTGGAGGCTTTCATACACAGAAGATTCTGTGATAGAAGCCCGGACACAGACAGACACTGAGCCCAAAGCACATACATTTAATTCTCTTTGCCCTCTTACACCATGCAATGCACTTAAACAACCTCACTTTGCTCACAGTCCCTTCTTTTCTCTCTTCTTCTGCCGGCTCTACTCCTCTCCTCGCAAGCTCTGTCCTTTGCCTCCCGACTCCGGCTCCCTGAATGAAGTGAGGTGGCCCCTTTTATGTTGCACCCAGATGTGCTCCAGGTGCGCCCCGATGAACTTCCTGCAGCACTTCCTGGTGTGGCGGAAGTGCTGCATGGGCACCCAGAAGTACTCCAGGTGTATTTGGTTCCTCTTCCGACAGCACTTCCTGGTGTGGCAGAAGTGCTGCCATCCAGGGCTCTGGGATCGTCCAGACGCCCCCTGGCAGTGGCCACGGACCCCAATAGGGTTGACCTTCCAAGCTCCCAATCTGTGGCCATGATGTAGTTCAGGGGGGGCTGCCCTCTTGCACCCCTGGGAAGATATTGCCCCTCTCCTGGTCCTTCCCTTCTCCAGGCGTTCCGGTGGGGCAAGGTCCCCAGTCGTGTGCCACAATTCCAATGTAAGTCATGTTGATTGATGTGTTGTTAATAGTTGTGGTGATAGTCTGTGATTATTTGTAGCTTTTTTGTTTAATAACAAAAGAGATCTCAAAAAGATTAAAACCCCAGTAACCAACTGACAAGTATTCACCACTCAGTTAAATACCAGCTTATACTGTATGAACAATAAAATGAAATTGCCAAAAGAAAAATAACTAGAAAATGGACCATAATAGCATTACAATCAATATTACTCCATGAAAGAAAAGCATGTGAAATCATTTCTCCATCTATGTATTATCATTATTTAGAACACAGTGATTTATTAGCACTATATAATTAACTTGAGACTTGGAGAGGAACTGATTTATTGTATAACAGGGATAGCAAAGGTGACCCCTAATTAGTCACAAAATACACACAAAGAAAAGCGTCTCTGCAGACCAGACCTTAAGCTCTGGAGACCCTCCAGATTGATAGGGAAGTGGGCAGTTCCTTCCAGTGATTGGCAGGTGACCCTGCCTCTTGGAGGACCATCCACAAAAAAAATGGAACATAACACAGGCAACTTGTATGCATAGACAAAAAAAATAAATAAAGATGCATATAAACAACATAAAAAGAATCAAAAATGAATAAAAGAAACATCAAGCATGAATCTGAACCCAAACCAGGGGAGGAATCCTCGCTGAGACATGACAACCTCTTTCTATCTTTATATCACTTGGGGGACCAGCACCTCCATGAGTGATTAGTTAGTTAAGACACCATAACATCTGTCTGTTAGAATACAAACGAGCGGATAATGCAGCCATGAGGTAGTTTACACAGTGACTGACGTAACTGCTGTTAGTTCAGTCTCTGCTTCCTGAACCTGTAATGGTGTATTCTAATTGTTACAATAAGCAATTTAATTCATTTTCTATAATTCCAATTGTTTAAAGAAGAGGTCCTCTTGTACCCACTCAGTTTTCTGGGGTAGGGCATTTGGATTTGGAATTGTAATTGCGCAGCCCATGATGTCACCACAGCATTGATAGACGTAGATGTTCTGCACTTCCCAGTTGTCCAAGGTTGTGGATTTCTAAAATGATTCTTTTATTATTATTATTACCATGCTTATTTTAACTTCACCTGTTTGTTGTCTGGTACAAATCTTGTAATCGATATTTAACCCACTTCCTATTGTCCAAATGACTTGAAATTTTGAACACTTACTCACTTCCGATGACAATACATGAATCAATAACCAGTTTCACTAACTGATCAATTAATCCATGTTAATTAAGAAATGAAATTTTCATATGAAAAATAGTTAAAGATTTCAGCAATAGATGGCGCTAGTAACAGATAGAAATATTAAAGGAAGTGTTAAAATATTGATTACAAAACAAACCCAAGACTAAAAAGTTGAAAATAATATATTTATAAAATTATACTTTTTAAAAACCACACTTATATTAAGTTAAAAAGTGTACTAAAAAGTAAAAAATAAGTCTCTCATACATCACTCGTAAAATAAAAGCGTGGGCGCTTTTCATCAATCAACATTCAAAACATGCTTCTTAAAATCTTTTATTTTACGAGTGATGTATGAGAGACTTATTTTTTACTTTTTAGTACACTTTTTAACTTAATATAAGTGTGGTTTTTAAAAAGTATAATTTTATAAATATATTATTGCTTTGTGTTTTGTTTGGTACTTTTCCTGTGGGGTGACAATAGTTAGCTTTGAGTTCACTGTGAATGCTTTCTTGTGTTTTGGCTTTGGCTCTGTTGGTCTTTTGATCCTTTAGCATTTTGATTTACTGGCTTTTTGACTTTTGGCTTGGTTTATTGTTTTCCAAGTGCTGGTTTTTGAATTGAATTTGTCATTTCTGGATATATTTTTTGAGATTTTTGTTAACTTTTGCATTTGGTTTTTGTTGTTTAATCCCTTGTTCACTTTTGAATTTTGTTGTTTTTCTTTACACGAGGGCTGATTGAAAAGTAATGAGTAATGTCCCTGTTTCTCATTTGTGGAGGTACACGTGGGAATGCTGTGCAAGTGTTTGTGAATGGCATACATTGACATGTGTGAACCTGCAGTTTGGCCGCCATATTCTTCAGCGTTCTGTCACAGTGAGTGGAAGCACCTTGTACTTGTCATGATGGCAGATGATGAACACGTTCCTGTGAGAGTATGGCAGAGGTGTGTGAGTGAATTTTGCATTAAGCTTGAGAAGAGCTGTAATGAAACAGCAACTGAAAAAACTGAAAAAACAACAACATGGAAGGAAGTTCTCCTCAGATGATGAAGTGAAAAAAAACCACCAAGACTGCATCGTTAAAATTGATGTCGTAAAACAGTCCATTACTTGTCTTTGAATCATTTTTGAAATGCTATTTAAAAAATGTTTGAACTTGTGGAGTCACCCAATTCTGAATAAAAAAATCTGTCTCATTACTTTTCAATTAGCCCTCATATTTCTGCCATATTTAGAATTTAAAAATATGTTTAAAAACTTGTTGGTGTTAGTTTTTTGATTCTTTGTACCATTATTCCTTTTTATATTTTTGGGTATTTGTTGGACTGAATTTTCTTATTTTGAATGAATAGAATCTTTTGTTTGGATTAATTGTTGGTAAATACATTAAATGACAATGTCCTCTCCTTTTGCAGTTTGTGCATCAAATTACAGCAGTCAGTTAATCTAACTTAGTTGTAACAAATGCTACTGTGCTGGATAATATGGGGTGTCCCAGTCTCCCAATTTTTGTTCATTAATTTTCCTTTTGTGTGCCTCACCCAATGTCTATAAAATACCGTAAGGTGAGCATGTTTTATGAAAGTGCCTTTAAATATTGCAGCTTTTGAGAATTGTCCTACTTAACTTTGCAAATTAAACACACTGCCATTCCTTTCACCACAGTAAAATGTATTTGCTCTGCCAGTTATATTTAATCTGCTTTTTCTATCCTACTTCATCACCCTGAAATGGTGAAATGTGTCAAGTGAATTGCTTTAAAAGTACTCTAAATACTCAAATATTGACCCCAGGAGCCTTGAAGTGTATTGCAGGTAAAAAGGCTTCTCTTAATGCCATGAATGACATGTACAACACAAAAACAGTTTTAGTTGTTGCCTTGCAGCTCAAAAATATCACAGAAAGGGCCAGTTCTAATTTACAGAACTATGGTTTGGACAGACCAGCCCCAGCTCCAGACCAAAATGTTAAGGACCATCTAAAATACTGAATACTGTTATATAAAGTCTCTAAAAATCTGACAAGGAGTGACAAACTGGGGGGCTCAGCCTGGCTAAATCACTTCCTGGAAACAAACATGCTGTAATCCTGGGCCCAGTGTCCACTCGTGTGGACGAAAAAGGCACACTGGAAAGCAGACAGATAATATTTTCTCAATTCACTTTATTTATTCATTCGGAGTCGCAGTAAGTAGAGATTCAAAAGAGTATAACTTATTGCCGCAAAGCTCAATTGAACCCTGATTAAAAGCCAGGAGGGGTTTTTTATACTTCAGCATCTCATGATTAATAAGACAGAAAGAACATCCTTATCAAAACAGTAAAGTTAAACAATATGTCTGTTGAGCTAAGCATTATCTGTGTTTTGGAAGCTGAGCACAGGAGAGACGCCTTTGCATAAACCACATGTACTTTCTGCAGCCTTGTGACCTTGTCCCTGAAACATTCACTCTGAGAAAGGGAAAAACAAGAAACAGCTTACATTTTATTCATGTGGACACTATTTCTCCTGAAACCTGGAATAACATATTTTTGTTAGTTCATAAGCCAAAGCGTCTCTCACTGGCAAGTTACAAAATAGTTATTATAAATATTCTAATTTACTAAACACACAAAATACATGGTGCTGAGGAGAACATTCTTCTTCTACATTCCCCCCTTTTTGAACCAACAAAAATATGGGTGACATAGGAGTAACAAGGGAGAGAGTAGGAGAAGGGGAAGGAGTGGAAGGAAAGGAGGAAGAAATGGGAAGCATGCATTCTTCGTGTAACATATAAGCCTTGGCCACGGAGGCAGTGAAATACTGGGACACAATATATCTAATTAGGGGGACTATACAGCAGGCCACAAGCAACAGAATGATAAAAGCAACGGCCAGTGAAATAAAAACTGACCTGAGCCATCAGCCCCAGGGGCTAGAAATGCCAGAAGTGGTAGCTAATTTATTTGAAAGAGCAGTTAAACCTGGCAAAGCACGGTGATTGATCCATCGGGAGCCGTATTATTAGGGATGCAAGTGCAGCACGCATCACCAAACATAGTACATACACCCCCCTTTTCAGCAAGGAGCATATCTAATGCTAATCAATTTTGCCAAGTCATAAGAGATGTTCTATCAAGCTGTTCATGTATCCCTTCAACAGCCTCTTTAGTAAAATTCAGGAAACGCTGTTGGTTGTAATATAAGTAATTAATCCAATCTACATTTTTATTTATTGTAACTTGGGGGAAAATAGACTCAAATCCGGCAGCAACTTGATCTCACGCTTTAAATTTTATCAGGGACTCCACAAGGGACACCAATGGAATCAAAGTAAACGCCAGGGCCGTGAAGAGAGAATGTGGAGGGGTCAGCAGAGCGGGGTCGACGACGTCGGCCAGAGCTGGACGACATGGGAGGAGAATTCAAAGGGAGGAGGCGGAAAGGCATATCAAGTTGGGTTAATGCACATGTGCCAGTCCAAACAGGGGGAAGAATATCAAGTAATTTTAATGTACTGCACATCCACCAAATATCAGCACGCGGAGTGGACACCTGTCAACAGGAAAAGTGATAATGTAGAATTAAATGAGGTGGAGTTAACCTGGAAAGTCTGAGAACAGAAGGAAGAAGGGATATGACCAACATTAGTACCTCAGAAGGGGGAACTATAATTACTAGAGAAGCAGGTATAATTGCCTTCATGAGACTGGAACATCGGGGGAGTCATTTGAGGAGTGGGGGGGGAAAGAGGAGAGAAAGTGTAATGCAGTTAGAGTCTTTTGGTGTGGACGGAGAGGTAAAAAGGGCAAGGAGACAAGGAAGACCAACAGGGTAAATATTAGAAAGAGGGAAAGGGACGGTAGCCAAATGTGGCCTGGCCGTAGCACAGGCGTAGCAATCAGATTGATTTACTTGCTTAGCCGAATATAATACCCACTGTAACCAACGATTCTGATCGCCATAGCCAGTTTCAATTGAAAAAGTGGATGAAAGGGTGGAAATATTCATAATCTTAACAGGAGAAAAGTCTGAACCAGAAGTGGGGGAGACGGGTGTGTGTGCAGGAGAATGAGAGGTGTTAGTAACAGGATTGTCAATCTTAATTAGAAATCTCCCTAAAGGGTCTGTTCCAGATACATATGCCCCTAATATATAGGTTCCTGAGTCATGTAAAGAGGAGTTCTTCAAAATGATGATCAAGGGGTTACAATGGTTGTCAACACATTTATGAGAAGCATGTCCTTTTATGATTTTTCAAACCGTATTTTTGGGCCTCAAAAGGTTGAGAACCCCAGTCCTCAGTTCCAGTGTTAGCAAAAACCCATTGCCAGGTGTCGCAGTTACCCCCCTAATAATACTTCGTAACAGTCATACACACGTATTTGTCAGACCAGGTCCACTGGGCTTGTCGACCAGTCCCACAGTTGATAATAGAGCAGAAATCAACCTGCACTGATGTGGTGATTCCTAACAGGAAAGTCAAGGTGACCAGGGCAGTAGACAAGGGAAAAGAAAGCATAGTAGCACAGCAATCAAGGGTGCCATCTCTTGCAATGTGAGGCATGAATCCAGGCGGGCAATCCTTCCATTTTCACTGCATGTGGTGTGGAGAGAAGAACTTGGAATGGTCCTCTCCACCTCGGCTGATGCCAATGTTTCCTCCGAGTGTCATGGACGAGGATCCAAGTGCCTAAGCGAATCGGCGTGTCTTTAGATGGAAGACTAGTCCTCCAGGCCTGGTTAACCTGCTCGTGGACTTCTTTCAGAGAAGCTCGGAGACCTGTAAGACAAGAGAGAAGATCATTGTCCACAGTATGCAGGTTAACATTTCCTATAACCATGCCCACAGGAATGGGTGTCCGGTCAGAATTTCAAACGGCGACAGTCCTAATTGCCGGTGTGTTCTTGCCCTCAATCTCATTAAGGCCAGAGGCAAAGTGTCTGGCCAGGATAAATTTGTCTGCTCACAGATTTTTTTGCTAATTTAGATTTTAGGGTGCCATTATCAATTTGCAATTTCTGTGGTATGCCCCACCTAGGAATAATTTCTTTGATTAAAGCTTTGGCTACAGTTTTAGCATCAGCGTGTTTAGAAGGAAAAAAAAAAAAAATTCTACCCATTGGGAGAACACATCAACAATTACTAGACAATAACGGTAACCTTTAGACGGAGTTAGTTAAATGAAATCCATTTGGAGGTGTTCAAACGGACCCATTGGATTAGGTGTAACGGCGGGACTTACCTGGACTTACCTGGGTGCCCTTTCCTACATTAGACTTTTGACATAATGCACAGCATCTGCAGAACTGCTCTGCATATGTAGAAAAGCCTGCAGCTTCCCAGTGTTTTTCAACATCCTGAATCATGGCGTCCCTTCCAGCATGGTCTAGACCATGAGCGATTTTTGCCATACCTGGGAAAGAAGCCTTTGGGAGGAAAGGTTTGTTAGTTTGCCTATGGGTCCAGACTCCATAAGAGAGGGACCATTCTTTGGACTATTTTCTTTTTTCTCTGTCCGTGGCTGCACTCTGTAAAGAAACAAGTTGATTATCAGGGTCCTGGTTATTTCTCTGTTGGAATAAAGAGATTCGCGTGTTATTATATGCAGCCTGTTTAGCAAAGTGATCAGCTAATTCGTTTCCTTTGCTGACAGGATCTTGTTTTCCTATGTGAGCTTGACATTTAACGATCGCTAACTTTGATGGTTTAGTTATAGCTTCTAAGAGGGATTCAATAAGTTTTTGATGTTGGATCGGTTTGCCAGCGCTGGTCTTAAATCCTCTACTAAAATAGAATGAACGGTGTGAGGTACCTTTACTGTTAGGGGGCTCATGAGCACTTTGATTGTCTGTATGTGGTTGCGTTAAAACTGCATTCATTAATCCCCCTTTTTTCGTCCATGAACACAGTGAATGGACGAGAATATGGTCAGTGAGAGTAATGCATTTTTATTATTATTTATTTATTGATTTATTTATTTTTTTTAATCACATAGAGCCTTGTCAGCCTGCTATACCACTGCATGCAGCCAGATGGCAGTGTTAGCTAGATTTTGTAAAGGCTGTGCTCCTCCTGAAAAACTTACAATCAAACAACTTCTCAGGCCGCAAGCTGGTACTACTTTTAAATAAGGAATTCATCCTACCATGGTGCCATACATGCTAGCCTCCAGATCATGGAAAAGTCTGAGGCGGAACCGGGTCAGCGACAACAAGGAAACACTAATTTCCGTGGCGACCCAAATGCCAACTGTAAACAAAAATAATCCATCTCTGGAAACACACAGCACAACTCCACAACAAGAAAACATTCCCACCAAAAGCTATGCAGCCACAGAGAAATATGCTGACTTAATCTGTTGTTTTGTGACCGGTCTTGGAAGGTTTTGAATGATGGTTAAACGGCCGCTAGAGAGAGCTCTTGTATCGCAAGAAATGTCATGACCTAAATATTTAACGATAGCTTGAAGTAACTGCAGTTTTTTTTTTTTTTTTTCTTCAACACTTTTTTATGGCCATTTTCACCTAAAAAGAATAGCAATTTTCTGAGTATCATGTGCACTTGTTGTTTATTTATTTTTCTTTTCTTTTTTCTTATCTATATACTGTATCAATTTATTATCTTTTTCTGGCCAAAACCATAAACACAAGGGGCTTCAGTATATCCCTGAGGCATGACGGTCCAGGTCCATCGGCGGTTTTGAAAGGTAAAAGCAAACCAGGATTGAGAATCAAGGTGCACGGGAATGGAAAAGAAAGCGTTAGCAAGGTCAATAACAGAGAAGTACCGGTCGGACGGGGGCATCGTGGAAAGAATAGTGGAAGGATTAGGAACAATAGGTGTTCTAGGAAAAAAACCGCAGAGTTAACTTGTCATAGGACCCGTCAGCCTTTTTTTTACAGGAAAAAATGGGGGAGTTGACTGGAAAGTATGTAATTGGAATAATTGCTCCTCGCCTCACGAGATCAGAATGTACGGCGGCGATGCCAGCCTCTGCCTCTGGAGACAGAGGATCCTGGACACGGTACGGGCAGAAGGAAGATTTTGAGAAAATCACCAGTGGCTCAGTGTGCTATCCTTCCATAATCAATTTTTCCCTTGGGACCACAGTGCTAAGGAAACATGGGGAACCGAATCTCCTAAATAGAAAACGCTTTGTGAATATGTGAGGTGCACTGAAGCAACTGCTTTTAGTAGACAACAAAAATACATGGAATGTGCAAAGTTTCAGGGCATGTGCTGGAGGAAAGAAAAGATTCTAACCAAGGTGTGTCCACTTCAGTAGGGAAAATACGGGGCAGTATAAGGCAGGGTGTCCGGGACTTGTAAGTGAGGAAAATAGGCATGAGGGGAAAGAATGAAGGGCTTTCAAGAGGAAGGTGTGCAGGGAGATGTTCAGGGTCCAGGCTGTAAAAGAGGGCTTGGGGTGTGAAGTGTGGCACAGGAGCTTAGGAATGGAGCAGCAAAAATCCTTGTTCAGTTAAAGAAAATTGAGACTGACAATTAAGTCATAAGATCCCATCCCAGCAGTTTCACAGGACACAAATGATTTAACAGAAAGGAACGAGTCAATAATGAAACTGTTAATGCTGAGCTGTAATTGCACAGGAACCTCCTTCAGCGCATGGCTCCTGTGTCCATTTCAAAGGCAGTTTCTTTGCCATTAAAGTCAGTAAAAGATCAGTTTCAGCATGACGAGTAAGCAAAGGAAACTGGAAAAAGTGGCTGGGGTCCCTGATATTTCTTAGGACCAAGGAATGTCATTAGGCTCAGGGAGAGGGGGTGACGGAGGCGCTTGTGTGGGCAGTTGCGTCTGAAATGTCCAAGTTCACCACAGCAGCGGCAGGCATATGACGCTGGCGTCTGCTCCGAAGGGTTAGGCATCTGAGCAAAAGGATTATTAGGGTTTGATAAATGGAACCCGCGTCCTCTTCTGTGCCCTCGCCCTCGACCTCCAAAGAATTTTCCACGTCCTCTCCCCCTAGCCAGGTCAGTTCTTCCAGTATAGTAATTTATTTGTGCAGCCAAAAGTTTGGTCTGTGTCTCTGACTCTTTTAATTTAGTCTGACTGTCAGCATGCTCTGCATGACGCTTGTCTTCCTCGAACGTTGCGGTCTTCCAGCCTTTTTGCAGGACGTGCAGACTTTGCTTTGAATGGCACTTCTCAGGCCCGAGATGAAAGGAGGCACTGCAGCACGAGTTCTATCGTTTGTATTGTCTAGCCCAAAGTGATTAGCCATCAGATCTTGTAATCGGTGAGCCGGCTGAAAGTAGTGACCAGTTTGTGCCCTTTTTTATATTTTTTCTGCCAGGGCTCCTTTCAAAGGCTCTCACTGGGCGAGGAAAGGACCTTCATTCCAACGCCAAGGGACACCGTTATGATCACCGTGATTTACAGTTGTCCATGTGGTGCTCAGCTGTTGACGGAGCACCTGTGTCCACTCTGCAGCATTTGTTTTATACATGTTATCCAGCTGCTGTAACAGCTCCACAAATTGCAGTCCACGGACTGCTCGTGCGCTGGGAGACTCTTTTAATTTCTGCCATTACAATCCAGTAGCACCTTGTGAATGATCTGAATTATCTTCCTCAGGGTCAATATGTGAGGACGGGTCATAATGATATTGTTCATCGTAAAAACCTGCTCCAGACGGTTCGTCTGTTAACAGGGGTGTTGTTGGAGAAGAGGGTGCAGGAGGTGGAAGCGGGGGAGTTTTGGTAAGGAGGGGGTGGACAGATTACGGGGTATAGGGGGTCTTTCTTTTCGGTCTGCTTTCTTTTACTTTCAGGCTTGGGCGCTGTCTCTATCTTCATTTTCTGCAACGCTAGCAATAATTCTTGCTTGTCTTTTTTGTGTTTTGACTTCAGCAGCCAGCAGGTTGTTACGCCTCTGCTTATTCCACTTCTTACATGCCTTTTAAAATCCAACCCAGTCTGCTTCTCTATTAACTGTTTAGGGGACCCGCTTTCAATCCCGACGGTGTACTAGGAGCCTGGTGATTCTCTGAAAATAATCCTTCTAACATTAAGTTTTGAGGACCCTGGGGGACCTGTTTGACTGGCGTGCCATTATAATTTCCCATAGTAAGCGGCAGGCCTTCAACAGAGAGCAACTCAATCCCCGATTATTTCTCGTCCCACTTGTCGTCCCCGGAAATCAACCAGTCGACAAGTGGAAATCAACCTCCCCTCTTCCAAATTTCACACGTACTCTAACTGCCCCTTTCACCCCTATTCCTCTTCATATAGGAACGTGCCACTCGGTCCTTTCTACTCGAATTCTTAAGGGATGACTTACTAGCATTCACACTGTGCCGTCACTCTCTATGAATCCCTAAAACCCTTCTAGGTCGATACGGTATGATTCTCTATTCTTTCAGCATGCTTTTATTTTTTATTCTCTTTTATTATTATTTTCTTTTTTCTTTTCCCCGTATACTTCTATTTCTTCCAGCACACCAGTCAAACCAACGGGAATCCCCCCGAATCTACTCACCACGACTCCTTCTGCCTGCCTGGAAAAATCCCATCCAGTTGCTTTTCGTTTCGGTCAGGAGGAGGTCAGCGACTCCCCACGCAGGAAAACGCCCAGGGTAGGCCAGTCCTAACTTTTACCGGAGCTGGTCCTCGATCCGCGGAAATCGGTCCACTTGGACGAACCCGCCCAGGGAGTCGTCTGCCCGTCTCCTGCCCCACGTTCGGGCGCCAAAAACTGTGGACGAAAAAGGCACACTGGAAAGCAGACAGATAATATTTTCTCAATTCACTTTATTTATTCATTCGGAGTCGCAGTAAGTAGAGATTCAAAAGAGTATAACTTATTGCCGCAAAGCTCAATTGAACCCTGATTAAAAGCCAGGAGGGGTTTTTTATACTTCAGCATCTCATGATTAATAAGACAGAAAGAACATCCTTATCAAAACAGTAAAGTTAAACAATATGTCTGTTGAGCTAAGCATTATCTGTGTTTTGGAAGCTGAGCACAGGAGAGACGCCTTTGCATAAACCACATGTACTTTCTGCAGCCTTGTGACCTTGTCCCTGAAACATTCACTCTGAGAAAGGGAAAAACAAGAAACAGCTTACATTTTATTCATGTGGACACTATTTCTCCTGAAACCTGGAATAACATATTTTTGTTAGTTCATAAGCCAAAGCGTCTCTCACTGGCAAGTTACAAAATAGTTATTATAAATATTCTAATTTACTAAACACACAAAATACATGGTGCTGAGGAGAACATTCTTCTTCTACACTCGCCATTATGCACTGGTCTTTACATACCAGTAGATAAGTGGCACAAAGAACACGCTGCTGCCTCACAGCTGGATTAGAACTTTCAAACAATTTAGATCAGATTCAGTCCAGCAATCCCATCCACCTACATTCTCCTAAATAACATCAAGTCATGGTTCAAAGGTCCCTAAAATCCTCCTCTCTACTACACTGCTCAGTAACACTTTCCATGTGTATGTGTGAAGAAGAATCTTCTTACAGATGCATGAAATTTACCCTTATTGAGTTTCCATCTGTGGCCTTCTTCAGGAATTAATTTTGAAATAACAGCCATGATTAGCTCTACTCATTCCTTTCAGTTAAATTAGCAGTAAAATGATTGGTCTGCTGTGGACATCTGTCACTGAGCTGCATCTCAAACAGGTTAGGAAGAAGAGAAACTCAACTCAGACAGCAGCCGTCCTCTTTTTCCCAAATTTCAGCTTCTACCATCAGGGCTGCGGTTTTTGCTGCATATTCAAGAGTTATTTTATTCCCAGAGCTACAAGCATTTTGAATCCTGATAGTTGTAGGGATACAGCGAAACTCTGCACAATAGAAACTTGACAGACAAGAGGAGACCATTCAGCCCATCAAGCTTGTTTGTTTAGTTAATTGCTAAGCTGGCCCAATAGCTCATCCAGAAACGTCTTAAAGGTTGTCAAGGTTTCTTCTTCAACTCCATGCTTTGGTATTTTATTCCAGATTCCCACAAGTCTTTGAATAAAAAAGTTCTTCCTGGCTTCAGTCCTACATACACTTTCACTTAATTTCCACTGATGTCGTCGAGTAACTGATTCACCATTAAGCTGAAAGAATTCTGCTGGATCTCCGTTATTGTTGCCTTTGAGGATTTTAAGATCTGGATTAGGTCTCCATGCAGTCTCCTCTGCTCGAGACTAAACAGGCTTCATTTTCAGAGTCTGTCACAGTAGGACATGTTCTCAAGTCCTGGGATGCTCTTGGTTGTTCTCCTCTGCACAGCTACAATTGCTGCTATGTCTCTCTTGTGACCAGAACTGCAAACAATACTCCAGATGTGGTCTCACTATTTCACTATTGCATTACATACTGTATGTAGTCTGAGCATAATGTTGCTTGATTTATATTAGACAGTTTTTACAATATAACCCAACATTTTGTGTACCTTTTTTCATAACTCCCACGCATTGCTTACATGATGAAAATTATTTTTAACATAAACCCTTAAATCATTTCCTGGACAGTGTCTTTCCATTTCATATTTATAATTGATGTTCCTTTTGCCCACATGTAGCACCTTGAATTATGATTATTTTTAAAAGTAATTACTGGTAAAAAACATTGTGTGTTTCTACTAATAATACCACTAACTGTAAGATGCTGTGTCTTGACTCATAATGGCTTATTTTTTTCTATTGTCCTGCTGCAAACAAGTTTCCCTTTTTGATAATAAAGTTTATTTAACCTAACGTAAAGTATTGGGAAAAAATAAATTACTCAATAGCTGGTGCAGTGGGATGAAAATGAATTGGGGGTGAATTGGTGAGGTTGCAGCACAACTCTAAGACCCACTAAAGTCAAACAGCTTCTTCTCGAGATCTAAACTGAGTGAAGACAGTCACCGGTGGAGGCGTTTTGTAAATATGTGTAAACCTTTTTGGCCAACACCTCTTACCATATTGCGCTACCTCACAAAGGCCAATGAGATTTAGGAGTGTTGTCCACACGAGTCAATGATGAGGAAAACCCTACTCGGAAATAGCCAATAAGTAGTGGAACATGACCGATAGTGACCAATGAAAATGGGGATCTGGTCGTTTCTAGGGGGACGAGATGCGGCTTGGGATGTTGAGTCCAGGAAGTGGGCGGTGAAAGGTGCTGCTGGAGGAGCCGCACACAATTGCAGATTTGAGATATCGCCTACATTCGTGTGGAAAAGTAAAAGAATGACACGTTCCAGGTGGAAGGTGTAATCATGAGTGCGCAAAGAAAGTATTAAAAGAAGAGAAAAAGTACACCGTGACACGTCAGCGCTGTGCGGACTCGGCTCATGTGAATGACAGCTGGGATAATAAAGAATGCCGAAAACGCGTAGTGTTGAAGACAAAAAGTAAACGGCTGCTGCAACTTTATGTCGATGCATTTTAAATCTCATCTGCATATTTGAATTTTCCTGGAATGCATTTCAGGAGACAAAAGACAAGACGGTGTTAAAATGGTGGCTGATTTTGTGCTCAAATAGTAAATGGGAGTAATGATTTACTCGCCTGCGATGTGGTTTTAATTACGCGACTGTGAGTTGTTGGCCGCCGGCCCCGTACGGCCGCAGTTGGGCGCGCCATTTGGAAAGGCAGCGCTTTACTTTTATTTTCCATTACTGTAAACGTACATTGACGTGAAATGACCGACATGGGGAAATGCAAGCCGTCCAAGCCCACGCCGATTGGGTTCAAAATTGTTCTTTTGCAACAAATCAAGTGAGACGGACAGAAAACGGGAAAGAGAGCTACTGAGAGAGACGGGCCCAGCTAAATGTGCCACTGTCCACTGCTCCTGAGATGTCGCTGGCCAGGATACGCTTTGACCCCAGGCTTCATCGCTGTGCTCGCTGAAAGGTAAGGCGGGCGCGCTCTTAAAGGGTCACCTGTGTTAAGTGGCCGGTTATTAATAATAAAAAAAAGATTAAAGGAATGTACCTGCGTCTGACAGCTCAGCACGTTGAACGCCAAGGACAACTCAGTTTATTGTCCGTCTTCTTGTCAATACAGTAATGAGTTGTGAGTTGCAGGCAATAAGTGGGTAATAAAATGCCGTGTCGTCAAAATGGTTCATCCCCGTTTGTCTCTGCTGTTAACAGATTATCGTGTAAATAATAATATACAGTACACATCAATCTGGTTTGCCTGCTTTTCCCAGTGGGAAAATGAGAACATTACGTACATTAACACGCATGGAAAACCTCTTAAATTTGTCAAGTTTATTTGACTGTTGGCCCAATCTGTCATTCGGTGTGAATAGAACATACATTGGAAATGTGACACACGAGTGGACGCCATTCAGTTGTTAGTGAATCTTGTTTGTATAGCTAATTGCTAAACTGTCCCAATGTCTAATCCTCATACTTAAAAGTTGTCAAGGTTTTGGCTTCAGTTACATGCAGTATCTCAGTACCTTGTTCCAAATTGACATAACTATTTGCGCTTCCTGGATTCAATCCTAAATTCCCTTAACCCTAATTTCCATTGGTGTCTTTGAGTGTGTGATTTACCGTTTGGTTGAAAGAATTCTGCTGGATCTCCATTATCAATGGCTCTACAAATTTTGAAGACCTGGATTAGGTCCCCACACCGTCTCCTTTGTTTGACACTAAATCGGTTTAATTCCCAGAGCCTGTCCGAGTAGGACGCGTCCTTAAATCCTGGGATGCTCTTGGTTGGTGTCTGCACAGCTTCAAGTGCTGCTATGTCTGTTTATTTGGGTAGTGACCAGAAATGCACACCATACTCCAGATGTGGTTTCACTAGTGAATTATATGATTCAAGTACAGCGTCCCTTCACTTGTATTTGTTTTTACGATGTAATCAAATTTTATTTGCATTTTTAACCGCTTCTGCTCATTGCTTAGGTGAAGGAAATGTGTCAACATAAACCCCCAAATCCTTTTCAGAGGTTGCTTTCTCTAGGACAGCGTCTCCCTTCTTTTATTTAATATTGGCATTATATTTTCCCATGTGTCTGTACTTTGTACTTTCCTGCTTTTAAACTGCATTTTCCAAATGTTTCTCCAGTTCCTGATTTTTTTCGGAATTCTTTTTCCTGCTGCCTCCAGTGTCTGACTTTGCTCCAATATTACAGTATGTTATTAGCATTGTTAGTTCATAATCAGTTTGTTCCATATTTCCATACTTTGAAGAATTACTTTCAGGTTTCAGTTTTAATTCACCTTCTCTTAATCTGCTGAAATTTAGCTTTATCAACGCCTTTGAGAATTTTCAGCTTCCTTCACCTGCCAGACTATAACATACCCTTCAGGTATGGGTGGAGTTTAAGGGGTTGCTGTGCCCCCCCAACCAATGGATGAACTATGTCTCTCTATTATATAAAAAAAAAAACTTTGGATGAGATGAGACCTTCTCAGAAAGACACTTTCACTTCCGCGAGACTAGACTTTGTGCCAAGAGATTTAACCACACTCGGGGCTGGAAAAGTGGAACTTTGTAAAGAATTCAAAAACGTTGGCGCAATACACATGCAGAGCAGGTTAGAGATAATGGAAGCAGGAAAATTTGAAAGTCTCAAAAAATGATAGTAAAGATTGCATTAGTGCTAACAAACAGAAAATATTACTTGGTGAAATAACGAAACAGCGAAAAGAAATCGAATAGTGTTTAATGATGTCTGGGGGAGAAGAGAGACAAGGCAGTGAGACCAAAGGACAGTTGCTGTACAGGCTTATAATCATTTGAGGCGCACGCGGCACGAAAGCAGCAGCAGGCCAGCAGTTGATCAAGCAAAGAGGAGGTAAAAATAACTTTGTTTCCCACTGTTTAAGAGGGGGTTTCTGAGGAGCAACTGCATCTCCTTGGGGTGTGTTCAGCCCCCCTCTTCACAACGGCACATGGGACGGGGGGTGTTGGTGAGCACAGGGCAAATCCCCCTAGTTACAAAAATCCCTGCCCTGGATAAGCGGGGTTAATGGATGGATGGAAGGATCAACGAATACTAAAATCCGTCCTGCCCTAAGCACCTCTCACTTGCACAATGCCTATCCTTAAAACAGACAGAGAAATATTCTGTACAATTGTATTTACAGTTTAGTTTACAGTTTCAGATTTTGTTACAAAGGTCACTTCAGGTTGCATATTTTATTGTATATACAATTTTTTTTTCTCTTTTTCATGCATGATAGATACTTCAGTTGGTAAAATAGATCCGCAGTAGTCAGAACACTCAAATTATTGTTAATATGTCTGTCCCCAGCTTTTATGCCTTCCTGTCCAAACAACGACCTGATGGTCTGTGCAAAACTCCATCATGCGTCACGCATGCTACTGTGACAAACAAAAATGTGTTTGATGAAACAAATAAAATAACGGATAATGGTCCAGCTTTCTAATTGGTTAACTAAGCAGCCAAACAATCTCAAATGTTACACTATGCATACATTTTCTAACACTTTAACATAAAAATGTACATATTTTGTCAGAATTACAATACTTAGACAGACAAACTTAAAAAAAAAAAAGAAATGTCTTTCATGTGTATGTTTTCATAATGTTGAAGTTTTAAATGCTTTAATGTGTGACTTTATATTGCAAACAATTCACCATTTTTGACATGGACTGTCATATAAATATGAAGCAGTACAGCAGAGACTCTAAAAACTGAAGTTATCTTTCATGGGTCGTTTAAGGCCCCCATACCTAAATGTCAACCTCCATCCATGCCTTCTATCCAGGTCTGCTGTTGGTTGTTCCATTTAGTGCTCTTTCAAGTGCTGGTGTGTTGTTTTTGATATGGACAAGAACTGCACTGTGTAGTCCAAATGCGATCACTGAATACGACAGAGGACATCACTGAAGGCACAAAAGGAAATGCTCCTGGATCGGCTTGGAAGATCGAGTTGCTGCCCAGGAATTCTTCTAATATGGAATGATGCTTAATTGCAGGGCACTTTCAGATACACAGCCGTAGTAATTTAGAAATACCATTAAATAGTACTACTGTGGTCTGTAATTAAACACCTATAATCACAAGGAAAACAAGTAACATCCATATATATAAAAAATGTCAGCCATGGATTGATCAGTCGTTCATGTGCAGAGTGGCAGCAGAGCTCAGCTTTATATTCCTGCCATTGGATCATTAGAGTGGCTTACACAGAAGATAAACGTCTTTGGAAAATTTAAAATGATTTCAATATAACATTCTGTTTGCATTGTTTGAAGAAATTTTAATAAAATTGTATTATTTGTAAATAAACTTAAAAAATGTAAAAGTAAATTGTTTATGGTTGTTGTTTGTTTTGATTATGGTTACCAATGTATATTACTATTTTAATTTCTTCCACGTTGAAATGCTTGATTAATATATTTTTGTTTTATTATACATTAACCCTGCATTGGTGAATGTATGGTTAATTCTCTGTGTTTTTAAATCTGAAAAAAAATGTTGCCCCTTATGTAATAACTATGCACCTCAATGTAGTTAATGTTTTAAATCCACATCTGTCAGTTTTCATCTGCTGACTTTACTGTTTCATATCCAGTATATTTTGACTTATTATATGAATTTCTAATTTACAGTAAAGCTGAATTTCAGCATTATAGTGTACAGTACCTGTATTCTATCAGTCATAATGCAGAATCTGGTCAGACACATGCTTTTAAGTAATCAAAAAGTTAATCTTTATTTTTATACATTGACAGTAATGGCAGAATAAATGTTTACAGTACAGTGCCAATACAGTAAGACTTTAGATCGACACAAAAAATTACAATACAAGAAAACTTTGAAAGGTGTGTTGGTCCGCACCAGTGCCTCACAGCTCCTACGTCTTCTTTCTTTCTGCATTGAGTTTGTTTGCTGTCTCTGTGTCTCCTTACATTGCCTGTTGAATCCCAAAGACATGGAGATCAGATTGATGGCCCTCTATGAATGATTAGCCTGGGATGGTCTGGTGTCCCATTGAATGTTTTTGTTTGGCCTTGTGCGCAATACTCCCAGCTCTCCTTGACCCTCTATTGCTGGGGTCCGGTCCTGGAGGGCCTCATTGGCTGCAGGTTTTCATTCTAATCATCTTCCCAATTAGTGACCAGTTTTTGCTGCTAATTAACTTCTTTTACCTTAGTTTTAATTAACGTGACTCAGGCCCCTTAGTTGTTTCTTTGTCCTTAATTAGCAGCCAAACAATCATGAGACACAAAACAAGCTGCCACATGACCAGATCACCTCTGCCCATCACACAGTATCTGAAAATGAAGAAAGGTGAAGGTCTCAGTAAGGTTGATCTCTCAGGTCACCAAAACTTTTTGACAATGTTCTTAGTAAAAAGAGAAAATGAACACTTTTGGAAATGTCTGCTTTGGCAGAATGAGAGCAGCAACAAGCTGTGGAATTAAATAACGGGTTTAAGTAACAGCAAGAATTGGCTTCTCATTAAGAAACTGGTTGGAGTGAAATTTGTTGGAGTTTGAAGCCTCAATTTAGCTGGTCATCTGTTGGCTCGTTTCACGTCTCATTTCTGTTTGGCTGTCATTTAATGAAAAATCAATTCAGAGGACTGAATCCTTAAAAACAGGGCTACTAAAATGAAGGGAAAATAAGTTAATTAGCACTGAAAACTGGTCACTGATTAGGAAAAGGGTTAGAATGAAAACCTGTAGCCACTGCGGCCCTCCAGACCCGGAGTTTGACACCTGTGCTCTACTGCAATAAGTAGAGAATGAATGACCTCTACTGTGAACACATGTATTTCAGTAATATAACCAGAAATCCATCCATTCATCTGTAAGATTAAAGCAGTTATGCAGTTCAGGGAGGCTGGCACCTATCCCGGGCATCATGGGCATAAGCCCATCACAGGACACACTCTCTCTTACACACACCCCATCAAATTATAGTCCACAGTCAACCAAATATGCAATATATGACTTGATTCATCCAGTCAAAAATATACTGCATGTGGGTATCTCTTTAATATCTAAAGCATCTGTTTTTTACTACAATGGTTTGCAGTTAAATAGTGGTATTTGAAAAATAATTTTATGTTTTGATTGATTAAAAAATGTATACATGGAAGCCACACAAGTAAGAATTTCGGTGTTCTCTGTACACGTAACCGCAACACAAGCTCTGCTCTGAGCAAGACGTAGTCAAGCGGCATATTAACTGAAGACCATTCAGACTGTAAATATTTTACTTTTTGCATGATGGCGATGACCTTAAGTTAGAAGGAAACGATAACCAGGCAGTTAGTGATTAACTGCTACTTTGCCATTTGGTGCTTTGGGAAACAAAAACATGAACATTTTTAGGAGGCACATATTGTTAAGCATATTAAATTATTGCCAATGAATGACAGATTAAGATGTAGAAAATATTTTTAGAATATTATTTTCTTTATAGTCTATGGGCGTTCTTGTGGACTTTTCATTATATTTTACACCGATTTGGTCAAACTGGGGTATAATACTAATGTTGTACCACAGAAGTGTGTGTGCAGTGTATGCTTGGCTCTTTGCTGTGCTGCTTGCTGAGCAGAGTCATTGTGTCAGCGCCACACTTGCTATCACCATTCGTGTAACAGCTGAGCCTGTGCCGGGTAGTCTGTCCTGAATCCGTCCATGATGGGCACTTTCAGGCGTGGAGTTTACCAGAGTTAGAGCCGTAGAGTGCTGCTTGTCACTTTCAGCTGAGGAATTTTATCAGCATCACAAAGTGTTGTCACAGGGGAGAATAAAAAAACATTTTGTAAAATGAGATAAAGTGACATAAATGTTCTTGTCTATAAGATACCAACATTAAAGTCGAACAGGTGTGGACATTTAAACACAGGGTAATAAAATTCAGAGTAGTGAATTCAGAGTCTAACCAAGAAATAATTTTAAAGCATAAATCAGACACTGTTTAAATGTTTGGTTCTCTCTTGGTTGGCAAAGGTAAAATAAGTTCATGAAAATAGTTATGTGTGCATTTTGCTGAAATGTTGCTAAACCCAACCCAATTATTAACATAAAAGCAATATGTTAATACTCGCAGCTCCAGATTCCTGGCTTCAAATCTCAGCCTGAATGCTACCTCTGTGGAGTAGGAATGTTCTCCTTGTGTCTTTCTAGGTTTTCTCCCCATACTCGTGCTCAGTTTTCCTTGAACATCAAAAAGACATGCGTGTTACGTTTACTTTAACTCTAAAATGGCTGAGCATGAGTTAATGGAGGTGTCCTGTGACAGATTTTTTGTCCCATCCAGGGTTGCTTCTCACGTTATTCTCAATTCCCTCAGGACACACACTCACTTGCCATGACCCAGAGCTGGACAAGTAAGGTCAGGCAAATATGGATGCATTCAAGATGGGTGCTTTGTGAAAAGTGCTGTGTTAAAGAAATGTTAAGTGCTGTGAGTTTGTAAGTCTTAGTCTTATTAAAAGAATGCTCCTCCACAGTTTATAGCATTTTTCAGAAGCTTACATTGTATTAGATAATGACAGAGTCTACCAAGCATCTGTTTTTAGGGGTAGTTGGTATTTGTGGTACAGAGTAGAGAGTTCTGCTCTCAGAAGAGCAGAGGCTTTTATTACCCCAAATGTCTTAATGGGAGTCTATTCCTTTGGTTTATGGAACATACCACTTATTGAGGAGTGTTGTGCTCTTTGTACCTGTGTGTTGTACCTTTGTCTCTATACTGTTCTATTATAATGAGTCACTCAGGTATAAACGCAAAGATAGATTATATTTTATTTGTAAGGGGAAGTGAAATTAAATAAGAGAGATTGTTTGAAAATCCCTGAAAATCATTACAGTGGTCAGCGTCTTTCTGAAGTCCAAAGAGATGGTGAAGTCTCACTAGTACTGAGTTCTTAAATAGCAGCCAAAGAACAAAAGAAAAAACATTTTATTAAACAAGGAATTCAATTAACAGTGACACTGATATTAATCCAATGTCCTCTAAGCGCAGAATCAGGCCCCTGTGCTGTAACTAAGTTAGTCAGCTTGACCTTTCATTGGTCCTCTGCATTTTAGATATCCATGTCTGGCTTGGACTACCATCCATCCATCCATCCATTGTCTCCCGCTTATCCGAGGTCGGGTCGCGGGGGCAGCAGCTTGAGCAGAGATGCCCAGACTTCCCTCTCCCCGGCCACTTCTTCTAGCTCTTCTGGGAGAATCCCAAGGTGTTCCCAGGCCAGTCGAGAGACATAGTCCCTCCAACGTGTCCTGGGTCTTCCCCGGGGCCTCCTCCTGGTTAGACGTGCCCAGAACACCTCACCAGGGAGGCGTCCAGGAGGCATCCTGATGCCCGAGCCACCTCATCTGACTCCTCTCGATGCGTAGGAGCAGCGGCTCTACTCTGAACCCCTCCCGGATGACTGAGCTTCTCACCCTATCTTTAAGGGAAAGCCCAGAAACCCTGCGGAGGAAACTCATTTCAGCCGCTTGTATTCGCGATCTCGTTCTTTCGGTCACTACCCATAGTTCATGACTATAGGTGAGGGTAGGAACATAGATCAACTGGTAAATTGAGAGCTGAGCCTTGCGGCTCAGCTCCTTTTTCACCACGACAGACCGATGCAGAGCCCGCATTACTGCGGATGCCGCACCGATCCGCCTGTCGATCTCACACTCCATTCTTCCCTCACTCGTGAACAAGACCCCGAGATACTTGAACTCCTCCACTTGGGGCAGGATCTCGCTACCAACCCTGAGAGGGCACTCCACCCTTTTCCGGCTGAGGACCATGGTCTCGGATTTGGAGGTGCTGATTCTCATCCCAGCCGCTTCATACTCGGCTGCGAACCGATCCAGAGAGAGCTGAAGATCACGGCCTGATGAAGCAAACAGGACAACATCATCTGCAAAAAGCAGTGACCCAATCCTGAGCCCACCAAACCGGACCCCCTCAATGCCCTGGCTGCGCCTAGAAATTCTGTCCATAAAAGTTATGAACAGAATCGGTAACAAAGGGCAGCCCTGGCGGAGTCCAACTCTCACTGGAAACGGGTTCGACTTACTGCCGGCAATGCGGACCAAGCTCTGGCACCGATCGTACAGGGACCGAACAGCCCTTATCAGGGGGGCCGGTACCCCATACTCTCGGAGTACCCCCCACAGGATTCCCCGAGGGACACGGTCAAATGCCTTTTCCAAGTCCACAAAACACATGTAGACTGGTTGGGCAAACTCCCATGCACCCTCCAGGACCCTGCTAAGGGTATAGAGCTGGTCCACTGTTCCGCGACCAGGACGAAAACCACACTGTTCCTCCTGAATCCGAGGCTCGACTATCCGACGGACCCTCCTCTCCAGGACCCCTGAATAGACTTTTCCAGGGAGGCTGAGGAGTGTGATCCCTCTGTAGTTGGAACACACCCTCCGATCCCCCTTCTTAAAGAGGGGGACTACCACCCCGGTCTGCCAATCCAGAGGCACTGTCCCTGATGTCCATGCGATGTTGCAGAGGCGTGTCAACCAAGACAGTCCTACAACATCCAGAGCCTTGAGGAACTCCGGGCGTATCTCATCCACCCCCAGGGCCCTGCCACCAAGGAGTTTTTTGACCACCTCGGTGACCTCAGTCCCAGAGATGGGGGAGCCCACCTCTGAGTCCCCAGGCTCTGCTTCCTCATTGGAAGGCATGTTAATGGGATTGAGGAGGTCTTCGAAGTACTCACCCCACCGACCCACAACGTCCCGAGTCGAGGTCAGCAGCGCACCATCCCCACCATATACAGTGTTGACACTGCACTGCTTCCCCTTCCTGAGACGCCGGATGGTGGACCAGAATCTCTTTGAAGCCGTCCGAAAGTTGTTCTCCATGGCCTCCCCAAACTCCTCCCACGCCCGAGTTTTTGCCTCAGCAACCACCAAAGCCGCATTTCGCTTGGCCTGCCGGTACCTATCAGCTGCCTCCAGGGTCCCACAGGACAAAAGGGTCCTGTAGGACTCCTTCTTCAGCTTGACGGCATCCTTCACCGCCGGTGTCCACCAACGGGTTCGGGGATTGCCGCCACGACAGGCACCGACCACCTTACGGCCACAGCTCCGGTCAGCTGCCTCAACAATAGAGGCACGGAACATGGCCCATTCGGACTCAATGTACCCCACCTCCCTCGGGATGTCCGGCTTGGACTACATTTCACAAAATGTTTTTATGAATGATAGAGAACTGGAATAAGAAGATTTATGTAGATGACTCTTACACTCAGTGACTTAAAATCACATTGACATATAATAAAGTTGCTGCCATATTTTTTTGTTTGACTTCCTAAGTTTTTTATTAAATAAATAATTAAACCAGATTTAAAACATTATCTTAGTTTCATCAGACTTTTTAGACGGGATGAGTCTGCAGCTTTCAATACGTAAACAGGCTCTTCTAATAGTCCATAAAATCTTCAGAGAACTGAGTGTGATTGGCTATGGGAGGCACATTTTATGTGGTAATTAATTAGTATTTATTTTATGCAGCAGCCATCACTAAACATACCTTCACCGGGCACATTACCAGATGAACAGATATAATAAAAAGGCACAGGATGGAATAAATGAGCTTTCAATATTCAATAAATTAAAAAGCAGAACACTTTGGAGAGAGGCAATAAACTGACCTTCTAATAACCTGACCTTCTAATAAACTAACTTTCTGTTCCAGTAGAATCAGGATTGGAACAGTTGTTGAGAAAGGTCAAATAGAGAATAAAGTGCAGATGAGAATAGGTGAGCCTTTAAGTGCAGATTAAGAGGATACGAGCCACAAGGCCAGAGGAGCATTTGCCAAATGTGGAGCAATGGGTCTTTGGAATAGCGAGAAGGCCTGGCATGTATGTATAGGTTCTCGAGTGTCTGGCAGGTTGCTTGGAGATGAGCAATGATGACAAATGATTTGAATTGTTGGCATTGTAAAGGGGGTAACATTTTGAGGGTGAGACACTTGAATAAAACTGCAAAACAGCTGAGAGACTTGAGGGGCGTCGTGTGCATTACTTTGTGTCTGTCTTAGACCTCTGGAGGAAACATCCATACTTAACACTTGTAATCCATTGACACTTCACACTGATTGGAAATGGCACAGAGTATATCTTTGTCAAAGGAGGAGAGGACAGTTTGGGCTCTAGCAAGTTCTGGAGGAGGAACAATGCTGTCATGAATGCTGCAGAGACGCATTTTCAAGCATCACCCCAAGGCTACCAATAGCAGATGTGGGAAAAGAGCTAAAGAGCCATGTTGCCTTTTCTGGATATTTAGAAAAGAAATCAGTGCACAAAATAAAGATATTAGAGAGCTTGTTTTGTTGGCTAATGAAAAGCTGTGAAATGTCATTCAAACAGTCTAAAAAAAATTAAAGCATGATTTCAAAGTTTAGTAATCAGTCTTTACAAAGTGCCTTACATTGCACTTGCCTAATACATGAGCATATTAAGTCTATTACTGTCCTTGGCTGTTTGTCGATTTATAATCTGGTAGAGTGCTGCAGTTCGTTATTTATTGTAGGGTGTCGTGTGAACTGTTAACACCAGCAACATTTCAGAAGAGGCCTAGTTACTGTAAGCTCTGGGTTGTGATAACTGGTGCACATAGGCCTAGACTTTTTAAAAACCTTCTTCCTCAACATATCTGCTTTTAGTCACCTGCCATTGCATCCTAACATCCAGTGATGGTGTCAAAATGATGATCTTTGCACAATGATCCCAATCAAGTAGACATTTAAACGGATTCTCATCCTTAAAGTATGCAAGTTTTCTAGGAAATTTGTTATATTGTTTCATTTCATGAAAATTTAAAAACGATATTTTAATAGAAATCGTCAAGACCACTTCATCACAGAGGTAATCACACAGCATGATTGGCAACTGCAAATTAGAACTAAGATGGTGTTTGGAGGTTGTGGAAGGACTTTGACAGAGCAAGAATGGGCCACTAGGCATGAGAATCGGACCCAGGACCGTGAATCTGTGAGACAGTAGTGCCAGCCCTGTCAAGTACATTTACGGACTGTTCAGTTTATTATCAGTATATTAACCAACATGACTTTAGATTTATGTTGCTGAAGGGTTAAAAGCTGCTGCATCAGATTTTCACAATTTAGCCACTGCATGATTTGATGCATTATTGGCCAGCTTTTAGTCATACTGACATAAAAAAATACTGTTATAGAAAAAGGATGATTGTAAAGTTTTGGTTTTTGAGTAATCATTTCTTTTAAATTGCTATGGCCACGTTCAAATTATTGTCACTGTGGCGAAAAGAGCGTGCTCATCATTACAGCACCATATATTTAGCAAATTATACATAATTTTTTGTGTTATGTCATTTAGAAAAAATAAATTTAGAAAATGAATACATAATTTCATGTTTAAACTTAAAAACTACAAACCAATTTAAAATGTATTCGTTTTAGAACATTTATTCCACACAAAAAATCTTTCCCGCCCTCTAGTGGCAATTCTTTAGCAGTTTTATGTGAAGCCACAAGAGTTTTAATTTATTTTTAAAACTTCTATGGTTGCTTTCTTCATCACTACTCCCACACACACACTCCCTTAATAGGAGGCCACTTCACCATATTTGTCTTCTAAATTAATCCTGTTCTGTCAAGTCACACAGCGTTATGTAGTACATCTTTTTATGGAATTTGGCACCAATTTATAAGTTAAATTCAGATAAAGTGACTTAATTTGTCAACTTTTTTTATTTAGAAATGTGCATTTATAAGTATCTGTATCCATATGGTATTATTCATTAATTTACATTGTGGCACTTTGGATATTTGATAGACGTAATATAACTGTGGAGTGCCATTTTAATGTGTGTCTATTGCCTTTATCTTTGCCATTGCAATATGTCTGTTGAAGTAGGCCATTTTTTGTTTGATGATGCTGTTGAATTTGCACTTAACCGTTATATGGCCAGTCCTGCTTTGCCTTAGTCTAATGCAGAAGTCAGAGTGTGATGTTGCACAGGCTCCTAAATACTGACCGTGCATTGCTGCTTTACAACCTCATATCCTTGAAAACCTAAAGTTCCAGACAGTGCTTGTTTGCTCTGTACATTTTGTTTTCTACAGTGCACATTATGTTAATAATGCTATGTGAAATAAAGACTAATTGGGTCATTTTATACAATTACAGCAAATATGAGAAAATCCACATAAGTAAATAATTACAGTGCTGTGAAAAACTATTTGCCCCCTTCCTGATTTCTTATTCTTTTGCATGTTTGTCACACAAAATGTTTCTGATCATCAAACACATTTAACCATTAGTCAAATATAACACAAGTAAACACAAAATGCAGTTTGTAAATGGTGGTTTTTATTATTTAGGGAGAAAAAAAAATCCAAACCTACATGGCCCTGTGTGAAAAAGTAATTGCCCCCTGAACCTAATAACTGGTTGGGCCACCCTTAGCAGCAATAACTGCAATCAAGCGTTTGCGATAACTTGCAATGAGTCTTTTACAGCGCTCTGGAGGAATTTTGGCCCACTCATCTTTGCAGAATTGTTGTAATTCAGCTTTATTTGAGGGTTTTCTAGCATGAACCGCCTTTTTAAGGTCATGCCATAGCATCTCAATTGGATTCAGGTCAGGACTTTGACTAGGCCACTCCAAAGTCTTCATTTTGTTTTTCTTCAGCCATTCAGAGGTGGATTTGCTGGTGTGTTTTGGGTCATTGTCCTGTTGCAGCACCCAAGATCGTTTCATCTTGAGTTGACGAACAGATGGCCGGACATTCTCCCTCAGGATTTTTTGGTAGACAGTAGAATTCATGGTTCCATCTATCACAGCAAGCCTTCCAGGTCCTGAAGCAGCAAAACAACCCCAGACCATCACACTACCACCACCATATTTTACTGTTGGTATGATGTTCTTTTTCTGAAATGCTGTGTTCCTTTTACGCCAGATGTAACGGGACATTTGCCTTCCAAAAAGTTCAACTTTTGACTCATCAGTCCACAAGGTATTTTCCCAAAAGTCTTGGCAATCATTGAGATGTTTCTTAGCAAAACTGAGACGAGCCCTAATGTTCTTTTTGCTTAACAGTGGTTTGCGTCTTGGAAATCTGCCATGCAGGCCGTTTTTGCCCAGTCTCTTTCTTATGGTGGAGTCATGAACACTGACCTTAATTGAGGCAAGTGAGGCCTGCAGTTCTTTAGACGTTGTCCTGGGGTCTTTTGTGACCTCTCGGATGAGTCGTCTCTGCGCTCTTGGGGTAATTTTGGTCGGCCGGCCACTCCTGGGAAGGTTCACCACTGTTCCATGTTTTTGCCATTTGTGGATAATGGCTCTCACTGTGGTTCGCTGCACTCCCAAAGCTTTAGAAATGGCTTTATAACCTTTACCAGACTGATAGATCTCAATTACTTCTGTTCTCATTTGTTCCTGAATTTCTTTGGATCTTGGCATGATGTCTAGCTTTTGAGGTGCTTTTGGTCTACTTCTCTGTGTCAGGCAGCTCCTATTTAAGTGATTTCTTGATTGAAACAGGTGTGGCAGTAATCAGGCCTGGGGGTGGCTACAAAAATTGAACTCAGGTGTGATACACCACAGTTAGGTTATTTTTTAACAAGGGGGCAATTACTTTTTCACACAGGGCCATGTAGGTTTGGATTTTTTTTCTCCCTAAATAATAAAAACCATCATTTAAAAACTGCATTTTGTGTTTACTTGTGTTATATTTGACTAATGGTTAAATGTGTTTGATGATCAGAAACATTTTGTGTGACAAACATGCAAAAGAATAAGAAATCAGGAAGGGGGCAAATAGTTTTTCACACCACTGTATGTCCTCTTTAATTTCTTCTATTTTTGCAAATTTTTGGCAGTAAGTGTTTTCAGGTCTTCAACCAAAATGTAACATTAGATAAAGGGCACCTGAGTGATCATGTAACACTGTGGGTGTTTTTTTTTCTTTTTTTGCTTATGTTGTTTATTAAAAGAGCAACATTATCCATCACCAACTGGCACTGTGTGGAAACATACTTGTCCTCTTACACTGTGGTTGCGCCACCTTTAGCTACAATAACTGCAACCAAACACTTCCTATAATTTAATATTCAGGCTTTCACAATGTTATGAAGGAGGTTTAGTGCACATTTCCTTGCAGATCAACATTAATTCAAATATGAACTGCTTGTTTCAGGTCCCACAGAATAACACGTATTGCACTTATTTTCGGCCATTCTGATGTGTTGGTTTTTTTTTTTTTTTTTTTTTGGGATCATTGTCTTGCTGCGTGATAGAACTATGATTCATTTTTCAATTTGCAGACAGATCACTAGATATTCTTTTTTTTTATTTTTTTCAGGTGAATTTGTTCTTCATTTAATTATGGCAGTTCACCGAAATTCTCAAGCTACAGAACATCTCCACAAAATCACATTACCACCAACGTGTTTGATTGTTGGGATGATATGAACTTCTTATATAATACGCTACTGTGCTGTCCATTTGTCTGTCGAGGATTTGAAATCGCGTGTAGCTTGCAAACCGTTTGAACTACTGACCTCAAATTTGGTACACATATACTACATGACATCTACTATCAGCTTTCAGGGTGATGATTGACCTCCAAGGTTATTCCTCTTTTTATTTTCATTTTATTTTATTGTAGGATCAACTCTCAGCAGCGGCCATTTGGCACATGTGTACGGGCGCCGTTCTCATCCCCACCACCTTCGCCATCACTTCCCCTACCTCTTCATATCTTAAATCATTCTTATGTCTTCAATCTGCCTCAAGTGCCAGCTTAAGCGAAAAATTAAGGAAAATGTACTAAGTACTAGATAATTGCAACACAAACACTGACTTAATCAGTTGTAACATGAAAAGATGCCGATGAATGAAGAGTAGAAGCGGTCTGGTAGGGTGGAGGAAAGAAGAACCGCTCTGAAAGCAGCAAGCGTATCAACCTCTGAGCAAATGAATGCTAAACATACAGAGAAAGAGGATGAAAACTAGGAATGCTCTAGTTAAGTGCGCTGTTACTGGTTGTATAATATTTGGTATAATTCATGCCAAACATAATGGAAAACCTTGCCATCCGGAATGTTCCACTTTTATCTCCACTGTCCATGGAACATTCTAAAAAAAAAAAAGGCCAGGGGATCATTCAGATGCTTTCAGCAAACTGAAGACTCATATTTACAGTATGTTCTTCTTCTAGGTTAGTTGAGGATATCACTTTGCTGCTCTGAAAGCATGGCTGTCACTGTGATTCCCTTTTTCCAAACTGATAGATATCAATTGCAGTTTTTCTGATCTGTGCAAGATTTTCCTTTGATTGTGGCATTATTTTCTTGTTGACTTATAGTGCTGGCATCTTGTCTGAATGGTGGGGTTCAAAATAAATGAGGCTTATATTGATATGGGCTGGTGGTAATGAATTATGAGTGTATTTAATAAGATGAGTCTAATTATTAGACCAAGTTTGATGAGAACAGGCCAGGTCTTATTCAGCTAATTTCTCAAAAATGACATTACAGTACTTCTTTAATCAGGTTTATTTAACTAGAGGGCAGTTCCTTTTTCACATGGTTACAGGCATTGTCGAATAGCTATTTAAGTTTGCTAAATTATATAAAAAAGTGTTACTTATTTGCATAATGCCCTTTAATGTTAGTTTACAGTTTAAGATCTAAAAACATTCAGCGTCAAAAATTCATAATAATGGAGCAAATCAGAAAGAGGAAAAGAGCTGCAAACAGGGTAATCATTCAGGCAAATATTCAAAACCTCAGAATATTAACAGTGGTTATTATAGATCAAAAATAGCCAAAGAGAACAAAGAAAGGGAAGATTAACAACTGTAGTAACATTACAGGATGTTTGCTTTTAGTGAATAAGGATGAAAGAGTGTTTGCAGTCACCTACTGAATATCACAGTTTTTTGGCCTGTGAACAGAAACCTGTCCAGAGACATTTGCCACAGGTTCAGTTAGTCCTCAGAAGTGAGAGTGCACTAGACTCTTGATGTTGAGTTGTCTAAGTGGACTTAAGGTTGTGTCAATATACCATAGATCATAAAAGTGTCAGAGAACACAAGTGAGTTACCAAAGAAGTGAAAAGAGCAGTGGCTTGTGTGTTAAAGGACAGTTTTTGTCAGCACTCAGTGGGGTTGTTAACCTTCTTAGCGTTATGATTACTCCCAGAAAAATGAGCTGAAAACTTAGTGACTTCCGCATTTCTCCTGACATTAACATTGACAGTCTCTACGTTGTGAACAATGCATCTTTCTTGTCTTTCCACTTGATCACAATTATTTTAACTTTTTTTCATGCAGCTACTTGCACCATGGTGAGGCTTCATAAGACTAAATTCATCCAGCATATTACAATACAATACAATACAATTTATTTTTTGTATAGCCCAAAATCACACAAGAAGTGCCGCAATGGGCTTTAACAGGCCCTGCCTCTTGACAGCCCCCCAGCCTTGACTCTCTAAGAAGACAAGGAAAAACTCCTAAAAAAAAAAAACCCTTGTAGGGGAAAAAAATGGAATAAACCTTGTGAACGACAGTTAAAAAAGAGACCCCTTTCCAGGTAGGTTGGGCATGCAATGGGTGTCAAAGAGAAGGGGGGGTCAATACAATACAATACACAGAACAAAAGAAATCCACAATTCGTATAAAAATAAAAATTTTACAATTATGGAGCAGAATTTAACAGTAGATGATATCACATAATATGATTTGGATTTGTTTAGAGTCCTGGAGACCTCAGCCATCAAGCTGCTTCCCCCATTTGGCCATTCCACAGCTGAAACAGCGCTGGGCCAGCCAATCTGATGAAAGGACCCCTCTACCCCACGATTCCTGTGATCCTCCATCAGGGATGACTTTACCTTAGGCAGGCAAAACAACTTGGCAGGTGGGCCGTGGCACCAAGTGCCACATTTGAGTACAGAGAAGAGAAACAGAATAGGTGAGGGTTAGTAACAAATTCTAACTATCATCTTACTTATGTTTTAGTGCTAATGACTAACAACAGAGATGCAGTCTGTACAGTTAATCAGCAGCTCTAGTCAAGATATGCTAAACTGAAGTAGTGAGTCTTCAGCCCAACATTTTTAAGATGGAAGAAACATGATTTGGACAACTTTGTAATGTATGTTTTAAATGACATGCTAGAGTCAAAGATAACTCCTAGATTGCGAGCTGATTCAGTAAAATTAATGGTGATTCCAATTGAGTTAAATGATGACAAAATATTGTTGTGATCAGCGTCATTCCCTCCAATAATTAACATCTCTGTTTTATCTGTGTTTAAAGACAAGTAGTTCTCATCCATCCACTCCTTTAATTCACCAACACAACTAATTAAAGACAACATTGGAGAAACTTCATTTGATCTAAAAGTAGGGTATAACTGGGTATCATCTGCATATGAGTGAAAATTAACATTATGTTTCCTAATGATAGATCCCAGTGGAAGCATGTAAAGTGAAAACAATAAAGGTCCCAGTACTGATCCCTGCAGGACACCATATTTCAGTTCTATGTATAATGATGGAGTACGGTCAGCACATTTCTGTACGTATTGGAATCGATTTGATAAATAAGAACTAAACCAGGCAAGCAGAGTGCCTGTAAGCCCAATGTCATTTTCTAGCCTGTGCAGTAAAATAGAATGGTCAATAGTGTCAAATGCTGCGCTTAAGTCTAACAACATAATTACAGTGGAGTTTCTTTTATCAGAGGATATCAAAATGTCGTTTACAACCCGCGTTCGTGCCATTTCTGTACTATGACCAGTGTGGAAACCAGACTGGAATTTCTCAAATAAATTGTAATGCATAAGGTGTAGCTGATTGGTGACTAATTTTGCTAGTATTTTAGAGAGAAAGGGTAAATTTGAAATAGGTCTATAATTATTTAGTATGTGTGGGTCTAGGTCTGACTTTTTAAGTAATGGTTTAATGACTGACACTTTTAGTGCATCAGGTACTGTGCCATGCAATAATGAACTGTTGATAATGTTTAGAATAGGCGCTGCAAGAACATCCATTGCACTTTTTACTAGATTTTTTGGCACTGGATCTAGGGAACAAGACAGTATTACTACAGTTTGGTTGGACAGTGCCAGCTTCACTATCCGTGTCAACTTCTCAGTCATTTCACAGCGTCCTTGCAATCACTTGATTTATTCCAAAACTGGCTTTATAGCTTTTAGCTTACATGGCATTGAGATATTTGGTAGAAAGCTCTAGCCCACTCATGAATTTTGATGAGTTACCGTAGGGTGGCAGAACGCATAGGAATATTCATGATTTATTTGCAGCAAGGTGTTATGTAATTAACTAGATGGCAACTGATCATAACCGTTTTCCCTGACTTATACTCGGGGTTAACCATTTTTATAGTTCCAAAGCCCGAGTAAGCCTCATGGTTAACTTCATGGAGGTTAAGAAAAGAGGACATTTGTTCATCTAAGTAGGATACCTATGCAGTTTTTGTAATCCGGTGGAATGCTGAACCTAAGTGGAAATTCTGCTATCAGATCAGCAAGATGGAAGGAAGAATGTCTACCACAATAATCAAGTTGAGAGCAAGCCAAAAAAATACAACTGTCTGATGGTTTTACCAATAAAATTACTGGCAGAAGTTAAAAAGTAGCCTTATGTTTACTTGTAAATTCCTCTGGTGTCACATTATATATTGGTCAATAATTCTGAATAAAGGTCAAGGTGAATGGAGGGCTGCATCATCAAATTACAGTGAATGATTTGTCACTGGCTCACGGTACACATTTATATGCACCTTTATGTTTACATTGTTAACTTACAGAACCCTGGTAAATGACAAAAATAGACTTTTTGTGTATACACCAGACAGCCAACGAAAGTGAAAGCTTTTGAATGTGTTTGCATCTTTTCCTACATTCTTTAAAAGCAACTATCTGTTGTATGTATATGCAAATACTTAAATATGGACATTCTAGATTCCTTTGCTGTTCAAGTGTCATAATCAGAACACTGGTAAACTTTAATGTCATTAGTTAGTTAATCCCTCAAACAGTGTATAACAAAGCAAAGAAATGCCTTTTTATTTTTTTTAACAAATTTAAATGGTTTGTATATTTCCAGATGAACATCTGTGGTAGGAATCCCAACAGGACAGCTCCCGAAAAGGAAGATGGAACTCCATATCCTACCGATCTCCCACAGTGCTCCAGGACAAATGGATGGAGCTGGCCGCCCCATCCTTTCCAGCTTCTTGCTTGGCTTCTCTATGTCTTCTTTGCCATCCTGGGCTTTGGTGTGTTTGTGCCTCTCTTGCCACGTCATTGGGTACCTGCTGGGTATATTGTATCCTTTTTGTGTATTTTAGATGTCATTATAAGGTGTAGTAGTAGAAACTGAAGTAAGTAAGTATTGGTGATCATGTTTTTCATACCTATTGGGGGCAGCATTGTTCAGTGCCCTTTAGAAAGCAGATTGTGATGCAGTCAAAAAATAGACTGTTGGATGATAAGGCACAATCTTGAACATTCCTGAAGTTGAAGTAAAATATCCAGAGGCCATAGATCTGAAAAAGATGGTTTTATGTAGGAAAGAAAGAGAGAGCATAAGGCAAGGAATGAAAAAGTTCATATCAGGCAGACAAAAACAAAATGTTGGCTTCTTACGTATAACCACCACCAATATCACTCCTCAGCTCTCACCTTCTGAACGTCCACTCAACTCTCCTCTTCAGGTTCACTGGAGTAGTGACCAGATCCCAGATAAGCGCCAGGGATGACTACTGGGTGAATCCCTTATCCTCTTCTGGAGTTGAGGTCGCTTTGGGACCCCTTGAGTTGTCTGCTCTCCTAGTACACTAAGCTGGCCTAGTAATAATGAGCTGAGTGAGGTTGTCCCAGGTTTACTCCTGCCTTAAGGCTGATGTTGCTAGAGCAGGTTTTGGCTTACTGCCACCCTGTGGTGGAAAATGTAGGTGCAGACAACATATTCAGAAGGCTTTTCAATTTATGAGAATACCACTTATTGCCATTGTCACTGCTTACATTTCCTGCTTTGTTTTTAGAATTTCACAGCTGCATCTGATTGTGGTTTACTAATTAAAATAATCTGAAAAAGTAAATAAATCCAGTGGCTTAATCTCAACAGGCTGTTGAATGAACTGAAGGCAAATAATAAATATCCTAACATTAAAGAATTCAATTGCAAACAACTGCACGATTTTTTCCTTTAGATTTACACATAGACAGCTGAAGATTTCCTAAAATTATAATGGTAATCTCTTTTGGAGATGTTTGCTTTGTCAAGTTGCAATGTATTTTCAAGTTTTTGTCATGTTTAATTTCTTTTTTTATTATTAAGGTACAGTAGCATGCAGTTACAGTACATTTTTAAGCAAAGGCAGGTGATGTTAGGAGCTTTGATGTAAAATGTTACAGTAAGATAGTACAATAGCTGATAACATGTATTTTTCCTTTTTTCTTTCCTGTTCAAAGATAAAACCTTAACAATAAAATTTTAGTGCACCGGTGTTATGTTTGTTTGCCACTTGTTTGTCCACCTCTCAGCCGTCACCATTGATCCTGCAGACAGGAATGTCCGAGCAAAGAAATATAAAGGGCCAGTTCCAGTGTTTGACCGCACCAAACATGCACACGTGATTGAAAACTGCCACTGCTACCTTTGCGAAGTAGACGTGTATGTGCAAGTATATATATATTTTTTTTCATATCTGTGTGAACAACTCTTTTTAATTTGGATCAGAGGAGCTATGGTTGTTGAAACCTGATTTACATTTAAAAGGCCATTAAAAGGTTAGCTGCACTACAGAAGAACACTGAGGCCTCATGGGAAGAATTGTAAAATGTCGAATGTTTGAAGAAATTAAATGCATACATTGAAAATGTAGTGAATACATGTAAACTGGTATGCCGAGGGCATTTTGGCTCTTCTAGAAGTACTTTAGCTTCAACATGTAAGCACTTTCTTTATTCCATTTTCTTATTTTCACAAAATTAGAAGTTTGAAAACAATGGGTGACACCATACAGAAGGCAATAATATCAAAATATAAAGACTGCTTGATGTCAGTGATAGGTTCTAGAACTGTATGCCATTAACTGAAAAAATGACAAATCTGATGATCGTTTTATAAATATATTTATTAAAAATTAAAGGAAAGGCTAACAAAAACATATTAGCGAAAGAATGTATACATCATGGAGTAGCTGATGGCTAATTTAGCAAACTGGAGTGTAATAATAAAGAAATTCTGTTTTAGCCATTTTTGTAATAATAACACCTAGTTAATTTCAAGGTGTAGAATTTTTAATTTTATTTGGCATTTTACATTTGTTGACTCACTGCAGCTTACCAGCAGGTCCAGTGACAGCCAACACAAATAAAAAGCAGCAATCAAGTCGAGTGTGTTATATAAAAACAAGCATTTATTAGGTTACTTAGATTGTTTATAGGCCTGTCTAGTTGTAATTTTGTGAAGGAAGGCCCTTTTTAAGTGGGTAGTCTTCTACAAGCAATATCAGACATTAAACTAATGCAGTTAAGGATGCAAATGTGAACAGCACAGTTTTTTTTAATCCATTTGGATTTATGGATTATATTGTACAGATTTTGTTTCACTAATTGTAAGAAGGAATGTTTGTATTTGGTTATGTGTGATCCCCAGGGACACAATGAAATGCTGTGTTGTACACTGAAAGGTCTGCAGGCTGTGAGTCTCTCAGCCCTTCTTTAGATGGGAGAAGATGCTAGGGAAGAATCTGTCAGGTTTTTCTTTCCCTTGACTTTGTAATATGAAATTAACTATAATACACTGTACAAATATGAAATCATGATATCACTAAGTAAAGCCTTACTATGCTTACATGTATCTTGTGTGGCATCTCTCTTTTTTTAAAATGTCAGTCCGCCCTTAGTTGTTATTTATATTTCTCATTTGGTTTTCTTGCAGCATTTTGCACAGGTCCTAAATGCACCATCTATGTAATGCTGGAATTAAATGTGATTTGTGAAAGATTGTAAATCTTATTATTGCTGCCTTTGTGGACAGTGAGGTGTTAGGACTGTTACTAAAAAACATAGCCAGAAGGCAGTTTCAGTGACCGGGTCAAGAAATGAAGATTAAGTTGAATAGGGAGAAACAAGAGTAGTTGAGAAGCAGACTGGGGTCTGTAACAAATAAAACAAAATCCAAAAATTGTTGTCCTTGGTCTGTGTCCTTTCCTTGTCTAAACCAAAGGTGTTTTCACTGTAGTTCGTTTGAAACATTTTTCTTTTAACTTTGGAGTGATTTTTGCATGGAGTCTGGTTTGTTTAGGTAAATGTTAACACGCCAGTCTAGTGCAGACAAACATAACTGGACTGAGACCCTTTAGAAACAGTGGTCATGGTATGGTACCGAGTGATCCTGCAAGGTTTAAATGGGTGGTACTGGGACTGATCAAATTACAGCAAATATTGTACATTATGGGAAACATGTCTTCCAGTGTTTAGGCAATTTCAGTATAATAAGAAATAACATAATAATAAATAAATACATACAAGTTTCTGTGGAACACTTTGCGCAAGTATCATTTAATCTGATCAATCTTGGTAGCTAATTCAGCCCCAGAGCCTCCTTTCTCTCTGTCAATTTGATAGCACTTGAACATGATAAAAAAATAAAAATTAACGTATGCCCTGTGCAACCCCCTCAAATCTGCACTGCAAGAGTGATGCATGCGGGTGGGGTCCTGTCAGTGCAATCACACTTTGGGCATGACAGGACATTGGAGACACATTAGCTTTGATACTATGTAGTAAATGGCAAGTAAACATTCTAAAGTGATCATTATTAACACACATTTACAGGCCTAGAGATATTACACATAGGATTTGAGATAAACTAATTAGAGGTGACGTTTATATAGTAGACTACTGAAAAATAAATACGTAACATCATACAGTTAAATGAAACTCACATGATATGTCTACTGTGCAGTTGAAATTGAAGCACATCACTATTTGCCCGCAGCAGAGCTTGTCATCTTCTGTAGAGTTGCATGGATTAAATGTATCCTTTCTAGCTTAAAAAGTAGAACATCATATGTGGAATTCAACTTTACTTCAAAATAATGGGATGTCAACATGAGCTAAAGCATTCATTTTCTGACCTGCTTTCTGCAGATGGAGGTCATGGGAATTTGAAAGTAACCCTGGCTTTTGTGTGGTGCAAGTCATCCACTAGGACCATTTATGTACACACAGTAATTAGGGCAATGTAGTATTACTGACAGCTGTGTTTGGGACATGGAAGGAAATGGCAGTCCCCACAGGAAACTCGAAGGTATAGAACAAGCTGGACACTTCCCAGGAACACAGTGTGGTAGAACACAGCTGGCTGGGGTGTTGAAAGATCTCCAGTTTTTGGTAAATGAAACTTCAGTCAATGTTAATGTTAGTCCATTTTGAATTTGTCAAGCTTTGGTTTAGAGAATGCCTTTTCATGTGTAGGAGCGAGTGATTTTTCCTATTTAATTATTGACTTTGCTTTAATGAAACTTGTAGTAAGGTTCATAAAAATGTCTGCCTTGTGGACTGAGGTTCCATCACCAAGGCAATAGAATATGGCATTTTATGGACAAACATTGAGATTTTGAGAGGGAGACGTTTACCAAATAATAAATGTTGCAATGTTTTACACATGTTGATATAGCAAACCATGACCCAAATCTTCTGTTGAGCTTTTAATCATTGGCCTTCAAATGCTTCATAAAGACTTTTGGTCACTCAACATCTCCAGAAATAACTCTCCAGGGTTTGGTACACTCTGGTAGGTTGAAGAGAAAGATGGAAGGAAGGTAGCATGAATTATGTTCTGTAATTGTTGAAAACCATGTATGCTAATGAAATCCTAAGCCACAAATGGTATAATGCTTATAACGTCTTGCAAAAGTTATCAAAGACCAGATATACTCACTGTGAAAACTTTTTTTGGTCAGTTTTGTGGTAGGAAATGCATTTAAATGTAAAGAGCCACTTTTTAAAAACCTGCATGTACTGTGGCAGACGGCTGGGGCTCCTGCCCAGCCGGGATGCCTGGAGGATGGAAGGACCGGGAGAGGGACAATACCTCCCCCGGGACACAAGAGTTTGCATCGGGCCCACGGTATTGGAGCTTAGAAGCTAAACCCTGTTGGTGCCATGGACACCTTCAGGGGCACCCGGACATGGACTGCAGCACTTCCACCACACCAGGAAGTGCTGCCTGAACAGGAACTAGATCCAACTGGAGTGCTTCTGGGTACCCATGCAGCACTTCCCCAACACCAGGAAGTGCTGCAGGAAGCTCATCAGGGAGTACCAGGAGCACATCCGTGTGAACTATAAAAGGGTGCCGGAGTTCAGAGGCAGAGGACAGAGCTTGTGGGAGAGGAGTGAAGGCGGCAGAGAAGATTAGAAGAAGAAAAAGGATGGAAATGAAGGATTGTGAGCATTGTTAGGGATTTGTGTGGTGCTGTAAAAAACAAAGAGTCTGTCTGTAGTCGGGCTGATCTACAAAAAACAAAGAGTCTGTCTGTAGTCGGGCTGATCTCCACAGTACTTAGTCAAAGGGCATATATCAAAAATCTTGCTCCAGGTTCTTAAGAAATATTTCCACTATCATTAAATAAAAAATGTATAATACACCACCTTACCACAGTCATGGGACCTTAAAAGTGTGACAACTGATTTAAAGTTCCTTGACGCACCAACCAGCTGCATGATGTGCAAACTGTCCCTGGGCAGTTGTAGAGCGGCTGATTGATAAATCAGGACGTGTTGTTCAGTGGGGGTAAATTCACGTAAACACGGATAAAGTGAGACAGCAGCAGCACTTGATGTCATCTCATTCATTTTAAAAATGAGATACTGGACCTTAGTTTGGAATCAATATCACATTCTAATCATCAGAGGATCTATTTGGGGCCATTGGTACCATTTTTAAGAACATTGCAGGCTTGGAGAATGGTATGGTAAAGTATGTAAAAATCTTCATCTGCAATGGTGAATTAACAAGTTACAGTTCCCATTTGTTTTGGTTTTTTTGTCTAATATTATAAATTCTTATAATATCCTTTTGTGTTTCTAGCTGTGTCAGACAGTGGGTTAAAAATTATTTGAGTTGAGTTTCACTTTTATAGCATTCTTTACAACAGGGAACATAGCAGTTATTGCAATAATGCTCATTAAATAGATGCCAATGTCATTTAAACTGAGTATTACTTCTCATAGCTTGTGTTTAATTGCTGATTTCTTAACAGAAAACTATAGAAATTGATGTAGTAATTATCTCTCCACTAGGGGTCTCTACATGCAAGCTGTTAACACTCAGAAAGTGATGTTTGATTGTCCTGTTCTTAATTGATGGTCTAGCTGGCATTAGTAGAATTTCAACATATGAAAGGAAATCCTAAGAGCTTCTCACAAATGAACTTTGCTTTTAAAAATAAGGTACAAGTCATGTTTCAGATACTCATTTTAACTCGAGACCTTCATCAGGGCTTTCTGCAGTGTTTCCTGCTGTCCAAAGACCTGCAGTTAGGCAGCCCAACAAATTTAAAGCAGTTCTTGTGCGAGTGAGTTTGGCTCCAAGTGTGAGTGTTCCTTACTTTGGATTGACATCTTCTTCCTTACCTCGCACGTGATGCTTCAAGAATAGGCCTCAGCTCCACCACCCTCCTAGTAGTGGGTAACACAGCTCAAAAAGTGTGTTGAAGTATGGATGGATTGTGTGGATTGCTAATCTTAATGGTGTCTGGGAGAAGTCGAGCCAGTAGATTATGAGATATAGAAAAAAAAATTATGATGCATATGACTGTTAATAACAAAACAAAATATATTGATAAGTCCAGAATTTAAATTAAAGACATCTTTTAGTGTGGAAACATTTTTCTTCTTCTTCTTCTTTTGGCTGCTCCCATTAGGGTTTGCCGCAGCGGATCATCTTCCATATCTTTCTGTCCTCTGTATCTTGTTCTGTTACACCCATCACCTGCATATCCTCTCTCACCACATCCATAAACCTTCTCTTAGGCCTTCCTGTTTTTCTCTTGCCTGGCAGCTCTATCCTTGACATCTTTCTCCCAATATACCCAGCATCTCTCTTTTGCACATGTCCAAACCAACGCAATCTCGCCTCTCTGACTTTGTCTCCCAACCGTCCAACCTGAGCTGACCCTCTAATGTACCCATTTCTAATCCTATCCATCCTCGTCACACCCAGTGCAAATCTTAGCATCTTTAACTCTGCCACCTCCAGCTCTGTCTCCTGCTTTCTGGTCAGTGCCACTGTCTCCAACCCATATAACATAGCTGGTCTCACTATCGTCCTGTAGACCTTCCCTTTTACTCTTGCTAATATTCGTCTGTCACAAATCACTCCTGACACTCTTCTCCACCCATTCCACCCAGCCTGCACTCTCTTTTTCACCTCTCTTCCGCAAACCTCATTACTCTGTACTGTTGATCCCAAGTATTTAAACTCATCCACCTTCGCCAACTCTACTCCTTGCATCCTCACCATTCCACTGACCTCCCTCTCATTTACACACGTTTTCCGTCTTGTTCCTACTGACCTTCATTCCTCTCCTCTCTACAGCATATCTCCACCTCTCCAGGGTCTCCTCAAACTGCTCCCTACTATCGCTACAGATCACAATGTCATCAGCAAACATCATAGTCCACGGGGACTCCTCTCTAATCTCGTCTGTCAACCTGTCCATCACCATTGCAAATAAGAAAGGGCTCAGAGCTGATCCCTGATGTAATCCCACCTCCACCTTGAATGCATCTGTCACTCCTACCACAGACCTCACCACTGTCACACTTCCCTCACAGGTGGCGCAGTGGTAGTGCTACTGCTTTGCAGTAAGGAGACTGTGGAAGATTGTGGGTTCACTTCCCGGTTCCTCCCTGTGTGGATAGTGCTTTGAGTACTGAGAAAAGCGCTATATAAATGTAATGAATTATTATTATTATTATTATTCCCGCGTACATATCCTGTACAACTCTAACCTACTTCTCTGCCACTCCCGACTTCCTCATACAATACCACAGCTCCTCTCGAGGCACCCTGTCATATGCTTTCTCCAGGTCCACAAAGACGCAATGCAACTCCTTCTGTCCTTCTCTATACTTCTCCATCAACACCCTCAGAGCAAACATCGCATCTGTGGTGCTCATTCTTGGCATGAAACCATACTCCTGCTCATTAATCATCACCTCACTTCTTAACCTAGCCCATAACTTCATGCTGTGGCTCATCAATTTTATCCCCCAGTAGTTACTGCAGTCCTACACATCCCCCTTATTCTTAAATATCGGCACCAGTACACTTCTTCTCCACTTCACAGGCATCCTCTCACTTTCCAAGATTCCATTAAACAATCTAGTTAAAAACTCCACTGCCATCTCTCCTGAACACCTCCATGCTTCCACAGGTATGTCATCTGGACCTTTTCCATTCTTCATCTTCTTCATAGCTGTCCTTACTTCCTCCCTGCTAATCCATTGCAGTTCCTGATTCACTATCTCCACATCATCCAACCTCTTCTCTTTCTCGTTCTCTTCATTCATAAGCCTCTCAAAGTACTCTTTCCATCTGCTCAACACACTCTCCTTGCTTGTGAGTATGTTTCCATCTTTATCCTTTATCACCCTAACCTGCTGCACATCTTTCCCAGCTCGGTCCCTCTGTCTAGCCAATCAGTACAGATTCTTTTCTCCTCTTAGTGTCCAACCTCTCATACAACTCATCATACACTTTTCCTTTATCCTTCACCACCTCTCTCTTCACCTTGCGCCTTATCTCCTTGTACTCTTGTCTACTTTCTGCATCTCTGACTATCCCACTTCTTCTTTGCCATCCTCTTCCTCTGTATACTCTCCTGTACTTCCCCATTCCACCACCAGGTTTCCTTTTCCTCCTTCCTCTTTGCAGATGTCACGCCAAGCACCCTTCTTGCTGTCACCCTTACTACATCTGCTGCAGTTGCCCAGCTGTCTGGTAACTCTTCACTGCCACCCAGTGCCTGTCTCACCTTCTCCCTAAAGTCAACCTTGCAGTCTTCCTTTTTCAACTTCCACCATTTGATCCTTGACTCTGCCCTCCATTTAGTCTCTTGCACCCACAATATATCAGCCTTCCTTCTCTCCATCATATCTGCTAACTCTCTCCCCTTACCAGTCATACTGCCAACATTCAAAGTTCCTACCCTCAGTTCCACTCTCTTTACTTTCCTCCTCTCCTTCTGCCTCCGAACTTGTCTCCCCCTTCTTCTTCTTCAGCCAACAGGAGCCCAATTTCCACCAGCACCCTGTTGACTAACAGTACTTGTGGCGGCCGTTGTTAACCCGGGGCTCGACCGATCCGCTATGGAAATTTGTATTGTTGTCCGCATATTGATTTGGCAAAATTTTACACAGGATGCCCTTCCTGACGTAACCCTCCCCATTTATCCGGGCTTGGGGCGGACATGAAGAAACTCACAGGTTTGTGCATCCCCTGTGGCTGGGAAACATTTTTGGAATACTAAAATCAGGTATATGAGTATACATTATGCTTTTATTACACTTATTAGTTCTAAGTTCATGAATTTTCCAAAAAAAAAAAAGCAAACCTAATAGAAGAAGTAAAAGAAAAAACAAAAACACAACTGGCCAGGAAAACTACTGATGTTTATTAGGCAGCCTGTTTGGTCTGTTAATTTTGTAACTTGGTTTCAACAATACAGACTTCTGGCAAGGATTGTACTTTGTAGAGTACCTGAATGGAAATGTCTTTTTGCTACAGAATATGGTATGGTACATTACTACTCATCAAAACTGATTGTATTTTTTTTTATTGTAATATAATTTCACTGTTTTTGCTGCTTTGAAATTAAAGGTCTTTACAAACTTCATGTGGAAATGATGTTTGGCTGTTCTAGACAATCATGGTGACACTTAACTGGACAGATAAGGGTACACTTACTGTTAAGAGTGACCTTACTGCAGGTGAGTGGACACTGGCACACCGCTAACTGGTCAAAAACTGAACAGGCGTGTTTACGTGTTCAGGTAGTAACACTGACAGTGGAGGATTGATGTGAATGTCCAGATTGAGATTCATACATCAGACAATCGGAGAAAAATCACTAAAATAATCTAAGATCAAAAATACATTTTTAATTTTTTCTTTCAAAGTGGATGAAATTACACAGTTTCACAAAACATCTTACACATATGTAGATGTATACAAGGTGGCTTTAATTTTCAACTGCCTCTTGATACAATCACAGCTTTAATTTTATGAAAACAGTTCCATTATAGGTGAAGATGCATCCACTCCGGGATGACAAGCTGAGAAAGAAAATAGGAAAGACTTAGTAATGGCAAAAATGATAAAAGTAAAGGCAGATGTAATAAACATATGCTGTTCGAAGATAGTGAGTTTTCAGCTTTGGTTTTAATGCTAACACTGGTGGGGTTTCTCTGATATTGGTAAATTGTGGACATCATACAGCTGAAAGATCTTTCTCCACATAGTTTATATACACTTGGGATTTTAAGCACAGCATACACCCTACAGTATACAGCAGGTACTAATAAGTCCTGCATTTTTGAGTAAGCCATATACATCTTTAAATGCAAGAAGGGGATTTTTAAAATCTGCTCTAAATTTAATTGGAAGGCAGTGAAGTGATTTAAGAGCTAGAGAGGTATGGATGCAGTTTTGATCCTTCCATTTTTAAAATCATCTGTAGAGTATTACATGATCGATTTTAAACAGCCTACCTATATAAAGCCTTACATTAATCACTTCTGCCAGAGACAGAAGAATTGGGTTTCCAAGATCCTTGAGCTTAAGAAAATGCATTAATTGTGCTTTAATTTCTGTGACGGAGAAAGCGGGGTTTGAGAAAGTGCAGAAATGTGACGACTGCCAAAAATAACACCTGTATTTTGGATAGTTTTAGCCAGACTTAAAGTGAATGAGCTATGAAAAATGTTGCTCTTTGCTTATGATATTCTGCTTTGTCCACACCAGCTGAAATTTGTCTCTGTGTGAAGTATGTCAGGACCTTAAATGACCTTATGAGTCTTTTTGAGTTTTATGGCCTCCCTGGATATATAGTCGTCATGGAGGCCACTGCCTATCTGATGATATGGCAAATACCAAGTCATATGCTTCTTGTTTGACAGACTGATGTATTTTAACATTTCTAGCAAGTAAACCGTTTTTGTTTGTTCTTTCTTAATAGGAGCGCCAAATCCAAACACTGCAGCACATGCAACAAATGTGTTGCTAGTTTTGACCACCACTGTAAATGGTTAAACAATTGTGTGGGCAGCAGGAACTACTGGTGAGTTTAACATTCCATCAGTCTGATGTTAGCTGACTAAAAATGTTGCTAATGTTATACATTCTGTACACCTTCAGGCTTTTGCCTGTGATTGCTACTGCTGTCACCGTATCAGTCATGAGATGGTGACAACAAAGTGTTCACCTGTTAGAGAAGTGGGCTATGGCTGATGTCCTGCTCATTGCTTGTTGCTGTCAGCTGCTGTCATCTTTACATTTACTTGTTCTTCTTGCATTGGACTTCTTGGCACACATTAAAAGTTGATGACAAACCCAAACAGTTCTTGCCTGGTTAGGCCTGTTGTTATAAGAGTTAACGATTGTTCAATGGAAAGAAAATAGGAGTGTTTAATTTTTATGATAAATGTATATAAGCAATAGTATTCAAATCAAGTCAAGTTACAATGAACAATATACTTGCATTTTGACAAATATACAATAGAAAAAGTATTTATTTGTACTTATTATATATGCACTGTTTGCTATGTTAAAATATTTATTCTCATAACTGACTGTTCAGCAACCTTGTGGGTAAAAACGCCTTGAATTTTCCTAATTGAGTGTCAGTGGTCCTATATGGAAGAGTTTGCAGGATGGCTAAGGCCTTTAATTACTGTATACTGTTTGCCTTTCTAAGTGTTTCATATTTAATAGACAATTGACAGCTCGACACCAGCCAGTGTTTTGTAGGACGTGATATCAACAGGATGTGATTCTGCCAGTGAGGATGGACTCAACTTTACCCCTGTAGAAATTCGTGAGAACAGATGGAGAAGTGCGTGCTTCTCTCAGATGTCGGAGGAAGTAGTTGTTGGTGAGCCCTCTTAACAAGAGATGAAATGTTTTGTGTCCACTTTATTGCATAAGTGTGGGCCTCCTCCAGAAATTTAAAGCTGCTCACTCATTTAAAAGCATCCACTCCAAAGTAGGTTCCAGTGTAGTCTGCTGTTCTGTTTGGCTGCCATTAAGGGTGAGATTGTTGTGCTGGCACCACTGAGTCAGCAGCTAGACCTGTTGAGACTGGTGTTGGGACACGTTAAGAGAATATTTCAGACAGTCTTGATCACCTCCACTTCACAGAGAACACTGTATACAGCAGCTGCTGTGTTCATATGGACATTGTCCTTTCTGTTTTTATTACCTGATTTTGCTTTGGCCTTTTGTTCCTTTTGTTAGGGCAACAACTTCTCAAAACCTCTATAACCTGTAACTTTGAATTTTATTCTAGTAATTACTTAATTGTGTTCCTTTAATATTACACTTTGGATAACAAATTGTAAAAAGCTAATACTCTTTCCCAGATGTTTGTAATTTGTGGCATTGGCATGCGACATACATTTTGGCCAAGCATAAGGCTCCTTTACTCAAATTTCTACTTGATTTGTGATTGGAAAATTTCCTCTGCAATACAAAAATATTTATTTTGCATCTGCATTGGTCTGTGTTAGTTTTAAAAACAAATGTAGCATTCTAAAACTCACTTGGTCCAATTTAGACCCTTGGCAGTGGCAGTAGTTAAGAATATCCCAGGGTGCAAAGTAGGAAACGGCCCTCGACAGCAGACCAGTCCGTTGCAAGGCCCACTCACACATACACCTTCCCACAGAGGTCAGCATCACCTCCACATCTTTTGTTTTATAAACATTTAACACTCCTCCCTGAGAGATAGAGAATGTGTTACCACAAAGTGTTTATTATCCTCCTCCTTGCATGTTTTCAGCAGTTTGTGATCTCTTTTTTTTTTTTTTGACAGCTTAACACATACTGTAACCTACTGCCATATTTACTTGAAAATAAAAAGGAGTGAGCTAAAATAAAACCACATTTGCAAAATAACAGTTTTTTAATTGTATTTCCAGTGGTGTTAAAAGTAGCTGTGTATTCTGAAGTGCTCAAAAATTATTGCCACCTCGTAAAAATGAACCAAAATAAGCTGTGCTAAATAAACAACACCAATAATGAGCTTATTTTTATACCCCAAAAGGGAAGGCCACATACTTTTATTTTTATTCCCATATGATTATATTAAAACAAATTATCTTTAAATATGTAATACATTTTTTGCCTGAAAACAATTGTTTAAAAATTATTAGATCCCTTGTGTCTGGTACTTGGTGCAACCTTCCTTGGCATGGCTGACAGCACTAAGCCTTTTCCTGTAATGTTTAATAATTTCCTGGCACAGCCATCCAGGTTTTTGTCCAGAATATTTATACACTTAGTCTAGCTTGTGATGTCTTTGATCTTAACTAGGGCCACCGGGCTTGCTGGAGCCAAACAAAAACATGCAAAACAAAACACACTGGTCAGTAAATGGCCATATGTGAAGGACAGCGTACAGCTCTTGTCCTTGTGTGCATCCATCTTCTGTCTGCAAATGTACGGATGGTGTTACATCCCGAAGAGGGTGGTTTTTTACCGCAGCACCAGGCTCCTGTAAAGTTCTAATGGTGACTGGCAAACCCCAGCCATGTTATTCAGTGTTTTTTTTTTTGTTACTCCCTGGCATGTAGATGTCAATAGTCATTGTTACAAGGACCTCTAAGAAGCTCTTTTGGTGACACCCTGATGTGTCACCACTTACATGTATGAGTAAACCTGAAGTAATTAAACCCTTCATTCTACTGTATGGCCATTTGCATGTGTTTTGCTGCCACTGGTTTAGTTTCTTGCTCTGTTGCTTACATGTCCTCTTCTGGTTGAAGAGCAGTTTTTTTTTAAAAAAAAAGCAAGAGCTAGATTTCATTAAATAGTTCATGGTTAAAAAATTAAACATTTCACCGGTTGTGTTAAAAGATGGATTGATTGTTAATCCGAAGTGTTTATAGCAGTATGCCATCATGTGATAAAGTAAGTGCCCCCCATGAAATGTTTGTTTCTTTTTTTAACACCTGTCAAGATTGGATCTCAATTTAAACAGTATCTTTAGATAAAGGGAAAAAACATCATGCCATGTTTTGTTTGAAATTGTTCAGATGCTTCATTATATTTTGAAAAGTTTCATATGTCAGTACACTAAGAAAATAAAATAGTGTATGTGTTTTTCCTTTTTTGTTATTATTCAAGAGAAAAAAACAACCCTGCAAGTCTTGAAAAAGTTTACTAAGTTAAATATAAACAATTTAAAATTATTGAAATTTTTGATTAGAAAAATTAATAAAGAACTGTTGTATATTAATGCATACTGTATGTCAAGTTTAGATTTGTTTTTCCCCTGGGATGTCATATATAAATGGTGCGCACACACACAAATGTAGCATATTTCCATTTCCATGCTCACTTCAAGATGTATAAAAACTAACCTTGGTGTAAAGCTACACACATTTTCATGACTTTTCTGCTCGGTTTTGTGAACAGGCAACACCCAGCATCAAAGCAGTGCTACTGTTTCTATGTTGTTTGCCTTTCTTTTTTAGATTCACATCCGTGATGCAGGTTTTATAAAATACACTGAAATTAATTGCATATTGTTTACAAATTTAAGGCACTTGATTGTAATCATTCTGTAACAATGTAATGGTTCTGTACATGGAATGACCAAACTATTCCAAATACTATAGCTACTTTAGCATTGTTACGTTCAGTGCACCACTCAGAGTATTTTAACCCACTGTATCTGAGTGTGGAAAGCTCTTTAGCAGGTTGTGTTGAGCGCGCAGAGGATTGTCAGGGTGCAGCTTCCAGCCCTGGAGGACATTTATAGCACATGCTGCTTCAGGAAAGCCACCAGCATCTGCATTGATTTCTCTCACCCATGCTAGAGTCTACTTGAACTTTTCCCATCCGGCAAATGCTTCAGAGCTTTTCCTGCATGGACCTCGAGGATCAGAAACAGCTTCAGTCCAAGAGTTAGAAATGCATTCAATCAGTCCATCAAGTGCTCCCAATAGAACTGTTTGTACTTATAATTACAATTACCTCACTGTAAACTTGCATTTCAACTGTAATATTGCACAACTTGGGCCACTTTATGAACCATTTGCACTATAGGTACATGTATATTGTACTTATGCTTTCATATTGCATATTTTTCTTTTTTTAATATTATTATTATTATTATTTTTCATCATTTTATAGGAAAATAAGTTTTGAATCTCACTTTACCATACATTGACAATAAAGGAATTCAGTTGAATAGAAGAGAGCGCATTTGCAGATGATAATTACTGGCTTCTGAATCAATTTAGATTTCCAAGAGCTATCCTCTTGGCGCTGTGTGCTGTTAGAATACTAGGATGTATACTTGATATCATTTTTATGATGAAATGCATTGAAGAGAAATGTACATTTAACAGAGACAGTACTGCTAAAATAAGGAATAAAGAAAGCTCACCCAGAAGAACATCCATTAAATTCCCAGGACACCTTGCCACAATATGTCTAAAAAGTGATTCTGTAGTACTAGGGTGTTGTACCGTGTTAGCCATTATGAATGTAGTGAGAAGTCAAGCAAAATGACACCATTTATTGGCTAAATAGAAAGATTGCAATATGCAAGTTTTCAAGGCAACTCAGGCCCCTTCTTCAGGGAAGATGTAATCAAGATTACACCTCTAGCCTGAAGAAGGGACCTGAGTTGCCTTGAAACCTTGAATATTATAATCTTTTTAGTTAGCCAATAAAAGGTGTTGTTTTGCTTGACTTCTCACTAAAAAGTGATTGTAAGAGTAGCTGTATGTTCAATACAGAGAACATTTATGGCAGTTGTGACGAGGCTCCAAGAAGATAAATATATGAATGAGTATCCCATTAGTTTAATTAAAATAATGTGTAAATGTTGGGTTCGTGAGCTGGAGGTCAGGGACAGAAGCACAGAATTCAATGGATGTTGTTCTGAGTGATGAATGTAATGTATTCTGTGAGGCAGTCACTGCCTGTGTGCTCAATTTCTTTAAGAGAAAGCACATTTAAGAAGCACATAGTGATTAACGACTGCATCAGGGAACACTTAGAATACGAAGCATTTAAAATGCTACTTTAGTTATGATGGGGTTTGAGAAACTAGTAAATTATGTGAATTTCCCCTTGGGGATTAATAAAGTATCTATCTATCTATCTATCTATCTATCTATCTATCTATCTATCTATCTATCTATCTATCTATCTATCTATCTATCTATCTATCTATCTATCTATTAAACATTCATTGTTAGATGAAGTTTATGACGTTCTACTTTAATGTCGAAATAAACTACGAGGTTAAAGCCACCAAACAGTATGTTTTTCCTTGCCTATACTTTGAGCAGGACCTAAATTTCACATTCAGTTAAATTCTTCTTTTCTCCACATGCTTTTGCCATTATCTTTTAACAAAACATTGAATGAATGTGGCTATTTATATTGATTTGCATATTCAAATATGTGAAGTTCTGGGAGAAGTCAGGATGGGTTGTACGCACGTGCATATGCATTAAAAATCATATTCATTGGGATTTATAAAGTGGAATTCCATTTAACTTTGCTTATGCACAGTTCTGTGCATCTGAATATTTTTGTGCACACATTTCGGTTTTTGTCCTATGCCATGTTTTTGTTTAAATTCTATGCACTGCGTTATACATGAGGCCCACCCCAGTAATAATTAATAATAATAATTCATTACATTTATATAGCGCTTTTCTCAGTACTCAAAGCGCTATCCACACAGGGAGGAACCGGGAAGTGAACCCACAATCTTCCACAGTCTCCTTACTGCAAAGCAGCAGCACTACCACTGCGCCACCTGTTAGTAGATAGACAGGCTTGCTTTGAGATGCATGCAGCTAAGACAAGCATTTCAAATACATGCTAAGCACACCCACACACACAACAGGCAAAAAGTTAGCAAACTGCAGCACAGCGGAACACGTTGCTGCCCCGAGCACACAAAGGAAAGCCGATATTGATATGGGGTAGATGGGGAATAAAGTTATCACACCAGTGTCACTGTCATGCGCGTGTCTTACAAGTTGCTATGCATATACACAGTTGTGTCTTCAGTGTTTCATTGGAAACCTCATTTAAAAAAAAAGAAGAAGATGCACATCACTACCGTATCACATATAAACATTATCTTTTTTCTTTTCTGACTGTATATTCTAATAGTAAAAAATATCCAAGGGGGAACCGGGAAACCTGTATTGACACATATGAATGTTAATGGCACATCTGCTCAACAATAATAAAAAAAAAAATGGCCTTTTGCATCTTTTACAATACTAGGGGGCTCTGCCCCCTGCTCGCTTCGCTCACCCATCCCTGGGTTTGGTTAACCGGATATACAATTTAAAGAGATTGTTATTTTCATTTCATTCATTTTTTTATTTCTTGTTATTTGCCAGTAATAAAGCTGTAGTGCCGGGGCGCGCTACACAGCAGCCACTTCGCGTCTCTGCCGCTCGCGTTGTGAAGATGGGGGCTGAACGCACCCCAAGGAGACGCGGTCGCTCCTCCCAAACCCCCTCTTAAACGGTGATACAATGGGAAACAAATACATTTTTTTTACCTCCTCTTTCCTCAGCTGCCAGCTTGCTGCTGCTGCCGTGCTGCGTGATCTGCATGTCGTACAGTGCTTTGAACATTTAAAAGCCTGTACAGCAGCTGCCCTTTTGTCTCACTGCCTTGTCTTGAAGGACGTTAAAGTGTCTCTGAGAAAATCACGTCTTGTCTCCTTCCAAGCCTTCCAAGATTTTTTTTATAATAGAGAGATATTTAGTTTAAAGTTTCAATGATTTCATTCACCACTGGTGAACAAAGTAGAAGTGATCATCTCCAAAGCCTATTTTTAGTTGCATTTGTGACCATTTTAGTCACAGTCTGAAGTCCTGAGATGGCTTTTGGGTATTGTGCCTCATAATCTAAGAACCCCAGAATTGTATGATGGGACCTACAGGTAGCTCATACCACTGTTAATGGCAAAGAATATGAGTCTACCATTAAATTGAGGTTGCACGATTTATATCTACATGAGAGGTGTCCTGGAAGAAAACCTTTACTGTCCAGAGAGAACAAAGGTTTGCCAATGAACACCTATGCAAACATCTGGACTTCTGGAGCAAAGTGCTCTGGAGATAAAAGGTGAAGATAGGTGTTATTTCGCCACCCTACTAGAAGACGTGTTTGGTGAAAGCCAATGACAGCATTTTGCATGAAGAGAGTGATATCTACTGTAAAGCACAGTGGTGGACATGTTATGGTTTGGGAGTGTCGTGCTGCATCATGGCTTTGAAAGGATTTAAAATGGGCTGTGCAAGCAAGACATCCTCAAACATTGCATTCCTGAAAGAATTCTGATTGGAAGAATGGGAAAAAAATCTTTCTCACAATCAGTAAATGAATTTACATTCACACACACGCACGCACACACACACACACACACACACACAACTGAGATAAGGTGAGTTAACGCAGTTAAGGCAGAAACTTGGTTTCTTTAAAAAACACACGAGCTGTATATACCCGGCGTTGCCCGGGGCAGAAGTAACCTAATCGGTCAAACACTTACATATATACCAAAGTAAACCTAATCGGTTAAACAGCTTCATATATACAGAAGCGAACCTAATTGGTCAAACAGTTATGAATGTGCAGAATGATTTTACAAACATTATGCGTGTTAACAATCATTAAAAAGAAAAGATTGAGGAACTGTTCTTCTATATGTGATGAAGCCACTAATAAGACAGATTTTTTTCAGGACCCAGGTGTTTCATAACCAAACTACTCACACCCCAAAGTAATGCCTAATAGTGGTTTTTGGGGTAGCTGTGGAATAAAAAGGGTGTTTTTTAGTCAGTAAGAATCTGACAGTACCCTTCAGTACGGGCTGAAGGGTGCCTATGTAAGGTTTTACATCCTTCCCGTATGGAAAAAAAAACATACTAAACTTTTTTTTCATCATTACAGATAATCTCAGTCAAATCGAAGTACGCATTCTCAATTTATTTTTATCTAATTTTTACTTTTTCACAAAGCCATCCCATGCCAATTTGTATGAATAAACTTTTGCTAGAGAGTTACCAAAAGTTTATTCATGCACATATTTTAATACGGATAATCTATCTCTAATCAAGGTTCTCATTTTCATTCTAATTTAAAATAATAATAGATACTCATTTTTTTCTTCTGTTTTAGAAAAACCAATCTATGCCACCTACGTCTTCGTCAAGTCAGCTTCATCCAGCTTCATCACATATAGAAGAAGAGTTCCTCAATCTTTTCTTTTTAATGATTGTTAACACGCATAATCTTTGTAAAATTATTCTGCACATGCATAACTGTTTGACCAATTAGGTTCGCTTCTGTATATATGAAGCTGTTTCATCGATTAGGTTTGCTTTTGTATTTATGTAACTGTTTGACCAATTAGGTTTGCTTATGTATATAGATTAGCTGTTTGTCCGATTAGGTTCGCTTCTGTATATATGAAGCTGTTTAACCGATTAGGTTTACTTTGGTATATATGTAAGTGTTTGACCGATTAGGTTACTTCTGCCCCGGGCAACGCCGGGTATATACAGCTCGTATATATATATATATACATATACACACATACATGCAGTTTTAATAACACAGAAATCAATATAAACATTAACATCATTATCATATGAGAATATGAAGTAATATATAAGAAGCACATTTCATATAAATATAAATTATTAAACAGTAAAATCTTCTTCTGTAATTTGCTACCGTGGCAATTTGTGTGTCTGTCCAGGATTTTAAATGACCTGTAGCTCGCAAACCGTTGCACCTATACACTTGAAATGTGGTACACATATAGTACGTCACGTCTACTATCCGCTTTATGGGTGATGATTGTTTTAGTCTTTTTATCTTTATTTTATTTTATTGTACAATCAAGTCCTATCTGCGCACAGCAGGGCAGCCGTGGGCGGATGCGTATGGTGTATTCACTCGATGTTATCGTGCATTGCGCTGTCAGTGGTATTTTGATAAAAGAATTTGAACAACATATAAGAAGCGTATAAATTATTAAACAGTAAAACATTAACATTTAAGAAGTAAAGTTACATTAAGTACTACTGCTGTGCCTTCGGGTATACCTCATTTTTTGTTTGCCCATTACATGCTTAAATGTATACATTTTTTGGTGCACCTACCCGAGAACACGTGACATATAACCGAGCGTGGGAGAAGCATGGATTTTAAACACGCGTTGAGTTGATGTGCTGGTCTCCCTCGTGAAATAACTGGTAATGTTTGACTAAAATCTACAGCGAGTAAAACAACATTAGCTCCTATTTTTTTTTTACGATCTCTGAGATGTTGCTTTTTTCGGTTCAAGGCTTCATAAGCTCTTTTATGTTGTATGGTGTACTTATCCCAAACCATCATCTTTGAATGTTGCAAGACTTTCGCCTTGTATGTAGATCGGGGTAATTACATTCATTGCATTCCTAGTCTGAATCACAATGTGATTGTATGGGTGGTTACCTGGCACTGTAGGGTTGCCACCCGTCCTTTAAAATACGGAATCGTGCCGCGTTTGAGAATGAAATTGCGCGTCCCGTTTTGAATCAATACTGGACGGGATTTATCCCGTATTTTTTTTATCATTTTTTTTTTAAAGCAGCGTCTCATGCAAATCATCCCACACGCATTTTATGAAGATGCCTCCTTTCCTACTTTTGATTGGGTAATACTTGATGTCATCGTTAGTTTGATTGGTGTTTTTAACTGTCCAGTGAGTAGGGCGTGTCTTTCAACCGTAAGCAGATTTTTTGCAGTGGTATCACTGACCTCGACGACGGCGACGTTATACGTCAAAAATAAATTACGATAAATGACGATTTTAGCGATACTTTATTACGACGGCGGCTACATAGACATGATCAAATAAAAACAAAAAAATCAAATAATCATTCTACATTTTCAAAACGTCGAAAAAACGACGGAATGAAAAAAAGGCCCACCCGACGACCCACCCATTCCATTTTTATATATATAGATTTACATGGTTGAATCCATTTACAGAGTTCTGCTTTGGCAAAACCTTCCAATATCATAAAAATGTGCTAAAAAATATTAAACATCATCAACAGATGCTATAAGTCCATAAACAAGCATAGAGCATTTGTCTCCTGAGATTGTGCTGCTGAGCTTAGCACTGTACATTCAGTTCATCAACATAACTTCAGCAATTTCTGAAATATTAAGACAGATTATTTCAACCAAGAGAAAGAATAATGTCATCATCCGTGTATTTGCCTCGGGAAATTCATCTTTGTAGACGCTTCCACTGTTTTTGTACATGTGGCAAGCTGGATATGTGTGCGAAGCAGACATGTGTAGGCTAACAGAGTACAGTGGACGTGTACAGACTTCGAAGTCTTTAACTGCAGCTGAGCTAAGGGTTTACGCGTCCACATAACCAGGTCACTCGCAGAGAAATCTTTTTCTAACTGGAATAAGGGTATACATGGCATTTGTGAAAGCGGGTTTCTGTGTGTAAGCACACTCAGTGTCAGAGACGGGTAGACAGTTAGAGGAAACAACTACAAACCATTAGCGTCAAGAATGGACTTGGATGCTTCCATAGACAGATATGTGATATGTGTTCATTATTTGTTGAATAAATTATTGCAAACTCAAATTTTCATTTGTTTTAATTATACTATCTCTATAAATAACTGTTTAAATGAAGATCTTGATATGTCCACAAATTTTAAAAATGGAAAAAAAACATGACTATAATTAATATTATAATTTGAGATTACACCCTAGCAGTCAAAGTAATAGCAGACAGACCAAAAATATTGAAAAGTCTGTTCTTTTTCACATTTGAGTTCCTAATAAAAATAGCTAGACTATAAATTGCAAATCAAATTGAAGTAAAGCAACATCCAGCTACCACTTTGGGCACACCTGTATGAGCGTTAAGCCAGATGGAGTGGCATGTCCATATTGGTCTCCTGAACCTCATTTCTCTCCTCTGCATTATATGGCCATAGCCTGTCACCCTGTTCCAATGCACATCCTGATTCTAAACTTGGTGAACATTCTGCCCTGAGATGGCCGTAAGCCCTTTAGTGGATGTCACTTCCAGGCACTTCTGGAGTAAGGAACAGCCAGAATAGAATCATATAAAACTCCCCGTGGTGGTCTGTGATATCATCACACAACTGAGCTTTCAGTAGCACATAAATGGCTGCATTTCCAGGGCTGCCTGTCAGCTGCTCATTCCAATAAAATGACAGCCATTTGATACCTCAATTAGATGAGTGTTTGGTTGCTGTTACAGTCACCTTTGAACAGGCAGTTTGGTCATGGTGTCCCTAGCTAGTGGCCTTGTGTTTACACCTTTTGGCTAAGGCATCTTGCAGCCTACGCCTTGCATCAATTCAATTTTCTGCCACTAAAGTCCTTGGGGAGTGTTACATGTTTCCACCCAGAGTGCACCTGTCTTCTGCTGTGGTCCCCCTACTGCCCTTCTGGAGCACGAAACCTTCCAGAATGTACGGTTCCCTAGGAGCTTGTGTCTTCCCACACTCAGCATTTCTCTTCTTACTGGTACTCTCTTTTTTCTCTATCAGAGAACCACCATACTGTATATGCAACATTTTTTTTTACTCCTGATGTTACACAGTTTAAATCATTCAGAAAATTATTCGCTTTATAACCCACGTCCTTTCTTTTGTCATTTACTTTAAAATAGCCTGTCTTGAGACAACTCTTCTTTTTCGATTCCCAGGTGAGACTTAGATCTTAGAACTTTGTCTTCTGCTCTGTTTTATTTACTACATTATTTTTAGGGAAGTTATTGAGAATGTAGAGAGAAAATAAAACTGTAGTCTAAATGATACAGTGTATTGCTTTAAAGTAAAAAAAAAAAAAAGTAAAAATATTATAGCAAAAAATATAGTGTTACTGTATATGCAAAAATTACATTTTGCATTTGTATAATGCGGTGTCAACACTCAGCATTTTCCAGTCCATCCATCTTCAATGCTCACTTATCCAGATATCCCAGCCAGCACCGGGCACAAGACAGGAACAGTCCCTGGACGCACACACACACAAACACACACACACAGGCCAGTTTAGCACTGCCAGTCCGACTAACCTGCATGTCTGTGAAAGAAACCCCCCATGCAAAAGATCTCAAGTCCTCAAACACAATCTAATATTAGGTAATGGGCACCAGAGGGAGCAAATAACACATTTTACCTTCATTTAATTTATCAGTTGAACATTTAACTAGTTTTAGCTAATTCTTATTGAAGTGTAGAATTAAACACATTTGTTTATTAATACAGTTTTTATTCACTTTAGATAAAAGGTATTCCAAAAAAGATACTGTCAATTTTTATTTTAAAATGCACGTCTCTGACTACAACTTGTGTTTTTTCAGTTGCCTTTTCACTGTTCCTTTGTGCCCTCCTTATTGTTAGTTTAAAATTCCTGATTTTTTTACTTTTATCCCATGAATTTCACTTTGGCTTATGTCCTGATGGCTTCTCCCATCTTGCTCTTAAAGCTACTGGTTGAGATTGCAGGCAGTCAATTGCAAAATGGTCATAATTTATTAAATTGTACTGTGTACATGAGTATGATAGTGTGCTTATTTATTTATTTATGGTACTTCTGCATATACATCTAAACTATTCTACTTTATATTTGTGTCTCTGTATTTATGACACTTGGGTTTCTTGTTTATTCAGTTTTGTACAGTGTCCTTAGCTACCTTGAAAGGCACTTTTAAGTAAAATCCATCCATCCATTTTCCAACCCGCTGAATCCGAACACAGGGTCACGGGGGTCTGCTGGAGCCAATCCCAGCCAACACAGGGCACAAGGCAGGAAACAATCCTGGGCAGGGTGCCAACCCACCGCAGACTTTTAAGTAAAATGTATTTTTAAAATAAAGTGTAGTTCTTTGTGTAAAGTATATATTAAACACTTCACCCTTCACTGTAATACTTTACAAAAACAACACAGAAATATTTCCACCCTTAAGCTGGTTTTCAGTAACTAGTGGCATGGTGGCACAGTGATTAGAGCTTCTGTCTCATAACTGCATAGTCCAGAATTCAAACCTTAGCCCGAGGCCTGTCTGCCTGCTTGTGTGGACCTTTGACATTCTCCCCACATAGGTTTCCACTCATGTCCCACGGTAGATTAATTGACAACATCTGATGACCCGTTAGAGTTGAGCGTTGGGGGTTAGGTGGGTTTGTGTGAGTGTGTCTTGTGGTGACCAGGCTCACCCATGATTCACTTGCCCACAATTCTACAGGATAGTCAGTGGTTCTCGTCTAAACATTAACTTAAACAAGCAGTTAAAAGATGCATGAACATCCTCAGGTCTGGGCTAATCAGGGTCAGACAGACTGAAAGCAGAGAACATCAGCTCCTTGTTTATTGTCTGGCAAAAATGAAAATCCGCACAGTATCCATTAATGACATCAGACAAGCAGTCTGAAATTATAAACCTTTGCCAATAATACTCTTAGCAAGACATCACTGAGTGTTGTCTAAAATAAACATTTAAAATGAAGCTCTACTAACTGGTATAAAGGGCATATGGGCAATCAGACATTTTTTTTATATAGCTCTATAACAGCAGGCTCCATCATAAAGCATTTGAAATGTATTGGTAATCCGATATTCGTAGAAAGTGGACAAATGTGTTAAGGGTAAAAAATCAATAATGAGGAACTGTGAAGTATTGTGCTTATGCCGAAGATTGTGTAACACGCCTACCTGAGCCATGTCGACCTGCTGCTCTTCAAGTCGTCCACATTAGGGATGTGGAATAAAAGCATTACTGCTAGTTATTTTCCAGTAAATATTATGAGGTATATCGTAATTGAAAGTGCAATGCTAACAGAATACAATGGGTTATGTCATGTGTTATTTTTAACTGTACTGAAGGGTTTTCTATAGTGGTTGTTCTGTTTTTCCCAGAAAAAAAGTGTTGTTTTGGAAACACAGTTGTTTCTAAGTTCACTGCACTGAAACAAAACAAAACACCACAGTGGCCGGCCAGCTGTCTTGAAGGAACTAACAGATGATCAGCCCTCTGATGTGTGCCAAGAGACTGGCTACAAACAACGGCTCTCATGTTGGCCATTCCTGATTTTATTTATCTTGGATGCTCTCCATGGCTGAAGCATAAATGAAAAATGAAAAAAAAAGCATTAATTCTAAAATGACAGTGATGTCAGGGCTTCAGAAATAAACATTCAGAGTTTTAATTAGGTGCAGCAATGCACCATAATGGCCCAGAAACTTCATAATCTCATAAATGAGGTTAAAAGCTCTTTTCTTTGTAGATTTTCTGTATATTATATAGTTCAACATCTGATCAGTTATTATTTGCAGTAAACCTTTTATTTGTATAGCAGATACAATTTCATAATTAATAACATACACAAGAAGGGCTGTGCAACATACACTTTAAATGCAGAATTATTCTAAATTACTGAATCAGTTTGCTGAGATTACATTACCCATAAAGTGATTAGCTATCCATTTATGAACATTTGTACATTTAATAAATTGAACAAATAATTGTAACACGCAGTTAAGACAAAAACTTCTTTAAAAAATTCAAAGTTCTTTTCCCCAAAGAAACAAGTGGATGATGAGTTTACTGTACTACTGCTACTGAGGGCCCCGGGAGGGAGACTGTGCTTCAGTCCACATGAGCACCACTTTGTTGCAAAGGTCTGGAGAGTGGTGTGCTGTTAGATTGGACCCAGAAGACACGGGAGCAATCAAACAATTCAATCTGTCAGCCTCTTAGAGAGACCACAATATTTACTTTAAAAATTCAAATGATCATATAATCTTGTATTTATGTGTTATTATTTATAGTTTTGCATTACTTTTTAATAGAAATATTAAGCTATTAAGTGCATGGCCAGATGCCAGTAAAACAACTTTTTGGTAAATAAAAGAAGTTTTCGTGTAATTTTTTTCTTGCAACAGGCAACACAGCAAAGATGCGCTAGTTTTAAAACAAGACAATTTATTCTAGTTCTCTGTCATTGTGAATTTCTTTGTGATATAAATATTTGTTATTGCTCTTGAATTGAAAGAATAATATTGTGAATTTATTGTCTATAATTCCATTCCAAAAATGACACAGAGATGAGCCGGATAGATAAATCAATGTAAATGTGACTTTAGGTTCAGTAGTATGACCAGTAACTTGTATTTGGAAAATCAGCATCAGGGTCTGATATTTAACGTCCTAGTTTGTTTTTTTTTTTTTTTTTAGTGAACCTTCCTAATCTAACTGGTGCTAGCCCATCAGCACTGGGTGCAAGGCAAGAGACTAACTGTGAAGAGAGCCCTCGTTCATCACATGGCTCACTGTCTCATGCCGAGTCTCTAGTCAGCCTGACACGCTCGTGTTGGGTGTAGGAGGAAATGAAGCGCTAACACAGGGAGAATGTGCAAACTCTTGATGCTTGTAAGTGGGCCAGGAGGTGTAAGGCAGCCAGGCTAACTGCAGAGTCACTGTACTCCATATATGCAACACTTCATCAAGGTGCCAAGTTCTACTCTCCCTCTTATGTACACAATATTGCATGTCTATACTTGCCCTTTATCTATATAAAAATATGCTCTAGTCCCGTGTGTACTCCAACAGCCCAGATATTAAATCTAGCAACCTTTGAATCATATCTGATATTTAATTACAACTATATAGTGTGGTTGTGTTTTCAGAATTTTACACATTATGTAAGGAAGTAGCTACCTTAATTTAGGAACTTTGGTTCACTGTGATCATATTTTGAGGTGAGCCAAGATTCATATAGGATTGGATTAGACTAGCATTTGATTCATCAATATATAAATGTAATACTAATTAACCCTTACAGTGTCTTTGGGTCAAATCTGACCTGTTTTTTGTGTTTGAAGCCGGTAAATTTACCCTAAATAATAATATGTTCAAGATGAAACTTTGTGAGTTTTCCAACTTTTCCCAAAAATAATTAACATTAAAAAAAAAAAAGGTTTAACATCCCATAAGGATGACAGCACCTAAAGACACTGTAAGAGTTAATTCACTTTGTAACTGATATATTAATGTAGCAAAGGTATGGAATAAACCATGCATAAACTAGAGTTTTAAAAATAGCCAAACGTATTTTTGATGGCAGTTCAACAGACTGTGCAGTTATGACAGATATGGCAAACATGTTAGGTTTGAGACTGTTAGCTCTAAAATTTAGACACTCTCTCCATTACATTATATCTTGCCTGAAGAAGGAACCTGAGTTGCCTCAAAAGCTTGCATTGTAATCTTTTTAGTTAGCCAATAAAAGGTGTCATTTTGCTTGACTTCTTATGACTTTCTCTCCATAAAGACTAATTCTTTTTTAACCTAAGGATTTCACTATTTAATGTGATGAGGATAGGCTTGCTATGTATAAACCCGATAAGCTCATTGAATTTCTAACTTCCAGCTCTCCCACAGACTAGTGACAGTATTGCAATATCAACAGCAAACAATGAGTAGTATTGGCATGTCAATATCAGATGTCCTGGTTTTGTAATTCTTTTATAGCTTGCTAAGATTTCAAGTGGAATTGTATTTTATAAGATGGTAATTCATTACCTTTTCATCAAAATCTGTATCAGATTTCTGGAGTATTATTACATCATTGTAATCCATTCCTCCCTTTGTATTTTTTCAGGTTCTTCCTGAACAGTGTGATTTCAGCTCTGCTGGGAATTCTTGTGGTCGTCATCATCTCTTTTTATGTGTTTATACAGTTTTTTATAGATCCTGCCATACTCCGTTCTGATAAGCACTTTCAAGGTATGACACACAGATTTACGATCATTGTGCGATAATCATATTGGCACAGTTCTCACATTGCTAAGTGGACAGCTTGAAATTTTGTACAATATTATACTAAATGTCTTGAATGAAAGGAACGCAGATGGATGTAAGTAACAAAAGCACATTGTTCCACATCAGCTGCATTTATTGTCTCTATATTTAGAAAGATAAGCCATTTCCTAATTAGCAACTATTTGTGATACAGAGCCAAGTTTCTTTTGGTCTTTCAAGGCCCGGATGCTGATGTCTTTTGATCCATTGATCACTTTGGGGACTTCCTTCTTTCACCAAAGTCAGGTCTAAGCATCGCTGCTGTTTATTTTCTTCAACTGAAACAAATTGATGATCTGCACCAAAATACAACTGTCACCTTCTTGTACTCACCTTTCCTGCCCCGTTCTTCTCTACCACCAGACCATTATGAAAAACAATATATCTGGACATTTAAACATGTTTTTGAGTTCTTGCATAAACTGGATTTATTTAAAAAATCTTTCTTTTTGTAAAGGCTTTATTTTTTCCGTCCAATGAGAGAAACTGAGGGTATAAAGCTAGCCCTCCATTAACTGTGAAGTGCTTTTTTGTTGTATACATGAGCGTCTTTTCTGGAAAAAAAGTGAAATCTGTATTTTGAGGTCAGTCTGACACACATTTTATAAAAGATGAGTACAAGGTTTTGTGTTTAGCTGCACTTCTGATGAAAGGGCTTAATGAAAAAGAAATCTGTGTTATCCTTAGATAGTGCTACAATAAAAGGAAGCATTACTGACCAAGGGCCGTCGCCAACAAATTAGTAGATGTGAGAAAACAAATATAAGTAAATCCACACAAAACATAGACTTGTTTAAAAAAATATTTAAAATAATACATTGGCTTTTTATTTATATTTCCCCATATTAGCAACAAGTGTTTCTTGTTTCTACAGTTTACTTTGGCACAGCAGATTTTAGTTCATTTAGAGTCTTGGCTTAATGTTTCATTAAACTAGTCACAGTAAATTGAACAAAAATATACAGTGCTGATTTTTATTTCAGCACCTTGCTTGAAAAGACCCTCTAATGTGAGCTAATTCTAGGGAATCAGAGGGAGAAACTAGAATAAAATCATGCTTACACTGCCATTCTCCTTGATTAATTCCTTTGTGCATTACCATATGCTGCTATCTTCTTGATGACTTCCACATTCATTGCAAAATTTCTCTGGTTTTGTGCCTTTTTGACTCATTTATTTTTTTTGAGCTTTTATGGAATAAATGTAGAAATATTGTTTGCACACAGGTGATGAAAATATAATAGAAAAAAGAAAGGAAAAGATTACCAGATTGGTGGCCTGTGCTTTAGTAGCTCTGCTTACTTTTACATTTTTTGTTCCTAACATATCTGCAATATAATATAGCAGATGCAATATGCACAGTGCAACTATTGTGCTAATGCAATTAAAAAGATATTGCATGCTGATTATTCATTTTTTATTCCCAAATACAATCATTTATTCTCGCAGAGAGGGCAGACTGCCCTGTGGCCCTGGTTGAGCTTTGAATGTTCAGTTACCCTGTAGGACTATCATAGCATTTAAGTACTTGACAGAAATAATAAGTCAGCTATCTTATTAGTACTGTATGCTGTTCAGTTTAAATCTGAAGCTTTGTGCCCTTTTTTTTTTTTTTATTAATGGACAATTTCAGCAGGTCAGAATGATCTTTTAGCAGTGTCTGTAATGTGTTGTTTGGCTAATTATTTCTCTTTCTGTCAGTCCATTTTTTGGATGCAGATATTCAGTTCAGTGTCCACATGTACACTCATCACATGTCAGTCAGTCAGTCAGTCATTGTCCAACCCGCTATCTATCCTAACACAGGGTCACAGGGGTCTGGCTGGAGCCAATCCCAGCCCAGGGCGCAAGGCAGGACCAAACCCACTGCAGCTCATCACTTGTTATTGGTCATTTACATTTTGGCCCATGTGCAGTGAGCAGCTAGTTATGGGAGACCACTATGACTTGGGGATTCAGGGCACAGTCTGTAGGTGGCTTTGAAGTTGGCGCGAACGCAGAAAGCAAAAGGTTATGGTGAGGGAAACTTTTTCAGAGTTAGGTTAAGTTAAACGTGGTGTCCCTCAGGGATCAGTGCTGGGGCTGCCACTTGTTTTAATTTATGGAAACAATCTGGACAAGAATATAACCAATAATCTAGTTACATTGGCCCATGATACCAAACTATGTGGAAGGGCAGAGGACTTGTATTGTTCAGAGCCATGATGTGAGATGTAAGTGCCACAAGTTTGCAGTCATTCGGTGAAGAGGTGCTGGCCTTCTTTGGAACAGGAACAATGCAGGATGTTTTCCACAGCCATGGCACTAAATGCAGCCTTAGGGACACACTGAGCAGGTGACAACGGACACCACGAAGTTGGTCAGCACAGGGGCTGCTTATGACTTGCTGATTTTTGAAAGCAGAAAGCTTCTGTGTTCCTTTAAATGTGAGCCAGTTTCTGCTTTACACAGAATTGTTCAACCTGTTTTTGTTGTTCCTTGCACTTTTCTCAAGGGTCACAACAAACCACCACTTTACTGTGCAGTTAACATGATTGCCAAAAAGAAGTGATGTTAACAGAGTAGATGAAACTGGGACCATTCAACTGGAAGAAGGAAGTCCATGAGGTCTGCAACAGGAAGAGAAAAGGAATATTATTAACCATCTGTCTATTATCAGTTGTTTTTTCCATGTTATTTTTATTCAATCTTCATTCTGAAAACTTCCCCTGACTGTGATATATATTTTTAAATCAGGAAACAGCAATGAAACAGATATCTGGTATGTTTTCCTGCCGATTTCTCCTGTGTTGACAACAGCGCCGGCCATTTTGTCTCTGGCTGGCATCACTACGTTCCTAGGGCTTCTCTCCATCTTCCTCCTGGCACACCTGCTCTGCTTTCACATCTATCTCAGTAAGTATGTTGTCCTTTTGCCCTATAGAAGTGCACTGTGTTTTAACCAGATTCTACATTATTTATTTAGGATGGAACAGATACTTTGTGTGGATTCACATGTAATCGGTTAAGAGAAGCATTGCATTGTTTCAAGAACAGTTCTGAAATAATTGCTAAATAACATTAATTTGTGGTTTTGATTACCGTGATCTTACTCTGTATAAATAGGAGAATTTCCAGTAGCTTGCTAAATAAAATTCATGAAAATGGAGAAAAAGTGAGGCATTTTAAAGTTATTATTTTTAGTGTGGCCTTATTATCTAATTTTTGTTTCTATTACTAAATCACTTTACATACTTGTGGTCTGTCTTTTGGACTCTACACGATTAAAATTAATTGAAACCAGTACTTTTATCATTTCAGTTTATTTTTATACAAATTTACAAGATTTACCATCCTGTAATTTGTTAAGTTAATAAAAAAATAGACAGCAGACTGCAATAATTGGTTACATTACATTTAAATATGATCCAAAGATGAATGGTTGTTAACATTTTATTGCATTTTTTATTGAATAGTATCTTGTAATAAGAAAGTGAAGAAGAAATACATCACTCATTTATTCTTTCTAGAATATGAAGAAGGCGCATATTACATTATTAGTTCCTGGGACATGTTGGAGGAAAAGCCAAACCTCCTGTTCTACCTGCCTGAATCTGAATGCAGTCCTTTCTATTGGTTCAGATTGATACTTCTTATTTACTGAAATCTGTGTTAACCGTAATAACACGTTCCTCCTCCAGTAATAATAAACCTGTCTTTTTGTAGTGTGGAATAGACTAAGCACATATGAGTATATTATGAGGCAGAGACATCGCCAGGAGGGGAAAACCACCGAAAATGACTATGAAGGCAATGATTCTGTACCTTCAAAACTCAAGCCAATGAAGGTAAATTCATCAAAATATAATGTTCTAAGACCTGAACACATTTTATCTGTGTACTGAAATAAACAAAGTATTCTAATCACTGTTTTCCATCCATCGAACCAGTTATTCCAGTTCAGGGTTATGAGGGTCTGGAGCCTTTCAGGGAAGGTTAAGGCACACAGCCGTAGCTGACTCTGAGTGGGGCTCCAGTTTATCACGGGGCATAATATTTTTTATTATCATTTTACTTTCCTCAAAACAATCCAATAATTGATGTCCATGTGTACCCAATGTACCCTACTGCAGTCTGACTTAACAGCATGATTATGAAAGCTTTTTGAATGCCCAAGAACTCCTTGTTTTCTGTTGTTGTATTTGATGGTATTTCTAATGCCACATCATAATTTGAAGATAAACATCCGACTTCATTTCTGCATTTTACTGTTTTAGACGGCTGTAGACCAGAGGTGCTGGTGGAGCAAACTGGAGCTTTCAAAACTCATTTGAAGTTGTACATTTGATCCTTAAGCACACTGAAGTGTAGACTTCCCTTTCCATCTGCTCCCTTTAGGCCTTTCTGCTTTACATAAACATGGATGGATGAGACTTAGTTGCCTGAGTACATGTCTGAACTGACATGAAATGGTAGATAATAATAGAGATTAGAATTTTGTAGTGCAGCAAAGTTTGGCAAGCACATTAGTGGTTAAGTGTCTAGACCGGGTATTTTAAACCTGATATTTAAACTGACTTTATTTTTGTTAGCAACACTAATATATTCTAATTAATATAACTTTTATGTTGTCCTATAAACACTGAATCTTGTAAAGGTTATATTTCTAACCATCCTGGCTCTGTAACTCTGGCTGACTGCTGCTCACTCGGGTTCTGTAATTTTTTTTTTTTTTTTGCTTCTAAAACATTTTGTTGAATTTATTAAAAGTAAATAACATTCCATTCATCCATCCATCCATCCATTTTCCAACCCGCTGAATCTGAACACAGGGTCACGGGGGTCTGCTGGAGCCAATCCCAGCCAACACAGGGCGCAAGGCAGGGAACCAATCCCGGGCAGGGCGCCAACCCACCACAGGACACACACAAACACACCCACACACCAAGCACACACTAGGGCCAATTTATAATCGCCAATCGGCCTAACCTGCATGTCTTTGGACTGTGGGAGGAAACCCACGCAGACATGGGGAGAACATGCAAACTCCACACAGGGAGGACCCGGGAAGCGAACCCAGGTCTCCTTATTGCGAGGCAACAGCGCTACCACTGCGCCACCGTGCCGCCACATTCCATTCAAGCAAGTCAAATTTTACAAAACTAAGTTAAAATCAAATTAACCCCCATCCATGAAACAGACAGCTGGCCAACAGAATAAAACTTTAATAGTACGAAAAAATAAGTAAATAAATACATTAATAAATAATTAAAAATAATTAAAGAAAGAGAATCCACTTCCTCAATTTAAATGTATATTCTAAAATATTATTGATGAGATCCTGCCAGGTTTTTAAAAAGTTTTGAACAGATCCTCTAAGTGAGAATTTGATTTTTTCCAATTTTAAATAGTATAAGTCATCAGTTACCCACTGACTTAAAAGAGGTGGGCTTCCAGTTGAGCAAGATAAGTCTACATGCCAACATTGTAGTAAAGGCAATCACAGTTTGTTTGTCCTTCTCCACTTTATGCCCATCTGTGAGTACACCAAACACCGCTGTTAATGGGTTAGGAGGGATTGGGACACCAAGGCTGTCTGAAAGACATTTAAAGATTTTGGTCCAAAATGATGTTAATATGCTGCATGCCCAAAACATTTGACTCAGTGAGGCTGAAACTCAATTGCAATGTTCGCAGGTTGGATCTTGCCCTGGAAACAGTTTGGACAATTTTAAATGAGACAGATGTGCTCAATAAAAGAATTTAAGTTGAATAATTGTACGCTTTGCACATATGGAGCTTGAGTGAATTCTGTGTATGGCTGCCTTCCACTCCTTTTCTGAAATGTTGAGTGAGAGATCCTTTTCCCACCGTACTCTGGGATCTCTGAATGGGAGGGAAATGTTTTTATATATTACAGAAATGCTGTCTGAGTGCTTAAGACTGATCAATATTTTTTCCAGAATAGATGTAGGTGGGAAGTGAGGAAAATTGGGCAGGCTTTGTTTAGCAAAGTTTTTAATTTGAAGATAGTCAAAGAAATGTGTTGCTGGAAAGTTAAATTTGGATTGTAATTGTTCGTTGGTTCTGTAATTTTTAAAGTTGAGTCAACTGACTCAGACGGTGCAGGAGTGAGGCTGCATTCAAATCCCAGCTTAGTTCATTCTACAAGTATTTTCTGTGTAGACTTTCCACAGGGTACTTCAGGTGTGCTCCTTGTGAAGGTAGATGTGAGTGTGCCCTACAGTGACCTTTTGACCCAGTGTTGAGATATTCACACCTCTCTGCACCTTCAAAGCTGCAGGACCAGGCTCAAGACACAGATGCGTACGTAAATGAAAATCCTGGCACTTCTTGGCAGTTTATTATCATCTACATCCATCCATTATCCAACCCGCTCTATCCTAACTACAGGGTCACGGGAGTCTGCTGGAGCCAATCCCAGCCAACACAGGGCGCAAGGCAGTAAACAAAGCCCGGGCAGGGTGCCAGCCCATCGCAGGGCACACCCACACACCAAGCACACACTAGGGACAATTTAGGATTGCCAATCCACCTAACCTGCATGTCTTTGGATTGTGGGAGGAAACCGGAATACCCGGAGGAAACCCACACAGACACAGGGAGAACATGCAAACTCCATGCAGAGAGGACCCGGAAAGCGAACCCAGGTCCCCTAACTCCAAGGCAGCAGCGATACCACTGCCCCATCATCTATATACAATACTTTAAAATGTCTACAGATTCACATAGGTTAGGGTTCTCAGCAGGTATTTCTGATACTTATCAGTGTTCTTTAAATTGTGCGGTACAGGCCTGCCGTCAGCTTAATTATTTATGGTGTTTTGTGTAATTTTAGTGCAGGGGGCAGGACTAGGCAATAAAGAAATAACAATGGGAAACTGAAATAGTCTGAGTTTTTAAAACTGAAATCTAAACTGAAATTTATAAATAAAAATTATCAAATAAATAGCCAGAAATGAGAATATTCAACCACAAAACATTGTGTCATGGTAAATAATATATTCACCACTCTTTGAGCCAAACCCCTCAAGTCTGGGGACAACTTCCAACCTTTAATGTCTAGAATTGGTGCTCTGCCCTTGTGCACCAAAATAAATTTCCCTGTTTTACCATACAGCATATGTAGCCACTACCTTATGAGGAGTTTATAATATTTATCTTTGGTGCTGCCATATTAAATGTGATTCTTTCAAATGCCTTCTGTTCAAGCAGTAATGACAAAGCAGCAAAGATTATTGATGAGAATGAAGAAATGAGTCAGTCAGAAGAACACCCTGAAAAAAATCCTTAAGCAGTCTAATGAAACTTTCATGCTGAGTGTTGCCACATTTATCAACCAGAAGTGAATGGGGTGCTTCTAGTGTGCAGTGGGACACGGCGTCTTGTGTTGGTTGGTACTGTGTGAGAGCAGAATGGACGGTAGTGGGTTGCACAGGTTTCTAATATGTATTAAAGTTATGAGATATGAGTTACATTGCAGCTTATGGACATGTATGCCAGCTCCAGTCGGATATTGTTCATTTGTTATTAGCACGGTACATATCATTATTTTTCATTATATTATTCTTAAACAGAATTTAATGAGTTAAAATGCATTTTATTTTAAGCAAATATGTAAAGAAATTGATTGCCTCCAATTCTTCTTAAGATTATAAATATTTAAGGGGAATACATTGTAATTTAAGAAGCATATTCTAACTTAGATGGCATTTGGATACATTGCAATGTCCAAACAAAAATGAAAACAATGGAAACACGATAAATCAAAACCACTAAAGCAGTTCGGCATCCAGTCTAGAGCTGGCCAGGTAATATGCACAGCGTTTCATGAAGTTGATGAGAAGTTTCAAAAGACCCACATAACCAGTCACAATCACATTGATTTGAACTGGTATTTGTGGCAGTCAGTGAAGGAGAAGTAGAAACAAAACGTTGAACATGGCCTCGCTAACTCTCCTTGGGCTGTGTAGGCTGTCTTTTAAATCTGTGCCCACCCTGTTCCTCCAGATCAAAGCCTTACTTCTGCCTGTTCCCCAATCTGAGGGGCTAACTCCGTGGAAAGTACTTTGCCAGTTCTGAAGTTGTCGGAACAGCTTCAGAAGAAAAGCAAGACAAAACATACAGGGTTCATTCACATTTATTTTAACTGCTTTACACCTTTTTGGATGTCAATAGAGGAAAGTAAGGTTTGAAAATGCAAAACTGGCAGTACAAGGAGTGCAGGATTGTCATGCCTTGCTCTGCAACATAATTATTTTTAGGAAGGTACTAAGTGAAAGGTTGGGGTGTGATGGGATGGGTGCTATCTAACATTTCTTTCCTGACAGGATGACTTTATAATCCTGTGTCTAGTTTCATTTAGATGAATGAGAGCAGCAAATGTTTTAATGCTTGTATGCTTCACCTACAGTGCAAGTGCTAAGGGGGATAAAACTGTTTCAGCTGTTGTTTACAGTTGTGCTGTACATCACTGACTTTACAACACTGTTACCCTAGTATTTATGTATACAATGTGTAGTCACAAACACAATTACCTTTGAGATTACCTCTGATCATATAAAACACGTGCAGGACTGACCCTGTGCACTTAATTTATCTTGAGTTCAGAAAGTCCTCTTTTTTATTAAACTGCATGAAATTAAGCACTGAGAAATGTCTTTTAAGTCAGGAATAAGTATGAAGTAAAAGAAAAAGCATACTTTTGAGTCTGCATTATGTAATTGTGGGTAACGTAGCAGAAGACAGTGTGGCATTTTTACCTGACATTACGTGAGTCCAAGTGTGATCCTTCAGAATGCAGGTTTAAAGGGCTGCAGGTGTGTTGATTCATTAGTAGCCACAGACTGTCTTGGTGCCTGCTGTCCAGGAGTGGATGGCTACTTCTGCAAACTTGTTGAGAACTGGATGCTCAGCACACATGACACTGCTACTCTGCATGGTTCAACAACACATAGCTGCACTGAAGTGGAGACAGGAAACGGTTCATTTATCTCTTCTACTTTAAGGTTAGACTTCAGCCTAAACAAAACGGAAACATTTAGCAATGAATATAAAAAAATGTAATAAATATAAATTGTAAAATATCAAATACATCATTTACTCCCAACTTACAAGTTTTGGAATAGCTATTAAATACTTACTTCTTGCCTTGCCTTAATTCTTAATATGTGCCTTAAAATATGATCTCAGCAGTAACATGGGACTACTTATTAAGCCATTTTATTTACATGTTTACATGTTGCTGTAGTATTGTAGTAACAGGCTCCCTGCCATCCTTTATTGGACTGAGTGGGTTAAGAAAATGGATGGATGACTGTGGTGTTTTTAAAAGGAAAAATTCAGTTTAAAGAAATAATGCAAGAAATACCTTAACTTATATTTGAGGCTGTGAAATGTTTATAAAGTTCTGCTACATGCAAAGAGTGTCATATTGAGAAATAATGATTTCAGTAAAATGTAGTTTGTTTACTTAGTTCTGTTACTAGCTGTACTGTATGCTGTGTGTGTGTCATGGCCAAAACTATCAGCACCCCTACGCCTCTTTCAGAAAATGCACCACTTCTCTCAGGAAATTTTTGCAATTAGAAATTCTTTGGTATTCATATAATGAGAAGTCAAGCAAAATGACACCTTTTATTGGCTAACTAAAAAGATTACAATATGCAAGCTTTCAAGGCAACTCAGGCCCCTTCTTCAGGCAAGATTACCTGTCACCCATTGAAAACATTTTGTGCATTATGAAAAATATGACAAAGGAGACCTCGAACTGTTGAGCAGCTGAAGTCATATTTCAGGCAAGAATAGGACAACATTTCACTTGTAAACTACAGCGATTGTTCTCCACAGTTCCCAAATGTTTACAGAGTGTTGGTAAACATGTCCCCTCTCGACATTTTTTGGGAACAGGATTGTGTGTGTGTGTGTGTATATGTATATGTATGTATATAGGGCGGCACGGTGGCGCAGTGGGTAGCGCTGCTGCCTCGCAGTTAGGAGACTCGGGTTCGCTTTCCAGGTCCTCTCTGTGTGGAGTTTGCATGTTCTCCCTGTGTCTATGTGGGTTTCCTCCGGGTACTCCGGTTTCCTCCCACAGTCCAAAGACATGCAGGTTTGGTGCATTGGCGATTCTAAATTGTCCCTAGTGCGTGCTTGGTGTGTGGGTGTGGGTGTGTGTGTGTGCGCGCCCTGCATTGGACCCGTGACCCTGTAGTTAGGATATAGCGGGTTGGATAATGGGATGGATGGATATATATATATATATATATATATATATTGTGACAGATAAGGGCGCGCTCGCTCCCTTGGACCCTCAGATCACATGCCAGACACCAGGTAAAAGTCCAAAGATGAGTATTTATTATAATAATAAAGTGCACAAAGCACCACCACTCCACTATACTCAATAATAATCAATAATCAATCCTCCAGTCTCCCAGACACGTTGCCACCCTTCCACCCAGCTCAGCTCAACGTGTGGGATTTCCCACAGTCCTTTTATAGTCCTTGACCCGGAAGTGCTTCTGAACCCTCCGTCCATGTGACTTCCCAGCACCTCCGGGTCAGATCAAAAACTCTTCTTTTTCATCCCGGAAGCACGTCGTTTCTTCTGCCCATGTGACTGGGACATACTTCCGGGGTGTAGGGAAAATAGTCCTTACTCCTCCCTGCAGCGTCCTCTGGCGGCCCCCATGGTATCCAGCAGGGCTGTGAATTAAAAGTCCACTGTCCATAATTCCCTGCTGGCATTCGGGGCACTTCCACACTACAGGGAGGGCTCCACCTAGCAGCCTGGGGGTATTGGCCGGGATGAATGGCCGGCCATATCCCACAATATATATATATATATATATATATATGCAGCTGGAGCTCCACAAAGGGAGAAGATGAATCACGTATCATAAAGTAGCTTTCAGCCCCTGCCATGAGCTGTCATCAGAGGGTAATGCTTAGACATACAAAAAGCAAAGGCAATATATAGCAAAATTAAATGGTGGGGGGGGTGGTCTTAGGTCAGTGTGTGCGTGGGGGGGCGTAATGAGGTGGGGGTCGGGAAGAGTATTGGTCATAAATTTTATTTATTATGAACATGTTCTTCTTAAGTTTGTATATGCTGGTTTATGTCCAAATGTCTGTTAATGGCGTTATCAAAGGTATTTTTGATATATATACATACTTATATATAAGACAAATCGGGATCACACAGAAGATCAAGTAATATTAAATTTAACTTGCCATAAGGTTATTTGAGGTTGTTGGCATTATGGTGTTTCACAAATTGATAACAAGAAGTTTTCAGTTTGATTGTGTCCTTTTAATTTTGAGCTTTTTACAGTTAAACTGGAATAGATCTTTGAAGCACATTTTCCCAAAGTCGGAATTTATTATTACAAAACATGTTGTTGTTGTTGTTATTATACATGTTTAAGATGGCCTCATTCATGTTGCCTTGCAAGTTCAGAATATATTACAGTTTTAAGAAGTGACGGGTCAAAGTAAAATGTAACAAAAGGTAAATTTTTTTTAAAATTTAAATTGAATTGCCTGTCTCTCAAGAGTGCCGCCTTTTCCGAGTGTCTATTTGTGCCAGTGTTGCAGCAACTTCTTCAGGAGTCTGACTGGTCTAACATAACTCAAAAGCAGCCACATTCTTTAAACATTTTGAAAACAATATGTCTTTTCCTTTTCTACCGTTTCATTCATTTGTCTTATTTGGAGGACTCTTTATCTGAGCTTTTGATGTCGGAGGTGATGTGCCAGTATGTCTGTCTACACTCAAATTGATTGCCAGTAAACCTCAGGCACATTAAGGCGTTCTATGATGTCGGTATAACAGCTTTGAAGCTTTTCTGTTATCTTTATGAAAGTCTTTCATTTTCACCCTTCAGCAACGCGTTCTGCCTGAGATAAGAAATAAAAGTTATGCATAGACATATATTATGACGAATTATGTATGTAGATAACAAATGGCAGCACTATGGTTCATGGGTATTATCAGTAAAGAAAGCTGTATTTAAAATGACGAAAATAGCATTTTGGTTATAGGCATAAAAACAAAACTAATAGCTGAGTGGAAAATGAAAAGTATATTGAAATTAAAATCACACACTCGAAAACTAAAATAAAACTATACTATAATAAAAATGGATGGAAACAAAAATGAATTGTTTATATTTTTTTAAATAAAGCAAATTCTGGTCAGCAGCTATAGATCAGTGTGTACATACAGTACAGTATGTGGTGGAAATTACATTTTCCACTGGCACATAAAGAAGCAAGTCAGGGAATCCTTCCCCCCCATCCCACCTTGTCAGATATTTGTAAAGGAGTGAGAGAATAACAGCCATCCTCCCTGTTACAACTTGGCGTGGAAATTATAGGCAAATCTTTTGAAAATGATCTTATGTGCACCCATCCTAAACCATTATTCATGCACAGTTCGGTGGTTACTCATTTTGAAGTAACTTTGGATTGTGAAACGTAGTGAACAAAACAATAATAATAATAATACATTTTATTTATATGGTGTCTACACCACATACATTAACAAATAACCCTGAATTGAATAGAGGATCTGAGCTTAAGCCTCTGAATAAGACATAGGCTCCAGATACAGCATTTTAGAATGAGTTAGAGCTACTGTTAAGCAAAAAAGACAAAATTAGTAACAATTTGAATATTCTGAAAAATCACACTCTTTATTTGCAAAGTACATGAAGTATAGCTGGTCTGAAGACTCCATATTTTGAAATGCTTGTTCCTTAATGTGAGCTGCTGGACTCACTGGATTATTATATGGAGATCAACTAAGTCTTTACTTGTAATTTACTTGTAATTTTATGGTAAGCCCAAATATTGTCTTGTCTTTGCTCTCTGTAGCTAGCTTTTTTGAAGGCTGATAAATGCTTTTGATTAGTGGACAGTATTTTCCCTTTTCAATTTATTTTGTTATTTTTGTCATTTTTGAGTACTACATTTTTGTGTCTGGGTTGTTTTGCGCCTGATGCTGTTGGCAGGGCTGTAATTTCAGTTTGGGATTGCAGGTATCACACCTATTATCTAAAAGTCCTGCTTATTAAAGCAAGTAAACATACTACTCTTCTAAAGCCAGATAAGTGACTTTTGTTAATTCCACTTCTATCTAATTATGGAATCAGTACAGAAGTAAAAATGCATGATTCATGTTTGCTTTAAAAGCATGCTGCTGTGTGGAATAAACTGTATACTGAATGAGGAAGTTAAAAATGTTAGCTACATGAATTATTTTTTTATTCAGTGCCATACATAGCTCCTTTTGCATTCATTCTCTGTTGGTTGTCTGTCTACCCATCCAAGCATTTTCTAACTGATTTATCTGTACCTATGAATAACCTATAAAGATGATGAAATAGACTGTTCTATATGTTTATTCCAAAATAAAATGTGTTTAGTGTTTCAAAATACGCACATTTGATGGACACATGGCTTGGCTCAAAATGATGTGACAGAGACGGCACAACTCTAATAAGAAGAGCTGTGCTGTGTGAACAGAAATGTCTAATCGCAGAGATGAGCAGTTCTTCAGTTTTCCAACAACATGCCAGATTTCTTGTGTGTGGCTTTTTAGAGACATAAAAACACTCGCCACCTATTATGTATTTTATTAAAGCAGCAACAACTGTTTAAAAACAACAATACAGATTTTTGTTTTGGATATATTTTAAACAATTATGTAATAATATCCTTGCAGTTACTAATGGCAATTCATTAGGGAAGTCTGTTAGGCAATCAGCAGCATGCTGCTCTCTGTGAATCACCATGAATGTACTGTAAGTACAATTCAAAGTCTCCGCTCGATATGGAATTGAAGTTTATGAAGCTTTGAGAAGACACATGTGCAATAGAACAAGGTGTTTAAAAGAAACAGTGGTTGGAAGAAAAGGGACAATGAAGAACAACACCTTGGCATTTTGTGTCGTAAGTTAATTGAACCCAGTGTTTGTTTCAATGCTGTGTTTTCTAATAAGCCATATTGCAGCACAATATGGCATGACATGACTTAAATGGGGCGGCACGGTGGCGCAGTGGTAGCGCTGCTGCCTCGCAGTAAGGAGACCCGGGTTCGGATTCAGCGGGTTGGAAAATGGGTGGATGACTCAAATGCACAGGGCAGCTCTTCATACTCTTTAATTTATGTCACCATTGCCAGGAGTGTCCACCACCACAACTACTGCTGTATGCATGCCAGGGTGTGCATGAAACCAAAAAATGCTTGCAGCTTTTTCAGATATACGTCCTACAGGTGGTGGCCAGTTTCATTAGATTAAGGTAGTATGAGCCATTTAACAGCAAATAAACGACAAATATAGGAAATACACAAGATCAAAAGAAGAAAAGTTTGATGATAAATATTCCATCCATCCATCCATTTTCCAACCCGCTGAATCCGAACACAGGGTCACGGGGGTCTGCCGGAGCCAATCCCAGCCAACACAGGGCACAAGGCAGGAACCAATCCTGGGCAGGGTGCCAACCCACCGCAGGACACACACAAACACACCAAGCACACACTAGGGCCAATTTAGAATCGCCAATCCACCTAACCTGCATGTCTTTGGACTGTGGGAGGAAACCGGAGCGCCCGGAGGAAACCCACGCAGACAGGGGGAGAACATGCAAACTACACGCAGGGAGGGCCTGGGAAGCGAACCCGGGTCCCCAGGTCTCCCAACTGCGAGGCAGCAGCGCTACCCACTGCGCCACCGTGCCGCCCATGATAAATATTAAGTGATAATAATTAAAAGAAGACAATAAAAATAAGATAGTAAAAAGAAGAATTTAATAATAGTGAATCAACAACTGAGGAGGAAATATGAATATGAGAGCACCCAAGGGATATGAGAGCAAATATGAACTGCAGATTCATGCTCCTGTAAGTTAAGTATTTATTGCAGAGTGAAAAACAATCAAATACCAGGGGAATAAAATGCACTTTGAAGATTAACTGTTTCAAACACACAAACCAGCTGTTTAAATGTAATTATACATGACATTGCACCACAGTTTGGGCATTGATTAGCATATAAGCTTTATTTATGTTGTCACACTTTTATTTATTTTCATAGATGTGAAGAAAAGGAAACATTTTAAAGTTTTTTGTTATTTACATATTCATGTGAAATGAAGGTTTTCTTTTTAGTTACTTGCAGTAATAGAATATTCATTTGTCATTGCAAAACGAAACACTTGAAATATGCTCACTGGATGTGTATGGCACTTGAACCATTCATTGTTTGCACTATTTATATATTATACAGTTTCCCTTGATCCAAACTTTCAGGTTCAGGAGGTTTTCTAATCCCTGAGCAGGGCTGCTAAAACAGTATACTTCATTATTGAACACAAATCAGCAAATACTAAATTTGTGTTGTTTGTTGAGCTTTTAAAGTCAAGTGATGTTCTTAAGTGTAACAACTAGAAAGTGAAGAGTGTAGTGAAAGCAGAAGTGAATGGCATGCAGTTTCCAGTTACTGTGGCTATGGTCAGGTCAGTAGGTAATTGTGAATTTGTATACAGTCTAGGCAATAATGAAATATTATCACCTGTGTGAGGCACTTTAAACCAAGAACACAAATGCTACTTTAAAAGAAATTTTAAAACAGAATTTAATTTTTAATCTTCAATTGGCATGTTTAATTCCACAAAGGTAACTTTACAGTTGAGACAGAAAAGAAGGAGAGAATTTGAAAACTTAAAGCATAAGGAAATGATGACATTTGAAAGTTGAATTAATATCACTTCTACATTAAATATTACTCTTCATAATTATTGTTAACCAACTGTTTCCTCCATATATTGATGCAAACATAAATATTCCAACAGCAAATGCCACAACACTGACAACATGAGTTGTATGGATTTTAATTTTTTTATTATTGATTTTAAGCAGTACTTATTTTTTGGCTACTGAACATAAACTGCATATTGTAAGATAAATAAGGTGGCCCATGATGATCATATCACTCTTCATAAAACCCTGTGCTGGGCCAGCCATCATTTTGTTATCACCTGCTCTTCCACAAATGAAATTCAGGCCCTGCAGTGGGTTTATATGTACGGGGCAAAGATGCAGAATTACAGTTAGGTCCATAAATATTTGGACAAAGACAACTTTTTTCTAATTTTGGTTCTGTACATTACTACAATGAATTTTAAATGAAACAACTCAGATGCAGTTGAAGTGCAGACTTTCAGCTTTAATTCAATGGGTTGAACAAAACGATTGCATAAAAATGTGAGGCAACTAAAACATTTTTTAACACAATCCCTTCATTTCAGGGGCTCAAAAGTAATTGGACAATTGACTCAAAGGCTATTTCATGGGCAGGTGTGGTCAAGTCCGTCGTTATGTCATTATCAATTAAGCAGATAAAAGGCCTGGAGTTGATTTGAGGTGTGGTGTTTGCATGTGGAAGATTTTGCTGTGAACAAACAACATGCGGTCAAAGGAGCTCTCCATGCAGGTGAAAGAAGCCATCCTTAAGCTACGAAAACAGAAAAAACCCATCCAAGAAATTGCTACAATATTATGAGTGGCAAAATCTACAGTTTGGTACATCCTGAGAAAGAAAGCAAGCACTGGTGAACTCAGCAACGCAAAAAGACCTGGACGTCCACGGAAGACAACAGTGGTGGATGATCGCAGAATCATTTCCATGGTGAAAAGAAACCTCTTCACAACAGCCAACCAAGTGAACAACACTCTCCAGGAGGTAGGCGTATCGATATTCAAGTCTACCATAAAGAGAAGACTGCATGAAAGTAAATACAGAGGGTGCACTGCAAGGTGCAAGCCACTCATAAGCCTCAAGAATAGAAAGGCTAGATTGGACTTTGCTAAAGAACATCTAAAAAAGCCAGCACAGTTCTGGAAAAACATTCTTTGGACAGATGAAACCAAGATCAACCTCTACCAGAATGATGGCAAGAAAAAAGTATGGAGAAGGTGTGGAACAGCTCATTATCCAAAGCATACCACATCATCTGTAAAACACGGTGGAGGCAGTGTGATGGCTTGGGCGTGCATGGCTGCCAGTGGCACTGGGACACTTGTGTTTATTGATGATGTGACACAGGACAGAAGCAGCCGAATGAATTCTGAGGTGTTCAGAGACATATTGTCTGCTCAAATCCAGCTAAATGCAGTCAAATTGATTGGGCGGCAACTGAAAGCTGCTGCAGTAAAGGCCTGGCAGAGCATTAAAAAGGAGGAAAACCAGTATCTGGTGATGTCCATGAGTTGAAGACTTCAGGCTGTCATTGCCAGCAAAGGGTTTTCAACCAAGTATTAGAAATGAACATTTTATTTCCAGTTATTTAATTTGTCCAATTACTTTTGAGCCCCTGAAATGAAGGGATTGTGTTAAAAAAAAATGCTTTAGTTGCCTCACATTTTTATTCAATCGTTTTGTTCACCCCACCGAATTAAAGCTGAAAGTCTGCACTTCAACTGCATCTGAGTTGTTTCATTTAAAATTCATTGTAGTAATGTACAGAACCAAAATTAGAAAAAAGTTGTCTTTGTCCAAATATTTATGGACCTAACTGTATATGCTGGTGCAAATATAAAGTTGTGATTAGTAGCAATTCTAAAACAACTATAATTTCTAATAGTCTAGTAAACCTAATGTTATAAAAGGTTATGAGATTAAGTTGCACACACAATATATATTCTTGTTCAGCACATACAGTACACTATAATTGTTCAGCCTCATAAATGAATACTTGAATTGTGCATGAGTAGCTTAAATAAACATCCCTCATTAAACAACTTCTAGTCTGTTCTGTAAAGCGTAAAAGTTTCAGATTATTAGATATGAATAGATAAATTATATTGCATTGTAGGAAGTATTGCTCATTAATTATACTACTTACTGCTCATGAGGTAATATAACTGAAAAGTTGTGTTCAGAAGGAATATATTTTTCTCACGCCCACCTGATCCTTAGAGGTAACATTACCGCTGACTGCCCCCTCTTTGTCTCTAAATGGCGTAGCAGCCTAATGAGCACTGCATGTGTCGACTGTGTTGACACAACATGTTGTTCAACATGTACACACAACAAAGAATTAGTATGCTCCTGTCTAAAAATACTTTTTGAGTGTGACACTTTAGAATAACAAGAGCAAGTATGTAACTGATAACATGGTAGTCGGGTTTGTGGAAGTCAACTGAGGGAGAGAACCCGATAAATTAAAAAAAACACTTAAACCGCTTTCATAAAGATGTCAATAATGAACTTGAGAAAGCTAAAATGACAGGCCGAGTTTGTTAACAAAGTTAAACTGTGACCCTGCAGAAAACTTTCAAACACAAAAAAGAAAGTGAGCCAGTCCAGCTGTTTATGAAATCATTAATGTCCTGCAGGTTGTGCAAGTTCCCAGCCTTCGTGAGGCACAGTGATGTACGTCATCTGACGTTTACAGATAGACACTGATACAGTTTTTACAGAATGTTTTCAAAGTACTCTCGACAAAAGTCCTTTATGGACATACCTGTACTTTTCTACAAACCCTATGCTATTTAAGCAATATAATTTTTACTCTTCATCGAAAATAATTTCTGAGTTAAAATTAAAACTAAAGTGAAATGATTCCCTCAACGTAAAAACTGACTGAAATTAGTTACCAATAATAAAACTGAAAATAGAAATGGTGAAATGTTAATAAAACTTAAGTCAAATTAAATATTAAATGAAATGACAGCTGATAAAGTAGAGGAAAAAAAACTAACTAAAAACAATTTAGAAAATGAATGCATGGCCGTAACATCCAGGCGCATGTGGGGACTTAGTTAATTGGTTTGAAAGTTGGGGAATTTTATATTTTTTAGTTATTTCATTGAAGAGTTAGTTTTGTACATTAAATGTTTTTTGTAGAAATAAGTAATATTGATATAATATATGCAATTACATAAGTGAATAGAATACATTAAACATATGCTTTTTAATAGCACTTTACAATATCCTGCAGTTTAAAATATAGCCAACATACTCTTGTGGTGGTTCAATTGCTACCATGGGGAGCAGAGTCCAACCCAAGTGATGCACAAGTAGCACGATTTGATGAGGTATTGTTAGTTGTGGAGGGTCTGTCACAATCTTATTGAAATGTATTAAACATAACATTTTTAAAAGAAGTACACAATAAAGAGTTAAACTCTCAAGGTAACATTGTGGACTGCTTCAGACCAATGTGAAGAGCAGGGCTGGAGTTTTGCTTATGGTTGTAGTGTCAGAGAAATATTAAATTATTATGTAATGTGAGTTTCTTTTATTTAAGAATATGAAAGTTTTTTTGTTTTTTTTGTTTGTGTAATGAATGCATTCCCATTTTTCAACGATAGTATCAATGCCCCACCACTCAGTTAGAAATGGCTAAGCTAACACATCCAGCTTTAAATCAACAAGGCTACCATCAGCAAGCATTAACACGTCAAAGTAGGCTTTCAAGGTGTGGTGTTTTAGTAATCACAAAAACATTTGAATTCACTGGGCAAGCTGAACATAGAATATGTAATGGAAGACCCAAAGAGATGGCTGTCTGCTTCTGAGCAACAATTGTTCAAGGTCACTTCCTTAAGGGATAGAATTTCAGTGCAGTGATTGATCGATGTCAGACAGTGTCGGCTTCCACCCAAATGCATGCTTCAACTTTGTGAAACTTTTAATGAAATTGTCTTGTATGTTGTGTTACCGTTCTTGTGGGAAGGCAATAAGCAGAACAGATTGCTGGAAGTGAACGACATTAAAGTATGGTGTGACTGCCTGTGGCAGAAAGTCAACTTCAGCAGTCAAATTTTAAATTTTGAATCACAAACACCAATATGTCAAAGAAAGAGTTAGCGAAAGGTACATTGATGCCTGTCTGCAATCTTCTGCTCTGTCGTGGTGTGGGGGTGCGTTTCATCTAATAGTACAGGGCACAGTTTCTAAACCACTAGGTTGGGTCGCAGGCTGCTGCTGGTGGGGCCTGAGATGCTTTTATTTATCATAGTAGTGGGTTGCAGTAGGTCACTGCTCTGACAATCGTGCTTGACTGCTCTCTGATGGTTGCGTTTGATTCACTAAGGAGGACAATTGATGTTTGTGCTCAATTCATCAAGGTAGAAGATACTTACATGGGAAAAAGTGAGTTGCGACACCAGAAAAGTTGAGAAACACTGGTGTAGGGGAACTAGTCAAAACTGATAGAATCACGACCGTTGACAAACTTAAAAAGAACTTCGCAAAAACATTATTCAACACAACAACAACCCCCAAACACACTGCAAGCACTAATGGAGCAGAAAAACTGTATTAAATGGGCCCCCACTGAGCTTTGACGTGAACAGAACTGAAGCTGTGTGGGATGACTGAACAGGAAAAAAAGAGCAAAAATCGGACAAAATCAAAGGAAAAGTTATGGCAAATCCTGTAAGACGCTTTTAAGAATTTTCCACAAGACTATGGAAAAATTCTGTAGCAGTGTACTAAAATCTGTTGCTTCAGATTTGTATTCTATGGGAGATTATAGAAACACAGGACATTCTTTTTAGTTTTTATTGTATGCGTATTTATTTGTGTTCAAGTATTTTTAATGTGTTTTTGTGAGCAAATATGGACTTATTTCCTATTTCCCACACAGCTAGCTTTAAAATTAATTTCTGAGTGGCCTAAGCTTACTCTTTCACTGAACTTTATCTGTTACAGCCACATGAAAAACAGTAGCGCGAGCCATGCTTCTTCAGACTGCTATGGTGCACCATGGGATTCCTTTGTGTTCCTAACATGAACCATTTCAAGATTGGCTCTGTGTACTGTGAATGTTTTGGAATTTCTTTCCTGTTGAATCACTTGCTGCCTTTTGTGTTTGATCTGGCAAGCCTGTATCTTGATGTGTCAGTCCTTGCCACATGAAACTCTTGCTCATCGCTCTGGGCAGTGTTAGTGCACACATTGTGTTAATTTACTTTTCACTACTATCTTTGCTGTGCCGTCCTCAGTGTTGTTTACATATCTGTTTGAATAACAGTTGCTATTGGTTACGCATTGTTAGTTTTTGTGATAAAGCATTCACTCTTACAAGAATCAATGGGCCTTATGGGTAAACTTAATGTGTTTGCCAGTTTGAATGGAAAGATGAATTTGTTGAACTTGATAGCAGGGAGTTGTCTTATGTTGGACTAAGATCTGTCAATAACATTTAATTAATCTTAAGCAATTTTGGATGAATCTGTTTTTCATCATTTGTCCACTGATGCATACTTTGCTGTTTAATTTCCTGTGAACTGCAATAGTAATGACATTCGTTTCGAGAAGATGAATGCACATTATAAAAACAGACATTATGTCAGTAGTGCTGTTTTCTTGTCATTTTCTTCTTCAGCCACTCATAACTGAGTGGTACGAAGTTCTTTTCTTGATCTGCAGTCAGTTATTCTTCTGTGTTCTGTACATTTGCCAGATTGGTTGAGGAGAAGATGATGGAGAACGACACAGAGTGAACTACGTTCACAAACCACATAATATCAATGCCATAGAATTCTAAAGGTACTTTCAGTGCCAGACTTAAGACTTCATGTGGAGTCAAAGCAAGATCCTACAGACTCCACTTGACATATCAATGGAGCTAATGAATGAAATGAATTGCAGTTTGAGTATTTCTAAATTGATAAAGTAGCATGTTGGGCCTGGCCAAGGACGCTTCATGGCTTTTCAAAGGTGTATATTATATTAACTGGACTGGTATAGTTAGTTTCAAAAAACATTTTTGCTGTTTTTTATGTGTACTTTACATAAAAGTAGAGTCTAAAGCAGAAACATTTCAAGGGGTTCACTTTTACAAATTCATGTGATGGTTGCAAAGGCACCAGCATCTTTTTTCACCAAGCATAACAATATGCAGTTATTGCCCGTGTGTTTTCTGCAATGAGAGAGACTGATGACAACTTTGTTTACAAATAATAAAGCATTTGGTGAGTAGAAGTATAAGTTAATTCCTTATTTTAAGCACATAAACAAGTACTTTAAAAATGTACACTACTTTTACCCCATTTACTTTGCTGGTTGTTGCTGCTCTTTTAAATGCTTGTGCTTTCTCTCTGTGACTACCAGGATGTTGGCTACTCAGGGACATTAGGATATACCATTCCTGAAATATTGGTGGAAGATCCAGCTGCCATGATAACATCTGGAAAACAGTATGTAACATTTTGTATGTTTTTGTCTGTTGTGCCTGCTATGAAATTGAGACATTTAAAAAAAAATCTTCCATTGAGTGAATTTCATCTTCCCTTGTTATAAAGGTATTCACTGTCGGCTTCATAATTAAATATATGAATGAAAGCAATAAAATGTAATAGAATGATCTGAATATTTGAATGAATGCAATACAATTTTAATATAATAAATTAAATATATGAATGAACACTATAAAAGTATTAGAATAGCTGTTAAGTGCAGCATTTGTATGTTTTGTTTTTTTTATTATAGAGTCTGGTAAAAGTTTTCTAGTTTTTTGGCAAACTAGGCATGTCTGGTTTTTTCACTGGGAACTGCCTTGCTACATAATGCATTGCTACATATGTGTATGTATTTATAAAAGCGTTGGCATTGGCAGTCAGGCTTCTGTTTTCTGTTATCAGTAGTCCAGAGTCGGTTTCCCATAGGCCAGTTTGCACATGTTTAATAATGCATTGTGAACAATGGCATAGTTAGCGTCTGCAGTAATTATGTCATCGTGATTAAGGATTGACAGACATTTTGTTGCCTGGGCAACTGTTTGTTCTTATAAACAGTTTTTTTTTTCTACAATGAATAGTTTTTCCATGAGCCAACTGTACTTAAGAAAAAACAACATCAAAGTCGCAGAGTTGGCAGCAATGTGAAAAAGTGCAAAATTTTAGTTTTTAGCATTATACTTCAGCATTTAAGCTTGAAATAGCTCATCAGAAGTTTATAAAATAGAGTTAACAGCATGAACAAAGCATAGTTGTCTCTTAGATTATATATCACATGAGTCATCCACTTCTCATATGTATAAAATAGAACAAAAAAAACTTGCTTTGTGTCTAAAAACAAATAACTAGGATTGTGATTACTGTCATGTGAAAAAGTAAGTACGCCCATGAATTTTTTTTTTTCTTTTTAACACATGGACGGATCAAGAATTGATCTTCATTTGAATAGTATCTATAGATAAAGGTGATATAATATAAAATTGTATTGCATAGTCCATTGTATAATTTAAATAAAAATAAATGCACATTTTGCATATGGACAAAGAATGTATGCCCCCTACATTTATCACTGCCTCAATTAAAAGAGCTTCTTGTGGCCTTCAGAAAGAAGTCTATAGATGACTACATGTCTGAGAATTGATTTAAAATGGTCTATGAATCTGGGAAGGGGGTTAGCGAGTTCACTAAACAATTGGAAATCAGCCATTCCACTGTGCAGAAGATCAGTTACAAGATATCAAATAACTGCCAACCTCTCCTGGCCATGCCACCCCAGCATGTTTAGCTTGAGAACTTGTAAGATGCTGAAAGAAGTCTCTAAGAACCCCAGAATTTTATCACTGGACCTCCAGGTCCACTGTTGATGTAAATGAGCATGAGCCTACCATTACAAGAAGCTGCACAAACATGGGAGGTATGCCAGGAGGAAATTGTTGCTGTCCATAAATAACATCAGGGTTAGAGCAAAGTTTGGAAATGAGCACTTGGGCAAATACCAGGACTGTTGGAACAAAGTGCTCTGGACAGACAAGGTAAAAGTAGAGTTAATTGACCGCAGTCCTAGAAGATATGTTTGATGAAAACTAAAGATAGCATTTTAAATGAAGAACCTGATACCAAATGAAGAGCATGGGGGTATTAATGTTATGAATTTGGCCTGCTTTGCTATATCAGGGTCTTGGCAGCTGACCTTCATAGAATCCACTATGAATTTTCCATTATACCAGTGGGTGCTTAAGGATAATGTGAGACCAAACCTTGCTACATGACAGTGACCTTAAATAGACAGTAAATCAGCCAAAGAAAGGCTGAAAAGAAAGAAATGGAGGGTTCTGGCAGGACCAAGTCAAAGTCTTTGAGATGCTGTGGGAGGATTTAAAATGGGCTATGCATGCATATTAATCATTTATCCTGTGACACCTCAATATGTTTTTAATTTTGTCTTAATATTCAAATTGGTTTAATTTTCATGTCTTCTGGTTATTGTTAAGTTGTAGCTGTACAGCCAGGTAGTTGTGAGACAAATCTTGACTATGGTGGGAAAAGAATTTGCTTAATTTCTTATTATTAGCTTGTGCATTTTGCATGAAATACCTTAATGATTAATGACATTGCATAGAAATAGCACACTCCCTTTTGCAGTTTTGGGACAATTTTTTGAATTTATAATCAGTTTTCAGATTTCATGAGAACACTTACGACCGCTGTTTGGTAATAACAAGCCTAGAAATCTCAAACTGCATTTCATAAATGACCTGCAATTAGTGAATTTATAGCCAGATTTTGGAGAGAAAACAGAAGATTGTCAGTTCCTTTTAGTTGCCAGAGAGTAAGAGGTTATGGGAGAAAGAGACTTTTGCCAGGAAAAATAATATTTCATTGATTTGTAAAAATAATAATTGGACAAACTTACCTACAGGTACTTCTGCATGACGCACATCTTCATATCCTCATAAGATGAACCCATAACAAACCAAAAATAACTTCTGTTAGTCAAGTCTTTGGAGGGTTTGGGGTTTGGGGGAAGGCTCTTCCACAAGTGCTTAAAATGTTACACCAAAGTTGACTAAAGTATGGTTGCCTTCTTTAAAAGGTCACACCACTGCAGTCCATAGGTGCTGCTCACACTGTTGCCGAAACGATTGTTTATGTTACGACATGCTGTAAAAGTACACTGTGAAAAGCTCTTCATGGCTGATAGATGTCACTGTGCACTGTTCATCCAAATAATGAAATTTGATTTGGGGTCAAAGAGTGGGCCTTCACAAAGTGGGAAGGTTCTTCCATCAAACTGCTGCATGAATTGAACAGGAGGTACCCACAGCAGGAGACGTAGTCCTGTACAGTTGAGACGTACAGCTGCACATCCAGACCAGAGCATTGTACTACATATGACATGACACGGACTATCGTCTCAGCAATGAAAAGTCACGGTATATAATTCCGCAATAATGGAACTGTTGTTTAAAAGGGTCAGACTGTAAGAATTCTGGCTACTTTATAAATATCTCTTTCATTGATAAATTCCAACATTTTGTTAGATGGCTAATCACAGCTGTAAAAGACAGAAAGCTCAAAATATGTTCCCTTCTCCTCAGAAAAGGTTGCCTCGCTAGAAATAAAATTAATTCATCTTATTTATAAACCATCCAACAGTTATGTCAGTGCTTTGTGCCTCATGTATGAACACTGACATTAATGAATCTATTGTCTGGGCCAAAACAATAAGTATGTAGTCGGGTTATTTTCATTGACACAATTTTGCACTATAAAGAATATCAGAGGTATAGCTGTTACTTGTGGATGTACTATCAGTTACGCTTTTTCTATTTATGTAAATAAAAAAAGGTTGTTTTTTTCTATTCTTGCCCACAGAAAAAAAAGTAGGCAGGGTATCGCATTACTGTCCACTGTAATAACCCTCAATTACCTCATAGAACAAAACAGCTTAAGCTTGAACTGGAATAAAATAAAAAGACTGGCAAGTGTACCTGGAAGACTCTTTCCTCAGTGTGTTCTGCTGCCAAAAATGTCCTCCTGTCACCACCAGATTGCAGCTGACACTTTCAACCTTGTGTGCATAAAGTTATATGACATCCTCTTTTAAAGTAATGGGAGAAGAAAGTCGACAGTCGTTTGAAAAGATCAGAGGTATGCAAACACTAATCTCAATCACTTCAAAACACTTACGATAGAGTCAGCTGGGGATATGTCATGTCAATAAGTACAACACTTGCCAAATTAGATGGCAATATAATGAAACACCATCCAGAAAAAAAACCAAAATCAAACCATCAAACCATCAAATGCCAGTGCTTCAGGAAAGTGTGACCGTGCTCAGGGACAGCCAGCGGAAAGGCAATTTAGATATCTGGGCCTATCACAGACATCTGTCTGTAGCAAAATTGGGTTTGTTTGTATTTTCATGAAATTCTAAAAAAAAAAATGTTTGAGGGTTTTTTTTAATATTTTTTTCCGTTTTTCTTTTGTTGTGTCTATTCTTACCATTACCTTTTATTTTCTTGCAAAGTTTAATGAAGAAAAACAGCTTTGTTGGTGAATACTGTTTATTTAAATTGGGAATCATGTCTCTTAGATTACCATGACCATTTTGCATCTGCTTGGATTATACATTGAGATTTTAACAAAATCTGATTCTAAACAGTCAGAAAGTGATTTTATTTAAAATAATGTTAGGGATCTGCGTCAGCAATCAGAATCTCATAAATGCCAGAAGTGCCTCTACTCCGTTGGGCCATTGAGCGAGGCTCTTAACCTGCAATTGAGACATTAATCTGCCTCCAGCCCTGCAGGTCCTCCAGTTTATAGGGAAACTTGGGGGTCGGTAGCAGGATTGGCACTCCAGCCACCGTAAAAATAAGACAACCTCACGGTGCTCCAGTGTGGTGCTGAGGTGTCACCCGCTGCACTCGAGTCCCAGTGCAGGTGGTTTGTCATGTGGTAGTATCAGCGCCTGTTCCTAACCTTATTAATCCTAATTACATAATCCTTATCCAGATTAGATTTAAAATGCAACATTCCAGTCCTTGATTTATTTAAATGGTAAAAACTCTAAGGTGTGAACCTCCTCCACATCACCTTAAATATTTTTTTTTATCGTAATCTACCAACTTTTCTTACGTGCATACTGATTTTTATGACAAAGCGAAATGAATAATTTCTCATCTATCTTGTTATTTCTACGGTTTTTAGTGTTTTTGCCACCTTCTTAATCTGATAAAAATAATTCTTTTGGAGTATAATGTATATAGTGTAATGTTTATTATCTTAGATTTTTTTCTATGGGATGTGTGTTTTATTAATGAAGTAAATTCAATCATTTTTAAAGGCTGTTATCCAACAGATGTCTAAATAAAGTACATTTTGTTCATACCATCAAAATGTAAAAATTTGAAATGGCTTTTGTGTTGTTTACTTCCTTCATGCTGGCAGATCTCAGTGAGGATGCTTGCCACTTGTGTGTTTTTAATTTTTGTTGCTATTCCCTTATCTCAGGGTCAAGAATTTCCACAAAAATGGAGCCCTGGGGAACTCCACCAGCAGTAAGTCTGACACAGATCCTGTTCCAGCCATTCCTGATGAATACCAGCATTCCAGCAAACTGAGGAAATCAAGCAGTGAGGTGAGCTAAGAAGATGGCAGTGACCGAGACACCAAGAATTTGTTTAGGAAAGGCATATATACTGTGTAGTTGAGCATTAAAATACATATGCATCACGCTTGAGCAATAAATGCATTGTAGGAGCGTATCAGTCACTGCAATTTGTGTTCTAGTATTTCTCTACCCTTTAAAGGGATTAGGACCAGACCAGGGCCTTTTATGGGCACAATAGTAGAACGAACCGCAGAAAAATGTCCTATTTACAGAATAACAGTGTTTCAAAAGTTACCATTTCATCTGACCGAGGAAACTTTTTGAAATGGAGAATGACAATATTGATATTGAATGATAACATTTGCAGGCCGTATGCATTCATCACTATAAAAACTTTACCTGATGGCTTTTTTTAAATAGAATTTAAAGAAAAAAAGGTGGAGAAAATGTTGTATGTTACAATACATTTTTGTTTTCACCTTGTGCTGAACCTTGAAATCCTTAAGACAAGAGTCAGGAACAGAGGCAGGCAATTCAGTTGTTGTTCTGATCGTTGAGATTGACAGCAAACATAGAAAAAGCCAAAAGGTGCCTTCTAATAGTCGCAGTTTTACAATGTCTGGAATGTGATTATAAAACACAAAATGCCTGTGCGTGAAATATCTGCTGAACAGATGATTAAAATAATATGCTTAGGTTTTACAGCATAAGTAATTTGACATATTTAACACTTTTGTTTTCAGTAATATCTTGGGCCCCTGCCAACCATCCAAAATGTCTTCTGTTATTTTGACTTCATTTCATAAAAGTGTTTTTTTTTTTTTATCTGTGTAGTAAATTAAAACCTCCACCTACAACATCACTGTGACCTCCTTAGGCAGCACTGCACTCCATGTCAATGACTCAGCTTTCTCTTTTCCTTTTTTGTTTAATAATTTTACCTGAATACTCTGACGCAGGGCCATATTCTTAATTTGTTATGTAACTGCTGCCTTTTTTTTTTTTTTCAAGAATTCACAACTCAACTACTTTTTTTTTTATTTGAATTTGTGATCCTCATCACCAAAATGTAATTAAGAAGTGTTCACTGCAGGGATTGAATGATTTGTGCAGTCAATTCTGACAGCCTTTGACAGGTCAGCTGTCTCGAGGAATTTAAACACGCGGCCAAGATTATATGGTGTGGTGCAACTTTGAAATTGCAGAAAGATCTTGGGTGTCCTGCATGTTTTTATGAGGCAGTATGTGATAATAGGTATTCTGAGGTTTGGATATTTACATCTGTGTAAGTTAGAAGCAGAATTCTGAAGTTTTGTTGTTAGACAAGAAATGTCTCCCTTCATCTTTCTCAAATGAAGATTCAAGTGGCAGGATTTTAACTCGTTATAATCAATCAAGTCAGTTATTTTGGAAGATCCCTGTGTAACGGCCGACTCACTCTCCCAAACTGGCAGCTACACCACCAAGACCTGTGGCCTGGCAAGATGAGGACGTTAGACCCGACAAGCCATACTTAATAATAATAATAATAATAATTCATTACATTGATATAGTGCTTTTCTCAGTACTCAAAGCGCTATCCACACAGGGAGGAACTGGGAAGCGAACCCACAATCTTCCACAGTCTCCTTACTGCAAAGCAGCAGCACTACCACTGCGCCGCCTTCTTCCAAATAAACTTCCCCCACTCGACGATCAAAAATAAGTCAACAAACAAAAAGTATGTAAAATAATAAATTGAGTATATATTGATAAAGAAAGAAATGAAGAAACTCCAAGCAATATATATCATACCCCAAGCAACCCTGACATAACATACAACCCCAAAAGTGTCCAGCAGAAAGTAATAATAAAAAGAAAAAGTGCAGCACAAAGTTAATATACTGTATAATACAAATCCTCCCTTGATCCACACTGAACACAAACTCAGTAAGACACACAGTAAGTGCGAAACGCACATAAAAGTCCAGAAGATTTAACAGAAAATGGATAATGTTTGTGAATCTGGTTCAGCTGGAAAAATAGTCCTACAGAAAGTACACCGATGAAAATGATGACTTGCTCCTCTCCCCAAACAACAAGAAACAGTCTCACTGTGTTTATCCTCGGTACGTGGCATGATCCAGAACCCCGGGGTTTTGCGGTGCAAAGCTGTTGTTGTCGGGTGTTGAAAGTGGCAGGTAGACAAAGGTGTGAATGATCTGAAGCGGTCTTTCCTGTCTCTGTAGCGGAATGGCGGTCTAGTAGAACGAGATGTGTTTTTGTTTTCTTTCTGTCCTTCCATTTAAATAATGACTGATCGGATGCAGGTGATGGAATTGACAGGACCAATTATCGAGAGGGGCCACAGTTCCACAGTGTTATCCTCCCCCCCCCATTGTTTCCAGGGGAGCACCTTTACATACACACAGATCATGTAAACAGGACAGCGCTACAAAAGACAGGACTCAGCACAAAATACATTTGCGATGACATTAATAGTGTAGCACTGCTACACCTGAAAAGAGAATCTCTGTAATCAATATTAGAAATTATAAACTTGTTATGTAATATTTTCTTTCAAAGTTGGAATTAGTTGGATTTACACGTGGGCAGTGTTTCATAGAAGACGGAATGAAGCGTTTACTGCAGCTCAGATGCAGCCTGTAGAGTTTATGGTGGTGTTGAAAGTGACACCATTAATAACTGATATCTGAGAATAGAAAGAGGGAGATGAGGAGTAAAACTGAAAGTAATTGTTTGCTGCTGGCTACTGCTACCCAATATTAGGGTGGCAGATATAAAAAATAAATAAAAGATACTGGGTGATCTGACGTTGATCCTTTTTCTGGATTCTAAAGGTTCCTCTCCTCAGCTTGCATCATCCTGTCCCTGAGTGTCCTCAGACTGAGGAATGTGTTGCAGGCCTTGAGAGAGATGGAGACATTCATCTGCATTTGATTTTTGAAGGTCATGTCACATTGCTTTTTAGTAAGTTTGGTTGACTAGTTAAGGTTCCTGAAAGTTATATACATATTAGAATTGAAATAGTCATAAAGATTTCCAGAAACTCATACTTACGACATCAGTGCCATATTGAGGAGGTAAAGGGACAGCTTCAAACTGAACTAATGGCTGGCAATGGAGTTTAATTAGTAATTTGTCTCTGTCTTGGTTTAGAGCAGGGGTAGGCAACGTCGGTCCTGGAGTGCCACAGTATGTGCAGGTTTTTGTTCCAACCCAGTTCCTTAACGAGAACTCAATTATTGCTGATGAAACACATATTGCTTAAGTGACATTTTAATGCTTCATTTTAGTGGTCTCGCTTGTTAAGGTTCTCCAACCTTAATTGCTTATTTCAATCTTAAACTGCTGCATTCAGTGTTTTAATTGCTCCTTATTAGCAATAAGATGTAAAACGGGTAGGCAATGTCGGTCCTGGTGAGCCGCAGTGGCTACAGGTTTTCATTCCAACCCAATTGCTTAATTAGAAACCAATCATTGCCAATCTCAGACCTTATTTAATTTTATGGCTTGTTAGTCTGTGCAATGTAAGGCTTTTATATCGTAGATTTTTTTCCTTTCCAAGGATATCATCCAAATGATTTGAAGCCTAAAACAGATCATTTTCAGTCTGTCACATTTTTCTATTAAGTGTTTTATTAAATCAAACCGTGCATGATGAACACACACAGATGTAATTGGAAAAAAGCTAGCTGGAGAACTGCTGGCTGCTTTGTCTTTTACATCTTATTGCTAATAAGGAGCAATTAAAACACTGAATGCAGCAGTTTAAGATTGAAATAAGCAATTAAGGTTGGAGAACCTTAACAAGCGAGAGCACTAAAATGAAGCATTAAAATGTCACTTAAGCAATATGTGCTTCATCAGCAATAATTGAGTTCTCGTTAAGGAACTGGGTTGGAACAAAAACCTGCACATACTGTGGCACTCCAGGACCGACGTTGCCTACCCCTGGTTTAGAGGGTCACTCACAGAATCAGCTGGAAACAATTCTGCGTGTATGAGTTGAGTGTCCTGTTGTGTCTGGAAAGGGGAAAAGTGCGTCTGCGACAGAAAATGAATTTGTCACATTCATTAATTAACTCATTGCTCTTAAAATAGCTATTAAATATACAGTCTGTGAATTGTTTATTCATTGCTACGTATCTACTCTGAAACTCTAAAAATCAAGATTTTGACTTTTAGTATATTAATTGAAAAATAAAGATATACAGTCTTATTGTTGTAAAATATCAGAAACACTGAGACTGACAATTTCTTTTTTGTTGACTTGATTTGATAACTAATTTTAGTATCCCAATTAACTACATAATATTAACAAATGTTAAAGATAATAAACAGAAAACTGTTTTTTATACCATAAATTAATACAATCTAATATGTTACTTTCAAAAGGGGAATTTAGGATGCATCAACTGGGGTTCCCACAGGAAAAAGTTTAGACAAGGTGGCACGCTGTGCTGTGACAGAAAGCAGAGCACACTCATATCCATCCTTACTCATACTGGACAACGTCACTGGTAATCACACTGGAGCGAAACTGACGTACCTGGAGAAAAAATGTGGGAGAACAAGCTGATTCGACACCGACGGTGGCCTGGCAGGGTCTTAAACCCCAGTCTGCTGGAGCTGTAAAGTGGCATCAGAAACTGTTTTCCATCCTGCTGCTCACTTAGCCAAAAGTGAAATACTGTAGATAACAGCAAATACAAATTGCAGTTTTCCCCTAAGTCAGTATACTTAACACATAGTTAATAATTTATGCAAATTGGCAAAGCCCCACTAAAGAGCTCAGGATCGCTTGTTGTTTTTGCCTGTCCTTTCAGCTCTCAGCACAATAAAGGAAGAATTTAAAAAACAAAAACTTTAGGTAGCTGTTAGTAGATCACATAGATCTTCAAACGTCATGCAAGTCTAGTTTAGGTATCACTGAAAATTGATAAATCAAGTGTACTTTTGCATAAAGTGTATGTATAACTCCTCAGAGCTTTCCCCCTGTCCCCCATTGACATGTTGCATTGTAAAAAGCCAAGAAAGCCCACTGCCAGCACTTTGCAGCATAAACTACAGCTTGGTGATGAGCAAAAAGCCATTACTGTATGTTTCAGAGGATGCCATGTTTGTTTTTCATTACAATATTTTTATCAATAATGTAACCCTTATATACAGTATATGATTTTTATTATATAGATTAAAATACTTTAGTTTGTTGGCTAGCCAGTATCTGCAGATGGCACAGAACACTTGTTATGTTCATAGTTGTCGTCTTTGAATACACTCATAAAGCTTTAACGTGCGTTTTATTTGTAGTTGCTGATCACCGATGATCTCCTGCTGTATGTTGTAGACCACTTAATATGGTTGATGTAAATGCATCATTTCCTTCTGGCTTTTTCTCCAGCATCAAAAGATACAATGGAAGATGTTGAAATGTTGGTAATAGCACAAGATAACATCACCAGACCGCTTTTTGTAACCCCTTTGTAGTTTTTTTTTTGGATGATAACAGATGAAAGTTGAGGTACATTGGTAGGTTGCTTTTGACATCATTTCTAATTTGTGGTTTGAGTGTGGTTGGGTATGTTGGGCAGGCCTTACACTGGACAATAAGGGATTCTGTTACAGGAGCAGAAGCTGATCAGGACAACTGAATGACTCTTGCAAGCATATCTCACTCTCCTCACTGACCACTGCTGCCGTAATGTCTCAGATATGCTTTCAGTTGTCCTTGAAACTGCCTTTTCAGATGAGGCCTTTCGGTCACCACGTCCTGCATAGAGCCCACTTTTTTGCCAGCAAACTCACCCTTTAAGCTTACTAAGGAATTTCACTTTTTTATTGTTATATAGATCAGTGTTTCCCAAACTCGATCCTGGGGACCCCCTGTAGCTGCAGGTTTTTGTTTCAACCAACTTGCGTTTTTCTTTGGACTCTTAGCCTAGTTAAGTGAGTCATTAGTTCCCAGTTTCTGTGTTTTGGACTCAATGTAAAAATTACAAACTTAAGTCTGGTAGATTTTTATTAAAATGTAACAAGCAGTTATACGGGGAATATGTAGATTTGTTTAAGTCGTTAACAGTATTTTCAACCTAACTTCCCATCTGCTTTTGCAGGTGTTCTGGTTATTTAATTGATTATTCACTAATTAGCGGGTCTGACACTGAAGTTGTTGCTGCTTTCATCCCCCTGGGTGTCTGCTGTGCTGGTTGTTAATTCTCACTGTTAGGGTATAATGAAGGGAGCAAACTACACAGGAAAAGGGGAAAATAACAGGAAAACAACAAAAGAGAGTTACGCATTTACAGCTTTAGAGAAAAACAGAAATATTTCTAATGTCTTATAAATGTAAAGACCATACTGGTGTGTTATTCTGAATGCAGAACAAGAGAAGAGTAAAAAAGAGCAGCTAATTAAATGAGCTCAGTTGTTATCGACTATTATCACCGACTGTGAATTGGTTGGAACGAAAACCTACAGCCACAGTGGCTCCCCAGGATCGAGTTTGGGAACCACTGGCATAGATGAATTGTTACCATGTAAATTACTTGCATACGTAACAGTTGTCTAGTAGAGATAAGTTCATTATATTTAATCAAACTGCACAGTCCCAGATCAACATGCTTGTGGTCGTCCATTTGCGGTTGTGTTGGGGTCAATCATTCTGCAGTACATATGAGTGGACTTTGCTGTCACGAGTTTGGCAATTGGGGCCATGTCTTGGGTGCGGGTTGAATTCTGTTTTGCTAAGTTTGACTTGATTATATGGAATATTTTTTCTTCCAGTAAAATTAAATGAAAAAATAATAATAAAAACAATTGAGGCCTTGTTCATTTTATCACTTGTTTGCTTATTTAATCTTATTACTCTTTTACAGAAAAAAAGAAAGAAAAAAGTCCATAAGCAGCCATCAGAAGTTATCAATGATAGATTACTGGAGAATAGTTTAAACACCTTACCAACAGCCTGTCCTTCTGATTCAGGTAAGAACTGAACTGAAACAGGAGTAGCAGCAGCAGCCATTACTGCAGGGTCTGGTAGTGTCTTAGAAAGACACGACTTACTGCTTTACATCTTTGATTTCATTTACTTTGTAAATTTAGGACAATTAGTTCTCCTTTAGATCTGGATGTGAACGCAAAATCTTGCCTTACTCTTTATGTATGTGAACAGATGCAAGATCATTGGCCACTTGCAAAATCTAAATATATACAGTATATAAAATGGACATACACATAAACAAGTGATCAACTTTGTGAAGTGAGGCAGTTCCATGATTATGTATACTGTAAAAATATATATAGAACACATAATATTAAATACTCAGCAAAACTCACACATTTAGAAATTTTTAAAATTTCCTCTCATGCCTTCGCAGGACTCTAATGTTTAGTTATCACATGTAGGTTAGTAAGTACTGTAGTGCCATTGCCAGACAGATTATTGCTGGTGTTTTTTAAGGAATTGTGCGCGTCGATTGTGGTGGCGTTTGCACGTGAGCTCACCCTTGTCTGAGAGCTCAACACTTTTAGCTTTGTAACATGCCTGCCAGTGTGCAACTAATAACACTTACTACCAAATAACGTGGCACTTCCTTTATTCATTATATTCTTGTACATTTTAATCTACTGTTTCAAATCAAATCTTGGAATTTATTGATATTAAGCCTTCAAGTGTCAAGCATCAAGCATCCTCTTTGATGACCAGTTATTTAAATTGAATCTGCTCCTGTCTAGAGTCACACACTGTCTGTATTACAGCAGATCAGTCCTTGTGAAGATTTATTATATTTATTATATTACAGGGCAAGTCCCAAGACTAGCATTACAAGTGGTGTGTAGCACATCATGTTCTATGTGGTTTCTTTCTGTTCGTTTTCTGAGTATTGTCCTGTGCCAGCAGTCTTGTTTTTGATTTAGACTCAGCTGCAAAGCCTTACACCAAATTTCCAGTTTAGGCAATTCTACCAGTTAAAGCTTGATGTGTCATAGCCTCTCCTAATATATTTAAGTTGCATGGCATAATGTTGCACATGAATAAAAACACTTTTTATTAGCTGTTGGAGGATAGTATTGATTCCTTATTGCCTTAAAGAAAGAACCCTGCTGCTCTCACGTATGTTAGTGTTTGCGTAGTGCGTGTTCAGCCCCTCCGCCGAGCAGACTAAGACTGGCAGTGCCCTGCTTTGAGGTGCTGAGTATCTCTTTGTCACTAGCATTTATGGAGAGAGCTGGATGCTTTTAGGCTCATATGATGGCGTATATTTTTTGGCAGACTCTGGCCTCCATCATTCACATCTTTCTGTCCAATTTCTGTTGACCTGCGCACTCTTTTCTTTTTAGTACAGTTTCCATGCTTGACAGTGTTTTTGTGTTGTTTCATCCCTGACTCTTCCCTACCCTTCTCTGTTGCTTTTTAGATTCTCCCAATGGTGCTGTTACCACTGCTGCCTCTCAGAGCCTGATGCTCCCAATCCCAGCCTTTCCACAAAGAGAAATACTACCTCCCATGATGCCTGACAACATAAACGCAGTTCAGCCGGCTGGGCCACCTGCTGAATATAATTCTGATTCTGCAGAATCAATGGACGAGATCCCTGTGGCACAGACCCGCTCGGGCAGCACAGCACTCAGTGGCACCAGCAGCAATGGAAGTCATCGACAAAGTATACAGAGCTGCCTGGGGAGCGCACGGCCAAACCTTCACCCTAAGCCTCACCACCAAGTGGATGTCCGGGATTCTCGGCCACAGCCTCCTTTACCTTTGTCTCAGCTCAAGGCCAAACGGAAAATCTCTAAGAGCACATTGACGCCGGAAGATAAATTTGAGCTGATAAATCAAACTCCCACAGTATACCTGACTAAGAGTAGTGGGGAATTCACGGTAAGTGCCACCAACGTCAAAGCCTCTTCAGGGCGTAGCAGCCGAAAAAGGAATGGCAAGCGAATGCAGGAGGGCACGAACAATATGGACATGAATTTGGGGGATCCAGGTGTCTTATCCTAAAAACAATAAAAGCATTTTGGAGAATCAGCCTAGAGTAGCACTGTGCTTGTCATCGCTCACAATAAACACTGAGTAGGTTATATTCAGTTTTTCTTTACTCTTTCAAAAAGGTATCTGCAGGCAACTTTTTGTCCCCACTCTGTAAATTGGTAAATATTTCTTAAATACTGAATATTTTTGAATGTCTGGGTTGAGTTCACGAAGGTTTTTGAAGCGCAGATGGCTAAAACTTATTGGGAAACACTAACTGTTTTCTTGAGGCTGTGTGAAGGCTTGGTGAAAGCTAACAGCTACCTGCTTGAGGTCTGCTGCAGTTCAAATGTACTTCACGGCATTAAGACGATGTAACAGTACAGTTGACAGCTGCTGGCGCACACATTGAGCTGGAGGAAAACCCTGCATATGTTGGAAGTGGTTTGATGGTGTCGAGTGGGTAATGAGAGCATATTGATAAGTTGGGATTTGTTTGTTCAGAGATGGCATTCTGAGATTTTGTGGCACACTGGAGCTGAGAGGGTGTTTGACCCGCACTCGCATCTAGAAGTCTGCATGCTCGGCAGGCTGAGGCACTTTGGACCCAGAAGAACATACCGAGCGGCAGCATCAGGCACAAATACCCTGACCTTTCTTTCAGTGCCCCGCTTTGTGGTACATTTAAAACTTTTATTCTAATGACTGCCTGCTCCATATTCTTGATTTTTAAGCGGCAACTGCCAGACGTCTTTTGAGGCAGCCTTGCAAAGCAACGCAGTCCCAGTGTTCTTAAATGTACTAATGTCGTGTCAGGTTGTTTGGTGGTCTCCTATTGACAGATCTCAGTATGGCCTAGGTCAGAACCATTGAAAACTTGCCCTTTTTATTCATGAGTCACACCAGCGGAGCTGTGACCTTATGCATTGAATCATCGTCCTAATTACAGATTAATAATTAAAATAAACATGTGGCCACTTTTAAAGTGCTGATAGAGTTTTTGATCTAGCATTTCCATTTTCCTCTGATCATAGCATGCCATCCAGTTGTCATTAAGGACAATCATTGCCATGTCCTGACACTTTACACTTTGACCAGAAAGCTTTGCTTTTGTCACATTCCATTATAAATGTTATCCTCAGATTTGCAGTATTGTTTACTGTAGAGAGTTTGATGCGAACGTAATGCCTGCTTTGGTCAACGTTGCAACATTTTTACTTCCCACTAATGTCAGCAGCTCTTTCACTGCTGTGGCAGTCCTTACCATGGTTTCTTTTATTTTTCCTCCTTGTCCAACAGTAGGGTGTGTAGGGATGTTGTGATGTTGGCGGTTTACGTGTTAGAAGGCCGCTTTTGGCTTGTTCTGATTGAGAAGACGGTGCTCATGGGAACATTCAAAGAACATGATGACTGTTTGCCATGCTCCATTAACAGTGCTTTGTGTAGATGTTTTATTATTATTAATCATGACAGCTGCTGTTACTACACTTACAGGAGTCACTGAACTAATTAATAGTGTTATGCAGCTCCGCATTCGTTTAGGTTTCATTTGAATGCTTATGCAATCATGATATTTACATTTTTTTTTTTTTTACCTGGTAAAGATGAAGTTTGGTTTGTCGGTGAGCCTGCATTGTGTAGACTGCCGCCAAAACATCCTGGTTTAAAGGACCTTCTCTGGAGTCCTGTGACCTTATGATGGATAAGCGACTTTAGAGGACAGGGTTAGGGTTAGGGTTAGGGTTGCCTTTGCTTGCTTCCTTAAACGTTTTTGCTTTGTGTATTTTGGAACTTTAAAGCATCAGAATGTGAGAGCTGTGCTTGAGTCTCGATCTCCAGGCATACAGAGCCCAAGGAGAGGAAACAGCTGAACCTTTATCTGACATCATGAGTGCTGTCCCCGGGTGCTTTACGTGTACGGCTCCACAGTTGTTTACATTTTTGGATTTATTGCAGCGTAGGCAGGTTAGGTGACACGCTCAGGGTCAGACAGTGAGGCGGAGACGGGCAGTGAAATAAGCAGCCTTATGGCTTACAGTCCAGTGCCTTAATCATAAGGCCACTCAGCCTGGCTAAGAGGGGAGCAAAGCTACAATTAAGTGAAACCTAAATCTAGCGACTGTCGTGTGCCTGACAGAGACTCGCCCTGCGGTGTGTCTTGTGAAAGAGGTGAAACGCACTCGGATTACTTCTGGGAACTGAAGTGTGTCATGGTACCGAAATACTCTGCCTCTTTCAGGTTGTCCATGTTGCTGCTGCCTCTTTTGATTGGCTAGCTGATGTCCTAACTCCTTAAACGTGGTGGTGGTCTCCCAGTTTGGATTCTCTTTCCTTTTGGCAGGGTTTACTTTCTGATGTGAATCTTTCCACGTCCTTTGTCAGTGTAGCGGTGAGGGTGAGTGTGCAGGACGACTCGGCGCCCTGAACTAGAAGCCATGGGGTGGATTACCAACTGACCACCAGAGCAGTAATAAAGCCCACTCTCTCTTCACATTCATACTTGGGTTTGCATTTTCTGTTTTATTTATTTATTTTTTTGTCGATTTCCACCTTAGCACTGTGAACCCATTCTGCAAAAGCAGTGTGTTGTTGTTTTTATTGCTCGTTTTATTGTGTAAAGGCATTTTATATGTTTTTTTTTTTTTAAATAAGCACACTTTATAAAAGTTTTCACTATGAGATTATAGATAACAAATATTTCTTTTTAATATTTTACTGGAGGAACTGAACTACATTATGGCCTGTCTGATTTTGTGTGTGATGTTTTAATATAAATGAAAATATATATATATACAAAACTTTTTGTATACATTCACATTTAAATATAAATATTCAGAAGTAATACAGTAAACAATCTTATATTTTGTACAAAACTATGAAATGCAATATTGCTTTGAACCTTGTGCGTATTTATTTTATATCTGTCCATGAACCTTCTACGCATACCTCTGTTCATCACGAGTCACTTCTGTGCTGCGCTAAGTATAGAAGATAAAGTGTTTCAATTAAAGTTTCCAGCATTGTCCACAAATCCACCTTCTAAATACCTGTCCATTACTCTCCCAAATGTTTCAGAAGGATCTTTGTGTAAAATGAAGCATTGTAGGTCAGCTCTGCACGTCTGTGTTCAGCACAGGGAGCAGAAATGGTTTGACGCGTTGTTCTCATTATTGATGATAAACACACACTTTTGTTTTACTGAATATGGTTATCAAGTTTTTTAGCAACAGACTTGTCTGATTTAGACGTTAATTCCTGCTGTAATGTTTACGTGCAGAGAGGAAAGAGAAAGAGGATGCTGCTTTTGAAAAGGAGAAACTTGAAACTTTACAAGTCAGTTAGTTCCTCGTCAAGTAAAGCAGCATCCTCTTAACATTAACGCCATCCACGGCCTTCTCGTAGTCCTTCGTTCATCTGCGACTCTGGACATTTTATCACTGTATGTTAATGAATTCTTCTCACGTTCAAAGTTTCATTGCCAGCGAGTTAGTGAACTGAACTGACATTGTGCCGTTCACATTACCGCACTTTGTAAGCCACAGTTCTGTTATCACGTCAAACTTGTGTTGTATTTTTATGTTGAAATCGACATCTGCCCTTTTCGCATACGTTTGTGCTTAGCATGTTTTGCTTGTAGTGTCTTTAGTATAATTTAGATGTACCGATTGGGCGCAGCATACTTGGGTGGTGTGTGTGTGACGGTGTGTGTACAACACAAACTGGCTTTTATTGTAATCTTTTGGGAGGTTTAATTGTCCCCAGTGGTCTCCCGTTATCTGCCACGTGGACCACCAAAGAAATCCGTGTTTTTTATCAGCAGCATGGCTTTCTCTCATACACACATCACTGGAAAAGACATTTTATTAAATCGGGCAACTTCTGTTCTTAGCTGTTGGTTCATAAATCTTCAAAGGATCCATCTTTATAAAATGAAAGCACCGAGAAGTGATGTTTAGGACAATAAAGGGTTGTAACGAGATCAAGTAGCCTCGATATACTGCAGGTGGATTGGGAGCGGAGAGGACATTGTGAAGGAGACTCAAAACTGGTGCATCCCGCTGCCTGTGGCCTCGTGTAATGAAGTAGTAAGTCTGTTTTTTTAGTTCACATTTTATGAAGTGGTTTAGACAATAAACACTATTTGCACTATAAATTTATACTGTAAATATTTTGTATTTTCACCTATCACATGTCTTTTTTGCTCCCTCTCCTTCAGATAAGTTGCTATTCTTTTTTTGACTTTATTTTGCATTTAAAATATTAGCTGTCATCTGTTTTCTTCTTTTTTCAAATAAAATATTTTGCATCAATATGGGAAGACCGTCTGTTAGTTTTTAGCTGTGCACGGGGGTGTCGTGTGTGTTAAATGTGGGCTGTCATGCACACAACACGTTAAATATTTTGCAGATGAAGCCTTACTGCAGATCCAGTGATGTTTGTGTTGTTGAATGATGAGAGCCCCCTAGAATATGGCATTAAACACGGGAGGAGAACCTCTGAGCCTGAATGTTGATCCATTTTCAAAGCAGAGGAGGCTCCTCCAAAAGGACGCACAGTGGATTCTAAAGTGTCCTCTCCAGGTCTCCCCTCAGATGTTCTGTGGGGCTCAAGCCTGGGCTTTGGGTGGGCCACTCAAGGACACTCTTCCTAGACATCCTGGATATTCCACATAATATTTAAATATTCAGTAAGGACACATACGGTTGTATTTATATTATAGTCGATGTTTAGTGAGACTCTCATTAAGACACACATTTTAAGATCCATTTCTGCAGGAATCTGCACGATTGTCTCCAGATTGTCCGAGATGTTGACGTTACTCTCAGATATCTAACCCCCTTAATGGCCTTTACCTCTCTTGTCGATATGAAGTCACTTTAACATCCTGGCATTGGCACTCATCAGGCTTTGGTGTGGCATGGCTCTGCTTCGGCTCAGGGTGATGGCAAAGAGCCCCTCCAGGTGTATACCCATATTCTGCTGTCCTGCGTTCTCCTGTGACAAATTAAACTTTACGCTGATGTGTGTCTAACTCAGGTCGCTGTAGCTGGCAGGACCTCATGTTGTGTTCTATCTAAACCTCCTAAAACATCATCCACCAGCAGGGTCCGTACACGGGCTTCACCGTGAACACTTGGCATTCAAAAATAACCAGACAGCTTACATGTTTTAAAGTTTAAAGAATTTTTTAATTTCTGCTTTTATCCTTTCAGTTTCTAAACCAGCGTATTGTAGTGCAGAGTTATGGGGGCGCTGGAGCATCAGGGAGATGGCAACAGACTGACATGGGCCACACAACACCACGGGTGCAATTCACCAGGCAATCTTAACTACTTCCTGTGTTGGGCTGTGGAATCAACCAGAGCACCCAGGGAACATCAAGGTGGACACTGGAAGTAGGTGTCCGCTCCTCATTCAATGACTGGGCTGAACTCTGGAGCCACAAAGCACTGCTGCTTAGGCCTTGGGCCTTCCATTTAAATTTTAATTTATTGGCCCAGACATGGCTTGTTAGATTTAGCGTGTTCCCACCCTGACTGGGTTTTTATGTTAGTTAGACATAAATCCCTTCTCAAACCTGCTTGATCCACTTCAGGGTCACGTTGGGACAGAGCAGATGGGGTCACAGCCACACATACACAACAATGACACTTCGTTTAGAGTCACCAATGCAACGACCACATTTTGGAGGAAAACCCAGCAAACACGTAAGAAAAGCGTGACCCTGTTCCTTTTAAGAGCCGTTATTACGAAGACCATATCTGAACCTCCCAAATCCCAAACTCTTCCCACATTGTCAGGGGTGACTACTACTGGAGTTCAGCACTTCCTCTTTTCTTTTAGATCTGGAACCCCAGGCACTGAGATAAAGTAAAGTACCAGAGCCGGTGTAGAAATGAACTGGAGGTCTCTAATCACATGAAAAGAAGCGCAATAACGTGAGTGAGACAAAAACAGCATTACAACCTAAGCAGCAGTTCATCTTGTGTCCATCTGCTTACTAGTAGGTGGCTCTCTGTCTTAGTATGTTGGTTGGTCTCCGGTCTAGCTTGGACTTTGCTACCGCAGGGCCTCCTCCATGGATGGAACAGTGCAGACACCTCTCCTCATGGCAGAGAAACAGTAGGCCTCTGTATCAGCCTTCATTAAAGGAATCCTGTGGCTTCTTGATGGCGGAGGGGTGTAATTCCCAATGAAACATCTCGGGCACATCCCAGCCCCCTTTCCTGTCCATGTCCCTTCCCCACCAAAATGAGACATCTTCCATTTCAAAGGGTGCACAAATGTAGTTTCAGACAAAGAAGACAGAAAGGATGTCCTACAGGTGAAGAAGTCGTCAAACACACTGACCCACCCTGCCCGTCACAGATGGTGGTCTTCGTATGACTGAAACTCGGGCAGGAGGAAATTCTAATGGCTTACTTTCAGAAGTCTGCTTCTTTTTTTAACTCACTGATTAAATTCCTCAAATGACATTCAATTATGCAATTCTCATAATGCAAGATCACAACAGCAAAGGAACGTCAACAAAGCAATGCCTCAGAAAACAAGTGCAGTTGCGCAGTCGGCTCATCTGCTGTCGGCATCTTTTCACTTCTAATCACATTTCATTCACCATCACATTGTGCAAACCCAGGACAGACACCCATCAAGTATGGGGTTTGAACGTTGGACGCCGAGACGACCATATTACAGGTTTAGAGGGCCATCATTATTGTGTGGACTTGAGTGAGAACCTTACTTGGCGTGCTAACCAATATGCAACACGTCTCCAACTTCATGATTGGTGAGTGTAACTGCCTTACCTCGACACTTCTGTGCTTCAGATATAAACAAGTATGGCTTGAAAAACATCAGCTTTGCTTCTGTGTAACTGCATATCTAAAATAAGCCCCTCTAATGGACACCCCTAAAATGGCGTAATGTAGGTGTGTGAATGTGTCCTGTGATGGACTGGTATCTCCTCTGTGGTTACTTCCAGTGTTACGACTGGGCAGAAGAACTAGAAGTTAATGGAAGATTTCGATCACTGAATACCATCCATTATCAAACACACATCTGTCTAACTTCCAGACCCATTTATGCCATCACTGGGCCGAAGGGACCAACAGGGCATAACATGAAGCCGTTCTCGATCCTCTGCTGTAGTGTGTGCCCACTGGTGACTGTGGGTGGCAGCCGGGTGACCAGACCCACGCTGCTGTCCTGCTCTGCACTGCCAGATGACTCCCCTGTCACGTCCATGTCCTGAACCAACCAAATTTCTCAAGGCATCCGATTGTTTCAACTCGTTCCATTCTCGGGTTTGGTACACTGTGGACAGATGGACAGAAAGAGTCCACACACGACGGACATTCCGTATCTAAAAGGGTGTTTCACCCAATGTTCAGTGCTTCATTACGATGGTGAAACAACTTCAAACCAAGTACAACTGAAGTCCAGGACAGTGACCTCCATAATGTTTGGGACAAAGGCACATCTTGTTGATTTGCCCCTCTGCTCTGCAGTTTAAAATTACAAATCAAACAATTCAGACATCGTTATTAAAGTGCACATTGCAGACATTCTGGTCACACCGTGTAGAAATGACAACACTTCTTCTACATGGTCCCCCCATTTCAGGGCACCATATGATTGGTGTCACAGGTGTTTGTGAATCCTCACGTGGGTTTCATCGCTTCATCATAAGATACCTCAGCCTGCTTCTACCTACAGACTACCTTTGGAGTCTCTAGTTGCCATTGTTTAACATGAGGATAAGAGCTGTGCCAATGAAAGTCAAAGAAGCCATTATGGGGATGGAAAATAAGAGTAAAACCATTTGAGACAGCAGTAAAAACTTAACTAAATCAACTGCTTGGATTATCATTAAGAAGAAAGAGTGCACTGGTGAGCTCAGTAATCACTGGGACTTGTAGGCCATGGAAGACCTGCACTGCTGATGATGGAAGAATCCTCACTATGGTAAAAAAAGCCCCAAATGCCAGTCTGACAGATCAAAAACAGTCGACAGGAGGCAGATGTGAATGTGTCAGAGACAACTATCTACAGAAGACTTCATAAAAAATACAGAGGCCACACTACAAGATGGAAAGCACTAGTTAGCCACAAAAACAGGATGGCCAGATTACAATTTGCACAAAAGGACTTAAAAGAGCCTGCAAAATTCTGAAAAAGGTCTTGTAGGCAGATGAGACAAATAACCTGACCAGAGTGATGGGAAGAGGGAACTGTGGAGACAAAAAGGAACTGCCCAAGATCCAAAGCAGACCACCTCATCTATTAAACATGGTGCTGGGGGTGTTATGGCTGCCACAGATACCAGCGCACTGGTGACGTGACTGCTGACGACAGTGAGGGGTATAGAAACATCTCATCTGCTTGAGTTCCAGCAAATGCCTCCAAACCCAACAAGATATGACCCCAGACATACTACTGAGGCAGCACAGGAGATTTTTAAAGCTAAAAAAGAGAAAATTCTTGTATGGCCAAGCCAGTCACCCGACTTCAACCCAACCGAGCAGGCCTTCCATATGCTGAAGAGAAAACGTAAGGAGATAAGCCCAGAAACAAGCAGGAGGTGAAGATGGCTGCATCAGTGGCTTGGCAGAACATCACCTAAGCAGATCCTCAGCCCCTGGTGATGGCCAAGAATCGCAGACTTGAAGCAGTCATTGCACGCTAGGGATATGCAACAGAGTACTAAATATGACCGCCTTAACGGACCTGACACTGCTCTGAGATTGGGGAGCGGCCATGGAGAAAAGTGTTGTCATTTCTACATGTGTGACCAAAATGTCTGCAAATCCCCTTAAGTGAAAGTCTGCCATGTGCACTTTAATCAGGGTTGAATTGTTTGATTTGTAATTTTAAAACGTGAAGTGGAGGAGTAAATCAAGGAAAAACATTCTGGAGGGTACTGCGTGTGGAGCTGGAAGCTCTGCTTTGGTGTGGATGTTTTGCAGTTTTTATTTGTTAAAATGCATGTGATAGACAAGAAGCCTAGTAGCACCCCCACGACTGCTCTAGACTGGGGGTCTCCAGTTCGTGACGGCCGCACTTTGGCTTTTCAAGTGAGGGTTGACGTTGAGCTGCCAGCGCTGTGCCGCCTGCTATTGTTTTGCTGCTGTGCTCTTCCTCCAGCAGCCCAGCAAACATCTCGTACTCCACACCTACACTTCGACAGGTGCCCCCCGACCCAAAAGTACAGAAGCCATGAACCATGTGAAGTGGAGCCACAGCCAAGAATGCCGACATCAAATCTGCAAATCTCATCTGCTGTCAGCTACAAAATGTTTGCTAATTCTTCATGGTAGAAACCCGCGCCAAAGCAGGGAGGCTAAAAACCCGAAGAATGCTTAATGTTTTTGCTAGTTGTGAAAGCAAACGCTGTCACCAAGGAAGTAGCGAGACAATATCTCGATTTACCAGCTCTTAAATGTAACAGAGCTGCCACTGTTTGCTCTCACAAGTTAAATGTGGCCAAATGAGGAATTCACTCAACAAAAGCAGAAATTCGTTAACCCTTTGAGTGCTGCTCCAGACCACGGGCCTCACACCACTGAGCTTGACGGGTCACCCCCCGGGGCTTCTGGGATTCCTTTCCCCTCAGAGTTTTCAGATGTGGAGCAGTGGGACTGGTGGGGTGGTGTGTGCTGTGCAAGGCTAAAGTGAGGTGGTGAGACTGGCACAATGGAGAAGAGCAAAGTCACCCAAACAGTGGCCTGAGGCCGACGCGGCACACCTTGGGATCACTTACAGTGTGCGCTTTTGATGGGCAGCCGTGTCGCCTCTGAGTAATGAAATAACACCCAGAAATACGACCCTTGAGGGTAAATCAGGAGTGCAGCTGGACAAGACGGTTTTATAAGCTGATTTAGGGAGGGTCCGCATTGCCCTAAATGGCAGGGTGGAGTGACACACACCAGAAATGAGATATTTATAAATGGGAGCAGGAAAGCCTCTCACAGATCCAGCGTCCATACGACGTTCCCCGTGTCCGTGTGAGTCTACCTCTGAATATTTTAGTCCTCTGGTCGGTTAGCTGCCGCTTCTCAGATTGGCCCCATGTGATTGTGCGATTGGTTGGGTGGGCTCTGCGATGGACTGATGTGTTGTTTCCTGCCTTAAATAATAATAATAATACATTTTATTTATATAGCGCCTTTCCCATGCTCAAGGCACTTCACAGAGTTTAAGAAAGAACGGCAGGGTATACAGTATATAGCATTGTACAAACCAGATAAATACATAAAGAAGATTAAGACAGTAAATTCAGAGAAAAATCCTAACAGACAACATAATTGATGGTCTAGCACACACATACAGGTTACATGAGCATCTTGACAGAGATGTAAAGTGAGAGAAAGGTAATAAAGTCAAGTAGAGCTAAAAGCCTTCCTGAACAGATGAGTTTTGAGTTGTTTTTTAAAAGAATTCATGGAGTCAGCTGATCTAATTAATTTTGGTAGGTCATTCCAGAGTCTGGGCGCTATACAGCTGAAGGCCCTGTCACCCATGGAGTGTAGATTAGTGAGGGGCACAACAAGATGGCCAGAATCAGAGGACCTTAATGGGCGGACAGGCACATAGTGATGGAGAAGGTCACTGATGTAGTTTGGTGCGAGGTTATTTAAGGCTTTGGAGGTTATTAGTAGGATTTTATATTCGATTCTGTAAGACACAGGGAGCCAGTGGAGACGGAGCAGGATGGGTGTGATGTGCTCGCTGCTGCTCGTTCGTGTAAGGACTCGAGTTTTGAATAAGCTGGAGCTGTGATATAAGATTAGAAGGGGCACCTGCCAGTAGGGAATTACAATCAATGCAGGATGTGATAAAAGCATGGACAAGTTTTTCAGTGTTAGAAAAGGAGAGGAAGGAGTGAACACGGGATATGTTACAGAGGTGAAAGTAGGAAAGTTTCTTAATGTGATTTATGTGGGCGGAATAAGAAAGGGAGAAATCAAAAATGACACCAAGATTCTTTGCAGGTCTGATGAGATCACCGCCAAGATGGTCTGGGAAGGAGCTCATTTTATTCAGTTGCACTTTAGTCCCAATTTTCAGGAGGTCAGTTTTGTTGCCATTTAATTTTAAAGAGTTCTGCTCCATCCAGGTATTAATTTCACTGAGGCAGGTTGTGAGCTGAGAGATCTCTGATGAAGTTCCACTTTTAACATTGAAATAAAGTTGAGTGTCATCTGCATAAAAATGATAACCCAGTCCAAAACTACAAATAATATGGAAGCATATAAATACAGAAGAGAAGATGGCCGAGGACAGAACCCTGAGGAACTCCTTGTGTGACTGGCGCTGAGCTGGATCTGCTGTTTCCAAGACTAACAAATGCTTGCCTATCAGTCAGATAGGACTTGAACCACTGCCAGGGTGGGTCTGTGCCCACCACCCCTGTGATCCAGTGTTGGTCTACGCAGGTTTGAGAATGAATGAGTTTACTGTGTGTTAACATGAAAGGCTGGTGGGCTTTGTGGGCCAGAGTCCTGAGGTCTACAGTAGTCACTGTGACCCTCGAAAACGCCAACTGGCCAGCTGTGCTGGTGGAGGACTTGAGTAAGACCACTCCAAAACTTGTAAGGACTGGCCTGGGGTCTTGGAAGGCACTTTAGATTTTCAGGGCTTGAAATTCGCCAATGCGTGTGTGGTATTGTAACTTTACTTGCATTGTATTTTTATTATATTTAATCATTTGAAGTTTTAAAGAATGTCACTCAACTGCATACTTTTGTGTGACTTTTGCAATTGGGGTCTTCATAGTCTTTTCATTAGGGCGATTTTGACAAGAAAAGGCTAACAAATTTGCCAAAATAAGATCGGGTCCGGTTTCGAAGGTCCCTAAACTGCACAATGTCACAGGCTGCCATCAGAGGCCGACGTCCTGCTAGTAGTCGGGCTGACTGGGACCAAATGAAGGTCATTTTAAAAAGGCACACAGCTCATGATGGAAACCTGATTTAAAGGAAAAATAGATTAAAAAACACAAGTGGGACATACTGTACAAGGCTATGAAAATCCCCCCACTGTGGTGTACACTAAAACAAAGCAAACGGCTCCTACCTTAAGAAACGAGTGAAAGACCTCCCTCAAAAATCTATGAAAAGGACCACCAACAGCAAAAGATAAAGCTCCTCTGAGAAGAGCGAACATTCATGAGCCCCTCGGACCTCCTGGGGTCTCGACATCCCCTGAACTCCTGCCAACTGCTGAGTCCCCCAGCCTTACCCTGCCCTGGTGCTCTGCCATCAAATCGACCAACTGGCTGTGCCAGCCTCACTGATTGTGCCCCCATTCACCATTGGGGGGTGTACCCTCACTACAAAACCCCCCACAGCACTGTGACACATAATCAAAATAAATTAAGGTGAAACAGCCACCTTACTGAATACGTTAAGACAAAGCAAACACAGAAACCTGCAATAAAACGACTCCGCCACATCCCAGCGAGGGCGGCCCATTCAGTACCACATCTGGAGATGGCGCAGGACGGGTACTCCAGATGACGGCCCACCTTAAGCCGCAAGTTCCTTCATTGGCTGTAAGTTGAACTTGTGTGTTCTGACGCTACGTGGGGGTCTTCATGCTGGAGCACACAACGCTATACGCTCCCTCCCAGTGTGGTGCCCCATGCAATGGCATCACTGCACAGCTTCAGACTCCGGGCACCCGGACCACCAGGGGACTGGAGAACTGAGACTCAGACAGTGATGGCTGCTCAGAAAACAAAATTCTGGCTTCTTCCAGAGTGGCCGTTAGCGATTTACAGTACAGCCTTGCAAACATTCAAAACTCAATGCAAGAAATTTCACAAAAGCCAGAAAAAGAAGTGCAGCTGCCGTAAGCGAGGATCACAGGGACTGGAAAGCCAAAAGTGAGGAAGAGAAAATCCAACAAAAAGCCTTTTCTTCCTCCTCCTTTTTTCACAGACAGTTCACGACGGCCGGACAGAAAAAGAAAAGCAAAAAGTGAAAAGTTACGCACAAAAAGAGTAATAAAAACAAATGGGCGCCCACACCCACAGAATTGAACCGTCCTCACTAATACCTACAAACTGACACCGGAGGACAGCACTGCACCTGAAGTGAACCTCCGAAAAATGCACCTTCATAGCACTGACGTCTTCTCAGTTTGAATATTTGAATTGTCCTTCCTGACTGCTCTTGTCCTCGTTGGGCCTTCTCGCCCTTCGTCTGCCTGACTGCCTTTTCGCTCTGCTGATGTCCTCTTCACCCTTCGCTCTCATAAGTCCTGCCGTTAGACTTGTTGTGATGCGCTTTGTTTTTTCCCCTTCTTTTGTTTATTTATCCACTGCAGAATTCTCTTTAATTTCTCATTGTACGTACATTTCTTTGGCCTGCATTGTGTGCTTTTCAAACCTTCTCTACACCTCAGCGTTATTCCCAGTTTCTCTTTTTATACATTTTGCTATAATTGGCTGAAAATGTTGCCCTACTAAAGTTAAACTTAACAGTTTTAATTTTTGAATATGCTCTATTATTATTATATAAAATCTATTAAATTACAATCTCCAGATCCTAATGGCTCTGTCACTTTTATATTATTACTAGGGATGCACCGATACCGAAACGGGTATCTGGTATCGGCCTCGATACCACATTTTCTAAAGTACTCGTACTCGTTAAAAGTCCCCCGATACCGGGGACCGATACCACGGTCTGAGAAATGTCTATGTTTGAGTGGCGTGTAAGGGGTTAATCACAGGCGCCGAGTGCCCGCCCCCAGGCCCCGGCTGCAGCTCAGAGTGGGGAGAAGGCGAGGCGAGACATGTCAGCCGTGTGGAACTATTTCAAAGTGAATGAAGACGACAAAACAAAGGCGGACTGCAAATTGTGCTCAGCGAAATTGTCCAGAGGAGGCTCAAAAGGTAGCGCATTTAACACAAGTAATTTAATCAAGCACCTAAAATCCCAACACGATAACGAGTACAAAGAGTTTACCCACGCTTCTAAACCAACACAACCCACGCTGCAGCAAACTCTTGCAAGACGAGAGAAAATGTCCAGAGACAATCCACGTGCTGTGAAAATAACACAGGCAATTATCGAGTACATTGCATTGAGTGACCAGCCACTCTCGGAGGTAGAAAATGTGGGATTCCTGCGTCTCCTCCATGTTCTGGAGCCCAGATATGATGTCCCAAGCCGCCGCTACATGACTGACACGGAGCTGCCTAAACTACACGACTCCGTGAAAAAACATATCCATAGCCTACTGCAAGCCTCCTCTGCGTTTAGTTTCACCACGGATATTTGGACAAGCAGTGTTAGCCCCGTGTCGCTAATTAGCCTAACCTCCCAGTGGATAGACGAGAGTTTCTTGTTTTTTTTGTTAAATTATATGACTAAAGCTGTTACCTGTAAATTTAAATCATGTTTTTATTAAGTACTCGGTATCGGCAAGTACTCGGTATCGGCGAGTACTGAAATGCAAGTACTCGTACTTGTACTCGTTTTCCAAAAAAGTGGTATCGGTGCATCCCTAATTATTACAAATACTAAATCTGGACAGCAGGCGCTTTGAGGTTCTGCGTTATTAAAGCCGCCAATCATTACGTCTAAAATTCTTGTGCCCTGCTATTTGTAAGGGTATCCCAGTTAATACTGGTGTGATTAAAGACCCCCATGACTAGAACACCCCCTTTTTTTCCTAAATGAACTTTAATGTTTAGACCTCACTCTGGTCGTCGGCTGTGTAGAGACTGCATTGTCTCCATGCCCCTGCCTTGAGCTCAGTGCTGACTCCCCTCAACCCTGAATTAGATCACAAAGGCTCAAGAACGTTCTTCGATGTGAAATGTTGAGTGGGACACATCTGCTAGGTGGGACACATCTGCTAAGTGGGACACATCTGCTACAGCTTTATCTGTTTCTTTTGGAAACACAACCCACAATGAAGCAGAAAGATGCCCTCTTAGACAAACGCAGTAATCCAGAGAGACAATGAAACTGTTACCCAGAGTAGTTGGGTGAGCTTGTGGTCTTTGAGATCCCATGTTGGCCGGTTGAAAACTTGATGACCTTCCTCCATCAGCTGTAGTGTACTTCTGCTGCCTGATGGGAATTGTAGTCCCTGTGTCAGAGCTGGTTTTCGAGTTGCCCTTCCGTGGTATGACATTCAGTCTTGTATTTTAAGTCGGACCAACGGCAAGGCACGAAAATCATTTCAGTCGTTTTAAGTGAACGACATCCAGACAGCTTACGACTTCACTTACGTAGATGGGCAGACATGGAGTTGTCATTGACAACCCGTTTTCCTTACAGATAAATATTTGACTTTTGAGGAGCAGAGCTGAATGATCACGAGGCCCTCACTTTAATGGAGTGCAGTTGAAGTAGAACTTGTCCTCACTTGCTGGAGCTTTGCTGTATGGCCAGCGCCATTTACGGGGCTGGCCTCATCGTGGTTACTTCTTAAGCTAGTGTCTCATGATTTTCAGTCATAGCCTTAATGAGTCGAAGGCAGTCGGCAGCATGCTGCCCATGAAGCTGATCGTCTAATGCGACACCCCAACTAGCCTGCGACTCACTGACTGATAAAGTCAAACAACTTAATTTGTCTTCAGCTGTATGGACGGCTCTGTGTACGCGAGAGCTGACAACCAATGACTGCTCTTCAGGAAGTACGATGCATAGAATGCAGCAATGCGGAGTATGGAACACGTGTGTTTTGAACCTCGCAAACCAAAGAGAAGCTCATCTGTCTGATGTCTTTTGGTTTACATACTAAAACTGAATGGAAAAAAGAAAAATAAAGTGCAGAGACTGTGGCTGAACTCGCTCTTCCTGTTAACCCTTCGTACAGCACCGGCTCTGTCAGGCAGCATGCTATTGGCTGTCACCAAAAGGGCCGAGCAGAACTGCATGGAAGTTTGGCAGACAATCACTAAATGTGTCATTTACAGTGATGCGGTCCGGCGACGAGAACAGCGACTGCGCTGTCTCTGCAAATCTGACATAGCGCATGACTAGAAATTGTGTAATGTGACATCGGCTTTAGGAGGCCACTAACACATCCTGCTGTTTTTTCATCATTTATTTAAGCATGAGGTTAAGTGTGGTGTTTTGAAGACTTGTTTCTCTGGTCCTTGGCACTGCAGACATAATCCTAAAAGCTGCAGCAGCCATGTGTTCTCCAGCAAGGCGCCTGGTGTGGCGGCATTGTTTTAATCTGTCGTCCTCTCCTCCTCAATTAAATCGCAATTCTTGACTTAGTAAAAGCTTTGCACGTGTTCTGATCAGCTGCCATGGCCCGCTGAGAAGGGTTTTTACGCTGCCCACTTGTTTCACAGCACTATGTGAGGTGGGCAATGCCTAGTCGTGTGTGAAATCTGAAACGATGCTGCCTCCTGTCTGTGTGATGCGGCATGAATGGTGTTGCCCCTTGAATGGATGAGTTTGCCATCTCTGGGTGTCGCTGCCAGCCTTCTTCTTGTTATAAATGAAGTCTCTAGAAGCAGAGCATGTGAGTCTCGCACTGGCATTTCAAAGAGCTCACTGATATCAACGCCACTTTACATGAAATCTGACCTGCTGCTGGCATTTTTTCGTGCTGAGCTTCCACTGTCTTTGGTCTGTGTGGTAGTGCTGCCATAGCAGAAGGTCTGCTCAGGAGAGTCTGGCACATGTCGCAACTGGAGCCCAGGCTGTGGGGCAGCTCTCAATGGTTTTTTTATGAATATTAGAGAAGGTCATATGCACTGACGCCTGAACATAAAACCTCCATCCATCCATTATCCCACCCGCTATATCCTAACTACAGGGTCACGGGGGTCTGCTGGAGCCAAACTCAGCCAACAAAGGGCGCAAGGCAGGAAACAAACCCTGGGCAGGGCACCAGCCCACCGCAGGGCCATCATGTCTAAGATAGCTGGATGGTGGCCAGTCTATAGTTACAAAACCCTGTGACTGGTAACAAGAATTGAAGTGGTCCGTGGTACTCGATTTCACTGCTACGGTCCATAAAGAATGTACAGTAAAACCTGTTGTCAAGGTGACCCGTTTTCCTTGGTCCCTGGTGTTTTATATGGTAAGATGTTTGTGTAAAGCGACCGCCTGCCTATTGTGACCATAGACCACCTCTCCTTGATCCCTAGGAAGAAAATATTGGCTATAGTGACCAGATAAAAAAAATAATTTGGGAAAATATAAAAAATGTGGTCCCTTTATTCTCTGTAGGTGTAATAAATCATGTTAGAGCTTCCGGAAGGGACAGGTTTCTGGGAAACTGCTGCAATGGCCCTAACTCCCCACCCCTCATTTACTCGTGTCGACTCTATGTTGCTTCTGCAGATTACTCATTGATTTTGCATTCTTTCTTTTTTAAATATTATTTGAATGTTTTATTTTATTTCAAAAAAAGAATTAACATTGAAATATTTTTTCTTTGTTTTTTGCAGCTAAAATTTAATGTTTTTAAGAATTATTATTACTACCAGTCACATACATATTGTATTCATACTACATAAGATTTGCTCAATATGGTTTCCCAATATTTTTAACAGTATAAATGGCAAATTCCCATTTTTTCTTCAATATTAGTACTTTTTTTGTTTTTCCTTGTTTGTTAGTAATAAATAATGTTTTCATGCATCCCTTTGAATTTTTATTCTGTAGAGCCTTGATTTTTTCCTTCCATATGTCCTTCTTTGTTTAAGGCGACCATTTTAGGTCGGTCCCTTGAGTGGTCACTATAAGCAGGTTTTACTGCAGTAATAATTATGTTGATAAGAACTTTGATGGTCGGTGGTACTTAAAAATAAACATACAGCAGCTGGAGGGCATGTGAAATATCTGGCGAAAACTAAATAAAGACCCTTGTAGATCACTGGGTCACTCTACAAGACACCATGTTGAATGTTTGAACCACTGAGCCACATCAACAGAGGCATCATTTTCACTGGTCAATGGAGGGATGGTGTCATACCCACATCATAGAAATGGGGGCTGCCCTATCCAAGCTAATAATAGAGAAGACAGAAGATGGTCTGAACATCATGGCATACATATTGAAAGCTGAGCCTGGTTGAAGGTGCTGCCTGGTGTACTGAGGAACTACAGACTGATCCACGTCTCTGTGGATGAGGATCACATTGTGCAGCATATTGAGGATATTCTGTGCCGAGGAGCAAAGAGCCAGGATACTGAACACAATGACTTCCATACTCTGTTGTGCCTCTAAAAAGTGCAGAAGAACCGAAGACCGAGCTACTCCATCAGAGATGGGAACAGCAGAGTTCACAGTGGAGTTCTGATGGCAAAGTCTAAGCTAAGAGTCAGGATTAACAGAGGGTGCAGAACATGACAGCTGCAGGGTTAACAGTGCAAATCGCAGCTCCTACAAAGAGATGAGATGGTTGAGAAGTTCTGGGCTACTAAAGGTCGCATACAGCCATACGTCAGCCTTTGTCTGGTACCCCATTCTCCCACTTCGGCTTGCTCGGGCTGCAAACATCAAATATACGACAATAAATCAAAAAGTACAGTCAATCTGAAATAGCAATAGATAGAAATGGCTTATGGGTAGTTCAAACACGCGGAGGGCTGCACTCTGCTGATAGTCAAGTGGAAGCCAAACTCAAATAAATATGGACACCCTGCTATGGGTTTGCTCCATTGTTGAACAACACACCGTAGTGAAATTTCTTTAAGCAGAGGAAGTGAAAATTGCTGAAATTCACCAATTTTCGTCGAATGGTGGATAATGTACAGTACAGGTGGGTCTCTGGTTTTCTTCTTAAATTAATTTGCATCTAGTGATTTCAATTTTTTTTATTTACTAATAAAGCAAACTCGTTTAAGACATTGTAGAAAATGAAGCAGCCAACACAAATGGCGGAGACTATTACTACACACTGTGGCCTTAGTCACCTTTTTCTGTCGTTTTGTTTTTAAAAGCACACACACCACATGCCGTAAGCTCAGTCGCAGGTAAGCAGCTCGAATGGCCGCCGGCTGTATTAAAGAATTCTTCAGTGCGCAGTCGAAGGTCAGGCCCTGCCGGGAGAACTCCGGTGAATAGCAGCGGCAGGAATGTTTCTGTGGGGGCCAGGACTCTCTCCGTCTCCCTCGCTCTTTGTTAGCTGAGATGTTCTGGATACTTGGGCTGTCATCTTGTGCAGGTGCTATTAGAGCAGACAGAAACATCTCAGGGGTGGCAGGTCAGTAGTGATTGACCAGCTCCGAGTACTGTGGTCCTGCACTTTCCTCCATCCACTCTCCACACGCTGTCCACACAGTCTCCACACACTGTCCACACGCTGTATTCAAGCTTAGTTAATGTAAAAGGGCAGCACAACTTACTAACATAGTGCTTACTGAAGTGGATTGACTACATGCTAAGTTGTGCCGATTGTCCAACACACATCACAGAACTCCATCTGTTTCACGTCTTCTGGTGCTCAGTAAACTAATCTTCTGTTGGTCCAGAGACCTTCCTAATTCATGCAGACACACTAAACAAGGGAGCAAGTCAAAGTTGGTTTGTTCACAAAAGCCATAAAGACGCTCCCTACAACCCAGGCCTTTCATCTGACACCTAAAGCGCTCCTCACAGCCTATTAATGACGACATTGTGAACTTTTATTGGCGTGAGCAGATGCACAAGAGCTGCTGGTTATGAAGCCAACGTGTTGCTAAACGGTGATAAGCTCATTATTTTCACATGGCTTTCTCATAGCTTCATTTTAGTTTAACCCTGATACTCTGTACATGCATTTAATTATCAACATCATTCCTGGTGGCTCCGTAATCCACACTAACGCCGACTCTTTCTGGTTTTGTGTGGTGGTGACCTGCGCCTCCACCACCTGTTCAAAGCACTGTGCAGTCCTTACATTGACGGATTGAAGGCCAGACGTTCACATGACCGTCATCATCAAGTTCTTCCACATGAACTCTCAACACCATGAGGACTGATTGAGGTCATGTATGTTAGGTAGAATGCCTAGAGGAGGCTGGGTGGTCTCGTGGCCTCAGGACCCTTGCAGATTTTATTTTTTTCTCCAGCCGTCTGGAGTTTTGTTTTTGTTTTTTCTGTCCTCTCTGGCCATCGGACCCTACTTTTATTCCATGTTAATTAGTGTTCCCTAATTTTATTTTCTTATTTATTTTCTCTTTTTTTTCTCTTTCTTCATCCTGTAAAGCACTTTGAGCTGCGTCATTTGTATGAAAACGTGCCATACAAATAAATGTTGTTGTTGTCGTTGGTACTGCAGCTTGGGTCCTGCGTCTCTTTTGGGGGCTGCCAGGTGCCTTTCACTTGTCAGAAACCTCTCAGTGGGCTCTTCGTTTGCCATCTAAAGTAAGTACTTCACACCTTCATGTGCCAGTCCAGTCTCCTTCATTCTTTCTTGTGGTAGGGATGGACATGTTTGATATTGGGGAGGACCAGGAGTGAGGTGTATTACGTCAACATTTATTACCAGTTTTCTGTGAGCTGAATGTCTTTTCCTATTCCACTTAGTTTGTGTGTTTTTTCTTGAACTAAACTTTAATGAATAACAAAAGAAACACAAACAGAAGGTCCAACTCAAAACAATCACCAAGATGTGCGCTTAAAGCACAAAATTCTAGACACTACTGACATTCTGGGCAATAAAATGGACTTACAGTATTCTCTATATCTTTTGATATTTACAGGCAAGAGGCCCTTGAGCGGGTATAAATCATATTACAATATACAGTGGGCATACAGTATATACACTCCCCGCCCACTTAATTAGGTACACCTTTTAACACAAATATCTAATTAGCCTATCACATAGCAGCAACTCAATGCATTTCGGCATGTAAACATTGTAAAGATGACCTGCTGAAGTTCAAACTGAGCATCAGAATGGGGAAGAAAGGTGATTTAAGTGACTTTGAATGTGGCATAGTTTTTGGTGCCAGACAGGCTTGTCTGAGTATTTCAGAAACTGCTGCTCTACTGGGATTTTCACGCATAACCACCTCTAGGGTTTACAGAGAATGGTCAGAAAAAAGGGAAAATACCCAGCGAGTGGCAGTTCTCTGGACAAAAATGCCTTGTTGATGCCAGAGGTCAGAGGAGACTGGCTGGACTGGTTTGAGCTTATAGAAAGGTAACAGTATCTCAAATAACCACTTATACTTTTAACTGAGGTATGCCGTAGAGTCTCTGAATGTATAGCATGTTGCACCTTGAAGCAGATGGGCTACAGCAGCAGGAGACCACACCAGGTGCCACTCCTGTTAGCTAAGAACAGGCATATGAGGCTACAATTCACAGAGGCTCACCAATGGAAAACACAAGACTGGAAAAATGTTGCCTGGTCTGATGAGTCTTGATTTCTGCTGCAGCATTCAAATGGTAGGCTCAGAATTGGCATCAACAACATGAAAGCATGGATCTATGCTTTCACAGGCGGAGTGGTGGCTCTGAGGCTAAGGATCTGCGCTGGTATCCCGAAGGTTGCCGCTTCGAATCCCCGTCAATGCCAAAAGAGATCCTACTCTGCTGGGCCCTTGAGCAAGGCCCTTAACCTGTAATTGCTCCAGGGGGCGCTGTACAATGGCTGACCCTGCGCTCTGACCCCAAGGGGTATGCGAAAAAAAACTAACAAACACTGTTGTAAGTCGCTCTGGATAAGAGAGTCTGCTAAATGATGTAAATGTAAATGTAAATCCATCTTGCCTTGCATTAACAGTTCTGGCTGCTGGTGGTAATGGTGTGATGGATATTTTCATGGCACACTTAGTACAAACTGAGCATCATTTAAATACCACAGCCTACCTGAGTATTGTTGCTGACCACGTCCCTCCCTTTATGACCATCTTCTACTTCCAGCAGGATAACACGCCATGTCACAAAGCTCAAATCATCTCAAACTGGTTTCTTGAACATGAAAATGAGTTCACTGGACTCAAATGCCCTTCACCGTCACCAGATCTCAATCCAACAGAGCACTTCTGGGATGTGGTGCAATGGGAAATTGTGCAGCCAACAAATCTGCAGCAACTGTGTGATGCTATCATGTCAATATGGAGCAAAATCCCTGAGGAATGTTTCCAGCACCTTGTTGAATTAATGCCATGAAGAATTACGGCAGTTCTGAAAGCAAAAGGGGGTCCAACCCCATACTAGCAAAGTGTACCTAATAAAGTGGTCAGTGAGTGCATACTGTATATTATACCATCCATCCATCCATTATCCAACCCGCTATATCCTAACTACAGGGTCACAGGGGTCTGCTGGAGCCAATCCCAGCCAACACAGGGTGCAAGGCAGGAAACAAACCCCAGGCAGGGCGCCAGCCCACCACAGGGTGCACACACACACACACACACACACACACACATACCAAGCACACACTGGGACAATTTAGAATAGGTGATGTTGCTGATATTGGTGTCCTTCTGACAGATTCCCCCATTTCAGCAGACGACTCCTGAAGCTCTGCTAGGGTGACCATTCGGTTCTTCGTCACCTTCCTGATGAAGGCTCTTCTTGCTCGGTTACTCAGTTTGGCCAGATGGCCACCTCTATGAAGAGCCTTGGTGGTTCCAAACGTCTTCCATTTCACAATTATTAAGACCACTGAGCTCCTGGGAACACTCAAAGCTTTAGAAATGTTTTGAACCTGTTGCCCTGATCTATGTCTCACCACAATTTGATAATGGACGTCTACAGAGACCTCCTTGGTCTTCATGCCTTAGTTTTTGCCATGTGAATTGTGGGTCCTTCTACACACCAGTGTGTGACTTTCTAAATGAGGTCCATTCAATTCAGCTGGCCACAGGTGGACTCATCTCAAGGAGAATTAAAGCAGACATGACGTACCTGACCACACGCTGGAGTGCCACAGCAAAGGGTCCGAGTTCTTACATGACTGGCAGATTGCAGTTTTTTGATTTTTAATAAATTTGCAAGCCTTTCTGAAAGCATGTTTTAACTTTGTCTTTACAGTTTCAGTCAGTCAGTCATTGTCCTAATCCAATGTATATGCTAACACAGGGTCACGGGGGTCTGCTGGAGCCAATCCCAGCCAGCACAGGGCGCAAGGCAGGAACAAATCCCGGGCAGGGTGCCAGCCTACCACAGGGCACACACACAGTCCAAAGACATGCAGGTTAGGTACACTGGCGATTCTAAATTGTCCCTGGTGTGTGTGGTGTGTGTGTGTGCCCTGCGGTGGGCTGGCGCTCTGCCCGGGATTTGTTACACACACCCACACACACACCACACACACTAGGGCCAATTTAGAATCGCCAGTCCATCTAACCTGCATGTCTTTGGACTGTGGGAGGAAACCCACGCAGACACGGGGAGAACATGCAAACTCCACGCAGGGAGGACCCGGAAGCGAACCCAAGTCTCCTAACTGAACACAATAAAGAGTGCAGAAAGTGAAGGGGGCCGAATGCTTTCTGAATCCTCTGTGTATCTGTCAATCTTGCCTTTGCTCAACTTGGGTCACCCAATTTTAAAGCCATAATGGCAATGCTGGGAGACACAACAAGAGCCCCCCGAAGGGTCCACCAGCTGACAGGACAGTTCAGAGCTCAACCAAAGGACGGGGAAAACTTCAAGGTCACTTTGGTCGTGTAAACAGGGACATGTTTTGTGACATTATAATTCACCACATAAACAGTAAATCACAAACCTACATGTTAAGGCCTGGCGTCAGTGGATCGGGTCAGGCCGATGATATCAGGTCTGATGTTTGTTCTGTCATTTCACCAACAGTGTAATCCAGAAAACGCCTCACTAACAAAACCAAAAGGCGCACACAGGATCTCTGAGAAAAGACCTAACGTTGTGTGAGGCTTGGCAAGAGCAGTCGGGCACTTAGCAGCGGCGAATATTGTTGAAGGCACCTTTCTTTAAATCAGCACGTGCCATCCAACGGGTGTCAGCACATTAAACATGACCAGGCATGGAGGGAGATTAGGAGCAGAGCTGTTGAAGGTTTTGTAACACCACGTGTGGACAACATCCTTCATCAAGTCAAAGTCTAGCAAGCTTCACATTTTAGAATTCCAAGTAACAGTAGGCAGGTGCTGAACCACATGGGGGGTCCCACAAAACAGACACTAGCAGGCACAACAGTCGTAGTCCACTTCAGACCAGGAGAAGCAATGGAAGTGCTTCACATAAGAGCTTATGAAGCTCCAGCAGTGAATACTGAAATTGAACGCACTCTCTTGTGGTCTCCTGCATTATTTCATTTTTACTTTGGCCTCTAATTTGAATCTTCCATCCCATCCATGCTGGTTCTGCTCACCAGCCATCAGGTCATATTTATTTGCACAGCTTCATTGTAATATACCAAATTTTATTGACATTCCATTTGTCTTAAATCAAGAAGATGTTGCATTTTCAGCACAGCACCCTCTGGTAAAGTTGCTTTCAATCCGCCGTCAGTTCGCCTTTCCAATTTTTGTCCTGTTGATTTTACAGCAGTGCACCTCGGTGTTGTCACGCACAGAGGGACAATTCAGGAAAATAGTTTAGTTCTAATCACACCTTAATCCGAACTGTCAACACAACAACACCGTGTCCAATTCTATACGAGTAACGTACGTATTACTCATGTGATTGGCCAGCGGACACATCGCTATCTCCACCGGTGTCACAGCCATCTTCATCAGGGACCTTGTCCTAAAATGCCATTATCATTGTCTGCATGCACCATGAGAGCTGCAATCTGGAACTCCATTATTTAAAACAAAGGCTTTCTAAATATAAACAGACAAACATACAGCACCTTCAGAAAGTCTTCAGTCTCCTTCACTTTTTCACATTTTGCTTTGTTGCATCCTTATGCTGAAATCATTTAAATGATTTTTTTTTCACTCATTAAACAACACTTAAAAATCCAGAATGACAAAGAAAAAACAGGACTTTAGAATTTTTTGCAAATGTATTAAAAATTTAAAAAGGGTGAAATATCACAGTGACACAAGGATTCAAACCCCTTACTATGAAATCACATTCTATTGATTATCACTGAGATGTTTCTACATGGAGTTTGGAGTCCACCTGCACTCAGTTTAATTAACTGTCTACAGAAGGTCCACGGCCGACAGTGCATGTCAGACCAGAAGCCAAGCCGTGAGGGCGGAGGAACTGCCTGCCGAGCTTACAGACAGGACTGTGTCGAGGTGCAGATCGGGGAAGGCTGCAAACAAACGCCTGCTGCATTCAAGGTTCCCAAGAGCACAGAGGCCTCCACAATTCTTAAATGAAATACGTTTGGAAGAACCAGAAGTCTTCCTAGAGCTGGTAACCTGGTCAAATAAGCAACTGGGGTAGAAGGGCCTTGGTCAGAGTTGTGACAAAGGACTCAATGGTCACTCTGGCTGAGCCCCAGAGAACTTGAGTGGAGAATGAAGAATCTTCCAGACGGACAACCATCACAACAACCCTCCATTAATCCTGGGCTTTATAACAGAATGGGAGGGCAACACATGAACGCCCTCTCTTGGAGTTTGGAACAAGGCTCCTAAAGGACTCTCAGACTGTGAGAAACAACTTTTTCTGATCTGATGAAATCAAGATTGAACTTTTGGGCCTCAGTTTTAAGTGTCACATCTGGAGGAAACCATGCATTCCAGCCGTGAAGAATGGCGGTGGAAGCATCGTGCATGGAGTTGTCATTCAGTGTCAAGTACCAGAAGAGAAGGCACAGCTGAGAGAGACCAGAACAACAAAACCTGCTCAAGAGTGCTCTGGACCTCCGCCCGAAGATTCGCTTTCCAAGAGGACAACAACCCTAAGCACAAAGCAAAGACAACACAAGAGTGGCTAAGGGTTAAGTCTGGGAATGTTCTTGAGTGACCCCACCAGAGCCCAGACTTGAGGACAATCAAACATCTCGGGAGAGACCTGATATTAGCTGTCCACCGGTGATCTCCATCCAGCCTGTCACAGACTGAGAGGATCTAAAGAGAGGAACAGCAGAAAATCCCCAAATCCAGGTGTGTGAAGCTTGTCATGTCACCTAAGAAAATTCTGGGCTCCAATCGCTGCCTACAGGGCTTCGACAAAGTAAAGGGGTCTGAGTGCTTGTGCCAATGGAATGTTTCATTTAGTCAGTCAGTCTTTATCCAACCCGCTATATCCTAACACAGGGGTCTGCTGGAGCCAATCCCAGCCAGCACAGGGCACAAGTCAGGAAACAAACCCTGGGCAGGGTGCCAGCCCACTGCAGGGCACACAAACAAGCACAATTTAGGATCGCCAATGCACCTAACCTGTGTGTCTTTGGACTGTGGGAGGAAACCCACGCAGACACGGGGAGAACATGCAAACTCCACGCAGGGAGGACCCGGGAAGCGAACCCAGGTCTCCTTACTGCGAGGCAGCAGCGCTACCACTACGCCACCGTGCTGCTCATGCTTCATTTAGTTAGTTTGAATTAATTTGCAAAAGCTTCTAAAATCCTGTTTTTGCTTTGTCATTTTGAGGCACTGAGTGTTGCCTGATGATGGAAACAAACAAATTTCAAGGATGTTAGCACAAGGCAGCAGCACATCAAAATGGGGCAAACGTGAAGGGTCTGCGTGATGTCTGAAGGCGCTGCTTGTGTGGCCACTTTGGGATTTTGGTCTTCGTCGTTCTCTGGGTTTTGCTGCCTAACATTTTGCGTTTCCTCCACAGCACTGAAGGAGTGGCCGGTGACTTGGTCACTCTGACCTGGTCCCATGTGGACTCTGTGGTGGGCTGATGGGTCCAGCATTGTGGCCAGTGTTGCCAGCAGAGGCTTCACCTACCAACATCACCACCCAAATTACATGGCGTGGACTGAAGAGGTTTTTGTGTCATTCATTTATAATTGCATACATATATTTGGGCTTATTAGTGAAAGTACGCGTTCAATTATTACATTGACATAAATTAAAGGAAATTATTTTGTTAATTTAACCTGCATTTTTGTGACATGCTTTGAGATTGTGTGTTCTGTGTAGAGAGCATTTGAGATTAAAAATCAACTTAAAGGTGCATGTGGAGTCAGGGAAAAATAAATAAAGATTAGTCTTCAGAAATCCATAAGAATCCTTCACACAGGCAGCTAAGCCGCGGTCTCCAAACAATTTTCACTCCAAGTCGGTTAGGGGGAGGCCGAGATGATCAGCCCTGGCCAGGGTTGCCATTCGAATTCCTCCAGGGCCAGTTTTCCAAACCATACATGTTGTAATTTACATTTGCAATATAAGTTTGGATATAAATTGCATTTTTTTGTTTAGCTCAAAGTATATTACAAAATATCAGAAAGACAAATGTGATGCAAGAGGGAATCACAAAAGCCAAAGGAGCTGCTTTGGAATCTGTTAGATGAGAATTAAAACAGAAGAGAAACTCAGGAAGAGCAAATCCTTCAAGGAAGTCAGCCGAGCAGGTCACGAAGTCGCGCCACGCCTGGCGAGTTGAAAGCCGCTTTTATTGGCGATGGCACGCATGTTGCTGCCCGCTGACCACTGCTTTGGTGCATCTTTGTGATGTTTCTCGGGGGTCTCATCCACGGGTTTTGGTTTTTTACTTCCTTTGTATTTTGTGCCTATGTCATCCTGGTTGATTCTCTTAAGTCTTTTGCTGTTGTTAATTATGATATGAATTCTTAGTTCCTTTGTTACTTTTAATTATTTCCTCTCTGTGTCTTCTTGTGTGTTAATACAGACTTTGATGATCCCTCTCAATTTTGTGGATTTTGAGTTTATATTCTTCTGCTTCTTCTTTTTCATTGTCGCTGTTTATTTTTTATACGTCAAATTTGTTTTTTTGTATCCAGAAGTTTTGTATTTTTAAATTTTATATCTTTTGCTTTTGAAATGTCAATTTTTTGGTTTCTGAATTTATATTTGTTATTCCTTAATTTCTGAAATGAAACAACTAGAAGTTGCATGACCGGGGATGGTTTTCCTTGTTTTCCGGACCTACACTTACAGCTTTAGACATCTTTCAAATGGAGACAAATGTCAGCTCAGCGTCTGCTCTCCACTCACCTGATATGACGCGCACAGATTGAAAGTCTTTCATACATGCTGCGCTTTATCGCTTTATTCTTGCACAATCATTTCACACCCATAATGGCAGAAGGAGACATAAATCATCAGAGAACAGAAGTCTTAATTATTTCCCCTGCAGCCTCTTGTCATCAAACTCACATTTTATTCAAATGATTGTTATTTTGGGAACATGAGATCAGACTCTGTTGCCATTTAAAATACATTTAGCTCATTTAATTGAAACACTATAATAAGGTTTATAGTTTCTATATAAAACTAGAGAACTTTTCTTTAGACAACTTGTCTGACCATATAGTTTAGAAATTTAAGTAAATAACTCCAGGAGTACAAATAAGGAATAGTAGAATATTGCAAATGTACTGACTAAAACACACACAGAATGGAGGAACATGATTCATGATATTACAGCTCTCTGAATAATTTAAATACTGAGATGTCTACCTGATATCATTTTTATGATGATAAGAGTTAAAGCATGTTATTAAACACGGGAACACAGTGGCGCAGTGATAGTGATGAGCTGGCGCCTCATCCACAGATTGTTCCTGCCTCCCACAAGATGCATGGTGCGCCGTGCGCGACCTTCGATGAAGTATTTTATTGTAGCAGTATTGTCTCTTTCAAACGTACTAACCCCCAATTCCTATCCTTCCTTTTCTTTCTCCCAGTAACCAATCGCCACACAATCAGCTCTGTAATAGACGTTAAGCCATCTGTAAGCTTAGAATGCCGATTCTTCAAACCTTTTAAGGAACATTGAAATATCTTCGTAGTACGTGTTTAATTATTCTATCCATCTATCCTGCCAGTGTTGCCAGCCCCAGAAAGAATACGGCGCGAGGCAAGAACAATCCCAGAATGGGCACCAGCTTGTCACTAGCGCTGCAACACCGTGTCCTTGCATGTTTAATTATTAACAATATAGATTATTTAAATGATGTTAACATTTTATCTGTATAATGTAATAAACATTTTGCTGCATTTCATCTTAAAAATGATATTGTCATCATATGCAAATACGCACTTTATAAAGTGGCTCAGGTTGTGCAATATTATAACTATCGCAAGTTTACAGACAGGTAATCGTACTTATAAGTACAAACAGTTCTACAAGGAGCACTTGATGGACTGATTGAGTGTGTTTATAGTTCTTGGGATGAAACTGCTTCTGAACCGCGAGGTCAGCACAGGAAAGGCTCTGAAGCATTTGCCATATGGAAGCAGTTCAAATAGACAGTGCGCATGGCTGAGGCAGAGTGTTCTTGATGCTGTATACCGATAATTCTCTTTCTGATCAGCTGCTGTAGAGCTGTGACTCCACACTCAGATACAGTGATATAAATACTCTGAGTGGTGCAGTGAGAGGAACAACGCTAAAGCAGCTATGGTATTTGGAATACTTTGGCCATTCCATGGACCATTATATTGTCACAGGTTAATTACAATCAGATGCCTTAAACTAATAAACAATATGTGGTTAATTTCAGTGTATATGATAAAGCCGCATGAGGGACGTGCATCTAAAAAAGAAAGGGAAACCACACTGGAACAAAAGCACTGCTTTGACGCTGGGTGCCGCCAGTTTGCAAATCCGAGTGAAGAACTTGCATACGCCAGGGATTGAGCTAGTGTGAAAATGTGCATAGCTATACGCCATGTTTAGTTTTTATACATCGCGATGTGAGCGTGGAAAAGGGCGTACGCAACATTTTTGTGCGTATGCACCGTTTATACCTGAGGCCCCAGGTCCTAAGATTTGACGAATTTACCTTAGAGCAGGGGTCTTCAAACACGATCCTGGAGGGCCGCAGTAGCTGCAGGTTTTTGCTCCAACCCAATTGCTTAATAAGAAACACTTACCGCTCAAGTAACACTTCTGCTTCACTTTAGTTGTCTCGCTTGTTAAGATTTTGAACCCTTATTGCTTATTTTAGTCTTAAACAGCTGTATTATTGGTTTTTAATTGCTCCTAATTAGCAATAGAATGCAAATGACAAAAGAGACCAGCATTTCTCCATTTAGCTTGTTACCATTTACACCTGTGTGTATGTATCATGCACTATTGGATTTAATTTAAATACTTGGAAGGGAAGTGAAGAGAAAAAAGTGAAGGACTGAGAATTACTCCTCCATTTTAGCTTTCAAATCGTTTAGATGATATCCTTAGAAAGGGGAGGAAAATCTAAGACATGAGAATTACCTGACACAGCAGAGTTAAAGCACTAACAAGCCATGAAATTAAATTGTTGGCAAGAATTGCTTTCTAATTAAACAACCGGGTTAGAACAAAAACCTGCAGCCACTGCGGCCCTCCAGGACTGTGGTTGAGGACCCCTGTCTTAGAAGGTAGAGCTGCCATCTCACAGATCCAACATTCAGGATTTGGACCTCACAACTGATTGTCATCTCTGCGGATTCTGACTGCTCTCCCTGTCTGTACGCCAGGTGTCACCAGTTAGGCTGACTGGCCGAGTTCAAAGTGACCTGCTGGGAGTGAAGTTATAAGCAGAAATGAGCCTTGAGGTGGATGGACACACAGTTTGAAAATATTGTGTTATTCAACAATAAAAAAAAAGATGTATTTGCTAGATCTTAGCACTCTTATTCAAAGTTGGGTTTGTGAGGACTAAATCAAGGTCTTCAAAATTTTTTAAAACAGATGATTCCACTGTAAAATACTACAACAATTGCTTAAGGACATCAGTGGAAAATAACGGGAAATGAACACGACATGAACAATCAGCATGTTTACTTGTGCTTCAATAACCGGATTATTCACAGAAAATGCCTTGCAGACCCTTATTCTGATTCGAGAAATCAGGCTTTTGGCCTTTGAGAAAGCTGACTAACAGAAGTCGACTTCTCCTTGAGTGATCTGATTATGTGGCCATGTAAACACTAATTCGGGTTACTGTTAAGGATTTTGTGGTCTACTGCACTCTGTCAGCCTGCTCCTGTGTTTTCCTCACACACATTTTCAGCTGCCACGGGTAGAAGCCTCTAAAAAACACATTTTCAGAGACAAATGTTCAGACGATCACATTATTCTTTCTCCTGGCTGAAATTTTTGGTCTCAATATTTCAGAAATCACTAAATTTCTGATGAGTTGAATGTTCAGAGCTACACTCAGCAACACAATCTTAAGAGCAGTTGGGTAACACATTAAACGTAACCTAATGCAATACTTATCTTACTGAAGTAAAAACACCTGTATTGTTATTTTTCTTATTATTATTCCAGCAGTACTGGCTATAAGGTCGGGTCCATTGCTGGGCTCAATGGCACGGCCAAGCAGTGTGTGCTGTGTGCAATCCGGTAACCAGAAGCTAGACACAAAGCGTCACTTTGACTAAACATCTCTTATATTATTATAAAAAATACTTGCGACAAGACGAGACTTTTTTCCTGCGAGGTGACATGATCTTTGGAAGAGAGACAGAGACACTTTCACTTCCCACGAGACGGACAAGTCATGTCATACTTACATCCTTCAGACGCAAGTCCTGTGATACACATGCAGAGCAGGTTAGAGATAATGGAAGTACTAAAATCCGAAAGTCTACAAAAATGAGAGTAAATATCACATTAGTGCAAACAAACTGAAAATATTACTCGGTGAAATAACAGTGAAAAGAGATCGAATATTCAGGTGCTGTACAGGCTTTTAAACGTTTGAAGCTCCACACCAAATGCAGATCACGCGGGACGGCAGCAGCAGCAAGCTAAGAGCTGATTGAGCAAAGAGGAGGTAAAAAAACACCTGTTACTTCTTTCCCAATGTCTCACCGTTTAAGAGGGGTTTTGGAGGAGCGGCCGCGTCTCCTTGAGGTGCGCTCAGCCCCCCTTTTCATAACGGCGCCTACCACTGGTGGGGGGGGGGTGGGGGAAGGGTAGGCGAGCGAATTGCAGATCACGCGTGAGGGCAGCAGCAGCTCGAGCAAAGAGGAGTTAAAAATAAACAATGTATTTGTTTCCCATTGAATCACCATTTAAGAGGAGTTTCGGAGAGGTGGGCACTGGCGGGGGGGGGGGGAGGGGTTGGCGAGCGAAGCCCCCTAGTATTTATAAAACACAAGATAATTATCACAAGCGTCATGCTTATTTTCGGATTCATGGTAGCCGATGATGACGTTTAACTCTTTTTTGCACAGTTTAATGATGCCGGAGCATTTCGCCTCAGGAGGACTCCAGAAGATTACTTGCGTGTGTAAACGTGGATTATTGAGAAATCAGGTTTCTGCCTTAATCCACTTTTGTGCATGTCAGGCTCGCACTGCCTGATGCGCTCTTTTATCCAGAAGGTATTGGGAGTCTGAGCTGTGGAAGACTGAAGTCATGCCGTCTTATATTAAGATATCGCATGTTGGTCAAATCTGAGAACCTGGTCATTCCAGACAGCACTGCCAGCCTGTGACAGCCCTGGAGACGGGTGTGCTGATGTTAACAACTTTTCCCTTTCTGAGAATTTTTCTCTGTTATCTCTTAAACCTGTTCAGCTTGTTTCCAGAATGTGGTTCTGACTAAGCGCATGTGTCACACCAACATGTTCTGCTCTTGCTTAGGTAAGCAAGCAGAGACATTGACACATTGATCTAATATCAGTTAGCCCAAATTCACATGGACAGTTTTTGTAGCAACATTACCTTCCACTGTGGGAGAAGCTCACATAAACGTAGGCACATCATGCAAACTCTGAAAAGAGGTTTATTAGCAACACTACTTTCTGTGTCACCCTCTTATCCACCTATCCATAATATCTATCTTCTTTGGTGAGGATACCAGTCCATTGCAGGGCAAAATTTACAGTACAGACATGTCTTTGGATTGTGAATGGAAACTGAAGTAACTTGAGATACATCATGCAAACTCTGAGATGAGGGGGAAGCTTCACATCCAAGGTGGGATTTGAGTCTTCGGGTGTCATTGCCACGTTCCCGAGACAAGCTTCCTCCCGGCATGAATATTTGTGTATGGTGGTTACGTTGTTATTCAAATTGTGGTGAACTGCTTGGGGGAGAAGTGTGTGGGACCGAAATTGGCAGACTTTGGTGAATTGTTCATTCATTCTGAGAATTCCCTCCACCCTCTGTGGGTCTTTAAAATTCAGGGTGGGAATTTCTCAGAGGGGATTCTGTTGGAACATGGCTGTCAAGTACTAAATATATTTGTAAGGCACAGTGCTTTGATCCCAGTCTGTACACAGATGGACCATCAGCACTCACACCAGCAGATTAAGTGAAGGAGACAGACAGAGAGTTCTTATTCATGGCCACTCGTACTAACAAATTGTTTCTTGTATATATATATATATATATATATATTGTGGCAGACAGCTGGGGACCCTACCCAGCCGGGACGCCTGGACTGTCCACAAGAGGGACAATACCATCCCTGGGCCACGAGAAGGCAGCTGCCCTGGTCTGCTTGGGGGCCACCGGAAGAGAACTGGAAAGCTCATCCCTGTGGGAGGACGTGGCCACTGCCAGGGGGCGCCCAGACAGTCATGGAACCCTGGATGGCAGCACTTCTGCCACACCAGGAAGTGCTGCCGGAAGAAATCCCAGGGGCACCCAGAGTGCTTCTGGGTGCTCATCTGACACTTCCGCCACACCAGGAAGTGTCGTTGGACAGAGCACCTGGAGCCCTTCCGGGGTCGCCTCCCTCCAGATGAAGAGCCGGAGCTGGGAGGAAGGAGATGGAGCTTGTGAGGTGGGGAGTAGAGGCGAAAGAAAGAAAGAAAGAAAGAAAGAAAGAAAGAAAGAAAGAAAGAAAGAAAGAAAGAAAGGACGAGTCTGTTGGTGACTAAGGCATTGTGGAACTATTTGTTAATAAAATGTGTGTGTTTTGGACATTCTGGTGTCTGTCTGTGTCCAGGGGCTGTCTTTCCACTATATATATATATATATATATATATATATACACACACATACTGTACCTTGGATATGAATATCACATTCAGTGTATGACGTTGCAGTTATTGTCTTTTTTTGTTCCGTTGACATTGTGTTTTTGTCATTAGTCTGTGCAAGTTAGGATTTTGTCGTTCATAACAATAAACTTGAATGGATTTATTTAGGGGATGTGCATGGAACGGACCCCTTAACCAGCAGACCCAAAGTTGCAACCTCACATTGTCCACCTGTACATGCAAAGTGTGAAATATTAGCAACTTACAGGACTGTTTCAGCAAGTTTCAGTCATGGACAAGTCAAGAAGTCACCGCCACTCCCACGACAGCCGGCTGTCTAGTGTGACATACCCAGCAACTCAGCCTGACGAAAGCAACAAGTCGGGTTGTGTCTTAAGTTGCAGTGGTCGGCTTTAAGAAGATGAAGAGCCCTAGTGTGTCGTTGTTTACTTGCCCTTCGGCTGAGGGCGATGCCAACCATTACAAGCGGTATGTCAATGACTGTTCACACTTCTTGGGTACCGCACTTTGTGCTTGGCCCAACTTTCCTGGCAAAGATGATTGTGATGGGTTACTATTTTCACAAAAGGGGCACAGTCAGACAGAGTCCTTCTCGTTAGTGTGAATGTCTCCCACCCATTCATCACCTCTATTCAAGCGTGTGACAAGTAAGAGGCGATCACAACCAAGATGGACATTCTGACTTCTACAACTTCAGTGCCCACCAAAAACACACCAAGGCACATACATCATCCTTCACTTTTGGGGGCTAGCTCGCTTGTTTGCCCCCTCACTTATAAAGAGCGCTGTTTTGCTTTGCCTCTCCTCAGCTCTGTCCGTTGTGACACCACTGAACGGCTTCGCCCTCTTGGCAGGGAGCCGCTGTTCCTCTGTACTCCCAAGTCCAAATATGATGAAGGGTGGGGCGCTGCTGTTCAGAGCGCTGGATGAGGTAAAGTGAGGGGCTTTAATGTTTAACGCTGATGCTGCTGCTGCTGCTGCTGAAAATGGTGTCCCTCAAACTTGAGAAATGTGCTAAGCTCTTAACAACAGAAATCTGATAACACACGCATCCCCACCCCTACGTTTTGTGGGTCCAAGTGGGACGCTTTTCAGAATGTGTGCAGCCTGAAAGCTTCTATTGATTCAGCAGATGAATAAACAAAGATGAAAAACTAATGATGCAATGTGCCTCAGCCCAGCTGCCACAGTGTCAGAATGTGAAAACCTGGGAACAGGACTGAAATTTGCTTTGCCATCCCATAGCAACCCCTCGGTTTTTTTTTGTTTTTTTTTGACACACACACACATTTCTGAGATGTTTTGCCAGGAAGAGGATTATGTGCTCCAAGGATATCTGCAGCAGTAGAGCAACCCGAAGCAAATCCATTTAACGTGAGCTGCAGCGCTGCCCCCTTGCACCCCACTGCGGCCACCCCAATACCAGCATTGGTGCCCTGGTGGCAGCGCTCTTCCTCCCCTAAGAAGCCGCTGCCATGCTGCACACCAGTGACCTTGGTCATTCAGTCGTAGTGAAACATTTTTTTTATTGCACTCCCTTGATGTTAAACAGGATGTCTCTATGGATACAGAAATAAACAGAGGATAACAGCCCTTCAGCCTTTAAAGGAGCATTTCATTATAGGAGGACCCAGGGAGCCGACTCGAGAGGGCTTGTGCGCTGCGGTGCAAAGAGGTAGGAGCGAGCACAGTGCCTCCGTCAGCATGCGTTGCCTTTATCGTCTTCTTCTTTTTCTTTTTCTTCTTTTTTAATTTTTTATGTGTATCCTACAACCATACACACTGTCACTGCTGTGTCTATCCGAAATAATGACCAGTCACTAAGTACATGCATTAGAACTTGGACCTGAGATAGTTAATAGGACTTCTACACCTCTCGCTTTTGGTAAGTGCTGTGCTCTCCGTGGTCATGGAGCACTCAGCCGAAACCAGCAGGAGGACCTGCTTCAAGACATGCTAGACAGTCACAACAGCAGGCACAGTAATAACAGCAGCTTAAATATGACTGAAGGGACTGCGAGGTGTCTCGCTGCCTGCCTCTGCCTGTAAGTATGGTGTATGTTTTTATTTCACACAAGAGATGCATTTCAAGGTGTTCAGTCAGGCGTAACTTTATCGAGTAATTACAGCTGGGAAGCCATCCTGCTCCCTACAGATGAGTGCTTAGTGGAACTTTTTAAAATAAACTTACAAGCAAAACAAGATTAGCCGCTTAGACTGTATCTGACTGTCAAAATAAATAAATTCATTTAGAGACCCCACATGAAAGGGGGAACAGCTTTGGAAGAAGACGAAGAAATGGATATATTATCCGCTCACCAGGCACACAACAATATGACTGAATGGAGTTGTTTGGCCCAACAGCACCGAGCAAAGGGCCACGCTGGCGAGGGTGCTGGGCACACACTTGTTAGTGCCACCCGTGTATGGCATTGGTTAAAGAATACGGCCAGGGTGATACAGGATGGCAAAGGACGCGCCATTTCGTGGTAGTTTTGAGTTTAATTGTGCACTTGCTCTTTCATTTTACATTTTATATATATATATATATATATATATTAGTTTTATATGCATATTGGTTCTGCACTTTATAATCTTATATATTTACAAATACAAGCAGTAAAAATATTTTAAAGTATTAATTGAAACAGTTACTATATTATACATACTTTGCATTTTCTCTTTGAAAATGAATGGATGGTTTATAACATCTGAATAATACAACAATGTAAATCTAATGTAGAAATTAGATTTAGATTCTTACTGTTGTATTATTAAAAAACACCACCACACTACAATATCTGTGTAAAAGTAGAATGATATTTGTCCCCATGGGAAAATTTGCCTTTTTACAGAAGTTCTTTGAATAAATAAATACTTGAATGGGTGGATATGTTAGCAAGTAAATAAACAGAGTATAAGCTAAATAAGGTTTATTTCAGTTTTGACCGGCATCCCATATGTAGTAGCCATGTCTCTATTTAAAATTCTCCCGTGTGATTTATTTGCCACCATTCTTTAGCAGTCAGCTCCACCCCATGCGACTCTTGTAAACGTGTGTTTGTGACTGCGCAGACTTTACCGTCTTTTTTGTACTGGAAATTTAAAAGAGTCATTTTCTGCGTATAACTCTCCACAGATACTGATAAAGCATTTGAAGAAGTGTGTTCGTTCATTTAAACGGGTGTCTGATGTTAAGCACGCCAGGCGTGTGTGTGTGTGTGTGTCGGGGGTTTATGTCGGCTTGTGCTGTTAAACGTGTTCTTCTTGACCAGGCACTTTTTAAATTCATTTATTTATTTTACTTGCACCACTGGAGTTGTTCTGCTCTTCGGGATGAACAGACGAGCAAATGCCTTAAAATGTACTTGTAGATCATTTGCTCTTTTTCTTTAATTATACTGATTTATGTGCAAAACACCCCCTCGATAGAGGCTGCCATGCTGCGCAAAGCCGACACTTACGTTACAAACAATGAGGTAGCGCGTGTGATAATCAACGAACAGCAAACTAATTTCGGGGTGGAAGCGAGCGGCAGGATGCTCCTTCGGATTGGACACATGGCTGAATGAGCTGCCACCAAACCGGATCGCATCCCGGGAGACTCCCCTCCAGACCTGCTTCAGTATTCTGCCGATGCGACTGTACCCCTCGTCCCTTCGTGGCTTCTTCGTACCCGTCTTGCTCCCACTCATCCGACGTCTGCCGACCTGCACCGAGATGGGCTACCCGTAAATTCCCTTCCCTCTTTGGTGCGATGTTGTGCGTGTGACCCTCGATTGTGTCCATCTTTTAAATGATAGCTGTCGGTCACCGTGTGCTGTTTAAATGCAGATTAAAACGGAATGTGCAGCGATAATAATAACAATAATCACTGTCTAGAAATGTTAGTATCTGCGATTGCAAGTACGCCGAGAGAGCCCGACGACGGTGCAGTTTCAAGTCGCAATGCAGGAAGCAGAGGAGGGCGCACAAGTCAGCAGATCTTCGCAGACAGTGGCGGTGCTCGAACGCATAAAGCGGCAGACGCGCGTTCACAGGGTGCCCGGTGGTCCCCGTCCGACCCCCGACTCGAGTGTACTGGAAATGCGCTCATTAGATCGGACAGATATGAATCTGCTGTAAAAAGTATGCAGCGTCTCCCGGAGGTGCACGTCGTGTCGGTCTACCTGGGCTTTAGGAGCAGAAATCGAAGATGGGGGATTTAAATTGCACTTGTGCTCTATGAAGCTTTTAAGGCCACCAAACCTTGCTATATATAAATAAATACCTTTAGAATAGAGAGCCTCGGGCTACCGCCTCCGGGGTCTTCTTCCTTCGGCCACAGGTGCAGTTCGGCATTCTGTGCACATCGTGTCTGTGCCCCTTTACATCATCCTGTTGTGCTTTCTCTCTGTTCAAATCAACGTTACAGGAAGGATGTTAGGCCAGGGGTCTTCAACTGAGGTCGTGGAGCGCTACAGCAGGTTTTCATTCTAACCCTTTTCTTAAATCAGTTACCAGTTTTTGCTGCTAATTAACTATTTTGCCTTCATTTTAATTGTCTTGTTTTTATAAGGTTCAGTCCTCGGAATTGCTTCATTTTTTTTCCTTAAACAGCACCCAAACAGAAATGAGATGTGAAGTGAACCAACAGAATAAATCGGGACTTTAAACTCCAAACATCTTCACTCCAACCTGTTTCTTCAGCAGATGCCGGTTCTAGTTGTTCATTAAACCCGTTATTTAATTCCACGCTTGCTGGTGCTCTCATTCTGCCAGACTAGACATTTCCAACCCTGTTGTTTTTCTTTTTTCCTAAGTTCACCGTCAAAATGTTTTGCGGACCTGAGCAGATCAGCATCACCGAGACCTCCGCCTTTCTGTACGATGGACACAGGTTAGGTGGTCAAGTGTTGGCTCGTTTTGTATCTCATTATTGTTTGACTGCTAATTCAAGGAAAACGAAACAACTGAGAGGTTTTAAATAGCAAGTCAATTAAAATTAAGGCAAACGAGTTCATCAACAGTAAAAACTGTCCGCTAATTAAGAAAATGGTTTCAATGAAAACCTGCTGCCACTACAGCCCTCCAGGACCGCAGTTGGAGACCCCATGCGTAGGCTATGGGAGTGATGTTATTTTTTAATGTATTTACTTTGAGTAAATACGAGCAGAGTGGTGGGTAGACATTGTTAAATAAACACGGGATACTCCACGGATATTGGAGCGTCCCATTTGCAATCAGCCACACAAACGTTTACATACATCTCGTAATGTACTCTCGGCTGCCAAAAGGGTTTGCGAATATATGTCCAAGTATTATGGTCTGCTGCTTTGCTAAAATACAATACATTTTCTGTCGTATTATAAAAAGCTGTATATTAATTAGTTCTTAAAATATCTATTTCAGAAGTATTAAATACATGAGGATAAACACATGAACAAATGTATTTATAAAGGGCAGCAATGCAATAATAGTACGGCTTTTCACCTGCAGGTGGCGCTTTAATAGTTACAAACACAAAACAATCCCTTTATAGTTCGTTCGTTTCATGATGTAAGTTGTTGTGTGTTTTTTTGTCATATTTATAATGCAAGTTGCTAACCGTTTCCCTGGAAACATCGCCATACATTCCCTTATACGATACAAACAGGATGAGCTACAACTGTTGTACATCTGGTTTGGATCAACAACTTTACTTCACTCACATCCCGGATATTTTTTGCAGCCGTGCTTCCACTTTGAAAGGCATTATGCAAAATAAAGATTAATAAAATGAAGATTATTATTGATAATAATTATTATTGATATCGTGTTCGGGTTCATGACTATTCCACACTCTCCTTTCATATACAGTCGCAGTCTGGTGCCACTGTGAAAGGCACTATAAAATATTTAATCATATCCTTGTTTGGGTGAAAAACATTCTGACATATGGAATGATTCTATTTTTAATCACTACTTTTTTCATTCTTACATTTTACCATATTGCTTTGAAATCGTGATGACACAACGAAGAGCGCCACGTAACGAAGATTACTTCACTAAGATGTGGCCTGATATACTTTTGGAGCAATAACTTTATTGTCTTCTGCTCAATGGCCTGATTTTATATGTCCCCCTGCATGAGCTAACTAGGAAAAATGCTCATTTTTCCAGACTCACAATCGTATTTGTTTTGTTGCCCTACGCCACCATACTGATACCGAAGTCATCTTTCCATCAAAAGCACTCAACTGAATGTTACAAGTAACTCCATCCCCACTACCTCTGCAAGAAAAGGCACTATTGAAAATAAAGATGAATGGACTCAGATTCAGGAGTTACGCCAGGCTTAAACAAATCATTTTATCCAATTAAAGGAACTTTAAGTCCGCCTTAAAAATCTGTAAATTATACATCACTGAGAGAAACGTAAACGGCGCATGACTTCTAATGCTAATGCACCTGCCTGGTATGAACAAGCTATAAGAAAGAAACGCACTGCAGTTTAATTTTCTGAAAGTTAATAAAACGTATTACAATGGACGATTGGCACACATTTATTGAGATTCCTGTAAATGTATTATTGCATCACAAACTGCAGAGAAAGCATGGCAAGAGTCTTTCCGACTGACAGCTAAAGCCACGGACTTGTGCCAAAAATAAATAAACAACGATACAAAATAAACCAACGTCTATTCTCTTTATTCTTATTTTGATTTTTAACGACACAAATGGTAATGCCACCGCGCCACTCTTTCCCTGTAGCACACCAGTGCAGCTGTATAGTCCTAACATCCACATTCCCACTACCACTGTTCTAATCCAGTTTAATTCGATTTGCACAAAACATCCACTTCAAGTATTCTGTGCGTAACGATAGATAGATAGATAGATAGATAGATAGATAGATAGATAGATAGATAGATAGATAGATAGATAGATAGATAGATAGATAGATAGAAAGCTTTCCTCCAATCCTCACCAGGCTGTCCTGGTGTGTTTGGCTGTCCCACGACATTCCGGCTATCCCGGTCACAGCAGTCCTCTTATGCTGAACTGCTCCTTGTTTCCCCCTCGCTAATTTAATGGCCTTGCACAAGAATGTACAAAATGCTAAATAAAATCATTCTCGAAATCACACGCTGGATTTTCATGTGTCTGTGGGCTCACACTCCCTCTTTTTCAAAAGATCCAACCCCGAACCCTGTTACTAAGTAAACCGAATAAAATGACAGATTTATGTAAATTCATTTGAGATTCAAAACCAACCACGTGCATATTAAACTATTGCACTATATATATTTTACACAATTGCAATATATATATATCCGAGGTTCAATTCCCGTAAGGGAGTGCAGTGAGTGTGTACGCCTGATGAGCCCAGAATTAGGGCGAAACACGTGTCGTGTACTCTTTGCATTATTTGACAGTAAACTATTTCAACCATATATATCCATCCATCCATCCATTTTCCAACCCGCTGAATCCGAACACAAGGTCACGGGGGTCTGCTGGAGCCAATCCCAGCCAACACAGGGCACAAGGCAGGAACCAATCCCGGGCAGGGTGCCAACCCACCGCAGAACCATATATATATATATATATATATATATATATATATATATATATATATATATATATATATATATACATACAGTATATATATATATATATATATATATATATATATATATATATATTGTTTTCAAACAAATTATGCCATATGTTTAAAGACAGTAAACGTCCCACCCGTGCAAGCGGCTGACGATGAAAGAAATGCGACTACACCTGCCAAGGGGGTGGGGAGGTCCGCCCCTCTCACCACGTGTGCCGGGCTAATCAAGTGAGACTTTAAGTCCTGACTGCTTTCTTGGGGTTCTTCCTTTTGTGCTGCTGAAGATGTTTAGAAGCCAATCACAAAGTTTTACAGTCCTGCTGTCCCCACTGGAGATTCGTCTTTAAGACTGCGGACATATTGTGCCACTTGGGCGAGGTTCTCCTTAACTCGTACTTAATTTTCTGAACTGATCCATGCATCCATTTGCTGAACCCAATTTTTGTGTCAGGAGGAACCAAAACCTGTGCTGCAATGAATGAAATGGCAATAGTCCACTGCGGTGGGTCATTTGCAAAGCAATAAACCCAACTTGTGGGAGAAGAATGCAATCAGAGCTTTCTATTTGTGGACAGGGGAGGATGGATGAATTCCACACAGACGGTGCTTTAGCTGACATTTCACCTAAAAGTCTGGTGCTTTAAGGCAGTGCTCCGCAACCGGTGTGCCACGGCACACTGGTGTGCCTTGAGCCGATACAGGTGTGACGCGGTCAAATAAGACAATTTTCTAACTAAATAATATTTCAACGGTCCTCCTTAGAAACACAATAACGAGAATACGTGCAATGAAATATTCGCGTAAATGGCCTTTTAAAGGTTTAATAATTTTATGTGTCATTTCTCTGAAATAATAAATCCCATCGCCTGTCGCCTACGACGTAGGCCCTACGTAGTCGCCAGACAACTCCGTAGTATGCTTTGATAGGCAGAGCGCTCCGTGCCCTCACCTAGATTCAATTCAAGCTGACGTATTAGTCGTGCTACGTCGCATTCACTCGTCTTGCGACAGTAGTTATCATTCATTACTATTAGTTGTGTTGCTGAATTGTGTATGGTTAACGTTCTTCGTGTGATTCATATTTAGTTTTATACCCCTTTAAATATGGATAAATATTTACGTGGAAAAGATTCGTCTTCACGTACAGATGATGAAGAACCCAGCACAAGTGTTGCAAAAAAAAACAAAGAAGATTGTGAAAAGGAAGTACAACGAAGACTACATTCGATATGGATTCTCGTGGTGTGGTGACGAAACGGCTCCAAAGCCACAATGCATCATTTGCGGCGATCAGCTATCAAACGGGGCAATGGCACACAGTAAACTAAATCGCCATCTAAATTCAAACCATCCCAGTTACGCCAAAAAAAGACAAACAACTCTTGTGTTAATTAAAAATGATAAGCGGTCATGCTTAAAAGATCTTGACCAAGAACTTCGGGTTGCGCTGACAAATATTGAGCCGAATATAAAACTTTTGTGTTCATTGAAACAAGCGCAGGTATCACATTAATCAGTCATTATGTTATAATAATTATTAAGATTGCATAAAAGTAAATATAGTATAGTTTTTATGTATGTATACTTATAATAAATGTATACTTATAATAAAAAATGAAAATTTATTGTAAAATTTGTGTATTAAATTAATATCTATATATCAGTGGGGTAGCTGGAGATCATGTTGCCCGGGGCGGTGAAAAATTTGACGCCCCAAAGCTGAAAGAAATTTTTTTTGCGCCTCCTCAAGGAACAAAAAAAAGGAAACTGCAGTAGTTTGGACGCCCCTAAATAGCTGGCGCTCGGAGCGGACCTCCCAAAAAGCTACGCAACAGCTAAATATTATAGGTTTTGACGTGCCGCGGAAATTCTAGGAAGAACTTTGGTGTGTCGTAGGTGAGAAAAGGTTGCGGAGCACTGCTTTAAGGCACCTCATTTAAACCCTGGTTAGCTTAGTCACTTCTTAACTTAATACGATAAGCCAGTCCATCCCTTTACACAAAATGGACACAAGCCAGCCATCTAGTCATTCTTTAAATTTGTGTCACTAAAGCATATTTCACCAGCTAAATTTAGAGTGCAAAGACAAATTGTAAAACTTAATGTGTGATAAAATGATGACTTGAACATTTGAGGTAACAGATTTCCGATATTTCTTCCTTCAGCTTGAGGAAAACAAAATATTTTGTGACCTTGTAGCACTGGCAGTCCATCCAGGGTGGGTTTCTGCCTTACACCCGATGGACAAGTGGATATTACACCGTGTCTGGCTGTGGTATCAGGCTATGCCAACTTTCTGAGAAGGCAATTCTTTGAAAGTAATCCTCCCCTTTTGGAGGTGACAGAATGCAGGGACATAAAACTCAGAGAGAGATTAAAATGGCCCCCAGTTTACAAAAGTAAAGGACCGCAGGGCGTACGCATCCAACAGGCAGATTCAATGTCGCTTTTCATTTCAGGCTGCTTTTTATAGCTTAATGCATCTTTGCCATCAAATATGACTTTTGGTCAATGGCTGCCCTCATGAAAGTAGAAAACAAAAGCAGCCCAAATCAGTACTAAACTTAGCTGACCAAATCAAGTAAAACCTTCCATAGTTTGATTGTGGAGATGAAATGTAGTTTCCTTGGTAAGTGTGATGCATGGACATGAAAGTCACCGCATCACATCTCTGCACCACCATAGAAGACGGCCTAGCGGGGCCACAGAAGACTCACAGACCCAGAAGGTCAAAGAGACCTCAAGTCCGTCTTCATATAAAACCTCAAGCACGGCTTGTGCCCATACAGTATGTTTGAACGAGACTCACTTTCATATGTTTTCTTTAATAGCTCTCCTGATGAGCAATATATCCTCTCCACAATAATAAATCCATCTAGAAGTGTAATCCCAAAATTTCCTGCTTATCCTCATTAAACATTACCACAGCAGGGCTCATGTGTCTGGTGCTGCACAAGCCCCAAAGTGGCAAAGGAAAATGAGAAAAGAGAGCGGGCCTTCCCACTTTACCCTGCTGGTTTCTGTCCATCTCATTGCAGTTCTTCAAAGAAACAGAAATGGTATGAAAACAGGTGAGTGCCTTGTAACCGCTGCAGCTACCGTGTGTGTGTGTGTGTGTGTGTGAGTGTGTAGCAGACACGGGCCAGGGCACTGGACTTAAAAGCACAAGGCTGCCACTTCGATACCCACATCCAACTTACAGCATAAACCCCAAGCAATTCATTTAGCATTTCATTGTACAACTGGGGGAAAAAATTAAATATACGTAAACACTTGTGATGCATTGTGATCCTGTAGTCTGAATCAGGTACATATTTGCAATGTGAACTGTCGTTATTAAATGTATATTTTTTGTGGGAATTTGATGTTTTTAACATTTGTTTCTCTTCAAATCTCTGAAGCATGAATAGTCATGTCAGTGAGCTCAGTCAGTGCATTCAGAGGCACAATCCTTTCTCAGAAAAGATTGTCGTGGGCCACAGGATCCTCGGTGACTTTGCTCACAGTCAGTTTTTTTAACAAAGATATGAAGTGTGTGATCATAAATCATCCATGTAAGCCAAGAGTGAACAGCACACTAACATCTCCTCAGGGCTCAGTGAAGTTTGGCCTGATGAGGAGCATCAATTTATCCCAAAACACAGATTCAGGTCACTGAGAGATGCAATGATGCTAGCGTGATGGCAGGAGGAGGAGATCAGCTGATTGTATTTCAGTTTTTCTTTGGAGGCTGCTAGAAGAGAGGAGATCCTGAAGGGGACACCAGCAGTAATATGAAACCTGACCGGCTCACTAATTCTTTTGTTAATTTTCCAAACCCTTTTACGCCAAGACAGTATTGATGGAAATCACAGCCTGTCCCAGCAACTGCATTCACGAGAGGGTGCACTCATGCACATATCCATGATCACTCATACCTGAACAATTTAAAATGCATATCCTTGGGATGATGGGAAGAAAACCCAGAGGAGAAACATAGAAACGAGGAGAATGTGTGACGTTAACATCCATAAAGTTAGAGTGCAGGGCTTAAGCTTAAGGTAGGTGTTGTCCTATTTTGAGCTTCTAGGATAGATATTCATCTCCCATTAACTAAGCAACAGAAACTATAACTATAGAGTGCCCACCGAAATATTAATATACCCAGATGTATGGTGGAGTGGTGGCTCTGTGGTTGCCGTTTCAATTGCCATTATTACCAGGAGGGATCCTACTCTGTTGGGCCCTTGAGCAAAGCCCTTAACCTGAAAACTCAGGATCTCCACTATCCAAGTCCTGTCCATGATGCTGACATCTTCACAAGCCCAGTCCGCAACACTTTCTCTGCAAATGTGACTGCATTGTAAAGTTCACATTGAAAAAAAACACAGTTTTTTAAATATGAAATCGATATGCATTGTGCTTTTATACTTGAAGAATTTTTGAGCCATGATCCCAAATCATATATATAATGGCTTTATACTTAGCCGCCTTAGAAGTTGACATACTCCATGTCAGACTCCTACTGTTATGTGTATGTCGGAAAATATCATTCATCCGCACTTGAGCATCTTGGGCAAATGGCATGCACACAAAGGCGTATTGTATGACAGCATGACATTCAGGCCATCTCCTCCATTCTGAAACATGAACCTGCCAGAAAGTCCGCATACCAGTCTAGTCTGTGCCCAGTGAAGAGGCCACTTCATATCCTTGTCTTCAAAATCACTTTAGAAAAATCCACCAGGTTTGTTTCTCACCCATAATGTATGTGCAAACAAACACACACTAAGAGCTAAAGGTCTATGCTTCCAATAAGAAGACTGACCCGTTTTTGTCCTTGTCCCCAGTTATAAAGACAACACAGTTGGAAGGCAGATGCAGTGTCTACCTTTGGCACACCAAATCTTTGGGTAAAAATGCACATATTAGATGCATTGAGTTCACAAAATACACAAGAACACAAGGAGAAGAGTTAAATGAGAACACACTATTCATTCCGCTCAAGACGCAGTAACTTATCAATTCCTATTCACAGAATGATTGTTAGTGTGTGTTGTCATTTATAGGCCGTCAAAGTATCAACTCAACTTCCTGATAAGTTATTTGATGTACTTGATCTACGACTCTCTGCTTGAATACCTGAATGCCAAACACACATATCATTATTGTTGTGGATTTGATCAGATATCACTGATCATCTTAGGAAAAGCAAAAAGACTTTAATTTAAATGATTAAAAATGCGTATATCTATATTAGCAGAAGAATTTACTTCATAAATCTCATAATTCTAACATAAATTTGAAGGAAGTTGTTGCCTTTAACTATACATTGAATTCCCTAATACTAATTCTAGAAACAGAAAAGAGCGACTTTCGACAAAGAGGGACATGATAAAAAACTACTACCACTGTATTGGACAGGGAGAGCCCTTTGAGTCGTGGGGTACTTTTTATCCCAGCAGGCTTTTGTGAGCCACAGAATGGTTGGAGTATGGATGGTAATAATTGCTTATCTTACAAGGGGACAACCTGCAGCTACAAAAACTTATTATATTGGTGTCAGCAGTGGGATGAGCTTCACCACAGAAGGCAATTTAAGATGAAGAGAAAGTAGCAGAAACAAAAAAACAAGTCTATTGAAGGAATTGAAGTGAAATCACTGACCCATTGCTTGGTAGTGAATAAAGCTCCAAACTTACACAGCTTCTTTTACCTCATAAGCCTGAAGTTTCACTTTGTCAAGAATTTTAAGTTCAGTTCCGTATCAAAGGTGCCAATGTTGGCAGTTAGCCAGCCTGAGATTTAGTTTTTCAGTTTATACAAGGCAGATAGTGTAGGAGCAATGGACATTTTCTGGAGTAAGATGTGGAACGTTAGAGGAGTTGGTGTCTGAGATCCGGCTGCATATTTAAAGACCAAGGCCAGTATTCTTGAGACCACCCACTAGACTCTAGTGACTAGAGGAAAGCATTTGGCCTACAGATTCTAGGAGTGGGAACATATTACCAGTTTAAGAGAACAGGCAGCTGGGGGGCTGTAATAGAGACCTAGCATTTTAAGGGCTACACGTCAGTTAGTGCTGCAAGAACATCAAGGGCTGGTAGGGAAAGCTTGACTCTGGAAACCCTGTAGCCCAGGAAGGCCATCTTTTCTCTGAAAGTTATTCTGTGGCTTGGCGCAAAAGTGACTTTCGGAGTGAAGGCTTACTGGAGGAAGGAAGAAAGGCTGGGGTGACATAAGACAGCAAGATCAGATATGAAAGGAAACGTTTTGGTGTGGTCCTCAAGAATCTGGTAAGTGGACAAGCCACCCAACCTCAAATAAAGATATTTTGTAATTAAAAGGGCCCAAGTGGGCAGCAGGATTTTAATTATTTGGTTTTTTTTTTGTTTTTCTATACTTTGAATTTTCACCTGTGTTATGCCTCTTTGTAAAGTGTGCTGTTTAATAAATAAATACATACTGTAGCTTTAGCTTCCTTCATATCATTTGGCCGAAAGGTTTTTCTTAATTTTCAATGTGCTTTGATGGCTCATTGTAAGGGCGTTAAACAAACATCAAGTGTGTGTGTCCACTCTGTTTCATTTATGTGTTGTCAAAGGGACACCATTCTGTCCTCAGAGACTCAACCAGCATTATTCTGTTATTGCCTTAAAAATTGGATATTAATAAAATATAAATCAGACACTTGGAAAAGCATCAATGACTTCGCATGTCATATGTCCCCTGGGTTGGACATGAACCAAAAGTCCAGTCTATGCTTAACACACTTGGAGAAACAGCCATACAAACTCCACAGAGACAGTGGCTTTTTCCAAGGTTCAGACATGTCCTCCTGAAGGGATGAGGCACCAGTGCTACCCTCCATGCCAGCAGGCCACACTCTGTCACTGTCTTTTCTAATTCCTCACTTGGAAGCAGAGGTAGCTAAGTCTGGCCACAGAAACACCTCAGCAGACTGGAGTGCCCAGAGGACTCATCACTTGGTGGCCTTTGTACTGACCTATGCTGGCTAGCTGGTACTTTCTAAGTTGGGTTTATTTGGGATTACCCTCGTTAGTTTTAGTCTTATTTTAAGTTGAGGATGACTTACACTAACAGAAATTTTACAGAAGTCGCTAACTTTCAGGGCTCTTCTTTTGCACACTTCATTGCAGGCCTGAATTCCAATTGTCCCTTCTATTTATTTTTCTTTAGTGTTGCTCAAGATGGCACAAAGCACAGACATGTCCGAACTGCAGGAAGCCTTTAAGAAGTTTGCCATCCATGGTGACACAAAAGCAACTGGCAAAGAGATGAATGGTAAAAACTGGGCCAAGCTGTGCAAAGACTGCAGAATTATTGATGGCAAATCTGTGACCAGCACTGACGTAGACATTGTCTTCTCCAAAGTGAAGTAAGTTTCCTCTGAGCCCTGTAATCTTCTTCATAATGACTAACAATTAGCTCCTTTTTTTGCTAAAATGTCACTGAAGTAAACAAGACAGTGCAGCCTTCTCCATAAAGCCAGTCGCGGTGCATGCCAGTGCAATAAGCCTCCCAAGATTTGACAAATTAATCCTGAATTACCAGGTTTCATAATCCATTTAATAAAAAACAAATCAGTCTCTTTCCTTTATAATAATCTTCTTGATAGACCAGAGAATTCGATTCAGGGTAGGGTTCCTATAGGCTCCTTCAGCACAAGAACTGCTATAAGGTAGTCTCCAACTGTTAACATCAGTGCCCCACTGTTTCTTGAGCTGCATAATGAATCATCACTAATGACTCACCCAGTCTCATAGCATCCTCACTATGCTGTCCACAGAGCAAAGACGGCCCGAGTCATCACATATGCCGAATTTCAGAAGGCCTTGGAGGAGCTGGCACCAAAGAGGTTCAAAGGAAAGAGCAACGAGGAGGCAATTCAAGACATATACAAGCTGGTAGAAGGGAAGGAGCCTGCAAATGTTGGAGTGACTGTGAGTGACCGTTAAATCGCCTCAGGATGGGGACAAGACAGATGGGGAGGGCAGAATGGCTCAAATAAATTATTATATTTAATAAAATAATCTACAGTACATACAGTGTAGACTTCCACTTGGTGACTAACAGTCTGCTTGTGTGCCCTGACAGACAGACAGACAAATAGATAGATAGATAGACAGACAGATAGATAGATAGATAGATAGATAGATAGATAGATAGATAGATAGATAGATAGATAGATAGATATGAAAGGCACTATATGATAGATAGATAGATAGATAGATAGATAGATAGATAGATAGATAGATAGATAGGAAAGGCACTATATGATAGATAGATAGATAGATAGATAGATAGATAGATAGATAGATAGATAGATAGATAGATAGATAGATAGATAGGAAAGGCACTATATGATAGATAGATAGATAGATAGATAGATAGATAGATAGATAGAGAGATAGATAGATAGATATGAAAGGCACTATATGATAGATAGATTTGCTCTTTTGATTAAAGATTAACAGCAGCTTTCAGACATTAAAATATGCAGCTGCCCCAGTGCCTCCCAGGGCACTTGAACATTTCAAATGTGTCTCATTCAACTATCCCTTACCCTAAAATATGTTCTATTTTTTCTTTCACAGAAAGTGACCAAGGCAGGAGCAGTTAACCGGCTGACTGATACCACAAAGTACACAGGGTCGCACAAGGAGCGCTTTGATGAGAGTGGCAAAGGAAAAGGAAAAGGCGGTCGAGAGGACCTGGTGGAAAACACGGGATATGTATCGGCCTACAAGAATGCCGGCACGTATGATGAGAAGGCAAAGGAGAAGTGAGCACTCCCTGCCAAACATGCAACTTTGTGGTAGCACACACACACTGGCACCTATGGAGGTTTAGACGTGCCTGTGTGCGTTCGTATATATGTATGCATTAGAAACACGTGCATATATGTATATAAATCTATACTGTATATATATGTTGTGGCAGGGAACCCTCCCCAGAGGTATAAAAGGGTCAGAGGCTTTGGGTGAGTCCATCATAAATTTAAGACTGTAAATCTTCAGTATAAGTAAAATGAAACAACTCGGCTAGTGCCCTCAAGGGTCTTCCTTGCCTCTTTCAGGAGCTCCTCCTAGCCTGTGAGCTAAACAACTCTCACTGATGCACCCTTTCTGACACCCTGAGGGGCTCTGAGGGACTCCGTTCTCTCAATGGTGCCTGGTAGGATTGGACACATTTTAAGGACTCACAGAAGACCCCCACTCCTCTGCTCTGGTTTAGCTCTACTGCTGCTCTTCCTTTTTTCTTTCTCTTTCTCTCTCTCTTCACCCTCCTTCCCCTTTGCTAATGTGATGTTGTTCTTTGCTTCATGATTTATTTTATTACCTGGATATCAAATCATAGCCAAACTGGAACTGGAACTTATTGAACCAAATAAAGTATTTTTTATTAAACTGGATGCACATTGTGCATAATGGAGTACTGGTTTAATCTCCATATTAAATGCATCCATGTTTTAATGCACTGATCAAGTTAAGAGCCATGGGGGAGCTGGGAACCAACAATGGACAGGAAGCCAGTCCACCACAGCACGTACTCACACTGGGTCAGTTTACACTAACACAAATATCTCTGGAAGAAAAACCCAATAGTGCCAGGAGTAAAAGCATTCCATACATGTGGAGAACGTGCAGATTGCACCCAGGCCATGTCCCAGACAGGACTCCCAGCACTCTGAAACTGCACACACCAACCTCTGCACCACTATGCTATGCCCAGTACTGACACAATAATGTGATGACAGTAAAAATGCTCTGATTGCTAAAACGTTACATCTGGAATGAGCCTGGACTGTCCCCGTCGATACCCCTATGGCGGCCCAGCTCACTCGCGGACCACTGCTTCCTGTATCTTCTAGCATTTCATGCATAGCAACCTCAGCTTTTCCTACAGCTCACAAGCTCAAGGACGTTCACTACCATCCCTGCTCCAGGGCTCCCTGGCTCAACTACATCAACTTTTGCCAAGTTTCCTGCCTTTCACTATCAGCTTATTGACAATGATAAATGAGCATTAATGATTAATTAATTAATTAATCAATGATTAACAAGATTAATGGCACCTCAAAAATAAAATTACAGACACGTGGGTAATTCAGCAACTGCAGTTTCAGAGAGTAGAAATTTTTTAGATGTTTGTTCGACACTCCTAGAAAATTCAAGGCCCGTAACAATAAAGACCGCATTACCAGGCATCAAATAACTGCTTTTTGAGACCTTGGGCATCCTTCCGGCCTCCAGATCCAAATGTCTGCTTTTCAGGACACAGTGAGCCCAGAACAACATCTGCAAACACTTGTATTGCATTCTGGACAAGTGAGACCCTTTGAGAACGAAAACACTGGACACAAGTATTTTAAAAATGTCCAAGACTGCAGTTTCAGACCCCTAAGGCTACAGGGGTGCAGTGTCTGACCACTGCAAGCCACAAGACTGCAGTTTTAAACTTTTAGGACTTCAGCAATTGTAACCTAAAATTCCTGAAAACCCCTGTATCTATATTTGTACACCCATGAAGCCCATGAAGACCACGGTCCTAGACCTCACTGAAGTTTGAAATGCTAGGCAATGCTTACACTGAATGCAGTTTCTGTCCACCAGAGCTGAAGTATCCAAAAGAATAGCAGTTGCAGATGTTTGACACACCTGACACCCCAAGGACTACGATGCTATACCCAAAATGCTTACAGGACTCCCAAAATTGAAGATTGAGTTCTACAGTTTCAGACCCTTGAAATGTTTATTCTTGGGAGTGGCAAATAACTAAAAAAGACACACACTAGACTTCTCATTCAAGTCCAAAAAGACCTCCAGGAAGGAAGTTTCAGTCCCTTAAGAGTTTAAAGACAGCGGTTTTAAACTCACAACACCCCATGTACCGTCTGGTCAGATGGATTCTTCAATGTCATTTTAAAAATTTAAATGACATTTAAAAATGGCCATTTTAGGCCTGTGAAGCACACCAGACTGCAGTGTGAAACCTGCTAAGCTCCATGGATAATGTTTGAGACATCTGAGAACCTGAAGACTGCAGTTTTAAACCTGAGACCCTCAAGATTGTAGTTTTTTTTAGAACCCAGAGACACAATGCACTACAGACTGCAGGCTCAGATACCCTCAAGACTGAAGTTTTAGAAACTTGAGACCCTGAGCACAACAGAATCAGCTGTATTAGACTCTTGAGACCCCCATGACCTCTTGTTCTATCCCTTAGCTCTAGAAGCTGCTGTTTTGTCATGTTTATCGTGTCTTTTAAACATTTATCGGGGATCACTCCCCCATTGACTTTATAAGAAGTGCTATGGTACCTTGTAGGAGCACATTATGATCCACTTCTGGGGATGGAACAGGGTCTTTGGGAGCCAGGGTCCAAACACAACTTAATTATTTCAAGGCACATGGATGCAGGAAATGAAGCTGTGACCACATGGCTTCACGACTCAGACAGGCTCCAGGAAGCCCATGCGGGTCTCTGTTGCCATGGCAGTGGTTGATACACAAAAACACTCCAACACCTGGCTGCAGCCGACTCTTAGTGTTGGTAACCAAACAGATGAGTTCATGGCAACGCTTGTTTGGGACAGATCCCTCAAAGCCCTAATCAAAAACATATCTATCCACAGTGAGTGCATAGGAGTCGTCTATCAGCCTCTGTCACAGATTGATAAATGAAACTGAAGACAGTGTGCTGTACTCAAATAACCCCCAACTAACTCCCCCTCCACACACCCCTGGGCGCCTAGCTGCTCTGCAGAGCCACAAGACACTTGTGATGAATGAGCACCTTTAGCCCCTAAAAGCTCACTCGGCTTGCACAAAGCAGTTAATGCGGTGGATCTGGGAGCACAGGACAGAGATGGGAAGAAGGAAGGCTGAGAAGGTGCTTGATGGAGTTCTCATAAGGCATTAAAATTATGAAGGTATGAAATGATTAAGGGGGCCTTGCTCAGCCTGGCTGGATGTGCCGCTCCCAGTGTATGGCACCATCCCAGTGTCACTCACGGCTCATCCATCAGCCCCTCACCACCTGTTTGCTTACTGGGTTGGGTGCAGGTGTTCTGCTGTCCTTTACATGTGACCACATTCTGACTAAAACCTTTACTGTTTCCCCTCTGCAATGTGTCTGAGTTTTCTTCTGAACATCACTGAGACCTTTTTAATTTTGTATAAACAGACTGCATTGTATTCAACTTACTTTTATATTTGTTTATAGTGCTCTCCAAAAGTGGGTTAGCTCTAAACAGCACACCATAACAAGACACTCAGTGCTGTGGGAGGCTGTAGCCAATTTTAGCAGCATTGGGGTCAAAGCAGGAGCTAACTCTGGACAGAGCTCAGGTCTCTCTCTCTCACACACACACACACACACACACACACACACACACACACACACACACACACACAGAGAAGGAACTCTAAATTTCTGTGAATGTAGTCTGCATATACTTTATTATTTCTCCTTTTGCCTAAATATAGCATGTTTCACTTGTTCACATTACACTCCATTTTGCAGTTATTTTGCCTAGTTTTGAAGACTGTCGCCTCAACATTTACTTTCTAATCAATTTTCTTATCACCTGCTGCTTTCATTTATTAATTTACTATATCCAAATCTATGTTTGTAACATAATTTAGAAGGAAACAGGATGAAAGCAGGAAGACTTCTCAGCTCCGCTTGTGAGGTCACTGTGATGATCTGTCAAGAAAATGCCTTGGTTGGTTTTAGAGAAACAAATGCATAGAAGGAAGTCTAAAGCACCTCATTTTCATTTTAACTTACAAAAGGTGCTCCAAGACAGCCAAAAGGCCAGGCAAGAACAGAAGAACTTTGACAAATGAGAACAGATCATCCAGCCCATCAAGTTTATGTATTTAGTGGATATCTAAGCGGTCCCAATATCTCATCCAGAACCTTCTTAAAGCTTTATCAGGTTTCTGCTTCAACTCTGTGTCTCGGTAGTTTGTTTCAGATTCCAACAACTGTTTGAGTAGAGATTGGCTTCCTGGCTTCAGTCCTAAATGCACTTCTTAATTTCCACTGGTGTCCTTGAGTAGATGATTCACTATTAAGATAAAAGAATTCTGCCAGATCTCCATTATCAATGCCTTTGAGAATTTTGATGACCATGATTACGTCCCTATGCAGCCTCCTCTGCTCGAGACTAAGCAAGTTTAGTTCTCTGAGTCTGTCTGAGGCAAGGTATGGTAGAGGTAAAGCTTATCCATAGACATCAGGGTTATACCAGGGTACACTACAGACTAGCTGGCAAATGAAGAGATCAAAGCAATCTGTCTGCAGGTCTGTGTCACTTGATGTCATCTCACAATAAACCACACTCAGTTTTGCTAGCCAAACGTTTATGTAGTTCATGGTCTCCTGAAGCTGTAGAACTTAATGCATTGGATGACATGGTGGTGCAGTGGTTAGCAGTGGCATCTCACTATTTTGGGGAACCAAGTTAATTTCTCAGTTTTGCTTCTTACTCAGTAGATCTGCATGTTCTTCCAACGTGAAGTCTAATGACTGTGGAAATGGACTCTGGACAACACTGCAAGGTCACTTTTTGGACATATTTCTTCAATTCAAAGCTGGAGCCTTTGTAATGGTAAACTTTATAAGTAAGATTGTACACTGTTAAGGATTAAGAAGGCACTCTGGGATGACGCTCAATAAAAAAAGTCATTAAAAAAAAGATGACCTTCTTTTTTAAGATGAATTAGGACAACTGGTGACTAAATGTGCCTCTGCATGTGTGTGTGGGTGTGAGTGTGTGAGAGCGTCCTTGCTCCTCCAATGATCTGCCTCTTGCCCTTCATTATAGTTTTCCTCCACCACCACGACTTAGTTCCTGCCTTTCTCCCTTTTGTAAGGATGTGCCTGCATTCTCAGGGAGCCCACATCTGCTCACTTCTGGGTTTTTATCTCTGTACAGAGCAGGCGCTCACTCACTAGCGGACGCTTACCTGACAGACGACTTTAGGCAGAAGACCGGGGCAGCTGTGCTTGATGAGCCGCCATTCTGTCATAAACGGATTCCTGGCTTGTTTCTGAAACTTATGTCTAATGTTTTGAATTACTCACAACCCGGTAACAGAAGGTGAAGATTTACAAAATGGAAGCATTAGGGGGTTGGTTATAATGCTTTGTGTCTGCAATGTCTGAGTAAAAGTCAAAGGAAAAAATCATGTTAAGGGTTACATGCGCACAAAACAGAGATACCAACAGTAGTTTCACTTGTGCTGTATGTTTTTATGGGGTGGATCTACACTGAGTAACACATTCCTGTCATTCTTGACTCGCTCATGTAAATGTCAAGCCTGCCAGAAGTTTAGTGATTATTTGAAATTTCACTGTATCATCAGGAACAAGCAGCAGACACTTCATTTGTATAGACATTAAATATGACAGGGCCTTGCAATGGGACCTCCAGAAAGTGAGTGATAGGCTAACCCTTAATATGACACAAAACTAGGAAAATGAAACCAAAGAAAGACGACCTGAGAGAATTTGTGCACACGCAGAGCCTTTCCACTTAGGAGGTAAAATACTTCCTGAACTGAACCAGCATCCCAGCGCTGAAGTACATGCATTAAATGTGTGCATCCTGTGCATTATATTATGTTTAAAATAAAACTTGTGCAGGAGACATTAAGAGTCAACTCTAAATTACCCAACATGAGTGACTGAAAGTGGCCGATGGACTGGCACCATTTCCAGATTTGCTTCCTGCCTTACACACTGCACTGCCAGGTGAGTCTAACTCAAAATGACGTCTGGCACAAAGTGTGCCATCTAATTAAAGGGCATAAATCAAAAGACGCCACTTTTATCCTTGAATGCCAATGTGACCCATCAGGACAAGGACTGAGTCCCTCTATTGATGCTGGGAAGGGGGCTGCCATGTTTCAGCTGAGTTGATTAGCACCCTGCTGCATCAACAACTCAAATTGTGGCCCGTTTACGACTCATTTTATATTCTTTCAAAGACTCCAGTGTTATTTAAATGGTGGGACTCATTCCGGCTTGAGCAGTGTGTTTGAACGTACCCCTTTAATTTGATTTCTAGATATACAATTACATTCTTGCAATAGGAAATGACAAGCTGTGCTTGACTGAAAGGGCTGCCTAATGGTCCTCTGTCCTCATGTGCCAAGTAGAAGATTGCCAACTGTATGACTTTAGCCTGCTTTATCTCCCCTCTCCTAAGATCACTAAATGGCTACTAAGGTTTATTATCATGAAATATAAAGAAGAAAACACCTGTTTGTATAGTTCATTCATTACTTAGGTAGGAAATATTTTTTTTAGACTTGCATAGGTCAAAAAGGGTATGCTTCTGTGTAAGCAAAGGTATCCAGTATGGCGGAAACAATTTTTTTGCATTCACTGTAAAGTGAGCAGTTCTAATTTACATATATTTATTCCAAGTTTGATTCTCAAGATCGATTACCATGTTGTGGACTCTTTTCCCCCTATCTCACCATCATTTACCCTTACTGCCCTACCCATTGGAGGCATTGCCTTCAACAGATGTTCCAACACACATCCAGCTTGTTCAATGAATGGTCTTCATTGCCACCCACACAAGCGTCTTGCTACTAGCAGGAAACGATGAGAATTGCAGCCTTTTTCTGCTTCATGACTGGATTTATATTTGTTCCTGTGTTCTCCCAATATTTGTGTCAGTTTCAAAAGAACAGGCCTTTAAGTTGAAAGTGGACTCCATATACCCAGACCGGACACGTACACTGCATTGGCGGACATCCATGGATGGCTTCCCTTAATGTCATCTTGCACAAGACTCTGTCAGGCACATATCACTTCAGCACTTTTGCACATTTTCGAGTTTCTTTAGCCTATTAATCAAACTGACCTTGTCATAAGTTTGACGTTTTATTTAAACTTATTAGGAAAAGCCCTATAGAGCTTAAAGACTAAGTATAGATACTGCGCCCGTAATAAAGGCGTGAACAGCTGCAAGGCTTTGTGGTTTCTGGGATGAGCTTACATACATCTTTGTAGTTTTGGTTTACATAACATGTTGGCATTTCTCCACCAGCTCTTGCTAGAACTTCTTATTGTTTTAGAAGGCGATGTAACTACATTTGGTACAAGTTCTTTTACATTTTTTTGTTACTTTTCAGTGTTTACTCCTAGTCTGTTAAATAAGTGTGTTTAAGGGGGCACTTGACAGCTCACAGGCCCAGGCCTGACTCCTGGCCTTGGTGCTAGTAGTTGTATTGTCCTGTGTATGGAGGCCAGTGAAAGTTTTTAATTGCATATCTGATGAACATGCATCACATCACCACTCATCAGTACCATAATAAACAAGAAAGTATTACAATACAACATTTCCTTTTGTTTAATAAAAACCCAAATTATCTAACCTGATGCCCTCCTTCCCCTCTGTGTGATTGGTGGTGTGTATCTGTAGCCTTAATGACTGGGTCTGTGTGTATGCATGCGCCCCATGATTCTCTCATGCAGGCTTGGTATCTACTATGATACATTCACCCTTCACCCTAAACTGTAAATGGGCACAGTAGATTCAGAAAATGAATAGATGGATAATCAGCAGGAACCATAAATGAAAGTAACCCCAGTGTGATGTTAATAGCACTGTCATTGAGTGTGTTTACATGCACACACGAAAGAAAATTAAAGAGAATAACTCAGTTAAGGCAGAAACCTGATTTCTTAATAATATGCATTTACATGTACAAGTATTCTTCTGTAATTCTCTTTTGCTGAAATGCTCCAACATCATTCAACTGTGCAAAAGAAAATTAAACGTCATCATCTGCCAACATGAATCCAAAAATAAGCATGACGTCTGTGATCATTTTCTTATATTTTATAAATATCTTTAGTTAAATTGACACTTTATTTATAGGTTGGCCCTGCAAGTGCTCCCCCAACTTACATGGAAAACCTGAGGATTGGTGACAGGATTGGCACTTCATTACACAGCTCCGAAACAGCAGACAGGACTCCTTTCTGCTCTCTGCGGGAGTAGCTCTGCTGCAGCCACCCACAGGAAGGCTGCTTGCATAATGAAGGCAATGGGGGTAAGCCTTCAGGAGCCTCATCTCCAGAAGAGAAGGGTTGAAACTGCCGGAGAGCTAATAGAGTTAGGCCTGATGGGGATAGGAACTGGTGTGGTGCTGAGGTGTCACCCGCTGAAAAGCAGCACTTGGGTCCCAATTTAACGTGGCCCTTCCAGGCAGGCACATGGACCTGACCTGACCTGTTACCAATTGCACACATCACACTCTTCTGCTTGGCCGTGCAACTGAGCCTGCAATGGACCTGATGTACATATGCTTCTTGCCTTACACCCAGCGCTGCTGGAATAATAATGCAGGTACAGTGGAACCTCGTATATCAAAGCGAATTTCCCCATAAGAAATAATGGAAACTCAGGTGATTCGTTCCACAACCCAAAACTATTAATATAAAAATGATTAATACAAAATATAAAGTAAAAATAAATAAAACAAATTAACCTGCACTTTACCTTTGAAAAGAATCATGGCTGGTGTGAGTGAGTTTCTAAATTCTTGTGGGATTCCACCCAACGGGACGACACGCGGAAGAGCGTCCCAAAGCAATTGCAGTCTCCAAGCGCTGTAGCAGTTCACTGTAAAAGCAAATCCGAAAAGATCGCAGACATGCTACAAGCGCCTGCCGTCGATGGGTGATACAAGGAACAAGAAAAATGCACACGGCACAGTACTACTTGGCCACAACCCTGCCTGACTGCTGTGTCTGTTTATTGGAGAGTGGCAGATCCTGCTACAATAAATAACCGCGCTGTTGCTGTTACAAGCTGAATAAAGCTGGTGTTGCTAAAGTACTGAGACTCAGCTTCGTGTTTTGGGGTGCAAGATGGGGACTTGCACATCACAGCACACACGTGCTCACACGCACACACACACACACACACACACACAGTCACAATGCTGTAGTAAACAGTATACGCTCGTACGGATGTTGACTATATGAGTGAGGCACGCCGACTCAGACAGAGAACAGGAGACGATTGCCCACAATCTCGCAGCGAGAGAGAAAAGAACCATTAGCTCAGTTGTGATCACATGACGCTCAACAGACAAAGCGTATACATACTACTTGTACTGCAAGACCTCGCTCATTTATCAAGTCAAAATTTATTAAAAATTTTAGCTCGTCTTGCAAAACACTCATAAACCAAGTTACTCGCAAACCGAGGTTCCGCTGTATTTTATTTGTAAAGATGCGTAATCGGACTACTGTACTTAACACAAGATACTTTAAACGTGTTACCCTGCTGCTCTTGACATTGTGTTGCTGAGTTCAGCACTGTATGCTCAGCTCATCATCATAAATTAAGTGATTTCTGAAATATTGAGATAGATTATTTCAACCAGGTGAAGTAATAATGTGATCGCCTGAACATCCATCCATTTAGTGAATCCAGTTTCAGGGTCACTGGACACCAAAGCCAATTGTACTGTCTTGAAGTGGCAGATCTTCAGTTTTAATTTGTAGATGCTTATATTTTATTTTTTGCTCAAACAAATAAGGTGAACCTAACTTTATAGAGTCAAATAACATCAAGGTATCTTCTATTCCTGAATTATATCATCTTAAAATATCAGTTTCAACAGTTTGCGTCAGGCTGTGTTGATTATCTTATCACTTAGAAACAGAACTTTGACAGTCAACAAATCAAAGGTATGTAATATCCCAAGTCATGAAACCCAAGTCACAAAGATGAAATTACAAAGCCCAAGTCACGTAGCCCCATGTGGAATTTTAATATTTTTTAAAAATGTTAAATATGGCTAGTCTGGCGGACCAAGGGAGAGAAGAACAAGGAGGGGCAATGAGAAAAAGGACATCAGAAGAGGGCAAAGGCTACATCAGAAAAGGAGACCTAGAGACATGCGACCACTTCATCTAAACATTGGAGGATGTAAATCATGTATTCCACCAATTGCTGAATCAAAAGTTGCCCCAGGACAAACTTCCATTCCTTGACATTCTTCGTAAGCTTTTTCTAAAGACATACAATATATATATATATATATATATATATATATATATATATATATATATATATATATATATATATATATATATATATATATATACAGTACTGTGCAAAAGTTTTAGGCAGGTGTGAAAAAATGCTGTAAACAAAAAATGCTTTAAAAAATGGAAGTGTTAATCATTTATTTTCATCAATCAACAAAATGCAGTGAATGAACAAAAGAGAAATCTAAATCAAATCAGTATTTGGTGTGACCACCCTTTTGCCTTCAAAACAGCATCAATTCTTCTAGGTACACTTGCACACAGTTTTTGAAGGAACTCAGCTGGTAGGTTGTTCCAAACATCTTGGAGAGCTAACCACAGATCTTCTGTGGATGTAGGCTTCCTCACATCCTTCTGTCTCTTCATGTAATCCCAGACACGCTCGATGATGTTGAGATCAGGGCTCTGTGGGGGCCATACCATCACTTCCAGGACTTCTTGTTCTTCTTCACGCTGAAGATTGTTCTTAATGACTTTGGCTGTATGTTTGGGGTCGTTGTCCTGCTGCAGAATAAATTTGGGGCCAATCATACACCTCCCTGGTGGTATTGCATGATGGATAAGTATCTGCCTGTATTTCACAGCATTGAGAACACCATTAATCCTGACCAAATCTCCAACTTCATTTGCAGAAATGCAGCTCCAAATGTTCAAGGAACCTCCACCATGTTTCACTGTTGCCTGCAGAAACTCATTATTGTATGGCTTTTTGGCTGCAACTCTTACATGAAGACCACTTCTGGCCAGACTTCTCTGGGTCCCACTGGTTTCTGCCAGTTCTGAGCTGATGGCACTGCTGGACATCTTTTGATTTTGAAGGGTAATAAGCTTGATGTGTCTTTCATCTGCTGCACTAAGTTTCCTTGGCCGACCACTGCGTCTACGATCCTCAACGTTGCCCGTTTCTTTGTGCTTCTTCAAAAGAGCTTGAACAGCACATCTTGAAACCCCAGTCTGCTTTGAAATCTTTGTCTGGGAGAGACCTTGCTGATGCAGTATAACTACCTTATGTCTTGTTGCTGTGCTCAATCTCGCCATGACATGAAACTGTCTTCCACAACCTCACCTTGGTAGCAGAGTTTGGCTGTTCCTCACCCAGTTTTAAGCCTCCTTCACAGCTGTTTCTTTTTCAGTTAATGACTGTGTTTCAACCTACGTGTGACATTGATGATCATTAGCACCTGTTTGGTATAATTGGTTGATCATACACCTGACTAGAATCCTACAAAATCCATGACTTTGTGCAAGTGTACCTATAAGAATTGATGCTGGTTTGAAGGCAAAAGGTAGTAACACCAAATATTGATTTGATTTAGATTTTTGATTTGTTCGCTCACTTTGCATTTTGTAAATTGATAACAATAAACAATCATTATTTATATTTCTGAAAGCATTCTTTGTTTACAGCATTTTTTCACACCTGCCTAAAACTTTTGCACAGTACTGTATATATATTGTAACCGATAGCCCAGCCACAGACAGACACAATACCAAATGTCCACAACACATGTGTTTATTTACAAAGTGTACAAACTGGTTCCACCAACTCACACAAGACTACTCAGTCCAGTTCCTCTCTTTGGCCGCCTCCACTCCTCTCTCGCAAGCTCCGTCTATCTCCTCCCGACTCCGGCTCCCCGAAGGGAGTGAGGCGACCCCTTTTATAGTGCCCCAGATGTGCTCCAGGAGCTCCGAGATGGTCTTCCGGCAGCACTTCCTAGTGTGGCTGAAGTGTTGCCCTTGCACTTGGAAGCACTCTGGGCATACACAGTTCCTGGAAGGGCAGCACTTCCTGGTGTGGGCGGAAGGCGCCCCCTGAGGTTGGCCACGGACCCCTACAGGGTTGAGCTTCCCAGCTCCGTATCCGTGGTCCTTGATGGGAATCGGGGGGGCTGTTTTCTTGTGCCCAGGGGAGATATTGCCCCTCTCCCGGTCCTTCCCTGGTCCAGGTGTTCCAGTGGGGCATGGTCCCTGGTCGTCTGCCACAATATATATATATAATATAAAAAATCTTGGGTCGAGATGTGATCATCTCAGAGAGACACTTTGACGTCACGCGAGACTAGACATTACAATCTTAGGAAGCAAGACCTGTGAGACGGTGACTTTTGTACATTACGTCCTTCTTACAAACAATTTAAAACAAGTTCATGGACATCTAACCTCACAGTTGTTGGAATGCTTTTGGCAGACAAACTTCATGTGCTCCCAGGTCTTAAAAATGTTATACTTTCTAAATGGCACGTGAATGACTAAGCGAAGAAGAAAGGGCAGCACGTCGAAAAGAGACACAAAAGCGTTGGAGAGAAAAGAAGGCAAAAAAGGATGCACAAGACAACAATAATAATCTATGTGCAAATTCAGAAAATAAGGAAAGTAATAATCAGCCGGATGGGGGGGTAAGCGAGCGAAGCGAGGACAGCTGCTGTACAGACTTTGAAATGATCGACGCACAGCACGAAAAGCAGAACACGCAGCACAGCAGGAGGAACAGTAAGCAAGCAGCTGATCCATCCGAAGCGTGCATTCAGCCCCCCCACCCCTTTCACAACGTGAGTGGCAGAGAAGCGAAGTGGCTGGCGCGTGGTGTGCCCCGGGGTAAGGGGGGAGGGGGCAAAGCCCTCTAGTATATATATATATATAGACCTAATGCTGTCTATATTTTCTTTTATACTTTCTTCTACTGGTATTATTATTCTTTAATAAATACCATGTTGCTTTTAAATTTCTGTACTTTGTCCTTATATCTAGAGTGACTGAAGTAATAAAGTAAATATTAAGAGCACCTGGAGCAGTAGGAAGTTGCCATACGCTCTGAACTGCGGGGTTTATCAGGCTGAGGAGGGGAGCTCCATCCAATAGAAGGAACAGTACAGTAACAGTAAGACATCATTGGTTGATAAATGGTCTATAGCCAAAGATGTTGAGCCTTTGTATGTTTAAATATATTCTTGAAGATCAAAGTAATATTTACATCTCTCTCTCTCTCTCTCTCTATATATATATATATATATATATATATATATATATATATAAAATCCATCGCCCGTCTGTCTGTCTGTCTGTCTGTTTTCCAGAACTACTTAACAGATTTAGATCGAGTTTTTTTCTATAATTTGCTTGAACATTCTGGTTGATTTTGCGACTTCTGTCAGAGTGCCAAGTATCATAGTTCGCTTGCAGGAGCGATTTATTTTAGCTAATCCAAGGCAGAGACTGCAGGCTGAGGCAAGAGCAAAGCGTGACGTCAGGAGTGGGAAGCCAGGCTGGGCCCTCCTCAATCACTTTCCAGCCTCGGAGCGTACCTTTCCTTTGCTTGGCTAGCAAATGAGAGAACTACTTAACGGATTTAGATCTGTTTTTTTTCTATAATTGGCTTGAACATTCTGGTTGATTTTGTGACTTCTCTCATCGCGTTAAGTATCATAGTTCGCTACGGTACCGATTTATTTGCATGACTCCGAGAGAGCGGCTGTGGGCCAAGGAGAGGGGTGCGGGGCCCTTCTCACTCACGTGCCAGCCTCTGTTTGAGTCGGTCTACCTCTGGTCACGTTTTGGAGAGTACTTTGCCTCTGCCTAGCTAGTGATAACTGTTCATTTATTGATTTTTAAAGTTTGTCCTTCTTAACTGCTATTTGGGCAGAGTGGCGGGGGAAAGCTAGTCTGAGATATATCTAAGACATCATATGTTGTTCATGCCAATAATAAGTAGGTCTCTTAAAGTGCTAAGGAGTGACAGGCTGTGCATATGCCATTCATACAGCACTTAGGTGGTTAGGGTCTGTGTATATGTTTATATTTATCTATGTGTGTGTTAATCTTAAGGTTCAAGAGTAGACCAATCTGGTAACAAACTTGGTGAGTTCACTTATCCCTGGAAAATATATTTAGGCCCAACAAGAAAGCAAGTAAGAGTAAGTCAAGGGTCATATAATAATACATCTATCCTGGCAGCATGAGCACAATGCGGCTGGAGTCAACTCCATCACAGAGTACATGTATGTATAAATACATTCATTCACTCTAGGACAATTAACAGTTAATAACTAAAAACTCAACCAACATAAACAAGGGCTGGAATTTATACCTGTTGATTTGAGCTGAGAAAGCAGTGCTATCCATTATTTTATCTTTTGAATAGTTGTAAACTATGGCTCTGAATTAATGTTTCTAAAATAATAACTACCATTACTTAACTTAGGTTAACATCATGGGTTAACAACCCATCAAATGGGTTGTTTAGAACCCATTTAGTCCAATACAGATAAGCAGACCTATGGCTACTATAACATCAAAATTATGAGGACTTGACTGGCAGTTATGTCAGGTACCTCTGGATGTTCTGTCTTGTTTTAAGCCTTTCAGTATCTCAACAGTCCTCCTAATTTCCTCCTTCCTCAGCATTGTACAGCTCCTTTCCTCTCTATGCTCCATCAGTTTTAATTCGGATTGCTTGCTGACACTTTCGGTTTCCTCAGAGTTTTGCACTTGGCTCCTACCCAAATGATGTCACTGTATAAAATATCATCTTAGTAAGGTGTAGGCACTTGATCATTACCACGTAATTATCAATATGATTCTTCAATGTAGTAATGGCATTGTACAAAATGCATAAACCCAGAGTAAGCAGGGTGCAAATTCATTGTGGTGCACACACACTCACTCACAAAGAGTCACAAATCAGCCCAACCTACATAGTGATGGACTATGCCCTATTGATATGAAACATGTATCATTACAGCCTTTCGAACTGATTGCCTAAATTGACATGCCCAGCGACTGAGAACAACAAGCCAGTGATTGGCTACAATACAATCAAACCTTAATTTTCTCTTTGCCAGAGGGGTGGACTCCTTGCATGTGAGTTAAGAACCAATGAGCGTTCATCTGGAAGTACAATGTGGTAACAGGAATAAGGAACACGCATGTTTTGAACCTCACAAATAAAAGTGAATCATGTCTGTCTGATGTCTCATGTTTTATGAACTAAAACAGAATGGAAACAAGAAAAAAAGGCAGAGACTGCGACTATACACACCACAGCTATTAACCCATCATGCCAGTGCCGTCAGGCAGTATGGAGAATGTGGACCTCACAAAGAGAAAAGAAGCCTGTCTGTCATATGTCGCATATTTTACATATCATAACAAAATGGAAAAAATAATTAAATGTCACTTTAACGATCATTTTACTTTTCTGCAGTTGCTGCAACCTCTCATTTTTTAACTTTCCAAAATGTATCCGGCCATAAGCTCTCCATTAAGGCGCAGATTGATTCAACGGGATAAAATATATATATACATAAATATATATATATATAGTGAGACCCGTTGAGACCCCCAATTGTCGAAACATGGGTGATACGTCTATCGAGGGTTGTTTGTCCACTGTGAAGCAATGGCAGGTTCACTGGGTCAACAAGGCTACCACGAGGCCGCAGCCCTGCCGCGCAATGAGTCCATCAGCCAAGGTTGATGTGGGGAGTGCTTTAATCCAACCACTGACCTGACCCATTTTTTCTTTTCTCTCTCCCCACTGATCTACAGCCACGGGACTGACCTTATGAGGAGGACTATCTGTTCTTAAACTGAAGAAGGCAGCCAAGGCAGGATCACTGATAATGTCACTGCTTGTTTGCTGTGTCTGTGTGTAGTGAAGTGGTAGCTCCCGTTTCAATAAATGCACTTGTTGTTCCTGTTGTGAACTGAATAAAGCTAGTTTTCCAGACGCCCGTGGACTCAGCCTTGCTTTTCAGGTGCAATACAGTGACTCACATGTCACTACACATACTGTATATATTATTATATTATTTTCTCATCCATCTTTTTCCAATACAAGTTCTCAGGAAGCAGGCATCTGCCTTAGCAGCATGAACAGTGTAACTCCAGGGTGGGACGCCCATTCATCACAGGACACAGTACACACACATTCATGCTAGGCCAATTAGCCACATTAACTTTTGGTAGATCACACAAACTACCCAAAAATATCGAGTAAGGCAGAAATTCGAAGGCAGCCTACTGGAGCTGTGAGGCATCAGAAATAACAATTGGACCACTCCACGGTAATCCACTACATACCCAGATATACAGTGTCTTTGTGTCAGATCCTATTCAGGACAGTCATGGTAAGATGAAGAAGACCAAACTCTGGACAGTAAGTATCACTCACATCCTCACTTTATGTTTTTCCTTTTTTAATGTTTATTATCAAAATTGAGTTTTAAACTCGGTCTGTTCAGCCATCCATTCTAAAACTTTCATTGTCCATTTCAGCTAACCAAGCTTGACTGTCTCCTTGTCATTGTCATTTTTAGGCCACCTCTTGCCCCATTAGAAATGAAGAAGGTTTGAAACTGGCTACAGTAATTCGTGTGGATTAAAACAAAAACACCCAAATCCTAAATGACTTCAAACCAGTTGTTCCTCTGACATCAGCAGTAATTTATTTGAAAAACATATAAAGGGGAACCTGATAAAGAAACTGGGCCTTTGTGAGATGTTTTTTTTTTTTGCTTAGCAGGCTAGCCGAGGAACAGAGGACACGGAGGTTCTATAACCACTAAGAACTCCCATGAAGCTCTTGTTTGTAGACCACCCAACTCCACCTCCCAGAAGAAAAGTTTAAATCTGGACATTAACTTGGCAGAACATCTTCTTTACATGTTAAGAAGCAGAACTCAATGAGTGAACATAAAAATGGCTGTGTGTCCAACATGCTGTCCTCATGCACAGAGTCCCCACAGAGGTTTGATTTTTCAAGTCAATACTCTAAAGGGCGTCACAGTAAATATGAAAAGAGGGTCACCTTAAAAATTGTTGGGTGTGAATCGCTTCTACAAGTTATTTTTAGGAAAGCCACAGAACTAATAGTTGACTTTAGAAATACCAAAAAAATGAACTCAACAGTTTGCAAGTAGCTGTTTGAGTTACATCATCTTCTTTTAAAATTACGAACCATCACACATCAAAGAGTAGGGAGAATCAGCTTTTACTTTACAATCAAAACTGTTTTTAATTACCAAGTACTTAAGAATTATAAACCAAAGTTGGCTACACAAAAAAAAATTTAATTGTTCCAAAGAACTTTTTTCTTAATATGTAAAGTATTTTAAGTATCATCCATTTCGTAAACCCACTTACCCAGGGCAGCATTTATCCCAGGAATTACCAGGCATAGGCAGGAACAAACCTTGGTCAGGTTGCCCACCCATCACAGGGTCAACACACAGTCATAGACACTTGGACCCACACACCGGGGCCAGCTGAGCACTAATACATCTAACCTGCATGTCTTTGGATGTTGGGAAGAAACTCAGACGGCCACAGGGAGAACATGCCGAGTCCACACAGGGAGGAGTGGGAATGCCAGTCCTAGTCTCCTTATTGGGAGGAAGCAGTGCTACCACCACGCTACTGTGCTTCCCCTCAAGGCACTGACAATGTTACACACATTTAAGTTGTTACTAATAGTTTAATCACCTTATTTGTAAGCACTGTCAAGTTAAATAGTGAAAAGGAGAGAAACCATATCTCCCAACCAACTTGATTAAGTTACCTCAACATAACTGTGTGGAGTTAGTAAAGTGGAGCTCAAATGACTTACAGTAAGCTGAAGTAATTACTATTATTACTGTGTCAGCACATCTTACTACATAATATTTGCAGGTTTAACAAAATCATTATATTTGAATTTTTGCCTTCCAAATTTCAATGAATGCATTTAAGTATTGTGGTTTAGAGTGTACCACGGGCACACAATAAATAATCATCAAAGACCCAGCAGTAGCCATTGTTGAAAGTTATAAATACCTGGGGACATTTAAAGGCTCGAAGCTGACTTGTAATCAAAATACAGAAGCCATCCACAAAAAGGGACAACACCACCTCTACTGTCTCAGTCTTTAATCTAATATTCTGTTATTTTCTTTTTTACAAATGCAGTATTAAGTCTATCATAGCTTTTGTTTCATTGGTTTGGTTTGGAAATGTAAACATTAGCAATAAAAAAACAATAAATCAAATTGTAAAACTGATCTCTAAAATAAGAAGGTGCTAACAGTCGGTTTTGTGGACAGCAGGACTCGACTACTGCATTCACAATTCCAATTGTTGCTATCCAGTCAAATATCTGAGGACAGAAATGCTATTAATTATCTCAATGTTAAAAACTTTCACTTTAATAAACATCCACAGACTTAACTTGTAGTTCAAAAGTTCTCATTTTTGTCAGTCACTGGGCAAGCCTTAAGGCTAGTTTAATTTTCATATATTACATGTATGACCTGGTATGACATCATAAGTACAGTATTACATTCTCTTCTGTATTTTGTTGATTCATATCATTATTATTATTTATTTGTACAAAGTTATGTTTGATGGCTGAGTTTTTGTTTCCTGTGCTTATAATGTGATGTCTTGGCCCTTTTGGGACAATAAATCCGAATGGAGCGATGAGCCTGGCAAAGCAGAGCTGCTTTATATGACAACTCTTATTGTGCAGAATGATGCGTGTGTGTGAGTGTGTGTGTATGTGTGTGAGTGTGTGTGTATGTGTGTGAGTGTGTGTGAGTGTGTGTGTTGCTGAGCCTTTGAACAGGAAGCCGGCTGTTTTCAGTTGCAGAGAGGGAGGCTTTCCGCCTTCACGGCCATCAGCTTTACCTGTTTAGTGGCTTGGCTGGGTACTGTAGTTGCCGTAGCGACCAAGCCAGTTGCTGGCGTCCCAAAGAAAGTAAACAGCTCACTTGCTTTTTGGCAATGCTTAGATAAGGTTCTGGAATATCTTCACTCTGGTCTTTTCTCAAGCTAAAGTTTGTCTGAAAAATGGCAACACGAGTCTTTTTGCGTTCTGACGAGGAGTTTATGAAGGACCGTGAGAAGGACATTGCATCTCTACACCTTAACAGCCCAGAGTCCTTGGGTAAAGGCATCCAAGATAATGACAGGTGAGGCTTCAGCTGTCCACTACCCATCTTCTTGTCACTTTCAGATGGCTTTTATGTTTCGTTTGCAATTTCTGATGTTTTGTGGACTTTGAGATATCTCATAGCCTGCTGTGATTTGTGGAGAGAAGTAGGAAAGCTCATTAGGAGTCAAGAAGGGCCTAAACACAGTTGCTGGTTATAAATAAAATTAAACTACCAAGTGTTTATAAAGAGCCCAAGTAAGATAGCATAATGTGGGGATGTGATTCATAGGACCCTACATTAGACGACGTGTGCAAATGACAAACCGCAGTAGCTGGTAAGGGGAGGAATCTGATAATAGATGGCTGACCAAAAGAGAACTGAGGAACATGGCCTTAATCAGAAGCGGGCTGGTGTATTGTGTCTGGATTTGGGACACTTTCTCAGTATTCATGTAGGTTTTCTTTGGAAAGCTGCCACTTTAAATGTGAATTTTGAATCTGTGAGCGAAGTTGGTGGAAGGCACCAATTTCTTCTGGGACAGGCTTTGATTTTCATGGTTGTGACTAAGATTAATCAAATATGATAAAGGATGGGTAAATGGGGATTGTGTGATTGTTTTTTTTGTATGTTCTGGACAAGTATTTGTACCATGTGTCATCATTCATTCATTCATTCATCGCCTCTACCTGCAAGAAAAAAGGGCAGAGACTGCGACTATACACACCACAGCAGGATTAATGTTCACCAGAATGAACTTTATGACATTCCCACTCAAATCATGTGTGAGTGACAATCACAGAGTCAAAACTGACTTTTAAATCAAAATAAAGAAGAAATCTGCCACCTTTACTGTCTGAAGAAGGCACATCTTTTTAGTTTTAATCTCAACATTATGTAGACATTTTTAATAAATCATGAATTGAGTCTGTATGGGCTTATGCTCAGTTGGCTTGGCATACAAAACTTAATATTTCCAACAAAAATTGAACAAATCCAATTGTAAAATGGATTAACATAATAAAGTCCCAACACTCAAATCTGATAGACCTGCTTAATAAGCAGGTGTTGTGTGCAGCAGCATGGCTTCTCTCAGAGAAAACTCACCTTCTGATTTCACAATTTCAGTTTCTGCCAGCTCACCATAGTATCACATTTCCAAGGAAACAAAGCAATCCTCCTTCAGTACCTGGAACAGAGCACTGATTTTAGATCTGGATAGCCGGGTGTGACCTCTCTGACTAGAGATGTATACTTAAGTTGCACTCTTTTCTTATCTTAGAGATCTCCTGAAGAAGAAATCCGGACTTGAAGGTTTTCGAGGTGTCAATTTGCCAGATAAGTTTAAGTGGAATCTTGGCTACACAACGGAAAATGGTAAGGATTCTGTTTAAGACACACGCAAACATATGAAATTTATTTGGTATGTACAGGGTACCCCAATCATTCATGTGTCAGATCACCATATAATAAGGGTGGGATCCTCCAAAATAGGAAACAAGAAGTTGAAAAGAATGCCCTTTCCTTGAGGATGTTTGCCACAGAGAAGGTTCAGAACACTTTGTATTTTCCTCTGTGCACTTATGGAGCTCCCTTCATCTGATAAGGGCCCATCTGATAAGACACCAATCTTCAGCATTTCTCTCTCTCTGTGTCACTATGTGTTGTAACAGTGTGCTCTCTGGTAAAGATTTCCTTACTGCTATCTGTACCAATTTAGAGCAAACTGGTTTTACTATGGAGACCGGTATTGTCTATGCTGTGGTGCATGCAGGCCTAAAAAATTAGAACAGAGGAGACCAGACACCGAACCTCAAAATCCATGAATACAAATTATGTCAACCTTGATACCTGAGACCTTCAAGTCTAGGTTCGGTTTTAAATGGCTGTGAAAGGAACAAGACAAGTCCAAGGAGGTTCTGCTCATGCTTTATAATACACTGGTGAGGCCTCATTTGGAGTACTGTGTGCAGTTTTGGTCTCCAGGCTACTAAAAAGACATAGCAGCGCTACAGAAGAGCGACTAGGCTCACTCCAGGGCTACAGGTTTAAGCAAAGGGAGATTAAGAGGAGACATGATTGAAATGTTTAAAATTATGAATGGAATTGGTCCAGTGGATTGAAACTATGACTTTAAAAAGTGTTCAGCAAGAACACAAGGACATAGCTGGAAACTTGGTAAGGGTAAGTTTCACACAAACATTAGGAATTTTTTCTTCACAAAGTGAACCGCTGACACTTGGAATAAATTACTGACAGTAGGACTTTAGGGACCTCCAAAACTCAACTTGATGTTAATTTGAAAGAATTACTTGGATAGAACTAGCAAGCTTTGTTGGGCTGAATGGCCTGTTCTTGTCTAAATTGTCTAGTGTTGTAAAGACAAAGAATGTGTCAAATTGACCACCCCATAGTTTGCTTGTGGTACAGGGAAATGCATTTTGCAGGGAAGACTCATATCTAATTCTGCTGCCCTGTGGTTTGGACAGAGAACATCTAGCATAAGAACTGATGTCATGAACCCCAACCATCAGCACTCCACAATCCACTGTCTTTCCCACCAAATTCTTGTAGGCTTGACAACAAGATCGAATCAAAGCAGCACACACAACTATAGCACACTAAGTTAAAAGAAAATGGGTACTTTTTAATGGATATATAGTTTAAAACTGGTTACCCTGGAGGGGGTATTGTGTGTTCTTTCAGCTGAGGTGTCCTTTCATCTCTGTAAAATTGTAATTTTACTTTGTATCACAGGCATTCAGGAGAGCATCACACAACGGGACCCCCAGCTAGCCCTCAGGTCTACGGAGAAGGTCAGTTCTCTTTCACAGTGGGCTTCTTCTGGATAGGATTGGTGAGTGGGGAGTTGGGGATGGGTGTCATGCCAGTGTTGTGCAAAACAGAGGAAGCCTGTGGAGATTCAGTTCTGCCTCTTATGACAAAAGAGACACTGCTTGGGGAAACATTGGAAATTGTCCAAACAACTCCAGGCTAAGGGAAAAAAGTAGAAATCTGGGATAAAAAATGATTCTGGGATTAAAAATTGAGCAGTGGGAACTAAAACTATGTATCTAGAGACACAACTGAAGCAGTAGAAACAAAATCAATGCTTAGAGGACAAAACTCAAAGACCATGAGAGGAAACCTACGGCGTGTGAGAAAGAAACTGCAACATATGAGGCAAAACTGGCAATTTGAGGGACAAAAAGGGTGTTATGTTGGAATGAAGTCAACTCTGCAAAACCAGAGCTGATGTTGTGAAAGAAAACAGCTGTTTCAGGACAAACATGGTATTGTGAGGGTGAAATTGGCCTTATAAAAACGAAATCACTTTAGAGATGAACTCAGCCCAGCGGGAACAAAGCTGGGACTGCAGGAATGAAATACTTTAGGGAGAATAAAAGTAGCATAAGGACAGAACCAGAGTTGTAAGATTAAAACCAGCGTGGTGACAATGAAACCATCACTGCTGGGATGAACTGAGTCTTGTAGGAGCGAAAATGAGCAACGTCGAGACAAAATCAGCTGGGCAGGTTAAAAAAGTTGTGAAGGGGCAAAACGCGTGCTGTGAGGATGAAATCAGCACTGAAGGTGAAGTCATCTGTTCTTATGATGCTCTCATCATGAAGCCAGCATTTGAGGGATACTTAATCCTGAAAATAACATTTTTGGGAAAGTGATGCTTCAATGGTAAAAGAGGGATTGTGGGGTTCAAAACCAGTACCGTGGGGATGAAATCAGCATGGCAGGTTCAAACCATGGACATATAAGAGATGATCAACACTCTAAGGATAAAGTGATGTTATAATGTTGAAATGAGGGCCACTAGGTAAAAAATTCTTTCTTAACAGTGCTAATTTATTAAAAAAAACACACACACACTTTTCTACTTACTGTATCATCTCTCATTTTGTAGACTTATATTTAGGTGGTGAGAAGAATAGTGATGTTAAAATTCAAGAAATTTGGTAAACAGCTTGTATAAAGAATCAGAAACATGTACTGTACATGGAATTCTAGACTTGATGTCAAATTGAAGCAACTAGAAAAAGGCAGATTTTAATTTTCATGTTATTCCGGGCTTGTTCTGCTGAGCACCAGAAGGCCCACAGTGTGCCTCCAAAATGTCTGCTAGACATTTGACAGAAAGGAGCAGCAATTTATTTCATGTTTTATGCTTATGTGGGGGGGTGGCTAGGTGGGCTTCAAATGTGCACCATGCGTTGTCCTGTTTGCTACTAAGATGCCTTACTCTTTTTCCCGTTCTTGCTCTCTTGCTGTACCCTATCCTTGCTCCACTATATGGCAGATGTGAAGTGGGTTATATAGCAGCTTGTCACACAGAGCTAATTCTGCCTGCTTGGTTGTTTTTCAATTCAGTGTGTGAAAAGAAGAAAAAAGTAAAAACAGTATTTGAATAGTGGACTTTAATCAATTAGTGAGACTTATTTACACAATGCAGAGTATGTCTGTTCTTAGTTAATACCCACATGAACTCGCCTCCCATACAGCAAACGTCAAGAAGTAAGTGACCTGTGCAAGGAAATTTTACTGATTTACTGATTGATCGTTGATTTGCTGAGGAACACTACATACTCTGAAATGGAGGGACGCTCCTGTGAGCCACTAAAACACATTTCAAAGGACAGCAGTAACAACAATATGAAAGTTTAGAATCAAATTACTTTATGAAATAAAACAAAAATAATAAAGCATGAAAGGCACTCATGGGCTCCTAAACGCCTACAGTCAGAAAGTCACAACTGTGTTGTCGCTCCAGTAGGAACCAAGAGGGATAAAACCATAAGACCACAAACATAATATTTTAAAAACTCACTACAATGTTCTTTTATGAAAGCTAAAACACTGAACAACCTACCAATCTGCACACCACCAGTCTATCAATGCTCCTGTAAGCAGAAAAAGTAGCTCAGTGAGACCCTCAATGCTTCTAATGATTTAAAGCAGCTGGAGCTCACTGGCTGCTATGCAGTATTGTACAAATATGATGATAAACATGGATTATTGTACCCACTTCTGTTCTTAGCGTGCCCATGCTACACATTCCTGTATCTCAGTCTCGCTGACATTCGCCTTCTCTCTAATTTATTGCTGGCTGCTAAACCATAACCTAATTTCCTTGTTGCCTCCTTGCCTGTGTTGTAAAATTTCCTGTGCGGCAATCCTTTCTGTTTTTACAATTTCTGATTATGTACATCATTAAGGCACACAGAATGAGGGGGTCTGGCAAAGTAGGCTTCCAAAACCTTTTTACCTGGGACGGTCAGTAGTTGCCTTTTAATAATACTTGATTTGATTCAGTTGTGCAAGTTTGACAAGATGGCTATGCTGGAATCTCATTTTCTCTGTAAAGTGCATTATGATTGGGTGTAAAGAGAAGGGGCGGGGCTCAGGTGCTAACCATTTTGAGGTGCTAAGCTCAAATCAGGTAAACATTTAAACATTTTTTGTTCATCCCCAGTAAAGAATCATATAAACAGTGAGGTGAAGGTGGGTGGTTAGTGTTGTGATCTCCGAGTTTGTCTTGTGTTAATGTATGTTTTCTTTGAAGTTTTTTTAAGAATTTTTGAAATCCTGTTTTGAAATGGCATGAGCACCACCACTTTGTGATGTTTGTTGTTTAGGGTTGCATCGTGTGGGTTCTGACATCATAGTTTTGTCAAGGCCCTAATCACCCCACACAATTTTCTCCAGTGAGACATTTTTCGTCACAGACTTCATTTACACAATCTTAGTGAGTTGCTGTGCACTCCAGTGGGCATCTGTTGTGTAGTTTGACATCCCCAGTAACTCAGTCCACCCAGTCTGCAACTCATCCTAACTAAATCAAGCATGCTTGATTTTGCCTCAAGTCGTACGGGCAGCTCTGTGTATTCGAGAGCTGACAACCAATGAGTGCTCACACAGAAGTATGGTGCATGCAATGGGAGCAGTAAGGAAACAGTGAAAGAACGTGTTATGGACCTCGCAAGCAGAAGAAGGCTTATCTGTTTGAAATCTAGTGATTTAGGTCTAGTGATGGCTGCGGTGGGCTGGCGCCCTACCCAGGGATTGTTTCCTGCCTTGCACTCTGTGTTGGCTGGGATTGGCTCCAGCAGACCCCCCGTGACCCTGTAGGTAGGATATAGTGGGTTGGATAATGGATGGATGGATGTTGAGATGGTGGTGGAACTCGCCATACCTGGAAAGCATGCATACAGGACTGGCGTGGTCAGAGAGCGCATTATTGGTAATCAGAGAAAGGGTCAAGCTCACAATACTTTGGAAATGTAAAGCTGTGCTGGAAAGTCGCCACCGTGACATGTAATTTGTCGTCCTTACCAACCTACGGTCACGTAATATGACGTTCTAAAGTGCCAAGATCAACAAGAGCTGTCTTCTAGTCTGACATCTTCTCTGACTAGAAGTAATGTAATGAGGCGTTGGCTTCTGTAAAAACAAGTCAGCATGCTAGTCTTACTATCCAGACTTATGGACTTACTAAAAACAGGCAGCAATTACAGTTACAGATCTTTTTTATTTATTCATTACTTTATCAAGAGCATCTCTGACTTAGATTTTTGGATTTTGTTTTGGTTTTGCAAACCTTGTACTTTTTGATTTTCTGATAACAGACCATTCATTACCTTTTCTCTCACTCTTTTCATGTCCTGGTCAGTTTGCTTTTTTTTCTCTGCAAAGACATAACAGAAAGTGGCAACTAACAGAAATGGCTGTGTGTGTTCACACCTGCAGCTGTATGGGTGCACCACCAACTAATGACAATTTGCACCTCGTACCAAAACCTCAAGTCTAACATATCTCATGTTCACAGGTACAGGATGTGCGGAGGTCCAGAGAAGCTCTGTATAATGACCTTCTTGAAGGTACGGTAAATTTCATTTTCACATTGCTAGCCTGTAACAGTGAGTAGAAGAGATGATAGTGGAGTTGTCGCACTTGGTCTAAACAGAAGCTATGAATGGAAAGCAAACATTTGGCCGTGGATGATATAATGCCCATCTTGAGGCAATTGCATTAAGGCTTTGGACCCAAGACTTCAGACCCTGAGGTTATGGGTTCAAATCCCAGTACTGACATTTTGTGACTATGAGCAAGTCACTTCACCTGACTGTCCTCCAACTGGGAAAAAAGACCTGTAACCAAATGCACCTCAAATGTCGGAAGTTGCCTTGGATAAATCAATATTATTATTATTAATTATATATCTTATATATAAACATCTATGTGCTTGGGGGGGTGGTAGAGAGAGAGAGAGAGAGAGAGAGAGAGAGAGAGTCAGTCAGTCTGTCTGTCTGTCTGGTCCGGAAATGAGAGGTGGAGTCAGGGTGAGGGCTTCTCCTCCGAGGAAACAGAAAACTTGCTTAGCCACCAATAACACAAGCGAGGCCAGCATGTCAGCAAAACAAAACCTCAGAAGAAAGACAAAGTCACTTAGCCGCTAACATCGGCAAAATGGTATCCCTTTTACTTTTGCATAAGTGATGCGAGCACGAATCCTCCTAGGAGAGAGATGCCCAGAGTAGTTCCTTTCAATTATCTGACATCTCTATATTTCAATTTTTTTCTGACAATTTCAATAGTTTCTAGGACCCCGGGCTTTTTACAGCACCAGCTTACACAGCTAGTATTATAATAATAATGAATGGTGGCAGTGGCTCACTGGAGGTTTGTCAACTGCAGTATCATACTTCTTGCACATGGGTTTAGAGACAAAGAAGAAGCAGGAGTATGACGGTGCTTGGGACCGTAAAAAAGAAAGAAAAAAGTGGGACTTCAAGTGTACGCAGAATACACCTGCCAGATTTTTAGGTTTAATGTTTTGGATTGGCCATTCAGTGAAGGCAGTTTCAGAATCTTACTGATCTTATGTAGACTAAGATTGAGAATCAGGAAGTAACGTAAGTTTTTGCCTTCCAGAATACAGACAGCTGCCTTCTCCAGTTCGGTCTTCACTCCGATCTCCAGGGAAATCTCCCACTCGGCTCAAGGAGGGCTTCAGGGTGACATTCGCAGACAACACCACTTTGGACTCGGCCTCTAATGGTACTGTGAAGCCAGCCTGGACATCTACAGCTCAGACTTCTGTGTCCAATGGAACAGAACGCTCCTTTGCTTCCAGAGAGTCTCAGACTGCAAAGTCTGCAAAGATGGCTGATACTGATGAGAAGGCAAATAATTTGAAGGGTGGGTCGCTACTTGAGAAGCCCTACCAAACACCCTTCACTAATCTTCTCAAGAGTCAGATCAACAAGACTGATGCTGATGTGGATGCAGACAAGGCAAAGAACCTGGAACCAGGTGGGTGTGTGGTAGATGGATGGATGAATGGAGCTGACGGATGTAGATTACTCTTAAACTGAAGTCCTTCTCCCATGTCCTCTCTGTGTCTCATTCTCCTCTGTTTCACTAACTCATTTACCATATTAAAGCTGCCTCAAAATATCACCCATCCTTCAGACAGCCCAGTCTATTGGCCAATATAGAGCCCAAGCCAACTGCTTATCAAAAGAGCACATCAGGAAACAGAAGACATTGTGCCATGATGGCCATCCTGCCCCAGTACTGCACACAATAGGTGGTGTTTCACAATATAATTCAGACCCTCAACAGGAGATGTGGAAAAACAATAATAATGAGACTGATGAATGAAGGACACAATTAACATTAAAGTCTTCCCCCATCTAAAACTGTCTCTATTTCTCAGACAACATATGAATATTTTGCTTGGTCTTCTGCTTCATGAACATTTGAAGCTGCAACTGATATTAGGAAGAGCAGAAGTCCAAAGTTAACCTTGTTTGCCCACCTGAAAGTCTCAAGCGTGTGGAGTACTCTTCTCTAAATGAGAACAGTTCTTGGTGGCTCCTCATCTGTCACTGACTCAAACAGGCTTATCTTGCCTTTTAAACCCTTTGTATTTGGGTAGAGCAGATTTATTCTTTTTCTCTCATATAGTTCCCTGTACTGTATCTCCTGGACTTCTTGTTCTCACAGCCCAGGTGCAGAAGCTATAGGTGGCCCACTAACTGCTTCAGAATCCTTATCAAGCTCACTCTTCATTACCAAGGATCTGAAATAAACAGCACACAATTAGTTTTCCGACTACGCTACGTAATTCAAAGTGATGCCCAAGAACTCATCGACTCAGCTCTCATGTCATGGCTGCCTGAATCCCGAACTATTCAATTATTTATTGCTGATTTTACTTTTCATCTTTTTCTTTAATGACATCCTTGTTTTCTTTTATGTCATAGTATGAATTTCTGTGTAAAGCAAATTTCCATAGGACTCAGAGTAAGCAACAGCTTTAACACACATTTGTGAATGGCTAAATCAGTTATTGGCACTATGAAGAAGATTTTCATCTCTTCTTTTCTTTTAAAACCCCTTAACAGGCCTATCCTCCAAGTACCTGGATCCTACTCCTATCTACTCTGCTGATCGGGTGTCCTCTCGTCAGGGCCTGGGTGACAGATTCTCCTCATTTCCTCTCAACTCCTTCACTTTTCCTTCCACCGAGGAACTCCTTAAGAAACCTTTGACTTGGTCCCAAGAGAAAACACAAAGGAATCGCCCTCAGTACCAATCATCCAGTTCATCTATACGGAGAACTGGCAGTTTGAACAGTCTGCTGACGAAGCTGGAGCAGCGAGCACCTGTGGTGGAGGTAAGGTGATAGGTGGCAACGGACTATAAGGCCGAACTCTTTACTGTTTAGTAAGTTTCATCTGCCCTCCACACTTCACAAGGCAGTGGGATTTTAAGTACTGAGACTTGACATCTTTCAGCTAATAATCTGGATGAAAGCAATTCCCAATCAAAGTGATACACCAAGAAGGTTGTCTGGAATAAGTATGTGGACACATGAACAAAACATCAGGTAGCATGGCACTATAGAACAGGAAGCTTCCCAAAAAGCAGCACACCAGTTTAGAGTGCTTCATTTGCAGATGACTCTCCACTTGTGCCTTGAGGATTTTATCAGACCTGTCATCACAACAAGGCAAAAAAAAAAAAACCACAATGCAGAAGACAGTGACCATCGATTGTCCAACTGGGTCTTTTTAGAGCTGATGCCAATCACCAGTTACACTCCCGATTCTAATTTTTGTTTTGTACACTAAACTCCTGCATAACCAACCGCATAGAAGCCTTATTTTATATTAAAATGGTACAATTTTACAATTAAACTGCAGACCACAAGTGTTAACAGCTCATTTTTTAACAAAATTAAATCCTGTAGGCTTATGCATTTTTACTAAAAAAAAAATAAAATCCCCTCAGAATATCCTTTCTATAACTAATAAAACATTTACAGAAAATAACACTTATGATATAAAATAAAATAAAATACCACAATTGAAATAAAATGTTTAAAAGAAGTTTATCAGGAAAATACAAGGCTAACATCCTAAAGAGAAGTTTACACGTGAAACAGACAAATTTGGCTCTCAAACTGACAAGCTTATTGTTTACTAAGCAGCAATTTCAGATTAATTTTTTTATCTTTACTTTATCGAATTAAAAATGTGAGCTGCTCTACTAAACACCACCCCAATCACCATTCAAACTCTTTAATTAAGGGACAAAATGAAAAGGTGTGAACTCATTAAAGAAGCTTCTCTTTTAATTTCTGCTGGAGATGTGTCTGTTGTAATACACTTTATTTGTCATATGTTTGTCAGATGTAATTTATGGGTCATGCGACTGTGATTAATGTGCTTGTGATGTAAATGGAAGTTCCAGTGTAAAAACGGCCGTGGTGCGAGTCGAGATAATTCCTCAGTCAGATTAAAAAAAACAACAAACTTTAGTGTCACTTACTTCCAGTTCTAAGGAAGCCATTTCCTAGGTGTGTTTGGGTTTTGATCTTCCCTTTGCTTTTGTTGGTGTGTTTTGCCTCAGTTCCTTGTTTGCTGGACCTACTCATTGATCTCCTGGTTTTGATTTTTTGCCTGGACTGCGACAGTCTGGGTCAGCTCCAAACTCCCTTGTCATTTGATGGAGGCTTTTCAACCTGAAACCATTGATAGACATGAACCGAGATGACCCGGGAAAATGAGGACACACACACATCTAGGAGGGTTTGGTGCAAAAAGTGTCAGTGTTTTTATTAAAAATCTCAAACCAAAAACCAAAATGCAATTAGTGCAGTGCAACAAATTTTTCTTCAATAAACAGCCAATTAAGCAATAATCCAATAAAACCAAGGTGACTGTGGAGGTTAAAAGTCATTAAACATTTCCATAAAAATAAGGATAAAGTTCACAGGCAGGAAGCTGTTCCATAAAAAAAACTCACAAGCCCTGGTGCATCCTTTAAACCCAATGGGATCCTGCAGCCAGAGGAGACATCCTTACCGACAGGCACAACCAAGCCTTTGACTGGATCAGGCCCTTGCTGTTGTCATTGACTCCTGTCAGGGTGCTGCACCGAGCCTAGCTCATCCGACTCTCACTGCCATCCCCGGCCTTGTGAAGGAGCCGTTCCTGGAGCAGTCTGTCACTCCTGCTCCCTCAGATTACTCAGCAAGATTGACCCTCAGTCCCCTCTTGAGCGGCATTCACTTGCTTCTCTCCTGGGACTCCTCCCAGCTGCCTGCCTTCTTTCTCTCACATCTTTAACCTCTGACTCTCTTTTTCTTTCTGGCCCCCTTGTCTGTTATGCAGGCCTGATCGGGTGGAGGTGTGCTATGCTGCTACCTCCAAGCTGTGAATGAGGCATCTGACTGATCTGCACGCCTTTGTATGTACGATCAGCCAAGCACTCCAATCATCCCTGGAGCCTGCACTTCATGGGACACAATTATTTCTTTAAAAACCTGCACTGTGCCACAGAGCACTCATCACACTGACTACGATTCTGCCACATGTTGTTAAGTCCTGTCATAACTCAAAATACATCTAGGGACTCATATCCAAGCTGGGCAGCATATGCATCTTCCTTTCCACTCCATGTAAACTCGGATTCCTTTTTCTCAGTTTATTATTTTATTTTCTTTAATTTAAAAAGGCAATATTCCTGTCGGCACTCTCTCCTAAAGTCTGATTGTCAGCTCTCTGTTTCCAAAATGACATGTGTCCTTACTCAAGTTTGTGTAAAGGAGCACTTCAATTAAATTACAGTAAAGCTTAGTAAAGGAAATTGTTAAAAAATTGTTCTTGAGACAGGACAATTTACTGATCACTGAGCAAATAATTCAGAGAGAAAATCAGCCGATTTAGATCAGCAACTGATCGATTGCAGCATCACTAATTGTGATTCAAGCCTTAGCCAATTATGGCGATTTGGATATGGGTCCCTGATATTGGACAAAATCATGAAGACTGAAATTCTCAAAAGTTGTTTCATTATATAAAAAAATGCAATGACGCAGATTCTGATAACCACAGGCTGGTAAGCTTAACCTGCATCACAGCATTGAATGAAACCAAATATTCATGAACATATTAATAAGGCACACTGTGTCTTGAACTCTCACATTTTTAGTTTAAATTTCAAGCCTCTCATGTGGTACTTTATCAAAAGCTTGCTGAAAACAAAGATGAATAATATCATGCACCTCTTTGATTGTGTGCTTTTGTAGCGCCCTCATTGAATTCCAGCATATTAGTGCAACACGATCTCCCACGTCTAAATCCCTGTTGACATTTCACTAATACACTTGCTCATGACATATGATGCTTGATCTTTCCTTTAATAATTGCTTCCATTATTTTACCCATGATGCATGTTAAGCGATCCTATAGTTTCTTGGATCAGCCAAATCACCTTTTTCATATAATGGAATAAAATCATCTAACTTCTAGTCCTTAGGAATTTTTCAAGTGTATAGAGGTTTTTGAAAAATACGTGTCAAGAGATTGTATATGTACTCAGTAACTCCGTTAAGTGCTTGAGGATAAATTTGATCTGGTCCTGGTGACTTGCTAAGATTTAAGCCTTTTTAATCCAAGTAGAACTTCCCTCTTTACAAGTTCCAAATCATTAAGAATTAGTACTAAGGATTCCAGCTGTTATTTTAAAACGAGTTCTTCAACAAGTGCATGGCGGCACAGACGGAACACATTGAAGTGTTAGAAAGTTCTTCTTAGAACATAAAATCATAAGAAATTTTACAAAAGAGAGAAGACCATTCAGTCCATCAGACCCATAGCTAATGGTTGAGCGGTCCCAAAATTTCATCCAGATAATTCTTAAAGGTTGTCAAAGTTTCGGCTTCAACTAAATGACTCGGTAGTTTGTTCAGATTTCCACAACTCTTTGAATAAGGAAGTGCTTCCCGGCTTCAGTCTTAAATTGCTTTGCTTTAATTTTCTCTGGTGTCCTCAAGTACGTGATTCGCCATTAAGCTCAAAGAATTCACCTGGATCTACTATACCAATGTCTTGGAGAATTTTGATGACCTGGATTAGGTCCCCATGCAGCCTCCTCTGCTCAAAGATAAACAGGTTTAATTCTCTAAGACTGTCTGAGTATGACATGTCCTTCAGTCCTGGGATGTTGTTCTCCATTTCATATCATCAAGTGTTGCTATGTCTTTTTAACTGTGTGGTGATCAGAACTGCACACCATACTCCAGATACGGTCTATCTAGTGCATTATGTAGTCTAAGCAGAACGTGCCTCAATTTATATTTAACAGTTTTTAAGATATAATCTAAAAATTTTACTTGCCATTTTGGTTGATCTTTTCATTACTTAGACAATTAAAACACTATGTTGACATAAACCTCTAAATCCTTTTCAGAGGTTGATCCTTGTAGGATGGTGTCTCCCATCTTGTATTTATAACTCACGTTCCTTTTGTCAGCATGTAGCACTTTGCACTTTTCTGCGATAAACTGCAGGGAAACATAAATTTGTGGAATAAATTAGCAGGTAAGGATGTACAGTAAATAGAAGCTATAAATGGGGGCTTTAAAATTCAATTTGATAATATTTAACACAGTTGAGGTGTATAGTGATGGACAAACTGTATTAAGCTAAATGTCCAGTTATTCTCAAACTTGTTATCTTTTAGAGTTCCACTTTCTGCACTGAGGTCTTCCCCGATAACCCCTCACTCATTCATCTCACTCAGGCCTGTGAACTTCAAAGAAAACATCAAGTGCATCTTCTGTATTCCTTGTTTCTTTCAGGTTTCTGAGAATTTGGATAACCCGGTGCCACACAGCACCAGCCCACTTCCTATTTCAAATATCCTTTCAGTGTTGAAGCAACTCCTGGATCTTGTTGACCGCCACTGGAATGGCTCCAAATCACTGCACCAGAATCACGAGTTCTTGAGTAAGTTCTTCCTGACTGGTACTTCAGTCTCCTTTGCATGTTCCCATCTTGGCGCTCTGGCAGCAGATGCCCTTATAGCAATCAGCTTTATGTTTTTGAAACTCTGAAGGCCTCACACAACAGAGATGGAAGGCCAGTTCACTTTTGTCTGTTTTCTTGCAGCTCCAGCACATGATTTGCTGGCAGGACTGAGCACCTCAGCAAGTGTAGATTCTCAGCAAATAAAGAAGCTGGAGCAGAAGATCCAAGAACTGACTGAAGAAAACAGGTCCCTGAAGAGTCGACCCAGTATGATGCTCAATTCACTGGAGCTGCAAAAAGTTAGGCTGCAGCTGACAGAGACTGAGGATGACCTGGTAAGTAGCAGACAGCTTCATATTACCATTATTGCCATCCAAGTAGGGAAGTATGATGGGTATACATTTTTCAAAATTGATCTTGTCTACTCTTTTAAAGAATTTGTATCCTTGCAGGATGTTACTCTGCTTTCTGCTGTTATAAATCGAGAGTATTTTATCCAGCATTCTGGGGTCAGATTCAGAATCACATTAGCTGGGTAGAGATGCACTGGGACTCGGGGTGGGATGAAACAGTTAAGTAGTTTGGATAGTGTAGGGTAATAGGTGGCATTTGGAGGGAGCTTTGGGCTCGGGTTGGAAGGGGTGAGGTGGGACCCTGTGTTTGGAATCAGTCAGGTGACATGTTTCCATCACGTGTAATCAAGCACAGTGTTGTGAGGAGAGGTTGCATGGAATATTGAGGTTGGTTTGGAGTGGGGCTCTTGTTTAGGAAGGAACTGGAACAGTAAGAACTTTGAGGTTGAAAGGAATAAAGCATGATCTAAAAATAAGGTTTGTAGTATAGTACATTGAGGTGGTACCTTGACAATGACAAGGATTGAACTGGACTCCAGGATCAGGCAGGCTGGTATAGAACAGTGACACGGACCAGAATCTCATCCATCAACTTTTGCTAACTTTAGAAAAAGGGAACCGGGAACTCTCAATGAATGAAAGACAAAAACGTATGTACAGGATTTGTGTTTCATTCCACCCATTCTCCACCTTTAGGAAGCCCTGAAGACAAGATTAGCTGATGTGGTGCAAGAAAATAACAATCTGAGGATGCAGATAATGAAGACAGAACTGAATTCCTCATCCTCCCTGCTCTCTCCTGGAATGGGTACTAACTGATTTGGGGTTTGCTTTACTGAGGATATGAAAAAGGCTTGTTAGAAACTAGGACAGCTTATGTCATTTTGTCATCTACAGGACATCAGCAAATGTGGGGAGGCTGTTAGTGCGCTGGATTTATGATTCTCAAGTCTTAAGCTAAAGTTCTTCATGCTGGTTGTCCCTAAATAGGGTAATTCAGAAAGAATGGAACACTTTTAAAACTGTATCACACAGTAACTAGGTATTCCATGAATAAGTAGACTAAAGCAGTCCGTAATGAACTCTCACAGGTTTTTCTTTAAATTTACAAATCCTCAACCTGTGCCCATTTACTCACATCAACTCTGCAATCTAATTCAGCCCAGGCCCTTTTTATCGAATCACCACTGATGATCGACACAGGAGCCACAACATGTTCCTTCATTTCCTCAAGTGGCAAAACCATAATAAAAAAAATAAAGGTAACTCTACAGTTTAGTGCCTACTATGTGTTCAGGATACACAGTTATTGAGTAATGCAGTTTTGAAAATGTTCAACTCTGAATACTGAAGCCATCATCTCTGGGAGCTTAAACCGCAGAGGCTCAGGGTCAGCTCTGAATATTTGCCACTGGCTATTGCAGATGACCCCCTGATCCTGAATACAGAACTACTAGAAGGGACACAAGCCTTGGTGTGAGGGCTAGGAGTGAGCAGGAGTGGGTGCCAGGCTGATACAGGGTATTGGCAGGGGGACTGTCCTGAGCTGAGGGGGACGAAGGTCAGCTGCCTCTACTGGAATTGGGTGACACAGAAAGAAGGAAGACAATGTAAGCATTGCCAGACTTTACGTATCATCCTATCCAGTTATCAAGGCTTGGCATGAGGTGGACACAGAGTTGCCATGGCACATAAGCATCAGCTGCTGTGGACAATATCTGTGATGTGCATGCTGCCATTTCTACTGCACACAATGAAGAATTTTGCTGTATGCACTACACTCAACAAAACCACTACTAATTTCGTTATTATTATTACTATCGTTATTACTCCTAGTAGTTGCGGAAGCAGTAATTCAGATTCAAGTACCCTTTCAAGTACAAGAACCCTATTTTTATTAGTAGTAATAAAAAATTATTACTACTACTATTGTTAATAGTAGTAGTAATTATAATTATTATTAGTAGTAGTAGAGATAATTTATTACTACTTGTTGTCACTCCACTGGGTGGAGGCAGCATGGTGTGCCCATTTTCCAGAACTTTTTCTATAAGTACCCTATTATTAGTAGTAGTATTAATAACAATAATCCTCTTTAATAAAACCCCTGTGTGCGTCCAGTGTCCGTGTGTATGTGTCTTCTGGTGAAGTGTGCATGCGCGGGGCATGGTGTGATGCTTCAAAGGCCACCTGACACGTCACACAAAACAGAGAGGGCGGGACATATAAAATATTGCGCGGCCGATTCAATCGGATTTCGGTAAATGAGGTAAAACCTAAAACATAAGGCACGAAAAATCCAATCGGGTACTGAGACGCGGAGACCAGCTTCCCCAAAGAGGTGGGATTAGTGTTTGTTGTTGTGCAAGTGTTCACTCTGAGGATGTCAGCTTGGCCCGGTAAAGTGTCAGTCGTTGAAGGGGTTTTCCTAAATATACGAATTTTCATTATATTACAATAGGATGACTTTTAAAAGTAGATTTATTTGCGCGCACATAAAATCCATTGCTGGGGAGACACCACACATACAATAATCAGCTGTACACAAGCACAGATTAAAATACTTGCTGGGGAACTGCACAGTACTTGCTGGAGAGACGCAACAGGCATGATTATCAACTACATGCCACACATTACATCAGTTGCTGGGGAGAATCTGCTGATTGCCCACCGTTATGACAGAAAATTAAACGCATATTACGGACATCTAAGCCAGTATTACAGGCATTTTACGGAAATACAAACCAGTATTACTGCGAGAGAAAAAGAAAGGCACACAATACAGTGACGCATATTACAGCCACATACAAGCCAGTACATATACAGCCATTTAATATAGACTGTTCCTACTAATGTTTATGCACTACTGTTCTGGCGCCCGTTATTGTAACGGGCTTAATGTCTAGTCATAATAATAATAATACTCTCCGGCACCATGATGAAGTTCATTTGAAACAGAAGGTAGAGTCATGCTGTCCATTTACGCTCCCAGGTCAAAATATATAATAGAAAGTCTTGGATATAAAATTGCGTGAAAAAACATGAAAAACCAACTTATCAAAAGAATTCTGACTTTTAAAAATGAAACTAAATCTTTTGTTTGCTTAGTATCTCACAAGTAAGAGACACTTGCTGTCGCACACTTGTTTGCATAAATTACCGTATTTCTCCAAGTGGGCTAACTCACCTGCTCAGGGTAGGAAGCAGGAAGCAGATGAGCGCAGTCGGATTTAGATTCCTAGCTGCTATCCATCACATCAAAACAAACAAACACAAATCTTCAAGGCAGGCACTAACAGTCTTCATGTTCCTGTGTCCAGGTACTTCCCAGAAGATGACAGATCTAACTGTCAGTCAGCAAGTAAAGCATTTTGGCAGACTGGAGGAAGCCATGAACATGCTGCGGGAGAGCCACAGGTACGACCCACCGGGACTGCAAGCGTATGCCAATGATATTCAGTTTAACAGGGGGGTATTTAAGAAGGTCCGCGGATCACTGTGGCCTTCCTGTGGTTGCTTTTTGTGATTCTCTGTTTGTTTTGTTCAGCTATGCAGCCAGGCACAACTCTGAAAAAATATTTAACTTTAAAAGTAAATTTGGAATTTGATGCTATGCAATACGTGAATTGAGACTGCCGTTTTAGATGTATAGTTTGCAGTAGTCAGTGCTGCTGCCTCTCCATACCAGTTGAGGGTATTAAAGTCCCAGTTTGTCATTGTGTGTGTGTGTGTGGAGGCTAGAGGGTGTTTCTCTTCAGGTACCTTTCATTCCTGTGGGCATTCATAAAACGTGTGTGTGTGTGGAGTTAAACTGAGACTCTACATTGACCTGGCATGTGAGTGTGTGTGTGTGTGTGTGAGGAAGGCTGGAGGCCTCTCCAGTGTTCCTGACTTAAACCCGTGGTTGCCAAGCTAGGCTTTGGCCCCTCCATAATCTTGGACTGGAATGAAACTGGATGGGCAGGTACAGTATGTTTGATGTTAGCTGGTAAATTATCAAACTCAGCTGCCTCACGATTTCAGACACTCACATCAGGTTCCTGTCCCGTCACTGTCGGTGTCAAGTCTACACAAACTTACTGGTGCCCTCTCACAGACAGGTATATTGGGTCAATCAGAGTCTCTAGGTTGTGTGTTTATGCCCAGCCATTGACTGGAATCCTGCCCAAGGTGTGTTCCACTCTGGTCGTCTTGTAATAGTGAAAGTAGGATTGGACACAAACTGAGAAAGATGAATGATTATTTTCAGAATGTTTGCCTAGATTGCTCTTCTGCTGACTGCATATTTAATGTCTTTGGTTTTGCAGGTCCTTGGTTTCCACAAATGACTATTTACTCCAGCGGCTTAGCAAAAGTGGGGAGCCAGCCAGTCACCCTCTTGATGACTTCTCTTCCAAAGCCGTTGCGTCTCGCCGTGCCACAGGGTCACCACCTCTGGCGTCTGCTACACGAGTCAGTCAGTACAGCCGGCTCAGCACATGCCCCATTTGACTCAGTTAGACCTGATTTGAGTCTTGAAGACAAACCGAACCTCCAGACAAGACTTGGTCAACGTATTTAGTACCATAAGCATTTAAAAAGATTGCAAAGGGAGCAGAATTACCTCCAGCCTTCCAGCTTGGGCTTCTGTGACTTTGGATGTGACCTCATGTGTCCTTCAAGCATTGCTATCCGACTGACCACCACAAAGGTCATACTGTAGTGGGATTTCTGATTGTACCTCCACGCTCATCAAGGAGGATGAGGACGTCACTGAACACAGAATATTGAAAGGATGATAAGCAGGTTAAGACCAGCCAAGCTTGACTGTTCATTTACCTTCCAGAATTTCTGAATGCATGTCCTTCAGTCCTTCAGTCCTCCCGCTTGAAAGACTCACACCAGGGAGGGTGGGCTGCCTGGACACGTAGTTGGATGCAGTCTTGCAGTGACTGCCTTTACATCAGGAGTCATTCAATGGCTGAATATTCAGAATGGATTCCTGGTCCTGGTCCTGGAGGAGCCACTGAACAACCTTCTTAAGTACGGCCAGCTTCTGCTTTTCATTAAGCCTTTGCTTGATTGATGATCTGCTTTTTCTGGCTCATCTTTTAGCCATCCAGCTCAGGAACTCCTGCTATGAGCTGCAAACCTTAGCAAACTGTGTGTGTGAGTGAAGTTCCACCGAGTACAGGCTCAAAACACTGGAATAAGTCCACAGGAGAAACACAACAACTCTGACAAGTTTCATGACTTACACTCATAAAACTTCATATTAGTATCACCCACAGCACAACAGGTTGCTGGAATTGGGTTAAAATAAGCATGAAGTCCATCTGCTCATTCTGAAATGTTCACTTTTTGATTTATTTCTTTACAGATTGTAATGAACTGATAATTTAAAAACGTCTTTACAGATTTGAGGGCACTGAATCTAAATCTGGTCACGGAATTGCTCAGGCACATAAAGCTTTTGAGAGGGAGAGATTTAAAACGAAGAAAAGCTATTATTTTAGAGAAAAATGTAATATATTTTTAAAACAAATTATTTACACTTGAAAATTTAGAAATTACACACATCATTTTTTATTTTTAATATAATTATGACTTACAAAAAGCATCCACTTGGTAGATTCTTCCTCTTATAGTCCCCTGAAGGTGTTTCACCATGATGGACTCACTCAGTCCACTGTCCACCAGACGTCTGTCCATGTGTGTGATGTCCTGGTGGGACTTCTCCCCGTGTTCATCAGAGACCACTTCTCTGTTCTCAGGGGGACAAAATCTAAAGGAGAGTGCAGGCAGTGGATTGTAAAAGACAAGCTGCATACAAGAAGTAGGCACAGGAGGACAGAAGCTCCTCAAGTTGTTCCTCACAGTTTTCCATCTTTGAATTCCCACGAATATCGTGGCCCAGGCTTTTTGTTTTTTTTCAGTGAAGGAAGGCCGTGACAGCTTTTACTATTTGCTTAAGACAATGGATGGATCAACCAAACCTTACAAATATCCATAAAAAACATTTAAACAACAACTTTCACTGTTTTGGACAATAAAAAGACATCTTTGTAACCTTCCAATTTTGAATGTACAAGAAGAAAGACAAAAAATACTGATAAAGAGCAAAACATGTAACAAATACTTGATTTTGGGTTTGTTTCCACCTCAACTAATGTTAAGAACAAGGAAGACTGCCATTTTCCATCTCAAACTATACTTCAAATAATATTCTGAACATAAAAAATACTTATGCCATAAAACAAGCAACTTGTTCTTCAAAATAGTGCTCTTTACTGAATTTGACATCTCACTAAAATGATTTCACATAGTGAAATTCCAATTTCAGAAATACACTCGGTACACCAAAACCTACACTGATTTGTTTGGGAGAGAGCAGACCAGTGGGGTTCGTGTTCATGAAGTGTGATGGCCCACGTGAGCAGCTGACTGAAGAGCCACACCATGGCAGGGCAGGCAATTGGTATCAGCGATGCCATCAACAACACTGGGGCACAATAGGAAGTTAGGTAAGGCAAAAACATGAGAACGTCACACTAAGAGACAAGTGTACTACACCATTACACAAATACTGAACATAGTGCCCTCACAATAAACTACTATAGAGCCAAAAAAACTATAGACCCCCTGTTTTTGGGGTTTAAAGTTGTTTAATGCGAGGGCACTATATAATTGTGTAATGGTTTTCTATTGAAGATATATGATGAATTTTGCACCCGGTGTATATTGTTGAGGTGCAATTCTCATATCAGTAAATGGGTTTAAGATATTAATAAGTGTATTGGTGGGTTTCTCTTGACTGACAAGGTTTAATCCAATCTTAGGAATTTGATGCATTGTTGAGTTAAAGACACAATATAAGTTTAAAAATAGTATTATAGTTCTCTCTTATTGTGACATTCGTTTCTGAGTAAGCGTATCTTTGAATTTTTCTGACCTTTATAGTGATTCCTCGTGAGGAACAACACAGTAAACACAGGCCTGATGAATTTACTCCTCAGACACGTCTTTGATTTTACATTTTCTCCCTGTGCTTGCCAGGACTTCTTTTACACACTTACAAATAAAGGTACCCGAGGGGTTTTTCAGGAACCATTTTTGGTGTCCAAAAGACCCATCCATGTGAAGGCTCCAGAAAGAACCATTTATTTATTTAGATCCATAACAGGCTCGACAAATAACCATGAATGGATTCCACGAATGGCCACAACTGGACGGTTACAGATTTGTGAAATACCAGTGGCTCATGATTTTAAAAGGACTCTCACTGCATACAATAACACTTCTTAAGTCCACGTTTTCTTAATCCGTTACTGTCCTGCCTAGTAACCTACCATACACTAAAGATTTCAGGTTTCTTCTACATATTAGGAAGTTGTTCAAAGCACAAAGAAACAACTTCATTTGCAAAGAATCCTTCGCTGAATGAAATGGTGCTTTGTCAAGCAATAGTTCTACAAGGAACCACACAACCCAGTAAAGAACTATAAAGTGCCATTAAAGAGGCCATATTTTTAAGATTGTAAGGACTCAGGAGACAAAGCATTGTTGACTACACCGTCCTGCTGTGAGTGAATCACTGTGTATGTGTGTGTGTACTTCTGAACATAAAGGGGACTCACTTAATTAAGCAAGGAAATATACTACAATGAAGGAACTGCTTGGACTAAAAATTAAGAAACAATAATGTGAAAGATCTGCACAGTGCTTCATAAATATTTTTATACAAAAATCGACATTTTAAAATTGAGTGTGCACCACAGATTTATGTTTTATATATATATAAATAACCTTGTATAACTGCTAATGATTTGGTGTGACCTGGATGGTTTTATATTTATGTATGCATTTTATTGTCGAATATCACAATGTACAGACGCACAGTACTACAATAAACTGTGTTAAACTTGACTTCACGATCGTGTCGTTTTAATCGAATTCATCAGACCGCCTCTCTTTTCAGGCTCCCGCTGCTCTCGAATCAATGGCAAGTGGGACGGCGGGGTCCATCAGCACCAGGTCAGCTCCGCGGGCTCAGGGGACGCGACGACCTCCGTCCTATCGTTCGGCCGCTTTGGCACGACACGCCTGCTAAGAACTTGCAAAGCTACATCGAATGTAACAATGAAAATGAAAAGCCGTCTCGCTTCTGCAGATATAGCGCCTCACCGAGCATGTTTTAAGCGCAGTCAGCTATCTTGACATAGACAATAGCTCCTAAGAGCGCCGAAATGCGCACTCGTTTTCAATGGACTGGCAACTCCCTCTCGTGTTGAGAAAATCTGCCTTGTTTTCAGTTCAGGACTCCGCGCAGCTCTTGTCAGCTCACGCTGCGTTCCTTACTCAGGCAGAATTAGCCCATTGGAAAAAAGATGACCGCTAGAGGGCAGCAGCACGGCATTTTGGCACAGTGCAAATGACAAAAGGACAAGCGAACGGCTTCGTTAGTTGATAGCAAAGAGGGGCCGGGCAGGTCAGAAAGGCCGCCGAGGTTTCATGGCAATTAAACTCTTAATAAGTAGTGTAACACAACACTCGGCTTGGCTTGCCTGCTTATTATCCCGTTGAATCGGTGCATTCATAATCAATCGCCTGTGACACTTAGCAAGGCCACATTGTCACTCTGGGAGCCTTGAACTGTGTGTCAATTTTTTGTTTCTGAATTGCAGGCGAGTCCCATTTGTGAGACTCAGGTGTGAGCAAATGCTAAGTATTCTTGTTAGTGTTTTAGGCTTTATTGTCATATCATATGTACACAAAAATAAGATGTCACACATGTACTGTATATGTACACACAAGGAGGTCACACTTGGTGCAAAACAAGGCAGTGCCTATTCAGAGATTGCCTACAAGCTTCAAAAAGTGAGATTAAACACACCAATACAATGACATATCAACCCAAGGAGACATATTAGTGCAAACTAAAACAATGTGGTGTTGATGTGCCTGACAGCCTGTGGAAAGACTGAGTAGAGGAGATAAAATAGATGCTTGGGTGCCTTCTTCCAGACAGCACGTGGGCAAAGAGTCCATAAGAGGGGTGGGAGAGGTCCCCCGTGATGTTGGAAGCACTGCAGATGGACAAGGGTGCAAATAATTGAACACTCCCTTTCTTGGAACTGTACACCCCACCTAAAAAAAACAGGATTCTCTTCTGTGAGTGTCCGTGAGTAGTGATGTATTCACTTCACCTCAAGTCTGGCAAAATCGTACCAATGTCTGAGAACTTCCCCAAACTGAGCAAAATGAAGTCAATGGGGAAGAAGACTGAACAAGTTTTCAGTGGATTATAATGGCCCAGTGGTCTTTTGAGTGTCACCAACAGCCAGAAAAACATCTGCCAACTATGCTTGACGGATTATTGTGGCCAGAAATGTGACCTGAGCTGTGCTAACCACTGCACCACCATGCTTCCTCGAGATAAGATTAATACAATTAAATATCAGAACAGTATGACTTCTTGCAGACAGTAAGTAAGAATTCACCTGGACTTGACAGGTACTCACCTCTCTCAAAGCGAAAAGTGAAGTTTGTGTTTTTTCTCCCTGAGCATTTGCTCATTCACTGCTGCTGCGACCAAACAGGTGCAACGCTAAAGCACACAAATTGTTCACTCCTTCCTGTCTGCATCAACTGCACAGCACTCTGGGTGAATTTATTAAAGGAGTGATACAGACAGGTCACATTCAAGTGCATACAAAGAGATATTACCATTAAGACATGAATACACCAACACACTTCCAGTTTCCTTTGCATGGACATTTTGAATTTAAATATATTTGCAAGTTGTTCTCTAATTTTTGGCCCTTGATGTTACATACTCAGGGGGGCTGCTTCAGCTCTCCGATATCATGCGCGCCTTGCAAAGCATCATGGGACACTGGCGAAAAAAATAGTTCATCTAAGCCATTTGGTGAATTTCTAAAATAAATGTTCATCAAACAAGGTCACCAGCAAGCCCAACAGATTCGTTGTGATAAAACCCTTTGGCAAGTTTTGCCAACTACCACTGTTTGTGAGCAGGCCTCCTTCTTATTAGATGACTTATAAACGCAAGAGAATCTATAAAATTAATCAGTAAGACCTTTGATTATACATCCTGATGAAGAAGGAGCAGACAGGACAATCAGGTTACAACGTAAACCCGTAGCCCTTTATGGGCTGAGCAATTGAGCAGAGCTTTGGAGAGGGGAATACAGAGCTCACAGTGGGATTTTGTTTGTTTGTTAGCTTTAAATATTTATTTATTCAGGCAAATTTAACATCACCACTGGTGGAATGTGAAATTCAGACCACCTGCCCATTTGTTGCAAATCAGAAGAAAACTGGTGTGGCGTTAATATAATAATGATGAAATGTTTGGAGAGGCTCATGTTTTTACTTATTTATTTACTTACTTATTTATGTTCAAATACTACACATCGTTATTTCTATCTGACCTGAGGCTGGCAAGTCACTTGGCACGCCTGCATTAATAAGCTCATAGTCAGTGGGCACAAGGCCTGTGGGGGAGACACTTTGGCTGAACAGCTAAATCTCACACGGCTACTACAGAATATGTGATAAATAAGACCTGGAGATTGTTATCAGTTTGATATGGAGATCTTAGGCATACAAATTGCTTGATATGCAGATAGGCAGTCTGCAAATAGAAAAACACACCAACAATAGGAGGAGAAGCCACTTTTTGTGACATATACAACAGAAACACTCTCCATCAAAGGCGGCCGCAGCTTCACCTGGACCATTTCGTTTCCCACTAGAGCTCTACGGGTGTGCTAAAGCGCCTGCATGATGTGTCAGCCTCGTTTGACTACATGTCTAAAGTGCAGGCGCCGTCCGTCTGCTTCATGACTCGCGCTCAGGTCGCTTACGATTGTGTCTGCTTAAAACTAAATCGTTATTGCCAGAGGAGAACTCGGTCTTTGATCATTCCCTCGCTCATCATACAAACACAATACAGCAACATCAATATTAGAATGTTTTGTATAATGTTTGATTGGAATTGTCTTAAATAGAATATTCAAACACAACATTAAAGTAATACATGTATATCCCTTTGTACAGTCATGAAATTACTCCCACAATACTGAACCTTTTGAAAATATTATTCACATTTCTAACAATGATTTGCTTTCAGCTTTACTTTAGCACACACTTTTTATGGCTCATTGAATGCACCGAGTTACATTATTCACGGATTCTTTTGAGTTTGAACTAAATCATTACCTGAGAATGAGTCACAAAACTCTTACTCACTTGATTCCAAAACTTAGTGTCTTATTTTAATTATGTTGTTTCACTATATTGTCATGCTTTGTATTATCAAGGACATGAACAGTTTACAATATGAATTACCAACATGATTACTATACATAATGTAATAAATATAACATTATAATTAAATAAAAATAATTTGCTCCTCCTTGGAATGTGGAAGGAGAAGCAAGCAGCAGGAAAGAGTGAGAACTTGTAAACACCACAGGGATGGCGAGGGACCCAGGAACTGAACGCAGGTCTACCACCCTGAGGAGAGTGCAGTCTTACCAGTGGAGCCTATTAAATAGGATTTCTGCCTCTTCTCTTGGTAAGCAAGTGACCCTGGCCTCTGACCTTTATATAAAAAAAAAAAAAAAAGGTCATACAAAAAGGCAATTTCCCTTCGGTGATTAACAAAGCGTATCAATATCAAAGACTTTGTCTGCACCAAAACATGCATCCTGCTCCAGGTAACACGCAGTAATTTCACAGTTTTTGAATTCAACATAGAATAACAAAGCTGCACTGAAGGACCTGTTCAAAGGTGCAGGGGCGCCCCTGAGGCTCCGCATCTCCCTTCTCCACATTCTGCCTTTATTTGATTCTGTGTTAAGGTCAGCAGACATCCATTTATGCTGAAAAAGTATTCAGTACAAGAAAAGAAACCCCTCCATTATATATGTTATAGCTAAAGGGGAGTGCAAGTGAGGCAACAAAATGATCGACAGTAAGCTGTGGTGGGACGACTGCTGAGCCCTGATAGCAGCTTTGTAATCCCTGCCTCAAGTGTTTGTGTTAGCCAAGGGGGGCATCTTGAATGGTAAAAAGGTGAAGAAATGAGCCAAGAGGGACATGAAACAGCAGGAGGTGAGATGTGGCCTGGAGGAGGGCAGCACAGACATGGACTAGCAGCTCCACACTGATTAGGTCCAATGGCCTCTGTCTGCTTTGATTTGCCAGACATGCTCCTCTTGGTGCTTCACGTGTGTATAAAGAAGGATCCTCAAACTGAGCAGTTGTTCTTAGTGCATCTTGAAAGCCAAGTGATCAGAAACCTGAGACTCTTTAGCTTGTCTGAGCTGTTTAGTTCTCCACCACCATGATAACAGAACATCTTCCTGCCTGCCTACCCCTGCACTGGGTGCCAGGCAGAGAGCAGAACATGGGCACCAGTCCATACTAGAGCCCACTCACACATAACAATTTGGAGATTTTGGTGAAGTGGTTAAAAAAAAAACCTATAATGACGAAGGGAGAACATAGAGACTGCATTCACACAACAATCATCTGTGGGCCTTGAACCCAAGGCTTTTAATCCATGATGTAGCAGCTCTGAAACCTGCTTACCTCACCTGCATCATCATCGACAGTCTTTAAAACTGTCACTGCACCTATTAATGTGGGCCACTGGGTGGCGGCAAAGAACTGTTAAGCCCCCGGCAAGCCTGACTTCAGAGGACAATTAACCGGGTAATAAAACGTGTGAGGAAACTGGAGAAGAGATGCACAGACAAAGGTGGGGCCAGGACTTGAACCTGGATCTCTCATTTCGGGATGCGGCAGCGCTGACCACAGGGCCTTCACTGTGCCATATCACGATATTACAATCGGTATTAACGAACTTATTTAGCTATATGTAGTGATGAGTGAATCCCACTGAATTCGCTTTGCCTTCAGTTTGGCAAAATCACCAAAATGTTCAGGAACTTGATTACATCTTACCTGAAGAAGAAGAGTTGCCTCGACAGCTTGCATATTGTAATCTTTTTAGTTAGCCAATAAAAGGTGTCATTTTGCTTGGCTTTTCTCTACAGGAACTTCGCCAAATTCATTGAAATGCATTAAAGTCATTGGGGAAGGGGAAACTAAACTAGTTTTACGTTAATTATAATGGTGCAGCGGTCTTTGAAGTGTGCCTGAAGGCTACGGAAACAAATGCCAGCTATGCTGGAACGATTAGTGTGGACAAAACTGTGACCTGAGCTGTGAGGCAGTACACTGTAGTGCTAAACACTGCACCACCCTGTCACTCGGAGATAAAATTAATAAAATGAAATACCAGAGCGGTCAAATTACTTGCATTCAGGATGCATGAATTCACTAAGGCTTGGCCCCCCGATATTCGATAGCTGGTACTCACCTCTCTTAAACAGAGAAGTGCGGTTTTTACCTCCGAAGACTTTGCTCCTTCACTGCCGCTGCGGCCTAACAAGCCGGGCACTACAGCACGTGGACTCTTCACTGCTTCCTGTTTACATCAAAGGCACAGCACTCTGGGTAATGCAATTAAAGCAGGATTGGCGCTCGTCGAAACCTAAGCCGGGCTCCACTAGTCAATACGAGTTTTCAGTATTTTAACATGGCATTGATTTCGAAATAATTGAATGACAGAGATGACGATACGCTAATTAATCAAGCGCTTGTGTGAAGAGATGATTTGTTACGGGAGGTTGGTGCCACTCTGAGCAGCAGACGCACTCATATCAACAGAGTGGATCTCTCGCACAGACGCCGTCGAAGAATAGTATTAAGCCGAGGCTTCCATAATAATCATGAAACCAGCCAATAGACGCGCAGTGCAAGTTCAGAATATAGTGAATTTCCCCTCGGGATTAATAAAGTATCTATCTATCTATCTATCTATCTATCTATCTACCCAGATAGCAGCCGCAAGTGGGCCACATCTGGTTTAAAACTGGCACCTCTGGTTCACTTCTGGCAGCGGCATGATGGATATGGGCCACATGTGGCGCACAGTTTATGAATCCGCCAAATCAGCTTCCGGTACGGCATATGTGGGCCAGTACTGGGCCATTAGCATAGTTCTGCGATTGGATGCATGACTCAGAATAGGGCAGTGACGGGTCATGGTGAGGTGTCTTTAAAATAAAATGCAATATTTACAGTTAGCATATGTCAATATATATTTTTTTTTCATTTCAAAATCGAAGATGGTGTGGTTAAGAGCCGGCTACAAAATGCATGTAAATATCAGACTGACCACGGAGTTTTTTTATTTATTTATTTGAGAAATCTCGTTTCTTTGTGACAAGTACAAACAAAAACACATCTCAAGGATGAAATATCGTGAACTTTACAAACTTTCTCCAAATTTTAAACACTATAAACGGCGGGCAGAATTTTCAACAAGTATCCAGCATCTGCCATGACTGCTTTCAGCCTTTTTGTGGATTCGAATTTTCTCAATCTGTGCTTAAAAAAAAAGGTAATTTCTTTGATTGACATTGTGGCCAGCCATTGAGATAATTATCAGACTGCCTTCTGACGTTCACGTTAGCCAATGAGGGAACACCTTGAGTGACGAACAGTTGCCCGTTCAGTCAGACACTAAAGTTTGTAGTTGACTGATGGTGAAACGGTAAGTTAATATTCGATTATTTAATATATTATGTGTTGGTTATTATCGTTCATGTTAAAATGTTTATATTATGAAAAACGTAACCAATTAATTGCATAGTATGCAAGGTGCTGTAACGTGCTTAAACTGTTATATAAGCCATTTTAAATTATTCGGCGGGCTTTTTTTTTTTTACTTAAATACTTATGATATCCAGATATTAAATATAATAAGCGGTGACGAAGGCAAGCAAGTAACGTTAAAATTCGGTATTTATTTTAGCACGTGATATATTAAGTTTTTAACCGCTTAGAAACACCGAGATTTTTCGCTGTTAGTGCGTTTAGTTAGCATGAGCGGAAGTGCAAACGTAAAAACCCGCGAATGTGAGTTTATTTTTATAGAGTGAAAGACGCACAATGGTGGAGGTGGCATCAGACTTAAACTTTGTTAAGGTATGTCTTGACAAATAATGAGTGCTCAATTGGAGCTTTTTACAATGTTCCAATCAGAACGGAGGCAACGTTTATCTCATAATGTAGTTTGTCACTGTATAAGCCTTGAATCGTAGCACTATGTATACGTTATATAAATAATATTTTCTTGTCCCTTGAATAAGTTGATAGATTCATTGGAGAATGAAAGGCAGGTTAGTGGTGGGATTGAAATCACTCACAGTGAAATACATGTGGATGAGATTCAAACTTCTCAGTTTGGTTGTTCTTGTGATGATTTGGAATCCAGTCAGTCAGAGAGTGACAGTGATGATAACTTTGATTGTGGGCAGAACGATTACCAGGACACCCTCCAGGCAAGTTTGAGAAATTGGGCTGTTCAGTTCAGTATCCCTTTAATTGCCTTATCTGCATTACTAACTATACTCAGAATTAATCATGCTTTTTTGCCAAAAGATGCAAGGTCCTTACTGAAAACTAAGACTGCTTACACAGTTGAAATGCTTGGTGGTGGTTCATTTCATTACTTTGGCATTAAACATTCTCTGAGAGCTTTCTTTGAAAAGGTATGGTCAACTGTTCCAAGTGGACACACTTTTAATTTGCAACTTAATTTTGATGGGCTTCCTATTTTTAAGAGTTCTTCACTTCAGTTTTGGCCAGTTCTTGGAATTGTTAAGAATTATACTGTATCAAGATTCCAGTTTTGATTGCATTGTTCTGTGGATGTTCAAAACCAAACTCACTTTCTGAATACTTGAGTGCTCTAGTTAATGAGTTAAAAACAATTGGAAAAGGATTTCCTGTGAAAGGAAAAACATTTTTCATCACTTTATCTTCAGTTGTTTGCGATGCACCTGCTAGAGCCTTTATTAAGGGCATAAAATCACACACTGGATATCACAGTTGTGATAAGTGTGTACAAAAAGGAGTATATGTAAACCACCGTATGACATTTCCAGAAACCACTGCAAGTCTTCGAACAGGTGAATCATTTAAAACATTAGATGATGATGCACACCATGTAGAATCTTCACCTCTCTCAGAAATCATAGATATGATTAAGGGATTCCCGCATGATTACATGCACCTTGTATGCTTAGGAGTAATGAGACGTCTCTTGGATTTGTGGATAGGAAGCAATGGCCCACTACAGTGCCGTGTTTCAGCCAGTCAAGTGTCGTTAATTTCTGATAGGAATGAAACCACGTAACACTACCAACTTAACGAGTTTGCAAGGAAGCCCCGTTCACTTTTTGAAAGACTACGGTGGAAAGCAACTGAGTTGAGACAATTCTTATTGTACACGGGTCCAGTTGTTTTGAGAGAGATATTTCACTCTGAGGTGTATCAAAATTTCATGCTGCTCTCTGTGGGTATATACATTTTAGCAAGTCCTGAGTACTGTTCAACTATGAATGATTTTGCTAACTCTTTGCTAGTGGCATTTGTCAAGCATTTTAGTGAGTTATATGGTCCTGAGTTTGTCAGCTATAATGTACATGGGCTAACTCATTTAAGTCAAGATGTTAAAGTCCATGGTAGTTTGGATGTTATATCAGGTTTTCCATTTGAAAATTATCTAAGAAAGCTAAAGAAAATGGTTAGACGACCTCACTGTCCTTTAACACAGGTTATACGTAGGATTTCAGAGCTTGACTTCTTGCATTTAAATTCTGATTTTAGCATACACCCTCAAAAGAGGTTTAAAATGCAACATTCAGATGGTCCAGTTCCATTACACTTTGAGGTAGTACTCCAGTTTAAAGAGGTGGAGTTTAATGGATTTGTCATCAAAGTTTCTACAGGGGATTCCTGTATTAAAATTGATAATAAAATTGTCATAGTTCAAAATATAATTGTGCATGAAGACAGGGAATATGTTGTCTGTCAGGAATACCAACACAAGGCCATATTTTTTGAATATCCAATTGATTCTTCATACCTGGGGATTTTTGTTGTGTCCAAGCTTTCCTCAAATCTTCAGTGTTTACCTATTGGTTCTGGCATGCTGAAATATGTCCGTTTGCCACTAGATGACAAATATCTTGTAATCCCCCTACTTCATATACAGTAAATACAGATTAATTGGTACAGTATTTTTTTTTGTTTGTTTCTTCCTTCCTGTTGTGTTACAGAGTTCATAAGTGCTTTTTCTAATTAGTTTTTTAAACTCTCATCACCCCACCACTTGCATTCTTTATATTCTGGACTGATTTATGGTGGTGTGTGAAGTTGCTAGGTAAGCAAATTTGATTATTTCAACTGTACAAATGAAATCATGTTTAACTAATATAATTTACTGTATACAGTATATTAATCATATGTATTATTATTGTTACTTATATTTGATTAGTAATTGTAAGCATGCATGCATGTTGTAAGTGCATTTATCAAGGACTTTTATAAATGTTTTAAAAAAATCTTTGTTTTTAGTAATTTTTGTAGGCTATGTATCACATTGTGAATTTTTCGGAATGCAATGAAGTTGAGTTGGTGCCATCCAATTGGGTATCCAATGGAGTGTGTGCTTGGCCACCATATAAAACTGGAGATATCCATAAGGCTATAATAAATAAAGAGCAGCCAAAAGAAAACTGAAAATCATTTAAGGTTGAAGTTATGTACACGACAGGTTTGTATTTATAATATTTGGTATAATTGTCATATCATATGTCATCTTCCAGCCCACTATATCCAGAAAAGGGTCACGGGGGTCTGCTGGAGCCCATCCCAGCAGGGTGCAAGGCAGGAACAAACCCTAGACAGGGCTCCAGTCCATCGCAGGGTGCACACGCATACACACACTAAGGCCAATTTAGGATCTCCAAATCACCTAACCTGCATGTCTTTGGGAGGAAACCGGAGCACCCGGAGGAAACCCATGCAGACACGGGGAGAACATGCAAACTCCACACAGGGAAGACCCAGGACAGGAACCCAGGTCTCCTTACTGCGAGGCAGCAGTGCTACCACTGTGCCACCCTGGTATAATTGTATTCCTGAGTACTGTATATCCATATTATAGACTAAATGCTCTTACATCTGGAATTTAACAGATAATTACAGAACTGCAAGACTGAAGCTTCCAGTTGCCGAAAGACACTCAGATTTGCAGACAGCAGAAGATGAAGAAGATGATGAAATTCCAAAAAGGACAAAAAGAAGGAAAATGTAAGCCTGAAATAGTTAATATGCTTGAACTGTAGCAGCACCTGCCGACTGTTGCTTGTGTTAATACAGTGAATTTTCAAGCTGTAATACTTGATCTTTTAAAGAGAAAACACTAAGTTTAATGATCCAGTTATCTCATTTTATCTATATACTGTAATTTAATTTAGTATAACTACCACAAGGCTAATTCATGAAAATTTGTCTAAATTGGTAAAGCATTTTTTCTCATAATTGTACAGTTGTATGTTGTATAACTGTGTATTTTGTCAATAATTTCTTAATCTTTTCCCAAAGAGCAAACACAAGATTTGATAGTGATAGCTACGGTGATGTCTGTAGCAAACCCAAAAGCCATCTACCTCCACCACCCAAGATAACCCCTCCTCAAAAATTTTCAAAATCAACCACCAAGATATCTGCTGACCTTGGAGAACTTGGACGAAATGCAAAATCAATGTGCAGGATGCATCAACCTGACAGTGTTCAGCTACATTCTGAATGTAGGTACACTGAATGTGGAAGATGCACTCAAGAAATGAAAAGCCTGAGAAATGATTACAAAAATCAAAGTACATCTACAGTGGAAGAGCACCTAACCCCAGAGTGTGTGGAAATTGCAAATACTGCATTTAGACACTGGTCTACCTCACAACAAAATGATGGACCAAATCAAGACATTTATGGCCGTAAGTGTTTTATCTCAGTTTCTCTTTAATATAGCTGCCTCTGTGTTTGTCACTTTAAATAAAGCCCTGATAACCAGACTCAACTGTGAAGCACGAAAATAATTACCCTAAATGTTTTACATTTTGAGTAAAAGAATTATGAATCTGTGCAACTTTGTGTGTGTATTTAATGTTTCTCACAGGACCCACTTTTCATTACCTTTATTCATTAATACAGCTAAATTGATTTTACCTTCTCTTTTCATTCCACGTCCCAAGAGCCAGCTTCTGTAGCCGAGGATCGGACCGCTAAGGTCCCCGCCTTCAGCCACCACCCAACTCACACTGCACCCGACCTCCTTGGCCGCTCCCATAGGTGGTGAGCCCATGGGAAGGGGGACTCACGTTGCCTCTTCGGGCTGTGCCCGGCCGAGCCCCATGGGTGCAGGCCTGGCCACCAGGTGCTCGCCTTCGAGCCCCACCTCCAGGCCTGGCTCTAGAGGGGGGCTCCGGTGACCCACGTCCAGGCAAGAGAAAACGCCGTCCCAAGTTTTCATTCATCATAGAAGGTTTTCAGAGTAGAGCCGCTGCTCCTCCACATCGAGAGGAGTCAGATGAGGTGGCTCGGGTATCTGATCAGGATGCCTCCTGGACACCTCCCTGGTGAGGTGTTCCGGGCACGTCTAACCGGGAGGAAGCCCAGGGTAAGACCCAGGACACGCTGTAGGGACTATGTCTCTCGGCTGGCCTGGGAACGCCTTGGGATTCCCACGGAACAGCTAGAAGAAGTGGCCGGGGAGAAGGAAGTCTGGGCATATCTGCTCAAGCTGCTGCCCCCGTGACCCGACCTCAGATAAGCGGAAGAGAATGGATGGATTCTCTTTTCATCTGTTTCCTTTATTTTTCCACTTTTCATCATGCCAATTTTTAGTTTACATTTCATCCCCTTTGGTAAATGTCTGTGACAATTATGATCTTATTTTGTTTGATATTAATTTTGTGGTGTTTGTACATTGTTTTAGCCATTCTTCGAAACATTCAGGTTAAGCAGGAAATGATGATGGAGCAAGTCAAAGTGATTTTAAAAACCGTACAAGACCTACATGAGAAATGCTGTAGTGACAGTGGTTCAGATCCAGTGCTGGAAAAAGACATTCTTCCACTTCAAGATCTCACATCCATGCAACAGCTTGAAAGTGACCTAGCGGTTGGTGGAGATTTAAAAAAAAAACTAGTAAGGAAGAACTTTTTTAATAACAACTGAAACATATACCTTCAAACAACGACAGCTTCAAGTTGTATTGTCTTAAATGCCCAAATGGTGCTCATCAGATATGCACAAGCTGTGATGTGTAGTCAAAATCGTAGGCATAGTTAAAAAATAAATATATTGTTAATTATTTAAGTCAGAAAAGCTTTTAACAGTCTACAACATTACATTTTTAAAAGGACTGAAAAAATTCCTATCCGAGCATGGTTGTCAGTTTTTGGGAGTATTGAAGACTGCTACTGTAGTCAAATCTTTGTTGAAAATTAAATGAAGTGCTCATAACTTGACATGTCTGACCACAGATAACATCTGTAAAGGCCGTCAGTATTGGGCATGACAATATGCTAAAGGACTGTCAAAAGCTTTTTTTTATTTGACACTGCTGGCATATCATATCAAATGGTGCTTGGAGTCCCATGTCCAAGTTTACCCCAAAGATTCAGCATGTACATTTTATTATATAGCTCCACCTATATTAGCTTTATTGGAAAGCTACCTAAAAACATAGGTGCTTGAACTTCTAGTATATTTTACTTTGTTGCTTGTTCCGATTCCTCCTAATGTTTCTATTGCATCGAGCATTTTAAGAAGTTATGAACTCCAGTGAATTATTTTTTTTTCTTTCTGTAAACCTTTGGCAGATTACATTGCTTGGGATTCAAGGAGGCATTGATGTGAGAGACACGGTGTGGAGAATCATGAGGCAAACTTTCACCAATTCATTGGCCAAACAACTTAACTGGAGGGGAATAAATGGAAAAACATGTTTTCATAGCCTTCACATTAAGGATATTGTGATTGGTGAGTATTTATAATGATTTCAATATGCATACACTGCCATTTAAAATGAAGTAACCTGTGACTGAAAATTTCTGTGAGATGAGTATCTTTTTGTTGTTTGTTTACAATAAATCAAGCTATTAAAGGTAAACTATATGCATTATGACCAGATAAAAAGTGTACATGTTCTCTGCATTAACCATCTTAAGTTTCACATTGACATGGACAATTGTTCCTTATTAAATGTCACTTTCCTTGTCAGAAACTACTGTTTGAAAAAACCTTAACACACAAACACTTTTTTAATAGCCAGGTCAAGATGTAAACAAACTAAGTGGCTGCTCAGGGCCCTCCGGCCACCAAGGAAACCCCAGTTGAATGGGGGGGGGGGAGATCTAATGTTTAACATTCAACATTAAATGAAATATATCAGGCAAAATACTAAATGGTGTTAAAAAATAAAGGGAAATTATAGCCATGTATGATAACTACTTTACTTTATTTTCCATATACAAGTTCTTACATTAGGAATTTGTCATTTTTGCATACCCCAGCTTGTTCTCCAGAGACACAGAGAGAGGGAAAGAAGCTTTTGCATCAGAGTGCAATCTATTTGTACAGAATAAAATTCTACTTTGGGTCTTAAAGTCTTCAGCCAGCAGTGATGCTAACCTGTAATCGGGTTAAACATTAGTGATAAGCAATTGGTCATGTTTGTGAACTAACTACAGGGAAGTATTTAAAGCCAGTCATTTAGGCAGTAACGAATGCAAATACTGTATTGTACAAATATCTCTAGTTGTAAATATTGTTTCTTGTCAGAATACAACTACATTTTATATAGTCGCTTTGTTTACTGAAAATAAACAACAAAGACATAGCCTGCACTTGCAGCCTGTTTCTTTACCATTATGGTTGGATGCAGTCAATGCTCATGTCTGACAAATAACCAAGTATCAACTGCTGATTGACTCAGACTGTATAATGACTGTTCTTTAGATGCAGTACGAAGAAACTCTGTAACATCAAGAGCCACAACTCAGGAAATAGAAATGTGGATTAAGAGACGGCTTCATCTGGCTGCAGATAGGGATGGAGGGAGACGAGCAAGAATGGAGCGTCAGAGAAAGAACAGCTATCAAGAATCAGGTGAGCACTATCAACCCTCAAACACGTCTAGTAAGAAGTTAATTAGGAAATTGTATAATTTCAAGTAACTGATCAACTGTTGATTTCTTGGCTGCAGGTGAAATGCATGTTCTTTCAAGTCATCATTAAGACCAGCCTTCTAAACCTTTGCTGAGGACAAGCTGGACAAATGTGATACCTTGATCTGCCACAACCTTCCCAAAGAGATTAGTGCTCATTCAATGCTTTCTGAGTTCTAACATCAGGCACCATCTGGAACTGTGTGTAATAGTGGGTATCCAATCACGGACTTTATAAAATTAATGTTTGTACATTTTGTTGACTGAAATTTTTACCATCACTGTTTGATACATTCTTGTTTTGTGCTTGTTTTAAAGATTTACATTTAGGAAACCTTTCCCTGTTTGTTTATTTAAATAATTCATTGTGCAAGACAACAGTTAAAATTAAGTTCAATATGTAAAGTAAAAATCTATTTTATAATATGTGTATCTCACCTATGTGATGTTTTTTAGGCACATACAGGCTTATTTGTTATTTTTCCATGTGTATGCTCACATGATTCATAAGAAAATGGTAATGTAAAACTGTATAAATTGTAAATGTATTATAGACTATTTTGTCATGGTGGTTTATTTATTTGGATATGTCAGAAACGCAAGGAACTTTGTTTTGTTCGTTTTCTATATAAATAAAACATTTACTTTTATTATTGTCACATCTACAAACTTTAGTATTAGTAATTTTGTTACTGATTATGTAATGCAGATTCAGGATTGTTCTGTTTGTTGAAATGCATTACACTGTATATGACAATAAAATGTAATAAGTTTAAATATGCGTATTTGGGTTTGTTTGTTCATATTAAAGATATGCAGTAGATAATAGTCGGATAGCATATATGGAAAGTAAGAGTAAATAATTGGTATTTAAATAAGTAATAGTGTAACTTAAAATACTATATACTATTATACTATGTAATACTATAGTCATATAGAATATAGAATAGTATAGAACTATATAGTATAGTATAGTATATAGTTATAATATTATTTACTCCATATTTACTACTACTTATAATTATATTACTAGGGTGTATAATTATATTTAAATTATAAATTATATTTATAATTTATAAATTATATACAATTATATTAATTATATATTTAAATTATTTTAATTATATTTAAATGAGCAAAGTGAAAATCTGACCTGTGGCCCACATGAGGCCCAGTTAATTTTCATCTGGTTCAGTGCTGGGCAGACTTCGGCAGTTTTGGCTGAGTTTTGGCTGAGTTTTAATTTTGTTTTGGCTGGGATGCGGCATCCGGATGTGGTCCACTCTCTTGCCATCAATCCATGTGGTAAGTGGGCCAGAAAGTCCTAGCAGAAGTGGACCAGATTTGGGCCAGATGAAATTTGCTATCTGGGTATCTATCTATCTATCTATCTATGCGCTTTGAGTACTGAGAAAAGCGCTATATAAATTGAATGAATTATTATTATTATTATCTATCTATCTATCAGTTTCTACAGACTATATTGATAACACACTGGACATCAGAATAGTGCATCAAATAGTCGGACAGCGCGTGTACGCAGAAAGCAAAAGAGACAACGTGGCGGCGGCTACTGCTGGACGCGCACACTCACGCACCAAAGCACATAAACAGACCATCCCCGTAGGGCACTCCGCTTTCTTTCTTCAGTACCGTTTGGTTAGAATTGTCCGTGCACATGTCATCCGCAGTGATTGAATTTGGCACGTTATTCAATTCGGCGTCTTCGTCACGCAAAATCCGTTCCGCTCCTACCACTTCATGGCTGAATTCTAGTGCCAATATGAGGAGAATCTTCTGGAGAAATATCGGGTAGATGGCCATGTAATTAAAGAGCGGCGGCAGTGTCCAGTATTTTCCAGTATCACTAGTGTAATTGTTTGAAACTGATGTGCTATTACTGACGGTCAACGTTGGTGACTTTGGACAAACGCACAACCTCCTGTCCACGTCGATTAACCAGTTTGAGAATGAAATGTCATCACACTCGCTAGAGGGGCGCATATCAATCAAAACTCCCCGATTCAGTTATTTGTGAGTCTACAACTATGTTAGTCTATTCGTATGGGAAAGAGAGTTTTTTTCCTTCATTAAAATAAAAACTAGCGGATAGGCCAAGAGGTGTGATTGGCAGCGCAGGGACCACAGTGGCCCACCCACAGCAACGGGTCCGGGCTTACATTTTACACAGGTGAAAAAGTAAGTACACCCCATGGACTTTGTTGACGTTTTCGACATATTTAAACAGGCAAACATTAGATCTTCACGCAGTACCTCCAGATAAGGTGACTGATGTACTTGAACAAATGACAAATACATTTGACATGGTGTATTCATTCTCATAATCAAAATTTACAGAAGTGCAGATTTGTCACATGCAAAAAGTAAGTCCACTGCTACATTTATCACCACGCCACATCCTCAAGATTAGAATCAGAGGTTCCAGATTAGGTGTCAATGATTAGAGCCTCCTTAAGGAGTCTTCAGGCTGACCCTGTCTTATTTAAACTGCAGATTTAGAGGGCTGCTGTTCTCATTGCTGTTGACGTGTGTATTGTCATCATGCCAAGAGCGTTCTCTATGGTCCTTAGAAAGAAGGTAGTGGAAGCCTAGCAGTCTGGCAATGAATTAAAAAGATCATCAGGTTATTTGAAATCAATCATTCCACTGTAAGGAGAATCATCTGCAAGAGGTGTAGATTTCAAATTACTGCTAATTTTCCCAGGACTGACCAGTCCAGCAAGAGCTGATTGTTTGATGCTAAAAGAAATCTCCAAGAACACACAAATTTCATCACATATCTGCAGGTAAGTCTTGCAAATGTTTGGTGCCAAACTGCATTCTTCTACATTCAGAGACTGCACAAATCTGGCCTGCATGTGTCAGGAAAAAGCCTTTGCTGTTAAAAAGATCATTAGGGCACAACTACAGTTTGCCATTGAACATCATCTCTGACGCGACTTTATTAAATACACTGAAATTAACCACTTATCCTTTTCTAGTTTAAGGCATCTGATTGTAATCAACCTTTAACCATATAACGGTGCATGGAATGGCCAAACTATTCTAAATACCATATCTGCTTTAGCGTTGTTACTATCAGTGCACCACTTGGAGCATTTTAACCCAACATATCTAAGTGTGGAATCACAGCTGTACAGCAGCTGATCGGAAAGCTCTATGGCAGATTGTGTCAAAAGCAAGGAGAAATATCTGGATACAGCAACTAGCACACACTGCCTCAGCCATGTGCACAGTCTATTTGAGCTTCTTCCTATCGGCAAACACTTCAGAGCCTTTCCTGTATGGACCTCGCGGTTCAGAAAGTTTCATTCCAAGAACTATAAACACACTCAATCAGTCCATCAAGTGCTCCTTGTAGAACTGTTTGTACTTATTAGTATAATTACCTAACTGTAAACTTGCACTACAATTGAAATATTGCACAACCTAAACCACTTATACTTTCATATTGTATATTTTTCGTAGTTTTTATCGTACTATTATTATTGTTGTTGTTGTTACTTTACCATTTTAAAGGAGAATAAGTGGAGGATTTTCATATTGAATTGCATTGTACCATACAATAACAATAAAGGAATTCAATTCAATTCAATAGAAGAGAGCGAGTATTTACAGATGATGACAACTGGCTTCTAAGTCAGTTTAGATTTCCAGGCGCTATCTTCTCAGAGCTCTTGATATCATTTTTAAAATGAAATGCAGTAAAGTATATATATATTACATTATACAGATATATTTTTAACTTAATTTAAATAATGTATACTGTTAATAATTAAACATGTGGACATGGTGGACAACGGTAACAATGAACTGGCGCCCCTTTCAGGGATTGTATGCTTGCTGGGACTAGTGTGACCCTGGATGGATAGATGGATGGAATAATTAAACATGTATTACGAAAATATTTCAATGTTCCTTAAAAGTTTTGAAGAATCGGAGTTCTAAGCTTACAGATGGTTTGACATTAAAATGATTGATATTGATATTAAAATGACACTGATTGTGTGGCGAATGGTTACTTGGAGAAAGAAAAGGAAGGACAGGAATTGGGGGTTAATACGTTTGAAAGAGACAGTACTGCTGCAATAAATTATTTTATCGAGGGTTGTGCACGGCACAGCAAGCATCTTGCGGGAGGCAGGAACAATCTCTAGATGGGGCACCAGTTCATCACTACCCCTGCGCCAGTGTGGCCCCATGTTTAATACATGCTTTAATTCCTATCATCATGAAAATGATATCAAGTATACAACTTAGTATTTAAATTGTCCAGCGAGCTGTGGTATCATGAATGTAATGTATTCTGTGTCCTGTCGGCGTAAGAGAAAGCCTGTTTAAGAAGGACGTAGTGATTCACACACATAGAGCACATAGAAGAACACATAGATTACAAAGCATTTAATGTGCTACTTTAGTTACGATGGGATTTGAGAAACTAGTAAATTAAACAATTTTAAGATGAAGTTTATGACGTTCTAGTTTAATGACAAAATAAACTGTGATTAAAGTGGAAATTTTGACTTTTTTTTCACTGCCCTGTTTTTTTTTTCTTTTCTCTGTACCTTAATACAATTTTTAATATGACACTCAGATGGTGGGCTACGACACGCCTTTTTATGGCGACTGTGATATCTGACTACTTCTTTTTTATTTCGGGCACTGCAACTTTCTGAACATGAACTTTTAAGTTCTCTGCACTCTGCACCACTCGATCAACTTCCTTTTGTTGTTTATACCACTGCTTAAGCCAGCGTTTCTCAACCTTTAAGTATCTGCGACTCGAGTTTTCATAACAGTTTTAATCGCGCCCCCCTAACGTTTTTTTGAAAGCAGCCCACTAATACCAATTTGTTCTTTTTTAATTAATGATATATCATAGGTGTATATTTTATTATACCTACTTAACTTTTATCGACATTTATCTAACTCTATATTTATTTTTCTAGTATCAGAATGTAGTTTAAGTTAATTTGTTTTGGTTTCAATAGATGTATTTTTCTTATTTTCTTTTTTTCATATCTTCGCGCCCCCCTAGGGGGGCCCGCCCCACAGATTGAGAACCACTGGCTTAAGCCAACAAATAGTTTGTTTTTCCTTGACTCAACTTCACATTCACTGAAACCCTTTTTTTCATGTACTTCTTCCATTGTCTTTAAACCAAACACTGAACAGAAAAGGCTATTTATATTGGATTGCATATTAAAATATGTAAAATTCTGGGAGGAGTCAGGGTGTAGGCATGTGCATGAGCGATGCTTTTCACACTGACTGGGATTTATGTAGCAGAAGTGCATGGAAGTTGGCTTATGCACAGTTTTGTGCGTCTGAATTTGTTTGTACGTACAGTACACCCCCAAAATTCGCGGGGGTTATGTTCCTAGAGGTCCTGCAAATTGTGAAAAACCGCAAATTTTGGATGTGGTTAAAAAAATGCCTATTTTTATAGTTTAAACCCTAAATATGCCCCAAAACACTGTTTAATTTAATTTCAAATTCAGCTTAGTACAATGCCTAAAAATAAAGAATGTAAAGGTAAACCCGTATACTGTACAGTACTGTACTGCTATGTCTCCTGCAGTGCTAGAATGTAAAATACCGATGCTACTGCTATATGTACTGTAATTCATGCAGGCGCGTTTTCATTGCCAGAAGCCTTAGAAGGTGCAGGGCGTTTCAGCGGCATCTTGGGGCTTTAAACCTTAAACTGCCACATACTTGGGGGTTAATGCATCCCTGGACGCCAAATACTTTTTTGCTGAATTTTTTAAGTAAACGTCACAATTCACAAAGAAAAAGTGAAATTTTAATGGAACACATTTTTTTTCATGCTAGGAGCATCACAATTACTGCAACACTGATCATTTTACACACTGCTAATGAAATGTAAAAGCTATTTAAAAAACTACTGGAACAATATGTCCAAGGTGCAACTGACACCATGGATGAAATTCAGTAAATCACTGAGTCAACTGTGCTTGAGTTGGCTGCACGCAAGCACACAGAGGTAAGCGCTGATGCTGGCAGGCTAGTCTAGTGCAGCGGCTCAATCCCAGGGACAGTGAGGCTGCAGTGCTGCAGGGTGTCACGCTTGGGTCACAGAATTGCACAGAAACACAGGAGATTGTAGAGACAAGAACTTTATTCAAACACTTCAAACAAATGTGTCTCTTTGAGAAGTTATACAAGCTCAGTATGCAGTTAATTCTCGATTAAAGAATAGACAAACATCATAGGGGAGCACAATGGGAGCGGTACCCTCAACAGGAGCAGAGGATGTCTGGGGGAGGAGAAAGAATCAGCCAAAAATGACAGGTGCTGTTCAGGCTTTTAAGTATGCGTAGCATCGCGCGAGAAGCATATCACGCGACAGAGCAGCCGCAAGCAATGTGAAGGTAGTCTATCCGCATTTTTTAAGAGGGTTTTTTTGAGGAGTTTCCGTGTCTTCTAGGGGTGCATTCAGCCCCCCTGTTCACAAGGGGCTGGCAGTGGTCATGAGTTGGCTGCTCAACGAATGTACGGCACTGACTGATTAGCTCCTACGTGCTCACAAATGGCACTGGGAAACGACTATAGCCAGATGTGGCAGTTTAAGGGTTCAGAGAAACAAAACGGAAAACACAAGAACACTCAGCTGGAGATGCATCATAGTCAATCAGCAGCAAGGAGAAATGAATAACGCTGTAGCAGTCTGGTGCCGCTAAGATTTACATCGTTGAGAAGACTGCAATTTATTTATTTTTATGGTGGAGATTCCAGGGACGCACCCAGCCTTGGCCCAACCCACACGCACTCACAAACAGAGACAAAAACAAAGCAAACCGGTAATCAAACAGCAAATAAAGAATGTAATGAAAACAAATGAAATAAATGAAAACAACGATACCACCCCTGTTCCCCTTACAGTGATTACACATTAAATACAACAAAGCACAAACAAAACACAGAGAGTAAATCATGAAAAACATTCGTGAAAAATGGCAATGGATGAAATGTAATGATGAAAATAAATAGTCCAGAGATCCGCATGTTGAATGTGAATGTAAAGATAGTCCTACCACTAGCTCCTGAAATGGTGAAGACGGGTGGAAGGGTTCAGGAGCGCTCTTTTCTTTGCAGGATGGCCATGAATCCACTTACAGTCCTCATGTACACAGGCAGACGGCAGATAATCCAGACCCCAACCATGAAACAATTCAGGACAAAACGAGTAAGTACAGGTAACCCAACAGAAGGCACAGACACAAATTACAAAACCTTTTTTTTTTTGCTTTTGGTCCCCGGCCCCCTTTTTAAAAGCCGCGCTGACATCCTTTGACCCCAACAGCCCCAGCATTCTCAGCAGAAGACCAATCAGAGCCACTGCTGAGACTGCTGGGGGTTGCAGTTTCAAATTCTATTGGCTCCTTTCACCATCCCAAGCCGCATTTCCCTCTACAGTTGCTTCCTGTTCTCTCTACAGTACAGTATCGCCACGAAAAAAGCCATAAAAATATTTGTGGTTTCCGCTAATAATAATTAGATAGGTTCTAAGGAAAAATCCACAAATGACTGAGGCCGCGAACTCTGAACCACGACTTTGCGGGGGTCTACTGTACACACATTTCCACTTTTGTCTGTATGCCATGTTTTAGTGTGAAGTCTATGCATGGTGTTATGCATGAGGCCCCAGGCCTTCTGTGTCCACTATATGAATTCGGTTTTCTTCCATTAAGGGCGACCAGTCAGGAAATGAGTTGTAATGAGCAGAATCCAATCAGGGAAGGACTATGTAATAATTCAGAGCGTGATTAGAGTCTGTGTTTTCCAAAGTTTACATTTTGACCCCTCCACATTGCAAGACTGAGCCGGGGTTTTCAGAAGTAAATGGCTCTGGCAAACATTTTCAAATGTCTGCTTTCAGAGTTTAAAAATGCCTGGATAGTGTGGATGAAAGACGTGCCCATTGTTAGGATTAACTACTAATTGGTGCGTGTCTCTGTCTTTCCATTTCAGTATTCATCATAGTGCTAATAATAACAGTTCATTCAGGACATCAAAAGCAGAACTTTACGTATTTATCTTTTTTTTTTTAACAGCCACCACATTGATACTGAATTGTCTGGCTAGCTACGCAGCAGAAGACAGATAAACACAGCCATATATTTTTTGTAAACTGGAAATGGAGAGTATGTCTGCTGAAATTTCTGCATTGATTTGTATAGATTTTATGCCTTTTTTATTATTATTTTAGTCTGATCATTGAATTCACTTGAAGGCACAGATTTTCATTTTAGCTGCTTAGCAAACTCTTCAATGACTCTCTATAACTCTCGAATTGCCTAGCAAGATAGAAGATTAAAAGAATGGGTAGCATCACTCCCAGAAGGGGTCCTACTCCATTGGGCCCTTAACCTGAAAATTGCTCCGGGTGGGCAGTACAATGGCTGACTGTGCACTCTGACCCCCGAAGATCATGTGAAAAGACAATTTCCACTCAAGGATTATTAAAGTATATCATCATCCTCATTTTTTTTAAAGTGTGTTTAAAATAAAGTTTTGTCTAAATTTTGAGAGTTTCTATTAGCGCACACTCCCAACCTCTCTAGGAAGGACGCCTGTGTCTGACACCAATTACAGTCAACAAAAGCCACACAATAATCGACAAAACCTGACAGAAATCATAGAACAGAAAACTGTGACTGAATGGCAAAGAGGAAAACAGAAATACAGGGCAAAGTTCATTTCTACTTATACACGTGCTCAAGTAAGAGTTACCAAAAAACACCATGAAAAGCTAATTTTTACTTGAAATTTCCTTAAGGACAAATAAATGAGTTAATGTAAGGGACAGGGGTCTCCTACCCACCTCTGTAATGCACACTGTCTTCAGTCTATAAAGCTCTTTTTCTTTTTTATTATACAAACAGGAATCCTCTTGACAACATTCTCAGAGATACAAGGGTATTGCGCCACCTAGCAGGTAAACATTGAAACAGCTTCTTCTTCTTTGTTTTGTGTAGTTTTTTAAAAAAAAATGTTTTCTTTTCAGTGCTGTTTCTTCATGCCTTTTGTTTCTTGTTACAATGCAGTGTGTGTATGACTAGGGGGCGTGTCCACACAGACATGGGGTGTGGTTACATGTACATGGGGGTGTGGTTGTGCATGTTATTTCAGTGTAGTTACAGTATCTTTACAGGGCTGCACTCAATATCCAAACTTTGCTTTAAGTAAAGGAGCAACTGTACTGAAAGTACAAGGAAAAGGATTACATTCAGAAAAAACACAAAGTAGCAAATAAAAGAAAACATCAGACCTGCTGCTCTGTTGAGCCCACCTGCACAGCTCACACCCGTCTTTAAGGTTTGGTCCCTAAAGTACTTACCCATTCCCCAAACCATACAATTTCTCTTCCTTCTTACCTCACTGGTCCCTCTTTCACTACATTTTGTCTCTTCTTCTTCTCCTCCTCCCTGCCAGGTCAAGCCCATGCATGGATTCTGCATTCAGGTCACCTGCAGTTCTCTCAATTTATCATGTTTTTAAGCACTCTGTTGGATCTACCTCTAGACCCCAGCTCTGAATTCCTTCTGAAGTAAGGAATGTTCCATAGAACTCCTGGAGTCACCTATACACATCTACCCAGCAGCCACCAGGTCCCAGGTAGATTAGAACGCTGATCTATAAGGGTGAGACAGACATACCTGCAGAGGTGAGTCTAATAAAGAAGGGAGTAGAGGTCCAAGTGTAAGACCACAGAACTCCTGGAGTCACCTATACACATCTACCCAGCAGCCACCAGGTCCCAGGTAGATTAGAACGCTGATCTATAAGGGTGAGACAGACATACCTTCAGAGGTGAGTCTAATAAAGAAGGGAGTAGAGGTCCAAGTGTAAGACCACAGGTCCACCCACCTCTATCTGTTGGTCTTCCTGAGGAGGCACACAAAGCCATCTCCCAGTCTTATCCCATTAATTTTTCCAAAAAAACATTTGGTTGAGTTTATAAGTTCCCTAAAATCCTACTCTCTACCACACTTCTCAGCGCTTTATTTAGCTGGGCTGGAAGACAATTGTGGCAAAAATAACCGCAGTTCCACCTGCTCTGTAAAGTTTCACTAGTGATTAGCCTGCTCTGTCAGCACACGGTCTCCGTTTGGGAACCCCTCTTAATTCTTTGGATTTTTCTTTATCATTGGCTGAGCTTTCAAAGTAGCAACTGCCTTTTAATATATGACATGCCTTATGGAAACAGTAGTATTTCAGCAGTGACATTAAATTTATTGGATTAATAGAAAATATGCAATATGCATCATAACAAAATTAGACAGGTGCATAAATTTGGGGACCCCAAGAGAGATATTACAGCAATACTTAGTTGAGCCTCCTTTTGCAAATATAACAGCCTCTAGACGCCTCCTATAGCCTTTGATGAGTGTCTGGATTCTGGATGGAGGTATTTTTGACCATTATTCCATACAAAATCTCTCCAGTTCAGTTAAATTTGATGGCTGCCGAGCACAGACAGCCTGCTTCAAATCATCCCATATATTTTCGATGATATTCAAGTCAGGGGACTGTGACGGTCATTCCAGAACATTGTACAACAAGACTTCTACCACAGTTTATTCGTTCATAATACCACCCTTGTTTTGTGGCATTTACTCTCATTGTTTTTGTTTTCATCTTGCTAATGTTTAGTCCAACCTATTTTTTGGCTACATTTGTTAGTTTTTTCTAGCTTTTCAAAGATTAGGCAAATGTTGCTAGCAAGTTCAAGAGCCGAGTAAATTGATTCACTGTAGATCTGTTCTACCTTGTGCTGCTTTACTCATGAACTATCAACAAAGAGAAGGAATAGTGTGAGATGTAGTATGCATCCTTGTCGGACACCACTATCTAGTTTTATCAATTCAGAGACTTTTCAGTGGTGTACTACTCTTACTCTCTAATTTTCATTAAATCGTTTCATTGTTCATATGTACTTTTCTAGTATTCCATACGATTTCAATATTTTCTGTTTTCCTCCTATAAACACTCTCAGGCACTCCTTCAGAGTCAATGAAGTTGAGGTATAGTTTACTGTGCCACTTAAATGATTGCTCAAGCAAGAATTCTTAGAATGTATATACATGCATGACATATCTGTGCAGAAACCAGCTTGAATAAGACACAATTCAGGATCAAAGATGGACTTTATCGATTCTACAATAATAATTGTTTGGAAAACTTTACTTAGTGAACTCAGCTAAGTTATCCCCTCCAGTTTTCAAGTTCTGCATGGTCCCTTTTCTTTGGTATTTTAACTATACATTCCTACACAACAATCTTCGGGTGTCTTCTGTTCCTGCCATGTTTAATCCAACTGAACATACTGTATATAGGTTCTGTAGATGTTTCCTGTTATTCAGAAGTTCTGAAGGAATATCATAATTTCTTGCAAGTGTCCTAATTTGGAATCCTGAGGTGGCTCATCGTATGGTGGGTGCCTCAATGTGCTGTATCAGTGCAAGCTCCCAAGCTCTCTATCTCTTTGTATTTTTCAGCTGTGCTATGGCTTACCTTACTTCTTCTTTAATTATTCCATTGTTAGTGATTCTTAGATGTTACTGGGGTTCATTTTCTTCTGTTTTTCATTCTGCATTATGCCTTTCTCTAAAATATTCAATCTTTTAAGTCCCTTTCTCTGTACAGAATTTTTCCCTCTTTGTTTCCCACATTATCTTCTTTATAACATCAGTGTTTCTTACATAGTCGTACTGCTACCCGCTTGTTTTCCCACACTGGCACAACAATATTGAATTGCCAACTGCCAGCACCCGCTTTTCTTTTTCTTCTGGGGCATAGATGAGCCTTCTCCATTTCCTGTACACCCTTTTCCCTGCCCACTCAACAGAGTATGCATATATTTTTGTATCTAATTTAAACTTAAACAATATACATTGTGGCGGATGGCCGGGATGCCCCTTTGACACTGGATCCGGGGGAGCAGCCATGGGATGCACACTACGTCCCCTGGAACACTTGGTGGCAGCCCCCCTGTGTTGCATCGGGGCCACTATTGTGGAACACTGGAGCTCATCCCTGTTGAGCTACAAGGCCACCACCAGGGGGACCTGTACAGCTTTCTGAGCCCGTGTGGGCGGGAATGCAGCCACACCTGGAATTATCACCTGAAGCACTTCCAGCTGGGCTATAAAAGAGACTGGCAGACACCACTCTGGAAACCAGAGTCAGGAGGAGGAGGACAACGCTTGCTAGGAGGAGTGGTGGCGAAGGAAGATTTGCTGTTTTTGTTGGTGCATTGCTTGTGTATGTTTTGGGGACTGTGTACTGCCTGTGGAACACGGGGAAGACGTTGCCCCAAGGGTGATGAAAAATAAATCTTTTTGTTTAGTTTTCACGTGCTTGTATTGTCAATCTGTGTCAGGTCGGCGCTGGTGAAGTGCTCATTTTCACAACATAAACACATTTTTGCATGAATTTATAATTAATGCTCCCAACCTCATCTCTCTCAAGATTATAGACTTATAATGCATCATGAACAATATGAGTCAGGATGGATGACAAGTATACAGTTAGAAATCCAGTTTATGGAAGTTTATGATTTTCATGATATACATTTCAGTGTCTTGGGAATGTTTTTATAAAAGATAAAGGAATCTAAATCAAAATTAAAAGAAAATTATGTGAGGTGTCACAAATTACTGCAGCATAGTGATGAATCTTTAACATGTTCCCATTGTAATTTTGTCCACTGTTTGTCTATGGCACAATTTTGAACATTTGTGATGTTAGCAATAAAATGAACTTGTAAAGGTAAAAAAAACCCAAAACATATAAATAAACATCCAATTGTTGCAAAAAATGACAGCAAGTAAAGCCCTAATATGAACAACAGGTATGGAAATCGATCGGATAAGCTGATTTGTATTTTCTATAAATAACAGGAGATGTATATTTTGATGCATTCCTGCTTGTCATGGTGGCAGAGACTGTACTACTACTACTGCTGCTGCTGCCATTACTGCTCTCCTCAGCTCATGACACTGTCTACTGTATGGTGTTTCTTTTACCAAACTTAAAACCCTCTTAGAACTTTCTTGAGTCTTTTTCTTTATAATGAAATTTGCCATTTGTACCTTATGAACGACTAAGGTATTTTTCTTTATCTCTCCTCTTCCTTTTACATTTTGCTAAGTTCCATGCTGTGATCAATTTCCTATTGCTTTTCTTCTTTATTCCTAAAACCTTTTTTACAGTCTCTGCATATACCTTCTTACAGTAATTCCAAAAGGCGTCCACAATACTTTAGAAAATATTAAATGCAAAGCAGTTCATCTTTATTGAATACATTTAAATTAACACAGTAAACACTTCCTGCTGCAACTCTAAATGAAAAAAAAAAACACCACCAATTTATTACAGGTTATGAATGGCACTTTACTGAGTCCCTGCTTTGCTAGTTAATACAAATGTAAAAAGATCTGTAACCGTATGACAATCTCCCTAAACCATGGAGCAGCTCAGCTACAAAGTATGGTTTATTTACAAGAATTCAAGAACTGCTAAAAATGATGCATGTGAACTAGTAACATCAAGTGTGCCTTTACAAAATAAAAAAGAAGGCACATCAGAATGTTAGCACAATGTTAATATTTAGAGTGGTATTTGAAAATAGAGTGGTTGCATGCAGTAGAAGAGCTGCATTAAAAAAAACACACAGAAGAAAAAAAAACTAGTGTCTCAGCTTTCCCTCAAATGTTGGAGCAACGATTAGAATGACTTTCTACATGTGCGCTGAATTGAGCCGTGGATATGTAGATTCCAGATTATAAAGATTATAAACTGTACAATACTGTACACATGTTGAGGCTCTTTAGTAAATGTGACACAGAATGTCACCTTACTGTGAACTTTTATTCCGCAAATAATATGAACATGGCGGCCTAACAGTTTACATGTTACTTTGACCAAATATCCACATGTAAACAGTTTACACCTTCTTCCAGTTATGGATTAGAAACTGCAATTAAATTATCTAACAGTGTTCCACTAAAATGATGAAATATAAAAGGAATAATTGAAAACTATTAAAATACTTATGTACAATATATCCAAATTATACACAGCCAAAACGCATTGAGTTCAAACAGATAAACAGAAGAATATGTGCAGTCAGACATTTGTCCTTGGGGCTGCAAAAAAATTCAAAAGCTTGGGCTTCTTCTGGGAGTGCAAATATTCCAAGTACAGTGTTTTTCAAGATTTACCAAAGTCCCGAGGAGTCGATTAAATGCTCTACTTCTCCCAATATGTGGATTCATCACTGTCTTTAAGAGAAGACAAACATCAAACCTAAAAACAGAAAATGCACAGTATTGGCTCAGCATGGTGCAACTAGAGGAAAAAATAAAAGTTTTGCTCTGCTCAGGATAAGACAACATCATTTTTCCAGTATATTGCTTTGAACAATTGCCTGTCTAGCAGAAGGAATACACAAACACAATACAAGACACAGATCGATGCACAGAGTAAAATTAGAAAAGCAACGCCCCACTTACTCTCAACAAAGCCGGGATCCTAGCGCTCACACTACTGTGGATGGGCTTATGATTTGACCTGATTTCTGCAGATGAGACAAGCAGCCATTACAAATGGACTAAATCAAGATGGTTAAGTTATGTTAATAACTTGTCTTAAAATGCACATAAGCATGGATTATTATAACAATAAAAATTAGGGGTTTAATGCAACCTAAAATTATTATGAAAGGCAAGCAGGTTTTGTGATGTCAGTGTGTTTAAATGTGTTAAAGTAAAAGCATAAATTACATTTTATAGACAAAATACACACACATATGCACACATTTTTGGGTCCTAAGTTTCTGTAAATTTTGATTCTGAGGAAATTATCAAATGCAGTTTTACAGGTACAAGACAAAATAAAGAATACACTGAATAAAAACAGAGATACACATTCTTCTAAAAGCAGGTGAGATAATTAAATAAATAATATCTAGTCATGCTTAACGTCAGAAAGTGTCCATGAGAACAGTCCATTATTACACCTAAAATTTGCTTTTGTGAATAAGCTGTTGTATCAGTACTGAGCAATGGGCAAAAGTCAAGGAAAATGTCTCCATCCGCAGGGTATAACTGGTTAACAAATGACCTGAAGAGCATGACTACGGTGTAAACCATACCCTGGTCTCTATGTCTCAATCCAGTTGAGAACCTATGGGAGATCCTGGTGATGTCATCACCAAATGAAAGAATGAAACTGCATCTTTCTACAGAGTAGGTCCACACTGATGGTGTTCTTGTGGCTTGTGATTGCCCAATACCCCTATTATGCCAATTTAGACATGTGTATCCTTTATTATGACAGTAAATGTACAGACCTGTGTGCTCATTACAGGTTACATATCAAGCAATTATGGGGCCAGCCACACATATCATTAATTTCTGATGCAGTGTTCCAACTTTGAACCAAAAGGCTACACAACTATACGCTCTCACTGAATGAATACTATCCCTTTCACTATACTTACAGCTGAAATGTACTGGCTGTTACTGAACTTGGCTTTTTCTTCAAGAGGGGAAGTGGCGCTTGAGCTGTGCTGAGAGGCAGGATAAGAGTAACAGGCCATATCACAGGGAGAGCCAGGTTCCTCTGAAAGGTTCTCAGGAAGTATACTGGACACGCAACCACTGTCTGAACCACTGGAGCCACTGCCAGACATGCAATGTGAGGAAGACTCTGAGCTCTCTGTTGCTGAAAGAACAAACAAGAAATTAGACTGTTTATCCTCAAGGTAAGCCAGTTCTCTTCATAAAAAGAATGTTCTAACATTTGCTGATAACGGTTCTCTAGGTTTTACATATTTCTTTTACTTTTGTGAACCAATTCCAATTAGGAAATTCCAAAATATTTTCATTTTAATTTAAAAGTTCTATCAACTCACCTTACAAACTAAACCCATTTGAATTTCTTAAGATGAATCCCAATCAGTTCTGGTCCATCCAAGATACATAATACTTTAAGTATGTCCTGGGTATGTACTAATGTGCCTTCTCATTGGGCATTCTCACAACATGAATAGATCCCCATGATTTGGAGGAACAGCAGTAATGCTCTGAGATGCTTCAGGATTGTCAAATTCCTCATACTAACACACTGAATAAGCCCAACATCTGTAAACAGGGTGCATGTTTGAGCTCTCCCTGTTGATTACATTCCACAATTCATAATGGAAATGTAGCATGAGCTTGCAGTCACTGCACAGATCCATTAATAAGTCACTAATGAAGGCGTTGAAGATAGCAAACCACTATTTTCTGACATGTAACATTCACATTAGATATGCTGATTCTCATCCTGATTATTATTCCATTAATTGCTCCAATGCACACCCGAGGCCACGGTCAGCTGAGGCCAAAGGAAAAACATCATCCTCAACTCTCAGGCCTCTAAACTGTACAATTTTTAAGCCTTAGTTAAACCTTGATATTCCAGTTATGAAAAAGATACATGTTTATTTGAGTCATAAGCTCACTTTAAAAAGGTAATACTTAATGATAAGGTAGTGGACATGACAGGGAATAAGTATAGGGAGTGAATGTTATGTGAATATGGCCCCAGAACCAAATATGTTTGGCACTTCTCCCAAACAATGGACCAAGGCAAGCAACCAAAAACAGTCTTGAGGACCTGGAAATATATATCCAGAAAAACTTAAAAGAACCCCTCAAAATGTGTGATAGGGCATTGAATTCGTATTTTGTATTATGGCTAGAATATTCCACATCCAAAAAAGCAGTTTCCATTACCAAGTTCTGTTTCATCACAGTCTGTCCCACAATTTCCCATAAAATGCCTAGCATTCAACCTCTCATATATTCCACTGAAATAAATGCAGTGCCAAAACGGTCAGGCCACACAGATATTCCACAGATCTTTGCCGGGTTGAGCCTGATCTGGCTACATGGATTATCCAGCTTCCAGATGATGCTTGCCAGGAAATACCACCCCATAGAACTTGCTCCCTGGAATGGGTCTACGGTATGTATCCCTGTTTCGGATGAAATTCCTCAAGTTTTAAAGGGAATCACAATAGAAGTCTAATTGTGACTGGTCAATAAACTTGACTGGTAAATTTTCAGAAATAATTAAGATAAATATTTTGGCTTCTAGTTGTACTTTGAACTATGCAATCTGCTAGCAGAAGCCACATGAATTCTAAAGTTGTCACTGCCTCATACAAATAGAAAATGCCTAAATGCTAGTTTTTTTTTGATTCAGGAGGTAGGAACAATACCAAGGTGAAGCAGACACAGTGTTAAAGACAGACTTCTCTAAATGGGTATCTTCCCTTTTGTAAGTTGTAAACTTAATCTTTACACCAGTGAAAACCAGCACTAGACCTAACTGCATATGTAATCCATCCTCAAACAATTAGATTTTTAATTTCATTCATATGCTGGCACAGAAAATTGTGGACTGAAGGTAGGCGTATTTAAGGTATTAAAATATGTACAGTACGTGTGTTAGGTTAACTAACAACCCAAAACTAGCCATGTATAATAAAGAGTGAGTGTGTTAATGAAAAAATGCAACATGCAATAGACTGGTGATGTCAGCTGTTGGTTCCTGCCTTACTGTATTGCCCAATATTGCTGGGACAGGCTACAGCCCATTTTCACAGAGAAATGAAATTAAGGTTGTTCAATAAATAAACTGATGAATATCAAATGTATGCATGCTTACTATAGTGCACTATTTAAGGCAACTATTGAACTTTGAACCCCTGGTAAGATGATCTTCAAATACTACATAAAGTACAAGCCCAGTTGTTTTGCTTTCTATTGTTTTTGTGTAAAAATGACTGCGTTAGGTAATATTATACCCAAACTGGAATTATGCTTCATCTGGAACACAAACATACTCATTGAAGGTTGACTGCTTGTCTCATGCTCCTGTTCATCCTCTTCTATACAGGTGCTGATACAGAAAGGTCTGTCAGTTGTAAGGACGCCTCCAGACATCAGTGACTGATTTGTGTACATGTGCAGATTCAATGGCCCCAATAATGATGAGGAGGAAGAACTGTTAATGATAGGGGTTCCAGTTGCTGAAATGGGTGTCTGTGTCCTCTTAAAAGGATCAGAGTGATCAAACAATGACACTGCAATGGAAGCTCTTGTCCTGGCCCCTGAAACAACAGGAGAGCATGTCTAAGAATTAATTAGAATACAAACTTCTCATCAAGGTTCATCAAAAGTATAACATGTTCATAGCTATTTTTTGTACTGTTGGAGACACAAGAAAAGGGTATAAAGTAATATTATCAACTATTGGTATTTTATTGCTAAGTAGGCAGTGACTTAGACTTAAGGACCAAATCCCATAAATAAAACAGATCACCTGTGTGTAAAGCAGCAATAACTGTGAAACTATTAAAGATATTTATTTAACATTTTACTGTTATAACTTTATTATTAATTAAAATATATACTTATAACTAAGTATCCATAACCAATTAATGATGAAAATAACATCGAATTGAAATAAAAAGATAACTTTGGTTGTAAAAGAGGCCTTAAACCTACTGCAAGTGCAAAGCATATACTTCTGTATTAGTATCGCTTTGTTTGAAGGTACAGGGACACTAAACATTAGTCAGTTAATGCCAGGGTTATGTCTGGTACATAATGAGTATATCTGTATAGTAGAGTAATAAAAAATAACCTCTTCCTTTCATGATGTAGTCAATTGCTCTGTCATTGATGGCAGCATCACTTGGCTTAATATCTAAAAATGGCTTATTTCCTACTCCCATCGACACCATTTCTTGCATTCTTATTTCTACAAGAAAAACACAATGCAATAGCTATTGGTAGAACAATATAAATAAAATGTAATATAAACATCTCAAGCAAACTGTTCCTCCATTTGTCTAGCTTAGCATTTTTAAGCATGTGTTACCTTTATTTCTAGTAGCTTGCTGCCACAGTATTTTTGCTACGTCAGTGGTCCAAGCTTGTTTGATTTCAGGTGTACTTGCTTGAAGGACATAGGTTTGATTTTTGGATTTTCTCCTCCTGAACCAGATCTCAAAGCGCATGCCACTTTCCCCACAATTTTCAGTCAGACCAACATCTGCAGTCTAGAACAAAGTACAAAAAAAATAACTTCTGACCAAGTTAAACACTCTAAACACTTTGTTTTTACTTCATAGGGAAAAAGATGATATCTTACTTTAAATGAATGTTTATATATATAGACATCCAGGCCTCCTTCAATTCGCTTGGGTTTGCTGAAAAGAACTAGATCTTCAAATAGAAATACATGTCGTTGGCATTTCTTTCGTCCATACCAAACAGTAAATTCATCCTGTCTGACAAGTTGCCCTTGTTCCTTCAGGTTAACCTATTAAAATGGATCACAAGCATGTAAAAATGCATTCTGGAATGTAAAATACACATACTTTGAAAGTAAAGTAAAATGCCATAAAAATATGCACCTCAAAAGTAAAAAACACTAAAGTCAGTTTAAAAAGGCCCTTGCTCAGAAGTCAGACAGGATTATCTCACTGGAGAAACAAATGCTCAGGTCTATAAGAGGATAGCACTGCAGGTGGTTACCCTCCCACCACATTAACTTTCAAACATTTCCAGACATCCTAGCGCTAATAATTACAACTCTCAGACACCTCTGGAGAAAAAGCAGACAGTGAAAAACACTTTGCTAAAAAGATTTCTACAAAGAAGAGTGTGGAAATGGACTGTACAGCAACTCTTTGATTTTCTCCTCTATACTTCTGCAACCTATTCTGTGTACTTACTAAAAGTAAGGAACTATGTATCCTGTATAGGACTCTCTTACTGGTATAATTTATTCTATAATCAGAAAGCCAACAACATGTAAAGGTTAACTTCTGTATATTTATGTGTATCTTGACTGTTTTCCCTTTCTTCACTTTGGATTAATGAGGACTTTTTTGAGGTTGACTTATAGTTCACATGCACAAACCTGGTAGACACAGTAAAATCCTTTCTCTTTAGGAATATGAGTAAATCAGATTCAAACAGAGTAGTTTGTCTACATCCTATACATCCATGTTTCCATAAGGTAAGAAAAAATATGCAAAAGACAAATGCCGATACTGTACTTACATCACAGTCTCTAATGGCATCCATTGCCAGCAAGTCATTGCCATGGCGAAGCTGAAACTTGACCATTTCTGCTGCAGCTCTGAGGTAACTAAGCTCTTGCTCTTGAGCTTCACTACACTCTTTAAACAGGTCTTTCAAGAGCAACGCATATTTACTCATTCTCTGGATTGGTTTTAGTAGATATGAAGCTAAGTCCATCTTATCTTCCAACTGAAGCTGCTTAAACTGAAAGAAGTAAAAATAAGATAGCAATGAGAAGCCAAAGTGAGGCTTCCTCCATACACTGTGAAACAATATTTTAAGTAACCCATAAAAGCAAATCTGAAAATGAGACTTCACACAAAAAACATCAGCTCTTACCCTAAAAAATATGTTTCCGTGACTGGCCAATAGGGAGTCAGATTTTGGTTTGTTCTTACTGTACAAGGCATACATTCCAAACTGGTCTTGCTATAATTAGTTGAGAAAAAAAAAAAAAACTAAACATTAGTTGTATTATGGCAAACATTCATCAGAGTCATTGAGAGGAAGAAACACATGAGAAAAATTCAGAGTATTCAACATGTAGTACATTATGTTGTAAACTCAATTACATATCATAATTCATTATAAAACATGTCAAAACTTGACAAAGCAAAAGTTTAATTAGGATATACATTTTTTACTTGAGAGACGTTAACCTTTTGTTTGCCTTTAATCATGTTTCTTAAAATGCAAATGACAGACACCACAGAATCTCAACATTAAGAGAGGACTAAACAAAATGAGAAAAAGATCCTTCACACAACAACAATAATTATAAAAAGCAAAGTATACTGGTGTAATGTGGCAGTGGGATCTCAGAATTATCTCCAGTCAAAATCTCCAATGTATGTTTTAAACAGGACCTTTCAAAGGCTGGTTTAAGAGGGAGTACAACCGACAATCGATTAAGTCTCAAATATTTAAACATGTCAAATCCCTCTACGTATCTGTTTGCATTTCCTTCAATTCCTCCTCTAGCCTTTTCACTGCTTCATTCGCAGCATGCCCATGAAAACAAGAGAGGGCTGAAAGTCTCTGCTTTTGTCTAGACCATTTCCCATAGACAAAAGGAAGCCCAACAAAGAAACAAAATATTAAGCTGTTTCATTAGATTTAGAATCCATTTATTAAATATCAGCTGTTTAATCTGCTGAAATGTCAAAAACCATTGGAAAGTTTTACTGGGTTTCATTAACAAAAGAAATTTTATCTGCTTTGAGATTATCATGTAATCATGAATAAAGACACCTTATGTGCTGTAAATGTTTAGAAATAATGAATTTCTATTAACTGAAATTTCTACAAACTCAACAAAATCATACAAACAGAAACACAAACCACAACTTTCATTAGTTCTGTGTAAATTGAGAGAGAAAGCACACTTAAAATAAGAACCTTGTATGCAATGCAGGGTGAAGAGGCCATAAGCAGTATTTTTTGGGGCTGCAAAAATAATTACAATATTGCACACAATGCAACTGATTTTGCAGTAAATTAAATTAAATTAAAAATTTACTTCAGCATAAGAAACATAAAAACTCATGTATTTTAGCTTTCCTTTGAAACAATGATTTTTTTCAAATGCGAGCCAATCTTTTTACAGATGGTATTTGAACTTACTTTTTGTAGTACAGAAAAGTTAAACGATGTAACTAGTTTAGTACATTACATACTCCATCTACCATACTAATCCAGAACACACTTCAGGAAAATGCTTTAATTGTATTATATAATACAGGATTTACTGCTGCCAGTTGTCCACACTGGCATATAAAGTGGCAAAAAACAAGATGTGAGTGTTGCCATCTACCTCCATCATCACTAGGCCATATATTTTGGGAGTGCACTAAATTAAATAAAAAATTCTTTACATACTTCTCAGAGAGCCTTGGTGTCACAATCATACCTAATCCATTAACAGTGATATTTGGTGTACTCCCGGATGGTATTATAGTGCATAAGGATAAATCCATTGTAACAGTGTATACCACACTACTAGCATGCAAACCTATCCTGCTTGACTAGAAGACTCCCAACCCACTTACTATAACTCAGTGGGTAAGCAATGTTCTATATTGTATCAAATTAGAAAAAATAAAATTCTCCATAAGAGGATTCATCCAAAATATTTATAAAAGATGAACAGAGTTCATTAATGCAATTTTAGAAAAAGCATGCTGGGATTGTGACTGACTTTCTTATGCGATTAATTGTTCTATTATTATTTTTTTTCTATGGCGTGATTAAATCTGTCCCACTGCTCATCCCTTATGCTAATTTAAATTTTTGATTGGAGGAAAGAAAAGCAACCCATCCAGAACTTCATCCAGGTGGTTTAACTTTGTCTGCACGCTCTAATTTATTAGTTCTTTCCTACTTTCCTTTCTTATACAATGCTCAAGAAAACTAATTGATTCTTTAAAAAGATAACCTACAGCATGATTTTACTTGACACAGTAAGTGATTTAAGCTTAGCATAATTATAAAGGTAAACCAAACAATGAAGAACACAGGTAAACAAGCTTAAATGTCGAAAATGTAGTTGTGGTCAGGACTTGAATCAGCAGTTGTTGTTATTACATCCCAGACAGGAGGCAAATCTTAACTTTCCCTGCTAGGGATGCCAGAAGGAGACTCAGGCAAGACAGTCCCATGGATTATTCTAGGGATGTGTGTGTAATGGAAGGGCAGTAAGGAATTTATTATAAAATATTACTCATTCCCTACATCTGCAACTGCTGGTGGCAGGAGGTTGTTATTGAAGCTCCTGCAGGGCTGTCTGATCCTTTGTGAAAAAAATCAACTAGCAGTCTGATAAGAATACCTAGGGCTGCGAGATGGGGCTCTGCGCAGGAGATATCAGGTGATTTGTAGTTTTATATCTGACCTGGAAGTGCTTCACAGGAGACCCAAAATTACCTTGAACATACTCTGGGGATAAGACTTGAGAGGCCAATAGCCACTGCTTGTGTGAACAGAGTGGGTGAAGAGTGGACAAGAGTTCATCTGGGAGGAGGACGAGTGGTAAAAGAAGGAAATAAGTTAAACTGACTAGTCTGGGAGAGGTGTGAAGGGGATTTGACTTGTTCCCTTTTTGTATTTTTTGCCTCCAAAGCCCTGTATCCTTGTGTATTGTTACTTCTTTGTTGTAATAAACTGATTATTTTGCATATATTGTGGTTCCCTTGGTGTTCTATTGTGTTTGGAGGTGTGAGCCACAGGATACAGCAGTAATATAATAGATTAAGTGTACCATGAATGGATTTAAACGTCTTCTTATACATATACTCACATCAAGAATACTTACATGCCTTAAGAAGCAATGGCTGACTCGTAACGGGTGGTTGCAACAACTCTCTAGCTCCTTCAGAAAATACTGACTGTGAAAGTCATAGAGCTTCTCCAGGTTGCCAAAGATGATGCTCCGCTTCCCCCGCAGGTCTTGAGGAAGGTCAAAGCGCTCCATTTCAGGAAAGTAGTTGTCAATAATATAGCGCAGTGAACGAACATAATCCCGCTCTGTCATCACCATCTCTTCTATAATGTGTCTGAGTTTGCTGCAATGAGAAAAAAATATTTAGAAGTCATCTTTTTGATATAATTTCCCAGCTTACTTGTTCTTAACATGTATGGTACTGTACAAAAATAATAAAGAGTATGGATTTATCTTTTCAAAGAAATGGCTATAACTGCTATTCATATATGAGAAAAACCTGCACAAAATGAAAGTTAAAATAACTGAGCTAGTGTTGGACACTATATAAACTGGGTACAGTAAGGCTTTTTAATGATTTTAAAATTATTTTGGAGTGAAACACAGTGTTTTACTTTTTATGTAGCCTTAATAAAGAGTAATGGAGTTGGCGTACATAAGCAGAAAATCAGGATTAGATTATATAATTAAAGAAAAAGCTAACAAAGAGCTAAAACTTAATTAAAATAAGCTGTATGAATTGTAAGACCCCTTTCAGATAAAATTATAGTATCACTGAATTATTTTCTCTCCACTCTAATTTTATTTTTTTTCTTTCACACAAAAAACACATGAAAAAAAGAGAGAAAGGAAGAAACACAAAAGAGTACATTTATCCAAAGAGCAAAATGACTAGAAGGCTTACAGCAATTCAATAAGGATAAGGGTTATGTAAAAAGAAATGATAGGTGAGGACGTTATGAGCTGCAATGTTGAAAACTCCAAGTTGCTGTTTGTAGAATTCATTTATTTTTAACATTGTATGTTATATACAGAACATTGCTTTACCATTGTGCATACAGATTAGAATACTGTGATATGAGCAAAATAAGATGGTGATTATGTAATGAGGCTACTTCCAATGTAATATTTGGCAGATTAAGTATAAAGATATTTATATACAATATAATGTTTTTTGCAGTTAATAATAAAAATGCATTCTGTCAAGGGATGGCTTCTATTTATCATTTGAGAATCTAACAATTACATTTCCTTCAATGGAAAATGGGTTGCTAGGCTCTCAGTTTACTTAGTGATTAAATCTGTATAGCTGTATTTTGTCAGATGATGATCAGGTCAAAGTGTATCACAATGATCTGATGCCAATCGAGACAGACCAGGCAACAGAACCATACTGTGTGATTGACTTTTGTGGCTTGAACTGTGCATGAACAAGCATGTCTCATTCGTCATTGAATAATGAGGGACTGATATTATCTGTGCGGTAAGTTAATGTAAACGTTAGTTAAGTCCGCACACATATGCCAATGAGATTAGAAAAGTTAAATACGTTACCAAAATTTGACTTGTCTTCTAATGGATGTGAATGTAACTTCGTTGATGGATATACTGTATGAATTATGGTATATGAAAATGTAAATGAACAAAACTAAAAACTAAGCTGGCTTTTAAATAGTTTACATACAATTAAATGGTGCTAAATTTAATAAAATAATGAAAAAATATACAGTACGGGACTTGGGCTCATCAATAAACTTAACATATTTATGTCCCGTAATTGTATCAGATCCATTCCCTTACTTCTGTCCCACTTTATTATTAGCCATTATTACTGGACTGAATTCAGGATTTATCACAGAAATTTCCCTGAATAACATGATTTGTGGTATTAGTTAAGAATAATCAGAGCAAAATCAAAGATAAACAAAATATTAAACAAAATAATAAAGGTGGTAGTTTGTATATTTTACAATCTTCCAGGGGTTGGCAAGCTTTGAATGGAAAGTATAGAAAGTTGTGTTCATGAATTAGCACAGATCAATGTAGGTACTGGACTGAACATATAGTATGTTGACATATAGTAATTTAATATCTTCATGTTCTTCATTTGACATTTTACTATATGTTATTTTATTGAATGTAACTCAAAGGCTTTTTATATGCCTATATTCAAATAACAACTAAGGCAAACATCAGCTCAACTTTGATATATAACTAAGATTTGTTGTTAATTAGCCCGGAACTGTATTCAAATAACAACTAAGGCAAACATCAGCTCAACTTTGACATATAACTAAGATTTGTTGTTAATTAGCCTGGAACTGTACAAGTAAGATTCAACATATTGTACTTACACTAAGATATTTGCCTAGCTGTTTTAATCTAGTCACAGAACAATCAAGTGATATAACATTTCTGCGTATATGCACTAAGGCAATGAATGCATTAAACATGTCAAAACAAGACGGGTAAGTAACAGCAACTTAAAGCTTCCTGGCATCCCACAGATGCCCCCACAGCATAAAAAGGAAATGACTCCATCAGTACACCCATACGATTAGGTAACAGATACGTCCACCCTTTGCATCCTTACAGCCCGACTTGCCACAGAAATGTTGTCAGACAACTGAAAGTATTTCTTAGAAGTCTAAAAAATCAATGGAAACCTAAGTAACTATTAAAATATAACAGGGTGTTGTTATGAACAGAAACTAAGCCATTGAACCAAAAAAATCTAGTATTAAGATCAGCACTTGTTAAAGTTGACTGACTTTTTTGTTGGATAAATTAAAATAATACATCTGAAATATTCTTAAAGCCATATAGTATTTACTGAAGAATATTAGTATTTTTTCCCAATCCACTGTGTGTTTCAACGTCTTAAAGGAGACAACTATTACACAAGAGATGATGGAGTCAAGCAAGGAAGGTGAATTCATTTAGTCACAGGAAGTACTCCTGTCATATCACCCTGAGAAAGCTTCATTCTGCATTTATGTGACTTGTAATATATGTGGCCAGATAAGGTTTGTGCCTTTTCTTGGAGGGCCTCACAAAATGCATAATGAAAGCTCTCTCAGAGTTAAGTTTTATTCTAAATATATCCACCAAAAATAGCCAGGTAAGCTCCCTAAAAAAAATCAAGAAAATTATATTACACAGACAATACTTTCCTCATGAACACCTCTAAAGAATATACAGCATAAGAGTGAAGGCTGACTAGAAAACCAAAACAGTTTACACCTTGGAATGATATTATACTGTATCTAGCAGAGGTGAGCTAATGCATCACATTTTAGAACTGCTTTTGGTTAACTCTCATTATTTATCTCATATGACCATAACCTAATCCTAAATTATGCTGTAGGTTTTTGTAGAGGAAATGTCTAAAATTACCATTTTACACAATAATATCCAGTGGTTCCTTTTTCAGTGCAGCTGAAGACGCTACATGTCCAGTGTTTGCATCGTCAAAGGGCTGATCAAGTCAAAAGCATACTGGAGTGTCACAAAACAAAATACGAGTGTTCATAAAAAAAGGGGCTACATTAGTTAAATGAGAGGCTCTCAAAAATTGGGCAGAAAGAAGCAAAGACTGGACTGGCCAGAAAGCAGTACTGTATAAGCTTGAAGATTTTTCCTACGATGTGCTCAACACTTATCTGAAAACTCAATCTAAAAGGAAAAATAAAATATGCTACACACCATAAATCATTTGAATCAGCATTTTAGTAGGTGTGACAAAGAGGAAGGCTGTGTTGAGATTCACCAAAATTGAGTGAGGTGCGTTGTCAAACGTTTCCACGGTGCAATTGATGTTTTGCAGTCTGCCATCATTTGTAGGTCATTTATTAGTTAGTGCTACACTTTTATGATATACAGTAACAGTAAACGTCACCTGTGAAGGAGCTGCAGAAATGTGCGTTCTTGCAAGTTTCTTGCTGTGGGCAGAGTGTTTGTAAAGGTGAATAACTTTTACTAAGAGAATGAAATTGGAACCTTGCAATAATCCATTGCGAAGGACAAGGTCTAGTATTGATTTTTGTGCAAGCCCTAATCATGAAACATCACTGATTTGGAGGTTTGACTGACATTTTTCTCAGGGTGGGACAAGCGGGACTAAACTGATTGCAACACTTGGTGTTTACACTCTCCTGGTGGCAGTCCTGACAGAAGTACAGCAATTTTAACTATGTGGCACATCTGTGTTTGAACTGTAGTGCAGGTGCTATCGGGGGACAAAGCTCACCGACTATGTTTCATTGCTTAGCAGCTCTTCATGGTGGTCTCCAAACTCCTTCATAGTGTGTCATTTCCTTGCACTGCTTGATGCTTTGCAGGATACCCCAATTACCTAATCTTCAATCAAGTGTCTAACCTTCATAGGACACATTTACAAGACATTTCAGATTTATAAAGGCAAATTGCTCATTTATATTTAAATGTTATGAGTTAAAGCTCATTTTTTTGATTTCAAGGACTACATGTGGTTCAAAAATTAGAAATTCATCTTCAAGTGTGATATTACTTTTGTAGAGAGTAAAAACATAAATCAAAGTTCTTCTAAGTGTGTGGGACATAGAAAGGTTGGTAGTTACTAGAATAGAGCAAGGAGAAAAACTTATTATGAGGGTATTAATGAAACCAGAAAAACATGATCAGAAATGTGAATATAAATTTTACTTTATCTCTTACTCTTTTGCCTTACCTAGATTTGTGGTAAAGAGTTATGGAAAGCAGCCTGCCACAACCAGAAAGTTTCACGAAAAAGGTAATGTTTTGTTCTATGTAGGACTGAATCACCCAAAGCTGTCTACCAAATGGTAATGGATCAAACTGAGATGTCCAGAGTGTGTTAGGTCTCTGCTGAAGCTGGTAGCATTCTTCTTCAATTAGGCTAACACTTCCCAATGATTCTCTGTGCCACTTTCACTGCACGATGCAGATCTTTCCGCTTGGCAGCTGGCGTACCACACACTCAAGAGTAGGTAAGGATTCTCTCAGTGGTGATGAGGCAGAAGCTCACCACAAGTTGTTGAGCAAGTTGGGCCTGTTTCAGTTTCCTAAGGAAGTATAGTCTTTGCTGGACCTTTCACACAAGGTAAGAGGTGCTAGGGAGCCATGTCAGCTGTTTCACTGTGTAAACTCCAAGGAACGTCATGCTCTGCACATATTCCACTACTTCTTTATAAATGTGGAGGAGGAGGAAGTGATCTGTGTTCCTAGTTATTCTGAAGTCTACGATGATTTTTTACGATTGTTTTGGTGGTGTTTAGGATTATGTTCTTGTCATTACACCACTCAGGCAGGTGTTCTACCTCATTCCTGTAGGCCTAGATTACTCCAACTATTGTGGTGTCATCAGCGAATTTATTTGTTGGATGGGTGACTGAAGGTGCAGTCAAAGGTAAGTAGTTCCCATGTTCAGGATTAGAGTGTAAGTAGTTCGCAAACCTCACACACTGTGGACTTTCAAGAGGAAGTCTATTACTCAGGACTTATTATTAAGTTCTTTGAGGGACTATGGTATCGAATGCAGAGCTACGGTCCACAAATAGGATTCTCATGTAGATGTTTAGTTGTTATAGGAGTGTCAAAACCATATGTAGTGCAATTAACACTGAATCCTCTGTAGACTGATGGTATTCCAGATCTGAGGAAATGAGGATCTAATGTGTGACAGCACTAATGTCTCAAAACACTCTATAATTATTGGAGTGAGAGCAACTGGGTGATAGTCTATTAAACACTTCACTCCCAACTTCTTGGGCACGAGAATAATTGTGGAGGATTTAAGGCATACTGGAACAGCAGCATATTATAATGAGAGGTTGAATATATTAGTAAACACCTCTGCTAACTGATTTGAGCATACCTTCGATGTTTGTCCAGACACTCCATCTGGTGCTGCTGCTTTGCTGGCATCACTTCAATGCAATGTGCATCTCATACAGTGGTGTTGTAGGACCAGCAAATTCTCTCCTACAGATGATGCAGTAAAAGAGCAGCCCCACTGTTTTAAGTGTCAAAAAAGGCAAAAAACTATTTCAGGACATCAGGCAGGCTGGTGTCATCGCTAGACTGCAGAGTGCCGACGTTGTATTCCGTCAATGCCTTAACTCCATTTCACATACTGCATGGTTGGTTGTTCTCAAGGTGTTGCACCATGCACTGCTCAGATTTGAGCTGATCATCCTTGATGCTTGTCTTGAGGGTTCCTTGTTCTTCTGTGTAAGCATGTTTGTCTCCCAACCTAAAAGCCACATCTTGTTCTTTAAGCAGTGCCCATATGTTGTTATTTATCCTTGGCTTTTAGATGGTAAACACTCTTATTTTTTTGTGAGAATATTCCCACTGCAAAAATTTATTTATCATGTGGCTTACAAGTTAAGGAACGCCTATCAAAATGTCTAACCTTCCAGGTAAAACAATGCACCCCTAACCACAGTCTCCTATTTAGAAGGTCAAGAAAATATTTTAAGTACCATCTATATAAAGTAGTGCCTCGTACTTCAAACAATTCTAACTTTGAATGTTCCAGAGTTCGACTCAAGAGAAATTCAATCTGGAGTTCAAACAATGCTTTTATGTTCGAACTGCATGCACAGTGAAAAAATGCAGCAGCAGATCTGTTGTGTGCCAAGTCGTCTTTTTGGTCTTGCTGTGAAAGCATCCCTTGCGTTACGTTATGCCTGTGTATTTTCAGTGCTTTTTTCACTTTATTTTTGGTGTGTTTGGTTATATACATAAACCCATCTATTAACCAAGGCATCCAAGAAGAGTGTAGAATCCTAAGAGGAAGCTTGTAGTATCGACGATTGAGGTGAAAAAGGAGCATATCGCAAAGCATGAAAGTAGTACATGTGTGGCCGATCTGGTGGCCATGTTTAAGATACCGAAGCTGACTTTGCTTCTAAACAGCAACCTTTCTCTTCCTCTCCACCAATCACACGGTATATCACCACTCCTCACAAAGGTACATTTTATTATGCAGTATTTACGTATATTATTTATTGTTTTGTGTTTTAATTTATTATTTAGGGCATTTAATTGTGTTATTTTTACCTTAAATGATGTGGATTTGTTCTTTAAATTTATCTAAATGGGTACTGTTTAGGGCAGGGGAACGGATTAATTCACTTTCTATTATTTTTAATGAGGAAAACTGATTCGGACTTAGAATAATTCAGAGTCTGAATGGCCTCCTGAAAAGAATTGCATTAGAGGATAAGCTTAATACTAATTTTAACGCAAAACCCCAAAAAATGCTGAACAGTACAACAATTATATTCACAATTATATAGAGCAATAATTAAAACACACAGTCATATACAATAGTCAAATGTACTTAATTTACAAACCCCATTTTCAAAAAAGTCCAAAGAAAAGTTTGTTGAAAAACCAACAATTAGTTTCTTCAGAAATGGGGATGTGACCCAGTGGTAAACTTGCCTTCTGTCCCAGCGTTTTTGGAATGTGCTGTAGACATCAATTTCTAAATTTGTTTATGTTTAACAAATAGAATTAAGTTTGTCAGTGAAAACAATGAAAATCTTTCCTTTGTCCTTTTGCCTGTTAAATAAAGGTTCATGTGAATTACCAAATTATAGATTTTAACTTTTATTGCAACTTTTTTGGAAATTTTGTAATGACATGAGTTTAATATATCTTTGTTATAGTCAACCTGTTACATTTGTGAGTGCCGGCATGGATTTACTGGTATCCCGACTGGGACAGAGGATAATTTTCTAACTAGCCAGGAGGCTGTAATGGAAGAACCTCAGGAAGCATTAACCAACTGAGAGGATCCTCAGTTCCTATTCCAGTCAGGATGAACGAATAGCGGATGGATGGGGGAAGGTTGGATATTATGAACAATTCATTCCCCAGCATGACAAATGGCAATATTTTCCTCAGTGTTGGTTCCAACTTGGACACCTGCACGGTTTCCTGGGAATTGAAGTGATGAAGGGCAGCCCTGCCAGTGACCTTGGGTACTGCTAGGGTGTGTGGCAGGAGGAGAACCTTCCTGCTTCGCGCAGCTTACGTGTGGCTTGAAAGTGATTTCGACATGTAATAATACTGTGGTACCAGAAATGCTCCTGCTCTTCCTCATACAAAGGATCTGGAATTGGAAGAGGAGCTGAGCAACACTTATCTACTTGGGAATAAGTGGGAAAAGAATAACATTTCTGTGCTATATGGTGCTGTGTGAATCAAGATGAAGCCTGTTAAAACCCTTTGCTTAATAAAAAAGTTTAGTTTTAAGCCCAGGACAGTGTGTGTGAAGTTGTGTTTGCAGCACCCCCTACTGGTCAAACAATATACAGTAATCCCTCCTCCATCGCGGGGGTTGCGTTCCAGAGCCACCCGCGAAATAAGAAAATCCGCGAAGTAGAAACCATATGTTTATATGGTTATTTTTATATTGTCATGCTTGGGTCACAGATTTGCGCAGAAACACAGGAGGTTGTAGAGAGACAGGAACGTTATTCAAACACTGCAAACAAACATTTGTCTCTTTTTCAAAAGTTTAAACTGTGCTCCATGACAAGCCAGAGATGACAGTTCCATCTCACAATTAAAAGAATGTAAACATATTTTCCTCTTCAAAGGAGTGCCCGTCAGGAGCAGAGTCTGTCAGAAAGACAGAGGAAAGCAAACAAATCAATAGGGCTGTTTGCTTTTAAGTATGCGAAGCACCGCGGCACAAAGCTGTTGAAGGCGGCAGCTCACACCCCCTCCGTCAGGAGCAGAGAAAGAGAGAGAGAGAGAGAGAGAGAGAGAGAGAGAGAGAGAGAGAGCCAGAGAAAATCAAAAATCAATACGTGCCCTTTGAGCTTTTAAGTATGCGAAGCACCGTGCAGCATGTCCTTCAGGAAGCAGCTGCACACAGAAGGTAGCAACGTCCCTATCGTCTAGGTGTGCGAACAGCCCCCCTGCTCACACCCCCCTACGTCAGCGCAAGAGAGAGAGAGAGAGAGAGAGAGAGAAAGTAAGTTGGGTAGCTTCTCAGCCATCTGCCAATAGCGTCCCTTGTATGAAATCAACTGGGCAAACCAACTGAGGAAGCATGTACCAGAAATTAAAAGACCCATTGTCTGCAGAAACCTGCGATATATATTTAAATATGCTTACATATAAAATCCGCGATGGAGTGAAGCCGCGAAAGGCGAAGCGCGATATAGCGAGGGATCACCGTATACAGTAATACAAGTATATATACAGTACTGTATGTTGTGTGACTGTAGCATTAAATTATATCTTTCTTGAGATATAACATTATGTATTAATTAAAATGTGTAAAAGTATAAGAACATTTTCACTATGATTGCATTATAGCTATGTAGTTCATTAACCAAATATTCTGAATGACTGCATATTAGTTTTTTCTAAAACCTTTTGAAAAAACATGTACACACATCAAAAATATGAGCTTATCTGGATTGAAAAATATAGGCAAGTATTTTAAGGCTTTGTCTTTTTTTCCTTCAGCATACGCATATTCTTTACTTATACTGAACACTTTAAAAGAAGTACTAAGATACTGAAGCACTAAGAACAGTGCTATAAAGGAAATTTTTTCTATAATTAACCAAACTTTTCCATATGAAGGCTGGTTTCTTAAAGACATATTTCTCTTCTCCTCATGGAAAAGTCATTAGTGGGGATTTTTAAAAGGGATACTTTCTAATGACAAAATAGTGGTTATGAAAACTCTAGCTCACTTGACTTGGATAGCTATGACTACTGTTTAAATCCAAGAGAGAATATGGTTTAGATTAAATTTTTATCTTTATGTGTAACTAGGCAAAACTCCTGACACAGGTTTTACAGAGTCCTTTTATTAGTGGGCTACAAACTAAAAGAGCTGGTCTCTTTTTTATTTCTGATGTGGTTTGTGCTTTTATTATCTCTTTTTTCTACTGCTTTTATGAGACCACAGCTTGATAAAAAATCACAGAAGGGAGATACAAAAAATTTGAAGAAAAATGTGTGTTACATTATGTGTTTGCATTTTTTTATATCTCTTACAGCATTTTCCTGTAATTCCAGTTAAAGTTATAAGGATATTTCACAACAGATAATTTGCAATTTCACAAACTATTGGTAAAAGTTGCTGCATTCATGCCACACATAAATCTTCTTCCAACAGTCATGTTTACTGGTGGTCTCCACAGTGGTGAGGTGTTTAATGCTGCAGCGTCACAGACCCAGAGTTTTGATTTTAAATACTGAACCAACAAGGCACTGTTTTTGTGGTGAATACATATGTTCTCCCATATACGAAAGACATTTGCTTGACTAACTGACAATTCCAGACAGGCCCTGTATGACTGAGTGTGAGTGTGTACAGTTTGCCCAGCAATAAACTGATAATCCAATAAGGACTGGTTCCTGCCCTGTGCCTGATGCTTTCTCAGCATCCCAGAACTGGATTAAAAGCAGGTTTGATAATCGCTGGATGCATGGATGTATGTATGTATATTGATTGCTATGCTGATTCAGAATAGGGAGAACTGATGGGCTGCCATAGTAGGGAGAGGTGTCCAAGTGATATTTGAGGATGATATAATGATGAACTTCACGCAGCCCTGTAGGTGTGGGTTGATGAGCCGGTGGTGCAGTAAATTTAGTATATGCAAACAAAAACACATCAGTTAAACAAAAGATTTTCTGATTGTTGCTGTATTATTTTTTTTCTTCTTGTTTTCGTTAACCATTCATGGACACCACAATAAAAATACTTCAGGTCTGCATCTTCTTCAAGTGTTAGAGAGGGGGTGATGGATACTGTATCAGTTTTGTGTGTCTGCCTGTTAAGTCTATAGTATGGTAGACTGTTTCATTTTGCTAAAACTTGAGATCTTTTTGCTCACTGAAAGTGCAAATATAGTGCAGATAGTACAGTTAATAAAAAGGGGAAAATGATCCCTACAGCTGCTTAGAATTTAGAATCTTAAATGTAGTTAAACATGTGAGGTCCAAGAATGTTATTTTTGCTATTACTGGTTAAGCCATTGTATTAAAAAAGGCCATGTTTCACTGTTGTATACATGTCAGCTGTGCCTTGTCTCACATTTATAATGCAATAGCAATAACAATTTAAAGGATAAGTACAGAATTTGCTGATGTATTTTTCACAACCAAGGAGTACTGGCATTTGCTAGTGATACTTGCTTGGGTAAGTGAAGCTCAACTTAATAGCTTCATAAGCAACAATATTCTTGACCGGCCAAGTAGAGGACAGTTGTGGTCAAAGGGGCAGCAGTCTAAGTACAAAACATGTCTTTAAACCTAAATACTTACATTATTTTTTAAAGCTTCTAAGCTGTTTCAGATCAAATGAAGCTTTAACATATTTCACATAGTCGAAGACTCCATTTGTTAACATAGATTAAAAAAAAGGAAAAATGGATTAAATGTGATTGAGTGATTAACTGTAATCCATATTACTAACCGAGAATGCTACACCGGATGGACGCAGGGACATCCGGCCATGGGCCGTAGCCGCAAAAAGACGTACTGCGCAGGCGCCCCAAGAAATGAGGGGCCGCGAGAGGCGGATGAGGGGCCGCGAGAGGCGGACAAGACCACAGAATAAAGGAGTCAAAGAAATGAGGCGCCGTGAGCACAGAAAAAAGGAAAAGGCACAGAAAAAAGTAGTCAAACGCAGGCGCCGCACAGCGCCACACGAAACCCATTGCACACGAAACTAGCACACAAAAAAAAAAGAAGACGCTCGTGCACAACAGCAAGGCCCCCCCCCCCCCCCCTACAGGCACCAGACGGGACACACACCAAGAGGGGGATTCAACAAGCCCCTGGAACACAAAAAAAAAGAACACAAAACCACCCCACACACCCTACAAGCAACGGACGGGATACACACAAAGAGGGGGATTCAACAAGCCCCTGGAACACAAAAAGAAAGAAGACGCTCGCGCAACAACAATCCTCAGCCATAACCCAATACTCATCAATAAGAAGTGACACCCAAAGCCACATTAGGCAGCATAGGTGTCAGCATAGGTGGATCTCCTTACAATAAAGCACTATTAACCATTCAACTGCAGAAAAGGCTCCATATTAACAGTGAGTGCGATCCTCCTTATTACTTATCCATATTTCGCATGCTGAGGAACAAACAAGTCATGAATACATGGTCACGGGTACAAAACGATTCGGATCGGATAACGGGACCAAACACACGAACACGAATGAAACAACAAAATACACGGCGGCGCATACAACGCGCTTCGGAAACTCCGGGAGAAAAAATGTCTCGGATCAAAAAACGCAAAGCTCAAGTAACCCCGTTACAGAGACGTGCCCAAATGGACAGACACAATGAACGTAGACGCATACAGCGCGCGTCTCAAAGTGCTGCATCGAAACAAGCACGATTTCAAACCGAAAGAGCTTGCGTCTCAGACATACAAAAAAGGGAGCGAAGAGACAGAATAAATGAACGCAGACGTGTACAACGCGCATATGAACTGCCAGAAAACAAGCAAGCAAGACTCCAAAAGCAGAAAGCTCAACTGACCGACATACAAAAACGGACAAGGCTCGATGCATGACGTAGACTGAAACGGACTTTTCGCAAAGCGGAGGCGAGTCAATTAAATCTGAATTTCCACTTAGAATATTTGAAGACTATTAACCCGGCCGGAATACCACAACACAACCTTACCCTTAAAAACGGAACAATAATCATGCTATTAAGAAACCTTAACACTAAACAGGGTTTATGCAATGGCACACGGTTAGTTGTCAACACCATGACACACAATGTTATTCAAGCAACAGTTCTTACAGGATCACATGCTAGCAATACTGTTCTCATTCCTAGAATTGACCTTACGAGTTCTGACCTAGAATTACCTTTTACATTGAAACGCCGACAGTTCCCCATTAAACCTGCATTTGCCATGACCATCAACAAATCACAAGGACAAACCATGGACAAGCTTGGCATCTACCTCTCTGAACCCGTTTTTGGATATGGACAACTTTATGTTGCCTTCTCACGTGTTCGACGTTCATCTGACGTTAAAGTTAAAGTTATAAATAATCCATGCCAAGGAAGACTCATTCAAGGACAAGACACCATCTTTACTACTAATGTTGTATACAAAGAAATATTCCAATAAAACATTACTCTATGCCAAACACTCTATTTGTTATTTCTATAGGCATCATCCAAACCTGCACACTATTCTATATCTAATTCATACATCTCACTCTTTGTCATGCCCCAACGCCAGGGGTTGGCGAGCGAAGCGAGCAGGGGGCGGAGCCCCCTAGTATCTGATCTATCTTGAGAGGGTTTGCTAATAAATGACTTTGACCAATAAAGCAATAGTACCATCTGGACACCGCAGTTGTAATTTAACCAGAGGTTGATTCTCAGCATGCACCATGTAAAGAAGCAATTTAAATATATGAGGTATTGAACAATGGCCAATATATACAAATTAATATTTAAACAATCTCTTTTCTTACTGTACACACAAATAAAGATTCTAATATTTCAAAATGTACATGCATTTAACCCTTCTGTTTATTACTGACATCACAATATTAATATACTGTGAATTTCCAGCTGATATATAAACAGTAGAAGCACTTATTAATAGTTTGCAAGCTCTATATATTTAACTAACTGTTGATTATATGTAGCTAGTTGCATATATATCTTTTGGCAAAAACTATGGGTAGTGATTATTCTTACAATCTAAAAATATTCAGAGACCTCCAGGCTAAAACACAAAACCATATGTATATATAAAATGCCAAAGTCAGTCTGTGTGTCTGTGATTACTCGTGAACTGATAGGGCTGGAAATTTGATCTTTGTCTTAATTGAAACCTTTTGACACAATATGTGCTGGAAATTCAAAAATATTGAGGTGGCGGAAACCTGTAGCCATTACCTGTGGTCATGTCTTTGCAGCAAAAGTGATTGAGAAAACAAATGATTACCACCACAATGGCAGAAAGAAAAACAACAGCAGCGACATCTGCTGAGCATCAAGCACATTGCAGAAAGCGATTAAGTGATGAAAAACAAAAAAGAATAAGAAGACAAGATGCAGAAGCACATATACAAGCACAAAGTACTTCTGAATATACCCAGATATGTTCTGAAAAATTCAAAAACTTTTAGGCCATGACAACCTAGTGGCCACTTTACTGGTGGCCAGAAAAGTTTAGTGCAATAAAAGAATAGTCCCCACAAGCCCTTATATTGATAATCCCTCAGGACACAGTACATGCTTGTTCACAATTCACAATCAAGTGTAAATATTGCGTTTATCGATCATCGAGCATTAAACTTTATTGAACATAAATAAACAATGACAAAGTGGTTGTGTGTTTACAGCAATGTGATAGCACAAAGAAAAAGAAGAAAAATGCCATCTGCTGGGCCTCAACCAAATCACAGAAGCCGCTTAAGTGACAAAGAACGATAAACCAAAAGAAGACAATGCAGGATAAATAATACAAGAAAGTCCCAGACAGAGAAATGTACAGCAACAATCAAAAAGGTGGTGAAATAGCTGAACCTTCTGCCCAAATAAAAGCATTGTTTTTACTTCCTTACATTACTTTGAACACCACTGGTTGGGAAAGTTACATCACGAATATGATCAATGTCAAGCTATATTTTTTGATGCTGAAAACAAAAGTGCTGCCAAAACAAAAAAGTTCTGCTTGCAGTTGATATGCCACCAGAAGTAATAAAAGACATAATGACTTCAAGAGGAAACAGCAGAAGTATCAATAGTTCCTTATCTTTAACTTGGTTTTTATCTGTATTTTAGAAAATTCAGGTCTACATGTTTTACTAGTAACCTAATGAAACTGATTAAAAAGTGCCTGCAGTAGATCAATTGTCTCAGATTATCAGCAAGAAGTTGAAAAAGAACCAAAGACAATATAAGCACATATCTCTCTGACATATTGGAACTATAATTTGTCAATACTGAGATTATAAAAAAAAGAATTTTCTGTTAAGTACAAAATAATTCATAATTCCACAAATGTTAAGCTGAATTCCAGACCTCATTTCCTTTTGACAGAGACAACACACAAGCAAAAAAGGTCCCTTTCATTCACGGCATAAAAATAGGCATATCACTAAAAGCCTGGAAATATTTAGTTCCTTGGATGAATTAAAATATAACATTATTTTTCAAAGAATTCTATGTAAACATATTATTTTAGCAGGTATAGTCTTTAAAATCTATCTATCTATCTAAAAAGACTGGGATTGCAAGTCATGTACTATGCCCTTGCCTGTAAACTAGGCAAATGATTCATTTAATATTGAAGACGCCTACAAGAAGCTATTATTCACCAAGTCTTTTGTTAGCACATCCCATCACTGGAGGGCAGATACTGCACTGGAGTTCTCAATCATATATTTCCCTCTTTTTCCTTCCGTCCTCTTAAAGAAACCAGTCAAGGCATTCATTGTGTGCAGGGAAATGAGGCCCTAGCCTTTATAAAATGATTCATGTGATATTAAACATTATGGCCTCCAATCCAACTAGTGTACAAATTTATAGTTCTATATATTATATATATATATATATATACAGTGCATCCGGAAAGTATTCACAGCGCATCACTTTTTCCACATTTTGTTATGTTACAGCCTTATTCCAAAATGGATTAAATTCATTTTTTTCCTCAGAATTCTACACACAACACCCCATAATGACAACGTGAAAAAAGTTTACTTGAGGTTTTTGCAAATTTATTAAAAATAAAAAAACTGAGAAATCACATGTACATAAGTATTCACAGCCTTTGCTCAATACTTTGTTGATGCACCTTTGGCAGCAATTACAGCCTTAAGTCTTTTTTGAATATGATGCCACAAGCTTGGCACACCTATCCTTGACCAGTTTCGCCCATTCCTTTTTGCAGCACCTCTCAAGCTCCATCAGGTTGGATGAGAAGCGTTGGTGCACAGCCATTTTAAGATCTCTCCTGAGATGTTCAATCGGATTCAAGTCTGGGCTCTGGCTGGGCCACTCAAGGACATTCACAGAGTTGTCCTGAAGCCACTCCTTTGATATCTTGGCTGTGTGCTGAAAAACATCCCCACAGCATGATGCTGCTACCATCATGCTTCACTGTAGGGATGGTGCCAGGTTTCCTCCAAACGTGACGCCTGGCATTCACACCAAAGAGTTCAATCTTTGTCTCATCAGACCAGAGAATTTTCTTTCTCATGGTCTGAGAGTCCTTCAGGTGCCTTTTGTCAAACTCAAGGCGGGCTGCCATGTGCCTTTTACTAAGGAGTGGCTTCTGTCTGGCCACTCTACCATACAGGCCTGATTGGTGGATTGCTGCAGAGATGGTTGTCCTTCTGGAGGTTCTCCTCTCCCCACAGAGGACCTCTGGAGCTCTGACAGAGTGACCATCGGGTTCTTGGTCATTTCCCTGACTAAGGCCCTTCTCCCCCAATCGCTCAGTTTAGATGGCCAGCCAGCTCTAGGAAGAGTCCTGATGGTTTCGAACTTCTCCACTTACGGATGATGGAGGCCACTGTGCTCATTGGGACTTTCAAAGCAGCAGAAATGTTTCTGTAACCCCAGATTTGTGCCTTGAGACAATCCTGTCTTGGTGGTCTACAGACAATTCCTTTGACTTCAATGCTTGGTTTGTGCTCTGACATGAACTGTCAACTGTGGGACCTTATATAGACAGGTGTGTGCCTTTCCAAATCATGTCCAACCAACTGAATTTACCACAGGTGAACTCCAATTAAGCTGCAGAAACATCTCAAGGATGATCAGGGGAAACAAGATGCACCTGAGCTCAATTTCGAACTTCATGCCAAAGGCTGTGAATACTTACGTACATGTGCTTTCTCAATTTTTTTATTTTTAATAAATTTGCAAAAATCTCAATAAACTTTTTTCACATTGTCATTACGGGGTGTTGTGTGTAGAATTCTGAGGAAAAAAATGAATTTAATCCATTTTGGAATAAGGCTGTAACATAACAAAAAGTGGAAAAAGTGATGCGCTGTGAATACTTTCCGGATGCACTGTATATTTATTGTCATGCATGTGCATCAGAGGGTCATCCTCCTGGCTCGTTTCAGGTGTGTAATACCGCTGCAAGTGTTGTCATTGTAAGTTTAAAGTGTATAAAATCCACTTCACTGATAATGTCGCCTATCTGGGCTGAAAGGCTGTAAGAGGTCTTTTTCTAATTTTGTGCAGTTGTTGTATGTGTGCACAATGTTAACATAGGTGAAAAATATCGTACAAGAGAATATGCAAAAATTAAGAATCCTACAACCATAACCACACATATATTTGAATGATAGTAGGAACTAGTTTTCGTATAATGGAGAATGGTATATGATAAATTAAAAAATGGGTCAGTGAATAGAATAGAAAGAAATCAGAAGTGTTTCTCCTTGTTGAATTTCTGCTGACAATGTAAAGTGAATACCAGGACTGCAATGCAATAAATGTTAATTTCCTGCAGCATATGTCTTTTTCTGGAAAGAAAAAATCAGAAAAATCTAATGTCACTTTTTGGAGTTTAAATGAAACACTGATAGACCACTATAGATAAAATACATGTTAATGAAAAATGATAATAATTTACAAAAAGATATATAACAAACACTATGGACAGTACAAAATTACATATTAAGAGATCTTTAAAGGCTTGTTATTAAGAGATCTTTAAAGGCTTGTTATCCAAAATACAAGGTGAAAATGATGTTATAACTTGTGCAAGAGATAATAATGGCTTCTTGAAAATTCATTAAAGTACAATGGTAACCTAAACATAGTGATGTACACTTCTACTTTTATTTGTGAGTTTTTTGCAGTAGGTCAGTGTTTCATTTTAGGGAAAATTGTTTAAACATAATGGGTATTCTTAATAAACACAGTACCTACCTGCTTTTAGCTCTAGAATCAGGTATTGGATTACTGTTTCTGCACCCTTCTGCAAGGCCTTGAGTCCAGTTCTGAATCGTCTGCTGCCTGTAGTAAGGACGCTCAACAATTTCAGTGCTGCTTACTTCCAATCCTTTTATGAAAACGCCTGTATTTCCATGCCTTGCTGGCTCACTCAGGGTTCTCTGACAAGTGCCATAGCGTGCTACTTCACTGGGAGCAACATCAAAACTTTGAGTTTTCCTTAGCTGCCTTTTTCCATGATAGCCTGAACCTGATGCACTGGAGCAGGAAGATGTCCTAGTCTGAATGCGTGGCTGGATATCTCTGTTTGGTTCATCAGCAGAAACACTACGAGTCAGTTTGTAAGAGTCTGGAGACACTCTACAAATAAGAGAGGTAGATGTACCTGAAATTTGCTGATTGATTGCATGCCGGTTCAGAATAGGAGTTGTGCTGAAAACACATTCTGCACTGGAATCCTCAACATTACCACTTGCAGCTCCATAATAGCCAGTGGAAGAGTGACAGCCCAGTCTGTCTCTAGACCATCCACTGGAAAATACCCTTTGGCTGCTAGAAAATGAAATACTGTTGCTCCGTTCATATAACATGCTGTGATCTGTTCCTTCAGAATATCTCCTACCCGCAGAACCAACAACATCACAGGCTATCTTACCCATGGGTAAGGACCTCCTTGTTCTCAGTGCTGCTTCTAGCTTCTTCTCAAACATTTGCTTAGTTTCCTGGCACTTTGACCAGGCAAACTTCCACTGCTTCTGACATTTCTCACTTTTTAGTTCACAAGCGAGTTCCTTCATCTCCAGAAACTTGGCTTCTGAGATGTCAGGATGCTGCCGGTGATATTCCTCAAGACACTTGATAACTGTTCCACACTTTTCCGTCATGCTGCAGTCTTCCATGGTGATGCTTGCCAGTCGACGCATACCCTCCAGAGCCCACTCATAAGCCTGAAAGAAAGAAGTGAGAAAAAATAAAAAGCAATCGGAGCCTGAAGGATGAAGAATGATGACATCAATTAAATATATTTGCACCACATGGTGTTAAAAGGGTACTGTGTGGCACAGTGCACACCAGCCAGCTAAGTGCTCCAGTATTACAACAGTGAAGTGAACAAGTGCCTCTTTATCACTGCTCCATCAGACAAAGTAAAAGGCAATTCTGTTTTTCAGTGTTTCCCTGATATTTAAAGGGTGCCTTGTCCTTTGTTATCAGATCCAGGAAAGACTCACAGAGGGTAATTCTGATACTAAACTGGGTAGAGTAATACATCTACATATAGCAATGAATGTAAATACTGTATGAATAAGACCAGTTTATAACACCATTGTAAAAAAACAAAACCTTTCACTTCCAGAAGATCCTAAATGGTATGTTATTTCTTTTACATTACAACAGTGTGATTTGTATGAAGAATAAATAAAATAAAAAGTGTCTTACAGACACTAAACTTGTGTAAAAATTACACTTTAAAATAAGGTACAAAGGTAGTATTCATAATAAAACCATAAATTCCTATGCTCTTTGCCTCAGAATCTTGCCAATGGATTTCTATATTACAAATTACTTAACTGGCAACTTTTTAATAAAAAAAAAAACAAGCAAATATTATAATAATTTATTAGAGGCCAAAGTAATACAGGTGATATCCAAAATTCATTAAGACATTTCCCCTTTCCTATAAATACTCTTATGTTCATCTCTGATGGAGCATTTATAGGAAGATCAAAGATAAATCTAATTCCCGTGGAATAATTTTAATATATGATGACTCTGTAATGGTTGTCAAGACAAGTCAGTGCCTTTGCTTATTAAGCAGAAAGATGGCTGCTCGGATTCCAATCAAGCTTTCTTGTCTTGAACTGCCTTGTGATTATGTTCTCTCTTGTTGACAAGTCCCGGTTGACTCAACACTGCATACCACACATGACCTTCTGAAAGGGTGATGTGACATTGCTGCCACATACCAAGGGTTTCAGTTAGGCTGCACCAAGTTACTGGGGGCAGTATGTACCCCCCAAGGTCACATGGAATTAACAAAAGGGAAAACAGGAACGTGACAACATTGAAGAAATTAAATATACTACGTTACAACAAAAGTGCTGTCAGCCTAATATTATTACTTTTACAGGACAGACAAACATGGGACAAAATTATAAAAGTTTAAGATTTTTCAAGTCTATACAATAATGTAAGCTAGTGGTGAAACATGGAGCAAAATGCAGGATACTAGCCCTGGACAGAGTGCCAGTGCTTTGCAGGCCCCATTCACGCACACACCCACACAGGGCCAGTATAGAATCACCAATCAGCATAACACAGATCTTTAGGAAGTAGTAGCAAGAGAAGAAATCATAAAGCAAAAACTGGGTGGCTGGGGTCCATGGAAGCTCTACACAGATGGTGACTGAGTTTTGAGGATTCAAAATAGAGGCATCAGCAGTGACACCTTAAAACAACCATCTCAATTTATAGCTCTCATCTAGTGACAATGTCCTCCTTTATGACTTTTTTCATGACATTCATTGTCCAAAATTTCATTGGCAATTTGCTTTTACTTTTTAGACTTCTCATTTCATTAATCTGAAATAGCAAAACATAGTATTTAAACTGTTTAATCACCTTACTTCAGTATTTTGATGGCACTCCTGTCTTCTACTATTCAAAATGAAACAAATGTCACCAAAGCTACAGTTCTGACAACATTTAACATTGTTAAGAGATTCATCTATTTAAGACCAGTTTTTAGCACAGGTGTTCAATGATAGGTTAAATGTATTAGAATTTAAAGCTTCACAAAGGCTGCATTTGATTTTCTCGCCCTGACATTAAGAAAAAGCAGAGACAATACGCTAAACATTAAATTTGGCAAATTCTTTCTAGAGGCCCCTTATTTAGCACATGCCCTTAATTATTGTTATGACTTGGACCACCCACTGCTATGTAGTAATTATTAATGAAAAAGATACATACAGTAACCGAGAAACAGTTACAATCCTGGCAATTTTTTCCAGTACACTACAGAACGAATTCGATACTTCCTTGTATAAAGACAAAACAATTAAGTCTGTACCTTTGGTTCGTTAGGTCATATACTGTAATGAAAAAAACAGACTTTAAAAACAGATGTACAATCTCATGTCAGGTAGGCCTTCTTACTTTATGTTTGTTGATGAGAATAAAAGCAAATGTGGTTGTGTTTAAATAATCTCATTAGTTATGCAAAAAGAAACAGAACGTCTGACAGGTTCCACGGCTGTCATCAAAAACTAAGAACGTGCTTGTCTGCTTCACTAGTACAGTACGTCGGGTGCCTAACCTCTGTCATGATTCTGCAGTTATGATGGCAGATGCTGTCAGCTGACAGGAACAATATTCTTCAAATACAAGTCTAGAAACTGTAATTAGGATATTCACTGTTATATAAATAAATAAATAAAAGCAAGCAAGAAAGCCGCAACAAAATACAGACTAGTCTTAAGCCTTGTGCCAATCTGTTTCTACTCTAGGCAATATCAGCAAATCCTTTAGCAAGAACCCTTATTTAAAATACAAAGAATTAAACATGTTAAGAGGCACATCATGTCACAACAAAATCTGAGAAAACACCTAACGTGACCAACTTGCCAAGTTGCACTGAGCTTCAGATTCTAATGTGAGTAATCCTTGCATTCTCTGAAAAATTAAAAGGAAGAAAGGTTAACAATAAAGGGCAGCTTTCCAGTTAATTACACCTCTGCAATGTGGCATCTCCTTCAGTGAGCTGCACTGACATGTGATTTCAGCAGTTACTTACATAGGCCCATCTTTTATAATGAGAAATTAGCTGCGTTCATCAAACGCAACATTTCATACCAGTTTTTACAAATATTCTGGTGATTCTAAATCAGGTCTATTACTCTTCTACAGTTGAAAAAATAATATATTTTTTGTTTTCAATTAAATCTGGTCACACCCAGTTTGGCATTAGAAATACAAGGACATACTGCATGTGAAGTCATTTTAAATATATTTTATATGGTTATATGACAAAGTTCATTAATAAAGGGTTTGAAAATTAAATATATGCTGCATTGTCAGGTTCATATAGACAACTTAATCTGGCAAGCTGGTAACATCACACAGGCTACTTTTTGCAGGACTTTCTTGTAATTTCATTCATTCTTAAAAACCGACAATGGTAAAATACTATCCTTGCCAGAATTTAATTTTCCAGTGCCAGTTTGATAAGCGAAAAGAAAGAGCAAGGAAGGCACAATAACTTCCCTAGATATAGGCATTTTATTCCAAAGACTTTGTCAAGCTAAATGATAATTTCTTTTTAGGTGTGGTTCATTTTTACACATAATGTTGAGAAAAGAGTTACATCATAAAATAATGTATCATTTTAAAATGGTTTAAAAATTATAGACAGTGTGCTGCCACACAGTTCACATGCAGTAATATCATAACTTAGTATCTTCAAACCCGTTAATAAAAAGAATATTTGGCTAGCCTACTTGAACACACTAATCACACAGATGCATTACGTGGGAGAGAATTGTCCTTTGATCCATCTATCCATTATATAAATGCATATGATATATAGCACAAGGATAAATAGGGCTTGTGCTTATTCTGACAGCAAAGGATAAAAGACAGAAGCAAACAGTGGCTGGAAGCAAGACAATCTAATGTCCACAGCCACCATTACACACATACAGGGGAAAGTTAGTTGGCAATTAACTTAACAGGTGTGTGTCATTGGGACATAGATTTCCCAGAGAATACTGGGAAACATACAACACAGGGAAAATGTTTGAACTTCATGAAGTACTAGTTACCGAACCTAGGCTCCTATAAGGGCTATAAGATAGTAGCACTCATTATGAAAGCACAATGCAGTCCTGGGAAAGAAGTATTCTCTTTCATATTTCCAAAGTATAAGCTTCTGACCTTAGATCAAAAGTGAATTTATTTCACATTGTGTGGACAACTGTATGAGGAACAGTAAAACACAAACGTTTATTGTACAGCAAAGCAATAATATCCTACTTGCCAAGCTTCAAAATCAGTTCTTACTATCTGTGCTGGACTCCTTACTAAATTGGTCAAGTATGTATTTCAGTATGGGTGTGTGTGTAACCTTCAATAGACTGGTGCCTTGAATAGTGTCAATTAAAGTATTCCACATCTCTGAAGTAGCAAATACTGGTTTTGAATAGAAATTGGATAAATAATTGTTGGTCTGGGTGGTTACTGTTACTGACCTAAAATGAAAACATGTTACATAAAACAGAGGTGTACTGGAACAGTTAAGATCTAAGGGAAAAAAATCAAACATAAATAAATAATATATAACATAGCTACACAGGGTCACAAGAAAATACTAGAAGCAAAGGAAACAGAAACAATCATATATTACAGAAATATTTTCAGCTTGCCAAAGAGTACAATTGACATCATAAACCTTGTAGTAATTAAGCCTATAATTATAAGAGAGCCGAGCACAAAAAAAGAACATAAGGTGTTTGACAAATGAAGAGACAATTTAGTGCACCAAGATTGTTCAGTTACTTAATAGTTAAGCTTTTCCAGTATCTTATCCAGATAACATAACAGTGTTCTGCCCATTTAAGGTGCAACATATCACACAAACGGAATGCATTTGATATGAGATATATGAAATGTTTTTCAAAATTTTCACTGATTTTATTCATTTTTATGTTATCGATAATTATTGTCATTCAGATATAATATTATTCCATATTCTATAACATTATAACATAGTCCACTAACTATGTCAGGAAAACTAAGAAATTAGTATGGTTAGAAAAAAGAGTTTAATTGTTAAACTTGTTCACCAGGCCTAAAGCATATAAAGAAAGCATTAAAACATGCACAGATTTGCAATAACCATCTTAATATTTGGAACTCGGCTGTAGCCCTGATCACATCTAGTTAGACTAAGTGTACTTACAGGCCTTTTCAATTTCATCTGGGATAATGAAGGAGAAAGACATTTAATATACAGCAAGATATCAGACCCTTGGCTCTTCCATAAATTGCAAAAACAAAGATTCATGGTATGCAGTAACAGAGAATCTAAAACCTTTAGCAATGTGACATCTGCTTACTGGTATTTTACTTTTTTCAAGGTCAACAGTAAGTTTTCCTTTGGTTTTTGTGCAACTGGAACTCAAAGAAACACCTGTCAATTGGAAAAATGCTAATTTGCCTGCAGTATGAAGAGAGAAAACACTTTATGCCAACATAAATTGCCATCTTAATCAACAAGCAAACGATTAAAATGCAACCTGTTACAAATTAAAAGGAGCATGTCTGTAATTCACAATTTTTATTTCTTTATTTTTATTTTAACTTGACTGTATGCAATGTTCTTCAAATAAAATAAATACAAATATTTATTTAATAGGCAATTCATTGAGCTTTATGAGCAACAGGTATGCAGATGAGTTACATAGCATTTAACCATGTGAAAACTTCACATACTATATGTTGATTTCAGCAAGGACAGTGGATTCTTTAGGGTAGCAGTAACTTGCTGCCTAGCTAAAGACTGAGTGTGGCCGCCATTCAATCAATTCACAACGCTCCTTTAGCTGAACTGGAACCTACTTAAACAAGATGCTCCAATTGCACTTTTTATTATTAGTGGTTCTATACTACTACTAATACTACAGCATGTAATAGTCAGCAGATTAAATACATATGGCTAGTTTTACAGTCTCTACTTATATATTTTACTAAAGGCAAGTATTTTATAATCATGGAACAATATCTAACATGCACCATGCAAATTTTGTAGAAAAGGAGGACTAAGTCACTCAGTTCCACACAGAATAAAATGTATTGACTTCAACAAACCTTTGTCAGATTTCCAACAACCCAGTAATCCTTTGCAGGCACATTTTGTATTATAATTCATCTTCTTTAAACAACTAAAGCACATGGTGCTTAGTCTGAATTCTGAAAATGGCTGGAAGGTTGTTTTCTTGTACCTAGATATTCCTCCAGACTGGATTTATTTTGAGGGTTGGTAAAACTTCTTCAGTTGTGCTGTGTGGTAGTGCTGACATTCTGTGCAGAGTCAGACTGAGCCAGTGGCGCCCAGATTCTTCTCTCTACAAACTCCTACTATTCACAGGCAAATGTTAGCCAAAATACCAGATGGGCTACCCGCGGTAACTAAATAAAAAAGAAAGCAAGCTGGGAAATGGGAGGGGGAGGGGAAAGGAGGAGTTCTCTTAGTACCAACAAGAAAAGCCACTAGATTTTGCAGACAGAATGACAAGAAAAACAGAAGTATCCTTGTCATTGTAGTGTTATTTTGGGGGAAAATAAACAAAACAAACAAAACTTCTAAATTGCACACAGTGATGGATTTTAAAAACCCACAGTATGCGCTTACTAAAGGGTGCTTAAAGAAGAACACCAAAATAAGATGCATATTTTAGTGAATCTGAAAAAAAATAAAACGCAGAAATACTAAAAAATTATCACTATTTCACTCTAAATGAATTTGAGAAAATTTACAATACAGCTAGCGAGAAAACAAAAGCTCACTGAATACAACAGGCTGCATTTGTTGCTTATACAATATGCAATAAAAAATATTGATTAAAAATAAACTATGAAATGGTACATCCAATTTAGTATGAAATATTCTAAATGTAAAAAAAAATATTTTTATTACTACCATTCAAAAAACAGATCCTGATAAGTATTTTCTAAATGTTAACGTTAAATTACCGTATAATTATTACCGTAATTATAAAAATATTATTTTGTGATGGGACACAATCTGATGCTGTGATCTGTCAATTTAAATATGCAGTTATTATGAAACAAAGGATAACCATTACTTAAAAATATGTTAAAGTCTTATAAATAAAAGATTTATGCATTACACAGCATGACACAGTAACTACTTAATCTTTTAAGATATCCTGTCTTTAGATTTTTTTCCCTTAATATTTTCATTAAAAACAGCAGGGCAGCTGCTTTGGGAATAGTAATGCCCAGTGGAAATTTGTAGTCATATTTTCTTGCAATAGTGAGTTTGAGGTTTTGCATTGATTAAATAATCCATAATGAAAAAGCTTCTCTGTGTGTTAACTTAACTCAAAATGAATGTTAAACGTTTCAACTTTGTTCCAAACAAGAAAAAAAGTACTTTGCCTAAAGATGCTTTAAAGTTGATTGGAGATATACTGTACCATACAGTATACATAAAAGCATTTCTATTACATAAAACAATTCGTTATCATTTTTGTCTTATTTCAGTCAGTTAAGATTTATATTTACTTCTGTCCAGCAAATGTTTCTAATTTATCTTTCAATCTTTGCATTTAAAAGCTCTTCATTATCTTAGTATAAAATTCAATCTATGCTACACCGATTATAAATTCTTAGCATTTAGAGAAGTGTGAATTGTGACATGCTGGCACTGTAGTTAATGATGCTGATTTGCTGGTTCACAGATCAAAAGGCTTCAGATGGCTCAAAGACTACACCTTTCCTATAAATCATTGTTTTCTCTAGTCACTCAGAAATCATAGTACATTTTAGAGATAAGAATAGTGGAAAAAAATTGTAAATTTAAAACTGGCTAGTATATGGGAGTGTACACTCTGTGATGGACAAAAGTCACTAGGGTCTTCTGGGATAGGTAATACTTTTGGGGAAGAAGCAGATTCAAAATTTAAAGAATGCTACTAACCTCTACTTGGGGAATGCCTAGGCATATGCTATTTTCATCTGATATCAGAAAAATTTAAGTATACTCAGTTGGCACCAATCAAGCTTTTATACCATGTAAATAAATGTTTTTTTTATTAAATGCTCATCATCTTTTTTATCCCCCCAAGCAAACTTAGATATCAATTTTTCTCTTCTGCCTGACATTTCCTTATGTGAGAAAGTGTGTGTTTGTGTGTTGGAGGGAGGGGTGGTTGGGATTGGGATGGATTGATTGGGGACATCTGTCCATTCATCCATTTTTAAACCTGACTTATCTAGTGGTTTGTTGTGGAGGGGGTCCAGCGGCCACATGTTATCTTGGAAACATCTGGTGCAGTGCAGAAACTGGGTGGGGCACACTCAAGCACAAAGCCACAGTCAGTCATATGATGATAATTTAGAATGCCCAATCAACTGAAAAGTAATGTCTGAAATATGAAAAAGGAAAAAAAATGATGTAAATATAGTATTACTGTATTTTTTCTTTCTTGAATGTATTTGTGGCAGGGGCCAAGAGGACTAACAAAAACCGGTAAATACAGACTATTAATGACAATGGAATCTTTTTGCTAAAAGATAAAGGGCGGATTACAGTGGAATATTGTAAAAAGAATGTGGGGAAGTCAACCCACCAGACAGACAGGAGTTCAAGGACAATTTAGGCAGGATCAGAGAGGCAGCAGGATTTTCTTTTAACTATCTCTTTATCTGTTCATTATGCTCTCCTTTTTATATATCTCCTTTGAGTAATGTGTTTAATAAAAGTGCCTTTTGTGTTCATTTCTGGTCTCCTTTTGGCATTTTTGCATGTGAAGGGCAAACACAAAGGTCACCTCATGAACATTTTATATATATTAATATGCAATAAGAAATAATACTGTACTTTACAAATTGTATTTTGTGAATATTATTTGTGGGATTAACAGGCCACAAATATAGAAAAAAGGACTTTTTAAATTAAACAATTGCATTGACAGTATAATGCAACATCTCTTCATCCATATGCACTGGGAGATCCACTTTTCCAGAAATTCTCTAAACATGGGCTAAATAATAAAATACAAGTAACATGTCTAGAGGTTTCTGACTCACCATGAGACCCTGTGTAAGTCACTTCACCAGTCTATGTTCCAACTATAAGGAATCTAAACATCTTTCATAGACAGAAGCTTCCAATTTAAATTATGTAAAAACAGCATCAACCGATGTCCTATTGTTGGTTGTAGAGTGTCTGTGACTAACTGTACACCAATTGTGTTAAATATAACATTACTGGAAGAATTACCCAATGGACAGATAAAATCTCTGATGAATCTCAAGGTCAAATTGTTGGCTGCTTCAAGTCATGACAGATAGAAGGTTTGGAGCTTTACCAATAAATTATAGCATCAGAGAAATGCTGAATCATTATAATGTGTTGACAATGCAAAAATGAAGTTGTTTTTAGTGTAACATAAAAGCTGAGTACATATTCGATCGCTCTATGCTTACAAAGTGATGCTTAAATTCCTTTCTTCTTACAATAATTTATAGACTAGTGACTTCTTTTTTTTTACTTTTACAGTTAACTTAGTTTATGCAACAGCAGAAATGAGCTGGTATATAAGAGACTTTTGTGTGCCTCACCCAGCACTGGACTTGTATTGGACTTTGTTTTTGCGGTGAGGAGTGACTGTCGAATGAGGAAAAGAAGAAAATATACTAAACATCCAAGTTGATGCGACATCCCTTAAGGTAAATTTGAAGCAGTAAAGTAATCAAAAATCAGAGTTGTACAGAATGTTTGTTTTAAGACAGACGAGATTGCAAATTCAGAACTTCAGTTCAATGAGAGAGTTTCTTTGTATGGCATGCTATACTTGAGACAGCCAAAGGAAAATGAAATATTTCTGTAAAATTTCATTGAAGAATAAGTGTTTCAAATTTCAACAAAATCCATCCACTGGGTGTTGAGTTGTTTCAAGCAGACAGACAGAAAGACATGACAACTGCAGTAGGCACTTTTTGCATTATAACCAAACATATAAAAGCAGTGTTTAACCCATCCATAAATTCAACTTTATGTTTATATTTTTCCTTTTTTGGTTTTAATATAAAGATAATGATACGCGTCATAGGCCTGTCTGACTATAATTATAATTTAAGAAAAGCAATTTTTATCTCTACCAACTAACAACATTAAATTGAATGTTTGGAAAGATATAATTAACAAATCTTTTGGTACATCCTCTACAGAATGAGCAGCTCTTTTGTATTCTACATTTTATTTGTATTCGGATATGCACATGGTTATTTGGATAAAGGAAAAAACCTTACTTAGCAGATAATTAAAATGAATATGAAACCTAAATAATAAAAAAGAAATACACTTCTTTTGACTAAGAGGTAGCATAAAAATGTACAAATCTATTACATTTCTTATAAACGCTTAAAAAGTTTTAAATTAACTTGAGGAAGAGTGTACTTTTTCCCGTGAGTAGTATTCAATGTCAGACTAATCTGGATTACTTTTGCTTGATAATATTAGAACGGTTAAAATACATATTACAGTAACAAAAATTCTATTAAAATTCAGTTTTCAACGTGATGGAAACCACCAACCAGAATATGATTTTAATAGATGGTCTTCTCTTCATCTCAGATTAGCTGGGTGAACTAATTAATTACTTTCTAAGTATGCTGCTAAATACATTAAAAAATCCTTTATTAGTTTTGCACTAGTTTTGCAAAGACCTTAAGCAGAGGGGACCATGACACTAACAAACTTCTCATTTCATTAGTGGGTTGTGAATGTACACTGAAAAAAGTATAACATTGATGTTGTTCATTTAACGTACATTTTCTCTTTCAAGCAACTTAAGATAAGTCATTTAGTGTTGTAGCTTGAAATATTTGGTTTCAGATCTCAATCACAGTAAAAAAAAATTGTTTGTACCAAAGTAAGTTATGGTGGAGGGAATAAACATAAAAATCCTATTTCAGTTAACCTAATATTTTAGGTTGCTCATGTGCTGTGTGGGAGGGGCCATTTGTATATTCTTCCGGTCGAACTTTCCAGTGTGCTGGTTTTCCAACTGCCAAAAAAGAAGAACACTTTCCCAAGTGGAGTGGACGTGGCTATACCTGTCTGGTCATTTTCAGCAGCAGACTTTTATAATGGAGGATTTCTGGTAATTAACCCTGTTTCTCAACTGTTAATTTTAAGTATAAGAACTCGTAATAAAACGATTTAAAACGTTTAATAATTTTTTGTTGTATACTTAAGATTTATATTGCAAAATGCTCGTGTATTTGCACTAGATTTTAAAAGATTTTTAAATAAATGTAAAAAGTACAGCATTGGAATGTGTTACGTTCATAATATTTCTAATAGCATAAAAACAGGTTACGACCAATAACCATTTTAAATTGTAACAACTTAACAAATAGATTTACTTCAGTATAAAACAAGTGAATTAGATAGATAGATAGATAGATAGATAGATAGATAGATAGATAGATAGATAGATAGATAGATAGATAGATAGATAGATAGATAGATAGATAGATAGATAGATAGATAGATAGATAGATAGATAGATAGATAGACACTTTATTAATACCAAGGAGAAATTCACATACTCCAGCAATTACACCCAATCACTCTAAATGATATGCCTCAACTTAAAAATTGTGGGTTCATAAGTTGAATGAAGGTTATACTTTTTTCAGTGAATGTATTTTATGACAATGGAAGGAAGGAAGCCAAAAGTAATGAAACTCTTCTCGCTTATCACCAATTTACCAGTAATGTCTGAGAACATTTCTCAAAATATTATACCGATGTAATGTGGACTGTGCATGGCATAACCCAAGATATTACTAAACCCAAATAGCACTTAAGGTGGGCAAAATTTTGAAAATATAAATGATTTATTAAGGGAAAATTCAAGAATAATAAGGAGAGAACAGGCCCCTTGCTATTACGTAGGGTGGCTGATCCAATACTAATTCAGACTAACAAATAAGTATACTTAATTTACACAATACCCCTCTCTACACTCTGACCTCCTAATCCCTTCCATCACTTTGATCTCTGTCAAATGCTTATGTGATTCAAAGCTCACCACAATACTTGCTGGAGAATGCTTTTAAGTCCAAGAAGCGAACCACTACCAGATAAATGTTGAGAAGCATTGCTTGGGCCACAGACAATACATAACAGGTCTGGGAATAAATTCTCAGAATCCCCTTGAATGAACCTAGGTGCTGATGTCCCACCTTACTACAGATATTGCCAGAGAGAGCCGAAATAGCTTGTCCACCCCATGACTCTAGTGCAACATATTGCAAAGAGACTCTGCTATGTCACCGATCATCTTGGGGAACTCCTACCACACCAAGAAGAGCTTTCCCGGCACTATTTAGTTAAGTTGAGGGCTTGTAAATTGTCCCATTTAATGCTTTCTGTTGGCTAGGAAAGGGGTTGCTACTGGACTTGCTCTCATAGTTGGAAACAATTTAAGGCTCTGATGCTACGCCAGCTGCTCTTGCCCACGATAACTATTGTTTCCTTCCATCCATGACCAATAATATACTGTTTAAATCAAAGAAGCTACTTGGTATGTGGACATTTAGACACCTCTATATTTGCCTTATCACTAGTTTTATCAGTAGGTTTATTATGGAAAAGTTTGAAATATTTTGTTAAAAGAAACCTGCCCAATCACCACAAACTTCCATTAATATCCATAGCTGTTAACAATGGAAAGGAGGCCTTTGAACTGTTATATCAAATAACGAATGGAAACAAGCCATGGTTAAGATCAACTCTTCTCCGTTAAATCATGGAACACTTCAGTTATGAAAGTGTTCATCATACGTTCATATCATGACTAAGATTATACAAAATATATCCAGGTCATGATCCAAATTGTGAAAAAATGTCATTGAGTATCTACTACACTAGGATACTTGTTTTGTGGATTTATAGATAATTTTGAATTGAAATTGATTGTAATCCTCTAACAGCATTATTCTGAGTAAAACCCGTTGGAACAACACTGTCATGAAAAATCTGAGATCTAAGATTGGAAGGTATTATGATACCTTACAATCTTACAAACTAATCTTACTCAGCTGGAGGAATCCTCTATCACCTTCTATAACTCAATATTTTAATTAAATTGGAAAAAATGATATTTTCTCTGTATGAAACATTCTAAGACATTTTTATTATTTTGCAAGTATTATTGTCATGTAATACAATTAATAAAATGGGCTTCTATTAAGATTTTTTTGGGTTTCCAACACAAAGAAGGTCTAGATTTTCTGCAAATGCAAATTAACAAGTTGTATTTTTATATTTTATTCAGACTATATTTTAGAAATAAATATTGTAATTAGAGTCCTATATTTTTAGTTTAGTTCTGAATCTTAGTCAGATATACAAAGATGTACATCAATAAAATACTGTATAGCCTCCTACAACTCTCTGAAAAAACTGTATACTACTCTATACTCAACCACTCTAATTCTGAAAGTTACTGTCCTAACATAAAAACAAAATGGTTTCTGTCAAGTGACACTTTCAACCAAATTAAGATTTGGACCTTAAAGCTTCAGCAGTGGATTGCCTGACTAAAGCTGTTTTTTGCTGTGTTTATACCTTTGTAACTTTGCATGAACTATGCTAGTATGGATACATCTTTGCAGCATTTTCAAAGAAATATATCCTTGTTATAACTGTAAAAGCAAATTCACTGAACTATTGGAAGGAAAAAACTCTGATGTGGTATATTTCAGAAACACCAAAGGCAAAGGATGACAACACCATTTTCCACTAATGCAAAATGTGCAAACTCTCTAGCCAGAAAGCACATGTTATTCATTAGTTCAACAAAATTAGAGCAGTATTTACTTTAAAAGAACTCTCCAATCTCATTAATGTCTCCCATATTCAAAAATCCTACAAACCTAGTGAGCTGGAAACTTTTACAAAGAGAGAAACAAAATTTAATTGAAGACTTCTGAATATATGAACTGTAAAAAATATACCAGATAGCTTTATTGTCCAAAATATCTCATGGAAAAATATCCATCCATCCATCCATTATCCAACCCACTATATCCTAACTATAGGGTCATGGAGGTCTGCTGGAGCCAATCCCAGCCAACACAGGGCGCAAGGCAGGAAACAAACCCTGGGCAGGGCGCCAGCCCACTGCAGGGCGCACACACACACCCACGCACCAAGCACACACTAGGGACAATTTAGAATCACCAATGCAACTAATCTGCATGTCTTTGGACTGTGGGAGAAAACCAGAGCACCCGGAGGAAACCCACACAGACACGCAAATGAACATGCAAACTCCACGCAGGGAGGACCCAAGAAGCGAACCCGGGTCTCCAAACTGCGAGGCTGCAGCGCTACCCACTGCGCCACCATGCCGCCCATGGAAAAATATACAGATTTTAAATACAATTAAGAAAAAAGAATGAAACTCAAATATACAATTAACAAAACTTCAATCCTATAGTAGTAGAATATTAGACAACACTAGACAATATTTATTATCTTAATTTTTGATCCACCTAAGGACTAAAATTTTAAAGGAATATTTTTAAAAAATGACCAGGAGTTTATCTGCATTTACTTATATACAGGAATAAATAAAATTTTAAACACAAAATATAATGCTAATACTTTAATGTAAGGCTTCTCTAGGAACTGGGCTACTTTGTAAAGAAAAACAAAATCTAACAAAGACACATCTGCAAATTGAGGTCAGTGTTAGAGTAAGTAAACATAAACAACAGTGTTCCATACCTTTGAAGACACCAAGAGGAAAACAAACTCATTATTACATCGAAGAATGGGATTCTATGTTGTATAGAACCCATATCTAATTGTCTGCGTTCCTTTAATTTTTAAAAGGTTAAACATGATGTTAAAGTAGTTGGCACTGCTATTTTATAGTCTTTTCTGACTATTCCTATTTCCTCCTACAACCCATAGACAAACTAACTATGGTGACTTTAAAATTGACCTGCTATGATTGTGCATTTTTGCCATGATCAATGATGGACTGGCACCTTGTATAGGGTTATTTGTTGGCTTGTGGTCAATGCTTATGGCACAAGATTCCCTTTTTAATCAAAGAGTACTCTGAAAATGGATCAAAGTTTAAAATCTAAAATAATGTCTTTCACATCTACAATAATTTAATAATAAACAATTGTCTTATAGTTAAATAAATACATGGCAAAATATTACTGTATATCCATTTCATTCTATATTTAATTAGTATATGCTTAACTTAAAATAACCATTTGAAATTGATCATATTTACTGATGTAACTGAAAGAATGTAACACTTTGTCAAAAGTAACCATGGTTCAAATAATAAAACTACAACATTTGTAAAAGAAGGCAGGTTGTAAATCTAAACTAAACAACTGATTTTGTTGCATTGTTTAGACATTCAAAATAATTAGAAATCTACAGTATCTAATTGTTATTTTTAACTAGTACTAGCAGTTCTTTCAATGTAAAGGAAAGTAATTAGAACAGACCCACAAAGATAAAAAACACAGAATGTGCTTACATAGACTTAAAGTCTATACTGTAGTACTGTAGTTGATTAACTTTGTGCTCCATTGGTCAAAACTTTGATAGTTGTTTCACGAATGTTTATAAGCTGCTAAGAAGGAAACAAAAAAGTCCTTCTCCTAAAGTAAGAAATAAATGACATTCTGGCAACTATACATGTTTTTTCAAGGGTGAGCATTTCTCAAAAGACACAATTCTTCCTATGAATTTGGATGCTTACTTGCCAATGCAAAAATTGACTAGATTAATACATGGTAAAAGCAATGTCAAAATACTTGCAAAAATGTATTGTACTATTAATTGAACTTATTTTTGCTCTCCCGTTTAATGAGGTGGGACAGAAGCAGCAGGAAGAGTTTAGTACCTTGTTAGTTCTATTGAACGAGAGAGATAAAGTATGGATGGAACCAGCAGAACATTACCACTCAGAAAACCTGAACTATGTCAATATACCATGACTTCTGGAGCTATCAATCTTTTCTTTTATATATACCATTTTTGAATAACTACTACAAACAGATGTGATTTATAATTGTAAAAATAAGTCAATAGTGGCTGTAACTAGTTCATAAAGAAATACTATATGATCTTTGAATGTTTCAGTGATGAAATGTTCAGAATACCTGCAGTATTATAAAGAAAAATCAAACTGAGTCTCACCTTGTCAAAAAACTCATAGAGCTTTACTGTTTTATCAATCCATTCCTGAGTATCCTCTACCTTCTGAGAAAAATCCTTCAGCTTCTTCCAGAATGAATGAACTTTAACTTCATAAACCTGCAGTTCTGAAGAAGAGATGTCTTCATACTCTTCCAGTTTCTTTAACAGTTTTTCTCCAGTCTTGCAGTATTCCTGCCAAAATAAAAACTGTATTATATGATGTACAGTATTTTGCCAGCAGGGACAAAATGTGATTTTTCAGTCAAATAGTATAATATGCAGAGAAAATCAAATATTTCTATTTTCTTAATAGTTTAAATGAGCACTTAAATTTGAATGCAGCACAGGGTCTTGTACACATAATAATGAATATGTACACACAAATTTAATGTAAAATTTGAGGTTTAACAAATTACTCTTAATTACAGGGAATGTGGACGTTAGCATAAAATAGGTCAGGTCATAAAACTATATCATGAAAACACATAAGGAAGTAGAATCTCTTCAAATAGAGTATTAGTGCAAGCAATAAAAAATATTTACTGATTCAGAGAAAGAGTTTACCTATGAGAAGCAGCTAGGAAAAAAATATTGCTTATTAGAACTATAGCATCAAAATTAAAAATATACGGTCATTATCCATCCATCCATTTTCCAACCCGCTGAATCCGAACACAGGGTCACGGGGGTCTGCTGGAGCCAATCCCAGCCAACACAGGGCACAAGGCAGGAACCAATCCTGGGCAGGGTGCCAAACGGACTACGGTCATTATACAACATGTAATTCTGCCATTTTCTAGTGTTTTAAGATATTCTATATGAGATTATTGCCTATGAAAGACACCTGCATTTTAGGGCAGTTACAATTTACAATGATAATAAACAAAACACACACTTGCAATGAACAGAAATATTGCAACTAGGCTGAAGGAGCTACACCTTTTCAATTCAGGAGGGGACATTATTTAAGTGTTTAAAATTATGAAAAGAATTAGCACACTAGGACCTAGTTGTTACTTTAAAATACCTGTAAACTCTGCAACAAGAACACATGGACATGGTTGGAAACTTGTTAAGGGTAAATTGTGCAAATGTTAGAAAGTTTTTCTTCACACAAAGAACCCTAAACAAATGGAATAAATTACGAAGTAGTATGCTGGAGAGAAGGACTTTAGGGACCTCCAAATCTCGACTTGATATTATTTTGGACAATCTTTGTGAACAAGATGGACAAGCTTGTTGGGCTAAATGGCCTCTTTTTGTCACAAATTTTCTAATATTCTAATTCAATTGTCATGACATATAAACAAAGTCTTTTTTGACAAACCGGTCACCAAGACAAATTAACTATTTAAAATCAGTAATGTTGATGATCTTTCTAGCCTCCACACCAATCTGATATGCACACTTATTTCTAAAATTACAAATTTTGACTTTTTCAAATCTCTACCCCTAACTTCTTCTTATTCATAGGGTCATGGTATGGCTGCTGTAATAGTAATAAGCAGAATTGCATGAAAAATAATCACAGCAAAATGTTGTCAAAATCTAATACCACTCAGCGATTTATGAAGACAGTGGGTGAACATACAACCAGCCATATAACCATATCATGTGTTCCAACAGGTTGCAGTTGTTTTTAAGTGCTGCATTATATTATTCTGAGGGTCAGTTATTTGTGTTAACAGGTATGCATAAAGAGGATGTCCAGATTAGTGGCGGTGTTGTGCAAAAAAGGTGGAGGGTTAAGTATGACGGAGCTCATGCAGCTGTCACCAGGACGTGCTCTGCTTGCACTGCTTAGAGGCAAAATCTGCATACATGGGCACAAGAGTTGTTCTAATGCTCTTGCTGCTAAGAAACTGCTTCTGAGGGCAAATGCAGTTCAGATGTTGTGGGTTCGTGGTTTGTGTCCACATGCAGTCACCACAATCCAAAATGTGCAACCTGTGATGGATCATTGTGTGATTCCATGACATACCACCAAGTATCACCCAGTAGCCATCCACTACCAAACTCAGCATTTCTTGTTGTTTGACACACAGTTGAACTGGCTTAGTTAAAGGTATCATATATACTACTAGGCCATTTCGTCACAGAATCTGTAAAAGCCACCTGTACATTCAGGGCAATAAACCTTCACAACAGGTGTATCTAGGCTACAAGATACTAGTTTAAATGCTTGTGTTGTATTGACCCCCTTCTTTTGACACCCACTGCACGCCCAACCTACCTGGAAAGGGGTCTCTCTTTGAACTGCCTTTCCCAAGGTTTCTTCCATTTTTTCCCTACTAGGTTTTTTTTTGGGGAGTTTTTCCTTATCTTCTTAGAGAGTCAAGGCTGGGGGGCTGTCAAGAGGCAGGGCCTGTTAAAGCCCATTGCGGCACTTCCTGTGTGATTTTGGGCTATACAAAAATAAACTGTATTGTATTGTATTGTATTGTAAACGGATGTTCCCTTTTTTTCCCTCCTTAAATAACTGCAACACAAAAAACACCTACTTCAAAGTAAAGCTAGCTACAACCTTATAACCTGGATTTTTTAAAACTTTTCAAGAATGTAGAAATATTATCAACTTGTAAGTTTGCAATTATTAACAGTATAAATTATTTTAAATTCATTTAACAATTTACCTATAAAATACAATACTACAAATGTATAAATACATCTAATCACGAAAAATAATATAATCTCAAGTATAAATCTTAAAGGGTGCATTTTTCAAGTCAAGTTACTTCTTCACAATCATGGTACATAGTAAATTGGCACATGAAATTGCATTCTAAAGTAAAGCATATTTTATAAATTTCTCTATTATAAAAAAAATCTTGGAAGGAGAAGAGACGTGATTGTCTCAGAGACACTTTCACGTCCCGCGAGACAAGTCTTCATGTCAAGTGATATAACCACTCCTGGGGCTGGAAGCCCCGCAAAACAAGAGCTTATGCAAAGAGATTTGGAAAAGTCCTGAGTGGTTATGTCAAGACACATTTCTTGTAGAGAGAAAGAAACAATTTTCACTCACAGGCAGTTATACGTTGCGTTGTCACGATGTAATTCCAATCAAAATTCAATGCGATATTGATGAAAAGGTAAAAGTGAAAAGAGATTGAATATATGGACATAGGTGATATGACAGAAGTGCGCCGCGCAAAATGCAGATCATGCGGCACAGCAGCAGCAGCAAACTATGTGTTTCCCATTGTATCACTGTTTTAAAAGGAGAGTTTCGGAGGAGTGATCGTGTCTTCCGTGGTGCGTTCAGCCCCCCTCTTCACAGTGCGAGCGGCAGAGACGCAAAGTGGTTGGCGCATAGCGCAGACTTAGGGGTGGTGGGCAAGCAAAGCGAGCAGGGGGGCAAAGCCTAGTCTCCTCTATGTTTTATAAATTGAGCTTATAGGTACCGGTGTCCCACTGTGAGGACATGTACCAAATAAAAAAAAAAACTTTAGACTTGAAAAATACCTAATTTATCTATTTATTCTTTAATACTGTATTGTAAATGTGTTAAGAACCTTCATGACATGAATTTAATATATTTTGAATGGTGGTGGCTATCTACGTCTATGGTCATTGCAAGAGGTAGCCAGTTTAAAAGGTATAGCGATTAATGAGGGAGTCAGTGAGCATACAAATTACAAGGATTTAATGTGCTAGTTTAGTTACAATAGGTTTTTGAGAAACACTCATAAACGAACAATTGATCTTACCGTGTTTCCCCGAAAATAAGACAGGGTCTTATATTCATTTTTGCTCCAAAAGATCCACTAAGGCTTATTTTCAGGAGATATCTTATATTTATTCATGTACAACATATACATTTATTCAAATACAGTCATGTCATCTTCTTCTGGAATATCATCAAAACTCTCCACATTCAAACCCTGAATTTCAGCCTGAATTTCTTGCTACGCTTTTAGGATCCTCCAGGATCAATGTGCGTGCGTCGATGTTTGATGAATGGTTCGATGTGGTGAAGCAAAATGCCAACATACAAATGCATTTGTGGTGCTTTGATATTCAAGTGTTGCATATTCCCCAAAGTAATGACATGATATATTTTAAAAGTCTCACATACCATTTTCTGTGCCGTCTTTTTTTTTTTTTTTTTGCACCTTTACAATACCATCAGAATGTACGGTGGCATATTTGAGCCACAGAGAAAAAGAAAAAAGGACATAATGAAAATATTTATTTTGTAATTAAAGTGGAAATTTCAGCTTTAAACTTGAAATGTCATCTTTAATCCCATAATTTACTTTGGCAATAAAGTAGACCATCGTACACGTCATCTTAAAACCAACTCAGTTGTTAAATCGCTACTTGCTTCTGGGGCTTCCTCCTGACTTGACAGCAGCGGCAAGCAGCATCGCCACAAAGAACACATTAAATTTATAATACTCCAGCTCTCTGCACATTTAGAATTCTTAGATTTATACTTGATATCACTTTCATGATGAAATGCATTAAAATAAATATGCTACATTTTACAGATACATCGTTAACTTTGTTTAAATAATGAATACTGCTGCTATCTCACAGGGAGTCACGTCCCTTGTGATCCCTGCCTGGAGTTTGCATGTTTCCCTGGTGAGTTTCCACAGTGTGCTCAGTTTTCCATCCAAAGACATGAAGGTTTGGAGATTTGGTGAAGCTACCATGACGCCAGTGTATGTGTGTGCTTGTGTTCACCTTGCAAATGAGCTGATGTTACTGTCTTGCGCTGATGCTGCAGGAATGGGCGCATCCCCGAATTGATGGATGTAATCATTAAACATCCCTTACAGAGATACTGTGGCAAGATGTCCTCAGAATTTAATGGATGTTTTGGGCACATGTGTTGCATCGCGTGAAGAATAAACCTGCCCTTAGGCACCTTACTTTTCAGCTGACGATCTTGACTGGGGCTTATTTTTGGGGTAGGGCTTATATTAAAGAGCAGCCTGAAAATCATGCTAGGGCTTATTTTCGGAGTAGGTCTTATTATCGGGGGGAAACACGGTAAGATGGTGTTTGTGATCTTCTTAGTGTTATGATGCTTTTGGGAAATGCATCCCAATTGTCTGGCCTGTACATTGCTCTATTGTTAATGCCTATTAAATACTGGTACATAAAACATACAGGAAATAAAGCAAAATAAAAAATGTAATTTAGCCAACAATTACTAACAAAAAAAATAAAAAAGACAGTTTTATACTATTTCTTGACAAGTTTTTTTTTCTTTTTGCTGAAAATATCTCCTGCCAGTCCAAATATGGGCAGAAAAATATTTTGATGCAGTTTGGCTTTATATTTTTTACATGCCTCTTTATAATTTCTTTTTTCACAAAACTATTTTTTGACCGTGCTGTCATTCACATCATTGATAAACTCATTACGTCATAATATCATTTGCTCAAAAGTAGGCAGGAGTGAATGGAACACATAAATAGCACCTGCATTTATTAATTAAACTGACTCATTGCAAGATAACAAGAAATGAGATGCAATGGTGCCTTTTCATCATAAAAACTGCATGTGTCAATACCATCTATCCATTTTCTAAACTTTCTTTTATCAGTAGAAGAAAGACAGATTCTATCCCAGTAACAACTGATGCAATATATCAGCCTACACTAAAATCTAATGATAAAGATTTATCATAATCAGTCACACATCAATGTACAATAACTGGAATTAAAAATTACAACTCATATAAACATCTTACATATGCAGATGCATAGAAATCCTTGAACTCGGTGTGAGTCACACGTAAACTTTCCAGTGAATCTTCTAGGTCATTAAAGTTCCCCAGACGACTTTCTCCTACGTCCTCTATCCATCCACAAACCTATTGGCATAGACACATGCTTATTAAGTTTAACTTGAAAATTAAACATAGAGATTCTGTACAGCTGTTCTTAAGAATTACGTTTATGTTACAAACTGCATGTCAACTTTTAGGTTGATGTATAATGTAAGATGAAAAGCATTTCTGTTCCTGTACTACCTAGGAATTGCTATGTGAGATAAAAACAAAAAGACGACAGGTACCTTCTTGAAACCTTCTTCCAATGTTTTGAACTCAACAACAAACTCCAGCTCCTGCATGTGCTTATTAGAAAGCATCACAAGACAATGTACCAACTCATCAACTTGGTTGTACAAACTCATCACTGTTTCAATTTCATCCCTAAAAGGTGAAAACATATAAAACATAAACATTACAGAGGCAATGTATCTTCAGTAGCATTATCCTTATAAACCAATAATTAGTGACTGAGAGTTTATAGACTATGTAAATACATATGTAAAATCCTGTCTACCACTGTACTGCAGAAGGAAGTGCAGAAACCACAGAAGGAAAGGATGCACTCAGTAAGCCAAGGTACTAAAGCTGTTAACAGTGACACTCAAAGTTGCTTCACACAGCTATTCCCTTGGAAGGTTTCAAATGAGAGGCAACATTTCACTAAATGCAAGAGAAAATGAAAGCAGTTTCAAGTTCTATTTGTTATATGTGCCACTACATCTCTTAAAAAGTGGAAGCAATGTTTCCTTCTAGTACTATAACATGCAATTCAAAGGTACCATTGATTTAAATGTCTAAACTTTTAGATTTCTAAAAAACATTTAAAATTACAAAAATGTTTTGGATCACGCATGAAACAAAGAGGATAATATATTGTAGTAGTTATATAGCTGCCATTATAACCATAAAGATGTTTTGCTTAAATGAACAGGGATTTAATTATAATTTAGACATATTTACATTGGCTGACACCGTTACCCAAGGCAACTCACAACATTTATAATACAACTGGTTACATTACTTTTGGATTTCTAATTGGAGCACAGACTGGTCAAGTGACTTGCTCAGGATCACACAGTGTCAGTAGTGGGATTTGAACCCAAACCCTTAACAACTATACCACATTGCCTGCCTAAGCTTCTACAGTCATTTTCTCATGGTGGATAGTTAAAATTGCTTCTTTTTACCACACTGTAAATGTGACACTGCACACTGTCTCCCTAGATGGAATGGATACTGAAAAGTTACATGTGTATCTAAAACTTTTAAAGGATTACTTCATTACAGTATAAATAGTAATTTTATGTTTGTGAATGAAGATTTCAAACTGTTAGCAATTTTCTTATGTTCTGAAGTTTCAAGCATCTTAGAACTGCTCTATCTGATCATCTGAACAGCTGTTTGTAAAGCAACATGAACATTTGTACAACAAACAACAAACAAAAAGCCTGCAACATTCTTTCATTTTAGCCAGTAACATGACCACACATTTTATTCCTGCCACATTAATTAGAAAATATACAAAAGCATATACAGTATTTTGAATGAAAAAAAATATGTATTATGTATATTCTGTATTCTGTCCTCCCTGACAATAAAAGTCTATTCAGCACAGAGAATGTTTCTCAATTATTATGCAAATTCTTGTAAAGCATTTGGGCTATGCAGTGAAAAAGTGCTTTGTTTTAAATTTTTTTAAAAGAACATTTTACCACTTAATAAATAAAAGCAGCACTTATTTTCAGGGACAATTTCTGAGAATGAATCATTTATAATTAACCAACAATTTTTAAAAAATGTAGGAGACTACTACACTCTGTAAAGTCCTAAGCGAACGGGAAAAATATATTTTTCCACAGTGTATGTATTTTAATATTTATTTCTGAGTGTTTTTATAAATAACACTAAACCATATTGTACACTTACTTAGCATTAACACCTGTATTCACATTATTTTTCTCTTGGTGGTTTAATTTTATATTGATATTTCTTTCTAGATGTACTGTTTTTTCATATATGCAGAGCCTCTAAGACATAGTTTTAAAATAATAAAGAAAAATGCAGACAGAATCTTTCTTTGTTAATGTCATTTTCTTCTCTAAGTCCTTTTCTGTTTCAAGCTTTCATTTATTTCACACAGGAAAAAAAACTACAAGTATAAAATAAAAAAATAAAAAAATATTGAAATGATGAGAAGTATTACCAGGTTTAGCTTGGGACTACTATTTGATGTCCTTTCCTGTGTCTCTGGTGTATCTTTGCACTGATCAAATTACCCCTCATTTAATATAGGCATAAACATTCTATTAACAAGCATTCACTAGACAGAAGAAAATACTGAAAGGGAAATATAAAACATAAATCTTACTTATACTAAAATCAAAAGGATTTCCAAGCTGTACAAATTAAAGGAACTAGGTTGTTAAAGCATGGCTGTGGTCACCTTACTAACAGAGCCCAACTGCCAACATTCTAATGCATTTTGCTTCATAACTCACTTATTTCTGACTGTGTCCTAGTTAACCATACTGCTCTAAAATATGGCACTGCCCCACTAAGAAAGTCTCCTTTCTCCAAGCACAGCTATCTCTTCCCATTGTTTTCTCTTCTAAATGATGAAAGCTCAGCAGAGAAGAAGCATAGAATGCATTTGACCTACATAATAGTCAAATAATCAGCTAAGGTGCACTTCAACATACACACAAAACCAAAAAATGTTTTTAGTGACAAAGAGTACCACACACTTGTAGACTGTTCTTTTTTTAGACAGTACTGAAAGTTAATATTGTATTACTAATTTTAAATGTACTTCCATTGCTGCTAATATTTAAATTTCTTACATCTCATCATCATGTACCTTTTACATATTGCCATCAAAATGTTAAATAATTGTACTACAATATAACATACTTAACATTCCGTCAAAACCAGCTCACTACCTGAGATGCAAACACAATAACCGAGTAAATGATTACTCACTCTTAAGATATCTGCAGCTGTAGATATGATTCTTTTAAAGTGCATTATTAAATATATTCTATACTAAAAAGAGTACTACATGTAAGTCAGAAAACAAAGCAGTAGCTCCTATTAAGTATAAAAGCTGTGGGGTAGAATGAATAAGGCTTGTTTTGTTATTGTATACAGGGAAATGACTTAAGACTTACAGTATCTGACTTGGCTATTTCACATGGCTTTGTTTAACCAAGCCCATTCAAACTATAGTACAAAACGTGAAATGCGCCTGTAGGGTTGATTCATCTGATGGGGAACCTAACTGCAAAAACAATTCTTAGATAGTAAGAATAATGATAAAACAGTAAAGCTAAATTTATAATCAAAGTTTAATATAATGCAATACATTATTATAGCAAAGTATGTAGTATACTGTATGTGACATTCCTCTATGTAAGGGAAAATGGAAAAACCAGTGTTAACAAAACTGGGAAACTAGGGTGTTGTACCGTGTTAGCCATTATGAATGTAGAGAAAAGCCAAGCAAAATGACACCTTTTATTGGCTAACTAGAAAGATTACAATATGCAAGCTTTCGAGGCAACTCAGGCCCCTTCTTCAGGCAAGATGACATCTTGCCTGAAGAAGGGGCCTGAGTTGCCTCGAAAGCTTGCATATTGTAATCTTTCTAGTTAGCCAATAAAAGGTGTCATTTTGCTTGGCTTTTCTCTACAAAACTGGGAAGAAATACAGTTCAAACGAACATGGCTCCATACAAAATGTTGCACTTTAAAGTAACAGCAATAAAGGGAGAGCAATTCCTGTATTAATCATATCAAGCTAAGATATAACTATCCTTTGTTGAAAACTATATAGTAAAAACTAGGAGAACGAATTATTGAAAGTTAGTCTTAATAATCAAGTAACATTATTACAACTGCAACAACTGGCAACAATAATCTACAATCAAACCAAATTAGTTTTAACATGATTAATGTTAGTTTATCTTACTCACAACATGTAACAATGGCTGGCCATTAATTACTAATAATTTTAGTTACTATAAAGGAATCAGAGAAAAAATACCTCACTCAATTTAAATTTTCTATGATAACTACTTACACTAAAACTTTTGAGCTGTTTCAAGATTTTTGTAAAAGTTCTTCATGCTAGTGATCTCTAGCTAGCATGGCAAGCAACCACATTAATAAAGTAATAAGTCTATTTGAGAGAACTAATAGTTTGTAGTTCATGTTATATTTAAAAGTTAATGTTAAAAAATACATCCATATTTAATAAACAAAAAATGATTTTTTTAAGAAAATCATCAGTTATTGAAAAACTACCTGCTTGACAAGATAATAAGTGCAGCAATATTAATGTTTCAAAATACAGTATATAAGCAATCTTTTCAGTAAACATAACTTTGGTTATGGCACTTTTACAAAATATTGTGATCATTAATAAAATAACCTAGCCACAGGGGATGCACAAACCAGTGTGTTTCTTCGTGCCTGTCCCAAGCAGGGATAAATGGGGAGGGTTACGTCAGGAAGGGCATCCGGTGTAAAATTTTGCCAAATCAATATGTGCACAACAATATTGATTACATCTTGCCTGAAGAAGGGGCCTGAGTTGCCTCGAAAGCTTGCATATTGTAATCTTTCTAGTTAGCCAATAAAAGGTGTCATTTTGCTTGGCTTTTCTCTACATTCATAATGGCTAACACGGTACAACACCCTAGTACTGCACAACAATACAAATTTCCATACCGGATCGGTCGAGCCCCGGGTTAATGACCGCCACCAGTAGTGTTAGTCAACAGGGTGCTGGCGAAAATTGGGCTACTGTTGGCCGAAGAAGGAGAAGGAGAAGAAGAGAGGGGAGACGTGTCCGGAGGCAGGAGGAGAGGAGGAAGGTAAAGATAGTGGAACTGAGGTTAGGAACTTTGAATGTTGGCAGTATGACTGGTAAGGGGAGAGAGTTAGCAGATATGATGGAGAGAAGGAAGGTTGATATATTGTGCGTACAAGAGACTAAATAGAAGGGGAGTAAGGCCAGGTGGATTGGAGGTGGATTCAAATTGTTCTATCATGGTGTGGATACTAGGAGAAATGGAGTAGGGGTTATTCTGAAGGAACAGTATGTCAAGAGTGTTTTGGAGGTGAAAAGAGTGTCAGACAGAGTAATGATTATGAAGCTGGAAATTGGAGGTGTGATTATAAATGTTGTTAGTGCATATGCCCCACAAGTTGGGTGTGCGATGGAGGAGAAAGAACATTTTTGGAGTCAGTTGGATGAAGTGATCTGGGGTGGGTTGGCACCCTGCCCGGGATTGGTTCCTGCCTTGTGCCCTGTGTTGGCTGGGATTGGCTCCAGCAGACCCCCGTAACCCTGTGTTCAGATTCAGCGGGTTGGAAAATGGATGGATGGATGGATGAAGTGATGAACAGTGTACCCAAGGACAGAAAGTGGTGAATGGAGCAGATTTCAATAGACATGTTGGTGAAGGGAACAGAGGAGACGAGGAGGTGATGGGTAGGTATGGTGTCAAGGAAAGGAATGAAGAAGGTTAGATGATAATGGATTTTGCCAAAAGAACGGACACGGCTGTGGTGAATACGTATTTTAAGAAGAGGGAGGAACATAGGGTTACGTACAAGAGTGGAGGAAGATGCACGCAGGTAGATTACATCCTGTGCAGAAGAGTCAATCTGAAGGAGACTGAAGACTGCAAAGTGGTGGCAGGGGAAAATGTAGTTAAGCAACATAGGATGGTGGTTTGTAGGATGACGTTGGAGATCAAGAAGAGAGTGAGGGCAGAGTCATGTATCAAATGGTGGAATTTGAAAAAGGAAGACTGCAATGTTAAGTTTAGGGAGAAGGTGAGACAGGCACTGGGTGGTAGTGAAGAATTACCAGACAGTTGGGAAACTACAGCAGAAGTAGCAAGGGTGACAGCAAGAAGAGTGCTTGGCATGACATCTGGACAGAGGAAGGAAAAAAGGAAACCTGGTAGTGGAATGGAGAAGTACAGGAGAGTATACAGAGGAAGAGGATGGCAAAGAAGAAGTCGGATAGTCAGAGAGATGCAGAAAGTAGACAAGAGTACAAGGAGATAAGGCACAAGGTGAAGAAAGAGGTGGCAAAGGCTAAAGAAAAGGCGTATGATGAGGTGTATGAGAGGTTGGACACTAAGGAGGGAGAATAGGACCTGTACCGATTGGCTAGACAGAGGGATCAAGCTGGGAAAGATGTGCAGCAGGTTAGGGTGATAAAGGATAAAGATGGAAACATACTCACGAGCAAGGAGGGTGTGTTGAGCAAATGGAAAGAGTACTTTGAGAGGCTGATGAATGAAGAGAACAAGAGAGAGAAGAGGTTGGATGATGCAGAGATAGTGAATCAGGAAGTGCAACGGATTAGTAAGGAGGAAGTAAGGACAGTTATGAAGAGGATGAAACATGGAAAGGCCATTGGTCCAGATGACATACCTGTGGAAGCATGGAGGTGTTTAGGAGAGATGGCAGTGGAGTTTTTAACCAGATTGTTTAATGGAATCTTGGAAAGTGAGAGAATGCCTGAGGAGTGGAGAAGTGTACTGGTGCCGATATTTAAGAATAAGGGGGATGTGCAGGATTGTAGTAACTACAGGGGGATAAAATTGATGTGCCACAGCATGAAGGTATACAGTAGGAAAGAATAGTGGAAGCTAGGTTAAGAAGTGAGGGGATGATTAGTGAGCATCAGTATGGTTTCATGCCAAGAAACCTGGAGAAAGCATATGACACGGTGCCTCAGGAGGAGGTGTGGTATTGTATGAAGATGTCAGGAGTGGCAGAAATGTACATAAAAGTTGTACAGGATATGTACGAGGGAAGTGTGACAGTGGTGAGGTCTGCGGTAGGAGTGACGGATACATTCAAGGTGGAAGTGGGATTACATCAGGGATCAGCTCTGAACTCTTTCTTATTTGCAGTGGTGATGGACAGGTTGACATATGAGATTAGACAGGAGTCCCTGTGGACTATGATGTTTGCTGATGATATTGTGATCTGTAGCAATAGTAGACAAAGTCAGAGAGGTGAGATTACATTGGTTTGGACATGTGCAGAGGAGAGATGCTGAGTATATTGGGAGAAGGATGCTTAGGATAGAGCTGCCAGGCAAGAGAAAAAGAGGAAGGCCTAAGCGAAGGTTTATGGATGTGGTGAGAGAGGACATGCAGGTGATGGGTGTAACAGAACAAGATGCATAGGACAGAAAGATATGGAAGAGGGTGATCTGCTGTGGCGACCCCTAACGGGAGCAGCCGAAAGAAGAAGATTGTGATCATTAATAAAATCTTTATCATTGTTGTCAGGCTGGTATTTAACATGATATAACATTCTCAGACCTGCTCAGCACAATTCAGTGTGATGGGGAACTGAAGCCTACCAAGGCAGCACTGAACACAAGGCATAAGCCAGCTCTGAACTTGTAACCAGTCTAATGGAAAGCAACTTTTTACACATACAATTTTGGAATTTAGAAAAAACCCCAACTATTTACACTCTTTTCTGGTGGTCTAAATTACGTTTGAAAAGAATTGGCCTAATAACAAAATTAATATATTCAGCTACTTATATCACTTCTGCCATTTCATGTTTTTAAATCAGTAACGAAGGAAGAGTTTAATGTCAGCTATAACGTAACACTTGAAAATTTATAAATGGTTTCATTCTGAAATCAATTATTATTTTGATATGTACACAAGTACTTTTATCAATAAGTAAGTAGCTTAAGCAGAATAACATGAATCTAAGTGAAAATTTACTATCCATCCATCCATCCATTTTCCAACCCGCTGAATCCAAACACAGGGTCACGGGGGTCTGCTGGAGCCAATCCCAGCCAACACAGGGAACCCATCCTGGGCAGGGTGCCAACCCACCGCAGGACACACACAAAACACACCCACACACCAAGCACACACTAGGGCCAAGTTAGAATCACCAATTCACCTAACCTGCATGTCTTTGGACTGTGGGAGGAAACCGGAGTGCCTGGAGGAAACCCACGCAGACACGGTGAGAACATGCAAACTCCACGCAGGGAAGACCCAGGAAGCGAACCCGGGTCTCCTAACTGCGAGGCAGCAGCGCTACCACTGTGCCACCATGCCGCCCGAAAATTTACTACATTATGCAATTTGTATTAAACTTAAGTTGTGAATAAAAAAACAGAATGTTGCATGTTTCAAAATTAGGAAGAACAACCTTTGACATGAACAGACTTTTTCTATTTCAGGAAAAGAGTGGGACAGTTTTTAAATTACTTCAGTTTCTTGCATTGAAGTTGTTCAACCTCTTCCCCTTACATTACAGAAGTTATTACTGCCAGTACTCCAAGTTGTAGACTTCATTCTAAACACTTGGGCCATCTTATATATAAAACTAATGTTGGTTGCAGACCTTTTGATCTGCCTATGAATATTAGAGAAGCTCCATCTTTCTCAGTATTTAAAACAAAGCTGAAGGCTCATTATTTTAGCAAAGAATATATCTGTTAGAACTGCTGAGGTTGTTTCACTTTCCTCTGTTACAATGCATTTCAGTTAATTGTAGTAACTCCTTTTAATTTATCTTCTCTGTACCTTTTAAGGAACTTAGTCATCTTTGGAGAGGATGCATTGTCACAAACAAAAGATCTATTATTCTGTCATCTTCAGTCAAAATTAAATTGTTGTCATTTGTTTACAGAGTGATTGGTAACAAAGTTGCACAGACCGTGGAACATCTGTTACACAACAGCAGTTACATACCTTGATGTTATGATTACATTTTAAAGTACAGATACAGTGTAATTATGCAAATGAACTTGCAACTTGATTAGTGATAAATTGTTATACTGTACTTATATAAACTGTCAAATCAAAATTACAACTGAGCATTTAAATGTAGTGTTACACAATGTTACGCAAATACAAAGCAACATCATATAGTTACAGTACAGTTATTCAGATAATTAAATCAGTTAATTACATGGTAAGCACAGCGTAATTAGGGACATTTAATGAACTGTAAAGTAATAACAAATGATATGGCCATCCATATGATCTAAAAGAGCTCATCAGACCAACATTGTTTTTCATTTATGTTGCACTTCCTTTTTTCATGTAAGTTTGTAATTATTATATAATGCTGATGATTCAGAAGATGAAAGTGCATTTAATGGAACCAATTAAAAATAAAGATTAGTTGTATTTCAGCTCTTCTAATTAAGAGTGAAAAATCCTGTGATCTTTAATAAGCAAAGTAAGAAATCTTTAAGTGACAAAGTGCTTGACTCCAGATACTATACTTTGGTTCTTACCTGTAATTATCTGTATGTGACACACAGGACTCCTCCTTTTTCAGCCTTGACAGAATTGATCCTCCTTCCAGCTGCAACATGACCAATCGCTTATCTTCCAAAACATTTTTCATTTGATCCTTATACTCTTTTAAGGCATACTCAGCTTCCTAAATATATAAAAAACAAATTACGTACTTCTCCTAGAATTATGAAGTTGGTATTGTGGTAGAACTTGTACGCCTCAATAATCCTTAAAAGATATTTTGCCTGGAACTATGGTATGTTAGGGCTACCAACAGAAAATTAAAGATTGTAAACTACTGAGCTCAACTCTACTCACAGCATTTGCTCAGTTCCCCACCAAAGAAGCCCCAATTGTGTTTTCCAGTTGGGAGCTTGTCCCAGTAGATGAAGAAGTCATGTTAATATGGTTTGAAAGTTCATAGGGGAAAATTCTGAGTAATATTTGTGTATATGTATTAAACAACTATTCGGCCATTTTAGAAACACTGGATTCAGTGCTTCAATGTATACAATAAATTGACTTTCTAGGCCTACTGGGAGACTTTAATATTCACATGATACCTGGAGCAGCATGATCAGAAAGAACAAGTGGTGAATTGTTACTAGATTTTTGTGCCAGTTAACAAGGAACATCAACACAATTGAGCCAAAGATCTATGATCACCGTTTGGAGTCATGTCATATGGTTTCTGTGTTCTGGACAATTGAGTAAAGAGAGTTGCTGAGCTGTCACCTGATCATCATTTGATAGTAAGCCTGTTCAGATAGATGGAACACCTGTTGGACAAAGCAGGAGGACCTAGATGGATAGTGATGTATGCTACAAATGACTAGAAGATGTCTCTGTTAAGAAAGAATTCAGCATTCACCTCTGGAAGTGCTTCTTTTGTGATTCAGGAGAGGTTTGGGATGTAGAGTCCAAATGGACCTTGTTCAAGACCTTGGTAGTGGAGGCAGATGCATAAATCTGTAGCCAAAAGGTTGTTGAGGTCTGTCATGTTGGCAACCCTTGGATTTGCTTCTAGACAGCTGTGTTAAGGAAACTAGGTAAAAAAGGTGGCCTCCTGTACAGTGCTAGCTGGCGTTTGCTGAGGTAATGGAGAATGACTTTTGGACAGCTTCAAAGGCATTGTAGTAAACTATTTGACAACCTAGGCTGTTCTCAACAAGAGTGAGGAAACATTGATCTTTACTGGGGATAATATTTAGTGGTGGAAACGGCACTTTGAAAAACTCCACAATCTGGTGGATATGCCCTCCTGGGAAGATTCAGTATCAGAAACTTTTACTGAGGATGGGTCTATCTCTGTGGCCGAGGTCACTGTAGTGATTAAACAGCTTTGCAGATCCAAACTGAAACAATTGTAAATTGTGTGGGTGTTTTGATGTTGAATGGAAAGTGGGTTCATTTTCATAAAATAGTCATGCTAGACAAACAAAAGTTAAAAGGACAGAAGTCATAACTAACTTCCACTTAATAGGCAACACTGTCGTTTAGTTTAACTCAATAGACAAGCCATTCATTTCAAGCCTATAAATTTTAAGTAAATCAAACAAGGCATTCACAAATTTTAGGCTGCTGAAAATTTATATTACTAAGTGATGGCAACTGTGAAAGAAACCTGCTCTTAGCAACCAGACATTGCACAAATTTACATATACTGAATGCTTAGCAATTGTTACCAACTCCGCTGTCAAGGTATTAAGCCTGTATTACTTGGGTTTTCTCTGCACTGTGATCCCCAAATGACATCTGTGAAACGATTCCTATTATGCGATAAGCACAACATGGTTACAATAAAATGAGAGTGGACAGTTGGCCTTTTTGGCTTATCACAGATCTACTACCAAAGTACTGTTCAATATGTAAATAAAACCCTTTCATCATGTTTTTTTTCAAATGACAGAAGGTAAAAATCAATATACCATCACTCAACTCACTGGCCTTCAAACTAGCATTGAGTCCCATTTAGCTGTTTCAATAACGAGAGATTGATTCTAAAAGATACATATGCCCCAGGGGCTCCAACAAAGCTACAGTATACTGTTTAATTACTTTTTCCTACTTTTACCCCAGAGGTTCATAAATATAAATATATAGATCTAGTGCTCCACAATTGGTTATGAGGCACATTGGAAAAGGTCAATTCACCATATGAGGAATATTAATGAAAGGATTTACAAGTTTTTGAGCAAAAAGAGAAAACAAAGCACAAGGGAAAATAACACACCAGCCTTCCAAGAAAAACTGATGAGGCAGTCCACAAACATCATCATGCACACAACACATTCTTTTCTGATTGGCTGTGCAATTGAACCATGCAAAGGACCACCATACCATCCATCATGTTTACCTAATCCCACTAGTCTACTAGTAGTACTGCAATGATCACAGTATCCCTTTGACCCCAAACTGGGTCAATTAAATTTGCCCTTTAGAATATCCATCCATCCATCCATTTTCCAACCCGCTGAATCCGAACACAGGGTCACGGGGGTCTGCTGGAGCCAATCCCAGCCAACACAGGGCACAAGGCAGTTCAATTCGTTTCACTTGATTACATGCTAAAAAAGGCAATATTTATAATTATAACTACCAACGTAACAATAGGCTGCATGGCAATAACTCTTGGGGAAATAAGAAATTAAGGTTAAAGCGGTCTCACTTCCAGTTAAGACTATAAAATGACATCAAAAACTCAGAATCAATATCTCCATGATGGGACAGTTAACTTTGTGAGCTGGAATGTTAAAGGCCTGAATCACGAATTAAAGAGAAAGAAAGTACTCTCTCACCTAGCAGGTTTAAACGCTAAAATAGTATTTTTACAGGAGACGCACTTACTAAGCAAGGATCAGTTCCATCTGCAAAAGGACTGGGCTGGCCAAATGTTCCATTCTAGCTTTACAAAGAAAATTAGAGGTGTGGGAATTCTCATACATAGAACAGTCTCATTTGTAGCATCAGATGTAGTATCTGATCCAGAAGAGAGATATGTGATGGTCATGGGCAACTTATTTAACTGTAAAATGATTTTCATAAATGTTTATGCACCTAATGTTGATGATAAGGAATTCATACAAAACGTATCTGCATCCATCCCCAATGTGAACACTCATAAAATTATAATGGCTGGGGACTTTGTGTTTTAAATCCACTCTTAGGACTCCTGTCACAGGGGGGATGACATCTAACACTGCAAAGATAATTACACAGTTTGTAACTGACCACAACTTATCAGACCCTGGAGGTTTTTAAACCAAAACTCAAGAACATATTCTTTCTGCTCACCAGTACATTATTGCTGCTCAAGAATAGATTATTTCTTTATAGATAATAATTTCTTGCCTACAATTAAATCTTGCAAGTACGATGCTATTGTTATTTCCGACCATGCACCTCTGATCTTGGAACTAAAGTCACTATGCCCCACACACTCACCTCATAAATGGCATCTTAACCCACTTCTATTAGCAGACGAGAACTGTGCAGAATTTATATCCAAACAAACCAGTTTCTTCCTAGAGACAAATACATCCTCAGAGGTTTCTGCAGGAATACTCTGGGAAACTCTAAAGGCCTTCTTAAGAGGACAGATTATTTCATATCTTTCTCACAGGAATAAATTAGAAACCAAGAAAGTATCAGAACTAAAAAGCGAAACTACTAGAATAGATGAAGAACATGCCAGGCAACCAAGTGAGGCTCTACATAGGAAAAGGTAGGCTCTGCATTCAGAACTCAACCTCCTGACAACTAAAGAAATTGAACTAATTTATAAATCAAGACATCATTGCTATGAAAACGGAGAGAAAGCTAATAAGCTTTTAGCTCAACAAATCCACAAGCAAGAAATTCGCAATGCAATCCCAGTAATCACCAACACAAACGGAGACGAAATCATTGCCCATAAAAATATAGTGCACTCATTTAGAGACTACTATAAATCTTTATATTCTACTGAGTTTAAAGAAGACAACACACAATCTAATGCATTTCTGTTACAGTTACCACAAATAGATACTTTTAGTGCGGAGGAACTGGATAAACCTCTGGCGCTATCAGAATTACTAGATGCTATAAAGTCACTTCAAGGCGGGAAAGCAGCAGGCCCTGATGGCTACCCTGCAGAATTTTATAAGAAATTCTCCGCTCAGCTAGCTCCCCTCCTATTAGCAACATTTACAGAAGCTAGAGACAATCAAATTCTACCTCAAACTTTTCGCCAAGCATTAATCACCTTCTTTCCTAAACAAAATAAGGACTTATTACAATGTGCATCACACAAACCAATTTCACTTCTGAATAATGATGTTAAGATACTCTCAAAAATCATAGCTATGAGGATGGAGAAAGTGCTACCTTCGGTAATATCACAAGATCAAACTGGATTTATCAAGGGTCGATACTTATCCTCCAATCTTCGACGCCTGTTTAATGTAATATACTCACCAACAAAGTCAAACACCCCAGAAATATTATTATCAGTGGATGCAGAAAAAGCATTTGACATGATTGAATGGAAATACCTTTTCACTACATTAGAGAAATTTGGGTTTGGCCCGAACATTTGTGCATGGATTAAACTACTGTATACCAATCCAGAAGCTTCAGTTTCTATTAACAACATTTGTTCAGACTACTTTAAACTAGAACGTGGTACCAGACAAGGATGCCCCTTGTCACTACTGCTATTTGCAGTCGCCATTGAACCACTGTTGAAATGCTGATTAGATAAATGGGATTATCAGAGAAGGCCTGGAACAGAAAATTTCTCTATATGCAGATGATACGGTATTGTATATATCAGACCCACAAAATTCTGTTACTGCAGTCTTAACAGCATTTACAGAATTTCAAAAGATCTCTGGTCTCAGAATTAATCTGAATAAAAGTGTACTCTTTCCAGTGAATTCTCAAGCATATAATATTAGATTAGACACCTACCTTTTATCATTGCAGATCAGTTTAAATACCTAGGGGTAAACATCACAAGTAAACATAAAGCTCTTTATCAACAAAATTTTGCCGTCTATATGGAAAAAATTAAGCAAGACTTGCATAGATGGTCAACCCTTCATCTCACTCTAGCTGGAAGAATTAACGTTGTTAAGATGAATCCATATTACTAACCGAGAATAAACCGGATATGGACGCAGGGACACGGCGTTGGGACCATGAGACGTATCTGCACAGGCGCACGTCTCACAAACCGCAAGCGAAGTCGTATCCACTGCGAACGAAGGAGTCACAGCCCAAGAACAATAGAGCTCAACTAACGTGAATGAGAAATGAAGCAACAACGCGCCCATAGCTACCACTAACGACACAACCACACAAAAAAGAGGATTCTGCGCTGCACCCCAGAGTCAAACGTGAGAGGCTACGGAGGCCCCACAGGTCCACAAAGATAGTACGAGAGGCGCAGGTGTCACCGCCATATTGTGAGTGGCACTACTGCGGAGTGAAGGCGCAGGCGTCACCGCCATATTGTGAGTGGCACTACTGCGGAGTGAAGTTAGGAATAATGTGCTGCTTGGGATTGTTCAAACCGCTGAACGCTTTACACCAAATTCAAACACAATACAGCTCAACGATACAAACATGAGCCCACCTGGATAAGAACAATGAACGCAGGCACCTACAAGGCACGTCTGAAACTGTGGAAGCAAAGCAGGCACGGGTTCAAAACGATACACCACAACTGACGGAGATAAATAATCTCTTTCAAATCTATTTCGGGTTACCCAAGACCAGGGGTTGGCAAGCGAAGCGAGCAGGGGGCGGAGCCCCCTAGTATTCTTCCTAAGTTTCTTTTTTTATTTCAAAACATTCCAATATACATCAATAACTCATTTTTTAAGCAATTAGATTTAACAATAACCTCATTTATTTGGAACTCAAAACATCCACGTATCTAAAGAGCGACCCTACAAAGACCTAAGGCAGAAGATGGTATGGCTCTACCTAACTTTTAGTTTTATTACTGGGCAGCAAACATACAAGCTATAGAAACCTGGACACAAATAGATGAACATACACAGGCCTGGTCCGCAATAGAAGTAAAATCCTGCAGTACTTCTTTATATTCCCTGCTTTGTGCCCCAATAAATGCAAGGTATCGACAATATACTAATAACCCAATTGTGCTTCACTCACTCAGAATATGGAACCAATGTAGAAAGCATTTTAAGATGGAGAAGCTTTTATCTGTGGCACCTCTGCAAGAGAACCACCTCTTTCAACCCTCGCAAACATATGCAGTTTTTAATATCTGGAAAAAATTTGGGATTAAAATGCTCAGAGTTCTTTATATAGACAACATCTTTGCATTCTACGAACAATTACATTCCAAATTTAACTTTCCAGCTACATATTTCTTTCACTATCTTCAAATTAGGAACTTTGTGAAACAGAACCTGCCCGATTTTCCTCATCTTGCACCCTCGTCCATGCTGGAAAAAATATTGTTTAATTTCAAGGACTTAGACACCATCTCTGCAATATATAAAATTATTTTACAGTCCCTTCAAAGATCCAAGAGGACAATGGGAAAAAAGATCTCTTAATCAATATATCAGAAAGGGATGGAAAAGTAGTAATGCAGAGACTTCACTCGAGCTCCATATGCGCAAAGCATACAATTATTCAACTTATTAAAGTTATATAACAAGCACATCTGTCTCACCTAAAACTGTCCAAAATGCTTCCAGGGCAACATCCAACCTGTGAATGCTGCAATCAAGTCCCAGCCTCACTGGGTCACATGTTTTGGGCCTGCTCCAAATTAACATCATTTTGGGCCAAAATTTTTAAGTGCCTTTCAGACAGCCTTGGTGTCACAATCCCTCCTAACCCATTAACAGCTGTGTTTGGTGTTCTTCCAGATGGGTTTAAAGTGGAGATGGACAAACAAACTGTGATTGCATTCACTACACTTTTGGCACGCAGACTTATTTTGCTAAACTGGAAGAATCCTAACTCTCCTCTTTTAAGTCAGTGGGAAACCGATGTTTTATACTATTTGAAATTGGAAAAAATCAAATTTTCAGTTAGAGGATCTGTACAGATTTTTTTTAAAACCTGGCAGGATATAATCAATAAAATTTTAGAATAAGTTCTTAAACCACCAAGGAAGCAATTATCTCCGCATTTCTTTTTCTTCTCCATTCATCTCTACTGGCCTATTAAACTCATCAATTTACGTATGTTTACAAGCCTTAAATTTTACCCCATTGGCCATGCTCTCTCTCGGGGTGGGGGTCGACTTGTTTTTCAATCCTATTTTTTGTAAAAATTGATCGATTTGTATGAATGATTACAATAAATTTAATAAAAATTATAAAAATAAATAAATACAAAAAAAAACGCAATACTTCTGCAAAATAAGTCATTTTTTGAGTGGTGGGAATAAACTCCCATTTTAACACAGTAACTTCATATCTGTTTTCTTTTAAGCATTGTAGTTATTTTTACCTCGATAGAAAAAAGACTGTGGTAGGATAACTCAATACATTTTACTAAAGTAATCTGACTACATAACACACCTTACTTTTAATGCGTTACCCCCAATACTATCTGACATAAACAAAAGCATACTGTACAAATATGACAAGTTAGCAGTACTAGTAGTAGTAGCAGCACTGTCACTTGCACAGAATACAAATATTCACTGAAATATTCTACAAATGGAAATATAGATATAACTAAGAAAAAAAACTGTTTAGAAATATTTTTGAAGATTTTTGTTTTTACATTTGTAAAGAACCAGTCCTAGTTAAGCAGGAGAATCACAATTCTGAAGCCATTCTATTTTGTTCATTTATGGATCTTAAAAGATCTTGAAATTAGTACTACAGTACATGTATACCACACCTTTTATGAAGAAACACTCTTGTAAAACAGATTACACAGCAAAGATGAGTATCAGAACATCACTTATATAACCAATGAAAAATTCTCACCTCTGCTGTTGAAGGCACTCTGGTAGATCTCAGGCTCTCAATAATTTGGCAAAGGAAGGTGGATGCTGTCTCACAGAGCTCTGTTAGCTGTTCCAGTTTCTAGGCAAAACACATATTTTAAATCATGCGCTGCTAATTCACAAAATAAAATTTGCTGTAAACTATCCACAGATTGTTCCTATAATTTAAAAAAATATTGTATAATGAAAAATGGCTTTTAAATGTTATAAACAACTTGTAATATGCAAATACTTCACAATAAATAAACATACAAAGAAAACATATTTTGCCACATTTTTTAAATAATTATTATCTCCATTGACTTTGAAATGTAATGAAATAAACAGGCCTACACTCAGAGCACTCTCATATTTAAAAAACACTTCTGTAAAAAATTGAACAGATAAACAACAATACAGATTACCCTCTTCATCTGGATTATTTAATCATCATTGTTAACAAAAGCCTTAAATCACAATTAAAGAGAGGACCGATATACCTAAATGGGCACCACTGTGCAGGACTTATGCTAAAGTTGACATAGTGCAGGCTATAGAATTTGAAAGAGAAACAAAACAAAATTTTTACTACAGAATACAAAAAGGCAGGCAGTCAATGGGAATTTCTTTTAAGAAAAAATGTCATTTGGTTTAGGGTTGGGGATAAATCACATTTTTATTTTACACCTTACAATGAAATATGTGTCTGTGCTTTTTCATTTGATATTTGAATTTTACATTTTTGCAATGATTTGATTCAGTCAAAGAAGTTTTCTCGCTAACTTTACTTAAAATTTTAAATATTGTCTAAAATGCATAAAACTGTAGCTGATCACTGGAATGGATCTTACCAGAATAAACTGTGGCTTAATTTAAGAATGAAACTGTTTATAGCTGAGATATAAATATGCCACTTGTAGACCAAGTCCCAACAAGTTATAAAAACTTGTTACATGTCAATGTAGCTGTGAAGTAGTGCAGAGTACACAGACTGTAGGTGTGCCGGTGTACTCATTTTATTTTTATGTGAATGCTGCTGTTCTCCTTGTTGGCAGTGTGCAGATTATAGCAATGGTGCAATATTAATTGTTTATGCTTTTAATGTTAAGTTGTTTCTTAGTGTTTTTTTCAGTTCAAGCCTTCATCAATCCCCCATTTACCAGTATACAGTCCAAAAAATACATAAAAAACAATGCTTTATTCTCAGACTAACCAAATTCCATGCAACTACTTTATGTATCTCATTTATATAAAGTGCTAAATCATTATCATAATACTAAGAAAATTTCTCTAAATCACTAATCTTCCCAAGTTAGCAAAACGTAACAACTCAAACACATAGTTTACAATTCACAGGACTGAAAAAATGCTGACTGATACATTAGTAATTAAATTAATCTTCAATTCACTCATGACTTTTTTCATTAATATATTACATCCTGGCAGAGAGTGAAATAGATTAGATAGATAACAATGAAAAAATAATGGGAGTACAATTTAGAAATTAATTTTCAAAAATACTGTAGGATTGTATGTCAATTTTATGATACAGTATACAGGGTTCTGTTGAGCACAAACTGCTTTTTAATATTTACTGTTACTGCTACATTTTCTCACTGCTTTCAGGTTAGCTTAGCTTAGTTTATCCTGAAATCAACCACATTATCTTTCATTTGCTGGTAGTTAACATTTTCTTTATTGCTAAAGACATATCTTAGTTTCAGGTAATAAGCCCCAAGAAAAAAAAAAAGCCAACCATACAACATGCTCAATTGGAATATTTTTACTCCATTTAACCTATTTTAGTTATTGTTTCATTTCAGGATGATTTGCTCTCTGGGTGTCACATTTCAATATTTTGATAAATGGCTAAAAGGAACATGAAAAAAAAAATTCCCCTTATTTCTAAAATGGTTAAGTTGATGAAAGAACTTGGTATCACAAGACTGTTTTCTTTGACATTACCTTGCCACTGCATACATTACCTATAGAATCAAAGAACCCAGAAGACTTGCAAATTAATGATTATAAGTCAAACAGAGAAATATCATAAGCAAATAAAACAAAAGGAAAATTAGAAATAATTAGGTTATTGCATTAACTTGTGCTGTTTGACAAATAGTTAATGGAAGCAAACAGATCACATTTCAGGCAATATTTAAAAACTTTACATGTTTGTATCTGAAAAATGAAATCGGCAATGGAAAAACAAAACACACTAGCATTAAAATTTAGACTATACCTTGCAATAGATTTAAATAGTCAGTTTAAGTTTGCAGTATAACCTACCATGCGAAACGACACCCAGTCACTGTAACAGAAAGGAAAGGTTCCGTCAAACTCTAAAGGAAGCTGAGAGCCATCAATGTGCTTGTGCAGAGACTTTAGAGATGTCAGAAGCTCAACCTGCAGGCAGAAACAAAAGATTGTAGAAGGAGATGTTATTGTTGGTGCAATGTCATACATCACTTAAAGAACTTCAGACCTTAACAATACAAAAATTGCACAGGTAAAAAAGGTGGAAACAATTTCGAGCATTTACAGAGAGGAAAAACAAGCATTATCAATCTTCACAGTTACCTAATACTATGCCTGGCTGAATGCATCTATCCAAGCCATGATAAAGAAAGAAAAATGCAGTTGTTACATCTGTAGAATAAAATGCTTAAGGGAGTACGTGTTAATTTTAATGTATACACTGTTATTTTCCTTGATTCTGGTTGTCATTCTTTTTATAGACTGAAGATGCACAGTGTGACAAATCCATATAGAATGCATGTATGCACATTATAATTATGTAAACTGAATTTTTTCTAGGGTAGTAAAACAATGCAGTAGTCAAGTCTACAGTTTCAAGCACAGAGACCACAATTCAATTTCTAGCTCATTTCTAGCCCTGCAAGTCTTTATTGAACATCTTTAATATTTTGCAACAGTCATGTGATTTTTCTTTAGGTTTCTGGGATTTGTATACATCCCAAAGACATATTTGGCAAGTTAAATAAACTCTTAATCGGCCCAGAATGAGTGTGAGTGCCCTGCAATGGAATGGCATCACCCACAGCTGGATCCTGCCTTCTGGTTTAGTGGTATAAAATGAAGGTATAGAAATATATATATTTTTTCTCTGTTTCAGTAGGCAGCATATTCAGCAACATACAGTATATTTTTTTATTTGTTACATCTAAATGATCTTACTTTAAAGATAAAATAACCAATAACCAATAAGCCAATTAAAAAATTGCAACTAATAATGAAATATGAAAATACATATGAAGTCAAAATAATTGTAAGTTTGAACACCTAACAGACAAATGTCGTACAGCATTACTTCCTTATGGATTTAAGTTACATACTGTATCTGTATGACATGTGATTGCTAAGTCAAATCATTGCTAGCACTACCTTATGTGACTTGGACTAGAAAAACATATTACAGAATTACAGAAATAAAAAACAAAAAAACAACTTTTTCTAAAATTACCTGAACAGCTGTGGGTTTTTCCATGCGGAAGGTGAGGTCTCTCTCAGCAAGCAGTAAAACAGCATGGATGCAGCCAGGAAAAGTGCTCTAGCACAAAATGATAGATTATTTTAGTAACAATTATGTCATATTTTAAATAGTAATGCTTTTACTGTATAGCAGGTGCATTACCTTTAAAACTACTTGAAAAGCCTGCTCTACTACAAAATTTGACTAGCGCTTTAGTGGATGACTGGGAATCGTGCGATTAAAAATGTATATGTTAGCCATTAACATTGTTTATGGCTAGTACCATAAACTATCCTGGGTGATATCCAGGTAATATGAAGATTACTCATCATCATGGTAAAGTACACACAATGGTAACATACTGGTATGGTTCTATAGTTTAACATACCAATATGACAAACTGAGTAACAGTACCATAACAATATAAAACATTTTTTACATCTAACAGACTTCTGTGGTTTATAACAACCTTGTAATTTATAGCTGTTATGATAAAATGTAGGATAATTCAAATAATTAATTGTTATTATTATTATTGTTAGCTAAACTCTACATTCCTAAAAATGTATTTTAATGAAATAAAGAGCAATGTTAGTTTTGTGAATTAAATACTTGTTTAACTGCCAGACTAGCTTCTACAAACTTAACTTTCTGATTTTTCTCCATATTATTAAGGGTGTTTTAATCATGCTAGTTCAACTGGTGACTCCAAATTGAAGTAATATAACTGAGTACTGATATGTGCATTCCTGGGTTCCCTGCAATGGGATAAAACCCATCAAGATTTAGGTCCTTTCTTGTATATCGAAGTATGAATAACTGGAAAAGAAAATTAAACTGTGACATTTCATGTCTATTTTCAGTTAATTAAAAAATATTATGGCGTGTCAAACACCTTAATAGTTAAAATGTCTCTGAGGAAACAAAAAATAGTCATATTAAAATGCCACCTCTGGGTAAATATTTCAGACATCACAAACTGCACACTGTCAATTCTTTTGTTAGGATGATGAACATAAGGGGCGTCGAAACCCTAAAAACTGATGCTTTCATAAAGATACAGTTTAAATGACAGATGAATTCAGATACTTTGAAAGCTGCTGCAAGTCATAAACAGTCATTCAAAATACAGCCTCATGCTCAAAATATCACAATTTTTTTTGTGTTCTTTATTTCACCTTATACAATTTCTTGTATTAGGAATTTGTTAGTTTTCGCATACCCCTTGGGGTCAGAGCACAGGGTCAGCCATTGTACAGCGCCCCTGGAGCAATTACAGGTTAAGGGTCTTGCTCAAGGGCCCAGCAGAGTAGGATCTCTTTTCACTGCACATTTGCTTTTTCAAAGATCTCCTACCCGGGTAATAGAGTTTCTCAGTTTTAATAGAAGACTGAAGTTCCTTCTGCTAGAAGCCTTGATATAAATAGGGGGCTTACTTACAGCTATCTCAGGTATACTGTAACACTCTTCTGGAAACATTTTACAAAGGAAATGTTCTAGATCCTCTGTAGGAAAATATGGCAAAGCTTCAACAGTAAATAGTATAATACTTACATTTATATAGTTTATATAAGGGAATTAATAATTTTCATTATCTCAAATGTTCATATTTATGGCAAACAGAAAATTATTCCATTATTAACTATGCTTTACTCATTTCAATGTTTAAAATTATTGATTTTAGTAATAAATGTGGCTTATTCATACAGCAAATAACAATTTCTTAATTTCACCACTTTCTGTAAATGTTCTTGTTTCATTTATACAGTCTGAGTAAATTCCATCCATCCATTATCCAACCTGCTATATCCTAACTACAAGGTCATGGGGGTCTGCTGGAGCCAATCCCAGCCAACACAGGGCACAAAGCAAGAGACAAACCCCGGGCAGAGCGCCAGCCCACCACAAGGCGCGCACACACACACACCCCAAGCACACACTAGGGACAATTTAGAATCGCCAATGCACCTAACCTGCATGTCTTTGGACTGTGGGAGGAAACCAGAGCACATGGGGAGAACATGCAAACTCCACGCAGGGAGAACCCGGGAAGCAAACCCGGGTCTCCTAACTGCGAGGCAGCAGCGCTACCCACTGCGCCACCATGCGTAAATTAGACTTTTAAAATTATTTGAGTTAACCATGCCAACATTAGTTATTAAAGCACTTATTTAAGTACTTTGTTAATAGGCAAAATGTTATTGTCCCAGTGTGTTTCTCAGAGTTTTGATAATAAAATAATATCTAAAATCTAAAAAGTACACTAACCTGAAGCCATTACCTAGCTTTTGAGATGACAAAAGTCTATCTGTTTCATCAATGTCACGATTGTATTTATTAAACAAAATGTGACTCCAGACTATTAGCCACATAAGGTATATAGTTCACACAGTGTCATACCACTTCATTTACAACTGTAAAAATATGGAACTTTTAAGTCCACATATATAAAACAAAAATATAATGCTTGAAAATATGATTCACATACTGTTTCAGATAGAGACTTGTGGGTTTACAGCAAAATGTATTTTATATGTACCACTGTGCTTCACCGCATCAGCAAATACCTGTTCAAAATGTATTTGATCTACTTCTGGCATTTTTGAGCAAACAGTTTTATTATATCTAAAGTAACTGTTCAGGAAGAAGGTAGCTCTTTAATCACCTGTCAGGACCATCCAACTATTATAACTTATCTGAATCTAATCTAGCGGTATGAATATCGAAATGTTCAAACACAGCTAGAAGGCCCTTCTCACAGCATACCATACTGCATGTATCCAGAGAAACAGTCACAGTATTCACCTCAGTGACATGACATAACAGGGTGGGACAAAAGTGTCCTGACAAAAGCACATGGTAAGAAATGTGATGAGGAAAAAAGACAGCAGGGACAAATGCACTGCTAAGAAATCTCCCTTCAGACTTTAGCACTTCAATCTCATTGTCTTTAATAAACAGGACAAGAACTCAAGCTTGACATCTTAAAGGTCGTTAGTGGGTAACACACTGATAAAAACACACTAGAAATGTAAATGAATTTATGGAGTGAGAGTGATTACTAATGAAGCTTGTGGGTGTACGCATGTTACAAAGCTGTGTGCTGGACAGTGTTTTAACACCATTTCCACAGATACTCTGACTACTCCCATCTGTTAAACAGTAATTTCAAGTCTACTCACAGAAAGTAAACCACTACAATATTAACATTCTTAAAGCAGGCACATGTTTTTGATATGCAAGTTTTCATTTACTGAAAGCACTGGTTTGGATTCAGACAGCAAGTTTTGGTTTTGTTTATTAAGGGTTGATATGGAAACTATATCCCATGCAGTACAACCTTAGTCATAGTTAACACATATGCATCAAAGACGTATCACAGTGTTCCTTACAAGGTAATATGTGCATTTTGGAGCTACTGTTAATTAAGTAAGAAACAAAATATGCCTGGTTATACTTTGGTGTACATTGCATTTAAAACCTTTGTTCATACTCAAATATCAAATCTGTCAAGATTTGTATTATGTAAATAAATCTTGATTTTTTTTTGTCAATATTCAAAGCAATATTATTTTTACTCAAGTTTTACTGCACAACATATACGCATCTTGTCATCTTGCATTTCTCAGTGCTGGGCGCCACATCTTTAACCGCATGAGCATGAAAAGGTTTTGCATACACCTCTAATCCACATCTTCATTTGTTAGCATCCTCACTTACAGTATACTACATGACATGATGGTGGGCATCAGGATTTACATTATGATAAATTAATAATGACCAAACAAGAAGGACAGTAATGTCTCATATAAAAGCTATACTTTGATAGATGGCACATAAGACACCTGGAGTCCCAGTCAGAGTTGTACTTTACTTTTTAACATTTCTAAAGTTGGAGTGTTGGAAGCTGTTTTTTAATCACTCCACAGCCCCGCATTTGCAGCACACATATAAGTAAAATTTCAATTATGATGTGTAAGCCTTCATAAGTGGCAATTTTACCATAGAAAAGTACAAAGAAATTACTTATAATTATAAACACAATTTCCAATAAAGTTCCACATTTGTTCTTACCTGTACATTATTAAATGCTTTGAAAAGGGCTGGAACAGGGGAACACCTACGAGCATCAACAAGTACAGTCAAACCCATGGCTTGAACATCCTTTCTGTTTGGTAAAAAATACCCATGATTAATAAGCATCTTAGTAATATTATGTGAATCAAAACTGTAAAAGAAATATTAAGATCTTTAAATTGTATTTTAAAATGTATCTTTTTATTTTCATTTCTACTGCATTTCATGTGGTTGGGAAAATGAATGTAAACACTTAGGAATCAGATAAAAAGTTGTAAGAATGTGAAAAAGGACAAGAAAAGACAATTTAGCTCAATTCTGTTTGCCAGTCTCTACAGAATTTTTGTAAAAAATCATTAAGTCAACATTTGAAGATCCTTTATAATACTGTTTGTGATTCTCTGTGTGAAGAAATATTTTCTAATATTTGTGAGAAATGTACCCTTTATCAGCTTACTCTACACCTCATTCTGTTAAATAAATCATTTTAAAATAACTGCTGCCATCTAACCCATTAACTTCCTTCATATACAGTATTTCAAATACTGTTATCATGTTACTCCTTTAAATTCTGTTTACTTCAACTGACACATTCAACTCCTTTAAACTTCTTGTAATCAATCTAGTATCTCTTCTCTCAGCACAGTCTAGCACTTTATGTCCTTTTTGTGGTATAGACATCAACACTATACACAATCTTCCAGAGAAGATCTCACAGGTTCCTTGTATAGGTTAAGTATACCTGCCCTAATCTGCGCTTGATACAGCATGCTGTATAACTCTAATGTGTCTTTGTGGACAATGACAAACACACTTGAACTCCAAAGTCTTTCTCAAAATATTTCATTTGAAATAATTATGAACAAATTTGGTAGAGCTAAAAGGTTCAGATTTTTCATATGTTGCAAAAGAAATAAGAGGAAATAAGACAACTGGCTATTAAAAATACTGTTTAGTGACTTACATAAACAGACTAGGTTGTGTAAATATATTTAACTGTTTTAAAGATTACACTAAATTGTAAAACAAGTTCTACCTGTAACTGTAACAAGGTTTATTTACTTATGTCTCTTGAATTCAACAAATGAAACTGTCAAATGACCTTAAAAATAAACATTTTCCCTTGTAAGTTCAAAATGATAAAATGTTTTGTATCACACTTTGATGTTTTCTTTCTATCTGTTTCTGCAATTTTTTAATAGCCGTGTTCAATTTTTACTTTGTTTTTCTTTGTTTCTGACAAAGCCAAGCTAATTCAATTAAAATACTGGCACTAAGTTCTAACTACAAAAACATTTTACATTGACCAATACAGAAATTAAAGATGCTGGAACAAGACATACAAGTACATTACATGAATTATGAGACATTGGTGAATGTGACTTGGCTATACATTTTGAAGTGTCTAGTGAGAATGGAAGAGTTATTCTGAGGCTTCATAAATATTTAAAACAATACAGTTTAACTTGCAATTTAATTTTTGAAATTATGAAAATGTATAACATATTCAAAAAGTGAAAAATTACTTAAGTAAACACTCTCAAACTTCCCCAATACTTTTAAAATAAACAGTACCTAAGGATTGCATAGAAGTATAAAAGAAGATTAACAAGTTCTTTGCTGTTGCAGCTGGGATTCAGCCATACAGTGTTTCTGGTTGTTATGATCACAACTCCACGTCCACATTTATCTCTTGTACCTAGAAATAAATGCTGCTGGGTTAAATATCACTAACAACTGAATGAATGAACAACTTCACAAAAGTGCATGTAGCACTGCAATAATGATTCCTAGATGTGTTGTCTAGATTCAAGAATGGTAACTTAAGTGTTGTCTAGATTCAAGAAAGGTAACTGAAATGCTACTACCATGTACAGTTTTAATGCTGAATATTCAACACGGACCATGTTTTAAGGAAATACACATTATAGTTTTTACAGTTATCTTTAGGTCTCATTAGAAAAAAGTTTCAGCTTAATGGAGATATATAGCACAAATACATATAGTATGAAACAAAGACACTAGAGATTACTTTGACACTTAATTACAGTATGAGAGATTCTAACTTAAGAACAGTAATCAGCCACATGAACATTAATACAGTATGATGAGGGTAACTGGTCGATAAATTTTTGGTACATACCAGGAAAGATAACCCCCGAATGCAATACATCCTGGTTTAAATCAAGTGCTTTGCATGGTAGTGACTGTTTCTTTGTATAGCTGGGTTTGAAAGTTTGCAGGGATTCCTGATGTCTCAATGTGCATCTGTCTTCTTTATCACCAGGCTGACACAACTGCTTTTGAATGGATGTGGTACCTTCCCGAAAACCCTCTTTCCCATTCTCCAAGCCAAAAATGCTTCCTTCTAGGAGAAAAGTATACAATTATATATTCAGGAGATGAGAAAGAGCCCAGATGCATGCACAAGGGTTAACTGTTTCTCAGCATTTAAGATGAAGGAAGGCTCTGTGTCAGCTCTATATTCCATTCTGTTAGTCTAATTCTGAAACATTTTCTTGTTGAGTTTGATTGCCTCTCTATGCTATCGTAATCATATGCCACCGAAATTAGTTTTCTTTCAAAATATTTTAGCATCATTTCAATGAACTATATATTGCACTAAATATATGTTTTTTTATATTCACTGCTTTATAATAATAAGCAATGATAATGTAAACAATATTACATTTCTAAGGTCATCTTGGATAAGGGTATACTGTATTTTGTCAGCTTTACCCATCTGTTTGGAACTGTTAATTTGCCCAGCATTAAGAACATACTCTGCTTGTTAGATGATTTGAAGCACTTCTACACAAAAATATACAACATGAGGCAAAGCAACCAAACAAAATGCATAAGCAATCATTAAAAAGCTATAAAAAGTATTTGCCCTTTTGTTGATCTTCCAAATTAATGCATCATGCTAAATGCACAAGCAATATAAAAACAATTTAAGGCATCACTGGGATCAAAACTTCTCCATACCCGTATGTGAGACTGATCAATAATGACAGAAAATGTCTGTGCACTTATTGCTGCTAAAGGGGATGTAAACAGCTACGGAGCCAAGCAGGAGGGGGGTATTTTTTAACACAGGGCAGTGGTTGTAGCATAACTTTAATTAAAAAATAAATATATAAGCATAAAAAGTATGTGTTGTTGATTTCCTCAGTGTACCATTCAATTAATACAAGGTTTCATCCGACTTTCTAAATCACTGTGGAAAAAACAGTAATACAGAAACTTACAAAGGTGTAGTTACCTTGTCATGGAACTAAATGCTTAATTTTTTGTTAGCTTCAATTGAAAAAAGCAAAACCTAAAGTTAGTTACATAATTACATTAAATATTTGCAGATGCTGTATAAACTTGATATTTGCAGGTGCTCTATAAACTTTGAAATATTTTGTATTTTACTACTAACCGAGAATGCTAAACCGGATGGATGCAGGGACATCCAGCCATGGGCCGTAGCCGCAAAAAGATGTACTGCGCAGGCACCGCGAGAGGCGGTCGCGACCACAGAACAGCCACGACCACAGAAAAAAGGAGTGAGCACAGAAAAAAGGAGTCAAAGAAATGAGGCACAAGGAGTCAGCACAGAAAAAAGGAGTCAAACGCAGGCGACGCACACAGCGCCGCACGAAAGCCATTGCACACAAAACTAGCACACAAAAAAAGAGAACCCGCTCGCGCCCCACAAATCCCACACCCACCTCCAAGCACCCCCCCCCCCTTCCAAGCAACGGACGGGACACACACAAAGAGAAGGATTCAAGAAGTCCCTGGCACACAAAAAGAAAGAAGACGCTCGCGCCCCACCAATCCCACCACCCCCTCCAAGCAACATCCCCCCCCCCCCAGACGCCGGCAAAGCACACAGCGACGCACGAATCCCATTGCACACGAAACGGGACGCACACAAAGAGGAGGATTCAACAAGCTCCTACCACACCAAAAAAAAGAAGCCGTGACTGCCACACCAAGCCCATTGGAGACGAAACGGGACAGACTACGGACATGGCACACGAAACATTCACAACAACGACGATTCAGAACCACAAACACACTAACATCAATAAGAAGTGACACCCAATGCCCCATTTCTAAAGGAACCGTCCGCAGACACCTGCTATACGATTGCGCCACTTAGCTGACAACGTGTTCAATAATGAGTCCACTATTGAGGAAAATTCATTGGGATTAATGAATGTCATTTGCAATCATTGTCATTCACTTAACTTCCCTGAAGAAACAACTGGCAATACAAGTAAGGAATTTACACGTTGTTGTCAAAAGGGTCAGATTAGACTGCCTCCTTTACATTCATATCCTGAATATCTACAGAAGCTTCTAACTAACGATGTACCTGAAAGTTAAAACTTTATGAACTGCATTAGATCCTACAATACTTCATTTGCTTTTGCATTTACCGGAGTAAGTATCAGGCCACCAAAAGGCAATGGCCCATACTGCTTTCGCATATGTGGACAAATATTGCATCGCATTGGAACAGTGCACCCTGAAACAAATCAACAACGCAAATATGCACAAATCTACACACAAAGCCCCATTTCTAAATGAACCGTCCGTATTAAACATACGTCATCTCAACACGTTCACACTATGCAGCATAGGTGGATCTCATTACAATAAGGCACTATTAACCGTTCAACCGCAGAAAAGGCTCCATATTAACAGTGAGTGCGATCCTCTTTATTACTTATCCATATTTATCACGCTCAAGAACAAACAAGTCATAAATTCACGATCACGGGTACAAAACGATACGGCTCGGATAACGGAACCAAACACAATTCACACTATGCAGCATAGGTGGATCTCATTACAATGAGGCACTATTAACCGTTCAACCGCAGAAAAGGCTCCATATTAACAGTGAGTGGGATCCTCCTTATTACTTATCCATATTTCTAACGCTGAAGAACAAACAATTCATGAATTCACGATCACGGGTACAAACCGATACGGCTCGAGTAACGGGACCAAACACACGAACTCGCATGAAAAAAAACAATACACGTCAGCTCCAACGCGCTTCTGAAACTCTGGAAGAAAAAATGTCTTGGCTCCAAAAACGCAAAGCTCAACTAACACAGTTACAGAAACGAACCCAAATGGACAGACACACTGAACGTGGACGCATGCAGCGCGCGTCTCACAGTACTGCATCGAAACAGGCACGGCTTCAAAACGAAACACCTCCCGTCTCAGACATACAGAAACGGCAGTGAGAGGACAAAATAAATAAACGCAGTACAAGCAGGCAAGGCTTCAAAAAGAGCAAGCTCAACTGACCGACATACAAAAACGGGCAAGGCTCAATACAAACAATGCACGCCGCAAACTACAACGGGCTTCTCACACCTCACAGGCAAATCGATTACAGCTCCAAAACAACACGTCCCAAATACTGGACATACAACGACGCGCCTCTCAAACGGCACAAGCTCATATCCTGAATATCTACAGAAGCTTCTAACTAACGATGCACCTGAAAGTTAAATCTTTATGAACTGCATTAGATCCTACAAATCGATATCCACTATGAACATTAACAGTGGCACTGCACATGACATCCGTCTTGCAAAAATGTTAATTATTGATGAATGTACAATGGCATCCACTCACTTACTCAACACCATTCATAAACTTCTACAAACGTTTATGAATAATAATCTTCCCTTTGGAGGAAAGGTACTTTTATTATGAGGAGATTTTAGACAGTACTTAGCTATTGTTCCACATTCCATTCGCTCAGCTATTGTTCAGTGCACCTTAAAATACGCAGACAATTGGCACTGCTTTCAAAAGATACAGTTAGTACAAAACATGCGATGTCCACATCCAGATCATAACAATTGGTTATTACAACTGGGAGATGGTACACTCACCAATACAGATAGACTTCTCCCAGATATTATTACAATTCCTCAAGCCTTTATCTGCGCCGACTTAGTTACAGACAGATTTGGAACAGCAATCTCATTAGACCAAATGCCCCTTTAAACACAACGCACTATGTTATGTCCAAAAAATATTAATGTAGAAAACATAAATACCCAAGTCATTGCATTACTTCCTGCAGAGACACAACTCTTTCTAAGCTCTGACAAACTTGACTCTGATCACGACAATAACCATGTATATAACCACTGTATACCTTATCAGAATGATTTCAATTACCCTTTTTTGCTCCTAAAATGTAGGCTCCACAGTTGCTAAAAAATGAAAGTTCCTCTAATATTACCTTTAAAACACATGCACACATTAATCATTAAGAGCTATTTTTTTCACTCACAATAATGCATGTTTTACTATTACACAAACACATACATAAGAAATTTGACAAACAAGGGGAGACCATTCAGTCCATAAAGATTGTTTGGTTAGCTAATAGCTAACCCGTCCCAATATCTCTTTCTGGATGCCATTTAAAAGCTGTCAAGGGTTCAACTGTGACTGCTTCTTGGCCACTGTCTTAAATAAACTTCAAATTAATTTATAGCCTTAAATAGGTGACTCAATATTTAAGATTTAAACAGTTTTAAAGAATTCTACTAGACCAGCTTTACTGAAATAAGCACTACCATTGAAAGTTTGCCTAAATGTACAATAAATACAGACGCTGTCATCTATTAGTAGGTGACTGCTTTCTGAAAACATAAATTGAAGCAAGACACAATAGTATATGTGGGAAAAAAAAACATGAATGACTTTGATAAGAGAATTATACTTCTTTGTTCAAAAGGAGAGTGTCAAATCAAAATGGTTACTAAAATTCTTCACCCACTGCAACTAATAATGAGGGATGAGCTAAGTAAGTGAAAATTTAAATAATTCTTCTCATCTGATAGACTGTAATTTTTCAAGCACTGGCATTTTTCATATAGTATGCATACAAACATATGCATACAGACATACTATACATACTGTACATGTTCTTTATAGTCTCATTAGAACCCCAATTTGCACAGAAACTGTAGGTGTAGTGCAAGTGAGTTTTCATAAACAGACCAAAATTTTGGTTGTATTTTAACAGAATTTTTAAAATAAATAATTTTTGAAAAAAAGTGGGATTACAAATGTCCTCCCTGTCAACCCTGTTTCAGACATGCACAACTGAGGAACATCTTCAGGACTCTAATGATGCCAGAATAATGGGAAGGGGAGAGGGGGAAACAAAGTTAATGATTCTTTTTTCTCCTACTCTCTTTGAAAGAACAATTTTGTCACTTCTATTCCAGACCCAGAAGTCCCATTTCTTCTGCATCACACCATATTTAAGAATCTAAGAGACCAAAAGTCAACATTTACAATTGAACTTCAGAAGAGATGCTTTCTTAGTTATCTGATCTTCAACTAAATTAGTTTTATGCTTGCATAATCTATTATTTTAGTCTTATTTTTTTGGACATTCAACAGGGCATCTTGGAGGTTCCCAACCCTCTAACCTGTTTCTTTTGTCTTATTACACCTGACATACCAATGGTACTTTAGTTTCCCTTCATATCTGGGCAGTTGGCTACAACATGTCCTGAATTGCTTTAATAAAAACATAGCTTTTCATTCATCCACTGGGATCTCGTCTTCCCTCTTAAATTGGGTTTACCCAACTCCTTGGGTTCTGGAGCATCTTTTTTTCAGTATTGCTCCTATAATGTGCCTCTCTCTTTTGACTCCCGTACTGCTTACAGAGTGCTTACTGCTTACTGGCTAAGAGAAAAAGGAGGACAGCATCGGGAACAGAACGACAGATCACAACGTAGAGGAACAAAGCAAGGAGATCAGAGAGAATCACCTAAGCCCTATATGCAAACTGAAAAGATAAAATCTAAGGACAAGCGAGAAGAAATAGAGTCTTACAAAGAGAAAACGTTGGGTGATCACACTTGCCAAAAAGGAGGATTAAAAACTATTACAAAAGATGATGTCATGACAATGCAAACTGCTGTGCATGCTCCCAGCAAACTGATCACAAAACGACAATGCCCATCAGAAACCATGATTATGTAAAAATAATAATCAAACAAATATATGAAGCTATTAAAATACATAACATAGCCACAAAATGACACACCAAGAATGCAAGATTCAAGGAAACAACCTTGCCATGAAAAAAATACTTAAACTCAGATATAAATCAATAAGCTCTCCCAATGCACTCTCCATATTATCATTTGCTAATTAATCTTTTATTTCAGGTGATTGTTACAATACAATTTAATTCCTGGATAAAGTTTTCACTTAATTTAACCTTTTTCCTTTTTGTTTTAATTAATTTGTAAATACATGGTTAATTGTTGTTTTGTTTTCTTGTCTACATGAATTTTCTAAATTAAATGTTTTAAGTTATTGTTCTATCTTACTGTATATGTTTCTTTTGCTATGTGCACTGGGGTGCAGGGCCATATGATATAGAAGCTAGGGGACCACCCCTAGTAGTATTTATGGGTCAGCATCCCCTCAATGTTTTGCTTTGACATTGGTATTGTTAATGCTTCTTTGATTTCGTTTGCCTTTTTTAGACCTGAGTCACTGGATAGATTATTCAGTTTATGGAGATTATGGCTTTGATTTAGGCCCTAATTTACTCTGGACTTGTTTTCTTAGGCTTTGGTTTGCCTCTTGTAGGCAATGTTTTGTTTATGATATGTGTCTAATACTTTTTTTTTAAGTTTCTCTCTTTCTGTTATAATGGATGGACTCTTTTCCCTTACCAGGCAAGGGGGGCAGTATAATGGATTTTGTTTTTGGTTTGGGAATTGGGGGGCTGTGACATTCACTGTCCTGACCAAGGGAATAGCATTCCCCCATGCACTTGCTGGCTGCTTCCCTTCTGGTGAGCCCCAGAATGAGGACACACAGGGCAGCATGAGAGTTGTGGTCCCATAGGGCCTGTTGGGGTACATGGGGACAGACAGAGGGAGCTGTCAGAAACTGACCATCCTGAGACCAGGGCTTTTCACTTCATCCAGAAGGGCTTCATGAAGATAGTGGATTAACCTGGGATGGGGTTAATAGAGAGCTCTCTGCTTTGCCAGGGGAGTCAAAGTCAGGGGAGGAGACAGACAACTCTCGTCTGGGAGGAGCAGATGAGAGAGAAAAGGAAGACTGTGCTGAGCTGCTGAGAAAAATCAAGTCTGTTAAATACAAGTACTTGTTTTGAACCCAGGACTGTCTTATAGTTGAGATGTGTCCGGGGTTTTGGGCTCAATGACATCCATCTGGGTGGCCATACTTTTAATAAATCTTTACTTATTTAAAGGATTATACTTGCTATTGGCTTAAGGATTTTACGGTTTTCTTCTCTCATTTTTTTTTAGTATTTTTGACTTTACAAGATTTATTCCAACTATTTCCTCTGTGCAGGCCATAAATGTACATATTGAGCTTGGAAAGGTGAGGGCTACATTTGTTGTTCACACTTGTGTGAGAGTACAGTCTGAATTTTGTCTTTGACGCTTGTACCTTTTTGACTTTGGTGAACAGGCAGAGGAAACACAACAATGACGATCCCTTCTTGAATAAGAAGACTAGCATATTTTCCTCCCAACCCACATCTGCAGCTATTGTCTGAAGGGTGACCATATAATCACTTATGCTCATGTTGTCTGTTTAAACCCAAGAAGCAATTTACCGTCCCTTCTAAGCATACTGAAGTATCAAACATTTTTCTAAATGCTTTATAAATATTCTAAGGAGGAGCAACAAGGATGATTAAAATGATTTAAGGGGCTTACAAATTGAACTCACTGGGGCTATGCATTAGTCTGTTAATTAAAGATCCGCCTACACTGATGCAAAAACCCTATAAACTTCTTTAAATCTCCAGAAAAACATGAGGGGTGGCGTATGGTTGGCTCCTTCTGACCACTACAGCTAGCAAGGTGTAATGTTTCCTTTAATGTGTCTACAGTATTTGCTGTTGTTGTTTGTTCAGTTTAGTGACTAGTTGTTAAAAAAAGAATAGTAGATTGCTACATTTTTAAGTTCCATGACATCTTTCTGTAATTGCTTTAGTTTAACAAATACACATCTTATCTTAGGGTCACTCAATTTTGTTTGTCCATGATTATCTTCTGCCTAGCTGGAAAGTAGGCAAATAAAGGGCCAAGACTAGACTGGTAGATGGATGAGACAAAATCAAATAAAATACAGATAATTAACACAAAGAAAAATTATGAAGCGTTTACATTCATAAAACTACAATGTCAACAACAAACAGAAGTCAAATATCCATCCATCCATCCATTTACCAACCCGCTGAATCCGAACACAGGGTCACGGGGGTCTGCCGGAGCCAATCCCAGCCAACACAGGGCACAAGGCAGGAACCAATCCTGGGCAGGGTGCCAACCCACCGCAGGGCACACACAAACACACCCACACACCAAGCACACACTAGGGCCAATTTAGAATCGCCAATCCACCTAACCTGCATGTCTTTGGACTGTGGGAGGAAACCGGAGCGCCCGGAGGAAACCCACGCAGACACGGGGAGAACATGCAAACTCCACGCAGGGAGGACCCGGGTATCGAACCCAGGTCCCCAGATCTCCCAACTGCGAGGCAGCAGCGCTACCCACTGCGCCACCGTGCCGCCCGAAGTCAAATATTTTCCACATTATTGTAACAAAATGTAATTAGACAGATCCAATACTGTAGATACTTAAATGGCACTAGAAGTGTTTATTATACTTCAATAAAGGCTTAATTTGATCATTAAAATCTTTTTGAATACTAATTTAAAATAACAATATAGGCACAAATCTTAATAATTTGTAGGTGCAAAGTGGGAAATAAACCTCACCTTGTTTGTTGAACAGTTTTTAGTTTTTTGAATTTACAATTTCGAATAATGAATTTAAACTAATGTTAAGCACTAAAGAGTCAGAATCATCCTGCAAAATATGCAGGAAACCAAATAAATTTTTTTTTACCTCCTCTTTACTCAATCAGCTGCTAGCTTGCTGCTGCTGCGCCGCGTGATCTGCACTTCACTTGCCTACCCCTTCCAACCCCAACCCCCTAGTGTGTGTGTGTGTATATATATATATATATATATATATATATATATATATATATATATATATATATATATATATATATATATAGATATATATATATATATATATATATAAACAAAGCAGATTAAGATCTACCTACTATAATAAAACACTAAAGTCTGTGTGTGTATTTAGTCTCTCAGAGCAATATGACTGGTCAGTATGGCTTTAGTGTTGTGATCAAAAGAGGAAGTGCTGGTGTGAGACACACAAGGAGAAAAAAAGGCATAGGAGGCACGCTGAGAGAGTTATAAAGTCTCTAAGTATAAAAGCAGACAGGAGACAAGAAAGGTGCCACGAAAATAATGAGACGCAGGCTTTACGGTAATACAATACAGTACAATACAATTTATTTTTGTATAGCCCAAAATCACACAAGAAGTGCCGCAATGGGCTTTAACAGGCCCTGCCTCTTGACAGCTTCCCATCCTTGACTCTCTAAGAAGACAGGAAAAACTCCCAAAAAAAACCCTTATAGAGAAAAAAATGGAAGAAACCTTGGGAAAGGTCTCACCCTTGTGAGAGGGAGTGCCAGTCAAGAGAAGTTCAGATATGCGAAGATACAAAAGAAAGGCAGTGAAATTACATATTGGGCAAACAATACCAAATATTTTTTAATTACTGTATTCTATTACTTGTTTTCGACAGGTAACATGCCTATTATACATTAATAAATTTACAAATCTGAAACCAAAACCTAGATAGGCATTAGCTTTTCCTCTTTTAGATCCAGGCACAATTTCTCCATAGTCAAGAGCGTAAAAAAAACATACTTTTATATGCAGCTTTCCTGCAAAACAGTTAAATTGTACACACAAGTTATTTTATATCCAATAAACTATTAGTATTACACAATTGATCCAATGGATTTAATGCAAATACCATACATAACCTATTACTTCTCCACTTTCTACATAAACTCAGGCTATGCAAATAGAGGTAGAGCTTAAATATAATTTTATATGATACATTGTTATAAGTTCAAGAAGAAGAAAGCTCAAAATCTCAATTTTCAATTTAACAATTCAATTTTCTAATTTAAACTTGCTGAAATTCTCCCTCTTCAGAATGTATTTCAAGCAATATGTGTGTCATGTTCACGTTCCCTTTGCTAAAAGAAATCAGCAATGACTTCCTCATAGTTATAAAGATGTAGCACAGATGTTATGATTTAGTAAACTAAATTTCACCGTCATTGTCAACCTGTCATACTACTCAGATTCAATATAAACCCTAGCTTCTCTTTCAGACTCTCAGCAACATGTCTTTCTGATCACAAGTTTAATTTTTGTTACATCATGTGTGTCTGGAGTAGGTAATCCAGATTAACTGGTTCTGCACTAAGCTACATGTCCATTCACTTTGCACGGTTTTGTTACTCAAAACTTTCTTTAAATGACTTTTGTACAAATTACTCGAATCAGCATTATAAGCAGATTTCCATGATACTTTCTAGATTGACTATATGCTGTTATAATCTCATATACAGTGGTGCACCATAGTTTGCTCCAAAGCCTTGCAAGCCTGAACCTATAGTTATATCCACTGAATTAGCTGCACTGAACTGTAGTGTGGTTGGGCAATAACTGCGTTCTGTGGACCATGTTGCACTTATTTATGTCTCAGTAGCTGATCCACTTAGAGGGTTACTTACCCCCAAAGATTACCACCTGTATTTTCCAGTTCTGCGAGTGCCTTTTATCTCATCTCATTCCGTCACAATGCAATGGCAGCACTCCACAGGCCATCTAATGGACTTTACAGCTGATATCAATTTACTGGACATTCTCCGACATCAACTTTCCTCTTCTATCCTCCACTCAAGTTTTACTGCACAGATGTACTTAATTCATCTTCCACCTCATTCTGTCCTGTCGTAGCCTGCACCACACGCTGTTGTAGCTGTCATTTCTATTCAGTCTAGCTACCTTTCTTCTGCAATATTTTCATTCTGTCTCACTCTCTGTCTGTTGGTATTTATATTCTGCCTTGTCAGCTTTCGTTGCTGATATTTTTCTTCAATCTTGGTCCCTGCAGTTTTTTAATTCTGTCTCGCCCCCTTTTCATAATACTGTTTTTGTTCTACTTAAATTTAAACCAATCAGATTTTAAGTAACAGATTTGATCATGACATCTACTATATACAGAACAATGAAATGTTTTGTAGCCTATTTTGGGTGTAAGTTCCAATGCTATCACATTCTTGATCATTTAGCTTATCCTTGAGCATCTAATATATTTTCTAGTGCATATTAAGCAAATGTTTGGATTATATTCATGTTTCACATTACCGTTGCATCCGGTCCCTTCACTTTATAAGTCTCTTCCAATTCAAAATCTATATCAATTCAATAACAACTAATTTCTGTTTTACTATAGTGAAGAATAGTGGGCTATAGATTTATAACTCCATTTTCCCTTGATATTGGATTTTTGCTTATTTTGCCAAGTGTGCACTTCTGATACTCAAGACAATTGCTCCCATTGTGGGGTAGCTTAACTTAAATATTTCATCTATGTCCTTCTCTCTTTGTTAACTTACGTTTGCTGCTATGAATTAATTCATTCTTAGTCTCATTCTCAATTGAATTTTTTAATTACCTTTACCTTTCCTTGCAGATTTTAGGCATTTGGATTCATCACTGTCAAGATGAATTATTTCTCCTACGGGCCCCTTTACATTGCCTAAAAGCAGATGTGTTATATATCTCTATTGATTACTTTGTACATATTACTTACTTAATTAAGGCTAGCATACTTTAACCTTATACTGAGTTTCTACACAATTAAGAAGGAAGATTTTTTTCTCCTTTAACAGATTAATTCTGTTGTCAAAAGATGCTTTATCCAGCTTCGTCTTTTAGTCAAGGTTAAGCCTTTTTTTATCTCCTTGGGATCTTGAGAAAGCTATACATTCTTTTATCTTTTCTCAACTTGATTACTGTAATTCATTGTATTCTGGGATCAGTAAATCCCTGATACATAGGTTGTAGCTGGTTCAAAATGCAGCTGCTCATTTTTTTGCTTGGGGCAAATATTTTGCCACTGTATCTACATTTGTAACCTCTTTACACTGGCTACCAGTTAGTTTTAGAACTGGTTTTACAATTTTGCTGCTGGTTTTTAACTTATTACATTAATCTGAATTGTTGTGTTTTACACCAGCCATCCACAGAGCTTAGATCAGCATTTTTTTGTTCCAACCCAGCTGCTTAACGTGAAATCAGTTACTGCTGCTGAAGCACTTATTGCTCAATCAACATTTTTATGCTTCAACAACATTTTAGTTGTTTCACTTGTTAAGATTCCCCCCCTTAATGTCTTGTTTTACCATCAATTATGTTGTCTGCCAGGCTTTTTTCTCTGAATATACTATCTTACTCTTCTTTATTTATTTATCTAGTTTAGTACAATGCTATATACTGTATACCCTGCCATTCTTTCTTAAACTCTGTGAAGTGCCTTAAGCATGGGGAAGGTGCTATATAAATAAAATGTGTTATTATTATTATTATACAACTTCATTCACTGTTTTTAATTCCTTCTTATTAGCAATTAGATCGAAATGAAAAAGGAACCAGCAGATCTCCATATAAGTTGTGTCTATTTACACCTGTGTGTATCCATTATGAACTATCTGGTTTATTAAAAATTTTGGAACAAAACTTAAGAGAAAAATGTGAAAGACTGAGAATTACTAATCTGCCAATTTAGATTAAAAAATCATTTAAATGATATCCTTGGAAAAGAAAAAAATATTCACTATAAGAATGACCTGATAAGGCAGAATGAAAAACAAGCCATAAAATGAAACAAGACCTGTTATTGGCAAGGACTGGTTTCTAATTAAGCATTTGGGTTGGACGAAAAACTTGCAGACATTAAGGCCCTCTAGGACCAACTTTGTAGTGCCATGAGCTAGGATCTATTTTTACTTTCAACAGGTTCAAGTCAGGGTCTTTTTATTTCCTTTTATATCTTAAGCTGTCTGCGTACCTAAATAATGTGTACACTTTCCCATCACTATGCTGTTTGGGTTGCTTCTCTTTAGTTATTGCCGATGATACTGAATTTGCAAGATGCAAATAGGTTTTGCTTCATATCTTACAATGCAACCACAGCAACAGTATGTTGAAATCTCTCTATTATAAAAGAAAATCTTGAGATGAGATTATTGCCAAGAGATTTTTTCAAGTCCCATGAGACGAGACTATTGACAAGAGATTTTTTCAAATCCCGTGAGACGAGACTATTGCCAAGAGATTTTTTCAAGTCTTGCTCTCCTCTCAACAATTTTCAACCATGCCCACGGTCCTCTCACCTCTCATTTGTGAAAATGCTTTTGTCAGACACAGTTCCTGCGCTCTCAGCTCTCATAAATTTTTATGTTTTCCTCACTTAAGTTCCCAGTACAAGAAGACTTATTATGTCTTATTGAAGAATTTCATCCTGAAGGGTTATCAACAGAAGAAATGAGTACTAGCACCAAGAAACGATGAAGTATTAATGGTTACCCTTCACGTAAGAAAACCAGTTAAACATAGCAGGCATAGAGGAGTTGTTTCAATTTGTGTTCGTTATGGTGTTTACCTGCATTCATCTAAACTGCATTTTGTAGAGTATGAATGCTAACACATGCACAAAAGGCAAACAATTTACCGGTTGCTACAGTTTTGCCATGGCCAGCAGTGTTACCATGTCTTAAATGATTTTTCCATCAATGAATGCATGTCCAATGTAGGTCAATGTCCAAGTTACAAGTGTTTTTGGTCATTTTGGCATGGGCAGAGATAATTTACTAAATGAATTAAAGCCCCAGTATAGACAAAGTTTTAAAATGAAAATGTAGTAGTCTGGACATAGTCTTTGTTGTCAAGCTATAATTGCTGATTCAATTTACATTATATTTATTTTTTAGAAAGAAATCAAATCATATCAAAATTAAGTAAACTGCACAATGGTTTAGCAGTATAATGTAAATATTAGGAGATCAATTTCAAAAAAGAGATTAAAAGTGGCTTGAAAGAGAAGAATTGAAAATACTACTCTGCGTCTTATAAATTATTATATACATTAACCCGTTCTAAAGTACAGGTCCACAAGAAGTATGAAACTATCCTGAAACAAATGCACTCAAGCCAGGAACTACCACTGAATGCCAATTTTTCAAAGAACTTGCTCAGATCCAAAATAAAATAATTCAGAATTGCCAAATGGCACAACATCTTACCTTTGTACTGACAGAAATAAGTCAGCATGGGAAACCCATGCAAGAAAGGGAAAACCATTTACAAACCATATAGAATGTAAACCAGTCAAAAATAAAGAAAGGGTCAAAACTCTAGAGGGTCTGCTCTCATATTATTATTACTGCTACAAAGTTAATTAGAAATATGTTCAATAAATACAGCATTCTAAAATACAAAATAAAGTCATTTGTAGGAAATGTTGTGGTATAGCGGGTCAAAAAAAAAAAAGGGCCAGTTTTAAATCCATAGAGCCGTGTTGCTCTTCATGGGCGTGACTGCACGAGCGCGTGGAGTTAATGAGATAGTTGGAGCGAGTCGTTCTCAATTGCTTCATTGGCTTCCTGCAGTGTGTAATTAAGGCACTGCGCCCACAGAGATGTGAGATATATATGGGTTGGCACAAGGAAAGGGGAAGAAATCAAAGAAGGAAGGAATCAAAGAAAAGATGTTAAAAGACGTGAAAGGCAGTCTTAGCAGGAGGATCTGGCCACCTGAAAGGAGGAAGCAGTGCAAGCTGGGGCCCCGTGAAGGAGCGTTAGCTATGGTGTTCTAGGGGCCAGTTCGCCCCACTGAACATTCGGGTGGAGTGTAGTGAGCAAGGCAGGTGCCCTCCCTAGGCTTCCGAGGTGCAACCACATAAGCGTGAAGGAAGAAAAGAGGAGAGCCGACCTTGGACGGTCTGGCCGTGATGCCTGGAGGCAGCCAAGATGGAGGTCGGCCGAAAGGAGCTCGTGGCTGCTGAGTCTCCGCCGGCTACGCGAGCAATGGGTGAGCTGGGGAGAAATAGAAGGAGGTGGACTGAGATTGGAAGAAGTTAGTCTGCATTTTTAACCTCTGATTTTTAACGGATTTATTTATTGATTTTTTTATTCCCACTTTTTACTGATTTTTATGGATTTATATACAGTATGTACTTTGTTTTTGAACACTGCACAATTGACACTTTTGTTGATTTTTACTTTTGTTTTGATTGGTTTTCAATAAAAGCACTTGAGCACTTTTTTTTACCATCCTCTGGCATCATCAGAGAATTGTCCTCATTTGTTAGCTCACCTCGGCCATAACTATCAATGGTGTTGGTTCAGCAGACTCCCATGTGGAAAGAGGGAGTCTATAGGGGACTGGCACAAACCTACTTTTACAAAAAAATTCACTGAACACAAGCACAACCTTCCAGACTGATGGCACTTGGCAGACTGACCTGTGAGGAGTGTAACTAGATCGCCCTAGCGGCCCAACCACGTACTACAAGTACCAACCTAACAACAACAAAATTCCGGTTATTTTTGGGTCCAACCTCGTATTTCTTTTTTCTAGTCCATGTTATTTGACCTTAGACAGTTTGCATTTTCATTAATGGTAAAGCTTCATGAAGTACCAATTCATTCTCGCAAAAGAGATTGTAGAAAATCAAAAAATCAAATGTAACACACATAAAAGGAGCAGAACCATTTTAATTGGTAAGATTTCTACCTATTATTAGCAAGTTCCATTAAACACCACTCATCAAAGGATTTTGCCCATCCTGTATTATTTTCCTGTTCAAGAGATCCAGGATGGGATGGTTATGCTTTCCTGTTCAATAAAATTATGGAAAGTTTATAAAGATATATATCTTGGAGCGGCATTGTGGTTAGCTCTGCTACCTCACGGCTCTACAGTTTTAATCTTGGCCCTGAATGTTTATGTCTCTGTTATGAGAAATGAGTAATATCTCTCCATTGTGAAACTGTCCAATCTGTGTTTCACACCATTTGAAGCATAATGGTGCCATAAGAAATGATCTGTTCAAAACATGCTATGCAGTGCACTGGTCTTTGGTTAAACATTCTGAGAGGGCTTTACCATAATTGCATGGTAGAAATAAGGGGACATGACTGTAGAATTCATCTATCCTCATACTGAAATGTTAAATTTCCAGTATCTTCATTAGCTGGAGCTCTCCAAGTTTTTACTGCCTCTCTGAAAACTAGATTGAAAACTAGATGGCTTTATTTCTTACTGCACACTTGTCTTCTTTTTTCCATTTCCCCAAAGGCACTGTGCCTTTCATTATAAATATGTAACAGATGTAAGGGAATTGCTGCACATTTTTACTTCTACTAAACACTTGAAATGAAAGTACTAAATTATGCAAAAAATAATGTTACAATTTTCAGCACATTTTTGCTTCTGTAATAAAGTATTTTAAACACAATGGTTGCCACCAAGGAACCATTTTGCAAAGCAGAAGTGTTGTTACCCCACAGAGCCCCAACACATGTTCAACTTGAGGTACCTTCCAAATACAAGATGCATATGCTCCACTGTTCTTGGGTGCTTTCTGTAGAGATTTAACTTTCCAACAACAGTACAAAGACATACTGTACTGGTTAACAGCCAGCACTAAACTAGCTCAATGGGACTTAGCGAGCAAGTGCTACAGTATATGAGAGACTGGTGTCCTCTATGGGTTGGCAACTGGCTACTGTGCATTTGCTGCTGACTCAGACTTCGGATCTTTGAAATCCTGTACTTAAAAAAGAAAGCTAAAAAATGGATGGATAAGGCAGTTGTAAAATAGTTTATACTAAGTGCAATTCATTTAACAAGGACTGAATTGCAAGTTAATGTTGACATCCTTTTTTCACTGAATAATCTATATCAAAACAAATCAAATTTTATTTGTCATATTCAAATTATATAGTACTAAAATGTCCAATATAGTGGGGTTCAATTAATTTTTTAAACTGCATATAAAAATATTTGAAACATCCTGTTCAGTATAGTTATATAAAATGCATTGTAGATTGTAAACAATAAACTTAAAGGGAAGTTTCAAATAAGTGAAATATGTATTTTTAAGTCATTATATGGTATTTCTGCAAAATATTAAAATGAACGTACTGCTATTATACAAGCTCCTTTCAGAACTACAATTAGATTTTTTTGTACACTGTATTAATCTCCAAGGGGGAAATATTTTTTTGCATGACCTTTTTGAGGGTCAGCCAAGGGGATTTTGCTCAAGGGCCCAATGGAGTAGGATCCCTTCAGGGAAGTAAGGGGATTTGAACCCACAACTTTCCAGATACCATTGCAACTCCTTAGCCAAAAAGCTACCACAGCGCCTTATAACCCAAGCTTAGTGATTGGACGGATACAGTAATCCCTCCTCCATCGCGGGGGTTGCGTTCCAGAGCCACCCGCGAAATAAGAAAATCCGCGAAGTAGAAACCATATGTTTATATGGTTATTTTTATATTGTCATGCTTGGGTCACAGATTTGCGCAGAAACACAGGTGGTTGTAGAGAGACAGGAACGTTATTCAAACACTGCAAACAAACATTTGTCTCTTTTTCAAAAGTTTAAACTGTGCTCCATGACAAGACAGAGATGACAGTTCTGTCTCACAATTAAAAGAATGCAAACATATCTCTTCAAAGGAGTGTGCGTCAGGAGCACTGAATGTCAGAAAGTGAGAGAAAACCAAACAAATCAATAGGGCTGTTTGGCTTTTAAGTATGCGAAGCACCGCGGCACAAAGCTGTTGAAGGCGGCAGCTCACACCCCCTCCATCAGGAGCAGAGAGAGAGAGAGAGAGAGAGAGACAGAGGAAAACAAACAGTGAAAAATCAATACGTGCCCTTTGAGCTTTTAAGTATGCGAAGCACCGCGCAGCATGTCGCTTCAGGAAGCAGCTGCACACAGAAGGTAGCAACGTGAAGATAATCTTTCAGCATTTTTAGACGAGCATCCGTAGCGTCTAGGTGTGCGAACAGCCCCCCTGCTCACACCCCCTATGTCAGGATCAGAGAAAGTCAGCGCAAGAGAGAGAGAAAGAGAGAGAGAGAGACAGAGAGAGAAACAAAAGTAAGTTGGGTAGCTTCTCAGCCATCTGCCAATAGCGTCCCTTGTATGAAATCAACTGGGCAAACCAACTGAGGAAGCATGTACCAGAAATTAAAAGACCCATTGTCCTCAGAAATCCGCGAACCAGCAAAAAATCCGCGATATATATTTAAATATGCTTACATATAAAATCCGCGATAGAGTGAAGCCGCGAAAGGCAAAGCGCGATATAGCGAGGGATCACTGTATACTGTAATACATCAGTAAATGTAAAATAAGATTTTGAACTTTTTACACTAATTACAGCATAACATTACAGTATACTACCACTATTGGACATATTATTTGAGTGTGAATCAATCTGAATGTACAGAAAGATATATTTCATGAAAAGAATTTTACAAACTGGATGGATGGATGAAGCTAACGTATCATAAAAAGTTTTGAAAGTTCAAGGTTTTAAGGTGTTCACATTGCAATTGAACTGCAATTAAATTAATATTTTTGCTAGGAAAATGAATTAAACACAAGATGAAGAATATAAAAGATAGCTACTAATTTGCAACATGAAGTTTCCCTAGCAGCATCATCAGTGTGCCTTTTGCCTATTTTTGAAATAACAAATAAAACTATTAACAATGTTTTTTAATGTATAAAAATTGTGAAAATGTATAAATTACAATAGTAAATTACTCATATTCCTATAACAGAATCATCTGTGTACGTGAAGAGATTTATACTATAGCAAGAATTGTATAATCCTTTTATATGTATTTGCTATTCTGATAAAAATAAAAAAATATGTGATTCAATAAAATAAAATAAAATAAAAATAAGTATAAAATTTAAAGTCATCTATTTCAAAAGAAAAAAAGTAAAGAATATAAAAACTAAAGCACAATTGGTACTTATCTACCTTTCTCATGCGACTCCAGTGAGGCACCATGACCTGCTATTCTGGCAGTTGCTTCCACTGTAAATGAATCTGTAGCCTGTGCAAGTTTTTCCGAGGGCTCAATTCCACATATGTACACACAATCTTCTGGCTTCTGTTGCCCAACAATGGTAGATAAAAGGTTATTATTCTCCAGTAATTTTCCTTTATCAACACTGCCTTCCTCACTCTTTGATATGTGTGATTCAGAAGAGTATTCCTCACATGAAAGACCATCAGAAATATCATGGTATTGTATATATTCCACATCAGCCACATCATTGCTACTGAGAATGTATGCACATTCTTCCGCATGGCTTTGGTTTCTTTGACAATCCTCCTCTACACTGTGCTTGCAGTTTGCCTCTGTTGGCACAGACAATTGCAGATGTACTTCCTCCATTCTGTAAGTTGTATTTTGGAGGCAATTTTCTTTCTGAACACACATGCCACTAATGCTTGTAGTTAAGCTATCATCCTCATTACAAATGACTGATGATAAACCTGAAAATGAACACTGAGTATTTGTAGTTGCCATTTCTTTATGAGCTACTTTGTTTAAATGCTTAAGTGTAACAATTTCAATATCTCCATTAGCTTCTCTGCTAGACAGCTCAGTATCATATTGTACATTTCCCATAAAACGGAAAACAGGGCTTACATTTTTGGTGTCAACCATACATTTACTGCACTCAGCATCAGAGTATTTTAAATTCTCTGACGAAGTGTTCCTTAAATTACTACTTGCTAAATAAGGCTCACTGACAATTATATCTGGTTCACTAGTGCCCACCTTCTCATCAGATGCAATGTCCTCTGAAGAAAACCCTAAAGTTATATCTGGAAGTTTTACTTTAGAAACATTTGATGGGGAGCTAAGGTTTTCCTCTGTTGGACTGTATGTGTGTGTGAAGTTCATAAATGTGGGTCTGGTTTTGTCCTTATCACAGCAGTCAAAACTATGTCTTTCTGATTGCATTTCAGTGCTAGAAACAGGGACAATGTCAGTTACTGGGCTATAATTTTCTCCAGATTGGATGTCAGATGTATTGTGACTCATGTCCCTAGATATTAATGAGTCAGCTTTACTAGTGCTCTCAGTTTGCATTGATTCATTATCAGGAATCCCTCTGTATTTTTGTAATGTATCAAAGCTACTCTCAAAACCTAATGCTGAGGCAGATTGAACTGCATCGTTTAGTGATGAGTCTCGACTAGAGCTATGACTGTGAACAGGAAGACCTTTGTCAAACATGCTACTATAGTCCTTTGTTAATGAGCCCATGCCATTGGACGTGTTAGGATTATAGCAAGCACTGTCTGATGCAGACACAACAGAGACAATTGTTGATGGTATACCTTCCACATGGTTCAAAGTCCTGTTCTTGCATAACACATATCCATTTAAATCTTTCTGTTGCCCATTACTTATGGTTCTTAAGCTAATTTCACAGGAATCTGTTGTGTTAAAGTTGTTGTCTATAAGATTCTTACATATCAAACTTTGAGTGCAAGTGCTTTTTGTACAATCTGGTACAGGTTTTTCTTTTCTTTCCAATCCATGGTTTTTATCTATATTTCTATAATTTTGACAAAGAGATTCAGTTAATGAGCCTTTCTGAGGGCAAAACCTAGGAAAAGAAACATCAGCCAGTTCAACATAGTCCCCTTCCAGGTCCTGATCAGACTTTTCAGACATATTGTCACAAATATCCAGCATATTAACAGCATCAGAGTGAGAATGATGAGTCCTGCTCAAATCCGTTTCTTCTGATTCATTGTGCTCAACAATATCCTCTGAAGTGGATGATACTGAAAAATTAGCCAGAACTGAGGTCTGGGTGGCCTGAGTTTTTTCAAAACCAGTGGCTCCAGTATGATTCATCCCATGCGTTTTTTCAGTTATTTCTGGCCTACTAATGAACTCTGGACAGACAATCTCTTCCCAAGGCACCCGAAAAATAGTGCTGTCAGTTGATAACAGACAGTATTCCAAACTTGTTCCCATTCGTTCTCTGTTAATCGATTCTAACCATTCCTTTGTGAAAATGGAAGTGTACATAACATCTGGTACTTCCAGCTCTTCGATATTGTGCTTGTCCGTCGATAAACATTTTAATACAATTCGAGGAGTTTTCTTGAGATATGGAACTATTTGCAGGTAGAAATCCCCTGGCTGTAGCCGACGCCAGTCAAGGGAAGCCAAATGAACTATGACCTTCTCATGGATACATAAAGGCCATCCTTCATGACGAAAGATAAATCCACAGTACTGAAACTAGGAATGAGAAAAAAACATCAATAAAGAATTTATAAAAATCACATGTAAATACATATTAAAAACTAATAAAATAAAGGCCAGGCTTTGATTAATACAGAGATGTACACTACGATCTGACAATTCATTGTTAAATCATTTTTTTCTTGATAAAACTTTCTGAACACCATAAATATGTACACGTTTTTCATTACCTTTCTGAGGTAGGGAGGCAACAGCAAAAATGAATGAAGGGTACTGTCTACTTTATATCAAAATAAAAAGGCTCTACACATCTACCAAGAAATGAGGATCATGAATTGTGCTCTGTACTTAAGAATTCTTCAAAAGAGCCATAGGCCACTTGCCCACAGACTGAATCATGGCTAAGTCCTGCAGTAAGACTCTATGACTGCCCTTTTGCTCTGTTTTTCAAATTAGGTATTTAGACCTCAGCAATAACAACTTTACTATGAGTTTTGCTTTACATTTTGTGTTTAGGCACATGGGTCTCTTTCTGACTAATAGGCTTGACTTCCACAAAAGTTTTGACTACAAGTTTTCAATTTGAATTTTGGGGTTAGGTTCTTGTTAAAAAAGTCTTTCTGGATTAAACATATTGCATGTTATTTTTGATTTTATCATCTTGACCCATTTCCTAAGCCCTTGTGGAAAGCCAGTTCATTTTCCACTTGTAGCAGGACATTTAAGTAAATAAACTAGCTAACCATTAAACTGTAATACAATGATTGTTTTGGAACAAAATCTTATAACATACACTGTAAAAAAAGCAATAATGTAGAAAATTTGAAAACTAATTTTTGTTATTTTTATTATGTCAGTTTCCGATAGAACAAAGCATGACAGATAAAAAGTTTTGGGTACTGGCTGCTGTTGAAGCTTTTATCTATGTCACAAAAAAATTAACCTGTAAGGTTTGATTGTTTTTAATTTTATTTTTATAGTTTGCAATTTGGATGTAGTTTTTTGCCATGTTTAATCACTATTCTAGGGCCCATGATTATGTGCATTACTAAGGGGTGAGGTCATATGTCTTTGGTGTTCTGTCCCATTTAAACTTTGTTTACAAAGGAAATATGTTTCACTGTTTAAGACAACTACTTTCTCTATCAATTTCTGCTTAAGGTTCCATTTTTTTATTATTTATGACATACTGTAAAACTCCCTTAGTCCTTCTGTTTTGGTACTCAGTTTCTTTAACGTCGTTGACTTGACCCTTTTGTGATACTGTCAAAACAGGAAGGCCAAACACATAAAATTACCCAGCAGAAAATAAGGAAATAGCCATAAAATACAAACCAAATCTTAAAGTCTGAAATAAAAAAAACTGGAATTCTAAAATTAATTAAACAGAATTCTCAAAAACATAACTATAGCTTATAACAAAAAGAAATTATCAAAAAGTACAGCAGCTAATGCTATCTAATATCAATTTAAATAACTAGTGGCTGGCAGGAGTCTTCATTTGACCTCTCATGTAACTGCAACCATAACAACTGCAGCGCCAGACAGTCAAAATTCATTATGTCGCCTTGCTTTCACAAACACAGAACCTAATTGCTTTCTCAAACACAGAACCTAATTGAGAGTAAGACACTATCATAAAATGAAAAACACAAAATAAAATGGACAAGCTAAAGATAAGGGAGTGGAAGAAAATAAGAAAAATAAAGATTAAACATAAATAGGGAATGGAACTGCTGTAATAATTACATACTCCTGCTCTATCAAAATAACTCACCTTGAAATGCTCCAAAATAAGACATCAGTTTCCTCAGTCCTTTTTATAAACAGATTGAATGAGTCATGACAATTTGGAAAACACAACAGCTCATGTGATTGAGATCACCAGTGCCACACTCTGCATCTACCAGCAATGTATGCAAAGTCACCATGCTTTTTTTGATTTACAGTAGTAATAATGTTAATTAATATTTAATATTTAAGCAGGTTTTTGTCACTTAGCTATTATTTATTTGCATTTCTTATTTTTTCCAGTTTTACTGCATTCTTCTATCTAACTTAAACATTCATGTCACTCTTTCTTCAAATGTGATGTTTATCCTGCCCTGTTTTTTTAAAGTTTTTGTCTAATCCTGGTTTATTCTTTTTTGCATACACCTGGCAACATCTTCACCTAAAATCCACCTTTAACAACACAATTAGCCTCTGGTGTCTGTTTGCTGAGATGAGTCTACAAGGCCAGTTTAAAGTCAAAGTCCCAAGCAAATGATTAGAAAGAGTATAAACAAGACAGCATCCAGAGACCAATCAGAGTGAAATACGGGGAAAATGCTAAAGGATCTAGCTCTGCAAAGTGATTCTGATGTTTGCTGGTACTGTAATTGCACGACAAATTTAAATATATATATATAGTATTATAGATAAAATGCAGCTGAAATCCCCATAAATAACTCTGTAATGCAATCCTTTTTGTATTTTAGGTGAATTTGGAATGGTCATTAGATAAATGTGTAAAGTATGTAAGTAGCCTATATTCACATTGCAAATGTATCTGTACATCTGCAGAGTCAACCGCATTCCATTATTGCTGGGAATAGCCCATCCACATGAAAGTGTGCGTCAGAGTATTAACATATGGGCTTGGGTATAAAATGCTCTTAACGCTCATCATGTCTGTGGCCTGCAGATATACTTGTGTATTTGGGTTTACACCAGATTGCTAACCAACATTCAAGGTTTTCTATACAAAAAACACTTTGCTACACCAAAAATACAATACAATGTCCATAAACATTTTATTCCTAATTAATTTGAAACACAGGACTCAATTTGGAATTGATTTTGGTCAGTCACTAATAAAATGTGGTGTTGTTATAAAGTCTATCTGTCCATCCATTACTCCACTTGCTTAACCTGGTTCAGGGTTTCATGGGGCAAAACTTATCTTGTCAGTGCTGGGCTCAAGGCAGGAATTGACCCTAAATGTATTGATAGTCTATCACAGGGCCCACTCACATTCACATGAAGTCAGTTTTGAAACACCAAACACACATGCCTTTGGTTAAGGGTGGAAAACTGGTGTACCTGGAAAAAAGTTATACTATAGTAAGGTATAAAATTAAATTTACAACATATTTCCCAGTTAATGTCTACCACATTTGCAATATAATTCACATGTGGAATACTATGGTCGGCATAAACTTTACCTGTGTCTGGTCCATTCCTCTTTTAAATATTCATCAATCTATCTGTTAAATAAACCTGATAATTCCAGGGTTGTGGGGGTTTGCGGTCTACCTTGCTATAGTGAATGCACAACAAGAACCAATCCTAGAATGGACGCTGATCCACCAAAAAGCATATTCTACACACCAGACAATTTTGTTTCACTACTTTGACTAACGCATATAGTATCGTTGTAATGTGGGAGGAAACCACAACACCCCAAGAGAAACTGAAGTAAACACAAGGGGAATTTGAGCTATGCACAGAAACTGTGATTGGGTCAGGATTTGAAGCCAGTCACCTGCAGCGATGACATAACAGCACTAACCACTCTTGTCTAAAAGTGTAAAAAATAAAGCATGCAGAGGACAAGAATGGTACATATTTCAAATCTGTACAATTCACAATTGTAAGACTAACGTAACCTCAATAATCTCCAAGCCCATTTTCTTAAAAGATGCAAGGCACTTCCAATAATAACCTCATGTGCAGCATGAACCAGACACTAAGCACAACACATTCCCACATTGCTGTAGAGCAACAATAATGCCAACTTCAGATTAGAGTCTATTGTGATGTCATTCAGTTCTAAACATAGCAAGGAGGGGTGGATTTAACAATGGAAGAATGCAGACAGCAGGCATATGCTTAAAATAACAGGAAAAGGGAGAGTTGAAATAAGAACAGTAGTTTTTGTATGACTAATTTAAAATATTGATGTCATCAGAGGTGTCATTTTACACCTCTTTGGACAAAGAAATCACATTTCTAAGCAGTGCATTCTACTGTCTAGACATGGAAATACAAAAGCCACAGGTTGCAAACACAACATTGGCTCTTACTTTAAGATTATTTAAGATTATGATTAAGTGATTCAGCCCATCTGAGTTACTAAAACTCTCTCTAAACAATGTTTTTTTTAATTAATAAAATACTGCAATGTATTTTTGGATTAGGTTTGCTATAAAAAGTACAATTTAATTGTTCATTGGGGAGAAAACTACCAATATTAAAAAAAAAACACTTATTCATTTCATAGATAATTATGAAAGTGTTGTAATATAGTAACTGGAATATAACTTCAACTATTTTTAGGTTAATTAGGGGGCTGTGAATCCCTGCTTGTTTTGCTTGCCCACCCCCTCAGCCACTTCGCCGTCTCTGCCGCTAGTGTTGTGAAGGGGGGGGGGGGGGCAGGGGGTCGGGGGGTTGAAAGCTGCCGAGCTGTGTGTTCTGCTTGTCACGCTGCATGTCGATCATTTAAAAGCCTGTAGGGCAGCTGTCCTTTTGTCTCACTGCCTTGTCTCGCGGGACGTTAAAGTGTCTCTCGCAGGACGTTAAGGTGTCTCCGAGAAAATCATGTATCGTCTCCTTCCAAGCCTTCCAAGATTTTTTTTTATAATAGAGAGATATCCATCCACCAGGGTCACGGGGGTCTGCTGGAGCCAATCCCAGCCAACACAGGGCGTAAGGCAGGAACCAATCCTGGGCAGGATGCCAATCCACCACAGGACACACACACACACACCAAGCACACACACTAGGGCCAATTTAGAATCGCCAATCCTCCTAACCTGCATGTCTTTGGAATGTAGGAGGAAACCGGAGCACCCAGAGGAAACCCACGCAGATACGGGGAGAACATGCAAACTCCACACAGGGAGGACCCGGGAAGCAAACCCAGGTTTCCTAACTGCAAGGCAGCAGCGCTACCACTGTGCCACCCCTAGACAGATATATTCAAAAAAAAGACAAATAAAACAAAACTCTGAAGTGGTACTGCATTATTTTTTCAGCAGACATTATGGTATACAAAGTTTAAAAGCAAAAACAATCATTACACTTAGTACTGAAGTGTAATGCTGATCACTCAAGTGAAAATATTTTATATTATTACAACTATTATTTAACTGGGAAACAATTCTTGTGATAAATAACTTGCAAAGTGAAATAAGCATGCTAAGAATCTGTTTATAGCTATCTCCTAATCAAAAACAGGCACACTTTTGGCTATAGCTGAGCCCCGTGATTTTGTATTTCACACAACCAGCACACAGAGATACATGTCAATGCATTCTTTTGAACAGACAAACACACCCTGCTCTTAATTCTCTGGTTAAACTAGTTTGTTTTTGAACTGCATTTAATTTTGATACATGTAATATTGATGACTTCACACTGCAATTAATAACAATCCTGCACATCTATCCTGAGTTTATTTGAGAATTAAATAATAGCATAAGTAATCTGACAAATGAGAGGAGACCATTCAGTCCATCAAGCTTGCTTGTTTAGCTAATAGCTGAGCTGTCCCAGTATCTCAACCAGATACATATTAAAGTTTCTACTTCAACTACATGTCTCAGTCGTTTGCTCCAGATTCCTCCAAATGCTTCCTGGCTTTAGTCTTAAATGCACTTCCTCTTAATGCCCACTGGTGTCCTTGAGTATGTGATCCACCCTTAGCCTGAAAGAATTCAGCCAGACATACTTTATCAATACTTGTGAGGACTCTGAAGACCTGGATTAGGTCCCCACACAGTGTCCTCTGCTCAAGACTAAAAGGTTTAATTCTCTAAGAATGTCTGAGTACAACATGTCCTTAAGTCCTGGGATGCACTTGGTCACGCTCCTCTGTACAGCTTTAAGTACTGCTGTGTGTTTCTTGTGGCATGGTGACCAGAACTGCACACAATAATTCACATGCTGTCTCATTAGTGCATTATATAGTCTAAGTATAATATCCCACAATTTATATTCAAAGGTTTTTATGATATAACCTAAAATTTCATTTGTTTTTTTAATTGCTTCTGCACATTGCTTAGATAATGAAAACATTGTATCAACATAAACCCCTAGATCCATTTCAGAGGTAGCTTCTTCTAGGACAGTGTCTCCCATCTTGCATTTATAACTGGCAGTTCTGTTGCCCACGTCTAGGACTTTGCATTTTTCTACATTAAACTGCATTTTCCAAATGTTCGCCCAGTTCTAAAGCTTGTGAAGGTCTTTTTGAATTCTTTTTGCTACCTCTTCAGTGTTTGCTGTTCCTCCAATTTTAGTGTCATCTGCAGATTTCACTACTTTACTAACTATACCAAAGTCAATGTTATTAATATAAATCAGAAAACGTAATGGTCCAAAGACAGACCACTGACGGACTCCACTGATGATCTCACTGCACGTGTAGTATTCTACTCTTATCTATACTTTACATCTCCTTTCAGTTAACCAACTTGACATTTAGCTTTGTAAGTTGCCCTTGATGCCTATAGCTTTGAGTTATACTGTAGAATTAATCTTTGATGTGGGCTTTTTGAAAGTCAAAGTAATTTATGTCATATGCTTTGTTTTTGTGAGTTACTTCGGTTGCACGTTCAAAAAAATCTAAAAGATTGGTTTGGCAGGATCTCCCTCTCAGAACCCCATGCTGGCTGTTATTTAGTATATTATTTTCATATAGGTACTTTTCTGCTTATTTCTCATTATAGTTTGCACCATTTTACATGATACAGAAGACTTGCTGGTCTGTAATTACCAGGATCCAATTTGTTTCCTTTTTTGAAGATTGGAGTCTCAGTCCTTCATGGAAAACAACATCCACAACATTGCACTAATTATGCTACTGCATTTTAAACTATTCAGTCACTCACACGATTCCTATCCACTTGTGCTTGTTAAGTATCCTAAGAGAATGTTGTGATATGGACAGACTAGGCCACCCTCCACATTCTACTCAGGAATTCCCAGCTGACAGATGTATTTCCTGAAGCATGTCATGGGTTATCTGCTTTTTCCCAGTGTGCAATGCCTAGTATACCCACAAAGGGAGAGATGTAGCATCCAAATCCCCACTGCATATCCAAACCATCTCAACTTGTTTCCATGAGAACAGTGAGAAAAAAAATTAAATTTTTATTAAGGATCTTTTATAGACAGATCAAAAAAATGAGATGCAATATTTAATTAAATATCTCCAACATTACATTAGCCCATATTTTAATTCTATAGACTTTCTTCACTTACACAAGCATCTTGTTGAATACACTGCAGGATGTGTTTAGATGGAACCAAGAAGTCAGTGAGATAGCGCAGTCCGTCTCCACGGTATGTTTTCTCCACCACATCAAAGACCTGGCACAGGACGGTAGCTGCAGTAGCTTCAAAAGGAGGGTACAGCACTGACAAGGTGTTTTGTATGCAGCTATCTAGAGCTTCAGAATCCTACAAAATTAAAAATAAATAAAACAGTAAATTCATAGCACACACCCTAAACAGGTTAAACATAAGGCATCAACAAGGTAAAAATGATACAATTTAAATTATGAAAAATTATTATGAACCTTTTTTACTCAAACACATCACTTTATGGGAAAACATTCACAGTTATTTTCAATAATAAAACACCCTATGAAGAAAGGACGAAGGCAACATTAGACTTATCTGAAAGCACAGTAATACCCCCAGAATAAAGGTGCCAACCAGCCTTCAAAACACATTCTCCCAAGTTTTAGACAGACTGGGCCCTTTGATGCAGACAAAATGCAAGGCCTGGAATATTAGGTTACCTTGAGGGGTGTCAGATACAGAATGATAGACTCAGCTGTATAAACAGACATAGAGAGAAAGACAGCCAATAAAATGACTTAAGGATCCTCTTTATTCTCTGCTCTAGTCTGCTTTCTCACCTTATCTCTGGCATTCTTTTTCTGAAGGCTATATGATGATATTTCTCAATAATACATTTATCCATTTATGATGAAGTTATAAATCTATGAAAAATAAAGGTGTGCTTCCTAGTATTCTCATTTCCTTTTCTGAAAAAAACTTTTGATCACACTTTTATAATAACATTAATTAGTATGTCAACCATCAACAAACATTCTATAATGCCGAACAGATTTTTATTTTACTGTAATTCATTTATTATAAATGGGATTAAATAATAATTCATGTATTATGTCATTTGATTTCTCAACATGAAAAATATGTTTTTGAATGTTAAAAAATATGTTATTGGCTAATTGTTAAGCCAGTGTCAAAGATGTAAAAACACATTATATAATATATAAATTATTAATGTCTAGCTAATTAGTGACAAATGCCTTTAAAGACATATTACACTGGTTTTGTTTATAATATACAATTTTGGTGTACATAGCTTGTACAATCTATAAATTGGTTATTGCATGCTTCTGCCTGCTTTGTAACAATGGAAGAATTTATTCACTTTACATGTTTACAAATCATTTTTTCATAAGTTCTACATCTTTTGCATTGCCTAATCAATAGCTAAAATTTTCCGCATTATAAAAAGTATGTAAACATTTACTAATGAAGATCATTATAAAGTGTTACCAAAATGTTTTTTCTTCAGAAAAGTACATTTATAAGAATGCCAGCTATAGCACCCATCTAAGATAAGTTGAAATCTAAGTTGTCAATGTAGACCTCAGCATTGATGTTTGCAGTGCATTATCTATTGGAATGTGTTTTGTAATTCATATAGTAATAAAATGCATTGCTTTTGTTATTCCAACAGATGGGGCATCACTAACATTTTTAGCCTTTTGGTATGGGATTCATAAAAAGCAGTGTTAATGTTTGTGATGCACCATCTGCTGAAATGACATATGCATTTTATTACTACGAACGTTTATTACTACAAATGTTTTATTATTACGCTTGCTTTTTTATGTGTCATCTGTTGGAATGACAGAGACACCAACCAGATGCACACACAGATATACAGAATAAGCATGTGCACGTGCATTTCAATGAAGTTAATGTTAATACATCAAGACAACATGCACAATTAAACACATAAAATAATTCAAATGAAAAATATCGAATGATGATGGCACAAAAATGAAATTATGCATGAGATAACACTAGGAAATCTACTCCTCAAACCCACGTACAAATGACCTTTATAAACAAACATTAGATATCCAAAGTGCAACAACAAAAAATATCAATAATATACTCATCTTTCCTTCAATATCATCTTCAAATATGAAATATAGACAAATATACTGATTATTTTTGAGTTTTTAAAAGGTTTTTGCAGTGACTTCTTAACACTGTATAGCTGCTGTGTAAACCTCTCTCTCACTTAAAAGAACATATTTTGCCAATAACTGTATAATCTAGCATGATTTGAACAATAAACTAAACACCTGAATTGCCATAAATAGAAGTTTCCAAACATTTTTAAACAAACAGCCTCCTAAATGTTGTACCACCTGGACAGACCCCAACCCACTAAAATAAACCAAATGTTGAAGTACAGCATTACCTTGGATCTTGGCTAATGCTAAAAGTAATAACACATCATGCTTTTGGATAATAGTAAACCTATGCATCAAAGAAAATGCTTCACCATAGCCAACTGTTAATACATATGTGATCTAATGTCACTATCTTAAACTTTATATCCGGTGGTCAAACTTGCAACCTACTATTTACCGTTGTTCTAGATTTTACTTTTGCCACAGTGCCTGCCATTTTGCTAAACATTTAAATGTTAATTAAATTAACTGGTTCTTCTGCTAGTTTAAACAGCTGCCAGATTCACCTTGCTTATTTTCTTGATCTACAATATACTTGTTTTTCAGTATACTGTCCGTGGTACCTCTCGGTCATGTTTCTATGCTGATGTATGTATGTTTGATTTTACTAAGATTGTTGAGCTGCATGACTCTATTGTGTACAGGTGATCATTTCTACTGTTAAGTCATGGGCTTAAAACCTATGAGCACTTTCCTATTTGAAGCTTTCAGTATCATACAAAAAATATGGTACAGTCTTCTTTTTACCAACTTAGAACAATTAGAACAGAAGTTACACTTCTTTTATCTTTTTGGTAACACAGAAAATATCATACACAAATTGATTTAATCTTGCTTAGATTATTATAATGCCTTGTTTTATTGTTTAAACTTTTATTTATTTATTTGTATCTTTATTTGAATTTATTAAAAGCACGTAACATTCCATACATTCAAGTCAAACTCAAACTTTTAACACTGAATCAGCTTGAACATTCTTTCAGATTGCTTACTAAGACAAAATCTTCAGCTTGTATTACACCTATACATGCCTCCCTGTTTTGATTCCCTGGTAGTTGTAGGACTGATTTTAAATTTTAATAATTTTATATAAGGCATTGCTTAGTTAAGCTCCAGAGTATGTTAGGGAAATATTAAGCCTTATGAGACTCAAAGATATCTTAGATCATAAGATCTGGCCTTGCTCTTTAGGAATTTGCTGTTAAAATTCCAAGACTCCAAGATTCTGAAAAAGCATTCCTTTAAGCATTAGATCATCTGATTAATTTTCTGCTTTAAAATCACATCTTAAGATTTACTTGTTTACAGTCAATTATAGGAACTACTAATGTTTATTCTTTTTTATTTTACATCTTGTTTTATGGTTTTTAATTGTGTTTTACTTGTTGCTGTGAAGAATTTGGTACATCCTGCTTAAACAAATTCTTATAAATAAGTTTAAAACAGTAATATCTTTGTTTTTATTATTGTGTATCATGTGGTACTGTAATCTTGTTAGCATTAATAGCCTCTGAGATGGTGCATTTTGTTGACAGCAGTATATAAAATAGACATTGATTAGCTGATTGAGGGCAACACTGGAACAGACCTTGTAGTAATTTATCAATGTTAGTTAAAATTAATCTGACATGGGAAATTCAAAATTTGCAGTACTCATTCACTCATAAACAAAAACACTATTTCCCATATAGTTAAAAAGCTGCAATTTGGCAGGATGGTATATCTAGGCCAGGAGGTATCTACTGCACAATATTTAGGGGCAGACCCCCCCTCCCACAATAGAAAAACTAAATACCCCGAAATTCTCAAAAACTGTTTGATTGATTTGATTGAAATCTGGTGACTTTATATAAAAAAATAACATTAACCGGCATGTGTTTTTTAATTTCTCGATATCTATCAGTAATAAAGCTATAGCAACTGGAGTGCTCTTAGTCACTACATGCGTTTGTTGCTTCAGCTGTGATTGCGCAGAGAAATGGGGTGTGCAGTTTATACAAATGAGAGCGACAAGCAGAACAACACCACTGTACAAGCTAAAGGATGTAATTATGCAGAGAAAAGGGGCTGCAAGAGAGTGAAAAGGGATCGATGCCCTGTATAGGTAAAAGAGACAAGCTGGCGAGCTGCATGGAAAATGAGATGCGAATTGGAAGAAAAGATAGGCAAAACTCAAAGAAAACATGGTTAGCAAGCGGCCTCCTTGGATACATACAGTACAATTTTTTCTGTTGGCTTCTTCTTACTTCTCACATTGCAACAAAATACATACAAATTAAAAAAAAATTGTTGAACTTTTTATTTTGCTTCAAATTTAGCTGTATTTCCAGACCAGAAGAGAAGTTGGGAGCATGTACTGGTAGTGCGTTGACACACCCACCACACAACAAACCACCTGGATTGGGACCCGAGTGCAGTGGGTGACACCTCAGCACTACACCACCATCTACCCAAAGCACCATGATGTTCCAACAATGATGGATGGATTAAAAGCCAGAAGTCTGTATGACCATCAGCATCAAGTGACTCCGTGAAAAACCCGAACTACAAAGAGGACTATTTCATTTATGTTAGGTAGAATGCCCAGAGGGGACTGGGCGGTCTCGTGGCCTGGAACCCCTACAGATTTTATTTTTTTCTCCAGCCTTCTGGAGTTTTTTTTTTGTTTTTTCTGTCCACCCTGGCCATCGGACCTTACTCCTTTCTATGTTAACTAATGTTGTCTTATTTTAATTTCTTATTTTGTCTTTTATTTTTCTTCTCTTCATTATGTAAAGCACTTTGAGCTACTTTTTGTATGAAAATGTGCTATATAAATAAATGTTGTTGTTACACTGGAACACTGAGGTATTTTATGGTTGCTGGAGTGCCAATCCTGCCACCAAACCCCAAGTTTTCCCTGCAAGTTGGAGGACCTGCTTGCAGGCCTGGATACAAATTAATGTCATACCCAGGACGAAGCAGTTGCAGGTTAAGGGCCTTGCTCAAGGGCACAACAGAGTTGAGTCACTTCTGGCATTTAGGGGATTTGAATCAGCAACCTTCTGATTGCTGGCACAGATCCCTAGCCTCAGAGCCACCACTCAGCCTATCCAGGCCAGCAATTACAGAATTATCCTGACCTGTATTCAGGTTTCTTTCTAAACCAGTCATTTTTATTGAAGCAACACATTCATATAAACCAAAATAATTTCAAAAATGCATTTCCTTGTGCCACCTTACCCTTACTTGCATGCCAAAATGCATTTCTTCTATATTTTCACAGATTCCCTTAGACACTACAAACATACATACTGCCATGATTCTGATGTAAATGCTCTGTTCATACTTAAGTTGTACTTTGCAATGGCTTTTTAGAGAAGAACCAGTAAAATATGGAGAAGATCCATCCATTATCCAACTCGCTATATCCTAACTACAGGGTCACGGGGTCTGTTGGAGCCAATCCCAGCCAACAGAGAGCGCAAGGCAGGAAACAAACCCCGGGCAGGGCACCAGCCCACCGCAGGGCACACACACACACCAAGCACAATTTAGGATCACCCGCTCAGCAGGCTCCTATCAATTATGGAGAATCCACTGCATCCACTTAATAGTATCATCTCCAGACAGAAGAGCAGCTTCAGCGACAGACTGCTGTCACTGTCCTGCTCCACAGACAGATTGAGGAGATCGTTCCTCCCCCAAACTATGCGACTCTTTAATTCCATCCGGGGGGGGGGGGGTGGGTGGTAAACGTTAACATTTAACATTATACATAGTTACTGTCTGTTTTTCACCTGCATTATTATCATTCTTTAATTTAATATTATTTATTGTATCAGTATGCTGCTGCTGAAGAATGTGAATTTCCCATTGGGATTAATAAAGTATCTATCTATCTATCTATCTATCTATGCACCTAACCTGCATGTCTTTGGACCGTGGGAGGAAACCGGAGTACCCGTAGGAAACCCATGCAGACATGGGGAGAACATGCAAACTCCACGCAGGGAGGACCAGGGACGTGAACCCGGATCTCCTAACTGTGAGGCAGCAGCGCTACCCACTGCGCCACCATGCCGCCCTATGGAGAAGATTAAGTGGGAAAATGAAGATTGTTTTTTAAGAAAGAAGCTGAGCGCAGAATACCAAAATAAATACATAAATAACAAACAGTAATAATAAAAATAAATAAATACAAGACAGTGCTGCTACCAAAGTCAAATCCATCAAACAAAAATCATAGTCAAAAAACACAAGTCCCTGGCCAAATGCCATTTTCCTTTCAGAACTGAGTTATACAAAGTTTTGCTTTGGTGAGTAGGATCCAAATCTATTTTATACTACATAGTGTGCCACCATTTTACATAGCACTGACACAATGATGCCATACAAAATGTCACCATTAATCACATGGCAGCAACATAAAGACACTGCCAACAATAATATGGCCACAGCCTTTGGAAACACTACAAAATAGAGACAAATGTTAGGAAAACAGCAAACAAAATGGCTTCATGTTGATGCTAATAACATAACTAAAAAATTAATGATAAGACCAAAAACAAAATAAAATTAAAAAAAAAACACAGAGGAGGCAAGAATATCTCAACCTAATGTGTTAACAACAGGTTCATTCTGTTTTTCATAATGTTACAACAAAGAATAAGCATAATATAAAGCATGCATTTTGCAGGCATCATCAAATGAAAATCATTGACTCCTGAACAGCATGAACTAGGACTGGCTCTCCCCTCCAGTTGATAAGAGTTCTTGAAGGAAAATTTCAAGGGGCTGCTAAATGAATCTTAACCCTTTCAATGATGAGTATGGCACTGGCATATATAAAATTGAATTTCATCAATAACCTCTAGAATTTACATCAACAGTAGGTACATAAACCTTCACCTGGCACCTTTCACATAATTGATGAAATAATAATTGATTAAATAAATTGATAGAGCATGTCATCTCTAAATGTTTTGTAAAGCATATAACAATATCACATAAAGTTATTATGCAACAAAGAGCAACACAAGATAATGAAAATATTTGATAAGCTGAAAGTAAGTAAATGGCTAACACAAGAACCAGAGTTGATTTCTCTCTGTTCAGATTATGCCAAAATATTGTCACCATTTTTATTTTTACATGACATTTTTGGAGAGTTTAACCCTAACAAGTCTTTACTACTACAGCTATATATGTAATTTAACTTTTAAAAGATATTGTTATAGTGATAAAATATCCAAAATTATGTTTAACCCATATATAAAGCAAAAGGCTAACTATCTGGCAACCTCAACTCAGTAAAATGCAATCTGGTAGCAATAAACCACTGTGTACGTCAGAACAATGTTTAAACTAAGTGAAAAGCAGTAACAAGAAAGTCAAATAAATATCAAAAGGCATTTCATATTTAAGGTATCACAGTTCATTCTTCACATTGTGTGACAAAATGAAACAAGGCACCCACAAGCACAAAAGAAAGATATTGAACAGGTTAGAAAAGAAACCACAGTTTATTTGCCATGCATTATTATGTATGTGAATTTCCCCTTGGGATTAATAAAGTATCTATCTATCTATCTATCTATCTATCTATCTATCTATCTATCTATCTATCTATCTATCTATCTATCCATCCATCCATTTTCCAACCCACTGAATCCGAACACAGGGTCACGGGGGTCTGCTGGAGCCAATCCCAGCCAACACAGGGCACAAGGCAGGGAACCAATCCTGGGCAGGGTGCCAACCCACCGCAGGACACACACAAACACACCCACACACCAAGCACACACTAGGGCCAATTTAGAATCGCCAATCCACCTAACCTGCATGTCTTTGGACTGTGGGAGGAAACCGGAGCGCCCGGAGGAAACCCACGCAGACACGGGGAGAACATGCAAACTCCACGCAGGGAGGACCCGGGAAGCGAACCCAGGTCCCCAGATCTCCCAACTGCGAGGCAGCAGCGCTACCCACTGCGCCACCGTGCCGCCCTATCTATCTATCTATCTATATCTTATTATGTAATGATTATAATATATTCTCTTGTTCAGGAAAATCTTTTCTTTTGATGCCGTTTTGCACACATTTACTATTTTTGGCAGATGATTATATCTAAAGTAATGTTATATATAATAAAAATGAAATAAAATTTTATTTTTATAGCTATTTAACAATTAAATCAGGTACTACTTTATGTAGTAAAAATCTATTAAAATGATAAAATGTATAAGCAAACTTTATATTCAACATTTTATGAGCTGAAACATAAAGATATAAATTACACTTTGCAAAAGATGCATTCCTCTTTAAGAATTGTGAAAGAAGCACAAACTCAACCAGTCATTTCTGGCACTTTCATAATAAATAGACTTAGCCTTTCTTTTATTAAAGCAAGGCTCATTCACTGGCTGGTGAGTGCAATAACCCTGGAATAAAGCAGAGAAAATCTTACTGCTGACAGATCCTTTAACGTGAGGTCCAAAAGCTGTTCAATCATTACCATCTGAGGTGAGAAAATAAACAAAAAAGAGTAATACTGTGTAAAATCTTAGCTAGTTTACTGCCGAACCTCCAAAGACATTCACAGAAAGGATAAAACAGAAAGAGAAAACATTAAGCTGCATCTGAATTGTGTTGATTTATATATAGGCTTGAGTTCTAAAATGAGCAATTAGACATGAGCACTTCAACTGGTAATCAAACTAAAGTCTCAAGGGACAGAACATTTTTACAACCATCTCCTGTTCTCTCCAACCAGACAAGAGTTCAGTTCACACAAATGTTGCTACTACACTGCAAATAGCAGTGTTTATTACAGACAGATTTTAGGCAGGGGCACACCAACAGCACACATAAAATAATAAAATTATTTTAAGATGAATAACAATCAGACTATGGGACTTTATGTTTTGAAAAGCAGTAGCATTTCATTTCAGCAAAAATTAAAACTTCTTCTTGAGATAACTTATTTTCATACGTAAACATAAATCAGTGAAAAGGGTTACTATTTTCCTGATGCTTTGTAGTGGATGCACAGCTTTCAACTGATCTTCAGAGCATTGTTTCCAAATCTGTAATTATCAATAACAAAAGATAGTTTCTTCTACTACACTGAATCTTTTTCTGTCTTTCTCTTGCCACTACTGCTGTTCTTAAAACCCAAACAGTTACAGGGAATTTAACTTGTGCGCCTCCGTGACCTTGTGCCACAAAATAAAAAATTCTGATAAGTTACTAACAGAGCTTGAAATGTTTTGCATGTCCACATAATAATTTGCACTTTCATAAACTCTTCTGTCTTATGTCTAAAGCTTTACTGAAGGATACATTGTTCAGATTCCTTTATTTTCTCAGTTAGTGACACTTTTAAGGTTTTAATACTACTTGTGTTTCCTAAAACGTTATTATACAAAACATGCATCCAAGACAACAAACAAGCAAACATCAAAAGTTTGTTGCAAACATCTGACTCAAACAAAATGAAAAGGCCCAATCACTTTTCAGCTGTCTTGACAACAATGGCTTCCTGTGTGACATAAATCTATCTTCAAAACTGCAATAGATTACACAATGGCAAGTTCTAAGACCCAGACATCCTTTTATCACCACTTAACCAAAATAAGATACCTGACATTTTCAGGTACTAACCTCCTCGTGATCCTAAAATTTCCATAAGCAACTCTTACTTAGTCAACACTTATCAAGCCTGTGATTCTTAATCTGTGGACATCTCCCAAGGTCTGTTTTAGAGCTTCTTTTCGTAACACCATACAAATTATATGTGAACCAGACTTTCCTTTCTTGAATTTTGGATCTGCTACTTCTGTATTTAATCTTTTTAAAACTATATACTATATAACTCATATATGGGTACCAGGTTTTAACTGATAATTTAGTCAATGCAAAGTAACTGTATTACTTTACATTTTGAATAACAGAAAATATATTTACGTCATCTACTTAAGTGTCCCAGTACTTCTCAATCTCCAAGATTTATATTTAAATATACATTACTTTGCTATCATGTGGAGTTAAAATCTACCAAAGTAAAAACAGGTCAAATTTAATTCAATTATAAAAAATTGAAAAATGAATAAAAACAATTTCACCTGTATCTGTATTACTTTATGTTTTGAATAACAGAAAATATACTTATGTCATCTACTTAGTGTCCCAGTACTTACCAGTCCTTAAGATTTATATTTAAATATACATTACTTTGGTATCATGTGGAGGTAACATATATCACAGGAAAAATAATTAAAATTTAATTCCCTTCTGAAAATTAAAATGTAAACACAAATCATTACAACATGGTCCTGTTGAGTTTTGCCAATAATGAAGTAAATCCAAAGGTTATGTTATATTATGTATGTATTTTGTATCATAACTGAATTATGGGGTTTGAAATATGGCCTTGTGCTGTTATTTCTGCATTTGTGCAATGAGAGTTTGTTTCTTTTTGTCTGCAGTTTTTTGGAACAATAACAAAAGCAAAATTGGTGTGCATTTAAGAGCTACAAAGTGTCTCTCTTTCAAACATATTAGGTCATGCTCCTAAAATCCTTCATCTATTTTTTCTTTGTGATCTTATGCTGCGATGTCATGTTTACTTTATAAAGTGCCTGGTATTTTTCAGAGTTTCCTACATAGATTCAGTAAAAGAAACCCCTAAAACCCTGTAAAACCGGGCCACAAACAACTTTAACTATTTCCCTTATGACTACCAATATACAAGAGGAAACTCCGGTACCTCTATCAATAAAAGAATGAGTTGTATATCACTATAATTCAATTTTAAGAGAAAATCTGATGACTGATAAAAGTGGAAATTAGATCATTTAAGAAACAGAAAATGCAACCCACATTAAAATATACATTTTCAATAAAAATTTTTACAAATGGTAGTATATGAAAAGTTTTCGGTACACATTTGTTAAGTGAGTCACAGGTGCAGAAATGTCACAGACAGTAAGTGTTGCCTGCAGTTACCTACCACTGAGAATCACAAATGTCTAGCATTTGTTCCTGTAAAACAGTAGTTACAACACCGTTTGTGTTTCATCAAGCGTGGAGCGTCCTTAGAGTCAATGAGGTTTTACACAATGATTAGTATCTTAGGTTTCTCAGGTTTCATATACTCTCTTCATGTTCAGGTGAGATGGAGGTATGAATGTGGTTAACTTAGATCATGACCTTTCTATATCCTTCAATACACCAGGCAATTGTATGCCTGCAAATAACATGCTTCTCTGTATCCTACTTAATACAACTTAAACCACTCCTCTTCTATGGGATGGGATGGGGTGACTAGCTCAGGTAATCTAAGTAAGGAAACAACAGAGTAATGCTACTAAAAACAACATTCAAATTATCTCATTCAGAAAAAATGTCTAATTATACTACATGACTCTTTTAAATGAAACAATATTTTTTCTTTAAATGGAGTGGTCTTTAAAATTAACCATGGCTTTTATTCCCTCCTAAGATCTATTCTTTGCTCACCATAGCACTTTAAACCCTGCCTGTTAATCCCGTATTGTAAACAAGGATATCAAATAAGCTCAGTGCCTGGCACTGCAATTCCCCCACCTGAGACTGAACCCTGGCTTTCACATTTACAGATTCACCCCAAATCACACAAAATAGCAACCTGACAAGATGGTCTAAAGAGTGTCTATGACCAGCTCTGCTAGCACCACTGTTATGTGCAAGGGTGGAGCTGTCACTTCATGCTAAGACTCTTAGAATTCAAACAGTATTACATTAAAGGTAATGTTCATCAAAGAGCATCTTAACTACACAACATAAAGATGAAAGTTTATTACCCCAATTTTTGCTGCCTACTTTTTCTGTACTGTTTGGTTAACTGGGAGATTTTCCTAACAAAAGACATTTTTAGAACATACTGAATGTTCCTTGTGAGATTCAGTAAATGTGTATATTGATACCACTCTGTACTGTATTATGTTTGCATTGCCTGATGCACTTGTCTGTAGATATTGTAGTTCTGGATATAACCCATGTTGTGTATTGCTTTCTATTATAGGTAAATTCCCATACTAAAAGTGCTTAAGGTTCTATACTTAATTGACTCTAAATTTAAATACTTACTCTGGCAGAGTAGTGATACATGAAACATACTTGAAAGAAATACTCAAAAGTTCAAAGTTCACAACAAAAGGCAATTAATAACATTGAAAATGTCAGTTCACAGGAAGCCATTATTCTCTTGGTCATTAAAGGCAATGGTAAGAGCAAACAGAGTGAATCATGTAAGTGTAAACACTGCCCCTTCCAGTGCAAGGCCACCTGACTGTATTGTCCTGCATTTAGTAAGTTAATAAACCTAACATTTCATTATTTGCTTACCTAGCACAGCCTTTTCAAAAATACAAATGCAAAAAAAGGAGCAGGAAAGTTTTTATATCTTGTACATTTTTATTACATGAAAAAGAAAAGCTGATTGAAATTTTGTTTACACTTCCAAGCTCACCTGCAAAGTTATAGTTATCAACACACCAACACTTTGTTAAAATATGGTTTTAAAACATAAGGCAAAAATCAAACGACTCAAATATGGTGGCTAAAAACTTTTCAGACACAAATGGGTATGCTGAAAGAACAGCGTTATTGTTCTACAGTAAATACAAAGAAATGCAACCATGTATGTACTACACTAACTGCTGTTCCCCTTTCTTTAGCTTACAGCATATTCAATAATTTTGTCAAACAAAATTATTGAATATGTTGGAACTGTGTTGGAAATAAAATTCCCAATTTATAAGGTTAAGTAACATTAACAGATGAAATATTTAATGTCAAATCAGTAATGAAATTCATGTTTCACAGGGAATAATTTAGCACTTTTTTACTTAACTGCAAAGCTGACCAAGTTTGGAATGGAGACACATGATGTATAGCTTGTTTTTTGTATTGTTTCTGAACTTGTCAAAGACCCATAACTATAAATATATTCTGGATTCTGTTTCTACTATTAATCTGTGTTTTCTTCTAAAAGCAACAAATAAGAGCCCAAAGGAACATTCCAATATGCAGAGAAACAGAGAATAAGCCAAATAATCAAATAAAAGAAATAACCATTAGCCATGCGAATTAAATTATATATTATACAGAAAGGTCATTTTAACAAAAAAAAAGTTAATACTACACAGCAGAAGCATACTAAAATATCTGTAGTAAATGCCATCTTTCTGTTACACAAAGTCTCAAAAATAACACCTGTTATCCTATAGTGTACAGGTACAGTTAGTATGCAATATGCACTCTGCTGGTTGTAACAGAAAGGTCAATTAATTCAATTTGTATGCAACTGTCTGGCTGTGGAAGTAAATGCAGACTTTTCACCATTTCAGGCTGTTTATTCAAGTCTTTATACTATAAATATGTTATTTTTGCCATTCATATTAATAATATTAACAAATTGCAAAATCTAACTGAAAGTGAAGGAATTTTACAAATACAGAGTTTCTGTTCAGTGTATAAAGGTATATTTTAAACTGCCATTTAAACAGCAAAAAAGTAAGTTCCACAAAAAAAAAGTTCCCAATTCCAGAGGAATGTTTTTACTGGCTTTTAAGAATAATCCCTCAAAGCCTTTACATAATGCCGCAGAAAAAAGAATTCCTTTTCAAAGCATCAAATCAAGATATTGCCATTATTTGCTTTCCAGATAGCCATAAAGATCCAGTTATGAGCAGCAATTTTAAAACAGATTCTAGTGAACATCTTATTCTACTAGTAGGTTTTAGAGGTTAAAATGCAATTTTAATGTTAAACTAAATAATTCTAAGTTTAATTTTGCTCTAATAAATAAAACCCAATAACCTTATACACATATAAAGAACATTTCCACATAAAAGAGTCTGTAGCAACCTTCTGCTCTTGCTCCATCTCAGGAATAGCTTAAACTAAGGCCATCTTCAGACTGGCAAGATTAATTTGCCACTCTAATGCAATCCCAGTGTGTTGCTGAAAACCCTCCCCTGTTGTTCTCAGTCATTAAATATTCCATCAGCTTTAAGGGGAAACGGTGTTTGCACTAACCATTTTTTCCACAGCACTTCTGTATTATCCTTGTCCACTCTCCTCAGTTTGTTTCTTTTCCATTTTCTGCTTCATTCTCTCTTTATTTTCCTCTGTTGCTCCAGGCTGGTGCTTTAAAGATGATATTCTCAGGCCAGCAAGGCTGCAGAATTCACTGATCAGGGCACTGTTCCAACCCCCTGCCCGCCCCCTACTGAAGTGAAAACTAACATTCAAGGCTATGTACGGGGCCTGCACAGGGGCACTCTGACAAGCGGAGACAGAAGGAGAAATAAACAACTTCTAATAAACAAACTTTCTTTCTCATTTCCCTATATCCATGTAGGAAACTACATAAGGCAAAAAAAAATCTAACAGAAAAGTAAATGATAAAAAATATCTAAAATATGTAGCACACTAATGAAAATGTATTAACTTATCAGCTAAAAGTACATTTTTCAATGATTTAGTTGAACATAGCAGAAACGTAAAAGCAAACACATGCAAATCACCTGAACAAACATTACAATGCCGTAGCAGTAGTATAAAATTTCACCTGGACATGACCCCTCGTAACCAAATTTGGGATGATTCTGATTGAGAATCAGAGTTTTTTTTCACATTTTCTCTTGCATTTGATTTTCAAGGAAAAAATATTTAAAGTTTGTTATTAAAATAATTTGCTGTTGTTGCTTCTGCACAGATTCAAACACTCCTGTCCCATCACTGCCATTTTGGGGTTTGTGTGTTCTCCCTAATTTTATTTGCACATCTCAGAGGCATGACTGCTAAGTTAATGGCATGTGTTTTGTGGTGGGTTGGTGCACATAATGCTGCTCACTACCTCACACTACCTACAACTGAATTAAGTAGGTAGAGAATATGGACAGATGGTATTTACAATGAAAATGACACAGCATGTATAATTTAATTTTTTAAATCATAATAATAGAGTATTGAAACAAGCAAAAGTAATAAAAATGATGTTACTAGTTTTTTTTAATCAGCTTATATTTTCCACATCAGTTACAATATCCATTAATTTATTTTCCAAACTTGTTTAAAGAGTTGGGGGAATGACAAAGTAGCAAGAAAAGATGCTGACAACATTTTAAAAACATCCTGATAATGTAATTTTACTTTCTTCCTGCAAACTATAAACGTCTTTGTATTAATTGTTTATTTCTTCACCCCTATCTATCTCCTGAACTTATTTAATTCAGTTCAGAGTTGGGTAGCCATGGTAATCCTGGAAACAGCCAACTCTTGAAGGACCAATGTAGAACACATTCACCCATAAACCCACCATTATAGTTTAGAGTTGCCTATAGACGTAACCAACACATTTGGGATGTGGGTAGAGAACTGGAGAAATACCCCAAAAAGCCACAATGAGAATGTGCAAACTCCATGGACGTAATCATGCAGTTTTTGTTATTTAATTGGATCCAAGAGAAAATTAAGTCTCTGCATTCATCATATTCCTTAAATATTACTTTTTGAAGTTTTGAATACACTGTTTTGTTATTTAAAAAATGTTCTTAATGATTTAGCAAAACTTTGAACTGCATTATATATGTGTAACATATAAATGACAGAACACTTCATTGAAATGATTAAAGATGGATTCTCAATCTTTCTAGCCTGTAGCCTTAAAAATTAATTAGGAAGATCAAATATTTACTCTGAAATAACCAGCAACTAATTGTTTCTATCTTGTACCCAATCTGTGTTCCCTCCCTATAAAATAGGACAATTTTCCCTTTTTACTTGTGCTGTAGGTTCCTGACTACAGAATGCTGGAAACTGCTCCTTATGCAAATCAGTCAATCTGGCCACGTGGTGCTATGATCACATGTCCTTGAACAAATTTTATACAAAGGAATAACCACCCATTTATATAATATATAATCCACAGTGCAAATTAGTAACAATATTTTAAGGAGCAGGTTATTACTTCACAAATCTGTTTCAACCAGAAAATGATAATAATGTTAATTGGGTCAGAAATATAAGAACATACATACAAACAACAAGTGTGGGACTATACAAAGATATCAATCAAAATGTTACAAATAATAAATGCCCAATAAGCCAAAGTCTCAAAACTTAAATAAGAACCTTAAGATGGAAATTTGGTATCCAGACAGTAAAAATAAGTCTGTTTAGTTAAGAATACAGTATTGAGCAATCTGGCATTTTAAGAAATTATCCCTTCTTCAGAGCCATGTACAATAGCTGTGGATAAAACATATTCAACCCCCAGACATTTGGTGAATAATGTATACAAAACCGATAATGCATTTAAGTGGCCATTGTCAAAGCTACAGGTATAGCATAAACCTATACAAACAAATGAATAACAGATAAAAATGATAATTACCTTCTGTACAGTTTCTGGACATGGATCTGAAGGAGAAATCCACCTATTTTCCAACCCGCTGAATCCGAACACAGGGTCACGGGGGTCTGCCAGAGCCAATCCCAGCCAACACAGGGCAGGAACCAATCCTGGGCAGGGTGCCAACCCACCGCAGGACACACACAAACACACCCACACACCAAGCACACACTAGGGCCAATTTAGAATCACCAATCCACCTAACCTGCATGTCTTTGGACTGTGGGAGGAAACCCACGCAGACACGGGGAGAACATGCAAACTCCACACAGGGAGGACCCGGGAAGCGAACCCAGGTCACTAGATCTCCCAACTGCGAGGCAGCAGCACTACCCACTGCGCCACCGTGCCGCCCCTGAAGGAGAAATGATTCTCCTAAACACTTCAACTAGATTGCTCACTATTTTTAATCAAATGGACTTCTTTTTACTGTCTGGGTATCTCATTTCGATCTTGAGGTTCTGCTTTAAGTTTTGAGACTCATGGACATTGGCTTAGTGGGACTTTGGCCCGGAAAATGTATTATTTGTAACATTTTGACTTTCATCTTTGTATGTTAGAACACTTGGTTTTTGTATGTATGTTATTATATTTCTGAACTAATTAACATTATCATCATTGTTTGTTTGACTGAATTTTAGCTTTTTCTTGTGTGGGAGAGTTTGTGAGTGTCAATTATGACTACATTTATGAAATCAGATGAGAGTTGCATCTGTTTTTATGTGGATCAGGTATTTTTGAAGTGATTTAAATGTGATCTCCTTTTATTCACTGGAATGCATTACACTGAAATGCGAATTGGGTTGGGAAGATGATCTTTAGCCCCTCAGTCTGAGGTCATTGATTTCTCTGAGAAAAGAGTGACTTGCCATATCCAAGTGAGAAAGGAGCCACTGTTTCTAGTTTAAGACCTTAAGTTCCTTCATGGCCTGTCCACTAGTAAGGGGCATAAGTTGATTACGACATTGACAAGCCTTGGATGAGCCTCTTGATTTGCTGGTCAGTCAATATACTGTACCTATTTCCACCTATCATGAGCTTTTTTTAGTAAAAGAAAGGTTGTAAGCCTGAAATGAGGCTGTTCAACAAGATTTCATGGTTCAGTAACTCTAGCAGTGTGTGGAGCTCGAGAGTATCAGAGGAAAGACACAACTAACTAAAGAAACCAAATTAAGTAATTTGGGCATCTGCTGGAAATTTTATAAGGCACCAACCATGTGAGAGGTAGTAGGCAATAATCACAAGAAACAGAAGCCTATCAGATTTCTTATTAGCATCTCAAAATTCCCTTCAAATAGCTGGAGATAAGGTAAGTCTGGTGTTCCCTGCTCACCAATTTACCACTATGACCCTCCCTGAAAAAAACAAGATGACAAAAGAGTAGAATAAGATGCTGTAGCTATTAAATTACTATCTTATCCTCCACCAAGTATGGAGACTTGTCTTTGGGATATCTAAAATAAAATACAATGATCCTAGAGAGTTTAACATTCATAAGGCCTGGGCACAGTATTTTTGGATCAAACATCATATCACTGCTTAAAGGTTCTTAGAAAGTATTATGAAATTTGTATCTGGTATTGAGGATCAAAAAGCAGCTGAAAGGCATGTTTCTAAAAGAAGTGGCTTACATACAGAAACCTTTTTGCAATTCTGTAATTTGAGCTGCTGCGTGTGTGTGTGTGTGTGTACAAAAGTTTGTGTATATGCATGTTTGAGGGAAGGGAAAACTTGAGGTCAGCAGTGCAGAGTGGCTCTAGGTGTCTAAAGTGAAATAGTGATCATGAAGTCAGCAGGAAGTGAAAGAACTCAGCTGGTGGTGTGAATATTTCTGAAAGAAAAGTGACAATAATATTGGCAGTGCAAGCTAATGTAACCACCACTGCATAATGTGTCACCTTAAAACCACTGGAAAAATGCATGGTTAGAAAAGAGATCAGTTAATTATCAATGTAAAGGTCAACACTACTCAAATTTTGTTACATGTCTATTCTGAAATTTTAAAATGTCCTAAAGTCTATAGCCAGATACATTCTGTATACATTTGAGTTGTGCTGTGCAGGTGATAATGAAATAACTATAAAGACTGTTTTTACTAATATAATAATGTAATTATAATATCAAATACATATGATACAATAACTATATTTTATATCTAGATTTTCACATTGAATGTTTCTGAACCAGCCTTCCTGGTTTGCTGACTAGTAAAAAGCTCATGTGGGAGACGGATAAGAAGTGTACTCTTGTTCGCCTCTGTTTCACTTCCCACCCCCTTCTCATTTAAGTACATCAAACAGCTGCAAAAGCACTTTAGTGACTGTCAAACCTCTGCTTTATAGTTCTCACAACAATGCTATGTCTGTTGCTCTGAACATTTGCTTCGGTGTTGTTTGTCTGAGACCTTTTTCTGAAAATTCTGTTAAACTTTCCAATCTTACGAAGTGTGGTTAAATTTGAAACGTTTTTGACTGCTATTAAACTCTCAAGCACTCTGCTCTGATTCTAAGGCCTGGGAAGGCAACTTCTTTAACAATACAAATGGATACCAGATGTTATTTTTTCAGTTTCCAAAACCTTTCAAATATCTACCATAATATCCGCTTGAATTCATGGTTTTAATATTAAGGCCAAATTCTGGAGTGCCATTTATGTTAACATTTATAAAATATGTACTGTATTCTGTTAAAAGTTACCTTCTGTAGTTATTATCACTCTCTGAAAAATACAGAAATGTACAAATACGCTATGATTTCCCATATGAACAATGCTTTATTCTCATCACGCTCAAGAAAGTGCTTCTATTTCTCATGAGAACATCTGTTTTTAAATTCACTGCATAGCCAAAAATAAAGTGGCATGTTTGCTGTTTCTGTTTTGCTAGTTTGCAGATTCAAAAGTGCCACCATGGAAATAAAAGCAATAAGGCTACACTTTAAAAAGTATTAGATATCTATGTAGCAATGGCATGTTATCTCAAACATAATTAAGAAAAAATACTGAAGATGTGTAAACATTTTTGCTTGCAATATAGCTGTGGCAATTGCTTTGAAAACTGAAGGAGACTCACGGTGTAGAAAGATAAACTTGAAACTGGGACTCATGCCATACTGGTGAGTTCAAATGTTTTCTCAAATGATCCCTAAGGTACATTTTAATTGCATTTCTATTTAAATTGTAAAAATAACATAAATTTTCTCTGACTCAATCAAATTTTGATCTTATTTTTCAAAATATTCTTCAACTTGTTTCAATTCAAATTGCTTCACCTGTCTTAGCTGTTGTATCTGGGGTGGCAGGAACATTTTTGTAATTTGACTAAATTGGCTTTACGATTATTATGCTTATTTCCATCATTATCAATTCACTTAGTATGTTAAAATATTTTTATTCTGATATTATAAATGTTTTATACTTAGAATAAGTATAATCATAGAAAGGAGATGTCAAGGGGTTTCCCCATCACACTACAGGAATTGCATATGACTTGAGATTTACTTTCACCCATCCATTCTCTGAACATGTCTACTCTAAAACAGCGTTGCTGAAGCCCAATGCCATTCTAAGACAAGAATAAACACTTGACTGCACCCCTGTACAATTGAAGGACTACTCAGGCACAACCCACACTTACTAATACAGGACACTTTAATAGTCACATAGTAACCTGACTTGCATATAACTTGAATATAAATTAACTAATGCAGACTTAAGAGATCAAGCAAACACTCCACTCTGAGACCAAACAGGTATTCAAATCAAAACTTTGACAAAGCTGTGCTAACTCTGACACTATGCCACACTTCACCTTTGCTTGCATTAAACAAATGCAATAAAATGTTGCATTGATTCAAAGGATATGTTAAAAATGGTCATAGTGGGGAAAAAATATTAATACTGTAAAGAGAAACACAGAAATCAGGTATACTAGGCTCATTTATGTGGAATCCTTCTTAATATAACTTCTTAAAAACTTTTTTGGTATACAGTAACTTGAATTTATCAAAAACACCTGAGTGTTTCTTAAGGAACACTTAATATTATCTCTCTGTGAGAAATGTTGATGTCTCCTATAAAATGTCCATACATTAGCATAGTTTAGAATTTACATTTCAACCTACATCTGATAATAAAAAGAAATACTGTATAAAAGTGTTATCAACATTATTCATACATAATGCAAATCTCACTTATGGACTGTTGAATCTGGAGTTAGCTCTTATCTTGAAACTACAGCATCAGTATACATACTATATTACATACACTACATTGTCAAAAGTTTGTGAACACTTGATCATCCTACCTATATGACCTTGTTGGAATAATAATAATCTTTATTTAAAGGTGTTTTTCTAGACACTCAATGACACATTACCAGATAAAATCATTAACTGTCTACCATGTCTTTGTACGTTGTAGCATTAGCAGTGCTTTTCAGTGTCTAGCCCAAACCCCAAACCATTATCCCACCTCCACCGAACTTGTCCACCGAACCCAGATTTGTCCATCACACTGCTAGACAGTAAAGTATTATTAATCACTCCAGAGAACACATTTCCACTGCTCCAGAGTCCAAACGTGATGTGCTATTCACCACTACAGACAATGTTTGGCATTGCGTATAGTGATCCTATGCTTGTGGCCAGCTACTTAGCTATGAAAACACATTTCAAAAAGCTCTCGGCGCACACTTCTCACAGTTCTTGTGCTGATGTTACTTCCAGATGCAGTTATGTTGTGAGTGATGCAACTGAGGATAAGCAATTTTTACAAACTATATGCTTCACTACTCTGTGGCCTCACTCTTGAGTTTCCATGGTCTACCACTTTGTGGCTGACCTGTTGTTGCTCCTAGATGCTTATACTTCACAATAAAAGCACTTACAGTTCACCAGGGCAGATCTAGAAGAGAATACATTTCTTGTAACGACTTGTAGAAAAGTGGCATCCTATGACAATGCTACATTTAAAGTAACTAAGTTATTCACTACAATACATTCTACATTCAATGCTTCTCAATGAAGATTGCATTATTACGTGCTTGATTTTTTCCACCTGTTAACAATGGATGGGGCTGAAACACCTGAACTCAACAGTTTGGAAAAGTGACTACCTACTTTTGGCCTTACAGTGTATTTGGTTGCTGACGGTCTATGAACTAACCAAAATATGAAAGGAGGTGGAAAAATAAACTATTGAGCCTAGTAAGATAAATGGTTACTCTAAAGTTACTGTGTGTGAATGAGGGTGGGTAAGTGTGCCTTGCCATAGACTGAAGTTGTTTCCTGAACTTGAACACAATTCTGCAGTTTAAACTTCGTACCATATTAGCCTAAATGATGTTATGTGGTTTCAGAATGGATAGATAATAGACAGAATTCAAGTTAAATTCAGGCATGAGAACACATGCAAGAGATCTTGTGAAACATCTTGAGTGTCCACTTATTCTTTAATATACCACCACCACCTCTCAGATAAATTGATGTTGCTGGTATATGATGCAATATAATTAACTATTTGGAGGCTTATAACCTAAGAAATACATAACCCATTCTTTATTTTCAGAAATGAATTATTAGCCAGTTGCATCTGAAAAATAAAGAGAAGAAAAAATGTACAATAACATTTGGTGAGTATTTTAACTATCTTCATCTAAGGGCTGGGTAAGACTATACTTTGCCATCAATACTATGCACATTTCAGAAGCATCCTCTGTGCTTCCTGTGGTTCAAGGCAAATGTCAATTAATCTTGGCAGGAAACACCGTATTAAAGACAGCTTGTGAGAATTCAGTAGCATAAAAAAATTCTGTACAAAAATAGATTTTGTTAGGTGCAGTTGTCAAGCTGTCGCAGTATTTTAAATAACCATAAATTGTTAGATTTCTATGTATAAAACAGAAGGAAAGAGGCATAAATATAGGAAGGCAAGAAATCAGCCAGGGCAATTGTCAAGGGAGCTAGTTTCTGTTCTGTTCAGATATCAGGCTTCTTACACCAAATGTACAGTATACACTAACCTCCGTTCACACAAGAAATGCTACTAGGATGCAGTTTACCTCTGATAGTTTAAAGCATCTAGTATTTGAAATAAGACTGTGCATCTGTGTCAAGTAATTCTTAGACAAATAATAAAATCAATACAAAGCACTTTAATTATGTTTCACGTAGAAGATGGTGTACTTAAGAGTTCTTAAGAAATAATTGTGTTTTAGGACCACACAATACACCATTTTCCATAGTTTGAAGAATTACATAAAATACAGAAGTAACCACTGTTAAATTTTCACCAATCCATAACCAGTAGTAAAGAAAGTACAAGAATGAGCTGATTTAATAAAGGAGGCTTTGTCCTTGCTGGGCGTCCCTAGAACCTAACTCAGACAAGACTTCAAGTGCACAGCTTGCAACATACTTTCACTTTGCATATTGCAGATGTGGCTGAAAACTGTGCCAGCAATACAAGTCAGTGCAGTACAGATGGCCAAGCAGAAAAAAGAGAAAACTTTGTTTTACTGTTAGAATTTTGGATGTTAATGCAGCTTTAATATGCAGTATTCAACTTCAGCTCAGATGCGACAGCAAAAGCTGTTTAATGATAACCTTGGGTTACTGGAGTGCATTCAGTATCACAGTCTAGAATTCAAATCAAACTTTATTAACCCAAAATTAGAGTTTGGGTGTTCTTCCTCAACCATAATGTCAGCACCCATTCTTGTCAAGTCCATCTAACAAAGATAATAACAACAAAAACAGCAGAAGGCATACAGTAAGAAAGTAATCAGACTCCTTCACTTTCTGCACACTTTATTGTGCTGTAGATTTAATTTTAAATGCATATTTATGTTCATCAGTATACAGTACTGTATACTCAATAACCCATAATGACAAAGTGAACACATACTGTACTTTCAGAAAAGTTAACAAATTTTTTAAAATCGAAACCTGAAATCTCTCATTCATATAAGTATTCAGACCCTTAATTCAGTAATTTATAGAAGCTGCTTTGATAGCAATTCAAGTCTGCTTGGGAAAGTCCCTAAAAACTCTATATACCTGGATTTGGGCTGTTTATCATATATTTCATGTCATATCCTCTTAAGCTCCTTTAGACTGGATGGAAAATGTCTATAAACTGCTATCTTTAGATCTCTCATGTTCTACATGTTTTTAACTCTGGGCTTTCACAGGACCATCTCAAGCCACTTCAAGATTTTCATGGCTATATTCTTTGAGTCACTGTCATACTGAACAGTGAACCATCACTCCAGTGTGACGTTGTGTACACTCTGGACCGCTCTGTACTTGTCTGTATTCTTCCCTCCCTCAATTTTAACTAGTTTCCCTGTTCCTGCTACTGAGAAGCACCCCCATAACATGATGCTGTCACCACCAAGCTACACTATAAGAATGGCATTAGGCGGGTGATGAGCAGTGCTTGGTCTTCGCCAAACAAAGTGCTTTGAATTTTAACCAAAGAGTTTAGTTTTGGTCTCAGCAGATTGAAACTTTTCCTCATGTTTTCAAAATCTTTTAAATGCCATTTGGTAAACTCCAAGCAAGCTGTCATATGCCTCTGGCTCCCGTCTAGCCACTCTACCATGAACATTTGAATGATGGAGTGCTGCTGAGATGGTCATCAAATTTAACAGGTTCTCCCATCTCAGAAGATGTCTTCTGAAGCTCAATTAAAGTGACCATTGGGTTCTTGTTACTTCCCTTAGTAAGGCCCTCCTTGCCTGGTTACTCAGTTTAGCTGAATGGCCAATTCTAGGAAGTGTCCTAGTGGTCCCATACTTCTTCCAGTTCACAATTCTTGAGGTCACTGTTCTCCTAGGAACTCTCAAAGCTTTGGAAATATTTTTATACTCTTTCCCCAATCTATATATCACCACAATTTAATCATGGAGGTCTAGAAAGAGATTGTGGACTTCATGGCTAGGTTTATGCCCTAACATGCAGGACTGTATGACCTTATATGTACAGGCATGTGCCTTTCCAAACGACGTCCAATCAATTCAGTTTATCATAGGTGAACTCCAGTCAAGTTCAGTGCACTTCTGAAAGATAATTAAAGCAAACAGGATACTCTTGAGCACAGTTTGGAGTGCCACAGCAAAGGATCTGAATACTTACATAAATAAAAGGTTTCAGTTTTTGATATTTAATACATTTTTAAACCTTTTTGAAAACAAGTTTCACTTTGTCATTAGGAGTTATTGAGATTAGACTGATGGGCAAAAATGGCAAATTAATCAATAGAGCATGCAGAAAGTTAGCATGACTGAATACTTGACAGACAGACAGACAGACAGACAGACAGACAGACAGACAGATAGATAGATAGATAGATAGATAGATAGATAGATAGATAGATAGATAGATAGATAGATAGATAGATAGATAGATAGATAGATAGATAACTTTATTTGTCACCAGTAGCCCAGAGAAGACATTTTTAAAGTGCTTTTGCAAACTGAAAAGACAATTATTATTTTGTTAGTTTCAGTACTATATTATTTTTAGTATAAGAAATAAACAGAAATTACAGTTTTTTTTTGTTTTTTTTTTTTACATATGGTCTTTATAGAACACTTACCAGGATCTTTTTTGTTACTTAAAAGATACACTTAACAACCAACTTAAGCTACCCTAAATCTCATACGAGACCCTTACACTGGTTCCATCAGAAACTCACTCTATGTCCAAAATAACCTCTAAATATATATACTGTGTGTGTATATATATAACATAACTACACGCTGCATCTTATCATGGCTGCAACAGCACTTGTAAATTCAGTGCCAGTGAGATTTTATGTAATAGATATATGTAACTGGCAATTTCCCCATGTTTTTCATCTATTACATTTTGAAACACAGAACACACTAACATTTCAGTGCATAACCTCTAATATGAATATGTTATCTCGAAGTGGTAAGTTTGTCAGATTGACCTCTAGTGAGCTGTTTCTTATTGGTGTCTTAAATAGTAAACAAATGCTGCTTCATTTCATCTATGTGAGTATTTAAGAGGTAAGCATAAAACAAAGTTGCTGATTTCCATTGGCGAGGACGACAGATTGTTTAAAATTTAATGTCAATATATGATTTAGGTAAAATTAATAACATCTTAAGTGTACTTTAAACTACTTTGGAAATCTGAATTTTGGAAGGGAAAAATACTGAAATTAAAGCAGTAAACATAAAAAACAATGTAAGTACAAGTGTCAATGAGCACAAAGTTCAGTCTTCCTTGGAATCTTTCTAAAGTAGAATTCACCATTTAAAATGTTGCATTTCCTTGCCTTATTGTTCTTTCAAAATACAAATGACATGCCCTGTAGCTGCCTCAGGCAATGGCAGCAGTCAAAGAATTTACTACACTTTATGACAATACATTGTCTATCACTACCTTTTCTTCATTGTCTGTACTTGCTAAATATAGTTTATCTGTAAAGCGTATTTTATAGTTAGCTTCCGGGACAAACTAAATAGTATTTTCTTCTTGGAGTAAGTAAATATGCAATACTCAAATAAAATATTTATTTACCACAGATTATTCTTTGACGGCTTCCTGAGGGATTTGCAAAGCAAGGATACCAATTTATGAAAATAAAATCACCAGTTAAACAGGAATCTGCACCACCATCCAGACGTGCTTGGTCTGAACAATAAACACTGCTTAAGAGAGAGCTGACAATTTATACTGTATAATCATGTCCTTCAGATGCAGGTGCAAGTCTATTGTTTAAATCACGGGCTTCTGAACGGTAAGAAAGAACTGTCATTATATAGAGGAAGGGTTTTAATAATTTTTGTTTGGTTAGGTTTTAGTTCAAATAATGATATTATTGTGTTTGTTTTTCAGTTATAAAAGTTATTTCATTCTTCAAAGGGAAATATTCCCCTCCTTTAACCATCACCTTATCGTGGTGGAGGGGTTTGCGTGTCCCAATGATCCTAGGAGCTCTGTTGTCCGGGGCTTTATGCCCCTGGTAGGGCCACCCAAGGCAAACTGGTCCTAGGTGAGGGATGAGACAAAGAGCGGTTAAACAAACCTCCTATGAAGAAAAACAATTTTGGACGGCGTTTTCCCTTGCCCGGACGCGGGTCACCGGGGCCCCACTCTGGAGCCAGGCCTGGAGGTGGGGCTCGATGGCGAGCGCCTGGTGGCCGGGCCTGCACCCATGGGGCTCGGCCGGGCACAGCCCGAAGAGGCAACGTGGGTCCCCCTTCCCATGGGCTCACCACCTATGGGAGGGGCCAAGGAGGTCGGGTGCAGTGTGAGTTGGGTGGTGGCCGAAGACGGGGACCTTGGCGGTCCGATCCTCGGCTACAGAAACTGGCTCTTGGGACGTGGAATGTCACCTCTCTGAAGGGGAAGGAGCCTGAGCTAGTGCGCGAAGTTGAGAGGTTCCGGCTAGATATAGTTGGACTCACCTCGACGCACAGCTTGGACTCTGGAACCAATCTCCTTGAGAGGGGCTGGACTCTCTACCACTCTGGAGTTGCCCCCGGTGAGAGGCGCCGAGCAGGTGTGGGTATACTTATTGCTCCCCACCTTGCAGCCTGTACATTGGGGTTTACCCAGGTGGACGAGAGGGTAGCCTCCCTTCGCCTTCGGGTGGGGGGACGGGTCCTAACTGTTGTTTGTGCGTATGCACCGAACAGCAGTTCGGAGTACCCACCCTTTTTGGAGTCCCTGGAGGGGGTGCTAGAGGGCATACCTTCTGGGGACTCCCTCGTTCTGCTGGGAGACTTCAATGCTCACGTGGGCAATGACAGTGAGACCTGGAAGGGCGTGATTGGGAGGAATGGCCCCCCTGATCTGAACCCGAGCGGTGTTTTGTTATTGGACTTCTGTGCTCGTCACGGATTGTCCATAACGAACACCATGTTCAAGCATAGGGGTGTTCATATGTGCACTTGGCACCAGGACACCCTAGGCCTCAGTTCGATGATCGACTTTGTGGTCGTGTCGTCGGACTTGCGGCCACATGTCTTGGACACTCGGGTGAAGAGAGGGGCGGAGCTGTCAACTGATCACCACCTGGTGGTGAGTTGGCTTCGATGGTGGGGGAGGATGCCGGTCAGGCGTGGTAGGCCCAAACGTGTTGTGAGGGTCTGCTGGGAACGTCTGGCAGAGCCCCCTGTCAGAAGTAGCTTCAACTCCCACCTCCGGCAGAACTTCGACCACATCCCGAGGGAGGTGGGGGACATTGAGTCCGAATGGGCCATGTTCCGTGCCTCTATTGTTGAGGCAGCTGACCGGAGCTGTGGCCGTAAGGTGGTCGGTGCCTGTCGTGGCGGCAATCCCCGAACCCGCTGGTGGACACCGGCGGTGAAGGATGCCGTCAAGCTGAAGAAGGAGTCCTACAGGACCCTTTTGTCCTGTGGGACCCCGGAGGCAGCTGATAGGTACCGGCAGGCCAAGCGGAATGCGGCTTTGGTGGTTGCTGAGGCAAAAACTCGGGCGTGGGAGGAGTTTCGGGAGGCCATGGAGAATGACTTTCGGACGGCTTCGAGGATATTCTGGTCCACCATCCGGCGTCTCAGGTGGGGGAAGCAGTGCAGTGTCAATACTGTATATGGTGGGGATGGTGCACTGCTGACCTCGACTCGGGGCGTTGTGGGTCGGTGGGGGGAGTACTTCGAAGACCTCCTCAATCCCACTAACATACCTTCCAATGAGGAAGCAGAGCCTGGGGACTCGGAGGTGGGCTCCCCCATCACTGGGACTGAGGTCACCGAGGTGGTCAGAAAACTCCTTGGTGGCAGGGCCCCGGGGGTGGATGAGATACGCCCGGAGTTCCTCAAGGCTCTGGATGTTGTAGGGCTGTCTTGGTTGACACGTCTCTGCAACATCGCATGGACATCAGGGACAGTGCCTCTGGATTGGCAGACCGGGGTGGTGGTCCCCCTCTTTAAGAAGGGGGACCGGAGGGTGTGTTCCAACTACAAAGGGATCACACTCCTCAGCCTCCCTGGAAAAGTCTATTCGGGGATTCTGGAGAGGAGGGTCCGTCAGATAGTCGAACCTCGGATTCAGGAGGAACAGTGTGGTTTTCGTCCTGGTCACGGAACAGTGGACCAGCTGTACACCCTTAGCAGAGTCCTGGAGGGTGCATGGGAGTTCGCCCAACCAGTCTACATGTGTTTTGTGGACTTGGAAAAGTCGTTCGACCGTGTCCCTCGGGGAATCCTGTGGGGGGTGCTCCGGGAGTATGGGGTACCTGATAAGGGCTGTTCGGTCCCTGTACAACCGGTGTCAGAGCTTGGTCCGCATTGCCGGCAGTAAGTCGAACCCGTTTCCAGTGAGAGTTGGACTCCGCCAGGGCTGCCCTTTGTCATCAATTCTGTTCATAACTTTTATGGACAGAATTTCTAGGCGCAGCCAGGGTGTTGAGGGGGTCCGGTTTGGTGGACTCAGGATTGGGTCACTGCTTTTTGCAGTTGCTGTGGTCCGGTTTGCTTCATCAGGCCATGATCTTCAGCTCTCTCTGGATCGGTTCGCAGCTGAGTGTGAAGCGGCTGGGATGGGAATCAGCACCTCCAAATCCGAGACCATGGTCCTCAACCGGAAAAGGGTGGAGTGCCCTCTCAGGGTTGGGAGCGAGATCCTGCCTCAAGTGGAGGAGTTCAAGTATCTCGTGGTCTTGTTCACGAGTGAGGGAAGAATGGAGCGTGAGATCGACAGGCGGATCGGTGCGGCGTCTGCAGTGATACAGGTTCTGCATCAGTCTGTCGTGGTGAAAAAGGAGCTGAGCCTTAAGGCAAAGCTCTCAATTTACCAGTCGATCTATGTTCCTACCCTCACCTATGGTCATGAGCTATGGGTAGTGACCGAAAGAACGAGACTGCGAATACAAGCGGCTGAAATGAGTTTCCTCCGCAGGGTGTCTGGGCTCTCCCTTAAAGATAGTGTGAGAAGCTCAGTCATCCGGGAGGGGCTCAGAGTAGAGCCGCTACTCCTCCGCATCGAGAGGAGTCAGATGAGGCGGCTCGGGCATCTGATCAGGATGCCTCCTGGACGCCTCCCTGGTGAGGTGTTCCGGGCACGTCCAACCGGGAGGAGGCCGCGGGGAAGACCCAGGATACGCTGGAGGGACTATGTCTCCCGGCTGGCCTGGGAACGCCTCAGGATCTCCCGGAAGAGCTAGAAGAAGTGGCCGGGGAGAGGGAAGGCTGGGTATCTCTGCACAAGCTGCTGCCCCCGTGACCCGACCTCGGATAAGCGGAAGAGGATGGATGGATGGATGGATGGATGGATGGATATTATACATATTTTTCCCAAATGTGCTTACTTATTCCATTACAAAGTGATTCTGAACCAAAGTCAATACTAATAAAGAATACTAACAACTAAGCACAGAAATTTCTTCTGATTTATCTGCAATCTTAGATGACCACAAAGTGTATGGTATTGACCTTTTATCCTATCATGGTAATAATGTCAACACTAGGCACCTCCGTGTGTCATTGCATAGCAAAGCCATAACATTAATGCTCAAAATGGTGGCACCCGGGAAAATAAAGATAGTGCTGGAAAAACACACAAAAACTATAAACTTGTTAGAAAATGATGTTAAACCAAAAAATAATTCCAAAATTGAGTTTTGTGAAACCAAAAACCTATATCTTGATATATAATGTAATAACCTGAGCTCAACGAGATGAGTATTTAAAATAAAAATAAATTATAACACACTGATTGGCACAACAGAAAAAGATCCAATACATGGCACACAATCAGAGTCAACCATCAAAGTCAGTTTAGAGATGCTGCCCTATCTAACCTGCCCTTTTCAGAAATGTATTTAGAAGCTAGCATACTCATAAAAAAAGAAAACAATACTGAGAAAGTCCCTATATGGTGACTGAGCAGATTTTTTTATATTTACCATTTATCATTTTTTCTAGAAGTAAAAGACTAGTGGTACAGTACAACTCATAATGATGAATGTATATAAAAAGCAGATGTTTATTTAGGTCACTTTACTTAAATGCAGTTAAATGTATATGCGACTCTATGACCACTATGTGTCCAGTACTTTGTTCTGTGAATATTTAATATGTTTAATAAATTGTTGTTTATACTTACTCTCAATGGCAGTGAGGAACTGCACAGAGAAATTTCTTTTAGGGAAGAGGACATATTGTCTGAACAGACGCAGCTGTTGCGCTTTCCTTAACTTTTGTTAAGATTAAAATAATATTCATGCTCAGTGGCACTCCTTTTTATTATCTCTCTATTTGCATGAAGCTCCCGTGGACTGATTTTCTTGAAATTTGTCACACTTATTCTTCAAGAAATTTTCATTGAGATATTTCAGACAGATTGCTCTGTACAATGCTTTGAAATTTCAAAATCTCCCATTGAAAAGCAGTGGCAAATCTGCATACTTTTCTATCTTAAAACAAACATTCTGTGTGACACAAAAAATGTGAAATGTTACAACTTTTGTATCAGTTAACATGTTCCCCAAATGCACCTGGATATTACATCATGAGTACATTTTCTATGTTGTTTACCTAATGTCAATAACTAGGCAGGAAAAGCTTGTGGAGTGAAAGCAATGACTGGTTCATCCAGGTAATGCTGGTGACAACTATGAGTTGTTTATGGTGTAGTGTTTGTTGCAGATGTATATACCTGTTTTAATTTTTAAATTACATATTTTACATTTTATCAATGGACAGTTTATTGTTCAAATTTTGACATTCAAAAAAAAACAAAAACAAAAACAAAACAAAACAAACCAACAAGTCAGATTTGTATGCTGATAAGGGACATGTCGTCATGGTAAGCCAGATAAACATCTACCAGTACAAGCCTACCTGGAGGACTAGACTATCAACTTCTGACCTCCAGAACACCTAGGAGAAACCAACAGGGAGTCTTTCAAATAGGCTGGCATTCCTTGTAGAAAATGTTCCAGACAATCCCACTGAACAGATGAAGATATCCTTATAATGTGGTCCAATGTTCAGCCCTTTGTCTCTCATATATAAAAATGACCACAATTCTGAATGTTTTTTTCCCCAGTCATCTAAATATTGGGGCGGCACGGTGGCGCAGTGGGTAGCGCTGCTGCCTCGCAGTTGGGAGACCTGGGTTCGCTTCCCAGGTCCTCCCTGCGTGGAGTTTGCATGTTCTCCCCGTGTCTGCGTGGGTTTCCTCCGGGCGCTCCGGTTTCCTCCCACAGTCCAAAGACATGCAGGTTAGGTGGATTGGCGATTCTAAATTGGCCCTAGCGTGTGCTTGGTGTGTGGGTGTGTTTGTGTGTGTCCTGCGGTGGGTTGGCACCCTGCCCGGGATTGGTTCCTGCCTTGTGCCCTGTGTTGGCTGGGATTGGCTCCAGCAGACCCCCGTGACCCTGTGTTCGGATTCAGCGGGTTGGAAAATGGATGGATGGATGGATCTAAATATTGACCACTGAAAAAGTACTGCGAACAACAAAGTTGTTAGGTAATTTATCTATCCATTTTTTGAACCCACTAGTGCTAATAAAGCTCACAGGGAGAATTAGCCTATCCCAGTAGCTTAGGAAGCAAGGCAGGGAAAAACTCTTAAATGTGACACCAGACCATGGTAAGTGCTAGACTTAATAATTTGTGGTAATTTTCACAGTTGAATTTCTTTCATCACCGTCTGTGATAAATATGGATGGGAACCAAAAATCCCTAAGCAAGCAACATCTGTTGCAGTGCCACTACAGACCCGACAGATTTTTAGTTTTCACTTTCTATGAATATAATCTGCACTGCTGCTCTGACAAACACAGCTTTCTGACACATCCAATTCTTCACTAAGTGAAATGATAAACGGAAAAGGATTTATACCAGTTACTGTATATTTCTTTGCATATTAAAAATATAGACAACTTCTAGCATTAAATAAACAGAAATTCAACCAATCACAAGATGTAGCTGTTACATTCTATCAGATCAGACCATAGCCCCCTATTGACTGCATTTTAGGTCAGCCTAGCGATTCTGACATTTACCATAAGGTAAATGGAACCTTAACCCTTATGGTCTCATTTCCTCTCAGATCAATGAAATCAAAAGGACTGGCAATGTGGCAGTGCAAACGCAGAACCCCCAGAGTCATTTTAAAGTCATTCTGTTATAACAAGAAATTCACTTTGTAAGGTTGTATGAGCACAAAATAGCACACAGCAGAACAATGGCAATAAAAGGCAGTGAAGGGAAGTTGTTTCAAACTGTTGATGCAATTAAGTGAGGTTAAGGTGCATTTTTAACTGTTAGTTATATTAATGATATGCTGTGTAAATTATGTCTCCTGAAACAAATACTACAGATGAAAAGCAAATGCTTGGAACCAAAGTACAGTTAAAAGTTTACTTTAACAAAGACATGCAGGTTAGGTGGATTGGCGATTCTAAATTGGCCCTAGTGTGTGCTTGGTGTGTGGGTGTGTTTGTGTGTGTCCTGCGGTGGGTTGGCACCCTGCCCAGGATTGGTTCCTGCCTTGTGCCCTGTGTTGGCTGGGATTGGCTCCAGCAGACCCACGTGACCCTGTGTTCGGATTCAGCGGGTTGGAAAATGGATGGATGGATGGATAGTATTTTTAAATTAGATGAGAGAAGGTTGACGACTTCAATCCCATCAACCATTCCTGCTGAAACAAAAAGTCTGATACTTTTTGTAACTTCAATGTGCACCTTAAATTTGCTGCACTATTGTGTTAAGCTGTGTCTCCCTGATAGAGATGATTTCAAAGCAATTTCAACCAAAATTAACACATATGAAAACAAATGCTGCTCTTTAATTCTGCCACACACAAGCAAAAGCATAGACAACATGTCTCCATCTAAAAGTAACAGTTGCTATCCTCTACCCATCTACTCCTCTCATTACACTGCTGAAGGGAATTCTCAGAGAAACAGGACACCAGGCATCAAGCTGAACTGTCAGAAATAAGATATACATATATACAACACATTAACAAATATGAAAATTCATTTATCAATGTGGCAAAAAACACAATTAGTTAAAAAAATATAAACATGGTTCAAAATATTTTGATAGTTTTATTATTAGCTACATACACTTAACTGAAGCTAGCACAGCAAATTATGATTAACAGTTAATATGATGGCATCAATGGCAATCACGGCATCTTGGTAAGAAACAGTGGGCAAACATATTTATTCTTAATTTTGCATATGACAGCCATTCCATATGATACTGAATACATAAAAAGAAAAGAGTTTACTATAAATTACAAATGAACAAAAAATAAAGTCATATTTTCTCTTTATAAAGCCTCAAGAAACCAAAAAGATGGTGAATTCCACTTAATTTTTCCATTTTTAAATCCACTTCATCTAGTTCAGATTCATAGCAGCTGCAGCGTATCCTGGATAAATGTCACCCCTCAAAATTGTAGATTTACCTGTTTGCCATTGCTTGATAAGTTATAAATGTCTCTTTCTTTTAATGTTTACTACACACTAACTTGTCAACATTTAATGAAACTCGCTTCCTTCCTCGAGGTTATACCTTAGAAGCTGTGTAATTCTGCCACAAAGCTGCACTCTGTCACTTTACTAGTGGTCAGAGGTCATTCCAAAAGCCCCGCAGATGCCATATGTCCTAGCTTCCCCAGGATTGATTTAATCCCAAACAAAAGAACTCAGTTTGCAAAGGAAAAGATAACCAGGCTTGAGAAGCCTACTTCACCAAGTGGTAAGGATACAACAATTAAAGTACATTGGAAATCACGACGGATTTCTATTGTTTTTCTCACCAGTTTTATAACGTCTTTTATTACAATAAAGTTAACAAAGCAACTTGATAAAATGTGCTGTTATGGAATTTGTTTGCAATGATATGTAACCCAGAAATATTATAAAAAGCAACTGAATTAGAGAGATATGCAGTAAAGCACAAATAACTGATTTTATGTCATATAGCTTTTTTGCACAAAATACTCTATTATACTTTAACTTTTACATGAAACCAGTCATTAAGATGTTGATCATATTTTAAATATTAGTGTGAACAAAAAGATAGTCAGCTGTGAATGCTTATTTTCCCACCACCACCAGTAGTGGCTGCAGGGTGAATAACAGATGGTAGGAAAATTATAGCAGCATAAAGTTACTTTTATTAAGAACTTAATTTAAGGCAAATTATTCAACAGAAGTATCCTTAATGACAACATTAAGTAATTCTATGGCACAATAAAATTTCACTAATGAGCCAACAAATATTTTTAAATTTGATGTCACAACTTTGGTACAAAAACACTATTTTAAAGAGACACCATTGCTCAGTTACGTTCAATTTTGTTTGCAACACACAAAATTTACACAAAACATCACCTCTCATGGAATCATTAGAACACAACAATGTAAGGCAAATAGAAGTAAAACATATCCATCCCCCATCATATTAATCAGCTAATTCCATCTCAATCATGATATCAAAGCCTACCCTGTAAGCACTGGACACAACCTTGGAGAGGGCAATGGTCCACTAAAGGGAGCAATCATGTTTACATGGTGCTCACTCAGAAAAGAGCCAATTTCACACTGCAAATTAACTTAACATGTATATCTTTGGCATGTTGAAGGTTAACCAGATTACCCAGCGAAAACAATTGTGAACAGGAGAAGAATGTGCAAATTTTACATAGAATGTGCCAGGATTCAAGCTTCTGAAATAGAGACAGAGCAGTGCTAACTACTATGCCACTCATTTAAAATAATTAAAAATGGCTACATGAAGAGCATGCATATTTGAATTTTAAAGCTAATTTAAAAACTCATCTTTTTTCATCCCAATGTGAATAAGCCAACAGGAACCTACTCAGTTTACCTGCAGGTTTAGCTGTTAGCTGATAACGTACAGTATATTAAAACAGACAGCAGAAGACAGAGTGCCACTTTTTCATTATTGCCCTTAGACAGATGAGTCCTATCTTTACATATGACAGGGTGGCAACTGTTTTGCTTTACAGCTTCGGTGGTCTGATTTTGAAACCTAACCCGTTCTTTGTCTGTGTTTGTTTGTAAACATGTAAAGAACACTGTGAACTACTAAATGTGTAAATGACTAGGTATGTGTTCCAGTGTTCTTGGTACATAGTGCGCAATACATTTACTTATAAAGCAATTTCAATAAAGGCAATTGATCCAACTGCCCATTTTCTGCTAAGCCCATGGCAAGATCATAGTCAGTCAGTCATTTTCCAACCTGCTATATCCTAACACAGGGTCACGGGGGTCTGCTGGAGCCAATCCCAGCCAGCACAGGGTGCATGGCAAGAACAAATCCCGGGCAGGGAGCCAGTCCACTGCAGGGTGCACATACACACACACACACACCAAGCACACGCTAGGGACAATTTAGGATTGCCAATGCACCTAACCTGCTTGTCTTTGGACTGTGGGAGGAAACCAGAGCACCGCAGGAAACCCACACAGACACGGGGAGAACATGCAAACTCCACACAGGGAGGACCTGGGAAGCAAACCCAGGTCTCCTTACTGTGAGGCAGCAGCGCTACCACTGCACCACCATGCTGCCCAAGATCATAGTGCACCATACGTTATCATAATAGATCGATGCAACAGGCAGGAACCTAAACTAAACTACAGTGGGCCCCAACCCAACACATACATCCACGTTCACCTACACAAGACCAGTCAACATAGCAGGAATTCAGGGGACCTGGAAAAACACAGGCAGTGGAATAACATGCAAAAAGACAGTGACCATAGTGCAGATTTTAGTCTTAAACCCTGGAGCTGTTATGTTGCTGCCATCAATTAACAATAAAGACATAGTTAATTGATGTCTAATTCTTTATTTTTGCTTTAATAAAAATAATTATGGGGAATGGTAAGAAGCAAAATTTTCAAAACTGTTCCGTTGCTCTAAATCTAGAATTGATTTCCAAGTTAATGAAATACTATATAGTGATTTATTTGGAAAAATTAAAGATTATAATATTGTTGTCCTGTTCATTAAGAACCTTAACCTAAAGAAAGAAAGAAAGAAAGAAAGAAAGAAAGAAAGAAAGAAAGAAAGAAAGAAAGAAAAGGTGTATTTTAATATATAAATAGCTTAGTTATATTTCAAAACAGAAAAACGAAGCAATTTTTACCTAAACTTTAGAATATGTTCATTTAAAATGATCAGACAACACAAAGAGAAAATGTTGCCACCCTTCATCATTTATCATGTTCCAAATAAATACACTGATGGCATCAGAGAGGACTGCTCTGAAATGACATAGCCTATTCATGACAAAATGGCACAAATTGACTTTTCTTTAGATGTAGGGTATAACTAATTAAAATACATTGCCTTCAAACTATAAGTAAAGGTTGACAATAATTGATTTAGTTAAATAAGAAAAATGGCTTTCTGTGAATGTGCTCTTCCACTGGGAGAAAAAACAAACAATAACTTAGATCCTATTAGCAGTAAAACCTGATTTGTTATATAAGTGCATCTACGATTATGTTACATTGATTTCCCCGTGGACAATAACAAAGCAACAGCATCAGTGAGGCAGACAGACAGAACTGGCTCCCTAGAGAGGAGCAGTTAAAAAAAAAAAAAAGATTCTTAACAAGATTAAGAAAATTAAATCCATGAAGGCCTTAAATTGGATGCCTATTACGACAGCTTAAAACAGAGACAAAAGAGGCTGCTGCAGGTCAGCTTATTTAATGCAATCTGCTAATTTAAAAAACATGTTGATACTATGTTCACTTAAAAAAACAAACATTACTGCACTAGATAATCAATATACACAATAAAAAGTATCCAAAAGCATTATTGATGATCATCCTTCAACAAACAGCATATTTGATTAAAGTGTTGCCCATATGCTAATGTGGCATTCTTCAGCTTTTTATTTGTTTTTATTTCTATTTTCAGCCATCGTATAACCTAACTTTCTCAAACAAGGTAAATTATTCCAGGGCTGCTAAACTCTGATGCAGCCTTTTTTGTATTAATATATTCTGTACCAGTGGTTCTCAATTCAGTCCTTCTATGGTTGCAGATTTCTGTTGCAACCAGTTTCAGAATCAGCAATTTCCACCTTTTACCAATCTTACTGCTTAATAAGCTGATCTCTTCCTTTTCATTTTTTATTTTGCATTCAGAAAAGTATATACTTTACATTAATAATAAGAAAAATGTTTTGGCTATATTTGAACTGTATAATTGATTAATTTAATTCAATTTTCTGTGAAGTTTGCTTTCTTAATTAAGTGCAAACAGCCCTGAACACTAAATAACTTCTATTTCAGTTGTGCACCTTTTAGTAAACAGTTGCTTAAATAATCAAAATATTAAAAAAAGAACAAATAGAAATAGCAAAAAGAATTCAATCTTGCCTATCTGACATACTGTACATAAATAATCCTTGCTTTATTCACTGAAACTTTTCCAATGTTCCAGTTTGAATTTTCTAAACTGATACAAAATAAAACATACAAATGGTTAACATGACAGCTTGCTTAAACATGGCAGAAGTCCAATTAAAACAAGAAACTGTCTGGGAGGAGACCCTGCTGTCAGAGGGATTCTCCAGGACTAAATATGAGAACCACTACTGTAGGTAGTTAAGAAAAAGTTAATATTTCTATTACTAGCCACTACACTAACGCAGAACTTTTACGAAAAGTTTACCATTGTCAGCCAGGACAGCATGATACTGTGAAACTGAAAATAATACAGATTTCTTCACTTTTTGTTGTAAATTTTGTAATATTGTGAGTTGCTCTTTAAAATATATAAATGATGTTTTCTCAGGATGCATGGGTACAATTTAAAGAAGCTTTTATTTTTGTATTTGGCATTCATTTCTGAATTATTTGGTAGTGAGAAATGTCACCCCTTAAAAATCATTTGTTTTCGTGTATTTGATTTAATGTGATGCATTATATTGGATACGGCTGTTGGACCTTTTAAATTTCATCTGTTTAGAATTTTGCATTAAATAATAAGCAAAATGTTCCTCACTTTAAACCAATTTCTATTTCTGAAGGAACAGTGTCTACTGACAGGAAATGGAACTTGGCTATTCAGAAAATATATTCATCTTCAATTTGTAAACAGAATGTTATCATTTCGGTACATCAGTAACACAATCATGACTAAAACTATCTGTAGTGTATTCAGGACAAGATGCACATTGTGAATTTTGTTTTAAAATTTCTGCAAGTCTTTCAGATTGCCTCTTGTCTGAAATCACTCACAACCCCTTAACGACAACACCTGGAATAAAACTACAGTGGGGCAAAAAAGTATTTAGTCAGCCACCAATTGTGCAAGTTCTCCCACTTAAAAAGACGAGAGGGGCCTGTAATTTTCATCATAGGTATACCTCAACTATGAGAGACAAAATGAGAAAAAAAAATCCAGAAAATCACATTGTCTGATTTTTGAAGAATTTATTTGCAAATTATGGTGGAAAAAAAGTATTTGGTCAATAACAATAACAAAAGTTCATCTCAGTACTTTGTTATATACCCTTTGTTGGCAATGACAGAGGTCAAACGTTTTCTGTAAGTCTTCACAAGGTTTTCACACACTGTTGCTGGTATTTTGGCCCATTCCTCCATGTAGATCTCCTCTAGAGCAGTGATGTTTTGGGGCTGTCGCTGGGCAACACGGACTTTCAACTCCCTCCAAAGATTTTCTATGGGGTTGAGATCTGGAGACTAGCTAGGCCACTCCAGGACCTTGAAATGCTTCTTACGAAGCCACTCCTTCGTTACCCGGGCGGTGTGTTTGGGATCATTGTCATGCTGAAAGACCCAGCCACGTTTCATCTTCAATGCCCTTGCTGGTGGAAGGAGGTTTTCACTCAAAATCTGACGATACATGGCCCCATTCATTCTTTCCTTTACACGGATCAGTCGTCCTGGTCCCTTTGCAGAAAAACAGCCCCAAAGCATGATGTTTCCACCCCCATGCTTTACAGTAGGTATGGTGTTCTTTGGATGCAACTCATCTGACCATATGACATTCTTCCAATCCTCTTCTGGATCATCCAAATGCTCTCTAGCAAACTTCAGACGGGCCTGTACATGTACTGGCTTAAGCAGGGGGACACGTCTGGTACTACAGGATTTGAGTCCCTGGTGGCGTAGTGTGTTACTGATGGTAGCCTTTGTTACTTTGGTCCCAGCTCTCTGCAGGTGCATTCACTAGGTCCCCCCGTGTGGTTCTGGGGTTTTTGCTCACTGTTCTTGTGATCATTTTGACCCCACGGGGTGAGATCTTGCGTGGAGCCCCAGATCGAGGGAGATTATCAGTGGTCTTGTATGTCTTCCATTTTCTAATAATTGCTCCCACAGTTGATTTCTTCACACCAAGCTATTTACCTATTGCAGATTCAGTCTTCCCAGCCTGGTACAGGTCTACAATTTTGTTTCTGGTGTCCTTTGACAGCTCTTTGGTCTTGGCCATAGTGGAGTTTGGAGTGTGACTGTTTGAGGTTGTGGACAGGTGTCTTTTATATTGATAACGAGTTCAAAAAGGTGCCATTAGTACAGGTAACGAGTGGAGGACAGAGGAGCCTCTTACAGAAGAAGTTACAGGTCTGTGAGAGCCAGAAATCTTGCTTGTTTGTAGGTGACCAAATTCTTATTTTCCATCATAATTTGCAAATAAATTTTTTAAAAATCAGACAATGTGATTTTCTGGATTTTTTTTCTCATTTTGTCTCTCATCGTTGAGGTATACCTATGATGAAAATTACAGGCCTCTCTCATCTTTTTAAGTGGGAGAACTTGCACAATTGGTGGCTGACTAAATATTTTTTTGCCCCACTGTACATGGCATAACATTATCCAAGGGAAAATCTATTGTGGTACCTAGGCTACATTACTCACACGAACAGTCATCTTGCTTAACTGGAAGAATCCTAATCTCCTCCAACTCAATGGGAGAATGAGGTTTTATTTTCTCTCATACTGTATGACTTACATTATCCAAGAGAAAATCTATGGTGTATGTTTTAATTTATTGCATGCATTTGTTTTCTAACATATCTGGTCTTTAGTTCAGGCTTTGTTTGATTCATACAAGTTCAGTAACTTCCACATGTTCACATTTTCTATACCCTATAGACACTTTCTGGAAACAAAAAAATCACTTTTACCTATCAACAACAATAACACTGCTTTTACCTTAACTTGTAATTGTATTCTGAGATGTTACTCATGCTGGAGAGAAGTATATTTTCCTGAAAAACTGAAAGCTAAGAGTTTACTTGTTTACATAAATCAAGAAGATTTACGGTATAGCACTCCACTTTTGACTTCTTTAGTCCTGGCCCTAATCAATTAGTGGCTTTTATTTCTAACTCTGATGATTCTCTAAGTACACAAAGGTAAACATTTACATGATTACTGCCACTGTTCTTGTATTTTGTTGATGTTGGGTGTCTTTTAAAAAGTACTTTCTTATGAAGTGTTCCATGAAAGACAAAAAATAAAATGATGTTTAATTAATTATTTGCATGGGTAAATGCATTTTGAAACGTTCTAACCCGCTGGATTGACAGGAAGTATTCCATTTTGTAATTACTATATGGTAAGTTGACATAGCGCTTAAATGACAAGTTTATTCTTCATGAGATTTGTTATCAAATTAATTCCTGATACAATTAACACTTTTCTACTACAGATACATTTTTGTATTTCTAACTGTATTCAACTAGCCAATGCTGAATACTGTACAAAAAGCCACCATCATAAACATAACTACAGAACATCACAAAAAAATGTTTTTTGTTATCCTGAAATTGAACTGCTACAGTCACTTTAAGCAGGTACCCTTTCTAAAATGTACCCTGAAAATTAAATAAAATCTAATTTTCTAAAGCAAACCTCACAAAGAATGAAAGTAAACCAATATAATGGATTCTTGTCCATTTAAAAATTTTGCTCTATTGTAGGCATGGTCGCTAATGGTCAGAAAGTGAAGTAAATGTCTCTTCCCCTATTCTATTATGTACAGGTCTTACATGGTATCATTACCAAATAAATTACCCTAATCATCTGCTGGGCAGCTGTTCCTTTATACTCACTTTGCTAGATGTTTTTGTGATCTGATATAAGATGACAGGTTATTACCATAATTGAAACCGTAAGTACAGAGGGCTAAACTCTTTTCAAAAAGATATCTAATTTAATACTGGTGTAAAAGACTATCCAGCTATTATATATTTGTGGTATTAATCTCCAAAGTAATGTTGTACCATCTGTTTGCAGCCTTACATGCACATTAGTTACGATGGTCACAAGAAAACGGTCACTGAAAAATCAACACAATTCTTAGATTCTACTTAAATCAATAATTAACTAGTTTACTCCAAATATTTTTTATCTCTAAAAACAACTGTTAACTCTGAAGTTACTGGAATTCAAATCACGTTTTACCTCAAAAAGAGGCTGACATCTGGGAAAAGTACAACTTGTACACAAATTGAATGTCTGTTTTGCAAACCTGACAATCACTTATGCCTTTACCATTTTAAATAACCTGAGAAGAAAGTAAAGTCTAAGTGTGGCTATACAAAAAATGTGAAGTAGTAAAATATAAAAAATGAAAATTTTTCACAGCACATATTTATAGGAGAGAAGTCATTTATTACAAGACCATAAGCTTTTGGTACATACCTCAGGCATTCAACTAAAAACCTCAAATTCATGTAATAAAACAGGAATAAACACAGTTCTATGTTCTTTACTTAAATTTATTAGTATCACAGAGTAATCCAGTTCAACTGGTTGTCTACTTATTTATAGCCCTCAGCTAAACACAGTGCCCAACCATCCTTTGGGAATATGTCAAATATCAGGTTACAAGTACTGTATTATTAGCATCCAAAAACTTTAATGTACAGAACAGCTGCATGTCTTATTCTGGTACTAGTAAGTGTGCAATGGCTGTGACAGGCTATACAAAGAAATGTTTTATGGCAGAAGTCTCGTGCAACAAACCTACAGTGCTACATCTGAATGCAAAAATCATCATTGTGGGCTCCTCTTTTAAAATACGGACACTGCCAGGCACATGTTCTGTTGAGTCTCTATCCTTTACACCTTCCACCCTGGCACATCTTGGCAGCAAGCATTACCTGTCACAATTTAAAAGTACACACAGAATACTTGAACATGCACAAAAACTCTGCTAATGTCTTATATAAAGATTTTTTAAGTCTCAAAATTGAGCAAATGTCTAATCTACTGTATAAAACGGTGGACCTATATGAAACCATCACAAACCACAGTACACTAATGTATTTTATACAAAAAATGCTTAGTAACTTTGTTTTTCAAGTGTATAAATCTTGTTTTACAATAATTATTTCCAGTGTTCAACCTAATTCAAATAGAACAACAAAACTTAACACATTTTATAAATCATATATTAAAAAAAAATCTGACATTAAAATTTAAAAAGATAAATGCTAAACTCCATTAAAATAATAAAACCAAAATCAAGCAAGACAGATCTATTTTCAATACTACTGAGTATTTCAATGATAGTAATATGCATACTTTCAGCAACCAGTGGAATTTAAATTATGGATTTTTTTTTTACTTTAAATTAAGAAAAAACAAATATCAATCACTGTGTAGTAAACAAAACTGGCTATAAGAATTACTGGCATTCAAAGAAGTAAATGCAGACTGACTATGTGAGTTGCTGTTTTTGATAACTGTTTTTTTCTTAGGTCTGAAATTTTGCAGCAACTATGTGAATCTATTAAGATTCAGACCACCAAACGCTTATTCACCAGCCACGATGAAGACATATTTAAGTATGAAGGCCTACAGTAAATTTCAAGTCTGTAATTTCATACTAGGAAACCATTTCAAAAATACAATATTTCAAATTCATTTTATTTAAAATTAAATAGGTTCCCTTAACAAAAAACTCCAAATTTTACCTTAAGGGAACACCTGCCTCTCCCCCTCATTACTTTGTTAAGAGTCCTGTCTTCAATTTAAAAAGTCATTCCCATGAGGCATTAGCTTCCTGGTTATGATGTGCGCTGATTATTCCAGTAGTACATATTTCATATTATTTTAGCAAAAAAGCACATGCTTTGTAGGTTTTGAGCATAAAACTAGATAACTGCCATGTGGATTTTTTGATTTGATTATTTGATTTTAAAAAAATCATATTTTGTACTCATTAAATCAACAGAATTGCAGTTTCCTTATGTTAAGTATGCCCAACCATTATCATTGCACCAAATACCTAAAATTACAATCATGTGCACCCAAACTGGTCAAAATAATTAGAACATCATTAGACAGTAACATGGAGGCTGCTTCCTTATACTGTATAAACAACCAAAACCTGTGTTGTGATTTGTTCTTTTCAAATGCGGTTTGTAGCCTGATCATGCCAAACTCAAAAGAGCTCCTTCAGACCCCCAGAATAAAGACTGTTAATGCCTATTTGTCTAATACAATTTTTAATACAATTTCCAAGCAATTTTTAGTCAATCACTCCAATGTTCATGATATTTTCTACAACTGGAAATACAAATTCAAACCACTAGCAATCTATTAAGACAAGGTATTTTACCAAATTCAGCTTAAGAGCAGATCAAAACGTGCTGCTAGAGGCCTCCAAGAGGCCCAGGGCAACATCAAGGGATTTAAATGCAAGTCATGCCTCAGTTGATTTCAAGGTTTGTAAGTCTGCCATCTCAAAGCTGCACTCACAGATTTTCCTTACATACAAGGAGAGAAAGGAAGAGGCCTCTGCCCACAAAAAAAAAAAAACATATAGATGTACAACTGAAGTTTGTCAGACAACACCTAGAAGAGTAGGTCCATTAGGAGTAATGTGCAGTAGACGGATGAGAAAAAGACAGAGCTGCATGGCCACAATGCCAGATATCAAGTTTTTCCAAAAACAAAATTTGCTTTTGACCTAAAGAGCTTCATAACCACTGGGAAGAACGGTGGTGGAAGTATTACAGTTTCGGACTACTGTTCTAACTTACCTATCATGCCACCATAGAGTCAACCATTATTTCCATACTGTACCAGAGAGTACCTGAGGAGAATGTGTGGGCACCAGTTAAAATGCTGAACCTGAACCATAACAGGGCCATGCAACAAGTTAATGCATCTAAGCTGGAAAAAACTTCATCAATATCACAGTCATGATAATATATTCAATAAAGAGAAGGGCTTGATCAAGAAACTAAACGTCTACAAACAAATAATTATATTTCCAAAGCCAACAAAATGTCTTAAGGCAAGAAAACTGCAGTGCAAAAACACCCTAAATCCACAAACCTTCAGGGGAAGGAAAATGCACTGGTGTGCCGACAAAAACCCAAAACCCCAAGGTCAAGCAAAATATATTTTTATATGGTTAGTTATTTCTGTCTCTATGACATCACCTCTCTAAGCTCTTATCATTTGTGCATGCCAGTCATTTCAAAGTGCTGTCCCTGTAAATGCAGAGATAACATACTATACATACCTGTATAAGTTGCATGCAAATACAAGTATCTGACCTAAAAAAAAAGTGGAAATGTTACAGTATTTGTCCTGCAATGCAAAGATTGCATATGCGAACTGAAAAACACACAGTGTGAAAAGCAAAATAGCTGAGACGTAGAGGCCTCTAATGCTGCTTCTCAGTTGTACTGATCTGGGCTCTATTCTTGAGCATGTCCAGTGTATTACTGTCTGCTCAGTATCCACATGCTCTTTTCATGATCACACAAGTTTTCTCTGAATACTCCTGGTCTTTTTGTACTTTCAAAATGTTAAGTACTTTCATGAGGTTAGGTTTATTACTGACTCGAAACTGCCCAGTTATGAGTAAGTTAGTTTATTCAACAATCTTACGACTCACTCTAAGCAAAAGCACACTGGCCTGATAGTTTTTGATTGCTTTAATTTCTCCAAGCTGAAGACCACAATACTAGTTAAAAACTAACCTGTTTGTGGTTACTGTACTCCTATAAGCAACTTTCCCCTACAGCTTAATTTATATGACACTCTCAAAATGTGCTGCCGAAAAACCTGTCCATCCTTCTTCCTTCTTGTTTGCTCTAAATTATAAGAATCCTCCTATTCACCAAGGTGAACCAGAGGAGCCTATTGACTGATGTGGAGCCAGCTGAAGGGTCAGGAAATCACTGTCCATTTTAATTAACATCATTACTAAAACTGTATCCATACATCACTAGAAATTAATCTGTTTACTTCAATTTTGTACTGGAAAAATAATCCCACAATTTCTTTTCACTGGCATTCAAAAGACTGTATCAGCTGTAACCCCAGAATTAAATTCATGTCTATGAATAGGATTTTAACAGGTCTTTCTTAAAGGAATGATTTAAGGATATTGTTTAAATACTTCATTGTAAGATCTACAGTATATACAGTATTAGCAGAAGTGGCAGGGAATGAGAGCTGTAAAATTGACTGGAAATAAACAACAAAAAAGGGAATTACAGCAAAAATCAGTCTGGCCTGTTTCTAAAATATCAGAGAAACAAAGCCAACCATCAGTGCTCACTTCACACAAACAAATATAGTATACGGATATGGTAAGTAAAGGAGATTAAAGATGGGTGGGACACTACTATGTGGACAAGTCAGGGGTTCTTGTAGCTGATTTAATGATTTCTTCTACTGTTCAAGTGTTCTAAAAAGGATTTTGAAAAAGCACAGTACATATTCACATTCTCAAAACTTTATATTTGAAACATTTCTTTCAAATATTAAATCATAGTGCTATAGACAGAAACCCTCACTCCAAAGTAAATGTAAAATGACAAAAGTTGGTAATGCTGAAAACGTGTAGGCCTGTTTTAATTTTCAACAGCTTTTATTTTTTTTTCTTGTAGTAAAATCTTGTTACATAATCTATCACATGAACTGACTTCCTTCAAAATCAACAGATTTTTAGTTTCAAAACTGTAATAAACAATTGCAAAATTTTATCACATTTGGTTGATCTATTCACAAGTTATGCAGGTGAAATACCACACATATTTGTACATCATCTAGGAAAATATAAAATAACTAGCAATGAAATATTTGTGGTCTTCTTTAAAAAAAGGAGGAATTAACAAAAATTTTGATTATGTATGAGTGTTTCATTATATTATGTTAAATATTGCTTAAAATGGCACAACACAAAAAAAAAATAGTAAGCACATAACATACAAGCTTCAAGAGTATTTTAACAAATAAGTATGCAGCATTGCTTAAAGAATAAGTTTGGTATTTTTCATGTCAGTTATTTCTTCACAAACATGGTGTATATGCATTTGCCACACAATATTTTATTCCAAAGTCCAGAGACTTTATATAAATTTTAAAAACTATCTTGCTAACACTGGTGATTTGCAATGGAGCCAATCAGGAATGATAAAAAAACATGCCTTCTGTGTTTCCAACATGTTTGTGACAACAAAAGGGATATGGAAATAATAATTTTATTGCCTATTCCTGGTACTATTTTTCTTAAGGCTATTCACATGTGTGAGTTCATATATAAATTGAGAATTAAATCAAAACAAAACCAAACATGTGGCATGAACAGTTTGTTGTGAATTAGCCTGATTTGGAGGAATCAACTTTATGTCAGTATATGTAATAATACAAAGAAAACCATTTGTTAGTCTCACTGGTACAACAATAACACTGTATATGGTAGAAAACAGAAAAATGTTTGGCCAAGCCAGTTTTCAATTATTGCATGAAGTATTTTGAACAATTAGCATACTGGGCAACACAGTAGATAAAATAGGGTAAACATTGCTGGGATAGGCTGCAGCTTTCCTGTGAATCCAGCTTAGGATAGGCAGGTTTGAAAATACAAAATACATGAATGGGAGGATGAAGGGGATCAGGGAATACTGAATTGATTTTTTTTTTACCTAGTAATAATGAAATTAAATATTTACTTTCCTTTTCTTATGAATAAATAAACTAATCATTGCAAGTATTTAATAATTCAATGAATTCAATTTCCATTAACAATATATACAATAATCCCTCGCTATATCGCGCTTCGACTTTCGCGGCTTCACTCTATCGCGGATTTTATATGTAAGCATATTTAAATATATATTGCGGATTTTTTGCTGGTTCGCGGATTTCTGCGGACAATGGGTCTTTTAATTTCTGGTACATGCTTCCTCAGTTGGTTTGCCCAGTTGATTTCATACAAGGGACGCTATTGGCAGATGGCTGAGAAGCTACCCAACCAGAGCGCGTATTACGTATTAAATAAAACTCCTCAAATATATTGTGAGCACGGGGGCTGTTCGCACCCCTAGAGGATATAGCCGCTTCTCAAAAAACACTGAAAGATTACCTTCACATTGCTCTTTTCCTTGCTGGGCTTACATATGGCTGCTTTGTCAAGCGATATGCTTCCCGCATTGTGCTTCGCATACTTAAAAGATCAAACAGCACGTATTGATTTTTGATTGTTTGCTTTTCTCCCTCTCTCTCTCTTGCTCTGACATTCTCTGCTCCTGACGGACGGGGTGTGAGCAGGGGGGCTGTTCGCACCCCTAGACAATACGGACGCTCGTCTAAAATTGCTGAAAGATTACCTTCACGTTGCTCCCTTCTGTGCAGCTGCTTTGTCAAGCGACATGCTTCCCACACAGTGCTTCGCATACTTAAAAGCTCGAAGGGCACGTATTGATTTTTGATTGTTTGTTTTTCTGTCTCTCTCTCTCTCTCTGACATTCTCTGCTCCTGACGGAGGGGGTGTGAGCAGAGGGGCTGTTCGCATACTGGCCTAGAGGATACGGACGCTCCTCTAAAAAATGCTGAATGACTACCTTTACATTGTACATCCTTGCAGCTGCTTTGTCCGGCGGTGCTTCACATACTTAAAAGCCAAACAGCCCTATTGATTTTTGTTTGCTTTTTTCTCTCTCTCTCTCTGACATTCTCTGCTCCTGACACGCACTCCTTTGAAGAGGAAGATATGTTTGCATTCTTTTAATTGTGAGACGGAACTGTCATCTCTGTCTTGTCATGGAGCACAGTGTAAACTTTTGAAAAAGAGACAAATGTTTGTTTGCAGTGTTTGAAAAAAGTTCCTGTCTCTCTACAACCTCCTGTGTTTCTGTGCAAGCATGACAATATAAAAACAACCTTATAAACATATGGTTTCTACTTCGTGGATTTTCACCTTTCGTGGGTGGGTGGGTGGTGGGGGGTCTGGAACGCAACCCCCACGATAGAGGAGGGATTACTGCATTCTTGAAATGAATAATTTGAAAAATCAGCTGTTTTTCTCATATAACCATTATCATCAGTTCTTCAACATAGTATTGTTAACTCTTGGATGTGAAGACTTTAATCTACAAATAGACAATTTGTACTTTATGATAAAAATAGCATGTTATCTAATATTTACAAACAATATATTTAAATGAAGGGCTGCATAGTGGCACAGTAGTAGCACTGTTGCCTCACAGTAAGGAGACCAGGGTCCTCCCTGTGTGGAGTCTGCATGTTCTCCCCATGTCTGTCTGGGTTTCCTCCCCTGTCCAAAGACAAGCAGGTTAGTTTGGCAATTAGGGCCAAACTGGCCCTAGTGTGTGGTTGGGTGTGTGTGTGTATGTGTTTGTGTATTCACTCTGAAATAACATGACATTTAAATAAACAGGTAAATGAAAATGTATTTTAGTTATCTTACATTTGAATTTAAACCTATTACTTTCTAATAATAATAAAACATTTTTTTAATAAATCTTATGAGTTAACAAATAGTATGGAACAAAAGCAATGTCTAAAATTATATATGCTAAAATTGTTAGGCAGTATAGGTATGGCAAGTAGACTGTACAACTGTATGAAAATTAATGGGTATCAATTCACCACCTGGAGGATTAAATCTACCCAAATACTATGTACGTGTCATTAAATAAATTATAATCTGTATCACTACTTATGGTCTACCCTGTATTTAAAGAAATGATTCCCTTTACCAAGAACCAGTATTTCCATCAATGCACAAAAGAAACAAAAAACTTCCATTTTTTAAACTAAGCTTTAATGTTTAATTTAGCTAAACACATCTTAAATATGATATGAATTTGCCAGGAACACCACAATATGCTGGTAAAACTATTAATTTACTGCACTTCTGTTCTTATTATATAATATAGGTGCATGAATGAATGTTAACGTAAAGTCATAGTGCAAGATAACCTGCCCAGGTTGATACAGTAACTTGATCAAACTTGAGGGGTGATGCCAGATAGTAAAGAAAAAATCCATGCCTTTATGTCTGCTCTGGTATGCATCTTGGCACCTCAAATAGTTTTAGAGGAACCTAAAAAATGTTTCCATTTCAACACAATGAAATAAATATGATTTTCAAAGAAAGCAAGCAAAAAGTTCCTTAGGTCACCTACATTTGTTTACCCCTAACATCTTTTGTATTCTATGTGAAACCAATACAATGATAAAGTCCTTGCTGCCCCATGATTTTAAACATGAATTGTGTGATAAAGAAACACATAACGAAGGACACTGGATCTAGAAATGGGCATCTTAAGCATTACATAAAAATATGGCTGCAAACATACAAAACAACTACAAAAAAGCAGTGTCCATAAAACAAACAAACAAGACAGATCTGTAGTGATGTTGACATCCTAACCCTAAAGTATACAGTGCCCTGCAAAAATATTCCATTGGGAAACAGGGATTCCAAAACTTAAAGATTATAACAGCATGGATCAGTGATGATGCTAAATGTATTCCTGCCTTCATAATCAGATATGTCACTGGTATAAAATGACAGTTCATTTGTCTAAATCTTAGAGAAATTAAACTCTACGAGAACAAATCACTCTCAACAACCACAACTGAAGCATTCTTGAAACAAGCTACATTTAATCACACCCAATGTGGGTAAAAGCTTGTTGCAGATAAAGATAGCTAGGCTTCATTTACAAAGGCAGAATATCACCAAAGTATACATTTTTACCTGAAACCTAAATGGATGTGCTGTTTTACAATATGTATGTCAGAGAAAATACTCTAGAAGAGTCTCGAGTGATCGTTATAAATGGGATGCAAAATGGACATCCTTTTATTACACCAGGCCAGTGGACCCATGTCATGTGAACAGCTGAGTTCTCAATGGAAAGGCTGAAGAAATCTAAAAGAGCAGCCTCTTTTATTAGTTAGGTTCATTTACATAATGTATTGAACCGGCAGTAACAGGTGGCATCAGCCAAGCATGAGTCGCCCACAGTAGGAACTGGAAAACATGGCAAGCCTGCAATACCACAAACGGTATTCCATCTAATGTGGCAATAGCTAGCAGTCCTTTTAAGGATAGTGAGGCCTCTTAAAGGGCCATGTAAAGAGCAAAGGATCCATGGTGGCACTCAGGACTGGCAATACAATATTCAAGTATATTTTAATTTACACCAATCTAAACACTGTTAAATGGTATTTTCCAATAACAAACCTATGTCTCAATATAATCTAAGAGACCCAAAATAGTAAAGAGTTTAAACGATTCAAGCATAATATTATCTTCACAATTGACATATTCAGTATGTTTTAATGCTTTGGTTTTCATGTTTGGATTGCTGCTTTGTAGGCACCATTTTAAACCATAAGCACAGGACTCTGATTAATTAAAAAAATGCTTCATTTAATTGAAAATTTCTGTAGCATAATAGTGTATACTGTGATTATGATAAATAACACTGTCATGGGATATGCTAAACTTAATATTTAAAAACTGTGAACAGGAATGAAACTTCAACTTCAACTTTATTGTCATATGTACTTGGTACAATGAAAATCTTATTCTGCGAGTTCTCTTTCAATAAACAAGATTACACAGCAACAGATAAAATACACAAAAATAAACAAAAACACTCAAGAGCAAAAGAAATGCAAAAGCAAACAGAACAAATAAATGAGTCAATGTAAGCTCTGCATATATATGCTCTCAAGATGGTCTTCCATACTCCAGACACAGGCTAGCCTGCATTGCTAAGGAAAAGAAAGAAAATTACCAGCCAGTTCATACCAACCACAGATCCTAGCAGTAGACATCTCTTAGAACAAATTATGAAAATTTCACAAATTTCTGCTGCAATTTAATTGCTCTTTGCTGAAAGTTTCCCATTTCACTGCATGATATTTTTTCATGGCTCTTGTATATCCTAAAACAATGGCCAGATGATGAATTTTTTTCTTGTAAAAGCCCAACACAAAAAGCTCTTTTTTGTAATTTAAAAAAAAAACTAGAATCCCTGAAGCTAACGAAAACATCCGTAATGCCAGGCCACCTTAAATTCCCTCGCACCTCATCATCAGCGTCTTTTTTTTGCAAATGTGTTGATCAGCACAAGCAGCAAGCAGCCTGCTATCTCATCCCCAACCGAGGCAGCTGAAGTCAAGTCAGACACAAAATTCTCAGAGTTGGGAGTAAGGTGTCTGGAATTGTATAGGGTAAATAATATATCGCTATTAGGAATACAATGATCTATGTAAATGCAGGATGACAGGAAATGCAAGGCAAGAAATGTTGAACACGTAACTAAAACAGAAACTTTTTTCATGTTATAGTAATAACTGACAAAATGTTGACGTGAAATGTATAATGTGTGAAGACTGAAGTCCAAATATCAAATAAATACTTACACAAAAGGTATAACAAAACAATTGTGCTTTTATTCAAGAATATAACCGAAGAAAAAGAAATTGTTCAATTTACATGTTACTGGCAATATGTAAAAACTGAAGCCCAACTATCAATCAATACGGAGCAGACATGGCTGGTACATAGGTAAGGACTGTTGCCTCATAATCAAATGGTTATGGGTTCGATACCAGGTTCTACTCTCATTTACTGTTTTGAGTAGTGGGCTGCTATTACTGTTGCCATTAGTGTATAATAAAAACATACATTTCATTTGAGTCTGTAACAGCCAGTGTAAATTTATGGTACTTGTAAAAGTTAGCACTGAAGGGATAAAAGCAGACACACAAATGCAGCTCAGTCATTTCTTTTTGGTGTCTTGTTGAGCAAACTGACACTGCAGTGTCTATGGTGGATGTTACTTTTCACAATTAAGACAGCAGAATTTTGCAAATGTATTTTTTCCTTGCAGCCGGTAACATCGCTCATATGTGTTCTTTTACATTTCTGTAATTAAAACTGAAAAGATACAGCAGATGTTGTGGCCACTATGGAAAAGAAAAATCAATATGTAAGGTATCTTCTTAGTTTTACAGTTAATGTTTTGATACAGAGTCATATTTAATTTCTAGCTTGTTCACATTGTTTACATTTCCACTTTATTTAGCTGATTGCTATGATTGAATATTTATTTGTGTGTTACAGATTTCTACTTGTATTTGTTTAACTAGGGATCCATTCACATTATGTTCCCCACCACGGCTCCCGAATCTTTAGAAGTGACTGTGTCTACAAATACACTGACACATCATAAGGGTTTGATTCCTGCCCTTAATCCAAATGCTGCAGAAGTAGGCTCTCAATATTTCCTGGTGATATCATGCATGAATGTACATCTGCCATAAGGGAAGACATGCAGAGATAGGATTTGCTGTGTGTTTAGAAGCAAGACAAATGTAACCCAGATTTAAATCATATTAAAACTAAACTATGGACATATGCATCAAGTGCAAGTAAAACAGGAATCTGTCTAACATACTGCTTTTCTCTAATGCAGTAGCAGGAATTTATACGTATACGTTGAAAAAAATCAGAGCACCTCGAAATGCGCATCAAGTACAAAGTACTGTGATTTTCAGGGTGATCTGCATTTTTTTATTACTTGGGCAGCATCAGTCATAAAGCCTGTGGCCCAGCAGGCTGGCACCGCCAGCTGAACCCGACACATACACACGTGGGACACAAGTTCAATGCACACTCTTGATTTTATTTTCTTTTTCCCTTGTGGGAAATGCTTCCCCATTCCCCACAAGTATGACACAGTCCAAGCACAAGCACAGCACAATACCATAAGTCTCTTTCTTCACTCTTTCCTTCTCCTCCTTCACTCCTCGTGTCAAGCTTCATCACTCCTCCTCCCGACTCTGGCTCCCGAGTACTAGCTGCTGGCTCCTTTTATAATGCACCTGGAAGTGCTCCAGGTGCTTGATTACTCGTTTCTGGCAGCAACTTCCGGGTGTGGCGGAAGAACTGCCTATAAGGGTTTAGCAGCTCCTGCTGCAGCACCCCCTGGCGGCGCCTGTGGATTCCAACAGGGCTGCACCACACTCCAACTCCCATGCAGCCCTGCGGGAGTCCGAGACACTGCTGCAACCCAGGGGGGTTGCCATCTAGCATACCGGGGGAGGTAACACTCTGGCCACACTTGATCCCCCGGTCCTCCCTGCGTGGAGGCGTCCCAGCCGGGCAACAGCCCCGGCCACACGCTACAGGCCATAAACAGCTCTGAATAGGTTGGCTGCTTACTAATGCAATGCCTGCACAACCACACTTCTTACAGGACCAATTTATATTTGTAAATCAGCAATAGGCTACTAATTTAAAGTATATGTCCAATCTTTTCAGACAGAGAGAGGGAGAGAATTGAGGATGAAACACAAGTCCATCACAGGTTTATTCATCCATTCCTTTTTCTAAGTCACAGAGAAATATCGAATTAGAAAAAAGTTTTATTTTCCTCTTAGTTTATATAACATGGCTATTCTCGCATTCCTGCATTAAAACAAACCACATGCCTGCCTTATCTAAATATTAACTGCAAATATTAATGCATATGCAGAAATTGAAATCTGTGAAATGTAACTGTTGTAGGGCAAATTTTGATCAGATGCAGCAAAGTCCATGAAAGATATATTGTGATAAACCTTTAACTGCGGAGTCAGTCTAGGAGCAGATTTAAAAGTGTTTAACATAAAATTTAGGATAACTTCATTCCCGTAACTTCAAAGCTGTAAGAAATTACTGTAAGAAGAAGTTATAAATGAAGAAATTGTTTTACAAAGCATAGAAAACAAATAATTCCAGCACTGACCATAGGGCTTATGAGAGCAATGATTTAATAGGTTATTAGGAAAGCTAAACAGCATTTAGAGAGAAGTACTGCAGAAAAGGACAAAGGTGACCCAAAGAGATTCTTACAGTATTTTAGCAGTGAAAGAACAGTCAAAGAGGAGGTGAAGTGTATCCAAAACACTAAGGGCTGACAAAGTTCTACAAACAGTAAAATAACACTACAAATTTACACAGAGATTAAGAGGTGACATAGATGAAAATTTTTACATTACGAAAGGAATTACTATGGTGGACCCAGTTATTATTTTAAATTTGAAGTTCTTCAAAAATAATATGGGGACATGGAAACTAGAAACATGGAAAAAATGCAAATTTGAAATAATGCAAACCTGTCAAGGGTGGATTTCACTCAAATATTAAAAACGTTTTTCAAAACACTAAGAACCACAGACAGATGGAATTAATTACTGAGTAGGGTGGTAGACAGTAGAACCTTAGGTGCTTTCAAAACTTGACTTGATATTTTTTTGAAGAATTAGGCAAATAGGTCTGACAAGCTCTGATTGGCTGAATGGCCTGTTTTACACAAAATTGTCCTAGTTTTTCAGTGTATGTATTTGAGTACATTTTCTAACAATCTCAGAAAATTAACACTTGTGATTTTTTTCATTTTCAAAACCAAATTATTACAATGGTATACTACTCAATCAAACACATGATAATAATTTAATAGATACAACCATTTGAGTACAAAGGAGAATAACACTTTGACACTTTTGAAATTAATTTAGCTTTCAGGTGCTGTGCCCTTTTGTAAGCAAGTGCTTTCATATCGCATACACTTACTGATTGAGCAGACAAGAGAAGCTCCTATTAAGCATACAGTATGTTGAAAATATTCTTGTAAAAATATAGGATATTACATAGACTGACAGCATTGCAATAATTCTTCTTCTTCTTTCGGCTGCTCCCGTTAGGGGTCACCACAGCGGATCATCTTCTTCCATATCTTTCTGTCCTCTGTATCTTGTTCTGTTACACCCATTACCTGCATGTCCTCTCTCACCACATCCATAAACCTTCTCTTAGTATTCCTCTTTTTCTCCTGCCTGGCAGCTCTATCCTTAGCATCCTTCTCCCAATATACTCAGCATCTCTCCTCTGCACATGTCCAAACCAACGCAATCTCACCTCTCTGATTTTGTCTCCCAACCGTCCAACCTGAGCTGATCCTCTAATGTACTCAATTCTAATCCTGTCCATCCTTGTCACACCCAATGCAAATCTTAGCATCTTTAACTCCACTACCTCCAGCTCTGTCTCCTGCTTTCTGGTCAGTGCCACCGTCTCCAACCCATATAACATAGCTGGTCTCACTACCATGCTGTAGACCTTCCCTTTCACTCTTGCTGATATCCGTCTGTCACAAATCACTCCTGACGCTCTTCTTCACCCATTCCACCCTGCCTGCACTCTCTTTTTCACCTCTCTTCCACAATCCCCATTAATCTGTACTGTTGATCCCAAGTATTTAAACTCATCCACCTTCGCCAACTCTACTCCTTGCATCCTCACCATTCCACTGACCTCCCTCTCATTTATACACATGTATTCTGTCTTGTTCCTACTGACCTTCATTCTTCTCCTCTCTAGAGCATATCTACACCTCTCTAGGGTCTCCTCAACCTGCTCCCTACTATCGCTACAGATCACAATGTCATCAGCAAACATCATAGTCCACGGGGACTCCCGTCTAATCTCATCTGTCAACCTGTCCATCACCATTGCAAATAAGAAAGGGCTCAGAGCCGATCCCTGATGTAATCCCACCCCCACCTGGAATGCAGCATCACTCCTACCGCAGTCATCACCACGGTCACACTACCCTTGTTCATATCCTGTATAACTCTTACATACTTCTCTGCCACTCCCGACTTCCTCATACAATACCACAACTCCTCTCAAGGCACCCTGTCATATGCTTTCTCCAGGTCCACAAAGACGCAATGCAACTCCTTCTGGTCTTCTCTATACTTCTCCATCAATACCCTCAGAGCAAACATCACATCTGTGGTGCTCTTTCTTGGGATGAAACCATACTGCTGCTCACTAATCATCACCTCACTTCTTAACCTACCTTCCACTACTCTTTCCCATAACTTCATGCTGTGGCTCATCAATTTTATTCCCCCTGTAGTTACTACAATCCTGCATATCCCCCTTATTCTTAAATATCGGCACCAGTACACTTCTTCTCCACTCCTCAGGCATTCTCTCACTTTCCAAGATTCCATTAAACAATCTGGTTAAAAACTCCACTGCCATCTCTCCTAAACACCTCCATGCTTCCACAGGTATGTCATCTGGACCAATGGCCTTTCCATGTTTCATCCTCTTCATAACTGCCCTCACTTCCTCCTTACTAATCCGTTGCACTTCCTGATTCACTGTCTCCACATCATCCAACCTCTTCTCTCTTGTTCTCTTCATTCATCAGCCTCTCAAAGTACTCTTTCCATCTGCTCAACACACTCTCCTCGCTTGTGAGTATGTTTCCATCTTTATCCTTTATTACCCTAACCTGCTTCACATCTTTCCCAGCTCGGTCCCTCTGTCTAGCCAATCGGTACAGGTCCTTTTCTCTCTCCTTAGTGTCCAACCTCTCATACAACTCATCATACGCCTTTTCTTTAGCCTTCACCACCTCTGTCTTCACCTTGTGCCTTATCTCCTTGTACTTGTCTACTTTCTGCATGTCTCTGACTATCCCACTTCTTCTTTGCCATCCTCTTCCTCTGTATACTCTCCTGTACTTCCCCATTCCACCACCAGGTTCCTCCTTCCTCTGTCCAGATGTCACCCCAAGCACCCTTCTTGCTGTCAACCTTACTACATCTGCTGTAGTTTCCCAACTGTCTGGTAAGTCTTCACTGCCACCCAGTGCCCGTCTCACCTTCTCCCTAAACTCAACCTTGCAGTCTTCCTTTTCCAAATTCCACCATTTGATCCTTGGCTCTGCCCTCACTCTCTTCCTCTTCTTGATCTCCAACGTCATCCTACAGACCACCATCCTATGCTGCTTAACTACACTTTCCCCTGCTACCTGCAGTCTTCAATCTCCTTCAGATTGACTCTTCAGGAAAGAATATAATCTACCTGTGTGCATCTTCCTCCACTCTTGTACATAACCCTATGTTCCTCCCTCTTTTTAAAATATGTTTTCACCACAGCCATGTCCATCCTTTTGGCAAAATCCACTATCCTCTGACCTTCTTCATTCCTCTCCTTGACACCATACCTACCCATCACCTCCTCTTCCCTTCTGTTCCCTTCACCAACATGTCCATTGAAATCCGCTCCAATCACCACTTTCTGTCCCTTAGGTACACTGTTCATCACTTCATCCAACTCACTCCAAAAATCTTCTTTCTCATCCATTGCACACCCATCCTGCGGGGCATATGCACTAACAACATTCATCATCACACCTCCAATTTCCAGCTTCATAATCATTGCTCTGTCTGACACTCTTTTCACCTCCAAAACACTCTTGACATACTGTTCCTTCAGAATAACCCCTACTCCATTTCTCCTACTAGCCACACCATGATAGAACAATTTGAATCCGATCCACCTGGCCTTACTCCCCTTCCATTTAGTCTCTTGAACTCACAATAGATCAACCTTCCTTCTCTCCATCATATCTGCTAACTCTCTCCCCTTACCAGTCATACTGCCAACATTCAAAGTTCCTACCCTCAGTTCCACTCTCTTTACCTTCCTCCTCACCTCCTGCCTCCGGACACGTCTCCCCCCTCTTCTTCTCCTTCTTCTTCTCTGGCCAACAGTAGCCCAATTTCCGCCAGCACCCTGTTGGCTAACAGTACTGGTGGCGGTCGTTTTTAAACCGGGGCTCGACCGATCTGGTATGGAAATTTGTATTGTTGTCCACATATTGATTTGGCAAAATTTTACACCGAATGCCCTTCGTGACAGCATTACAATAATTATAATTCTCAGGAAAAAAAAATTAAGTTTTAAAAAATGCTAAGAACTCCAGCAGAAATGCATTTTTGAGTCCAGGACATTAGATTAATAATTATGACACTGTAACACCGTCAGCATCAGAAAATAACAAAAATAAATGCTTTGCAAGCATTAAATCTTTCAATTCCAATATCATTTAAAATATTTCAGTGTGTTATCTGTCTGACTGCCTTTTGCATTTACAATTAAGCACACTGTACACAGAAAAAACAAAGAGGTGCAGCTGTACAGTGTGTTCATTTGAAGTTTTTGAAGGTATGTGCTGCTGTTTATTCATAATTATGATTGCTGCTCTACTGTAAGAACTAAAGTATCTTTTTTCTAAAAGCAATGGATAATCCAGAAGGTCCCTGCCCAGCAGCACTGTTATTGACTGCATTTGGAGGGTATCCTGGCCTTTCACAAAGACTCTGTTGGTTTAGCTCAACCAGACAAACAGCTTACTGGGCTTTATGCCCTGTATATATTAATCATCACTTTGTCCGATTCTCATTCCAAAATCGTAACAGTACACGGGCATTAAAAAGGCCTCTAAGATCTGACATGAATGAAGCTTGTGCAGTAATCCTTGTTTAAAAAAGAATATACTATGCCAAGTTGTGTAAGATCTCAGCAGTTTTTATAGACAATAAAGAATGCAGTTAGGCATTACATGTTTCAGGGGTGTAAATGGCAGTTAGCTACAATACCATCACTGCAATGTAAAAAGCAATATAAAAAGTAAAACAAAAAATGGTACAATAAGAAACGACACTGTCTCTGGTGCAATCTAGGTATCTTAAATGTCAGTTCTTAGATTAGTGGCTTGTCCATAAAGTCCTGTGGTTATTAGGGCATAGTACACTGGCCAACATTTAACCATTTTAAGCAACATGATTTCAGATGTGCCTTCATGCATAGTAAAAAGATTTGGGAAACTTTTTATTTGGAAACCCTGATACTACCTAGAAGGTAAGAGATCTGAAACTACCCCCTCACTAACCCCAAATGGAGCATTAAAACTTAAAAATCTGCTACTTTTCTGTTGTACTTGCTAGACATGATATGGATACAGCCGTCATAGCTGCACCCTTCTTAAGAATGGCTTCACATATCTTTCCCTAGCCTTTGGAATTACTTATTACTTCCACTTCGGGCATTTCCTCAGGTTCTTATGGGTAGCTCATTTAATTAGGCTCAGAACAAAACCTGGAATACCATTTTCGGTAATAGTTGTTTGCTAAAAGAGCTCTGCTGCCTGCAGTAATATTTGACATTAAGCTGGATGAATAAGCTTACTGAGGAGATTGGGTAAAGTTATGGTGAAAATTGTGAATGCTATATAACACATCACTTCTTTGTAGAATATCTTTAAGTCAGAGGAATGAAAAAATAGTAGGAAGTATGTTCCAAAGCTGAAGGTCTGGAATTTAAAGAAGGACAGTGTGAGAAGTAAATTTGCTGAAATAATAATGGCAAGAGTGAAATGATGTTTCTACAACATCGCATGGACATTGGGGGCAGTGCCTCTGGATTGGCAGACCGGGGTGGTGGTTCCCCTTTTTAAGAAGGGTGACCGAAGAATGTGCTCCAACTACAGGGGGATCACACTCCTCAGCCTCCCCGGTAAGGTCTATTCAGGGGTGCTGGAAAAGAGAGTTCAGTTGATGGTCGAATCTCGGATTCAAGAGGAACAATGCGGATTCCGTCCTGGCCGTAGAACACTGGACCAGCTCTACACTACACCCTGGCCAGGATCCTGGAGGGGGCATGGGAGTTTGCCCAACCAGTCCACATGTGTTTTGTGGATTTGGAGAAGGCATTCGACCATGTCCCTCGAAGCATCCTGTGGGGTGTGCTCCAAGAGTACGGGGTACAAGGCTCATTGTTACGAGCCATCCAGTCCCTGTACAGGAGGAGCAGGAGCTTGGTCTGCATTGCCGGTAAGAAGTCGGACTCGTTTCCTGTTGAGGTTGGACTCCGCCAGGGCTGCCCTTTGTCACCGATTCTGTTCATAAGTTATATGGACAGAATTTCTAGGCGCAGCCAAGGAGCGGAGGGGGTCTTGTTCGGTGACCTCAGAATCTCGTCTCTGCTATTTGCGGATGACGTGGTTCTGTTGGCTTCATCGGACAGTGACCTCCAGCTCTCACTGGAGCGGTTCGCAGCCGAGTGCGAAGCAGCGGGGATGAGAGTCAGCACCTCTAAATCCGAGGCCATAGTTCTCAGCCGGAAAAGGGTGGAATGTGATCTCCAGGTTGGGAGCACAGTACTGCCTCAAGTGGAGGAGTTCAAGTATCTCGGGGTCTTGTTCACGAGTGAGGGAAGAATGGAGTGGGAGGTTGACAGACGGATCGGTGCGGCATCCGCAGTAATGCGGGCTCCGCAAGGGTCCGTCGTGGTGAAGAGAGAGCTGAGCCAAAAGGCGAGGCTGTCAGTTTACCAGTCGATCTACGTTCCTACCCTCACCTGTGGCCACGACCTTTGGGTAGTGACCGAAAGAGCAAGATCGCGGATACAAGCGGCCGAAATGAGTTTTCTCCGCAGGGTGGCTGGACTTTCCCTTAGAGATAGGGTGAGGAGTTCAGTTATCCGGGAGAGACTCAGAGTAGACTCGCTGCTCCTCCGCATTGAGAGGAGTCAGTTGAGGTGGTTCAGGCATCTGGTTAGGATGCCCCCTGGACGCATCCCTGGGGGGGTGTTCCGGGCATGCCCCACTGGGAGAAGGCCACGGGGCAGACCCAGGACACGCTGGAGGGATTATATATCCCGGCTGGCCTTGGAACGCCTCGGGGTCCTCCCAGAGGAGCTGGCCAGGGAGAGGGAGGTCTGGGCTTCCCTGCTTAGGCTGCTGCCCCCGCGACCCGACCTCGGATAAGCGGTGGATAATGGATGGATGGATGGATGGAAATGATGTTTTAGATTTACCACGTATGAATGGCAAATAACAAGTAATGAAAAATGTCTGATTGAAAACAATGGAAGAAGTCTGAAATTGGACCAAGAGACCACCAAGAAACAGGGAGATAAGAAGGTGGAATGCTGATATAAAGATGGCAATTGAGGAAAAGATGAGGTACTAAAACGAGTGACAGAAAACAAAGGCAGACAATGACAGGGCAAACAATTAGGAAGCAAAATAAAATGCTAGGAAAGCAACTAGAAGACAACAAGAATCTAAGAGGTGGGAGTTTGCATGTAAACAATGGAAAGAGATAGGGAAGAGAAATTAATTCAGAACTGCAAAGCAGACAGTAAAGGAAAGACAGGATATACTAGGTGGGAATTCCTTGAAAAATGCCGATGAGACCTCTGTGATTATTAGCAATATGACTAAGGACTCCTGAAAGAAGTACAGTGATACCTTGAGATACAAGTTTAATTCGTTCCGTGACCGAGCTCGTAAATCAAAATGCTCTTATCTCAAATCAATTTTCCCCATTGAATGAATTGAAATGCCATTAATCCGTTCCGGACCTCCAAAAAACCCTGCAATTTTTTTGTTACATGTTTTTAAATAAGAAAAATGTACTTATAAATAACAAATATTGTATAAAAACACAATACAATAGAATGTACTGCAATAAACTGGTTTTATTAAGTATAGTACAGTATAATGTACAGCATTTACCTTGGAGATCAGACAAGTTGAAGATGCTGACGGAGGTGGTGGAGAAAGGCTGAACTGAATAACTGAATGTTATTCACTGATTTTTGCCCTTTTCGCCACACCTTCCTCACTTTCATCTAAATAGCGCACGCCCAGTTGAAACTTTTTCTGAGTGTTTCTTTTGAATGAAGTCTGAAAGTTTCTCCCACATTCCCAACATTTCCTTTATCTCACTTGTAGAGATAACTTCCTCCGCCTCCTCCGCGTCACTAATTTCCTGCAAAACGTCCGTGTGCTGCTGCATCTGTAGCTCCTTTAGCTCCTCCGTTGTCAGTTCCTCAGAGTGCTCCTCGATGAGCTCATTGATGTCACCTTCATCCATGTCCAGGCTTGCTGGGGGATGTATCCTTTGGCCGCTATTATTCCTGCAAAAGTTTTGAGGTAATCCTCAGCTGCCTTCATATCCTCGCTTGCTGCCTCACCATGCCTGACAACGGAGTGAATGCCAGTCCTCTTTTTAAAATTCTTGAACCAGCCCCGACTGGATTTAAACGGCTCGCCCAATGCCAAGTCTGTCGAAGTGCCTGGGGTCTGCTGCTGCAAATCAGTGTAAATCGCTCGTGCCTTCTCGCATATTATAGCCTCCGTTACGGTATCTCCTGCGAGCTGCTTCTCCGTCAACCACACAATCAGCAGCTTCTCCATATTTTCATGGATAGATGTCCGCTGTTTAGAAATGATTTTAAAGCCCTTGGCTGGTGTTATAGCCTTTATCGACTCCTTCTGCTTCAGTATGGTGCAGATTGTAGAAGTGCTACGCTTATACTGCTTCGCCAAATTGATGACACGCACACCTTGCTCATGTTTTTCTATAATTTCTTCCTTTAATTCAATGCACATCATCCACTTCTTCTTCTCTGCACTGTCCTTCGCACTCACTTTCTTCAGACCCATAGTTGGAAAAACGAAGTTTTGCAAAATAACTGCAAGCACAACACTGAAGCTTCCACTGCAAGCTAACTGCTTAAAGTGAACAAGTGAGACACGGGATGTTGCGGCGTTCACTGTGGCGAGCTGCATGAACTAGCAGTGGGGTAGGGTATCTGAAGCTGGCTCGTAACCCAAATTTTAGCTCTCAACTCAAAAGCAAAAAATCAGCCAAGAGACTGCTCGTATCTCAAAAAACTCGTTAGTTGGGACACTCGTAAGTCAAGGTATCATTGTATATGGAGAAACTACTGAATGAGGCCAAAGAAGACATGGTTTGAGGTGGTGTTAGATAATATGAAAAATGAGTCACACCCCTAAGAATGCCAGGATAATAAAAGGTTGAGGATAAAGATTTAAGGGGCCACCATATAATCTGGATAAACCCTTAAAATGACAGTGATGATGATTATGAACACAGCAGCACCCAATTAGATCTGTATAAGTGAGTCAGTGTAAGTACGTTTAGATGTCCTGCAATGAATTGGTTCCTGCATTTTCCTTGTTCATGGATAAAATGAATTCAAAAGCCAACAGGAACAAAACCACAAACATCTTACTGTCCAAAAAAAAGTCAATGTTTTTGCTTTTCTCCAAAATACAAGTCTTATCAACTCTGAAGATTTTAAAACTTTTTATACAGTTTTCTCTTTTAACTTTAGTGCTTGGCCAATCTTTTTACATGCCATGCAAGTATTAGAATCAGAAAGATGGTCATAAATTCTGAAAAAACAAACATCATTAGCTTGAAGAGGAAACAAACAATGCAGTACCAGAAACATTTCAAAAACTAAAAGTCAAATTTCATCTTTTACTGGTATTGTCTGGGAATAATTACAGTAACAGCAGCATTAACATTCACTCAGTTTTAAAATAAAATTTGGAATGAATAACAACTTTGGAATCATCATCAGAATACACAATCAATAAAGTGTACAATACAAGAAACATAAAAAGTGATGTCTTCATTTCACTTAAAGCCATACCACTACAGATAAGTGAAACCATCCTTGTTGAAAACTTTAAAAATGGAACAATGGAAAAATATTTTTGAAACACTGTTCCAAAAATAGGACAAATTTCTACTACAGGAAATATTATTCAGCATTTCATAAAGAGTCCAGAGCAGAGTGCAAGAAGAAATAATTTTACAGGAAACATACGTTTATAAACAAAATCTGATAAGCATTACTGCTTGCTATAAATCTAATGTTTTTATCAAAAGGCACAATTTGTCTTGTGCGGGCCCGTTGTGGCCAAGTAAATCTGAAGCCAGTCTTTCTAAATAACAAACATTTTCATGAAAATAAGTTAGAAACCACATGAGGTATATAATTCATTCCATACAGTCCTTTTACAAGCCTTTTTAAAATCTAGAGTATTCTGCTTATTTCAGTCAAACGAGTATCTCTCAGTAATCAACCCAAGGTAAGAAAACACGCTGACTTTTCTGATTACCAATTAATCTAACAAGTGTTCCTGTGAGATATGGGAAGAAAACCCAACAGTCCAAAGGCCCTTGACAATATACTATAGAACAAATGTGCGAACTTTCCACACACAGTGACTGGACCCCGTGGAGTTGAGTAGCAGTGCCATTGATTATCAATCTGCCATCCAACACTCTTTGCCCTAGTTAAATCATAATAAACTTCAAAAGGGAAAGGGAAGACTGCTAATTTTTTTCAGCAGCCAAGCTAATGTATGTAGTCTACCAAGCTATGTTTTTCAGCAGCATTTTATGTTTTTGGTAATTAAACATGCTCCCTTCACAAAACCCTGATACCATGAATGTTCAAACCCAGTTACTGCCACTCTCTACTGAAAACAACAACTCTGCAGCTTCTCAGAGTATTCCAAACCAGACAGTACAAAGAAGATGCAAATACTTGAGAAACATCAGGATACCCTCTCATTCTGACAGTCAGCTCAAATTTAGTTTTAAATATGGGCTTGTTGTTACAGGCCATCTAACTAAAGAAAGTCATGTATAATGAAATAATGTCTAGTCGATTAGAACAGCATCAGTTTTTCCAGAAGGAAGATGCATTCAAAACTGAACAGAGTACAAATGAGTATGTAATTTACTAATTAAAGTCTTTCTGCAGTCAATCCCTCACAATATGATGTTCTCTAGAAAATCTTTGATTCATTTTTTCTTTTAATCAAGAGTAGGTCACACAATCATCTCTATACCCTGATCATTCTCTTTGGCAAAACCAGTGCCCAACTGACAGTGGTAAACACAGTATAACCACTAGGTATTTAACTAACTTTGTTAGCAGCAATGGTACAGCATTTTCAACAGTCAGATGTAAAAACGCCCACTAAACTCATTAGTTCATTTGTATCCATCTATCCCTTTTCTAAACCCACTTTATCCTGAGCAGGGTCACTGGGAGCTGGAACCTATCCCTGCAAACTCTGGGTGCAAGACAGGAATAATCCCAGGACTCAGCTCCTCAACTCCTATTAGGAATCATCATTAGAGGAAAATCATTAGACTTACAGGAATCCAATGCAATATATAGCAAATAGAAAGGAGAGGATAGGATGATGGCAGAGGGATTGACAAGGTAGGAGTTGAAAGCTTAGGAATAAAAACTATTTTAAAATATGTGGTTCATTCTCTACTGGCAGCTATTGCAGTATACAATCAAGTGAAAAGAAATGAAAAATGTTATAGGTATACATTTAGGTTTAATCAGTTTAACATTTAGAATGATTAGTACATATATGTTAACATAGGTAGTGTGATAGGGCCACAGCTAGAATTTCTGTCTCTCATTGCAAGGGTCTCCATGGGGTTTTTGTGGATTGCTTGGTATCAGTGACAACATCACACTGTTTCAAAATATCTACAGAAAATAACTGGATTAACGATAAACTGATACTTTATGTTTCTGTCACTGAATTGCACGTAGCACACTCTTTTCTGATTGGCTGTGGAATTAAGCCCTGTAAAGGACTGGTGTGTCATCTGCCATCTATGTTTCTTGCCTTAAAATTAGTGCTGCTGGAATAATCACTGGCTCCCTGTAACCCCAAACTGGGACAATCAAGTTTACTCCCCAGCACATGAATGATTAAATGTGTATCTATAATATCTGTTCAGTTCGTTTCACTTTATTGTTCACTATGCACACGTTTTACCTCTCCCTCACTAGCTCTCACTAGATGACCAGAGCATGTGTATGTATGATGACACAGACCGCAGCGGCATTATTTTTATATTATTATCAAAATAGCACTGTTCTTTTGTGAAATAACAACATAATTATTTAAAAACAATGCAATTATTTTAAAAAATAAAACAATACGTTTTTGCAAAACAATACATTTCTTGACTGGCAGGAATAAGTTTCCTTATAAGATTGTACAGCTAGGTGCAAAAGAAAACTGAAACACACACAGCTTTTCTGTAATACTTGCCAAACTGTGGAAACATACCATTTCCTTTGACAGTTTGATGAAGACTCTGCCATAAATGTAATGGGAAGGCCACAAGATTTTCAAAGGCCAAACCAGATAGAGACTTGAATCATAAAAGAGTCAAAAGTAATAGATCAAAAAGTGCTGAAGCCAAAATGCAAGACAAAAATCAAGGTCAGAAGGACAAAACAAAAGTCAGGAAACCAAGAGATCAATTCAGAAAGCAAGAAATATTCACAAAAGGTTTATCAGCTGCTCAGATAAAGACACAGCAAACTGGGTGGCTATTTAAGTCCAATGTTGCAATTACCAGTTACTGACGAACCTGGAGACCATGTCCCCTAACATCAGGAGAGATTACTTTGGTAGAGTGGTGGCTCTGAGTTTTAGGATCTGTGCCGCTATCTGGAAGGTTGCCGGTTCAAATCCCCATTGCTGGTAAAGGGGGTCCTACTCTGCTAGGCCCATGAGCAAGGTCCCTTAACCTACAATTGCTCCAGGGGTACTGTACGATGGCTGACCCTGCACTCTGACCCCAAGGGGTATGCAAAAACTAATAAATATCTAATATAAGAATAAAATGAACAAAAAAAAACCCAGAAAAAGCTTTGATGCACTCAAGGCACACAAGACGTCCGCCAGTTCAAAAATATAACACTGAACTCCTCTTGCTGTCTGAAAAAGCAAACAGTTAAGCTGTTCCTCTCTCCAAAATCTGTTTACCATACAGTTTAATAATATCTCATTTTAAGTTTTTTATGCATTCACAGTTTGTAGCTGAAACAAGCAGTATTATTTATCTTTTTTATTGGAAGGCAGTATAAGAATATTGACTAGAAACAGAAATCTGTGAAAATTAAACTTTTTATACTGCTCCTCACATTTGACATAAGGCAAGATATATAAAGAAATCCTCATTTCCAACAGCTTCTGCACTTTTACCATAATTATATTTAAATTTTATTTATAAAGTTTTAGTTAAATTATATCTGCTTTATGTGATATTTGTGATATATTTCAAATTTGAGTCAGCACTGCACTGTTACACAACTGATAGTATTTTTATTACAAAATACGTTTTACTGTGCATCCCTCATATTGTTTTTACATGATAGCAAAATAATGATACAAACATCATATTTAATATTAGAATGTTTGAAAATCGAAGCTTTATTTTCTTGTCCGAATTTTCTGCATTTACTTTCATAAATGTGTAGTGAATTCCTTGTGTTATTGGTTGTCAATACTTCATAGTAGCAGTAATTTCATAAACATAATGGTTTTCCTTTGCTAATAGGATCTTAGTCTATTAATAAGCTACTCACTAACAAATGTTGCAGGGCCTTAGTTCTCATGTCTGATCCCACAAATAATCTCAAAGAAGTGATACAGAATCAGTGTCTGAGCTGGGATTTAAATGAGATTTTCAGCCATTTTTTGAATACAGAAGTAACATTTCAAATGTAGGACTGTGTATCTAAATTATTTCTAAATATAAAACATAAATAATTGCATCAATAGATGTACATTTCCTATTTCCCTCTTAACTTCACTCTGTGTGATGGCAGCCTAGAAGAGTGGCGCTAATAACAGCAGTAATAAATGCAAACTAAAAGCTGCCCCCAGGAGATGGATTAGTCAGTCTGAAAAGCTCCCTCACTCGGAGAGTGGAAGACAAGTGTAAACAGGTAGACTGCTAAGCAATAAAGGCAAACAACAAAATATAAGCTTCACTTTTATATCTTTTTGAACACATGCGTCACAGATTAATTTCCAAGAAAAAAATACTGAAAAAAGCGAAGAAAAATAAGATCTAAATGTTCTGCTGGTATCACATTTCTTGGAATGCATAAAGAAAAAACGACACCTTCTTGAATAAGGTGACAGGTGTTAATTTGATAATAGACATGTGTTTGCAGCAGAAAGCAGACTTGGCGGGCTTGACAATTTAGTATAAAATGAAGGAAGCAACAAAAAAGTCTGCCATATTTGCTCTCCCTGTCATGAAATGTACCTGATCTGCAATATGTATAAAATGCTTTACTATATTTTATGTGAAATAATTATTCAGGAACAGCTGAAAAATTATTTTCAATGTTATAAATTGTAATACTTGAATAATAAGTGGTACCTTAACTGTATCTTATACCAACACATACATTCTAATTATTTGTCATCATATTATGATAATAAAATAAACCATAATGGTATCATCTTGCCTCAGAAAAATGTTAGCATGATAACCTTCACATGGGGTTCTAGCCATACTTGTGCCAGGCATGTGTAAAATCTCAAAAATAAACACAGCCACACTTAAAATAAACAGAAGCAAAGTGTGAAAGTTGCTGGAGGACACAGTATAATACATTTTAGTGCAAAGTGGAGAGGCACTAGGGAGAGTAGCCATTAGACCTTAGCAAAGAAGATCTTGTAGCAGAAGAAATGCCTTGGAGCAAAATAAAATGATGACACGTGTTCCACTAAGAGAGCAGCTGAATAATCTTGGTTCAGTACTATAAGAAATATTTTCCACATATGCAATTTGAATCCATCTGTAATTACAATATTTAACTGCAGGACATTTTAAACCAAAGCAAATGCTATCTTGCAATTTTTATATGAGAATGTAATGGGAAATCAGCGGCAACTTACTAAATGATATCCCTAAAAACAGCCAAAATTCAATCTATACAGCTAACAGGAAAACTGCACACATAAATTAAATGACGTGTACATCAAACCCCATACTTTTAAAAAAGTAAATTAATAAGGGTCACAGATCTTTGGGGAGTTGTAGGACTTTGCTGTTGAAGAAATTCATCAAAAATGCTGATTATCAGAAAATCACAAGATACAAATACATCATACTGCATTATTTAACCAGCACTTTTCATACAATCAAAACAAATATGCACAAAAGATACAACTATACACATAAAATAACTATACATCTGGATACACAGAAAGAAGGCACAAACCTACAAACCATACTACCGTGGGCTAAAATAAAGATTCATCTAGATACACAGCTTGTTTTGAAGTTTTTCAAGGTGTCTTTTAACCTTAAGGAAAGATTAAACAAAAATGGAAACTGGCGACAGAAGAAAAAAAATACCTTCTTTTGAATAGCAAATGGTAGTGTTGTTTACCAAGGTGCTGTGTTTTGCATGTTAAGTGAATCACACATTTAAAGTTATATTACTCCACAACTTCCCAGATTAAGTTACACATTTGTTGATTCTTTGTACATTTATTTATTTATTTATCAGTGTAACATGTTATACTGACTTGGATGAAAGTTTGGTCTGCAACTGCCATAAAGGCACCACAGATGAGACAGCAAAGCTGCTACTTGCCAGTGAGCTCCTTGTAATTTTGTACGAGCTAGTGCTTGGTTTTATCATGTGAAATATAATTACAGAGGAGTTTAATTGCTCAGGCCTGTAGGTTTCAGCCTCACAGTGATTTATAAAATAAGCAGAACACTGATTCTTCTTTTTAAAAAACAGCAACTTAATAAAAGACAATTAAATATTACAAAATGTCTACAAATTTAGGCATTGAAAATCTGACTATCCTTAACATTACATAAAAGGCAAAACAAATTAAATATCATCTTAATAAGGACAGAACCCATTCTTGAAACCATGCAAATGAAAGTTTTACTATCTATCATTTAGCTAAAGACAAGCACATTTAACACTGAGAGTACTGTGAGCATGTGCAGTTTGTTAAAATATCCCAGTATAACAAGCAATTATGAATTAACAAAAAGAAAATTTTTAAAACAAAATAAGGGTTTAAGTATTCGTGACTAAAATAGGAAGGCAAGTTGAACATGAATACAATTGAAAAGGCTGCATTTCCAAAACAGGTGACAGAAGCACTTACCAGTACTGAGAAAACACAGCTGAGCCTGTTTGTAAAAGTCTGCAGGAAAAAAGTACCTTCCAGAAAATAAGAAAATGAGAAAGGATTGAAACACTGTTCTTTTTTGGATTTCCGTTTAATGTTTCAGTTAATTAAAACTACAGAAAGCTCATCAATGCTGGAGTGTGTGATCTTTTCACATGGTATCGTCTAAAACAGCAATGCCTCTCTCCCTGAATGCAGGCTGGGCTCCTCCCTGTGTAATTTACATATTTCTGCAGCTGCATGTCAGGCCAATCCCCACTAGGAACACCAGACAGACAATCCTGTAAGGCCCCCTTTTCAAGACAAGGTTATTTGCTGTTAAACAGGCAGGCTACAACAAAGTTCATAAAATGGTTGTTTTGGTGTTTTTTTATTTAAAAGGTGTAAAATTAAGTTAATGTACATATGGATATGGAACACTGGTTTAGTTTTTGTGAACTCTGGTATGGGAAAAATACTCTGTTCTTTTTGCTGGGATCATAGTATTAATAATTTCCTTTTTCATTCTTGTAACAGTAGTTTTTGGACACACAGTAACATGTATGACAGAATTGCAATAAGCTATTCACTATTGAATATGCTCGACTATGTGCTCTGTACAATCTTGGATGAATAAAGATGCTTTTTAATACATACTAAAAGATTAATATACTTTAACATATCATGATAATTTATTAAGTATTTCTACTTTTATTTGTGTGGGAATTTCACTGACTGTAAACATTTCATTAATTGCATCAGTGGTTGTACATCTCTGTATACATCAAGTATATCAGCAAAGATGCAAAAGTTCTCTAAGACATATAAAACAAGCCCTCCATAATCAATGTCTGGACTTCCCTGCTAACATACAAAAGGGAGGAAATAGAGTGTTGATTTTTCCAGAAATCAGTAGAGCCACAAACATGTTTCTGCCTAGTAGCCAAGACTGAATGTACCTTGCTTCCCTAAAGACACTGATAACACCCTTTTTGCTTCCACACTTTCATGTTTCCCCATTAATCTATTTCAGGAGACTAGCTCTATTTCCTGTGGCTGCACATCTTTACCTAAAATCATCGTGAACGACAGAGACCTAACATCCTTGGCATGAAATCTCTTCCTTGCTTTTAGGAATCCTCTTCTCTTTTTAAAACCTGAACACAGTTCTCTTGGTATTACTTCTACTTAATGCTTACTTCACATTAAAGCAAATAAATAATTGTCTTTGATTTGATAAAAGAAAAAGAAAATCATATCTGATAATATCTATACTGACGTCACATAGGATCACCATACTAAAGAATAATTATCAATGCGAATAAATACAAACACAAATATTCATTGTCATTCAGTTACATTATAGTATGATTAGGTGACTGATCTTCATGATTCTACTTGCTATCTTATGATGATTTACACAGAAGATTAAAACAATTGAACAATTTTGATTGTTCCAACATACTAACTACCTACATAAATATGATGTGTCTACGATTCTTTGAATTAAGGAAAACTTCCTAATGTTTATGCAAAATTAACATAATACTAATTTGCTTAAATCTCTCCTCACGCCTCAGCTGGTGCTCCTGGAAGCAGCCTCTTCTGGGCTTTCTTAGTGACAGCCAGTGAGATTTTTTATACTCTAGTGTGCTGTCCAGTAACATAACTTCAAGAGAGACCCACCAAACTAACAAGCTAATATAGAAGGCAAGCGAGCTCAGTTATGGAACAAACTCTGGACACCTTGGAGCGTGTAACAGAGAAGAGAATGAAGAAAAAACTGAGTGCCATTATGAACTCTGCTGCACATCCTCTCTATGACACAACAACATTGAGGATTTCTAGCCAACAAATTATTCAACAGAGGTGTGTGAAGAAACACACTTAGGACTCTTGTGTTAGCCAAGTCAGAAGTTTTGTTTTGAATTTTTTTTTTATTGTTCTTGTGTCTGTTTAGGTGGCTATTGCTTGTTAGGCTATTTCTTATGCTTCTGTAAAAATCTATATTTCCCCTTGGGACATCTTATCTATTCAATTGCATACTCTACACATAAAATATACTGATCTTCACCACTCTCATTTTCCAGCTGGCTCATCATGTCAAAACAGCAGAAGGTGAATTACTGTACTTGACAGACTACTAATTCTCTGTCATGACAACACATGACATATCAGCCCCCACTTGTGAGCCTGGAAGTTTGTTTGACTAGGTCCTCTGTCGTGCAGCTCTGGTTTTATGTTCATGATGACTGAAGTAGAGACCTGTCTTCTCATTGAACTTGACTTACAGTAATTCACTGTCCAATGTAAATTAGGTGATCGAGTAAAAAAAAACTATTTTTGGAATAAAGCAATTCAGGTTTTTTTCTCCCACTTGAAGCATACATCTCCACACTTCTACCAATGGTAATGAAGACAACAGGACATTTTGGAAGCTGTAACTGGATTAGGGAGAAGTCTGCATTGCCAAAGGCAGCTAAAAAAATGATGAAATATTAAAAAGGCACCCAAAATTACAATTTTAACTCCTTTAAAATAAAAAGTAAAATTAGTCATATGGTAGCAATTATCAATAGCTGTTGATACGTTAAGAAAGCACATGCTATTTATTTGCTGCGATACATTTCAGTTTTAACATGTAATAAGCCACAAGTCATTGTGCCGCTGTTAAAATTAGAACCATGCAGCCCTCTAGATCAGGACTTTAAAAGTTCAGTCCTGGGCCCCCTTGTGGCTGCAGGTGAGCATCCCAACCAATTTCACGATCGGCAAGTCTTTTGTCCTTTAACTAATTTCACTGTTTGTTTATTTATCCATCCATCCATTATCCAACCCGCTATATCCTAACTACAGGGTCACGGGGGTCTGTTGGAGCCAATCCCAGTCAACACAGGGCGGGAAGGGAACAAACCCCGGGCAGGGCGCCAGCCCCGCGCTGTTGTTTATTTATTTATTTATTTTTATAATTTTATTGTAATCATCCATCCATCCATTATCCAACCCGTTATATCCTAAGTACAAGGTCAAGGGGGTCTGCTGGAGCCAATCCCAGCCAACACAGGGTGCAAGGCAGGAAACAAACCCCGGGCAGGGCGCCAGCCCCGCGCTGTTGTTTATTTATTTATTTATTTTTAGAATTTTATTGTAATCATTCCATACAAATAGAGCAATTTTTACAAAAAATTGGATAGAAAACAAATCAACCCCCACCCCTAAGAAAGAGAGCATGGCCAATGGAGTAAAACTTAAGGCTTGTAAAAATACATAAATTGATGAGTTTAATAGGCAGATAAAGATAAATGGAGAAGAAAAAGAAATAGGAAGAGAGTTATTTCTTCAGTGCTTTAAGAGCTTATTCTAAAATATTATTGATTAGATCCTGCCAGGTTTTGAAAAAGTTCTGCACAGATCCTCTGACTGAAAATTAGATTTTTTCCAATTTCAAATAGTATACAACATCAATTACCCACTGACTTAAAAGAGGAGAGTTAGGATTCTCCCAGTTTAGCAAAATAAGTCTGCATGTCAATAGTGTAGTTAAGGCAATCACAATTTGTTTGTCCTTCTCCACTTTAAGCCCATCTGGAAGAACACCAAGGATTAGGAGGGATTGTGACACCAAGGCTGTCTGAAAGACACTTAAAAATGTTTGTCCAGAATGATGTTAATTTGGTGCAGACCCAAAACATGTGACTAAGTGAGGCAGGGACTTGATTGCAGCGTTCGCAGGTTGGATCTTGCCCTGGAAACATTTTGGACAGTTTAAAGCAAGACAGATGTGCTCGATATATGATTTTGAGTTGAATTGTATGCTTTGTGCATATGGAGCTCGAGTGAATTCCCTGCATTGCTACCTTCCACTCATTTTCTGATATGTTGAGTGACAGATCTTTTTCCCACTGTCCTCTTGGATCTTTGAAAGGGAGGAACTGTAAAATAATTTTGTATATTGCAGAAATGCTGTCTGAGTCCTCGAAACTGAGCAATATTTTTTCCAGCATAGAGGAGGGTGCGAGATGAGGAAAATCGGGCAGGTTCTGTTTAACAAAGTTTCTAATTTGAAGATAGTGAAAGAAATGTGTTGCTGGAATGTTAAATTTGAAATGTAATTATTCACAGGATGCAAAGATGTTGTCTATATAAAGATCTCTAAGCAATTTAATCCCAAATGTTTTCCAGATATTAAAAACTGCATATGTTTGCGAGGGTTGAAAAAGGTGGTTCTCATGCAGAGGTGCCACAGATAAAAGATTCTCCATCTTAAAATGCTTTCTACATTGGTTCCATATTCTGAGTGAGTGAAGCACAATTGGGTTGTTAGTATATTGGCGATAACTTGCATTTATTGGGGCACAAAGCAGGGAATATAAAGAAGTACTGCAGGATTTTATTTCTATTGCGGACCAAGCCTGTGTATGTTCATCTATTTGTGTCCAGGTTTTTATAGCTTGTATGTTTGCTGCCCAGTAATAAAAGTGAAAGTTAGGTAGAGCCATGCCACCTTCTGTCTTAGGTCTTTGTAGGGTCACTCTTTGGATACGTGGGTGTTTTGAGTTCCAAATAAATGAGGTTATGGTTGAATCTAATCGCTTAAAAAATGATTTATTGATGTATATTGGAATATTTTTAAATAAAAATAGAAGCTTAGGAAGGATATTCATCTTAACAAAGTTAATTCTTCCAGCTAGAGTGAGATGAAGGTTTGACCATCTATGCAAGTCTTGCTTAATTTTTTCCATACAGACAGCGAAATTTTGTTGATAAAGAGCTTTATGTTTACTTGTGATATTTACCCCTAGGTATTTAAACTGATCTGCAATGATAAAAGGGAAGGTGTCCAATCTAATATTGTATGCTTGAGAATTCACTTTTATTTAAATTAATTCTGAGACCAGAGATCTTTTGAAATTCTGTAAGTGCTGTTAAGACTGCAGGCACATTATTTTGTGGGTCTGATATATACAGTACCATATCATCTGCATATAGAGAAACTTTCTGTTCAAGTCCTTCTCTGATAATCCCCTTTATCTGGTAAGCATTTCGACAGTGAACTGCCAGTGGCTCAATGGCGATTGCAAATAGCAGTGGTGACAAGTAAAGAGTTTTATTTAGATGATTCTTTTACATTCTCTTAATCTACAAGTTTAGTAGTGTGAGATGTACATGTATAACAAATTAAGATTGTTTTACCAATAGCTTTAAATGCACAAATCTATTTTGTCATTTTCTTTTTAATTCACTTTTTTCTGCTGTTAATAACATTAAAAGCTAAAACAGCAGCAGCTCCATCAGTGTTATTCACTTGTGTGCTTATTAGCAAATAATGTCTTAAATAATCTGAATATTAACAATGAAAGCATATTAAACAGTAAGATAGACCTGGATGTGTTGATCTGCTTTTAACACACATAAATGATTTTGTAGTCATTTAGGATACTGTACTAGTTTGTGATATCTGGAGCAACACAACAAGATACAGAAACTGGGAAATGCTGGCTTCAATAATGGAGAACTCCAAGTAAAAGACAAAACTGGGATAAAACATGTAGCCATAGAAGGGCCCAGGAACTGAACTGCAAAACACCTGACTAGACTAAACCACACAATTATCGTTAGCAAGGAGTTTAAAATATTTGATAATTGTCATTGTCGTACTGTTGCCCAGCCCCAGCTCCAAGTCATTTTTGTAACTGGAGACCAAAATTGCACACAGGACTTCAAATATTGATTCTGTAAGACTGCAACTAAAAACGAAATCCTCCAGCATAAGCAATGCAGCAGCCATTCCCTGGAGTTCAAATCTGCAGAACATTGTATTCTTTTAAAACCTTCTCAATAACAAAGTCAATTATAAAGGACACCATTAAGCAAGACTAGGAATGCCTCGATGGACAGTTAAACAGAGAAAAAATACCTTATAAATATATTTTAATATTAATATGTGTTAGCTTGGGCACTAATGCAATTTTCAAGGTTTCAGATACTGTATATTCTATCACTAAAGATGTAAAGACTATAAAAGCTGATTATTTATCCATGTTAATTATCCATGTAACAGCAAATAAAGTAATAGCCACCCTTTGCTTTATATGTTATACTTTAAATCTTACCATAATATCACACAGTGGTCCAATTTTTGTCCAAAATGCTTGACAAGAAAGCATAGAGCCAGGGTTTACTCTGTCGGCAGTGTGTGTAAGACAGGAACAAAAAATCTAGTCTAGGGTTCCTCCACTCAGCCATAATGGGGCAAGGCATTTAACTAAAAACTCCTATCTCTGTGACATGCAGTGAAACTGCAGCACTCAGAGAGAACCAACACAGACATGAGGACAAACTGGCTAGGCCAGGAATAAATTCCAAGTTCTTAGAAATGTGAGGCAGCAGCAATAACAACCATGTCAATGCACCAACTTAGCACTTCTACCTTTCCATCTGCATTCTTCATTAGTTATTCAAATAAGATAAGCAGCCTATAAGTAAAGCCCTGCAACCGCATTCTCCACAACCAAATTATTGTGTTAATTAATGAAACTGTGATTACTTTTTAAAATTAAATTATCTATTTGTGGTTAAAATACTAATATATGTAATGTGTTACAATTTATAAATATCTGTATTGAGAAGTAAAAATATAAATAAATGAACAAAAAATGAACCTACAAGAATGCATCTATTTAACAAAAAAATGTCAGATAAAATATGTATATATATATATATATATATATATATATATAGATAGATAGATAGATAGATAGATAGATAGATAGATAGATAGATAGATAGATAGATAGATAGATAGATAGATAATTTAAATATATGTTTGCACAGGGAGGTCAAGCAGGAAATGAAATCCTTTCGGTGCTATATATTTTCATAAAGGAAATGCACACACAGCAGAACCTTATGATGACCTTGAGGCTAACACACACAAAGACTCAAGGAAGATGACATTTATTACCTAGTTTTATTGCAATCTTACTTTAAAAAAATGGTATCACATTCAAGTTAGCACAGTACAAACTGACTGAGAACACAACTAAAAGCTTACAGCATGTTACAGTCCTACATTCATTCATGATGTAACTCTCGCATTTAAGCACAAGTACTGTACAGTAGATCTGTTACCATCTTAATCCCTTTTCTGAAAGTCTCATCAATCCATGGCCGCTGAATATATTGTGAGAGACGGCCAGGACCCTTGCCGGGCCTGAACGCCATCACCATGGAAGAACATGGGGAGACAAAATGCATGGGGCACTGTCTCCTCTGGAGTGCTAGATGGCAGCCAACTTGAGTTGCGGCAGCACCACAGTTTCCTGCAGGGCACTATAGGAGTTGGAGTTCTTTAACACAGCACTGTTGGGTTCCATGGGTGCTGCAGAGACTGGGGAGCCCTACTTTGTCAAGCTCTCAGACAGAAGTACTTCAGAACACTGGAAGTGCTTCCGGGTGTAACAGAGAGAGAGAGATGATAATAAATTGTTGGGTACTTGCTGTACTATGCTTGTACCTGTAGCTATGGTGGGAAACACTTACCAAGGAAGTGTTTCCCAGAAATAAAAACTCTTTACTGTTTATTATACCAGTGTCTGATCCTGTCTATGTCAGGTTTGTGGAGCTGGAGTGCCCCCTACAGTCCACAAAATCTTGACATCAGCAAGAACAAACCCAGTAAAGGAAGCCAATCCATCCCAGGGCACACAAACATAGAAAACATTATAATTCAAAAAGATACATAACAGCATCCCACATTGTTCTGAAAGTAAACTAAAGGGACACAATTTTACATTTTGGAACAATTACCTACTGCTCAGCTTGTCATGTACTACCAAAAAAACACACTGCCTACTTTTAATTTGGCAAAATCAAGCAGATGATGAATGGTTATTGGTTTTATACTTCAAACAGAATTTTATCACCTGAAGAGATTAACATTAAAGATGCTATCTAAATAACTTCAATAACTGAATACTAAAATCAAAGCCTGCTGGAAAACTGTCTTAGGAGGAGAATCTGCTAATGATAAGGTTGTGTTGTAAGGACTATGTTGATTTGATTTGTTATATGTTACCTAAAGTTTATCAGATGTTCATTTTAGGAAGCAAGTCAAATAGAAATACACCAGAAGATAACATTACCAGCAATTGTCATGCACAGGGTGATCCAGCATTGCAGCCCACCCAATACTGGAACAGTTCATCGATAAGAAGGCAACACCAGGCTGGGTATGAGGGAGTGGTTATGCTATAGTGCATCTGAGTTGGGCCCAGCACTGAAGCAGCACATAGAGCATTACATTTCATTTTCAGAAAACCTTAAATCTACTTTTTGCACTTATTATTTAACTATATGCACAGACAGACAGACAGAGACAGACAAATATATATTCTAGACATAAAAACAACCAGAAGAAGAACAGCTTGTGACAGCAAGTTAACAAATGCACTGTCCATTCAACATAAGGTGTGAAAAACACAGCTGTTTTATATTAGAGCAGCTGAAGAAAACAAAACAGGCCTAAAATTAGGGGTAGTGCTGGGAGGGGGTCTGAAGGTTGTAGGCAATGCTAAAACTAATTCAAGGAAAAGAACCTTCTTACAGTGTAAAGAAATGGTAAACTAATAAAGAACTTGTCAAAAAATACAGGAGATACAGTCCAAACATTCAAACTCCAGTTAGTGTGTACTCAAGTCAGGATATGAGCTCTGTCTCCTAGGGATGCAAAGCAACAGAGGTAACACCACTATGGCACCACGCTGCCCATTCTTGAAATTTTACATACAGTGTTCCTGTTCAGTTTATAACTGCTTACAACTTTTTTTCACAGTGAACTCAAAAGAAGGTGAAGTGTTCTTACCCAAGGTGTGAACTGATCTGCCAGTCTTGTGATCTGCAGACTAATGGGTTAACAAGTGTGACATCCTGCCTGAAATGAATCAAAGTACCTACTGGCCAAGGAGACATTAAACGGGCAGGTCACCCTTTACAGCACATTTCTTTGTAACTACACTTTTCCAGCTTTGACATTCTAAAATGTTTCCTTATCTGGCCCATGTTAAAAAAAGGCATACCTCATTAAACTCATGTTATTCCCCTGCACCACACGTACTACAAAGATTCACTGACTGCCATGTATATCTTATAAACCAGGGTGTCAAGTTCAATTTTACTGATGGCCAAAAATAACATTTTATTTACACAACATGGGCCAGAATATATCAACAAACAACTACTTCCACTTTTACTTTACAAGCAAGAAACACAAGTACCTGTCTACTTGACACAATCATATGTTCTGCCTTGGGTCTTTGCTCCTTATCAGTTTTCTTTTCTTGGATATTGCAGTGGGATAGCAAAGCTACCAGCAGTCGCAAGATCAAATTAAAAGTATTTAAAATAAGGTCAGCTCCTGGGGCAGCTCAAGTATTTTTGCTGGCTTAGACAAAGCAGAGAAAGCCAAAGCATGCAGTGTGGTACAGTCTGGACTTCAAACTCTGAGGTTGTGGGTTCAAATTCTCCCATTGACACTGAGAGACCCCCCCGAGTAAGTCACTTCACCTTCTGGTGCTCCAACTGGGTGGAAAAAAGAAATGTAATCAGCTGTAACTCAAATGTTGTAAGTTGCTTTGGATAAAAGGCATTGGCCAAGTAAATAACCAAAGCTGTAAATGGGGCCCCCATTCTGCTAGTTCCCATTATGTTGTGTGTGGAATGCAAGATCATTTCTATTTTACCTTTTAATATAGTATTTCAGATAGTATTACTGAAATTACAATGGTACACTGCCATGTAGAAAATCTCACGGGCTATCTCATGCTACCAGGATACACTCTGGCTCACAAAGATTCTAAAACAGACTAGTCTGGTTAAATAAAAATGTGATGAGTATGACTGCTTTAACAGGGTGGACAAATCTGTAATCCAGATGTCCAGGATGACCGTTTTTAATTCCAGACAACAAAACTACAGACTCACAAAGCCCAGAGGGCTATAAGATGCTTCAGATGGTTTGTCCATGCAATATTTTCCTGATCAAACTAAATTTGATAAAAACAAAAGACCAAATTCTTTATATACAATCTTTGGTGTTGCTTTTATTTTAGTGTACATTGGAAAATGACCACACATCAACATGAGATTATCCTTTAAAAATCATCTATTTACTAAATTATTCTCTTCCAAGATGCCGACTATTGTTTATATTGTAGTAGAAGACTGCTATGCAATTGCGTACAACAGAACTTTAAAAATAAACACTGCTGTAAAAAGCTGCTGGTAACCCACCACCCCGCATATAAAGCTGGGCTACCAGGAAGCGTACCTGGACTACCTGGTTTGCAAGGGTGGTACCCCAGCAGACTACCATATGCATTTACAATTTATCCACCCCTGCTTTAACATGGAAATTATATACATTTTTAAATGTAAATGAGCACAATAATGTGCTTTTAGAATGAATTCAATATTAAGATTGAATAAATGATTCTGACAATGTAAAGTCTGTCATGTCTTTCTTTTTGGATTTAGGCCACAACAAGAGCAGAATAATATAGATTTGTATGTCTCTGCTGTTAGCAAATTTCATCTCCATGGATAACCAACCGACCCAGCCATGTGTATCACCTGATAAGCTGACTCCTGTCTTGTGTCTGATGCTATAATGTTGGATACAGCTCCTGCAATGCTGCACTGGAAAAGGCAGTTGAGAGAGACCAATTTGTGTGTTTGCATATAAAGTAATATATAAATATATAATATTTATATATTTATATATATATATATATATATAATGTACAATGGAACCTCGGTTCACGAACGTCTTGGTACACGTACAAATCGGTTTACGACCAAAAAGTTCGCCAAACTTTTGCCTCGGTTCACGACCACACACTCGGTATACGAGCAAGACAGTCTCCCTTTTGGTTTCTCCCTGTGCATTTCCTGTGCAGCGAGCAAGAGAGAGAGCGAGAGAGCGCGACACACACACACACACAGGCATGCGAGAGAGACACACACGCACAGGCAGCGCAAGAGAGACGCACACACACAGGCAGCGCAAGAGAGAGACACACACACAGGCAGCGTGAGAGAGAGACGCACACACAGGCAGCGCGAGAGAGAGAGCTGGATGCATAAGGTAGGAAGGCAGTTAAAGAATGCACTGGGCTTGATTTTGTTTTCACTTCTGTTTACAGCGATCGGTTTGTAGCCTGCATTGTTGCAATGTTACTTTTCTTGGTGGTTTATTAAATTACGGATTTTTTCAAATGTTCATTTTTTTCCCTGTGCTTAAAACTCATTAAAAAAAGTGTTTTTAGCCAGCGGTTGGTAGCGCTATAGCGCGAACTATTGCAGTGTTAGTTTTCTCTGTTGTTCAAGGTTTTCTCAGTGTTTTTCAATGTTTTTACATTTAGTTTACTATTACGCTGTGCATTCTATGGTTTAATTAACTATATTTGTGCTTAAAAACTTAAAAAAATATATATGTACATACAGTTCATATGGTCTGGAACAGATTAATTGTATTTACATTCAATCCTATGGGGGAAATTGCTTCGATTCACGACCAAATCAGTTTACGACCAGAGTTTTGGAATGAATTATGGTCATGAACTGAGGTTCACCTGCCACAATATATACAGCCTCAATCTGTCAGTGCCTCCTGCAGACTCGCATTTATTCATCAATGATTCATCTGCAGTTTCTAAAATGTTGGGGATTTCATAAAGAATTCAAATGATTTCCATGTTCTCATAAAGTTTTGAAAACACTTTTATAGATGTTTCATAAATAACAAAGAAATGTTTTGAATTTCATTTTTGTCTTGAGTCATTATCTTCTTAATCCAAAAATGTTTCTTTTTCATATTCTTTCCTTTGATTCAGTTACAAAATTATCACTGCATACATCTCGATAGATTGGCCTCTTTAGCCAAAGCTTTTCCACTTAATGTGTATTTTTCATATTCTTCTTAATTGAAAGATTAAAGCAGGCATGCGCAACCTTTCCGCTATTGACGGCCGCACTACAGACTTTTTACTTTAATAACGGCCGCACTACAGACTTTTTACTTTAATAACGGCCGCCAGTAAGTCCAAGTAAACTTAATAATGTTTTATGATTTATGTAAAAATTTACAGATTACACATTAAAACAGAGTATGATATATCTGACAATATTCAATTTACTGGTCTACATATGTAAAAAAATGTCTACGAAACGTCATATAGGACAAAAAACCTTTACAGCAATTGTTTCAGGAAGTTTGGAAAACATCGCCATTAATGGCTTCCTTGCTCTTGCATGTTTGCAGACAGACTTGCAAAGTCAGGGGACTCGCTGGAGACCATTAGCCGTATTCCAGACTCTAGATTGCTGTCTACCAATCGGGTTCGGTACTTGTTTTTCAGATATTTCATTCTGGAAAACGCTGCTTCGCACATATGATGACCGTTTGCTAATGGCGATAGGCAGTGTATGGACTTAGCCACAAGGCCGTACAGGCGTACACTCCCATTTCCTTCTCAGTTCCATATTGGCTAGCGGCTAGTCACGTGACTTCAAATGTACTCCTGGGTGTCAGCCCATTTCAACCGAACTTAATATTCAAGTAAGCAAATCGGCTTTCGGCGTCACCATACCGACCCGGCCGACAAAGATTCCGCGGCGTTGACCCCTTACTCGCTGGAGTCCAGAGACCCTACACCTGCACGGCCGCCATTACGTACACTTTAATATACACGTCCACGGCCGCCAAAGTCCTTGCCCACGGCCGCATGCGGCCGTACGGCCGCAGGTTGCGCACAGCTGGATTAAAGTAAAAAGTCAAGTGTTGATTTTAATGCACTTGATGCTGTTTAACTTTCATTGTAATTGTTTTCTTGTATGATTAACATTAGACCAATATTAATGCTCAATTATAATTCTGCAGATTAATTTAAAAATATCCAGTTTTACTGCAATTGATGCAGCAGTTACTCTGGTTGTCAATTCCTTTTCCATATTTACAGTTTCAATAAATCATAAATTTGCTTCAAGCACGATCTGATTGCACTTGTGGCACTAACATGGTGTCCCCATCGTGTGTCATTGAATGATTTAACCGTTAGCGAGGAACATTTTCATTCAAAAACATGACAACGTTTCGAAAAGGCAACAAAAAGTTAAATATAAGTTGAATCTGTGATAAGAAAATAATCATTTGTTTATTTCTTAATAGCGTCAACTACAACCAAGTTCAGGGCATGACAGAGCAGTGGCACAAAGAATGCTTGTCTAGTTTCATTGAGTACTGCGTGTGATGCTGCACGCCACTGTTTTAAAACAGAATCACATAAACACTTTTTTTCTTTTCTATGACATTTTATGATTATCAAACTGTCACTTTGATATAATACTCAGCAAAAACGTGTAGAAAATGTATTAATTAAAAAGTCCAAAATATAAAAACTGAACACGCCTTTTTTGATTTCCTCGCACCCATCACAAGAAGGAGTTCTACCGAACCACTCAACCCATCGAAATGCACTCCAAAGCTGTTCTGCACATGCACATTTCACCACATTCATCACTGTACCATCAATATGTGCAACCTTAGAAGAAAACGTTGTCTGACTTCATTTTGACTTTTAAACGTGTAATTATTTGCATGTGCACACTTGTTTTGCTGAAGAACCCAGAAGTTGTCTGAAATGGCGTGCTTAGCATGTGAAATCTTGTGTTATGCACCAAATCTAGTTATCCGATAATGGAGTGAAGCATCTATAAATACGGAGGGTGAAGTGGGAAGAATATTGTAAAATCTATGTTCATCGTAACTTTTTGCCATTTAAACATGTGAATATTTGCATGTACACACCGGTGTTGCTGCACAAAGCAGGAGTTAGCTGAAGTTGCAGGCTTTATTTGTGAAAACTAGTTATGATGAATAACAGAAACTTTAGCTGATGTGACATTTACAGGTGTGGAGAAAAAGTGGGAAGAACTATTCAATTTTCTGTTGTTGGGAGCACACCTATCAGGGTTTCTATAAAGCATGCTCCTTTAATAAGATCATCAGACATGTTCTGTTAAAGTAATCTGGCTCATTTAAGAACTCTAGGAGTAAGAATTGGCTAAATGTGAAGTATTTATGCACTGGGAACATGTTTTGATAAGGTGTACTTGTCAAACGAATTGGATATGTATAACGAATAATGTAATTAATAATATAAATGTTTAAAGACTTGGTGAAGTTGACTGTTCGATTTATGCCTGTTAAAAGTAAAATATTCATGCCGTATAATGATAATAAATTATAAATAACCAGCTGAAATACCCAGCGTTGCCTGGGAGGAAAATAAAGTGTTTTTTTTTTAATTGTTTGAGAAAAATGTAATTTACAAAAAAAAAACACAACTTTAAATATAAAAATAAAATAACAAACAATGAGGACTCACTAATGTGCTTGTATTGTTTACTGAAGTGCCTTGTTGCATACAATGTTTTTAGTTTTTCCATCTTTAGCCAATATATAAAAGTTCTTAGGTCTTCCCTCCCTTGAAAATGACACATAAAGTTGTCCATGTGAGAAACTGGCTGTGTCCAAATTGATTCCAACAATTTTCAATGATTGTCCAAACGGTCCGAGCCTCAAGTGCATGATAACAGACATACAAGACGGAATCTCCAATTAGTCTCCTCCAATTGAAATTATTTTACAATCAATTAAAGGTTAAATATTTTACCTATATAAATAAATATTATAAGTTAAATATCATAGCTATATTTGGTCTATATTTCACCTTTGATTTTGATAACTTAATTAAAATTAGTTTTTTTATTATGAACGTATTTAAAAAAAATCCTATTTCTTTTTTACAAAAAACACCAACATGTTAGCTACGATGCTGTGAAACAAATGACATTTAGTTCATTAATGAATAAATAAAAATCACAAAAGAAAGCCGTTGAATCCAGAAATATACAGGATGTTTATGGTAGATAAAAATAAAATTGCTTACTTATCTTATATACAATAGATAGCCTATTTTAATCAAAATATAATCGCGGATTATGTTCAAAGTAGTGTAAAAACGACAGGAAAAGCAAAGCGTTTTTTAAGGTTTTTTGACAGATTAATTTTTGTTTTGTGGTGTAGTAATAAGTTTTTACACATAGAATTTTTGACGACGGAAAAGCGCGTCAACTAAATTAATATTACTCCTAGGTTGATTTCATTCTATTACCACTACAACATTGTTACAAAAAGAATAATGCAAGATGAAAATATAGTTAACAAAAGCAAACATTAAATGACAAAAAAATAATACTATGGATTTTTCATAATAATTGCTATTACGGACCAAACCAGAAATGTTCAGAGAGTCAACTGGATGATAACATACATACATACATGACCGCAAAATCTTTACATACTGTATATATATGCTATCTATTTTATATTATATATTTTTTACTAGCAAAATACCCGTGCTTCGCAGCAGAGAAGTAGTGTGTTAAAGAGGTTATGTAAACATATATATACTGTCACGCACGCGCGATTAGGGAGCCGCGGAACGACCTAAACTGTTGCGCGAAGACATATACCAGACGGGAATGGCGGAGTACTAACCTTTCTCTATTTATTTCCAAACAGAAAGAAAGACACAACACCGCCATGAACGTCTGAACATGGACTCTCAACACGCCACTTCCGCCTTCCCTCTGTCGCAGCCCAATGACGTCAGCAGTCCCATCATCCATCTCGGTTCCTTCCCAGCAGCGCTTCATCCATTTCCGGTCCCTCCCTCATAAATGTTCCCCCCGTCCGCCATGATGGCGAACGGTGTTATGATAATTGTAACCAAAGTATTATCAACTTGCACTTTTCCCACAGTATACGGGGCCGGAAAACCCCAAACCTTAATCGATTATTTGTGTCTTTTTTACAGTGGCGTAGTCGGCAGGATAGAAAGCTTGTCCGAACATGACAGAAGGACAGGACCTGAACGAAGTGTTGACCGGGATGGCTGCCCAAATTCAGAATCTTCGGATCGCACACGCAGAAACAACGAGGGAGCTTGAAGCAACTAAGGCAAGGCTGACAACGGCAGAAGCGGTAAGACCGGAGCCCTCCAGACCTCCGCCTCCTCCGATGGTACCGTTGTCAGATGCCGACGATATAGAATCATACCTCGGCATATTTGAGAGGACCGCCTCTCGCAACCAGTGGCCGCGGGCGGAGTGGGCGTCCATTTTGGCTCCGTACCTGAAGGGTGCTGCGCAGCGGGCCTATTATGATCTCCCTGAGGAGGAGGCCGCAGATTACGACCTCCTAAAACCAGAGATCCTTAGTCGCTACGGCATCACTACGGACCAGCAGGCGAGTGAGTGGCGAACCTGGCAGTTCAACCCCGACCACCCTGCCCGAGCCCAGGCTTTCGAGTTCTGGAGCAAGATGGGGCGTTGGTTAAGACCAGAAGGTCCCCAAGCGCGTAAAGTCGTAGAGCAGGTGGCTTGTGAGGGCTTAGTAAACGCTATGCCAGGATATCTCGCCCAGCAGGTCCGTAGACATCCTTATAAAGACATGAAAGGACTCTTGGAGGTCCTGGAGCGTCAACTTGCGGTTCACCGAGCCGGGGGATCGGAAAAGCCGGCTCGTGGCGCCCGACAGGGACGGTCCAGTCACTCCGAGCCCACACGTCGCGTGGCGGAAGCACCGCTGAAAACCAAGGACAGACCCGGGCCACCGCGCTGTTTCAAGTGCGGGGACCTCGGTCACCTGTTGTCTGCCTGCCCGTTATATCAGCCACTCCAGGAGCCAATGGACTGCACTTGGGCCACCACCGAAAGGTACTGTGCTCTGTCAAACCCTCTGGCTATTCCGAATACGGGAGTGGTTTTAGTAAATGGTCATTCTGTGCTTGCATTGTTTGATTCCGGCAGTAACATTACCATTGTTGCTCGCCGTTATGTTTTACCGCAACAATGGCGATACCAGTACGTCAGTGTAACTTGTGTACATGGGGAGACCAAGTCTTATAAGTCCGCAAAGTGTTTTCTGGCATGGAATGGTGGCTTGTCTCGATTAACAGTCGCAGTGTTACCCGAGCCACCTTTTCCTGTCATTTTGGGACACGACTGGTCCAATAGCAACAGCGGGAAACAATTAACCACTCCTAGGGCTAAGTTGGGTCTTGTTATGGGTACGCGAAGCACCACCCCCGCGGCTCCCAGGCCGTGCACACGGGCAACCGCCGTAAATAACAGTGACCGGGGGGAAGAGTCTCTAGCATCGGACCCCGACCCGGAAGATGATCCGGGCGAGGGCACGAGTCAAAGAGTCTGCAGAGCTCCCGTATATGCGGACCCAATAGACTCTATGATCAATCAGTTCCGGTCTACCCCCGCGTCATTTAAAAGGGAGCAATGGAATGATGATTCCCTAAAAAACGCCCGGAATGCAATCGTTTCAATAAATGGCCATTTGTCTGATGGTTCCTTACCACCGGAGCCCTACTTTGTATTAGAACATGATCTGTTGTATCGAGTTGCGAGTCACGAAGGTGGAGCGCGGAAGTTATTGTTAGTGCCGCGAACCTTCCGGCGGGAGGTTTGCGAACTGGCTCACTCCCACCTCCTGGGCGCCCATTTGGGAGCCGAAAAAACGCTGGAAAGAATTAAACAGCGGTTTTATTGGCCAGGAATAAATGAGGAGGTCCGACGTTTCTGTCAATCCTGCCCGGAGTGTCAGATCCGTCAGATTCCTAGGAGGGACCGCGCTCCTTTAGTTCCTATTCCCCTTATTGATGTTCCCTTCGAGAGGATCGGTATTGATCTTGTAGGTCCCCTGGAACCTTCGACCCGTGGCCAAAAATACATATTGGTCATGGTAGATTACGCCACTCGATACCCAGAAGCGGTACCCTTACGGTCCGCTACTTCCAAGAATATCGCACGGGAATTAGTCAGGCTCTTTGCCCGAGTGGGAATACCTAAAGAAGTCCTCACGGACCAAGGTACTCCCTTTACTTCGGATACGTTCAGGGAGGTTGCTAAGTTACTGAAAATCAAACATCTGAGGACGTCGGTTTATCACCCGCAAACCGATGGCTTAGTGGAGCGGTTTAACCAGACACTTAAGCAGATGTTACGTAAGGTAGTCAGCGCGGACGGTCGGAACTGGGACGAGCTTTTGCCCTTCGTGCTCTTTGCTTACCGGGAAGTCCCACAGGCCTCCACGGGTTTCTCCCCCTTTGAACTCTTATATGGACGTCAGCCCCGGGGGCTTTTAGATATATTAAAAGAAGGCTGGGAGGAGGAGGCTCTGCCTGGCTGTAATGTTTTGGAGTACATCGCGCAAATGCGCGATAGAATGAACAAAATCCGACCCATCCTAAAAGATCACATGACCCGTGCTCAAGCAACGCAAGCCCGGTCCTATAATAAAAATGCTGTTCTCCGGGAATTTCACCCCGGAGACCGCGTAATGGTGCTCGTACCCACATCCCATTCCAAATTGCTGGCCCATTGGCAGGGCCCCTATGAGGTTAAGGAGCGGAAAGGGCTGGTGGATTATTTGGTGAAACAACCGAATCGTAGACCGGCCGAGAGAGTGTACCACGTGAACGTGTTAAAGCCGTGGAGAGATAGGGACGAGGCTCCACCCTCCGGTACTGCCCTCTCCCTTTGCGCACGTAAACTCACACTTAACCTCGGACCAGACTTAACCCCATTACAACGGCTGGAGCTGGAACATGCTATCCATGCCGTCCCCGAAGTGGTTAGCGAGGTACCTGGCCGTACTTCCTTGATTGAGCACGATATTGTTACAGACCCGGGGGTGATAGTCAGGGAGAGACCCTATCGCCTCCCGGAAGCAAAGAGGACGGAAGTGGAATTGGAAATCCAAAGGATGCTGGACATGAATATTATTGAGGAAAGCTATAGTCCCTGGTCCAGTCCTATCGTCCTCGTATCTAAGCCAGACGGGTCCTGGAGGTTCTGCAATGACTTCAGGCGTCTGAACCAAGTCTCTAAGTTCGATGCCTACCCTATGCCCCGAGTGGACGAGCTCTTGGAGCGCCTAGGGAGGGCACAATACTTGACTACCTTAGACATGACAAAAGGGTACTGGCAAATTCCCCTAACGGCATCCGCCAGAGAGAAAACAGCATTCAGTACCCCTAGTGGACATTGGCAGTATAAGGTCCTCCCATTCGGGTTGCACGGGGCACCTGCTACGTTCCAGCGTCTGGTGGACAGAGTGCTACGACCCCATCAATCCTATTGTGCCGCCTACTTGGATGACGTAGTCATTTATTCTGGCACCTGGGAGGAACATATACTGCAGGTGTATGCTGTTCTTGCCACACTAGCGAAAGCCGGCCTCCGCATTAACCCCCGTAAGTGTTACTTTGGCTTAAGGGAGGCCAAATATTTAGGCTACCTAGTTGGGCGGGGACAGGTGAAACCCCAATGCTCCAAAATAAAAGATATCTTAGAATGGCCCCGTCCGATGACCAAGAAACAGGTGCAGGCTTTCTTAGGGTTAGCGGGGTATTACCGCCGGTTTGTTCCCCGTTTCTCTGAAAAGGCAGCACCCTTGACTGACCTGACAAAGAAAGGGTCTCCTGTCTATGTGGTATGGAACCAGAAAGCGGAACGGGCATTCAGTGACTTGAAAACGGCCCTGACGTCGGCACCTATATTACACACCCCTAACTTCTCTTTACCTTTTCTTCTCCAGACCGACGCTTCGGACACAGGCCTGGGTGCAGTGTTGAGCCAGAGTGTCGACGGTGCCGAACACCCCGTGTTTTACCTGAGCCGGAAACTGTTGGACCGAGAGACCCGGTACGCGGCGGTTGAGAGGGAAGCCTTGGCCATTAAGTGGGCGGTGACTCATCTGCGGTACTACCTGCTGGGTCGTGAGTTCGCTCTGGTAACGGACCATGCCGCCCTGCAGTGGATGGCCCTGCACAAGGAGTCGAACCCTCGTGTCACCAGGTGGTTTTTGGACCTGCAGCCATACAAGTTCACCGTTACTTATCGCCGGGGTCCCCTTCAGGCCAATGCTGATGCCCTCTCCCGGGTTCACGACCTCTCGGTTCGGTCCGCCCGACCCGATGGGTCTGGGCTGAGGGGGGGGTCATGTCACGCACGCGCGATTAGGGAGCCGCGGAACGACCTAAACTGTTGCGCGAAGACATATACCAGACGGGAATGGCGGAGTACTAACCTTTCTCTATTTATTTCCAAACAGAAAGAAAGACACAACACCGCCATGAACGTCTGAACATGGACTCTCAACACGCCACTTCCGCCTTCCCTCTGTCGCAGCCCAATGACGTCAGCAGTCCCATCATCCATCTCGGTTCCTTCCCAGCAGCGCTTCATCCATTTCCGGTCCCTCCCTCATAAATGTTCCCCCCGTCCGCCATGATGGCGAACGGTGTTATGATAATTGTAACCAAAGTATTATCAACTTGCACTTTTCCCACAGTATACGGGGCCGGAAAACCCCAAACCTTTATCGATTATTTGTGTCTTTTTTACAATACATATACATATATACATATATATATATATATACATATCTACATATACACATATCTACATATACATATATACATACATATATATACACACATATACACATCCACATATATATATATACACATATCAACATATATATATATATATATATATATACACACACATATACACACATACATACACACACACATATACATATATACATATACACATACATACATAGTGCGTTGTAACACGGGCTGTGATTGTTACATGGGAGGGAGACGACAAATTACAGCTTCCCGCTTTCTAATCGGGCCTGTGATTGGTGCTTTGACTGATGCCCAGATCCCACAGTATCTCCCCTTAGGAGAGGCGTTAGGCAAGTGTAATTGAATAGCGGTGCTGCAAGTTTAGCTTTACACCTGTTTTTAAGGCTTATTGACTGAAAGGGGCTTTCATGAAAAAAGTTAGGGCTTTGCTACTGGATACACCCTGCACAAGTTAAGGAAGTAAAAATAAAGGTATATATGTCTGTTTTATTTAAACCTTTTAAGTTTGTATGCGGGCGGCATGGTGGCGCAGTGAAAGGTGCCAGTTAGGAGACCCGGGTTCGCTTCCCTGCATGGAGTTTGAATGTTCTCCCCGTTTCTGTCTGGGTTTCCTCCGGGTACTACGGTTTCCTTCCACAGTCCAAAGGCATGCAGGTTAGGTGCATTGGCGATTCTAAATTGTCCCTGGTGTGTGGGTGTGTGCGCCCTGCGGTGGGCTGGCACCTTGCCCGGGGTTTGTTTCCTGCCTTGTGCCCTGTGTTGGCAGGGATTGGCTCCTGTATTTGGGATATAGCGGGTTGGATAATGGATGGATGGACATTTGTATGCATAGCCCCATTTGCCCGTTTTCGTTTTTTTTCTTTCTTCAGTAATATTTCAGCAAACCCGGACCTTGTCAGTTCAAATCCTGGTACTGACACCACTGTGTGACCCTGAGGAAGTCACTTCACCTGCCTGGGCTGCAAAAAACAAAAGTAATGTAACAAATTGTACCTCAGATGTTGCAAGTTGCTGGAATAAAGGCATAAGTCAAATAGATAAATATGTATTATACACATAGGAACCATTCATTTATTTTCAGTTAAGTCATCTGCAGCAAACCTTTATAAATGAGGGTTTCTCCTTTTTAGATAGAGCAAACTGTTTCTTCTTCATTGAGGTTTTCTCTTGGAGAGCTTTTTTCATTTCATTGAAAATTAAAGCAGCAGCTGCCAAAATATGTAGCTTTCTTATTCATTTTTCAACATTGTGTAAAATAACTTTATAAAGTAACATAAAAGGTTTAAATACTGGTTATCCTTTTACACTAAAATATTACTAAAGAGATACAAAAAAAGTAAAATGCATATGTTGTTTTTCTTTAAGGAGATTAAATATTACTGAAGAAAGAAAAAAAAAAACTAAAACAGCCAAATGGGGCTATGCATACGAACTTAAAAGGTTTAAATAAAACAGAAATATATACCTTTATTTTTACTTCCTAACTTGTGGAGGGTGTATCCTGTAGCAAAGCCCTAACTTTTTTTGTGAAAGCCCGTTTCAGTCAATAAGTCTTAAAAACAGGTGTAAAGATATTGACAATAAGCTGCGCAAACCCACCAAGACATGGAATTGTTTAAATCAAGGAGCTGCGCTACCTTCTTCCAGATCGGCCACAAGGCGTTCATATTTTTCCAAAGCAGTTCTGGTCTACATCGGCATCTGTAGCTGAGTCGAAAAACACCATCCCATACTATTTGTTAACGATTAACACATTTCTATATGTATTGTAAGCATACAATACAACTGATAATATGTTGCGCTTATTTATCTGATGTACCGACATTTTTGCGCGTTTAACGGCTGAAATCCAACGTGGTTTGTGCCCTTCAGAATGAAAACAGTTTGCATTTACCTTTTTAATAAAAGGCGAGTAATTAAGCCTGAGAAATCACCCCATAAATGCACACGTTTAATTGCACATGTGTTAATATGTATGCTTACACAGTATTAAAAGACACTCAACAATTAACATCATTTACCTTTGTTCCCGCGTTTGATAAAAGGCGAGCTTTTAAGCCTGAGAAATCACCCCGTAAATGCACATGTTTAATTGCACATGTGTTAATATGTATGCTTACACAGTATTAAAAGACACTCAACAATTAACGTCATTTACCTTCGTTCCCGCGTTTGAGTCATGCTGTAAATCTCTTCCTTGTTTTCAGTTCACAAGATTACGTAGGAGGCGTGATGACGCGATACGCGACTCCACCTCCGCCATTACAGTATATGGACAAAAAAGAGGTTCCAGTTATGACCATTACGCGTAGAATTTCGAAATGAAACCTGCCTAACTTTTGTAAGGAAGCTGTAAGGAATGAGCCTGCCAAATTTCAGCCTTCCACCTACACGGGAAGTTGGAGAATTAGTGATGAGTGAGTGAGTGAGTGAGTCAGTCAGTCAGTGAGGGCTTTGCCTTTTATTAGTATAGATATAAATACATATATATATAATATATATATATATATATATATATATGGCAACTCTAGTCACAAAGACAGAAAAAAAAAGTCCCAAAAATAGTTGGGATGCCGACCCGGCCAACTCTATTTAATTTCAAAAGCAACAGGCATGCGGTGGTGCTCAAACATAAAGAATGCTGGCAGTCACCTCCAGTTCGCCCTCTGGTTGTTGTTCTGAGTGTCAACTGGATGATAACATGCATACAAGACAAGGTCACCCCCCCAACCCTACCCAGAAGGATTTTTAGTAGACAAATGAGAAATGTGTGTACCAAATTTCATGAAAATTGCGCCAGCCATTTGGAAGTGATGCCGGAACATACATACGTACACACACACACACACATTGACTTTTACATACATATATATATATATATATATATATATATATATAGAGAGAGAGAGAGAGAGAGAGAGAGAGAGAGAGAGATAATCATTCAAACAAATTCAAACATCACCTGTGGCAAGCATATCATGATGTCATCTGAGAGACTTCATTCAGCTGCATTTCACAGCAACGCCACTCATGTACAGGAACAGAGCACTAACACTGAGCTCGGCACAAAGCTCAATGCTCATCATGTGAACTCATCCAAAAGGAGCATTTTTCGATAGGGTAGCACTGATCTAGTTATCAGTTCGCGCTACGGTAGCATATTTTGACAAGACAGCACAAATCTTCAGCACACCAACCCTGATTACAGATGTTTGTAGGCAGTGGCGGCTCGTAGCTAAAATTAGTGGGGGTGCTGCTCCAGAAAATTTTTAGCCTTTGTTTTAAAATTGTGTAAAAGGAAACAAACATGTATAAAAAGAAAATTTATTCAGAAACCGAAAAAAAAAATGAATCAAATAGAATAGCTGGAAGCAGGATAATAGTCTAATTCTACACTTTATCACATTCAAGAATATGGTACACAGTTTTTAAGCACAACACACGCAGAGTAAAAAAAAAACACTACCTTCCACCAGCACGCCAGGATCGGCACTGCAGGAGCGACAGTGCTCTCTGTCCCTCGCAGCCTCGCGTGCAGCTTCCTATGTGCGCATGCGCACAACAGCCAAACACCACGCCGCTGTAACTGTGAAGCGCACAGTTCCATACAAAGATTTTTGTATCTTTTTCATAAACTGGGGGATGGCTACTGACATTAAGCTTAAGGATTATATTTTGTACAAGTATAAAGAAAGAATTAAAGAAAAAAGGACTCATTATATTAAATGTTACTGATAATATCAAGTGGAAATAGGGGGTGCTGCAGTTCCACAGTGCCTATACGCGAGCTGCCACTGTTTGTAGGTACGTGTATGCACTTATTTACACTTATGTTGAATATAATTATATTTAAACAGCATAAATATACTGTATTGCAGTATGCTTATTTTTACAGAATGTTGCTTTTTTACTTATAAAAAATAGATCTGTTCGGAAAAAAACTTTTTAAAAAAATGCCTGGCCTTAAATGCAATAATTTACACTTATGTTGTAAATAATTATGAATATACTGAATGATGATTTATTTTTACAGAATGTTACTTTTTTAACTATAAAAAATAAATTTGTTTGGAATAAACACCTTTAAAAAGTGGCCGGACTTAAACGCTGTTGAGTATACATTATTTGCTTATGAAAATGACTGCCGGGAGACATTATACTAAAGCGACGCTGGACAAGTTACATCGTCAGCATGAGAATGAGCTGCCATTACTTCATCATGAGCAGGAGCGCCTATAAATACGGCAACTCCGCACCTTCTAATGTGCTTTGCCAACTAGTGCGGCAAAGGCAAGCAGTCCTTTTAAGAATAGTGAGCCACCTCAAAGAGTCACGTAAGAGCTGAGACTCCATCCATTATGACCCTCGGTGCCAGGGTTTCTAGATTTTCAAAATCACAGACCAGGACAGCCACCATTTCGAGTGACCAAAAAAAAAAAGACGTTAAGGAACTAAGGAAGACAAAAACTGATATTTTTAATTAAATTATAATTATAGATATATAATCACATATAATCGAAACATATAAGTATATGTAAATAAGTACATATATAAGAGAAATTATACAAGCATATGTAAATAAGTACACATATAAGAGAAACTATACAAAAATAGTCACGAATTACACACGAGCAGCCATAATGAGCACATGACGTACCCAATTCAAACACTCAGATTCAGCTGACAGCACACATTTTAGTCATAAAAGGTGGTACGCCAGGCTGTGTACAAAACTTTAGCGTGCCACTTTAACTAGATATTCAATTTAGAAATAGTACTAAGATTATTTTCTATGTACAATTTTAGCTCTGTCGGGATCTTCAGAGGCAGTGCGGGACTCGGGATTTGTCTGCTGAACTCGGCACAGTCGCGCTCAAATCGGGAAGTCTGGCAAACCTGCTCGGCGCCGACGCTACAATACAATAATCTCCAACATTATACTTTACCAACATTTCAAACGTTCAGTTGGTAATAAGCCACCTGCGGTGGACGGAGGAGACACCATTAACGTTGTACGGCGCTTCGCTGCCATGTTTGCCTAACCACTCTTAGCTTGCGCGACTTTCAGCGTATCTAAAATGAGCAGTTAAAATACAGGCAAGGAAAAATGGAATATATAGTAGATGAACATTCAAAACATTGATATAGTAGAAAATAAGGTAATTTGTTTCCTAATAAAACCTGTGTCTTTGTACATTATGTACATAACGTAGCTATTCTTAACTTTTTTTAATCTTTAAAAAACGTGGGCCGCTTTTACTTACGCCGAGCACGCCTGCTGCAGCTTTGTGGTTTTCTTTCCAAGTGGTTTGAATTGAAGATGCCTGCTTCTTTTCTCTTACAGATTTAAGCGGCTCATCACCTAATCGGTCAGAACTGTTGAACAATTAAACTCACCACCGCTGCTTTTTTTGGGTTGATGGTTCTTCACCGCCCTCGTTTTTGACTCCTTCAGGACATTTTAAAACATCGCGCGACTTGCCATCGATGCGAAAATGCCTTCACGGTGTCGCACTTGACGTTAATAAATGCCTTTCGAGATTTATTTTTAATAAGAGAGGGTGAAATCAGAATTTGCCGTCATTCCCAAGAAACCAGACTCGAAGAAATACAACCAGTATAGAACGATACGTTTAACGAGTCATGCACTGATTATATTTTTAAGAATTAAGTACGAAAAGAATAAAAGACAAATGTGAAGCACAGTTTGGGTTTAGAACATGTTTAGGAACCCATGAAGCACTTGTGAGCTTTAAACATTTGGCAGAAAAAAAAAAGTCTTGATATGAGGCGTGATCAGGGCTTGAAGTCGGCCTGAACGCAGCGGCATTTCTGTTTTTCGCAGTTGCGAACGGGTGTGGTGTTCGGGGTGTTACCGGTACGCATAACGGATTACGAAGTCCCCTCTCTGATCTGCGACGCGCTAGAAACGCCAAAGGGAATCAACAAAACCCAAGCGGCCCTCCGATGTGATGTAATTATATGTCGGCACTCGAGACTCCACGCTGTTAAACAGACGGGCTCTGGACAGGACTTCCACATGCGCTTTCTAGATTTACGAAGGGCATGTGATAACGTAGTGCACGATAATCTTTCGAATATCATACACCAATTAGGTTTCGACAGCAAAGATATTCGATCTATTATAAAATTGTATTGTCAGAAAACAGCAACTGTCAACAGTGGAGAATGACAAAAACACCAGAAGCGAAATAAAAAAGGTGTAAAACAGGATGCATACTCACTACTTGTGATTAAAAATAATTAAGGGGACATATGCAAGAATCAATATCGAATAGAATAAAAGGAATAAAAATAAATGTGTTAATTCTAAACAATGATGATACTGCGCTAATAGTCAGTACTGAAGAAGAACAACAGTTGGATTTGAGATGCATGTACTGTAGTCGAATGGGGCTAAATTTTAATGTGAAGAAAACAATAGTTATGGCTGTAAGCGAAAATAAGATTAACATCGACATTAGAGAAGGTACAAATACAAATATCTGCGAAGGATGGCTGACGACCGCTATGACACTAAGGTGGAACTAAGAGCTAGAATTGACGGCGTTTATAAAAATGAAATACATCCTTTGTAACACAATTTAATCTAAAACCGACGCTTTGGATTGTAAAATGACATAGTCATAGTCTGTGACTTAGTCACAGACAACCACTCAGGACAAATGCACTCGAGATGTACCCATTCGGCGTCTATCACGGACAGAGAAAAGTTGAGGAAGAGGTTCAAATTGAAGAAGACCCTGAAGGTGAATACTGTAATAAATACAAGGAAGAAAGCGCAAATACGTTGGGCACGCAGAAAGTCAAGAAATGTACAACATATTACTGAACATTAAAGAAGGAAAGCAAGCCAACCTCAGTCTCAGAGACAGCACCGACCGAAGGAGAGAGGTCGTGGCTTCATTAGCGCCCCACCCGCCTTAGTGGTCGTGATGAAAACTGCAGCTAAAGCCAGAAGGGCGTGCATGGTGGTGATCAGGGCTGCCTGGTCAGGTAGAACCCTTCTATTTTTTTTGTGGAAAGCATAGCCATGGATAAAATTGAAGGTAATAGTTATGCGAGATTAAATATGGGAGGGGGTATAATGTGGGGGATTTCTTTAAAATAATGGTGCCTTTTTAACGTGAGTTAACTTCCAATGTAAGTAAACATCTACCCAGGGCCACCTTAACAGCATCATAGGCCCCCGGGCAAAGTAGTGTGCTGGGACCCCTGTTTTGACAGCAAAACAGAAACATACATGTGAACCAGAAACATTGTGGGCCCCAATGCTCCTGGGGCCCTCAGCCAGAGGCCATTGTGCTCATACATTAAGACAGATCGACATTTCCCCACTGTGAAATGTTCGATAAAGGCATCATCCAGCAATAACCAACAGCCTGACACATAGCCGTTGCCTATTGAATCAACTTTATTGTTCCTTGTTAACACTGACATGTATTCTTTCTAGCTAAATCATAACATCCCCCTATAGTTGTCATGCCACCTTGGTCTTACTTGATTAGTAAAGTCAAGACTCCAATGGGTCCTGAATGCAAAGCCCATTTTATTACTCATTCGAATAGCTCAACAATTCAACCCCCATCACTCCAACAGTCCAACAGTGAGTGATTATGTTAGGTAGAATGCCTAGTGGGGGCTCGTGGCCTGGAACCCCTGCAGATTTCATTTTTTTCTCCAGCCGTCTGGAGTTTTTTTGTTTTTTCTGTCCTCCCTGGCCATCGGACCATACTTTTATTCTATGTTAATTAGTGTTCCCTTATTTTAATTTTTATTTATTTTGTCTTTTTTTTTTCTCTTTCTTCATCATGTAAAGCACTTTGAGCAGCATTATTTGTATGAAAATGTGCTATATAAATAAATGTTGTTGTTGTTGTTGTTGTATGTCCTGTCCAAAGCATCATGGGAACTGTAGTGCTTATTAATTATATAACATTTATTTATATATATATATATATATATATATATATCACCACAATTGTTAAATAACAGTTATACACAAAAAAACCTTAAGCATACATGAACATAAAAAAATATTTATCATCCCTACAGTTTACATATACATCAAGTTCTTTTTTCAGTCTTTCACTCATTCCTGTATTTTGCTTTTTTTGCTGTGGTCTCTCAGGGACCCCATGTGACTGGTGTGGTTCTTTTTGCTGTGCTTTACTTAATTTGTTACATATTGCACATGCACTCACTAACTTCTCAATGTCATTCCTCATTCCAGGCCATTACATGCTCTTCTATGGCAGGTTTCTATGTCTAGATGACTCTCATGCATGCATTTTAGCATTTCATCGTTAAAAACTAATTATTTTCTCTCCTTTAAAGAGAATTCCCTCTTCACAGAAGTTCCAGTACTGTTGTGTTTCACTTGGGACTGCATTTTGTTTTGTTGGCCATTCAATCTGTATAATTTGCTGTAATTTTCTCAATGCTGTGTCTTTTTGTGTTGTTTCTTCAATTTCATTAAGTTTGTTAGCTGCTACTGGTCAGTTTTCTATCAACATATGTACCTGTGCTTCAATTACACCATCTTCAGGTTCACTGGTTTGTTTTGTTTCACTAATTGGCAATAATACTCGAGATAAGCTATCTGAAATGTGCATTTCTTTTCTAAGTTTAAATCTGCCTTCCACTTGGTATTTCTGCAGACACATAAGCAAACGTCATATTCTTGGTGGTGCAGTACTAAGAGGCTTTTTAAACATTGCTTTAAATAGTTTATCATCAGTTTCATCCTCAATTTCTTTTCCATACACAGATTGGGGAAAGTGCTCTCGACCAAAAATAATTGCCAACATGTCTTTTTCAATTTGTGTTTATCATTGTGGTGTTTCAGTCATAGCTTTTGATGCACATCATAATCCTTCAGCACTGGGGCCTCAGTCACCAATCTCTTCAATGCCATTAATACTGCATTGTGTTTTTCTACCTCATCTTGTAAGAGCTCTTAAAGAGGTGCTGTAATTTCAGACATACAGTATTTGGAATACATTTTCTAACATAGGTCACCATTCCTTTCCTTTCCTCACCATCCCATTCTTTCTAGCAGTTTGGCAGTGGCTATTTCTACTATTGTCATTACTTTGTCTGGATCTGGTTTTATTCCTTTACCAGTCACCTTATGCCCCAGGTACTTCATTTCTTGGAGACCTTTTCAATTTCAAGTTATGTTCTCTTGCTTTTGCTAGGACTTGGCACAGCCTGTAGTTGTACAGTGATCCCTCGCTATATCGCGCTTCGCCTTTCGCGGCTTCACTCCATCGCGGATTTTATATGTAAGCATATTTAAATATATATCGCGGATTTTTTGCTGGTTCGCGGATTTCTGCGGACAGTGGGTCTTTTAATTTCTGGTACATGCTTCCTCAGTTGGTTTGCCCAGTTGATTTCATACAAGGGACGCTATTGGCAGATGGCTGAGAAGCTAGATTGCTTACTCTTTGCTTACTCTTCTCTCTCAATTGCGCTGACTTTCTCTGATCCTGACGTATGGGGATTGAGCAGGGGGGCTGTTCGCACACCTAGACGATACGGACGCTCGTCTGAAAATGCTGAAAGATTATCTTCACATTGCTATCTTTTGTGCAGCTGCTTCCTGAAGCGACATGCTTCACGGTGCTTCGCATACTTAAAAGCTCGAAGGGCACGTATTAATTTTTGACTGAAAAACAAACTCTGTCTCTCTCTATCTCTCTCTCTCTCTCTCCCTGCTCCTGACGGAGGGGGTGTGAGCTGCCGCCTTCAACAGCTTTGTGCCGTGGTGCTTCGCATACTTAAAAGCCAAACAGCCCTATTGATTTGTTTGCTAGAGATTGTTTTCTCTATCTATGTGACATTCTGTGCTCCTGACACGCACTCCTTTGAAGAGGAAGATATGTTTGCATTCTTTTAATTGTGAGACGGAACTGTCATCTCTGTCTTGTCATGGAGCAGAGTTTAAACTTTTGAAAAAGAGACAAATGTTTGTTTGCAGTGTTTGAATAACGTTCCTGTCTCTCTACAACCTCCTGTGTTTCTGCGCAAATCTGTGACCCAAGCATGACAATATAAAAATAACCATATAAACATATGGTTTCTACTTCGCGGATTTTCTTATTTCGCAGGTGGCTCTGGAACGCAACCCCCGCGATGGAGGAGAGATTACTGTATTCATCTTTGGTGCCCCCCCCCCCCCCTTCTGACAAGACAAGTACATCATTAATGTAGGTACACATTCCATGCCCTCAAAATGCTGTTTCTCAGTTCTATGGAATACTTCTGGAGCTGAATTTATACCAAATGGTAGACATACAAACCGGGACTGTCCAAAGGGTGTGATTAATGGTGCAAAGGTAGGAACATTTCTTATCCAGTTTAATGTGCCAGAATCCTGAACTTGCATTCAATACCGAATAGTAGTACTTTGCATTGGAGAGTCTGCTTGTTTTACCTTCCACTGTAGGAAGCTGGTAATGTTCCCTTTGGGTTGCTTCATTTAAATCTCAAGGGTTAAGGCAGATTCTCAAGTTTCCATCGCTGTTGTTTCCATAGTTACTATTGGATTAACCCACTCAGTTGGCTCTTGCATTTTCTTTATTATTTTATAATTCTGTCTAGCTGTTTTTTGAGTCTGTCCCTTGGCATTACTGGAACTTTTCTAGGTGGTTGTACTTTAGGTGCCATCGTTTCATCAATCCTAATGGAGTGTTCCCCCTTCAGACATCCAGTTCCTTCAAATACATCTTTGTATTCCTTCAGAATATCATCTTGTGCTACTGATATTATTCTCTTGATAAGTCTCAGACTTTAACATGCTTTTATCCCTAATACAGGTGATACTCTTTCATTCACCACAAAAAATGGAAGTTCTTGGGATGTACTTTTGTCATTACCCTCTGTGTGCATTTCTCCATTATGGCTCTGCTTTCACCAGTATATGTGAAAAGGTTCCAGTGGTTTACCTTTACTTATCTTGTTATACACTGTTAAAGGAATTACATTAGGTTGTGCACTTGTATCAAGCTTAAATTCCAGATGATGATCTGCTGTTGTCACACTGACTTTCCATTCATCCTTTTTATTTCTGGCCTCTTCTGCACCAATGAAATGTTCAGCCTCCATGTCATCTTCAATTGTGTGCACTTTTTTAGATCTGCACATCACTTTAAAATAATTTTAATTTACCACAGTTTCTACATTGCTTTCCATAAGCTGGACAGCTACATGGTTAAGTGCTGCAAGTGCTGCCACATTTTTTACATTGCAATGTTTTCTCTAAATTTGTAATCTTTTGGGCTTTGTTGCTTTTTCTGTTTTTTCCTTGCAGTATCTACATGGTTCACCTTGTGGGACGTTTCATCTTCCAATATTTGCTTCAACTGGCTCCTTGTAATTTCTGTCGCTCTGCATATATGTATTACTTTTTCAAGTGTCAGGTCGCTTTCTCCTAGCAGCCTTTATGTCAGCGATTCAGCTGAAACTCTGCAAAAAATCCTATCACAGATTAGTGATTCTCCCAGCTCTCCAAATTGACAAGATTTGGCCAGCTTTTTCAACTCGGCTACATGTTGTGTTATGCTTTCACTTCCTTGAGCACACGTGAAAAATCTGTATCTTTCATATGTTATATTTTTCTTGGGGTTACAGTATTCCTCAAATTTCTTTATAGTTTCTTCTACATTTTTCTGATGTACCTCTCTTTCAAATTTAAATGTATTGTACACTTCTAAGGCTTCTTTGCCCGCAACATGACGAAAATTGAGGATTTTACTTGTACAACTCAAAGAGCTGCCAAAATCTCTTCCAGTTTTTCACCAAGCTTCCTTCAACACTCACCTTAACCGGTGGCTTTAAAACTTCCATTGCATCCCACAACTGTTTTAGGATTATTTAATCTGGTACTTTTCTCTTATGAAGGCTTTTTTGAAGGTTCTTTAGTTTACTTCTTATACCAGTGAATTAGTCGAACGTTGCCTACTGTATTAACTTTATTGTACCTTGTTAATACTGACAAGTATTCTTTCTAGTTAAATCATGACACTGACATCAGCCATTCCCCTGCCCACTCATCTCAAAGCTCGTGTACAATTAGTTAGGAGTTGGGGTGGTTCATTATCATCCAGTCACATTCTTACCTGCCCAGCCTGTACACATACTGGTAATTTTTCTAGCTTTGTTAATAAGATTCAAAGTCCAGCTAAGCACAAAATCAAATCTAATGCTAGAATTGCAGAAGATGTCGGCTTGGAGCTCTTCAGTATACGTATTTCAGTATAACAACAACCACTTGTAATGACAACAACTCCAAGAGTATCAAGCTACAAGCGGAGATTCAGCAGTAAGTGGGGTATAGAAGAAGAGTGTATAGGTAGTATGTTTATTATACTGTTGATTAATCCTTGTTTCTCTGTTTATTGGCTTATAAATGAAACTGTTATGACTTTGGGATAAACACTATTTCGAGTTACTCTATTTTAAAATAAAAGCACTTTGAATTATGAAATACATAACATAAAAATATTTTAAAACAAGCCATGTTTATCTTCTTATTTCAGTAGGTGAATCCCTGGAATACATTTTATCCCCAAGTGGTATTTTTATTTTGAGGTATGTAATATGAATCGTATTAAGACAGCTCTCTTCTTTTCAGTGGAAAGTTGCATAAGATGTTACTTGGCTGGCAGAAGGGGCAACATCATTATGTGTTGGGCAAAGCAGTAGCCAGCATGTGCTGTGACAGATTTAAAGAAAAGACAAAGAATATCAGTCTTGGCACTAAATAGTAATGTATAAAGACAATACACAGTGAAGCATTTTAAATATATCAGTTATGCATTTTATGTTCTTAATGATAACAAAATATTACAATTTCACTAATACAATTTATAAACAGCTAGGCATTTGTTTTCTAAAAAGCAGTAATTAAGAATCTTTAAAATATCCAGAGCAACCAAGGCAAAGCTTAAAGATTTTTTTTTTCCATTACCTTTTTCTAGCAAAAAAGTGTTGTTCTTTATCTTGATACAAAAATAGACTAAATTAATTAAAAAAACAACCTTCCATTGGAAATACTAGAATAACATTAGTGAAGTCAGGAAATTCTTGCAAAAGAAGATATTTGATCTTTTTGTGATTGGCTCTGTAAAGGAAGATAATCAAGTGCTTCATGCATTTTTACCTATTAGCATTGTTTTTGTGGAATTTTAAACATTACCTTAATCATATAATTTGTTGAGATTTGAGGAATAATCAAACAAAAAAAAATGTGAAGAATGTAGTGCAAAGGCAGTACCCACCTTGGATACAATCAAAACACATCCTAGAGATACAGCCTTTCTGGACTTTCCATTTACCCCCTCTTTCTCTGAAGTGCCATCTTGTAATATGGCATTATTTATAAAATATATACAATTTTCAAGTAATCGTGAAAGAATTGAATATTTGGGTAAGACATTTGTAAACATAACAAACACATTTAAAACTCACAGAACAGAATCATATTTATACAAAAAAAGTTAGTATCCCCTCTAATGAATATTTTTGTATTAGCAGATCAAGCAAGCCTCACATATGGTACTAGCAGAGATCGATCAGACAATGGCACATATGACAATGGAACTGTCAGGGTGTCCCTTCTATAGCACTTAGGTATTTTTAAAGAACTTGCATGTAGCTGATATGCCTACTGTAAACAGACATCACATCTCCTTTTAGTATATGATTAAAGATTATTTGTTATCAGAAAGGCATACAACAACAACATATTGGTCTGTCCATGTTTCATTTTACACAAGATTCACAGTCTGGAATGATTGTTAAATAAAGAGCCTTTATATGCAGACAGAAAAACTAATTGAAGATCAGATCTCATTTTCACCTTAGTATTTCACTCCCAGTTTTAACTGTAAAATAATCCTTTTATTATTTTTACACTATTTGCCAACAAAAACTTGAGAATCTCTGACTCTCATTAGCAATGCATAAAAACATACTGTAAGTCATTCAAGGTGTTGGAGCTGAAGCTCCTCACAAAAAAATCAAAACCACATGACGCATACTGTATGTGGCACAGGCTCATCAACATACTATCAACATTTTGATCTATTGTACTAAAGTACAGATATTCTGCAACCTTACATCAATGGGCCTCGGGTATAATGCCATGAATCAGATGTATCAGAAGTACTGTGTAACTAACGGAGTACTTTTTTGTTTTCAATATTTTTTTTTCCAGGGGTTTATATTAGGTCACTGGAGCTCCTTACTGTTGAATATGCTGCATAAAATTGCCCAGGAGTAAAACCATTGTGCTGCAGATCAATTCTTGCTTTTCCTAGTGAGAGACCTTTGCTTTTGCCTGAATTATTTTGGCTTCAAATGGTTAATTAGTAAGAATAATGATGATTTGGGGTATAAATATAATTTCACTGTGTAGCACATCCTGTAACAATGGTAGGTTTAATCAGAATTGATTGTAACGTTTTGATCTGTAACCTTGTACTATAACAAACGGTTTGCTTTAACTTATTACCTACAACATTGACTGTTACAGGAAACGCACAGGCTAAGCATGTCTTCTTTGAGCTGCGTTGAACTTTCTTCCTTCCCCTTCACATCTGTAGCAGCCTTCATTTAAGTAAGGCAGCAGCCGCACTTCTGCACAATTCCCTCTCAGCACAGGACAGAAAAAAGGACACAGTCCTTAATAAAAGCCTACAAGCTACAGCATCATTAATGACAAATGAAAAAAGACATAGGTCAGCTAGTTTTCTTTTTTCAACAACGTCACCAAGTTTCAATCAAGTCAGTCAAAGTCTTTTTGAGATTTTGGAGTATTTCGTTTTTCTGTTGAGGGGGGTAACCCCTAAATACTGATATATCAAAATGTCCTTTCTTAGCAGATGCCTACTGGCCTAGATGTACAATCCTATTAAATCTGAGCTTTTTAAATAAACGGGAATAAGTTGCTTTGTTAATGTGTGAGTGAGTCAGTTAGTCAGTCAAATTTGCATTTTATATTATATATATATATATATATATATATATATATATATATATATATATATATATATATATATATATATATATATATTGTTGTGGACAGCTGGGGATCCTGCCCAACCAGGATGCATGAAGGGACCGTGAGAGGGACAATACCTCTCCTGGACCATAATAGGGAAGCCGCCCTGGTGTGCATCGGGGCCTGTTAGGACCCGTGGCCACCGCCAGAGGCTGCCTGGACGATTATACAGCCTTGGATTGCAGCACATCCACCACACCCGGAAGTGCTGCCAGAAGAGATTCCAGGCACACCCAGAGTGTTTCCAGGTGCTCATGCAGCACTTCTGCCACACTAGGAAGTGCCACCGGAGGAGCGCCATGAAGCACCTGGAGCACATTTGGGACAGTCGAGTGACAGAAAGAGAAGAACAAAGAGAGAAAGAAGGGACTGACTATTTGGTTGGTTAGAGCATTGTGTGGTGTTGTACATCAATAAGTAATCAAAGTGTGTTTTTTGGACATCTGATGTCTGTCTGTTTGTGTATGGGGGCTGAACTTAACTAAATATTATATATATAATATATATATATATAAAAAGACAGAGATAGAGGGAGTCAAGTTAAAGCCAAAGGCCTTTTCTTTGTTAACATGTCCTTTCTGTGCTTGTTTGTAATTTTTTCTGGGTTGTCCAGCTTTCCCCAAAAATCACAAAGACATGTTGCTAAGTTTATTGGCAAATCCAAGTTGACCTATTTGCGTAAATATGGGTGTGTATGTGTGTGTAGACCGCAACGGGCTGGCATCACACCTGTGGCTGGTTCCTACTTTGCATCTGATACTAGTGGAAAGGGTCCCAACCCCCTGTAATTCTTAATTGGATTATGCAATTCAAAAATGAATGGATCGAAGGACACCATTGGTGCTTTTTGGCTATGTCAGGAGATTGTACTGGAATATCTGGGAACCAAAAGAGAATAAACAAATCCTCATATTGAGAAAAACATTTTGGGTGCACTAATCCAGCCTCAGCCTTTCAGCTCCAAGGTCATCAAATAATCCACCAGCCACCACTTGTCTCACAGACAGATGCAGCAGGTTCCCCTGATACAAAATGGTGCTAGTCAGTGTTAGTGTTGATACAAATCACAAACCACAATCCATCAACTAGCCCAGTGTATCTGTCCTTGTGCCCATTCTGAAATCATCTTACAGACTCTGCCACTCACCAACAAGACTTCCAAATACACTTCTGTACTGTTATTTCTATCTGAAAACAGTATGATAGGCAAGAAAAGATACCTAAAGCACACATTATGAAAAATCCAAAGCTTTACTTCACTACTTTTGGCAAACAGTCATTAAGCTTTGTGGCATCCAGTTTCTTAACCTTTGTTTTATATTTTTCTGAGGTGTTTCTTCAAATTCAACCCCATCCTTGAAAAATCATCCCTAAAAACCCACCTATTCTATACTGAATTATGAAACTGCCACAGTCAAACAATAATACTTAATATTATGGTTTTTCTATTTGCACTGAAACCTGATTTTTTTAAAGGTGGGTTTAAAAAGTGGGTTCAGAAAATGAATGGGTGGATAGATATTTAATGCATTTTTTGTTATATTGATCTGGAGAGCACTTTAAAGTGGTTTGTTCTCACATAAAACAGATTGCATTTCTGGTTGAGCTTTCATTTAATTCAGCCTTTTTGATTACTTGTCTGGAAAGGTAATGTCTAAACTTTTTACTTATGGCAGAAAATGATCACAAATGTAAAGTAGTGAAAATTAACTTATCAAAATACCTGATTTAATAATCAATAACTACAGTGAAATAGCAGCTATATTTAAAAATCTTTTTTATGCTCCCAAAATGTCAGAGCAGACAGGTCAAAATATCAGAGGCTTAAAGATGAAACTTTAAGACAATACTTGTGGCTCATAGCCAAATAAAATAAATACTAGCCACACCTGAACGGAAATCTGTGAATCAGCTGAAAGGACCATGTTTGGGTAGATCATGATCATTGCTGATGAGTAATCTGTCTAAATCAAAATTCTAATAGTCCATGAGGACTTTAGTACTGTAGGTCGTCTTTAATTCAGACAGCGATTAGAAGATTAAGGAAATGTTAACAAATGTCAGAATATATAAAAGGCACCAGTCTATTGAGGCATGGAAATTTTGTGTGTGTGTGTGTGTGTGCGTGCGTGCGTGTGTGCGTGTGTGTGTGTGTATACAGATAGAATATAATAAAATATCATTTTTAAAATTAGTTATTGAAAAATGGCATTTATGTCCTAGCAGCGTACACATTATGGACCAGGTGCATGAAAGAAGGCACTGAGCTTTCATTTTCAAAGTGCATCATTATCCATTTATATATATCTATATATTTGTCTAACAGTGACATGAAACACAAAAGCCTAATTGTAAGTCTGTTAATGATATCTACCAAAATAGACAAAAAAAACAAATAATTATAAGGATAGTTCTGAATTTATGAAGTGTATTCATTATGAACAATATAATAACTTAACAGTTGTTATCTCTAATTTGCAATGAAGTAACTCCTTTTTAAGTGTCTGTGTGTAGGTTTTTTGTGCTCGTCCTATTTGCCTTAACAACAAACACGCCTTGTCTTAAATATAACTTTGGATTTGTGTCATATACATCAATAAAAATAATTTTAGAAAATCCACATAAAGTATTAAAAAGAATGCGTAAAGAAAAAATCCAAAATCTTTGTTTTGTTAAAGTGCTCAGTTTAAGTACCATAGAATAAACAATGGTCCTTTAATTAAAGATCTGTCTGGCTACTGGACGACTGTCCACCGAGATTACTTGTTGAGCCAGAAACCAAATTTTTGAGGAGAGAAACTCTACTGGCCCTGTTAAATTGAACGGGCCACCGGGTGCCAGCAGAGCTGGCCGACTGGCCCAGCCAGGAGGGTCGCTCATAGGACACGAGAGGCTGCAGCTCTTGCTGCTGGATGGAGTCCGGACTTTCATCATCGCTGTTGTGTTGGGTAGTCAAAGTGCTATCAGGAAACTGAAACCGGGCTAGGTGGAGAGGGGTTGGTCCGGGGGAAGGAAATTCATCTAGCTCTGCCAGGGTGGGCTGCAGTTGAATCTCAGTGATGGGTGGCGATGCCAGGCTTTCCAGTGAGGAGATGCTTTGGTTCCATGCTTGCTGCATATCAAGAGGCACGATCTTGGTTGTCTCAGAGGAAACACAGGCAGGTAAGTCACCTTGCCGACCTTTCCAAGGCAGCTCCTTCTCTGCACATGTCGGTGATGGGGGAATGACACATGGGCTCTGGCATACATCTAAGTTACCTGTAGTTGGAGGAAAGAAGATCCAAGATTGTCAAGAAATGGTCACTTCAATGTAAGATGGGATTAGTCATAGTTAGTAGAGAAGGAGTTTTAAAGCATGCGAGACAGGGTAGTGTTATCAACTGGAGACAGACATATAGAACAATACAGTCCAGAGCTACATCAGGTGCCATATGTGAGACAGCAAGATCTATAAGGATAGAAGGAAAGGAATATACCAATATTAAATAAAATTTCAAAGCAGAAACTGCACTTCAGCTACAGAGGTACCATTCAACTGCATCCACTCCCTATACAGCTGAAAAGGGGAATGCTGTTTATCTACTGTATATGAGGATTTCAAATAAAGGTGACACTTACATCTCCTGAAGTGATACTGATATTTTCACAAATGATAATACTAGGTTCTCATACGTGCATAATACTGTACTAATTGAAAGAGATTTTGGCATTATAAGATAATACTGAATTAATTTGAAATACAGGGGCTGTGGTAATACAGTGGTTAGTATTGCAGCCTCACAGCTTTGAACTCCAGTTCTAAATTCCAACCCAAGCAACTGTATATGTGATGTTGGCTCAATCTCCCCATATTTATGAAGATCTTTTCCATCTACACCCCAAAGATATGTATGGTAGACTAACTGATCACTGTAAATTGGAATGGTGAAAACAAAGGTCCTGTACAAACTTCTTAAAAATTGAAACATTAGTCTCTATTTTTGCTATTTGTCCACACTACCCCGGCATTTTCAACCCCTGAAAATGGAGACTTCTTAAAATGCTCTCCAGTGCTGTATACTTTTAAAAACGTAGCCTCAGCATTGTGAGGTGGACAGGCGAATATTCGAACTGCGAAAATGCAACTCTAATTGTGTTCCGAGTTATTTGTGATTATTACATGGCCATTCCCTGATGGGATCCTGCTCATTACAACATCTCATTCCAAGTGGTCACTCTTCACAGAGGAAAACCATATTTCAACATAGTGGACACTGAAGAGTAGCTTTCCATGGTGCTTGTTGTGTTGCTAACCTGTATGCATCTAAATTGCATTCTGTACAACTTGAATGCTGCATTCACGCCACAAAGACATGTAATTTTCCAGTCGCTACAGTTTTGTGAAATATCTCATGGCCACTCCTTCAAGGATTTTTGTACTGATGTGCGCACGCCCAGTGTTGGTGAATGTCTACGTCATATGTGTTTTAAGTCATTTTAGTGTGGATGGAGATGCTTTCGTAAATGATGTGAAAATGCTACAGTGGACTGAGATTGTTTTCATTTAAAAATGCTGTTTTCAAATGAAAACCTAGTAGTATGGACATAGCCTAAGTGTGGGCATGTGAGGGCCAAGGTTGTTGCTACCTTAGCCTAACTCTGTTGCTATAGTGTGTTGGGGCATTGCTTTTAAGGGACCAGATTTGTATTTCTGATTTAATTACTGCTAGTGGAAAGTTTGCACATTCTGCCCATATCCAGTTAGTTCAAATTCCTCTCACATCCCAAAGACATGCAGGTTTTTATTAACTTTAAATTGAAGCAGTATGAAGAATTGTTGGTGTACTCTTCAACAGTGCAGCATCCCATCCCGGGCTGGATCCTGCCTAATGCTGACAGGCCAAGCTTTGGATCCCTGTGAGAAGTTTCAGAAAAAGGATGGAAATGAAGTAACATTTGATTTATTCTGGAATTTCGTTATACTGTACTTCAGTAGCATAGTGGTGATACTGGGAATTTAAAAAAATAATACAATATTATAGTGATACTACTGATTCATTCTGTAGAAATTATACATGGATAATACTTGACTTTTAAATCAAAGTAGTAAACACTGGATAGACATTGGGATTTGATTTTTTTTTTAATCAAAGCAAAAATCCTTGACAGTACACTTCTGACTCAAGGAATGTGTATTTTAAATAACATTGAATTGATTGTGGGATTAAGTTAAGGCACAAATATTGCTTAATAGTAGATCAAGATCTCTTATGAAAAAAGATGATCCGCTCTGGCAACCCCAAACGGGAGCAGCTGAAAGAAGAAGTAGATCAAGATCTCTGTTTCTTTGCACTAGTGCCATTTGTCTGCTTCTCTGCAATACTGTCATTGACCCAGAATTTCTCTTTGTACGTTTTTTTGACAGACCTTTCTTCTACAACTTATTTTAAGAATGACTCCCAAAATCAGTATTCCACCCACTACCTAAAATTTTGCCCAATCCTTGAGGCCTGCCCTGGGAATGCAGTTTTTCACTTGGATTCCCGAGCATCTTTCATCACAGCAGTCAGCCTTCAAGAATGTGAGCAGCAAAAAAGGGGATGGCACGTTCTTCAAAACTGGATATCTGCCAATGTCATAATCAACAACGGAGCACTCTAAACCCCCTTTGTCTGTGCTTAGGGAGACTGTAACTCCAGAAAACATTAAATAAACAGTCAGTTTTGCCATTTTCACAGGTGAGTAATATATATTAATGTGTTTTTATCTCCTTTCTTGAGTTGTTTACTTTGCAGGAGTATGCTATCAAATGAACTGTTACCTTGGGTAGTTTATTTTTGAGTGAGCTATTCCAATTTGCTCAAGGATGATGTAAAGAACTGTAGTTTGTTGACAGTGCCAGGTGATTAGATTATAGCCATACTTACATTTCATGTGTAAAAAAAAACTAAGAATATAAGAATATGTTAAATAAAATAATTAAATAATTAAACATCTATTGACTACTTGGCTCACTGGTAAATTAAAAAATAATCACAAACTGGACTAGCCAAAATGATAAATGAATGAAGTGCAAAAAAAAAGAATCTACATAAACTGAAATCTAGACACCTTTAAGTTACTCACATTACTGTAATTACCCCAAAACTAAATTTTGTTTTGTTAGTTTAAGCATCATTTCTTTCAAAGGATGCAACATGGAAGGAAAAAGTGATCACAGGGAGAACAGACCAGGTCCCAGAACACCAGGAAGAAGAGGGTTGAAGTGGGAAAGCTGCAAATAAAATAACAAAAGAAAAATAATGTAAGTTACAGTCAAACCATTTTATATGACTGGCCACAGTCATGCTGAAGTTATTTTCTCAAAATTGTCCACTTGTGCAGTGCTTGTTCTTAAATAAAATCCATATTTATATCATTTCTATTAAAGGCCACATGCACTACTTGCTTTTAAAATGTTAAACATCTCCTCAGTTGTACTGTCAACTCATTTTATCCTTGTTACATAAACAATTAGCTCATCCAGTATTTTTCATGTTAAGGTTATGCCAACTCAAATCACGACTAATTTTTTTAATTAATTTTAAAACAAATTTTTTATAACTCACAACTCATAGCCTAATGACACACAATAAGTGGGGTTAAAACGTTTTATTCTCTTTGAAATAAATCCATTGCAGAGGAGTACAGTAATTGAGTGTAACACCCTTTGAAGTTCTAACTACGTGTGTGAAGCACCCATCTGTTCACTGGGACGTGGGTGCTGCTGCAGAATATCAATTGAAGGTTTAATATATGACATTTCAGGGGAAAATGCATTTTCATCTGTTTACTTTGTTCATCTCGAGTCCATGTTGAAATCTTAGATGCTCATTAAACAGTTGGCTTTTTTTGCTGCTCCCTTAATCTGGGCATTTATTTAAACTTTCCTTTCAGAAATAATTTCTAAGAAGAAAATGTAGTACTCTGCATCTAGGATGCTACCAAAAGCAACCTTATACACGTCCACGATTGCAGAGTCATTTCTATGGAGATTATAAGGTGAATGAATATCTTAAGTTGCTTTAACAGTGTTGAAGAACTGAGAAAATAATTTAACTGCTTCTGATGACAAAATAGGAAGTGGACATCTAGTCATATAACCTGTGTTTTATCAATTTAGTCACCTTTTTTTATTATTGAGGCATTCGAGTGTGGTGTTTGCTTTGAAGTGAAACACAGTTGTCACTGTATCCTGCAGCACTCACAAACATATCAAAAATGAAAATGGCAAAGTACATACAGGCCCTGCAAAAACCACTCTAAGTCTACTGAAATACTGAAGCAATCCAAAGCTGAATGTGTTCGCTCAAGAATAAAAAGGTGAATGTTCTTCAGTGGCGTAAATCAAAGTAATGACTTCAGATCTTCCCAAAACAGCTGGGCAGTTTGGTGGATGCCCAAAATAATCCAAAGCTGTAAAATATGCCTCTACCAAATATTAACGCAATGGCACTGAATTCTGATTTCATTTTTTCTTCAGTATACAGTATTTGCTGAAAAATAACTAAATAATTAATGTCACTTATAAAAAATGTGCAGGTTTTGAGTGAGAATATCTGGACACTCTGCAGTGGACTGGTGTCTCTTCTTGCATTGTACCCAGTGATGCCCAGATAGGTTCTGTTCTCCATTCACTTGGATTAAGTAGGTTTGAGAATGTTATGTTATGCTATGTTTGGACACTAACTTGAATAATTCAGAAAAACTGCAAAACTTTCAAGGACCGAGGGTACTTTGTAAGGCATTATAGTGTATATATTTGATTACAGATATAAAACAAAATCTGACTCTGGCTGGTGGTGTCATTAAGTTCATTAGATTAATAAGAATCGGAATTAATTGAGCAAAAATTGCATTTTTGACATAGAAGTACTTTTTTTTTTAACTTCCCAACAAGTGGTCAGAATAAACCTGATTTGACTGTAAGATAAATATATATATATATATATATATTTAAAAAGAGGAAAAAACCAAACCCAGAACAAATCTCATTGTCTTTACTGTTAAATGGTTTGCTGTGGTGGATGGCTGTTCTCTGGGGACTCGTTGGATTCTGTTGATGAGATCTTGTTCACAAAAACCAGACTCGGCCGGGGTACTTTTGCACTCAGAGAGGGAAGTGGCTGGCCACTCTCAAATTTCCAAGGAGGCACTTTTTCCAGCTCTTCATTATTGGGTATCTGGCTACTGACTGTAAGAAAAACCCTTTGTTTGAAAATCTTAACAGCAATGTTATTATTTCTGGATCTGACCAAATTCAATGGGGTCAGAAGTAATTAAGAATACATTCCATAAGATTAAAAACAATCAACCTTGGCAACAGATTTGAAAACATTCCTGTTTTATCCAGGGACTAAGATTTTTGAGACACATTTTCTGAACTGGTATCCAGCTATAATTCAGAAGCTGTTAAGTTAAAATTTAAGAAATTATTGTATTGGTTTTTCAGAAAATAATACTGTCAGACAGAATATAGAGTGGCTATGTGATAGGTGGAGCTGAACATACATAGTATTACCAGCGTAAACATCCTTAGGTCACAAAGTCAATATACATATGTGATGTTCCTAATTAAAAAGATGCTAAATGGACTCATGCATTCATTATACAGGTACCTTAAGGATCTGTTACTTAAGAGGGCTCACAAGTGCAGGCTTCATCATCACATGGCCTTGTGTGCCATGTAAAGATCACTGAAGTGAAGGTAAGATTAAAAATTGCATCTCTGGCATTTTTTTTTTTTACTTAAAAAGAATATTTTTAGCACAAGGTATTGTCTCTACCTTTTTACAAATTCAGAACTCCAAAATAACAAAATCCATCCATCCATCCATTTACCAACCCGCTGAATCCGAACACAGGATCACAGGGGTCTGCTGGAGCCAATCCCAGCCAACACAGGGTGCAAGGCAGGAACCAAACCTGGGCAGGACGCCAACCCACAGCAGGACACACACACACACCCACACCAAGCACACACTAGGGACAGTTTAGAATCGCCAATCCACCTAACCTGCATGTCTTTGGACTGTGGGAGGAAACCCACGCAGACACGGGGAGAACATGCAAACTCCACACAGGGAGGACCCAGGAAGCAAACCCGGGTCTCCTTACTGTGAGGCAGCAGCACTACTACTACGCCACCGTGCCGCCCCTAAAATAACAAAATGCAAATCTGAATTATCCTGTAAGTGAGTCTGAATAAGAAACTTAAAGTTTGGATAACATTTGCAGTCATGAACCTTAGTTCAGCTAAGAATAAGAAAGACTAAGCTTCTCTGTATATCAAACAAATTGATCTCTTACTAATATGAAATGACTACTTTTAAAAAAGAGACATTTATCTAAAGAAATTAAAAGAAACACAGCAGACTTGGACTTGTAACCTACTTCTGTCTCCCCAAAATACTATAAAAATCATGAAGCATCACTTTGCCTGATGTATTATAGTTTAGGTATGGCCATGTGATAAAAAGATGCTCTGTTAAAATGCATTTTACTTACAAAGATTAAAATACCCAAAGTATTTGTAATACTGAGAGATGTATTTCTAAGGTTATGTTTATACCGCCCAGTGCTGTTGGGCCCAAATCCAATATGTAGACATTATATGTCTACTGTTTAAATAGGTAAATAAACACATATCCTTGCATCTGAACTGAGATCCATACTTGTAATATTTATCATTAGGTTGTATTTTTAATGTTAAAAGGACAAAGATAAATGACGATAGAGGTCAGTAGAGAGTTAGATGTCCTGTTTGACCATACTTCAAGTGGATGGCACTGTGCAAGTAAGATTAGACGGTACACCTGAAAAAAATCAGCAACTGAGCAAATGTTTATTGGCATGATCAGAAGGGGCTACAGGCAATCAGTGTGTTAAGCCTTCTGTACTGCTGGGCCCTTTTACATGTGATTTGCCATGTTACCTGGCCAAAATAAGATGCCACACAACTTGGCTGTGATTCATGTGTGCATGGTTGTCATTTCTGAACATTATATGTGTTAATGTAGAAATCAGATGCTGGTTGTATGCAGACATAAAGCATTAACACTGTGACAAAACATCAGAATAAATATTGCAATTGTTTTCTCAGTCCTTTGGTGTAAATAAAGGCCAAATCCCAAATTACTGCACACCAAGGCCATATAACTATTTAGCATGCAGAGCTAAACTGAACTCTCAGTCTTTTTCTAAAACATTTTTGAGACCGCACTATCTACCTAAAACAAGTGCAAATTACCCTGACCAAACTGTTTACTCTATACAAACATTTGTATGGCTGAAGTGCTTTCACATCGTCATCCCCCTGCCCTTAATGTGCCCACTCAACAACTTACCGTGATTGCTGCCTGGGCACTCAAACGCAAGATCCACATTTCTACCTAATTAAAAAATTCACATGGGCTATCCTTTGTTTGTTTTAAATCTCTTTTATCTTCAGTGCATGGCTATAATATTTTTGTGTTGATTTTATTTACTGCTTTTACAGTGTTTACTCATTTTCACTGGTGACCAACAAGTGTTTTACAGGTGCACCACTACCATAATTAAAAAGAGGAATACAACTGCCTTTCAATGATGCAAATCTTATATAAACAAAATATTAGTAGAAAAGATTACAACCATGCTGGAAAAAATGAAATTGTAACATTTTCCAGTCAAAGGGGCAGAGTTCCATTTAGTTGTTATAAAGGGTGGGGTGTAGGCCATTTAGCTTAGCTTACTTGATGGTGTTCTCTCCTGAAAGACCTCATCAGCAGCTCGAGCTACAAAGGTAATTCCTTCGTCCTTCTCAGTCTCTGAATTGTCATTCTCTTCATCTTCAGATTCAATTTCCACAGCAATAGGAGCTGACAGCAAAAATAAATGGAAACATTAAAGATTTATCTGAGGGCATCTTCACCTGGTCAAAGAAACCTCAGTTCATTAATTTTCTATATAAGTGATGTCCATTTCAGTGCTGAAGGGACAAAATTTCCCACCAACATTATATATATATATATATATATATATATATATAAAATATATAAAGTTATGTATATAATGTTTATGCACACTACCGGTCAAAAGTTTTACAACACCTCGGTTTTTATGGAAATGCTTGCAGTTTGATGTCTTAATGTTTCATGAAATCAAGACATAGAACAAATTAACAATGACAAACATAAAAAAAATAAGTGAATGACTCATTAAATGTGCACAATTTTATTCAAATATTTGATTCAAGAAAGTAACTACCTCTTGCTGATATAACAGTCAAACTGTTGTAACTCTTTTCATTCAGAATGCCAGTCACTCTGTGCAAGTCACCAACTTTGCCTTCAGCAAAAGAACCCCAAGACCATCACACCTCCTCCTCCATGTTTGACTGTTGGTGTCACACTCTGAGGAACCATCCTTTCACCACTCAACGGCATATAAACACCCTCTGTGATGAACCAAAGATTTCAAATTGTGATTCATTGGTCTATAAGACTTTTTTTCCAGTTTGCAGGAGTCCACATCTGGTATTTTAAGGCCCTATTTGGACCTTTAAGGAATGGCTTTCTTTCTGCAACTCGCCCTGTCAGACCTACAGCACAAAGTCTCCTCTTCACAGTAGAAACTGAGACTTGCTTTTTTTGACCTGCACTGTTAAGCTGTGCTTGAAGCTGTTGTGCTGGGAGTCGCCTATCAAGCAAGCTGGAGACCCTCAGAAACTTGTCTTCTGATTGTGACTTTGGTTTTGCCAGATCTCTTCCTATCAGAGTTTCTTCCAGTTTACAATTGTCTTTAGACTGTGTATGACACCACTGTACAGTTTCTCTAAATGAAATCCTACACGTCAAAGGGTAATAATACTCTGTCTTGTTTTATTTGTTAATTGCACTTGTATTCCCATTATCAGTCGGCTTTACAACTTTCTACAGTGAAATTTTGTTCAAGTAGTACTTCAGTAACAGTCTGTTCCAATTTTTCTTTGAGACAGACAGAGAGTTTTTAAGTAATCAACAGAAGTTGGGACACCTGTGCAAATTGTTTGCTTCAACGTGCAAGGTTTAATTTACTTTAATGCTGCAGAACATCTGTTATAACCTACTTGTTGTTCTCTGAAGAAGGGTAACCTAAACTTTAAATTTAAACCTCTGACAGTTTACTGCTTATCATTTTACCATTTTAGGTCATTCATCGCATTTCAACTGATTAAATGTGAAGTAAGACAGGAAAAACTGAGGTGTTCTAAAACTTTTGACTGGTATTATGTTTATATACTGTATATATACATATATATGTACATATATATATTTATATACTGTATATATATATATGTACATATATATATACACACACACATATATATATATATATATATATATATATATATATATATATATATATATATATATATATATATATATATATATATATATATACACATATTAGTATAGGTGGAACAATAAATACAACATTCAATAATAAAACTCAATAATTGCCTAGGAGGGGTGCCATTGTTAATATGTTCTGGCATGAATGCCATTTTGTTAATTAATGGAAAGATGCCCAGAAATAACTGTTCAGGAGATGATGATGTTTGGCAGCAGGGAGACTTCATTGATTGTGCACAGCCTTCTGCTTTATCCTGTCAGTCCTCTACAGGATTGACATTCCCCTTTTCTGTGTCTTTGGAGTTAGGGACTGTAAGGACACAGGAGTTGCCAGGATGAACTCTTGGAGTCAGGAGTAACGCAGCTCGCAATGTCTCACTTGATGTAATAAGGAATGGCCAGTATTGTTGGAGGAGAAGGAAGGGAAGGAGAGGAGGGATGCTGTACTCATTACACAAACACTGAGTGGTAGAAGTAAAAGTATATTGCTCCACATTATGTACACCACAAAAAAAGATTTGTCTTGTTCCTTTGTCTTACCTGGATTTTGCCAGCTGATGTTTCTTCTGGGTTTGCCATTGGGAATGGTGTCATTTGCATCATTGTTTTTCTGTTTTGAAGGGAGGAATAATTTTATCATTATTAAACATGTAACATTGAGAGATTTGTTTTGTCTCACTGAAGACTTAGCTTTCACACTTTAATGTAATTTCCAAGTATGACCCAAAGAACAGAGGGATTACATTCAGCCCCACCAAGTGAAAAGAGTGCTATGCAAATATAAGCTGCTTTACTGTAGACAATAAACACTTAGGGCCATCAGCCTGCTTCTTTGGCTTTCATCTAAAAATGGCTAATATCAACTTTCTGCAAGAATAATGTTGCATTACAAATCTTTCTGTTGCATGTGACACTATCAAAATGTTTTTGCCTAACCAAAAAATGAACTTCTGTTTAATATATGGTTTTATACATAATGATAATGTTTTGTTCACTGCTGAGTATGAAGCAGCTGTCATGGTTCTCTCTCACCAGATGAGGGGAGAACAAGTGCCCTTACTGTAGGAGTTCGAGTACCTCAGGATCTCGTTCAGAAGTGATGGAAAAAGGGAATGTGAGATCTATAAATGGATTGGAGCAGCAAAAGCAGGAGATGAGTCTGAAGAGAAAACTCTCAGTTTACTGGTCAATTTCCATCTCTGTACTCACCAATAGTCATGAGTTGTGGGTAAAGGCTGAAAGAAAGACAGCAAGTAGAAGAGGCAGAAATAATGTTTCATTGCAGGGTGGCTGAGCTGACACTCAATGATAAGGTGAAAACCTCAGTGATTTGGGAGATCCTCAGAATACAGACGCTATTCCACTGGGTTGAGAGGTGCCAACTTAAATGGTTTGGGTATATCGTAAGGAGGTGTCCCCTAGAGCTGCTCTGATCATATCTCTCAATCGGCTTGGAAATGCCTGCAAATTCCCCAAGAAGATCTGAAATCTGTAGGTGGGGACAGGAAGTCCGGACTGAACCGCTTGGACTGCTCTCACCACAACCCTCACCAAGAAAGCAGTTTCAGAAAATGAGATGAGATGATAATCTTTTTTACCCATCTGAAAATGCTGCTTAATGCCCTTTCACTCATAGGTCTCTGAGGCTGTACAGGTTGACTTCACTATGCTAGTAGAGTCTTTGACTTACTCTGTAACCTACATAAACATCCACCTTCCCTGTTCACAACTCCTGTCCGAGGCCAATGCACACCCACTAAATAAATGCATGCTGACTCCTCTCGTGTTATTACTGTAGTCTCCTGATGAAGTTCTGTTACACTTACAGCGGATGGTTTTCTCTCTTGTGTAGCCACACATCTAATCACAATCTATGCAGGGTTGGACTTCACCTAAATGTTATGGAGTATGCTGCCATAAGCTTGCACTATCACAAAATAAGCATGTGTATTTTAGTTATTTAGTAATTACTCGTAAAAGTAAATAAGAAACATTGAAAATGTAAAAATACAAAACTGCAGTGTATTTCTTAGCTTTATTTGCTCTTATAGTATCTTCCACTGCTTCATGTGCGTCACACACGTGTGCCTGGGGAGCACCTTAAAGCTCAAGCAAGGTAAGCAATACCACGCTGAACTGAGAGGAGGCGCTGTCACTCTCTCTTCTACCTGCAGAGGAACCCCGACAATGACTAATCCCACCCATAGTTCCTGGAGAAGGCCCCATCTCTCCTGGTCGGGACAAAATAAAAAGAAGCATTACCGGAGAGTGGTGTCTCAGTCTGGACCCAGACATGAGACCCTGGCGTAGAGCTACTACTGTAAGCTGCATGGAAGGCTGGATTGGTCGAATTTTGTTTTCTTGAGCCTACAGGCTAACGTTTTTTTCTTTTGTTAAATTAAATGGCATGGCCCAGCTGGCTGCCCAATTGTTACTCAGGACTCCGTGTGTCCTTCGGGTATTGACAGTGCCACAATTCTGAAAAGCTTAAAGTTATTAAAAATATTTTTAAAAAGTGTAACGTGCCATTATTGGTATGCTCAAGGACTGATAATGACCCTAAATATGACACCCACATAATAATAGATGAGTTAGTGATACCCCATAAAAAATGTTGCTTTATAATTTAACATAACGACAAATAGCAAGAAATGTTTTTGATGCTCATGGAGAATCCTGATATGGAATTGAAAGAACGTCGACCGTCTGTGCCCTTCCCGCTGTTATAAAAGAAAAAACAGCTAAATGGAGTATGTGAAGTGTGGCTCTCTGGAGGAGAAAGTTTCTGACTTTGCAGAATTTTCATGGAAACATCAAAGTACTGGGAAAAAAAATATCACGGCAGCTGGCTGCTTGAGACCACTTTCTACAAAAGAGGCACATGCAGAGTGTGGCTTCTTGGAAGAAGAGCATAATGTCTGTTCAATGTGAAAAACAGCACAACAGCTGGCCACTTTAAACTTTGTGTCAAAAAAACAGCGAGCATGGAGTGTTACTGCTTTAAGGACTGGTGGCATAAAGTTTACGTGGGACTGCCTGCTGTAGGGTGGCTTGATGCTTAGAGTGCTTGTGGTAAACCATTGCAAACTAAGATGAGCAATACAGACACGAGCATTCAATATGAACATGTACTTTTGTTTCCTATACATACTCATACAGCCTAAATCCCAAATTCATTTACTATGGAAATTCTCATGACAAACGGACCTTCCCAAGACCTTGTAGTGGTGGCCTTCAGAGCTGCTGAGAATTAAATAAGTGAGAAAAATCCAAACGTATCTAAGCGCGAGTCACCGGGGAAAGGTTTGATTTTGACTCGCTTGGTTATCCAACACGTTTTTTTTTCCTTTGGTTTGTAAGGGTAAACTTGAGACCATGCAAGCTAAATGCACATATAATGTTAACACACTATATAAAATACTGTACAAAGGTCCAGTTTGCTTTAGGCCAAGAAATTACACAATAGGTATACTCACTAATTTTAGTCTACAAAGGGCTAAATATGATGGATTTCCAACGTTTTTGTGACAAAAGGTTACATTGTGCAGTTAGAATGTGTATAATCCAGAGCTCTATTAAATTCCTAGTCCTGAGTAAGACAGTAAAGTCTTCAGTACGTAAAAGCCCCCCCTAAACCCTGGAGTTTTGGACATCTCCCTGTGACATGCTCCAGAGGATGATAGAGATGCTGGCATTAAAATCTGATTTCTTTGGTCAGTGGTCAACTCTTAACTCTGCTTTGTTCCTTGTCATACTCTGTGTGGTCTTCTATCAAGACCGCTGCACAAAAAAGAAAATTATGAACCAAACAATGAAAAAAAAACTGCAAATTCAGATGGGGATTTCCAAAAATACAAGAAACAATTCTTGACTGTGTAATTCAGTGGAACTTTGCCTCTTCTCTCATTATTCTTTTACAGAAACTCTAAATGTAGCTACTGTAATGATACGCATAAAGCAAGCAAAATGGGGCCTTTCAGTCCCTAAACTGACAGACTAATTTTCCTGAAATCTCCTGTTTCACCAGTGAAGTGTGCAGTTCATTAATCACGGCATACTGCTGACTGCCCTCTGAGAAACCTGCTATTCACATTGACTCACATTACTGACATATAAAGGAAATTAGGTGCTTGCAGCACGGTGCATGACTCTGAAACACCGTTGAGGACAGAAAGAAAAAATAAGGTGTGGAAAAATTCCAGAGGAAAGAAAGGAATCCTGCCATCTGCAAAACTCATAGCAGTCAATAGACTCAGTTGCAACAGCGATGGAATTTCTTCAGCCTACAAAAAACTACAAGAAACAAAACACAAGAACTGTTTGTGAGTTTGAGTGCCTGAATATGTATTGTAAATGGCTGTAGGATTCATTTTGGTAAACACATGAAATGTTTATGTCATGGGCCCACAACTCCTAGATCTAAATATTGACTAACTCTGGGACCACCCATATTTTGCATTAGCTGCATACAAGTGAGTTTGCCTTTTGCATACACACTCACTGAGCAATTATCTGATCATCCAATCATATGGCAGCAGTTCAATTCATAAAATCATGCAGATACAGGTCAGGAGCTTCAGTTAATGTTCACATCACCACCAAGATGAAGATAAAATGTGATCTCAGTGATTTTGACTGTGGCATGATTGTTGGTGTCAGGCAGGCTGGTTTAAGTATTCCTATAATTGCTGGGATTGGACAGTAACACCTTGTTGATCAGAGAGGACAGAAGAGAGTGGCCAGAGTGACAGAAATACTACAGTGACTCTGATAATCTCTCTGTACAATGGTAATGAACAGAAAAACTTCTCAGAATGCACCAAACTTGAGCAGAATGGGCTACATCAGAAGAAGACCACATTAGTTTCTACTCCTATCAGCCAAGAACAGAAAGTTGAGGCTGCTGTGGGCACAGGCTCACCAAAATTGGATAAATGAAGACTAGAAAAACGTTGCCTGGTCTGATTAATCTTAATTTCTGCTGAGACACACAGATGGTAGGGTCAGAATTAGGTGTAAACAGCACAAAACCATACACCTAACCTGCCTTGTGTCAACAGTCCAGGCTGGTGTTGGTGTAATGGTGTGGGGTTTGTTTTCCTGGCACAATCTGAGTCCATTACCACCACTCATTTATCATTTGAATGCCACGGACATTTTGAGTATTGTTGCTGAACTTGTGCACCCCTTCAAGACCACCATTACCTTCTAATGGCTACTGCCAGCTCCATAATGCATTATGTCATAAAGAAAAGTCATCACAAACTGGTTTCATGAATGTGACAATGAGGTCAATGTTCTTCAGTGCCTTCCCAGTCACTGGATCTGAATCCAATAAAACACTTCTGGGACGCGGTAGAACAGGAGATTCACAGCACTGACCAATCTGCACAAATAGCATGAGTCAACAAGGACCAGAATCTCAAAGGAATGTCAGCAGCATCTTGTGGAATCGGTGCCATGAAGAATTGAGGCTGCATTTAGAGTAAAAGCAGGCTCTGTCCAGTATTAGCATAGTGTTCCTAATAATTTGCCCATTGAGTGAATGCACTATATATGCGTCATCATTTTATCATACCAAGGTTTCAGTCATTCAAGCTTTATTATTTACTAGCAGGGCTACCCTGCCATGGTGGGGGCACCAATTAAATTTCAGAATGAAACATATCATATGGTGCTCCCCTGTACAAATAGGAGATTTGTGCAAAATACTGTAGAGATGGGTTCAAAGGTGTGGATTTTCAGAGCAGACAAACACCCCACAATCCAACATTCTGCTTCATATATTAGATTGTGCCATTATTCATTATAAATATGTCTTTCACAAAGCTTATGGTCAGAACATGCTTGTCAAAACACTAAAGAGTACAATACTAAGTGAGCCTTATAAAATACTGTTGATACCAAACCCAGTATGGGACATTTAATCTGAAGGTGCATTTTTAAAGTATCGTCATCCTATTGTTTCAAGGTGTTTACAATCCTTGAACTTGATTTGAAATATCCTGTGTGAGCAGGCCTTAGCTCTTGTGAGAAATCAGCAATCCACAGTAAGTACACTTGCCTTTTTTTGACTTTTATCCCTTTTGTGACGTGCCTTGCTTTTGGTGGGGTACACGTTGTGTTTGGTAGATTTGAAAGACTCGAGCCGGCGTCGCATATTCCTCTGGAACACCTCACATTCCTGCCTTTCTTGCTCATTTGCACTGATGAAGTGTCGGCTGTAATTGGAGTGGAACTGTGAACAAGAGCAAAAACATCTTTATGGTTGTTCAGCCACACACTTCACATTTAAATATTCTAAAAAGAAAATTTCTGCATGTAAGTACTTAGTAGTGAAATTTTAAGTCATGCACATAAATATGAAGTTTCTGTAGAATTCAAGGTCACAGTGGCATAGCGGCTAAAATCTCAGACCCCTAGTACCAGGCATACTTGTTAAGATTCCCAACCCAGTCACTTTTTGAAAAGAGCTACATGTTAATAATAATAATAATAATTGTTTACTTTTATATTTTCTCACTACTCAAAGTGCTTTACATAGTGAGTGGGGAGCCACTTCAACCACCACCAATGTGCAGCATCTGCCTAGATGATGTGACGGCTGCCATTTTTGCACCAGAACACTTACCACACATTAGCTATTAGCTGGTGACGTGGAGAAAGAAAGCAAATCAGAGGCAGGGGATGATTAGGGGCACAGCAGTCAATTTAGCCAGGTCATCTTTATAAAGGATGTGCAGGGATGTTTAAGGACCACAAAGAGTCAGGACCTCGGTGTTACACCTCATCCAAAGGATGGTGCCATTTTTTCCAGGACAGTGTGCCTGTCACTGCACTGGGGCATTGGAATCCACATTCGGACCACTGGGTAAGCACCCTCTGCTTGCCTCTCCAACACCTTTTCCAGCAGCAACCCAACCTTTTCATAGATGGCCTCCCATCCAAGATATTTGCTGAGCCCAAACACACTTAGCGTCATGTAGATGGCCTGTCTTGAAGTGCATGTGGTATGCTGCTGTGCTCCACATGTCTACATTGGTATAAAGTCCACTGATGAATGTTATACAAGAATAAATTGAATTGAGTTTGTTTTAATGAATCCTTCCCACTTATTAAAAAACAGCTTGCTGGTTAATTTGGAGACTCTATTGCTGGCCTGATATAAGCAGACAAGGGTGTGTAGTGCGAGTGTGTCCTGTGACTGACTGGTGTCTTGCCTATATTTGACTTCTGCCTCGTCTTAATGCTACTAGGAGATGCTCTGTCTCCCCGTGACCTTGAAACGGCTCTGAAAATAAACACAAAGGCAGTGGGACGCATGGGCCGTCTAGCACATTTCTCTATTCCTCTAAGAACATGCGTTTACCGTATTTCTGTTTTCCTTAATACAGTCCTGCCTTATTTTTGCACCTACTAACTCCTCTGCCTCACACATTATAGACACACAGAGAAGAAATGGATGTTGCAGCTATGCAAAGCAATTCCTTAGAAGTCTTTCACTAATTAATTTGTCTACACCTACAGCACCTTCCACCAAACAAAATTAAGACTGTAAACATTCAAGCCTCACACAATGCATTAATTTTCAAAGACAAACAAGCAGTCCCAGTCCTACAGTTTCTGAATGCAGACAAACACAGCAATACACTTATCAAAACCAGTGGGCAATGATCACTTCGCTCAGAATGAACTGCGTTACGTTATTTACTGGGCTGAAAGCATTGAGCAATGAAGTCTTGGGCAAAGAATTTGCTCACCCTTTTTCGTGGCTTATACAGGTTTCCCGTCAAGACGTGATGCATAACTGTGTCTTCCCTGTCTCGGATGCTTCTCACGGTATCAATTACCTGAAGATCCAGGCACACTCCGCTACCATTCTCACGGCTGAAAGAAAGAACGACGACGTCAGGGTTAGGGCACTGCTTCCAACAGCCACCCTTGGTGATGGTTTGCTTTCATGTGCATTTATTTGAGGGGCCTTGACACCTAATCCCCCTGAGACTGATACAAGTGAAGCTTTGCTCCATGCTATCTGCTTTGTTTGCAGCTGTAAAGTATTACTGAAAGAAGAGATGAGGTGGACTCACTTTCTAAATGCCTTTATTTAAAATTTCAAAGCAGGATGAAAACCAGTTAGCTTTTTCTTTACTTACATCAGGTTAGTGACAGAGTTTTCTGAGAAAGATGTCCGACTGGGCATAGAAGCAAGTGACATTTTGGCAGAACTCAGGACGTGACCCCCCTATAATATACAAAAAAAAAACAACAAAAACATACAACAATAATGGCTTTTAAAGATGAATTTATCTCAGCTGACATTGTTGAAAGACCAGACAACCAAAGGTGCGTAAAATATATGGGTGGTGAGCATTCTTAGTGTCAATGTAATGGGATTTTAACTTGTCTTAGCCAGCCTGCCCTTCTTCACCTATTTATATTTACCTTCATCTGGGGTAGCACAGGAGATATGGTAAAGAAATGGTTAACGCTTGTTTGAGAGCACCTGCTGCCGAATCACTGCTGAACATAAGTAAACCACCCAACCTTAAACCAACATTTGCCATCAAACCGCTTCTCTTGTATTTGTTTTCACTTTCTGAGGTCGTCCTGAGAGACACTGGCTTATTAATGAACTGTCAGGGAGCAGAGACAAAGGATAGCTTCTCCTTCCTACTTCAAACTTACCTGTATGGATTCTCTACGTAACAAGATCTTGTTAATAGCTCTGTAAAGTGCTTCATGGTTTTGCTGACTATTGTAAAGCCTTCTGCTGTTATCAGCAAGCAGTACTGTTTTCAGGAAATGACCTGCTTGGTTGCTTAATGGTTCATGCAGCTTGTTACGCACCATTTCTTGTTTAAACAGTGTTTAAGGGTCCTGGATTTAATACCTTGTGCTCAGACTTTATGGATTATATGTTTAGCATTTAAGCATTTGTTAGTCTCTCTGGAACGTTCCATGTTTTTGAACATTTACCATAACAGTAAAGGAGAATTTAAAAATACAGACAGTGAAATATCAGGTGCTCTAAACTCCCATTTTCCTCAGGTCTTCACATGTGAGGAAATGGCTAACCTTCTAGCACTAAATGGGACTACTAAGGAGGTACTGAGTCATTTGGAAATTGTAGACGGAGAAGTGCTGCTCAGATTAAATAGGTTGAAATCAAATAAATCACCAGGACCAGATAATATTTACCCTCGAGTTCTTAAGGAGGTTAGCAAGTACATTATATAAACCTTTAACACATTTTTAGGAAGCCACTGTGCACTGAGAAAACTTGGAAGGACCGAAAAATGGCAAATCATTTCCCATTATATATAAAGGGTGACTGGGCAGATCCAAGTAACTGTAGGCCAGTAAGTTTAACGTGCAACACAGATACATTAATGGAAGGAATTATTAAGGATAAGACTGAGCAACACATGGCAATAACAGGAGTTTTACCTAACAGTCAGCATGGGCTCAGAAGAGGCAGGTCATGTTTTACCAACATGCTGGAATTCTATGAGAAAGCAACAAAAAGATACGATCAAGGTGGAACATATGATATTATTTGTCTTGGCATTCAGAAAGCATTTGTAAGGTGCCACATGAAAGGTTGGGCATTGAACTAAAAGAAATGAGAGTTCAGGCTGATGTTTTTAGATGGGTGCAGAAGGGTTATGTTGTGAGGAACACTATTAGAATCGGGTGATGTTAAGAGTGGTGTTCCACCGGGGTCAATAAAGGGGCCGGTGGTATTTGGATACGAATATAAATTTTATTATAAATAACAAGCCAGGTGGACTGGCAGATAATCTAGAATTTGTTGAATCATCACAGAGGGATTTGGACAGCATACAGGATTGGGCAGATTTGTTGCAGATGAAATTCTATGTCAGTAAATGTATTACATGTAGGAAGTAAAAATGTTAGATTTGAATACACAATGGGAGGAAAATCAAAAGTACCCCTTATGAGAACGATTTAGGAGTTGTAGAGGGCTCAACACTATCAAATACGAGACAGTGTTCAGAAGCCATTAAGAAGGCTAACAGAATGTCAGATTATATAGTGCCCTGATGTGTGGAGTGCAAGGCCAAGGAGGTTCTGCTCAAACTTTATAACACACTGGTGAGGCCTCATCTGGAGTACTGTGTGCAGTTTTGGTCTCCAGGCTACAAAAGGACATAGCAGCACTAGAAAAGGTCCAGAGAAGAACAACTAGGCTGATTCAAGGGCTACAGGGGATGAATTATGAAGAGAGATTTAAAGAGCTGAGCCTTTTCAGTTTAAGCAAAATAAGATTAGTGTTTAAAAATCTGAAGGAAATTAGTACAGTGGATCAAGACTCTTATTTTAAAATGAGATCATCAAAACACCCCTCCTTTAACCGCCACCTTATCGTGGTGGAGGGGTTTGCGTGTCCCAATGATCCTAGGAGCTCTGTTGTCCGGGGCTTTATGCCCCTGGTAGGGCCACCCAAGGCAAACTGGTCCTAGGTGAGGGATGAGACAAAGAGCGGTTAAACAAACCTCCTATGATGAAAAACAATTTTGGATGGCGTTTTCCCTCGCCCGGATGCGGGTCACCGGGGCCCCACTCTGCAGCCAGGCCTGGAGGTGGGGCTCGATGGCGAGCGCCTGGTGGCCGGGCCTGCACCCATGGGGCTCGGCCGGGCACAGCCCGAAGAGGCAACGTGGGTCCCCCTTCCCATGGGCTCACCACCTATGGGAGGGGCCAAGGAGGTCGGGTGCAGTGTGAGTTGGGTGGTGGCCGAAGGCGGGGACTTTGGCGGTCCGATCCTCGGCTACAGAAGCTGGCTCTTGGGACGTGGAATGTCACCTCTCTGAAGGGGAAGGAGCCTGAGCTAGTGCGCGAAGTTGAGAGGTTCCGGCTAGATATAGTCGGGCTCACCTCGACGCACAGCTTGGACTCTGGAACCAATCTCCTTGAGAGGGGCTGGACTCTGTACCACTCTGGAGTTGCCCCCAGTGAGAGGCGCCGAGCGGGTGTGGGTATACTTATTGCCCCCCGACTTGGAGCCTGTACATTGGGGTTTACCCCGGTGGACGAGAGGGTAGCCTCCCTTCGCCTTCGGGTGGGGGGACGGGTCCTAACTGTTGTTTGAGCGTATGCACCGAACAGCAGTTCAGAGTACCCACCCTTTTTGGAGTCCCTGGAGGGGGTGCTAGAGGGCATACCTTCTGGGGACTCCCTCGTTCTGCTGGGAGACTTCAATGCTCACGTGGGCAATGACAGTGAGACCTGGAAGGGCGTGATTGGGAGGAATGGCCCCCCTGATCTGAACCCGAGCGGTGTTTTGTTATTGGACTTCTGTGCTCGTCACAGATTGTCCATAACGAACACCATGTTCAAGCATAGGGGTGTTCATATGTGCACTTGGCACCAGGACACCCTAGGCCTCAGTTCGATGATCGACTTTGTGGTCGTGTCGTTGGACTTGCGGCCACATGTCTTGGACACTCGGGTGAAGAGAGGGGCGGAGCTGTCAACTGATCACCACCTGGTGGTGAGTTGGCTTCGATGGTGGGGGAGGATGCCGGTCAGGCGTGGTAGGCCCAAACGTGTTGTGAGGGTCTGCTGGGAACGTCTGGCAGAGCCCCCTGTCAGAAGTAGCTTCAACTCCCACCTCCGGCAGAACTTCGACCACATCCCGAGGGAGGTGGGGGACATTGAGTCCGAATGGGCCATGTTCCGTGCCTCTATTGTTGAGGCAGCTGACCGGAGCTGTGGCCATAAGGTGGTCGGTGCCTGTCGTGGCGGCAATCCCCGAACCCGTTGGTGGACACCGGCGGTGAAGGATGCCGTCAAGCTGAAGAAGGAGTCCTACCGGTCCTTTTTGTCCTGTGGGACCCTGGAGGCAGCTGATAGGTACCAGCAGGCCAAGCGGAATGCGGCTTTGGTGGTTGTTGAGGCAAAAACTCGGGCATGGGAGGAGTTTGGGGAGGCCATGGAGAACGACTTTCAGACGGCTTCGAGGAGATTCTGGTCCACCATCCGGTGTCTCAGGAAGGGGAAGCAGTGCAGTGTCAACACTGTATATGGTGGGGATGGTGCGCTGCTGACCTCGACTCGGGACGTTGTGGGTCGGTGGGGGGAGTACTTCGAAGACCTCCTCAATCCCATTAACATGCCTTCCAATGAGGAAGCAGAGCATGGGGACTCAGAGGTGGGCTCCCCCATCTCTGGGACTGAGGTCACCGAGGTGGTCAAAAAACTCCTTGGTGGCAGGGCCCCAGGGGTGGATGAGATACGCCCGGAGTTCCTCAAGGCTCTGGATGTTGTAGGACTGTCTTGGTTGACACGCCTCTGCAACATCACATGGACATCAGGGACAGTGCCTCTGGATTGGCAGACTGGGGTGGTGGTCCCCCTCTTTAAGAAGGGGGATCGGAGGGTGTGTTCCAAATACAGAGGGATCACACTCCTCAGCCTCCCTGGAAAAGTCTATTCAGGGGTCCTGGAGAGGAGGGTCCGTCGGATAGTCGAGCCTCGGATTCAGGAGGAACAGTGTGGTTTTCGTCCTGGTCGCAGAACAGTGGACCAGCTCTATACCCTTAGCAGGGTCCTGGAGGGTGCATGGGAGTTCACCCAACCAGTCTACATGTGTTTTGTGGACTTGGAAAAGGCATTCGACCGTGTCCCTTGGGGAATCCTGTGGGGGGTTCTCTGGGAGTATGGGGTACCGGCCCCCCTGATAAGGGCTGTTCGGTCCCTGTACGATCGTTGCCAGAGCCTGGTCCGCATTGCCGGCAGTAAGTCGAACCCGTTTCCAGTAAGAGTTGGACTCCGCCAGGGATGCCCTTTGTCACCGATTCTGTTCATAACTTTTATGGACAGAATTTCTAGGCGCAGCCAGGGCGTTGAGGGGGTCCGGTTTGGTGGGCTCAGGATTGGGTCACTGCTTTTTGCAGATGATGTTGTCCTGTTTGCTTCATCAGGCCGTGATCTTCAGCTCTCTCTGGATCGGTTTGCAGCCGAGTGTGAAGCGGCTGGGATGAGAATCAGCACCTCCAAATCCGAGACCATGGTCCTCAGCCGGAAAAGGGTGGAGTGCCCTCTCAGGGTTGGTAGCGAGATCCTGCCCCAAGTGGAGGAGTTCAAGTATCTCGGGGTCTTGTTTATGAGTGAGGGAAGAATGGAGCGTGAGATCGACAGGCGGATCGGTGCGGCATCCGCAGTAATGCGGGCGTTGCATCGGTCTGTCGTGGTGAAAAAGGAGCTGAGCCGCAAGGCGAAGCTCTCAATTTACCAGTCAATCTATGTTCCTACCCTCACCTATGGTCATGAGCTATGGGTAGTGACTGAAAGAACGAGATCGCGAATACAAGCGGCTGAAATGAGTTTCCTCCGCAGGGTGTCTGGGCTCTCCCTTAAAGATAGGGTGAGAAGCTCAGTCATCCGGGAGGGGCTCAGAGTAGAGCCGCTGCTCCTCCGCATCGAGAGGAGTCAGATGAGGTGGCTCGGGCATCTGATCAGGATGCCTCCTGGACGCCTCCCTGGTGAGGTGTTCCGGGCACGTCTAACCGGGAGGAGGCCCCGGGGAAGACCCAGGACACATTGGAGGGACTATGTCTCTCGACTGGCCTGGGAACGCCTTGGGATTCTCCCGGAAGAGCTAGAAGAAGTGGCCGGGGAGAGGGAAGTCTGGGCATCTCTGCTCAAGCTGCTGCCCCCGCGACCCGACCTCGGATAAGCGGGAGACAATGGATGGATGGATGGATCATCAAAACACAGGCGGAAACTTGTTAAGGGTAAATTTCAAACAAGCTATTGAAGTTTTCTTCATACAGAGAACCATAGACACATGGAATAAATAATAGACTTGATGTTATTTTTGGAAGAATGAAGTTGATAGGACTGGTGAGTTTTGTTGGGCTAAATGGCCTGTTCTTATCTAGATTGCTCTAGTGTTCTAAAAATCATCATTTTCACATTTCATTGCATGTACCGAAGTCCTGGTTGTCCCACATGAATGTAGATTTGATGTCCAGATTGATTTATCCCCAACATTACAAGTCTGAGCCATACTGATGGATCCCAAAGACACAGAACAACTCTGTGCCATAGTAGAAAGGCATGTTTCTCTTTTAGGTTTGCAACAAGTACAGCTTAAGCAACTGGTTTAAGCTATACAACAAATATCAGGGTTGGTACATGTTTTGAGACCTTCATGTTTAGTCTCAGTAAATACCACTTTAGAATTTTCCCTTATGGATGCAAGTTACTCATCAACCACTTCCATCTATATAATACTTCTACAATTAACCAAGCAGCATGCCAGCATTGCATCAGGCATAGCATCATCATGTACACATGAACACCACACTGTCCTAAAGCAGAATGGCCAGTTAACCAAACCACAGTGCATTACACCAACTTTCCTAACAGTTTACTTTTATTTTCATTGACAAAAATGGTCTTTTTTATGCTAATGTTGATTAATAGCTTTTCACAGGCAGAGCTTTAACATGGGCAAAGGACCACCTGGGCCTCTGTTAATCTTGGATTGTCTTTTTGAATCCTAGTCTAGTCCATGTCCACATCCAGTCTTTTAATTTGCACCAGCCAGTTTGCTCAGTTGGTAGTATGGAGCTCCACACGTACATGGCTGGTAATCTATGTAATGGACAACCTCTTATGTTTTATAATATTCTTTCTGACGAATCTAAAGTGATTTGGTGATTGGTTTCTTGTCAGAATTTATAACTGCAATGGTCGTGCTTGTTATTTGTCTGCATTTGTGATAGATGAAAAGAGAGATACTGTATGGTTAGAAACTTTCTGTTTGTGTCAAAGTACCTGATATTGTCTCCTTACCACTATATTGAAAAGAATCCATGCTGAACAAGGACAGGGTGGCATGGGACTCCGTCTTATGGTGTCAAGGGTCATATCCACACTTAGTGTCTAGGGCTATGGGAAATAATGTCACTTCATAATACGTGGCTCCCGTTACAGAATCCCTAGAGCTGTTAGTGAGAATGGGAACTTAGGCTTTTGTGGATTTTAATAACTTGAACAATTCTTAGTTTTCTTTATGTGTTCCTGACAAAACAATTAGTTGCTTCTTTTGAATTTAATGACTGTATGTGTTGATGCTTGATGTAAATTCATTGATTCCTGTTAGTGTAGGTGGTCTGGCAAACTAACCATGTTGACTTTCGGTGTGAGTACTGAAAATAATTGGACTATGCAGAATCTTGAGGGGTTGAGAGAAACTGTAACTGAGTGTTATTTCTGATAGCAGCACTATGCTGATCAAAGGGCTAGCTTATTTACTTAGTAGTGCTTCACCTGCTTTAATGGTGATTTTCATTGCTCTATAAGAGAGCAGTGCTCCCTTACCTGCCCTCAGTCTGATGTTTCCTACTTATACACTCTCAGTAGTAAAACATGTTAACTGGCAATACAGTAATCCCTCGCTATATCGTGCTTCGCCTTTCGAGGCTTCACTCCATCGCGGATTTTATATGTAAGCATATTTAAATATATATCGCGGATTTTTCGCTGCTTCGCGGGTTTCTGAGGACAATGGGTCTTTTAATTTCTGGTACATGCTTCCTCAGTTGGTTTGCCCAGTTGATTTCATACAAGGACGCTATTGGCAGATGGCTGAGAAGCTACCCAACTTACTTTTCTTTCTCTCTCTCTTGCGCTGACTATCTGTGATCCTGACGTAGGGGGTGTGAGCAGGGGGGCTGTTCGCACACCTAGACGATACGGACGCTCGTCTAAAAATGCTGAAAGATTATCTTCACGTTGCTACCTTCTGTGTGCAGCTTTTAAGTATGCTGCACGGTGCTTCGCATACTTAAAAGCTCAAAGGGCACGTATTGATTTTTTTATCTGTCTCTCTCTCTCTCTCTCTCTCTCCCTGCTCCTGACGGAGGGGGTGTGAGCTGCCGCCTTCAACAACTTTGTGCCGCGGTGCTTCGCATACTTACAAGCAAACAGCCCTATTGATTTGTTTGCTCCTTTGAAGAGGAAGATATGTTTGCATTCTTTTAATTGTGAGACTGAACTGTCATCTCTGTCTTGTCATGGAGCACAGTTTAAACTTTTGAAAAAGAGACAAATGTTTGTTTGCAGTGTTTGAATAACGTCCCTGTCTCTCTACAACCTCCTGTGTTTCTGCGCAAATCTGTGACCCAAGCATGACAATATAAAAATAACCATATAAACATATGGTTTCTACTTCGCGGATTTTCTTATTTCGCGGGTGGCTCTGGAACGCAACCCCCGCGATGGAGGAGGGATTACTGTAGTTCATTTTAGTTCTTCTACTGATACTTCCAGCGTGTTTTATGTAGCACCCTTTGCTTGTTTTGGAGCTTGCCTCTACCTTTTCTGGCTGTGTTTTCTAATTTGCATCCTTTTCACTTTAACATGCCACAAGCGTACATATTTCAGCGCCCGAATCTCAAGCAACACTGTCTGGTGAGTACTCTAAACAAAAAGCAAACACAGAGAGGTGAAATGGCTGCTCTCATTACAACTTGGAAAGCTTTTACATAAAGGCTGATGGATTTTCTAGGTGCCATGGGGGCTTTTCACAACCATGAACTGCAAAGCAACCCCAGCATCTTTAGGTAGGGTTATGTGTAATGTTGTCTAATATACACAATTAGATATCAAAAAGTAAAACGTAAATTTGTCATGGAAACCTGTTGAAAGAAAGCACTATATTAACAACAAGTACATACTGTGAAGGGGCCTAAGTTGCCTTGAAAGCTTGCATATTGTAATCTTTTTAGTTAGCCAATAAAGGATGTCATTTTGCTTGACTTCTCACTACATTTTTTTAAAAAAAAGAATCACCTTCAGTCTTCTGGTTGTGATTATTATTATGTGTTGAAATTTTCATTATCATTTTCTGCTTCCTGCACTCCTTCTTTTACTCCGACATCTAATTATCAAGGAGGAAAGGCAGTTTGGCCAAGAAATGTAGTCCTCACTGCCATTATGATTTCCATTGTGAAGAATATGACAGTTCTGCTTTGCTGACGGGGACTAAATTAAAGGGGACACAGGATGAGGTTGAGCTTGTGACCACAATAATGTGTCTGTCCTTCCTCCAGGGTCTGGAAGCTGTTGATCTTCAAAGGAGAACTTTGACCCCCAAACTGTCTCTGCCCAATTTACCAGCCATTAAATACCCACCACCTCAGTGTGGGAGAAAACCTCTTAAGTTCTCTTAAACTTCTCAAGTGGAACGGACAGTAGCGGCAGTGTGCTAACACACCAATGTTTCGACTGCACCAAAGCAATAAATGGGATTAGCCTGCTGGAACCACACATTTTTACCTTTGTAAGTGCCATATGGGATGGATGGGCATCCGACCAGGAGAGGGAATGGTTCCTTACCTGGATGGGAGGCTCTTATAGGACAGACAAATATTCCAGGTAAGGGAGAGAAAGGTGCCAGAAACAAAAAGGACTTCTCGGGAGGATGGATGGACATCCCAACCTGGAAAAAAGATGCACAGGCGTTCCAACCGAACATACTTCTAGGACTTTTCCTGACAGGGAAGAACTGTCTCTGGGAGGGATATTTCCCCCAGTCAATAGATGGCAGCAGCTCTGGATACCAGTGCCTATTTGGGAACCAGCAGGGAATGCCGGGAATCATAGTCCAGCAGCGCAGCCCTGCTGGGATCCATGGGTGCAACAAGACGGCGCTGCAGGGAGATGTACTCCCTGCTATGTGGGAGTTCAGTGTGACCTAGAAGTGCTTCCAATGGGCAACAGCCCAGGCACTGGAAGTCCTCAATAAAAGGGACTGCACTCCCTTGTCCTGGTGAGTCAGAGCTGGGAGGAAGACGAGCAACACTCGACTGGAGGAGGGCAGTGCAGTGGAAAGAGAAGAGGTGATTTGGAGGAGAGATAACTGTTTTGTACTTCATTTATTAGGTATTGTGTAATAAAACACCATTTATTTGAACCTGTGACTGTCTTGGTGTGTTCACATTGGGGTTTAGGGCTCTCTGGTGCCCACTAGCTTTCACACCTTGTACACCTTCATTATTCTATTTGATTGTTAGTATTTTTTGGTTTCTGAAGCAATGACCTTTACTGCCAGCATCTCTGCTACGATGCCAGCATTTTCTTAGTAAGTAACCAGTACAGAAGAGCTAGTCTTAGAAATGCATTTTTCATAAATTCTGCCAAAGGAAGTTGATTGCTCCAGTACATTTTGTTCTCATTTAGCACCTCAGAATACACTGTGATTGGTCCAAAACGGAGGCCTTCTGCAACATTACCAGAAACAATTCCTGAAAGTTGTGTTTTTCTGTGTTATTATTTTTTTTTTTTTGCTATAACTTAAATATAAAGCAACACTGGTAACAGAGTTGTATTCTGGATCACCATTCTCTACTTTCTCTTTAGGTTGATAAATCTGTGTTGATATTTCATGAGGTCTGTTTGATATTTTAACAATGTGCTCTATAGCTATAGGGGATTAAGGTCTGAATCCCAATCTGGTAACTTTCTGTTTTTGCACATCCTCCCAGCTCTGCATGGTGTCAAAAACATATGAATGTAAAGTTCTTGGAAAACTCTAAATTGGTTCACCCTATACATGAGGGATCACTGTGATGGACTGATGTTCTCTGTAGGTCTGGTTACTGGCTTTTACATGATACACATGATAAACCTGCAGCCATATGGGGTCCCTGGGACTGAGTCTGAGAACCATTGATCTAAATGAATGCTCTCACAAGTCAAGAAGTTGTTCTTTTTGTTTTTGATTGGTGTTTGCAGTCATCACTGCAGGCTTCTGTATTATTACAATTTAAAGTTTTTTCAGTCACCTAATAATATATTTATTTGCCTTTGGATTTCAAATTGAAGATTGAACTGAAATTCCAATTGATTACTCAGTTATTATTATTGCTTAATATGAAATCTTTCCAGAATAATCTTTATGAAAGGGTATAAAGTCAAATTTAAATATAGTGCTATATTTTAAGAATCACTTTTTAAAAACACAGTGTCAGCATTCAATAACATTTTACTTACAATTATGTATTTAAGGTACTCTAACTCAGTAATTGAAAATGTTTATGAATGAATTAATGATTAATTTAAGGCAACATAAAAGTCATACAATGATTATTAAATATAGAAGTATTAATTATGTATGAAGGTTTAGTCAAAGAAAACCATTTTTTGAAAGTGTAAATGATGAGGGCTGTGATTAGAAGGGTGAAACGTAAAGCATACAGCAGTAAAATCATGCCTTCTAGTTTTTCTTGGCCCTGCCTAAATCTGGGGCAGAAATTCCTTACTGTTCTGAGGTTGCAGACGCACTACTTTCCCTTCAGGCTTGTTACAGTCTTCCTTCTCTCCACTTCATACACCACCCACCCTTCCTCCGTAGTTTAAACTTACTTAACTCTGAAATTGTGCAGGCATTCTTGAGTTTGAGACAATTTGACACAGCAATGAGTTCACTCAGTGACACAGTTCTCCAGTAGGCCCTGGTGTTCCCTCAGTCAAGCAGTAAGTACCTCCGGTACATTAGACTTCCTTAGACCGAGGCCTTGTGACATATACTGTGTCCAGATACTGAAGATTTCCATTCAATAGCCTGATTCGTCTTTTTCCACATGTTTGAACAGGATCTTTTACTCCTGATCAGTAATCCACCTGTGGACTCTAGCAACATCCATTGAACTTAATTCATCATAATTATTTTCTGCACATTACTTCCTCTATACAATAGCAGCATTCCAATAAAATGCTATATGCTCCAGTGGAGCCATATGCAAAGTTTCACTTTTTAATGGGTTGTCAAAGGACATAATACAGTGCCATACCATGGGTCATCCAAAAGGGGGTTTGCTATAAATCCATACAAACAGAGCCAAAACCATATTGCAACTCAGAAGAAGGATAAGGCTTACCTTAGTGGAGATTGACTAGCTTTCTCCTCTAGTTTGCATATATGTCTACAATTTTGTCCTGATCCAAACTTGCCAATAATTCAAGAGAATCATTGATCCCGCATGGTAGAACACAGTCAGTTGCTAATTTGTCTCACTGCGGAAATTCTTCTTTCAGATGTTGCAGCTAACTGTATGTGTTTATTGAGGTTTGGATATGTTTCACTGTTAAATTCACACTAATATGTCTTTAGAGTGACCTCAGATGTTGAACAGATAAAAGCTCCATTTCTGGAACAGTGAGATGAGGGGGGGCGGCACGGTGGCGCAGTGGGTAGCGCTGCTGCCTCGCAGTTGGGAGATCTGGGGACCCGGGTTCGCTTCCCAGGTCCTCCCTGCATGGAGTTTGCATGTTCTCCCCGTGTCTGCGTGGGTTTCCTCCGGGTGCTCCGGTTTCCTCCCACAGTCCAAAGACATGCAGGTTAGGTGGATTGGCGATTCTAAATTGGCCCTAGTGTGTGCTTAGTGTGTGGGTGTGTGTGTCCTGCAGTGGGTTGGCACCCTGCCCGGGATTGGTTCCTGCCTTGTGCCCTGTGTTGGCTGGGATTGGCTCCAGCAGACCCCCGTGACCCTGTGTTCGGATTCAGCGGGTTGGAAAATGGATGGATGGATGGATGAGATGAGGGGGCCTCAAAATTATATATATAAAGTCATGGGGGACTTTAATTATCCAAATATTAACTGGGATAACCTTGCAGATGGAGGAGCACAAGAGCAGGAGTTTTTAGAAGTAATCAGTGACTGTTTTTTAACACAGCATGGTAAAGCACCAACACGGGGTGAAGCCTGTCTGAATTTAGTATTTTGTAATGATCAAGATAGAATTGCGGGTGTAGACGTGATTGAACCACTAGCATCAAGTGACCATAATATAATACAATTCTCAGTATTTTGTAAGAGTGCAGATGCAAAGACTAAAATAGTTAAGTTGAGCTTTGGTAGGGCTAATTTTGAGCAGATGCGACAATGTCTAAGTAGGATACACTGGGATAAGCTTTTAAGTGTGGAGACAGTCGAGGAGCAGTGGAACAGGTTTAAAAATGTTTTACATGTAATGCAGGACAGATACATACCTAAATTTGGAATTAATAGGAAATTAAAAAAAAAAACTCCATGGTGGATTAATAAAGATTTAAAAAAGAAGTTGCAAAGGAAAAAAACTGCTTTATAAGGCATATAAGACTAATGACTGCAAAGTGAATCGTAGAGCGTATGAGAACAAGTGGGCAACCATTAAGAAGGATATCAGGGAGGCTAAAGGACAGCTGGAGAGGAATATAGCAGATAAGGCGAAAGAAGACCCTAAGAGATTCTTTCAGTATTTTAGTAGTAAAAGAACAGTCAAGGAGGAGGTGAAATCATTTAATATGAATTAAAAGATACAGACAATGAAATAGCGGATGCCCTAAATTTACATTTTTCTGAGGTGTTTACAAGTGAGCAAGTGGATAACCTCCCTAAGGAGGTACTGAGGGATTTGGAAATTGCAGAGGGAGAAGTGCTGCTCAGATTAAATAAGCTGAAATCAAACAAATCACCAGGACCAGATAATATTTACCCTCGTGTTCTTAAGGAGGCTAGCGAGTACATATATAAACCCTTGACACATATTTTTAGGAAGTCACTGCGCACTGGAGAGATTCTGAAGGAATGGAAAATGGCAAATATCATCCCATTATATAAAAAGGGTGACTGGGCAGATCAAAGCAACTATAGGCCAGTAAGCTTAACATGCATCACAGGAAAATTAATGTAAGGAATTATTAAGGATAAGATCGAGCAACACCTGGCAAGGAGTTATTCTGAACACTCAGCATGGGTTCAGAAGAGGGAGGTTGTGTTTTACTAACATGCTGGAATTCTATGAGGAGAAAACAAAAGGATATGATCAAAGTGGAGCTTATGATATTATTTATCTGGACTTTCAGAAAGCATTTGAAAAGGTGCCACATGAGAGGTTGGGCATCAAATTAAAAGAAGTGGGAGTTCAGGGTGATGTTTTTAGATGGGTGCAGAATTGGCTCAGACACAGGAAGCAGAGGGTGATGGTGCGAGGAACCTTATCAGAATTGGTTGTTCAAGAGTGGTATTCCACAGGGGTCAGTGCTGCTGCTATTTTTAATATATATAAATGATTTAGATAGGAATATAAGTAACAAGCTGGTTAAATTTGCAAATGATATCAAGACAGGTGGATTAGCAGATACTTTGGAATCTGTTATATCATTACAGAAGGACTTGGATAGCATACAGGCTTGGGCAGATTTGTGGCAGATGAAATTTAATGTCAGTAAATGTAAAGTATCATAGGAAGTAAAAATGTTAGGTTTGAATACACAATGGGCGGTCAGAAAATCGAGAGTACACCTTATGAGAAGGATTTAGAAGTCATAGTGGACTCTAAGCTATCGACTTCCCGACAGTGTTCAGAAGCCATTAAGCAGGCTAACAGAATGTTAGGTTATATAACACGATGTATGGAGTACAAGTCCAAGGAGGTTCTGCTCAACCTTTATAATGCACTGGTGAGGCCTCACCTGGAGTACTGTGTGCAGTTTTGGTCTCCAGGCTACAAAAAGGACATAGCTGCACTAGAAAATGTGCAGAGAAGAGCGACTAGGCTGATTCCAGGGCTACAGGGGTTGAATTAGGAGGAAAGATTAAAAGAGCTGAGCCTTTACAGTTTAAGCAAAAGAAGATTAAGAGGTGACATAATTAAAGTGTTTAAAATTATGAAGGGAATTAGTACAGTGGATTGAGACTGTTATTTTAAAATGAGTTCATCAAGAACACGGGGACACAGCTGGAAACTTGTTAAGGGTAAATTTCGCACAAACATTAGGAAGTTTTTCTTTACACAAAGAACGATAGACACTTGGAATAAACTACCAGGTAGTGTGGCAGGCAGTAAGACTTTAGGGACTTTCAAAACTCAACTTGTTTTGTTGGAAGAAATAAGTGGATAGGACTGGCAAGCTTTGTTGGGCTGAATGGCCTGTTCTCATCTAGAGTGTTCTAAGGTTCTAATGTTAAATCAAGAATATGGCAAACCTTCATATATTTGATCCTTTACCAATTTTAGCATTTGTATGGCTACATTGACATTTGACTGCGACTAATCATGACTTGTAAACTTCTCGGATTAAAAAAAAACTGCTAAATAAATCAATGCAAATATAACCCGCATATTACATTAAACATTACCTTTCTGAGAGAGTTTATGTTAAGAGCTCACTCTAAATAAGAATATAGTTTAAAATGTTAAAATAGTGAGACACCTGCTGTGTCCAAATAATCCTTTAAAAGGGTTGTGCTGCTCCTGAATTGTATGCTTCCCTACCTATGATGGGACGGAAATCTAATTAGGGAGACGCTACACGTGGGTGCAGATTTATTTGGATTATTTTTTTTCTTTTCTTTTTTTTTTGGCTTTCATGTGGTTCTTGGCTGACTACAGAGCCAAGGCTACAGCATGCCATAAAGGACTTGGGGATTCGCACAGGAAGAAGAGACAGAGGCCAAACCACTAAACAAATCATCGCCTTTTCATTAAACCTGGGTCAAACTGCAATTAGGGGATATGTATGGAGAGGGGGGGGTGTTTTCCAAATGACAAGGGTGCACAAGGCCAGTTTGAAAATTGTATCCATAAGATTCAATAACAGGATGTACAGGAATTGGAAGTCATTATTTGGCAATGCACACTGCCTGGAAACCATGGGACCCACAAATTGTAATCCTGCATGCCTCATTCTGACAGAAAGATTTGCTCCAGTTTCCTTTTTATCTGAGAGGTCTAAAAGTGTTATCTGAATCCTTTATGGAGGTTTAACTTTGTTGTTCATCCCTTAAATTTGTCAGTTAAGAAGTACTGTAATACATTATCAGCATGCATAGCAAGGTCGGACAGGCGCTAGTGTTCACTTTGTGATAACAAGTTGATGATCTTGACTGCAGAAATATAAATGTGTGAGAGAGAGACCTGCAATGGGCATTTTGGTAGATTCACGGATTAGATAAACATGTCAGAAATTGGATCTATGAATGATTGTTACAATAATAGTGTAGATTAGTGAAGTCAGAAAATAATGAAATCTAAGAAGACTGTGTAACAGTAACAGTAAATCCACAATACATGCTGTAGCTATGTTACCTTAATAAATCGCACAGTAAAATCAGTTTCAGTACCCGTGTATATAAGGATAGTTAAAGAAAAAAATAATACATTTAGGCATAGAAAATCTGAGAATCAAGATTGAAAATGACGCAGTTAGCATGGAATCAATCTCATCAATCTCACAGAGAGGACTTAAGGAAACAGGTTTAAAAGAACAGCAGCCACAAAACGTAATACTGTGTGTGTTCACCAACAGTTGCAAAAATAACCTTTGGTAGAGAACTTCCTTCAAATCTAAGCTTCAAATTCATTTATTCTGTCGCCAAGGCACAAGAGAACAGGTTTAGTTTAGGTTTTAAATGAAGAGCCGTAAGACTGGCTGACTTGCAATGCATTGCAGCTACTTATCATCTAAAGATATGGTAAAACAGAAAAAGAATAATGTCGATCCTTTAATCCTGAGCGAGCTGCAAATAATATAAACATATATTCAGCATGGGGTGTGAATGTTCTGAAGTGAAGTAAACAGGTCTAGATGTGATAGGCCTGCCTGGCATTTAGACATATCAGATGTGGAACATCATGGCCCTGCCATCACATTCTACGGTATGTAAATCCCCTTTGCCATTACTTGCTTTTGGATGTATGGAATGTAGCAGCGATCGGTCCATCCAACACTCTGTATAAGAAAAAATTGTAAATAGCATTTTGATTGTTGTCTCCTGAACACACAAACAAATGTCATGCCTGTTACACTTTCTTCAGGATCAGTGCTGTACAAGTAATGGCCCAAACTACCACCTTTAAAGTATACAAATTTCCTTTCTGACATCCTTTCCAGAGTGTGTGAGCTCTAAACGTCTTCCTCCGCTGATCATGTGAGATACAGAAATAAAGAGTCCATCTGCAAATATCACCATAGGGAGTAAATTGCCTTCCTGTCACTTTTTCTGGAGATGTCATATTCAAGGGTAAAAGGTCTGCCTGTCACTGTGCTGAATGCTGGAGTTCTAAAATTAGAAGATACTGTACAATCCCCCCCCCCCCCCCCCCCCCCCACTACTCTATGTGGATTACCAGCTGCCCTTCCTTTACTGTCTCCTAGATTTGAGGAATAGAGTTATACCACTTTGTTAGATACAACAGCATGTGGTCTTCTCTGATCCCCACCCCAGTTTCCACTTCCATCTCAGTATGACCCCAAAAAGAAGTTATACAGTATGACAATTTACATTAGTTTGGAGAATCAGAATTGTTTTCTAACTACGGCATGTAGCTTACACCAGACTGAAAAGCATTTTTTTAAATGGCAATCATAATCATGAAGAAAACTGAATGCTGCAAGAAATGAGTTATTTGAAATGAAAAGAAATTTGAATGAGTAAGACAAATCACGCTGTTCAAAAATCCTAAACATTTTCTGTGTTGTACACACTACATTTAAACAATTGAAACCAGGGTGAGTCACAAATGGTAACCTAAAACACCTGGGATATAAAATTTTTAACAAGTCACAAGAAATGAATGTGCAGAAAATGCCAATGGATTGGGGCGCATACTCACTGGATTAGAATTTTATGATTTCATCCTCAGGACCGGATGAGATCTTTTACTCCCCACAAACTATTACATTTGACAGTGGCTCCACTTTGCCCTTGGGGATGCATGTTGTAGAACAATTAGACACCAAGTAACTGTCACAGGATGAATTGTAGCCTGCCAACCACCGTTTGTAAAGTGTGGGGTCTATGGGGGGTAAGGTAACCGCCAATTTTGCTTCCATCTCATTATAACATAAATCTATTTGGATTCAGGAGCTTGTTAGCATGGAGACAATGAAGTTGTAATGCTCAGATAACAGATTTATTGGAGAAGAATGGGGGATGGAGTGTGAGGGAAGGTTCCTATTTTAGAATTTATTTAAGTCTGATCCAAAAGAGTAGTCGGAGAAAGCAAGGTCAGATTTACTTGTGAAAGGATTAACATAGCCAAGACAAAATTTTAGGCTAGACGTGCCGACAGTCTTAAATTCAAAAGAAAACAAAAGCCAGTCTGAGCAACACTGGAACACCACACGGGACAGTCCTCTCTCCTTTTCTCTTTACTCTATACACCTCAGACTATAAATTTAACACTGGGTCATGTCACTTCTTAGATGATTCTACACTTATGTGGCATATCGATAAGGGAGATGAGACAGAGGAGAGGAGTCGGGTGGAGAACTTTGTTTCTTGGTGCAAAGAGAATTGTCTGCATTTTAACATCAGCAAAACCGAGGAACTGGTTATTGACTTTCACTACACCAAAGAGCCTCTATGTCCAGTCACTAAAAGAGGGGATGTAGAGGTGGTCCACTCCTACAAGTACTTGGGAGTCCACATCAATGACAGGTTGGACTGGTTTTGGAACACAGAGGAGCTATAGAAGAAATGGTAGAGCAGATTCTTTTTTCTTAGGAGACTGTGTTCCACTAAAGTGGTTAGTGGCATCCTTCACAACTCTGTGACGGCCGGTGCAATTTTCTATACTGTGGTGTGCTAGACTGGTAACACCACTTCAAGAGCGGCCCACCGAATCAACAAGCTGATTAAAAGGGCAGGCTCAGTTATGGGACGCACTTTAAAGACAAAACTGAGTACCAATATGACCAATGCCGCACATCCTCTCTTCTGACACACACTGGTCTTTCAGCCAGCAAAGTATTCTGCATTTTACAGTTTGCACATCAGTGCCACGTGCTGGCTCAGAGCAAGTGAAACATCTGGATAGACATAAGCCAAACTAACAAACAAAATGACCAGAGCTTAACATTCCTTACCCAATGGACACCTTGTGCTGTTTCTAACTTAAACAGGAGTATTGTGCACTTTTACAAGGCATGTTGGGTGAAGCTTGATTGAGAGTGGAAGTGCAGCACAACACAAAGGAGAATCAAAAGTTGTTGTTTAACTCCTGCTTTGTCGGCTTTTTTTCATAATTTAAGCACTACGAACTGTCTACCTTGAAATAAGAGGATGAGTCAGACATGACAGCATTCATGGTTACAACCTAGCAAGGAGTTACTGCAATTTGGGACCTAAATCAGACCCAAAAAGAGCAAATTCTCGACTTATGAGAGCAGAGACATTGGTACAGAGGCAATGTGGATGATGGATGGGACAGCTAGCAATAGGAACAGGGGTCAACATTTAAAAAACACTTAAACCTTGTTTTTCTATCCTTAGCCTATTCTACAAATATACCTGGGCAACGCCAAGAACTTTGGTTAGTCAACGTCAAAGTAGTGGTGGCGTTAACAGCCATCCTGTGGATACTTTGATTACTTCAACTGCAGGTCCAAGTGCAGGTTCAGAGGTCTCAGGACTGCAGACCAAGGTACGTTCTGGTGACTCCTGAGACTAGTGTTCTCCTGAGCCTTCTGCAGTATATACATGGTCATGAATTTTGCCAGAACCAGTTGTAGACTGGCTACCTCGAAATGGCAACTCAGTCAAACTTCTTTCACTTGGAGACTCTGTGGTGCCAGGATGGACTATACAGCTTAAACCGTTGCCAGTACATATTTTTCTTACTCTTTTGCTGGTCTATCTTCTTATTTCTTTTAGTTACAGGGCCCCTAAACTGTGGAATGGTCTGCCTGCTACTATAAGAGATGCCCCTTCGGTCTCAGCTTTTAAATCCCGGCTGAAGACTCACTACTTCAGTTTAGCATATCCTGACTAGAGCTGCTTATTAACTGTACAGACTGCATCTCTGTTGTTAGTCATTAGCACTAAAACATAAGTGACATGACAGTTAGAATTGGATACTAACTCTCACCTATTCTGTTTCTCTTCACGGTACTCAAATGTGGCACTTGGTGCCACGGCCCACCTGCCAAGTTGTTTTGCCTGCCTAAGGTAAAGTCATCCCTGATGGAGGATCGCAGGAATCGTGGGAAACAGGGGTTCTTTCATCGGATTGGCTGGCCCAGCACTGTTTCAGCTGTGGAATGGCCAAATGGGGGAGGCAGCTTGATGGATGAGGTCTCCAGGACTCTAAACATATCCAAATCTTATTATGTGATATCATCAACTGTAAAATTTTGCTCTGTACTTCTAAAATTTTTATTTTTATACTGTATTGAGGATTTGTTCTGTTCTGTGTATTGTATTGTATTGTATTGACCCCCTTCTTTGACACCCACTGCACGCCCAACCTACCTGGAAAGGGGTCTCTCTTTGAACTGCCTTTCCCAAGGTTTCTTCCATTTTTCCCAGTTTTTCCTTGTCTTCATAGAGAGTCAAGGCTGGGGGGCTGTCAAGAGGCAGGGCCTGTTAAAGCCCATTGCGGCACTTCCTGTATGATTTTGGGCTATACAAAAATAAATTGTATTGTATTTCATGCCACTTTTTCCTGACTGGTATTCCTATGCTCACAGGGTATCCGTCATACTTGATATGTGAATTGTACCCAGCACCTGTGATGATGTTTGCAGTAGATAGAAGACATACGTAAAAGACCCATATTGTACAGATTGGGGAGAGCTTCATGCCAGCATATAGAGAAACTACAGAATTTTTTAACAAGCTATATAAGCACCTTTTTAGACATGTCTGCTTGTATGATTGCCTAATATAGGATTTTATTCCTGACTTCAGAACTCTTTTCTGTTTTGTCACAGTAATTGGTAGTGTAGATAATAACTACATGAGAGAGCGATTGTGGTGGGGCGGGGGGCTAGGAGTAGTGTGTCTGGCATCTCTCTCACATGTGGGCTGCTGCTTTGTGCAGAATAAGCATTCATTAAAGGCTGACTACCAAGCAAAGAATGATGATGTAATTTGTGAAACGCACTCCATGATTTCCAAAAACACTGAAATTTGGAGGACTCAGTCAGCTCATTTACAGTATTCTGTTTGAGGTGTTTTCATTTGCGAACATGAATAAAAGAATATGTAATATGCAAAATGTAATACATTAGTTAACATGGTTTCTGGGCCTGCAGTGCTGGCAGCAGGCCAAGCCTCTTCTAGTCGAATGCTGAGCGCTCATTCTGCATGCCATTCATAGCCACCACACACCACCCAGTGGGCTGAGCGGAAGCCTTTGTCTTCCCACTTCCTGAAGCGGCACTAATGCACACAGCCAGAAACTGTCTTTTGTAGCCAACACTCTCGGAATGCCAGCGACATGTTTTTGAGAGTTGTTCTATGACTGTTTAATTAACTGGCCCCCAAAAAACTGCATTGTTTAAAGTTTTTTGCTCCTGAGATTAGAGCTTTGAATCATTAAACCAAAAACCGTAGTCAGAAATCTGTACTTCAAATCCAGCTCCATGCTAAAAGAAGACTTTTAGTAAATGTAAACATGTAATCAGTAAACCACACTTGGAGTTTAGTAAACAGAAGTTTCAATAAATAAAAGTTCATAGCATAGCAAGTTGACTAGCAGAAACACCACTGCCCGGGAAGCATAAACCTACTGTATGCACAACTGCTCAAAAGATGACCACTGGCCCCACTGATGACAACACTGCTGACTCGCATGCCAGTTTGCACCCCTCAGGACAGCACGCAAAGTGCCACACAAAGAATGCAAATAAAAACTGAAAATATTTATATGAGATGATCGTTGTTATGCATGCTGAACACTGCACTGCCAACTCCTGACAGACTGCTTTTGCCAGAATTTCCACCTGCTGCAGCCAAAACAAACAATAGCTAAGAGGTGGTGCCATTTGTAATATTTTTTGAACTACAAGTTCCCTTGCCTGATCTGGCCTTAAGAGATGATTCATTCACACACCTACTTCTGCTTTACATGGTGAACTTGGAGAAATTTCAGTTCAGGTCCCCATGATGCCTGCATCGCTCACTACAGGTGTGCTGTAATGTAGCTGTAGGGAAATTCTGTTTGGTTTTGTTGTACTCTGAAGCTCTTCAGACAAAATGGTTGTCAGCCTATTTCTAGTGCTGTATCTCAATGTATCTAACATAACTGAGATGTAGTAGAAAAAAGCTTCCTTCATAGGTGGCATGGAGAACACATCGCTGGGAGACATTTGCCTCCCAAAATCCTGCTGAAACTTTCCAAAATCCCATGCTGCTGAAGACGACCTAGAAGGAGTGTCCTTCTGCATTTCCCAATATAGATAAAGTGTCAAGACTGGCCAAGTTTTTCTGCATGCAACAGTGGATGCAGGGCAGGAACCAGCCATTCCAATTACTTACACAGGAGTCCATAGTCTCTCAAACTTGTATATGGTTAGGGTTTAAGTGAATACTAGTGATAACCCCAAAAGACATGACAAAAATGTTCACTTTTTGAATTTTGATTCTGTTCATGGTTTTCTCTTTTTGAAGACTATAACTGGTGGACTTTCCCTGCATTGAAGAATTCTTCATATCCAATCCAAACATTTAATAGGAGAAGGTGCCTTGTTAGTGTATGTCCACATTGATTAATACATGAGCTATTTGAGAGTGGAAAGCATAAACCCAAAGAATGTCTTAGTCCTCTAACAAGTCCTCCAGCTGGCAAGGAATTGATGATGACATAAGGGGAATCAGACTGACATAAAATAAATACAACGAGCAGGCTCTCAACTTCAGAAGCGAAGCTCACACTGGCAACTGAAGAGCCTCTCCATGTGCCAGTGCAGTTTAACAGCCACTACGGGTGACAAGCTCCCTTTATAACATTAACAGGAAGTAATTAATCCAAAAGTAATGAAATGATAAAGAAGTCATGGTGGGGCTAACAGAAACCCAGCAGAATGTACCCAAACTGATACTGACAGCAAACAATTCCTGCTTGGCAGAAGTGCATATTACAGATGGCAGGTAGCCTTGAGTTGCCAGTTGATTCAATTAGGATCTGGGGCTCAAGGATGTGGGAATACTGGGAGTGCCGGAGTTAGCTCCAGTTGGAAAGCCCATGGATTTTCAAAGGGTGTTCTTGGTCCTAGAACTGATTGCTCTGAAATTTGACCCTGGATGGGGTTTAAGTCTGCTCCATGCTAATGGCATGCTGAGCTCAGTGTCAGTAGGTGAGATTGGGTAACCACTCAGGTTACAGCAAGTTACTATATATACATTTTTTTTTTTATTTTGACTTTTGCACTCTTTGTTCTTGGTTAGAATGGCACACAGAGATGGCCATTACCACAGTCATCCTATTGAAGAAGAGCACAGGTGTTTGAATGAGAAAGCTTCCAATGATCTGACACTGTGTGACACATACCCCCGTTACAAAGAAAATCTTGCATGTATGGTGTTTAACTGGGAGGTGTTTTCCTGTTAGCCTAACTGGTAGGTCTGACTAGGTTTTAATTGTATAGCAGCCCCTCTTCTGTTTCCTCCATTAATTGTATTGTTAACATATGTGAGGCACTCCTTCACTGTATCACCAACTGCAATACTTTAATCAGTTTTCCTGAAGTATAACTGGGAAGTGATCCTCTTCTATATCTCATTATTGATGAACTTACAATAAAGTGCAACTATGAAGAGTTGTCCCTTCTATACTAATGATACTTTTTACTATCAATCCAAACTCATCATTGCTGAGCATGCAAAATTTGATAGTTGAATTTGGAATGAATTGTTGGGTTCAAAATTAATTTGAAGAAGAATTTATTTTCCCAGTTAAGTCACACATATGCCATAGTAAATTAGAGCCCTTTCCTTTAAATGTCTCAGAGCAATTTAGATTTTACTTCTGCAACATCAGACAAGGTGTTAGTAAATGATCAACTCTTTGTCTCTCTTTAGTTTGGAGAATACTGTCAAAATAAATACTAAATAAAATCTCACTACCTACCACCACACTACATTTATTCCATTGCCTATGGTTCTCTGTGTGAAGGAAAATATTCCAACATTTGTGCAATTGTTAAGAATGAAGTAACAGCCGGGAAGTACCTCATTAATTCTCTTCATAATTTTAAAGAATTCAGTTGTGCAGCTCCTTAATCTATATTTTCTTAAATTAAAAAAAATGTTCCTTTCTTCATGGTTCACACCTAACAGTCCTGGAATCAGCCTAGCTGTTCTCCTCTGGACATTTTCCAGCACTGTTGTGTCTTTTTTTTAATATGGAGACCAAAACTACACAGAATACCTCAGATGAATCCAAACAAGTGCACTATGTAGCTTAATCATCATAACTTCTCTTGACTTGTACTCCCCACACCAGGTTATTACAAGAAACATCAATAATTTAAACCTTTTTAATGACTTCAGTAAACTGGATTTACTGGGATTTACAGGGATTTTTTCCCTGACCTGTTTTTATTTCCATTTTATGGTTGTTTTGTTCATTTTGAATTATTATTATTCTCATGTTATTGCTGTTATATTTATTTTTATTTGTATTCTGTCTCTTTAAATGTGCTGAAATCTTATGTACTTTGTGGGTGATGCCTCAGTGCTGCCGAGTCCTTTTTGGCTTTATATTTAGCCAAGAAAAAAAACCCAACAGCAAAGCATGTGTTTGGAGAGTATTTTGTTATTATTACCGTTTCTTTGGATTTACTGTTCTTTTTGGTATGCCTTTGATTGTTTCTGGGATTTACTATGTGGATAGCAATTTTGAACTTGTTCACATCAAGTTGCCTTTTTTTTTTTAGAACATTAGAACACTCTAGACGTGAACAGGCCATTCAGCCCAACAAAGCTCGCCAGTCCTATCCACTTAACTCCTCTAAATAACATCAAATCGAGTTTTGAAAGTCACTAAAGTATTACTGTCTACCACACTACTTGGTAGCTTATTCCAAGTGTCTATGGCTCTCTGTGTAAAGAAAAACGTCTTAATGTTTGTGCAAAATTTACCCTTAACAAGTTTCAAACTGTGCCCCCGTGTTTTTGATGAACTCATTCAAAATAACATTCTTGATCCACTGGACTCATTGCCTTCATAATTTAGGCAAAGCCTTTTTTTTTGCTCTTTTGAGTCTTTTTTCCTTGTTTTTCTTGTTTGACAATGTCTTATATTATCTAATCATAAAAGAATATACATTTTTATTTGCAAGAAATGGTGCAAAGCTTTTTCAGAATTTAGCAAGAATGTTATTAATGCTGCCATCAAAGAAGCCTGCTGGACTTTGGTCTCTGCTCCGTTTTGCTTTTGATGTTTTACTGTATGTTATTGACTATTTTATAACAGAATTTGTATTCACATTGCTGTTTGAAATGGCCAAGGCAGAGGCTTTAAGTGTTAATTATGATTTAACCCTAATTCTAGTTTAGAAATTGATTGTATTTTTGATTCTACTGTGTTTGACATGTTGTAATATAATCTTTAAGGTCAGTAAAAATTAATTCATTCATTAATAATGATATTTTCTTTTCTCTTTGCCCCGTTGTGGCCCTTGCTAGTATGTGACAGAAGTTGCTTCTTTTGTTTGCCATTTCTCTAGCCAGTCTTCTAACTGGACAGTGTTTATTCTTCTATTTCTAAGTATGAAAGTGCCAGAGTTTGAATAATTTTTGGTAATTATATACTGTTTTGTCAGTAACATTGTCGCTGATGTCATTTTGTTCTTCATTGCTCACACTGTGCGTTCTTAATACACTTTAGTGCATGCATGCATTTGCTTCAGGTATGCGTAATTAACCCTGTTACAAAAGACAAAGACATGTTTACTGGGCATCTGTTGTTATATCTCATTTTTAACACATGTGAAAAGTGCTCTGGAGCCAAATCAGATAACAGTCTGCCATCTGGTCTCTTACCACTATGGCTGTTAGCCAGCAGGCCTTTGGAGGCCTATGGCGATGGATTTTATTATTGATTTACCACCCTCTCATTTATATACCACTGTTTTTATAGTAGTGGATAGGTCCTGGAGGGCTGTGCATTTTATTCCATGAAATAAACTCCCTACTGCAAATAATTGGCCAAACATTTATATGTAATTTTTAGGCAACATTTGTTTTCTGATTCTATTATATCAGAGCACGGACTTCACTTCATTTTTTTTAGTGAGAGGTTTTGCACTCATAGTAAGTCTTGCTTCTGGATAGCACTTAAAAGCAAATGGTCAAAATAACTGAGTGAAACAAGTGTCTGATATATACAGTACATATTTTATAATGGCAGTGGTTTTCAGAATAACTTGAAGGACGTCATTCTTTTAAGAAGGGTTCTCTAGGATTTTTTGCAAAAATCATCCTTTCTAGCAGGAAGACTTGTTTGAGGGTTCCATTGCAGAAGCTTACTCACACATGTATTTGTACCGAGAAAAGCGCCATATAAATGTAATGAATTATTATTATTGTTAAGATATTGATACAGATTGGGCCAGTAATTTAGACGTCAGCCCTCCCAGCTCATTACTAGATACTCTGATCTTTTCATATTTACCATCAGATATCTGTTTTCAGAAGTATCTGCTCCTCTTCTTGTTTTACAGACACAGAACTAGAATATGAAGTTCAAAAGATTTTGGATTTTCATAGACTTGGCTCAAGAGCGCAGTAACTGTTAACTTTAGGGATGCGGTCCTGAGCTGCTTTCTTGGATCCCTGCTAAGAGTATTCATGCCATTCTGCCTTGTTATGGCATTTTCATCTGTGTTACCTGGGATCACTTGATGGGCACATTGGGAGCTCTTGCCTTTGGAGTTTCACTCAGTCAGGGTTTAAGCAAAGTTCTTGTTAGTCTTTACCACTTTGCTGGTGATGTCTTCACTGGTACCATTTTGTGTTTCATTGCTCAAAACGCTGCGTTGTAAGGGGGGTTTTGCGCATGTGAACACTGGTTTCGGATCCTCATGACTGAGCCTGTTATAAATGACCAGTACGCACTTGCATGGCAAACCTGATTTTTTTCCTCAAAGGGAAACACTCCTCAGCTCAAAAAAAGGTAACATCTTTAGCAATTTAGTTTTGCATTTGTTTTTAGATTTGTTTGTGAAACCTTCAAGAATCCAATTTATTCTCTGTGGTTTTGGTCATTTGGTCAAATTTGTTTTTTCTGCCCTGGTCTGTCAGACTAGTCTTTGAAAATCTTGCCCTTAACAAATTCCCACCTCTCATAAATAAAACAATATGCTCTGTACGATTGGTAATATATAAGCATTCCAAACAGCATTAAAATGCCTAATGAAGTTGTAACTAACTATTCATCATCTAGTTTTTAGGTATGACTAAAGGTGTATTTGACTGACCTTTCCACTGCTCTTTCCCAACACAGAGGAACAAGCATGTTTTGTTAGCATGTAAAGGAGAGAGGTTTCCTTTCCAGTTTATCTGTAAGGTGTAATTGAAATCCATTTCCTGTGCTCTTTGTCGTTATAGATTAACTAGTAAGAATTATACTCTTGTTTGCTCTTTAAATGTTTTTGTGATGGAGTTCTCCAACGATGACTCTCCATAAGATAAAGAATGACTAATTCATTTATGTTTCACTGAGGTGTCATCACGAGGTGTTTACTCTCATGTTTCACAAAAGCTGGCTGTTCTAGCCAAGGTCTCCTGTCCACAGCATTATTCAGTTCCATTTACTCTGCCCACATCACCACAATCTAGTAAAAGACTTATTTTTCTCCTGCTTGTCAGCTTAATCAGTACCCGGAGAGGTGTCCGTATTTATTTTATTTAACACGTAAAGGTGTGGCAGGAAGACAGAAAGCTGAGAGGATTTCCATGGCCACAAAAAACTCAGTCTATGGACAGATTCTCAAGTTATGTGCAATCTTCGTTTCTGTCAGCACTTGTTAATGAACGCTTTCACAGCAATTAACAAATCATCTTATTACAGCAAAGTGGTGTTGTCACACATTTTTGGAATCACGGCCTCCCTAGGCAACAGAGGAATTCTTCGCTGACTTTGCCTGATAACCCCCATTGAATGATTTTATTTTTTTTAGATGGTTAGAAATTCATATTCTGTTGTTCACACCCAAGGGATGAGGAGTATGTTGAAGCTCCTCTGGAGCAATGAGTAATTTGACAAGAAGCAAAAGAAGTCAGCACCTTATGGAAAATAATGTTGAAGTGTTCCCTAATTTTACCAGCAGTTTAAATCTTTCAAAAGAGCCTCCTCAATGGATAAGGCCAGAATCAGAAATTAGAATTAGAAATGCGAGGGGCAGTTCAACATCTCATCATGTCAGACTGACCATGTAGACTGTGTGGTTTGGGGGGCTGTGAGTTATCTCTCTGCTTTCACCCTTCAGCTGTTTACCGGTTTGGCAGACAGAACTCTTTCGCTCTCTTTGTCTTCTGCTCTAACCACACAGGATTTCTTATTCTGTCTGTCGACCTACCGCAGTATGTTATCTGCACTAATACTGAGAGTCACCATTGGTACTGAACCTTACCTTGACCTAATCGGTCGGGCCCTCTCCTCTTACAGCTTACTAGTGCTTCCTGTCTTTCTTCATAAGTAAAAGTTTTACGAACCTGGGCTATGAATGAAGCTATACGTCAAACACAAGCATTTTGAAAGACAATTGGCAGTTAAGGAGCCTTGTCTTTTATCTGTGTAGATGCACCTTCCAGCTTTAAGATATTGCTTGACACCATATTGAAGGTGGGTGTCTCGTTTGTCTACAACACCAGTTTCATCAGAATCATATCACATGAAGCATGAAAACAAAGAAGACTGATGTAGGAACATTTATGTTAGCTAGAATGTCCAGTGGGGGCTTGGTGGTCTTTTGACCTTGAAACGCCTGCATATTTTTTTTTTCTTTTTTTGTCCTCCCGGGAATCTGACCTTACCTTGTTTTCTTGTTACTTATTATTTAATATTATTGCCTAATCTTAATTGTTTTTCTTTTCTTGTAACTTTCCCTTTGTCATCTTGTAAAGCACTTTGAGCTACATTGTTTTATGAAAATGTGCTACATCAATAAATGTTGTTGTTGTGGTTGTAGTTGTATTGTAACACAGTGGTCAGCACTTCTGCCTTTCCGATTCTGGCCACTGGGATCAAATCTTAGATCACTTATTCTAAGAATGGAGTTTGCGTGTTTTCCCTGTGTCTTTGTGGCTTTTTTCAAAGTGCATTATTTTTTCTTTCCACATCCCCCACAGGCATGCATGTGAGGTTAACTGGTAACTAAATGGTCCTGTTAAGAGTGGATAAGTGTGTGAGGGTGTCCGAGTTTGGTTGCTGTCTTGCATCAGATTCTGGATATCCAGTGATCATAAACTTGAATTAAGTGGGCTCAGAACATGGATGGATGGATGGATGGATAGACAGATGCCAGCTCTTTTTTATTATACTGATTTGGTAGGCCTCACTCAGGTTATTCTGTTTTGTTTCCTTTTTTATTTTCTGAGTACTGCTTGATTGCTATAGGCTTATAATTATAATTACTGTATTTTACTAAATGTGTAAAGTAGTTTAAGAATGTACTTTATGTGAAAAGTGCTATGTAAAATCAAGAGCTACTGAGGTAATTTCACAGTTGCCGCAAGTCATGTCTGGCAGGAAAATGAGAGGCAGGCACAGTAAGATATAAAGAGGAAGAAGAAAAGGTGAAGAAAAGAAGAGGGTTAGTAACACTTGCTGCCTACCTGATCAACATAGCTGATGGCGTCTCGCACGTTCAACTTGTGATAGACGTCCCAGATGTCATCTTTAATCCGATAGGCTGACTTTCGCATCAGGAGCTGGCTCAGGTATCTCTTGTCAAAATGCTCCCACCTGTAAGCATGCAAACACTTTAAGTCAGAGAAGTCAGAGTAAAGGTTTTGATTGGTTGTGGTGGGTGTGGGGAGCATTATGGTCTGTCAAAAAGTATAGAGTTGGAGTGTTCAGAGTCCATCGAGGATAAGCAAAGCAGATGCAGTAACTAAATTGCTTGTCATTTTTTGATGAACTGAGCTCAATGTTCTTTGGAATTAGTTTTGGCTCAATGGGAGATATGATGTTCTCCAACATCTCTGAATTGTGTGCACAGCAGAATAGACTGTCAGGTTTTCAAATGATCATCCTGTTTAGCATCCTTGTAGCAGAAGTCTGTAACAAGGTGCTGGAAAACAGACTCTAGGCAGTATCAGAACTGCAGTTTCAGGAGAAACAGTATGAATTCTGGCCTGTTGGGGGGACCGTAGATCAACGTATTGCCCATGAATGGCTATTCTCTATATGGCCTGGAAAAGGTTTACGGTGCACTGGAGTGATTGATCAAAAAATGGTTTGCACTTTGCTGCAAGTGGAAGAGTTTAAGTACTGTATGAATTCAGTCATCAATGAGACTGGAAGAGACATTGAGACTGAACACTTGATTGCGGACAATACGCTTGGAATTGGGAGCTAAGTTCTGGGACATAACTCTCAATTTACCACTCAGTCTAATGACCCAGGATGCACCACAGGGATTACATTTCTGAACTGATTTGGGAATTCCTGAAAATTTCTCAGAAAGAACTGGCACTTATTGCTAGAGAGTGGGCAACTGATTTTGCCCTGGGAAATCATGATCAGAAAATGTGGATGAAAAATGAAAATTATTAATGCTTGTTATATTATAAGTTACTACACAGAAAATTAGTAATTCTTGTTACATTATGAGTTATTAAGTGATGTTTAAAAAAGCTTGTTATGTGGAAAGTGCTACAACCAGAAATAAGACATTAAATGCGCTGAAGCTCAAAGATGGTGTGCTTGCAATTTGTTATAACTGTGGCTCTTTTTAATGCAGGAAACATAAATTAAATGTTAGTGCTAATTTGTAATGAAATGTGATGTTTTAGGACAGATTTGTTTTTCATGTAAGATGCTATTTATTTAACAGAAATCACTTCAGGAATGGACTGAACCCGTAAAACCACTTAGACAAGGGGTCTGTAGACAAGTTACATCTAAAGTATGAGGTCATGTCATTATCTAAGATTTAGAGAAATTTTCGATATAACAGCTTCCACAGAAGATAAAATTCTTATTTTGAGTTAAGCTGTAATATTCTGAAGATTGTCCTAGAATGCATATAGTTTTGAAAGATTTGCTTCTAAAATAAATATTGATATACACAGATTGTCCTGCATATTAGCTTACACAAATTATGCTGTTTGTTCATAGTTCTCTCTTAGTAATTTGTATTTTAGTATATTTTATTTCTATTTACTTATAACTCAGAATCTTGTGTTTCATTTATTTTATTATTTCATGTTTAATATTTAATATTACTTTTATCCATTATTATTTATTTGATCTTTTAAAGTGCTTTCGTTCCTTTTGTACCCTTCTGAATATTTGTTAAGTAAATGGGAAAGGTACTATATAAAAAACTATTTTAAATACCTAGCATTGCCCAGGAGGAAAATAAAGTGTCTTTTTTTAATTATTTGAGAAAGATATCATTAAAAAAGAAATACAACTTTAAAAATAAAATTAACAAACAATGAAGACTTACTAATGTGCTTGTCTTACGGTCTTGTATTTATGTTATTATCCAGTTGACGCTTGGAACCACCCAACTGTATTTAATTTCAAAAGCAACAAGGGTGCAGTGGTGCTCAAACATAAAGAATGCTGGCAGTCACCTCCAGTTCGCCCTCTGGTGGTCGTTCTGAGTGTCAACTGGATGATAACATGCATACAAGACCGCAAGACCACCCCCCACCCTATCCAGAAGGGGGTGGTCTTGCGGTCTTGTATGCATGTTTCACCGTACAGTGTTTTTAGTCAACCAATGAGAAACATGTACCAAGTTTCATGAAAATTGCTCCAGCCGTTCGGAATGGTGATGCTGGAACTTACATACATACACACACACATACATTGACTTTTATATAGATAGATAGATAGATAGATAGATAGATAGATAGATAGATAGATAGATAGATAGATAGATAGATAGATAGATAGATAGATTATAATAAAAAGTGTGATTAAGAAACAAAGTCATGTCAAATAAGGAGGAATGCTCCCACCTGCTGGAAAGTCAGAGTTCATGCCACGTTTATGCCTTTAAAGAAGGTGGCAGCAGAGGTTGTGAAACAACAGGCACAGATTAAGGCATTGCTTTACTCTTCTATACAAAAATAATTGCAGGATTACTGCTAATAGTTTAATTTATTACTGTTCTTTTTAGCCGATTCCCTTATATAATGCAGCTTACAAAACAAGTCGCCATGTATATAAAACATTGGCGGGATCACAAAGTACAAATAACAACAGAACAATAAAGAAGGAAATTTAATGTAGAGCACAAGAAGCAGAGTACAAAATAATTGGGAGAATGATAAAAATAGTAATGCGAAATCACACAGTCTCTCTCATACCACATGCTGCATTAAGATAAATGTTTATCTTATAATTTATCTTTCAACGTACTACAGTAATGTAATACATATATTAAGAAGTATTTCAGTATTTTCCCCTGATAATTTTAGTTATGGCTGTTAAATATGCTGATTTTCACTATATTTTTAATCTTTTGCTTCATTAAATGTCATTTCTACTTTTTGCCAAGTGACATCTCTTAACGATGAGAGTTAATAACCTCTCATCAAGGATAGAATTGCTATCACCATAGTCTGACGGAGATACTGTAGGTGGACCTGCTGTGCTGCCTCACGTGTCACAGTGACATCTGCCTGGACGGTAGTGTCTGGTTATTGTTAGTCTGTCCAGGCAGGTGTGCAGCAAGCAGACTCATGTCTGTCAGATATTCTTTTTACTTAAAGGAGAGCGGCCTGCAAGAGGGCTGCATTGTGCATCAGATTTTGTTTTTCACCTTGCTTGCTGCTATTAAAAGTTTATGAAAGGCTTTACATTTAAACTTTTGTGTATTTTGACTTTTTATAAAAATTGACAGTTTTGTACATGGTGGTAGGTGTAGTTTAAATACCGTGAAAAACAGTATTTAAAAATAAATATGGTTCGGATCTTTGTTTTTCCTGGGCTTCTCAAGTACTGTACTTATTTTATTCATAATTTCTTGACTCTTTTCAGCCTGAAGTTTCCTCTTCTGTATTCTGCAGGGTTGCTCTATAATGGCCTTTGCTTTGCACATACAGTAGGTACTAACTTGACTCCATACATATCCCAAACTTTTTCACTGGACTGTACAATGTTAACTCTCTGTCCATAATTTGCTTCTCAATTCAGTATTTCTCATCTTACACACCAGTGATAATGCTATACATCTTTGTAGAATGCATTTCAGACTTACTTGTCTCTCCAGTGGTGGTACCCGCTCTGTCCAGCAATATCTTCCACAGCGGCTAAGATATGGTCAAATGCCTGAGCAATGAGAAAGGCAGAATATTTTAGGAGTCCTGAACAGAACTGTAACATGTCTCATAAGCTTATTTTTAGATTCTCAAATACACTCCCCAGCTCCTTTTCCTTAAATGTGAACCTTGAAGAGAACCTCACTGCTACTTTCCATTCCTAAACTAATGTATAGCAACTGACAGGAAGAGATGGGACAGCAGTGCATGTGACAACAACCTCACACGCTGGCACATAATTAGCCTCACTGCCCATTCTACAAGAGCCCAGAAATCCACCTACCCGTTCGTGAATTTCCTCATTGATTGTTGGTTTATGTTGGTCAGCACGTTTTACTTTGAGCCACTTCACCAGTGGCTTAATGGTCAATCCCTGTAAAGGAACACAAAAGTGCCACATCAATTCAGAAGAAAGCGCAGCCTGTAAATAGCTTTCAAGTCAACATTTTAGTGGGTCATTGTTTAATTTTTTAAAAGGTCTGTGCACGAATCAAAGAAAAGGTCAGGATTACTACTGTATGTCTAGAGAACAACGTGCTAAAAAGATCAGCTTACAGCAGTTCCTCACCCTCTGAATGAGCGGCGGCTTACCATGGGATTGTCTTGTTTTGGGTGCGTGTGTCTAAGCTCCAGGGCACAATATATGGGAAAGTGAAATACAACACCTGGGCTGCTATGACAGGTTCTCACATATCCAACTTGGGTGCCAAAAAAAATTCCAGGCAGCATTAGTATATTTCTGTAGCTTCCAGGAGACTGTGCTACAAAACAATTTCCTTATTTTACACATTGGATAAAATAAACCTACTAATTTTGAAATATATGCTGAACAGCTGTGTTACCTTAATCTAGAATTAGAGTGTAGAATATTTAATTATCTCTATTACTAGCATACATGGCTGAGCAGAGCTGATAAGATCTTATATATGAAAATGGCTTGTAAAGTCCAAAAGTACACAAGTTTACCTAAAATAGACATGAAGTTAAGCGTGGAGACCCTTTTTTGGATTAACAGTGTGATGGACGGCTGGCAGCTCAACCCGGCCAGGACGCCCCTGGAATGGAAGGCTGGGGGAAGGCACCTACTTGCTGACACTGCTTCCCCTAAAACGCTAGATGGCAGCTCCCCTGCAGTGTGGCGGTGCACCGGATTCCCGCTGGGGATCTTGGGACTTGGAGTTTGGTTTCTCAGCCCTGTTGGGTGCCATGGGTGCCGCCAGGGGGAGCTGTCAAAGAACCTGGGGACTCATACTTTCCTTTTAGCCTGGGAATGCAAAGTAGTCACGAGGACGCAAGCCCCAAAGTACTTCCAGGCTGAAGAAAATGTCAGTTCTTCATTAGACCCGCGTCAAGGACTATTTAAAGGACTGTCGGGAACCCAGCAAGCAAGCCGGAGTCGGGAGGAGTGTGCAGAGCTTGCTGGGAGTTGGAGGAGAGAGTTATTGTGTTTATTTATCATCATATTATTGTATTATTGCCTGTTTATTGTGGTTGGAGTGCTTTGGAGGCACTACAAAGAAAAAGGAAGAATTAAAAAAGATCTCCTTATTGCTTTTACCGAGTCTATGTCTGTCTGTTGGGTTTAGCGGGGAAACAGCGCCCCCAAGTGTTTGACAACAGATACTGCAGTTGATTTTTCATTCATTAGTTTTCCAAGCCCACTTATTCCAGCACAAGGTCAGAGTGATATCTATGATGGGTATAAGGTGGGAAAAGCCTTGGATGGGCTGCCAGTCCATCCCAGTACAGTCTCATGTACATACCTGCACTCCTCTAACACAGGGCCTTCATCCATGAACATGTATACTCATTAAATGTTAATTGAATTATTGCATTTGTAATTCAATATGAATTATGATACCATATGTGAATGAAGGTATGATCAAACCCCTGCCTTGTATAGGTGTTTTTCTTAATCGTGTAAATTACCTTGTCATGCATATATGCCTGGGGACCACCTTCCTGACTCTGTTGAGGTAAGCTGTTGCACCCCAGGATGAAAAAGGGGGCTGATGTTAACAGAATCTTCTCTTTCCCACCCATAGCATCAAAAGACCACCCCAAAAACGATGCCTAAGTCTGCCCACAATGCTCTGAGAAGACTCGGTCCGCTTCAGTACCAGTGCTATAAAAAAGGACTACCCAGGAAAGGTGGCATAAGTATTTGGCCCACAAACAAGGAGGACAGAGCTCCGACTCTGCTACTAGCACTACTAATTCCAAGGCTGACCGTAGCCGTATTTTTTGCTTGCCCACTGTAGTCTGCTTTCCCAGCCACATTACAACCTGTAAATGTGGTAATTCGCAAATAAAGATATCTTCCTTATATTTCATCAAACTGTAAGATCTTCAATTAAAGCTGATTAAAAGCCTAATTTGAAAAAATGACATACCATTGGTAAAGTGCTATTTACCAGATGCAAACTCCAAGCCTTAGTTAGAAATACACGGGACTAAAGAAAAAAATCTCCTGTATACTGCTAAAATGGATGAAAGTGAATCACTAAATAATTTCATTATAAAGTAATGTGCTCTATAGTAGCTTCATGTATGCTATTTACAGGACTTGCACAGAGAAATTATCTGTTAAACTTAACAAATCTCACTGAAAAACATCCCTCAGAGCCAACTCGCAAGTGCTGCAAACATAAGTTTCCCACCTAACCTAATAAAATAATCTTAATGACTCAGACCACCTTAACTCTCCGACTTAGAGCAATTCTGCTAAACATCCCAAGCAACAATCATTCAAAATGGCTCCAAATCTAGGCAAATGTTAAGAGCTCCCCATTTCTTACCATTGAACTGAACACCTAGACACAGATTTCCTTAATTTAATCCAAGGTTAATGCACTAAAACAAGATCATAGGAATCAAGAGCCTAACTGAGCAGCAAAGAACACAAGGCCACTACCCACACTAATTACCAGTTGAACACAGAATGCACTCACTGGGCCACTTTTGAATCATCTGTTCATCTACAACATAGTGGATTTGTGTCCGAAAGCAGCAAACACATTCATACACAATGAGAACTATGAGTTGGGAAGGAACACTACCTTCTGAAGCCTTTGTCCCACAACTTAAAGCCAAAAACAGAAGTAATCCAAAATCTAAAGTAAAGCAAACATAAAACAGTGATACCTGAAAGATGACTGTGAAGAAGACAACTGTTATAGTTGTGGCTACAAAGTAGTCCTTTGCTTTGACCTTTGCTCCATTGAGCAAGATTACCAACGCAAATGCAACAGCTCCTCTGAGTCCCCCATATGACATCACCACTTGATCGATCTTATCCAAGGGGTAGATCCTGAATTGGTTCAGCACCCAGGCCTGGAGAATGACACCTTCAGAAGAAGACAAAAGTTCATTAGCTGATGAAGTTCCAACCAAATGAATACTGATGAAGAGTCTACCAGTGGCAACTGAGATGAGAATATTGATTACTAAATTTTGGAAGCTAGTGACTAATCTGTGAGCTGAAATTAAATACACAAAATTCCATGATTTCTGATATCTAGAGTACTAAAGATCGACATGACTGAAAGAGAACACAAACACATAAAAAAAGCCTGTACAGGTACACACCAGTGCCGGATTAACCAATAGGCACATGTAGCATATGCTACGGGCCCCGCAATTTCGGGGGCCCCCAAATGGTGGACCCAATATTTAATGAAAAAGTGTAGCATTGAAAAACTGGTCTTTAAAAATATTATCTTTACGTTTTTAAACTGTAAATTTCTTACACAACAAAACTTTAGGGGCCCAACACATAAAATTCACATAAATATTATAAGATTCTTATTATAATCGAGAGTAAAATAATTATTTAGTCCGGTTTGAACTGTTCAGAATCTAAACTTCAGATGATGCAGACCAAAAGGGCCCCCAAATTTGAAATGTGCTACGGGCCCCCAAAGCTTTTAATCCGGCCCTGGTACACACACAAAACGTATCTTGGGAAAGGTACTTAAAATAAATGCATTTTTAACTTTTTGCTACTATGTTCCTTATGGTAGAAGCTCCATTATTATTATTATTACTGATTATTTGTCCAACACCTTTATCCAGCATCTGAGTTACAATTGGTTATATTGCTTTTGTTTTGTTTGTAGCACAGGGAGGTGAAGCTTGCTCATGGTCACATGGTGTCAGCAGTGGGATTTGAACCAATGACCTCAGGGAACAAAACTCATGTGCCTACACACGCACACACACACACACACACACACACTCACACATACTGTATACTGACACGAGCAAAGGATGAAAATGCACAAAGCATAAAAATGAATAAGAGAAATGTCAGTTACTCGAGCAGGTTTGACACCTCTTCTGACATGATGGCTAGCTCACTTACTCACCCATCCTCTAAAAAGTATTTTATTCCCCCACTCTCATCATCATTTTTCTGTTATCTTGTGCTCTTTCACTCATATCACTAGTCCATCTCCCTCTATAACTCACCTGTCAACTGAAGAATCATGCGACATACGCCTGAAGGCTCTGTTTTACGTAATTTTGCGGACTCCATGAGTGGATCTACAAGTCACTAGAGAACCTGGAATAGCCCATAAAATTTTCCAATGCTAGGCATTTACTCTAGATCAGGGGTCTCCAACTCCAGTCCTTGAGCTCTACTGTGGTTGCAGGTTTTCATTCTAAACCTTTACTTAATCTGTGACAAATGTTTCTTCTTTTACCTTCATTTTAGTTGATTTTTTTTTTTTTTAAGATTCATTCCCCTGAGTTGCTTCATTTTTTCCTTAACCTCCTTAGTGTTATATTTTTTCTCAAAAAACATGTAAAAAGCATTGCATTTTTTGGCTTAAAAAAATAAAATTTTTATTAAATCTCATCTTTCTACTGTAAAATGTGCAAAATACTAAAAGTACAAAGTCAGAAGTGTAGAAACTGTAATAATGATACAAGTAATAACAATAATGATGAATAAATAATAATAATGTGTGCATGACACAAGTGTCACTTTCGAATTCCCAGAAAAACTTCACTGTTTCACTGACCATTTCTATTTCACTACCTAAAGACAGATTCACTTTGTCATCACTGCTGATGAGAGGTGTTTCTTCTCAGATGCCATTATGAATCTAGGATAAGACGCGTCTACATTGTTGCCCATGTAGCACAAGACACGACTATAGAGATGCCTGAGTAATGCTTGGCACTAACGTTGTTGGCACTTTCACAGCCAAGTAAGCTTTGGGTCTTACATGAGACACATCTATACCGCTGCCAAAGTGACACTCGGGACTAACGCTTTTAGCACTGTTTTTACAGCCTGAGTGATGATCAGGTCTAATGATAAGGAGGTTAACATAAGTGAGATGTGAAGACAGCCAACAGATGACCAGCTAAGTCAGAGCTCCAATCTCCAACCAACTTCACACCAAGCAGTTTTTTTTAATTAGAGGTCAATCCCTTTTGTTCAATAAACCTTTTACTTGATTCCATGGCTTGTTGCTCCTCTCATTCTGCCACAGCAGACATTTTCAAAACTATTGATTTTCACTTTTCGAAGAGCACTGTTGAAATGTTTTGTGGATCTGAGCAGATCAATGTTGCTGAGACCTTCACCTTTCTTTATTTTCAGATGCTGTAAGATGGACACAGGTTAGCCGGTCAAGTGTTGGCTCGCTTTGTATCTCATTATTGTTTGGCTGCTAATTAAAGGGAAAAAGAAATGACTGAGGGTTCTGAGTCTTAAATAGCAAGTCAATTAAAAAGAAGGCAGAAGAAGTTAATTAGCAGCAAAGGCTGGTCACTAATTAAGAAAAGGGTTAGAATGAAAACCTGCAGCCACTGTGGCTTTCCAGGATTGGAGTTAACAGAAAAATTTGTTAACATGATCACTAACTAAAGTTTCCTTTACAATAAAAATAATGGTAAAGAAACACCAGTTAAGATAACAATGTGTCCATATTTGAAATGTCCACATGCTTATCATAAAGTGACACTGTGACAGAGAGAAGAGGAAAATGATGACAGTTAAGCTCAGTAAAACTAATTGTGTGAGTAAAATGCAAACATTTTTGAAAAATTCCAAGTTCAGTTAATTTGCGTTTCCTACTACAGGCAAGATAGATAGATAGATAGATAGATAGATAGATAGATAGATAGATAGATAGATAGATAGATAGATAGATAGATAGATAGATAGATAGATAGATAGATAGATAGATAGATAGATAGCTGGGTCTGAGTCTTAAAGAACAAGTCGGTTAAAATGAAGGCAAACAAGTTAAACAGCAGCCAAAATTGGTCACTAATTAGGTAAACAGTTAGAATGAAAGCCTGCAGCCACACTAGCGCTCCAGGAGTGGTGTTGGAGATTCCTGCTATAGATAGCATCTCTTGTTCGAACACTTAGGGCAACTGAAAGTGATGAAGAACATTCCCAGAAGCATACCCACCAATGGCTCGGAACACCAGAATGAAAAGCAGAGTGAACAGCACCAGGGCTGTGTCCCAGATCCATTTAGATGTGTCAACAGCAGAGATCCCAAGGAACATGAAAATGATTGTTTCAGCAATACTGGCCAAAGTCTTCATGGTGTATTTGACAGTGGTGCGGGACTTCTGTGAGATGTTGGCTTCAACGTACTTTTTGCAACACAGACCACAAAACGTTACCCTGAGAACACAAGAGAGACATACAAATCATTGATCTGGGGTGCACTCAAAACCCCATAATGGTTTAAAGTAGGAAAAGTTCTATAGAAATTTCAGGGAGAATTGTTCATTCACTATATTTTAAACATAAAGAAACAAAGAGTAAACATGCAAAAAACAAGTACACAAAAACAAATGTCACTAAGATCCTCCTTGGGACGTGTGTAAGAAGTTCACATGTAAAGGCGAAGACGTTCATCAGTAAACTTCTGGTTCACTTCACACCAACTCCGTTACATCGCGTTCAGGAATTGCTCTTTATAGGCGTTCCTGTCCTTCTGTAGTAGTGACATTCAGATGGCTTCTCTCATAAAGAAAGCAGTGAAAGAGAAATAAGAATTGGAAAAAATGAATAAATAAATAAAATGGTGTGTATAACATAAGGGTAAAGTGTTCTGTATCAATTTGAAAATGCCTGTGACTATGCCACCCTGCCCGGGATTGGTTCCTGCCTTGTGCCCTGTGTTGGCTGGGATTGGCTCCAGCAGACCCCCGTGACCCTGTGTTCAGATTCAGCGGGTTGGAAAACGGATTGATGGATGTGACTATGCCTGAATGTTTAACTAAGACATTCTGAATCATTTGTATCAGCACATTATTATAGAGATGAGATCATATGACATTTTAACTTTTTATTCTCTTCTTGATTTACATATAAGTTCTGTTCAATGAAACAATGATTTGCCAAAGATCTTTACAATGTTCAACTATTTGGAGACCTTTAGATAGCGTAAGGCATAGGTGTGATCTGTCTGTTGTCCGATTGCTGTAAACGTGTTACGTAAATGAACTTAACGTAAGACCATTGCTTGGTCGTTTTAGTCAGTCTTGCCATGCTGTACTGAGCAGTGTACATGGCAGGCTCCATTTGGACACACCGATAGCAGTGATTCACAACTACTTTTACTGACAGAATTTTCTTCCCCAACAATGACACAGACTTGAAATGTACCAGAAGGTAGCTTTTTTGGTTTTAGCTGCCAGGAGATTCATGAGGAGCCGGGCAGAACATATCTTCTTTCGACTTGAGTGCAATGTGCCTTTGGAAAAAGGCAGGTAGTATATTGGCACAATAGATTAATTGTAAATGAAAACCTTTGAATATAAAGACAGTAGCTCTTTTCACAGATGTTTGGAGTTACTAACAGCGACAGTTCCTAGTTTTCACTTGGCCAGCCCAGGTTTAATTCCTGGTATAAAAAAAAAAAGTGTGTTAAAAAAAAAAATACAATTTTCACCTCACACCTTCATATTTCTATTTGTTTTGATATTCTCCAAGCTTTCATTTCATTGTAACAGAAAAAGAGCTAACATCCAGACAAATTACTGTTACTGTTGATGGCCTGAATATGCACATAATCAACTCATAAAATGACACCAAACATCTACCACAAGAGGGAGCTGTGCATCCATGAAGTTTATTCTCTAAGCATTTAATCTTCACTTTATCATAAATACAAATGCTATTCCAAGTTCTGAGTGTGGGTGACTTTTCCATTTTAAATAAGATACAAACTGCAAAAAATCAGTTAAGAAATTAAAATTAAAGTATGAAAGAATCAAGGAATCATTCACACACACCATAAAACAAAGTACACATATGAAAGAAACTAAATTATACTGTACAAGGCAAAGCACTTCTTTTGTATTATTTAAGAAAGGATTACATTCCAAAAATGGATCAGTTGCACTTTAGCTTATAATAGGATTAGGAGCCAATTGTTACATGTTAATTGCTCATTTAGGAAAGTCCTCTGTAGTTGGGCTATCAGTAATAGGATGGACACTTTCCCACCATCAGAATGACTGGTCTTGGTATACCCTGCACTTTCAATACTGACTCAGTAGGGTTGGGCTTAGTCACTTACTTCTGTTCCCAGGATTCCATCATGGTGACTTTGACTACTTTGAAAACAATAACCTTTAGTACGCTGAGGCTTACCATAGTTTTACTACCATTGCACAGCTTGAATTAATATTTGTGGTGAAATAAGGTGAAATGTACATATACTGTGCTGGTAAAGACTGCTTTTTCACTCTGTTTGTGCAAATATTTTTGCCAAGTAGTTTTTTCATATCCAAATGCCTGGATCATACAATTCCAGTTTTAAACATAATCCATGCAGTCTTCCATGCTATGGAGGCTTGTAGATAGCTTTCCTGAACTTCAAATGGGAAAGATTAAAGAGTGTTAACACTGACATATGAAACACAGCCCAGAAGTTGTTCACTGAGCAGGTGCCTTAAGTCTCATGAAGTGATTGTCATCACACACTACAGAAGGACAGAAGATGCAGAAGAAATGTAGGAGGATCTGCAGGACCTGTGTTACTGTTGCCATTAAAAGTAAGAAAGGAAAAAAGGGCTTATTTTCACCAGATGCAAATGTAGGACCATCCTTATGGACCCCTAGAAAGGGTAAAGGCCAGTGTTAGTAGCTAAGGAAAGGCAGTTATTCTGTCAGGCTGGTGTAGTCACCTTGTCAGCTGCATTGGATTCTTAAATTAGTAACTGTTCTCAACCTTCTCTTTGCATTGCTATTTTACAAAGCTCTTACATAGTTTTATTAATAGTAATTCAATCTCACCGGACACCTCTGCCTAAGAGGATAAGCATCCTGGACTCTGGCCAGAACACTAGATAAAGTATAATGGCACCATTCATCTAATTAAGAAATCAACATGCAGGGGAATATATAAGCAGCCACCTTGCTCATGGGTATATATATATATATATATATACACACAGACAACACACTATACTAAAAAATGAATGTCATCCTTTAAATTAAATTTGTAGTTCCAGAAAAGGCTAAGTGGTTCCAAAGATGGCCCGTTAGATTCAGACCATGGACTTGGGTTTAATCTAATATATAAAGCTGAATGTGTGTGTGTGAGGGTTTGTGTACGTTTATCTGGTACGCATATCCTTACAGATGAAACTACAAGGTGCCCAGATTCCCCATTTGTTCAGGGGAACACCATAGACTAAGTTTAGTTCTGAAATAGAGTTAATGCCACCAACCAGGCACCACAGAGTAAGCCTTTTTTTATTTTTGTCCATTTTGGAAACCAGGGGTTCTCTGGATCACCCTAACCCAACACAGACAGGCAGAGACACAAGTGCAGCAAACAACAACCTTTTATTCAGAGCTGGGGAAGTGCTTTTTCCTTGCTCACCATCACAGTACAGCACCATAGTATATGAGACATACGGGTGTTATGGGTCACTCTCAGTCCTTTTGCCTCCACACTCTCTCTCCTAGTGAGCTGAATGACTTTCGGCCTGTTGCTCTGACATCACATGTGATGAAGACCATGGAGAGGCTGCTGCTTCACCACCTTAGGCCACAGGTTCAACACGCCCTCGACTCTCTGCAGTTTGCATATCAGGAGAAGGTGGGAGCGGAGGATGCCACCATCTATATGCTACACCGATCCCTCTCCCACTTAGACAGAGGCAGTGGTGCTGTAAGAATTATGTTTCTAGACTTCTCTAGCGCCTTCAACACAATCCAACCTCTGCTCCTTAGGGACAAGCTGACAGAGATGGGATTAGATTCATACCTAGTGGCATGGATCGTGGACTATCTTAAAGACAGACCTCAGTATGTGCATCTTGGGAACTGCACGTCTGACATTGTGGTCAGCAACACAGGAGCGCCGCAGGGGACTGTACTTTCTCCGGTCCTGTTCAGCCTATATACATCGGACTTCCAATACAACTCGGAGTCCTGCCATGTGCAAAAGTTCGCTGATGACACTGCTATCGTGGGCTGCATCAGGAATGGGCTGGAGGATGAGTATAGGGACCTAATCAATGACTTTGTTAAATGGTGCGACTCAAACCACCTACACCTGAACACCAGCAAAACCAAGGAGCTGGTGGTGGATTTTAGGAGGCCCAGACCCCTCATAGACCCCGTGATCATCAAAGGTGACTGTGTGCAGATGGTGCAGACCTATAAATACCTGGGAGTGCAGCTGGATGACAAATTAGACTGGACTGCCAATACTGATGCTCTGTGCAAGAAAGGACAGAGCCGACTATACTTCCTTAGAAGGCTGGCGTCCTTCAACATCTGCAATAAGATGCTGCAGATGTTCTATCAGACAGTTGTGGCGAGCGCCCTCTTCTCCACGGTGGTGTGCTGGGGAGGCAGCATTAAGAGGAAAGACACCTCACGCCTGGACAAACTGGTGAGGAAGGCAGGCTCTATTGTTGGCATGGAGCTGGACAGTTTAACATCTGTGGCAGAGCGAAGGGCGCTCAGCAGGCTCCTATCAATTATGGAGAATCCACTGCATCCACTAAATAGTATCATCTCCAGACAGAAGAGCAGCTTCAGCGACAGACTGCTGTTACTGTCCTGCTCCACAGACAGATTGAGGAGATCGTTCCTATGCGACTCTTCAATTCCACCCGGGGGAGTAAACGTTAACATTTAACATTATACAAAGTTATTGTCTGTTTTTCACCTGCATTATTATCATTCTTTAATATTATTTATTGTATCAGTATGCTGCTGCTGGAGAATGTGAATTTCCCATTGGGATTAATAAAGTATCTATCTATCTATCTATCTATCTATCTATCTATCTATCTATCTATCTATCTATCTATCTATCTATCTATCTATCTCTTTCTGACAAGCTTCATCTTCCTCCTCCAGACTCTGGCTCCCTGAATTGGGTGAGGCGGCTCTATTTATGCAGATCCTGGGAGTGCTCCAGGTGGCTCATCAGTGTTACATGGAATCACTCCCAGGTGTGATGGAAGTTCAATGTAGGGCTCTGCAACTCCTCCTGATGGTCCCCACAGAACCCAACAGGGCTGTACCAAACTCCAAATCCCAGTGTGCCCTGTGGGAATCCGTGGAGCCACAGCCATCCAGGAGGGCTACCCTCTAGCGTCCCGGGAAAGGTAGTGCCCTAGATACTCTCCTCACCCCCAGTCCTTCCATCCAACTGGCGTCCCAGCCGGGTAATGGCCGTGGCCTCCCGACACACCATGCTTAACCTAAATATCTGTACTATAGCTGGGCCTGTTAAGATATCCTCTTTCTTTCTAGGGAGGTGGAAAGACGTTCACAGGTGCTGTGCCAGCAAACACTCACTTGCTCCTCCAACCATACATTATTTTCCGAGAGAGGCAGTTGTTAAGCTGACAGTGCAAGATTTCTTTTCTTTTTTCTTTTGAAGAATAAGCAAAGTTCATTTGATGTCAGCAGCTCCTCAGATCAAAATGATCTTCCGTCTCCTGTCTCTAGAGAAACCCAATTATATGTGGTTAATCAAGAATGGCAAGGAAGATGTCAAAATAAAGCTTACTAGAATATTTTGGGGTGAAGCGATGTATGAAAAGCATTTTAAATAAGAGGTGAATGAGTGTGAAGGGAACATGGGGTTTTAATCCACTTGTTATCCCTTTCTTATATTGGAATTTTCACTTATGGAGAGACTTAATTTATCTTTAAAGACTGAACACTGAAAATACTGTTGGAGAGCTGGAGTGTAGTTATCTGTTAAACATGACTATCATTCAGACGCAGGAATCTTTTTGATAAATGGTAATAAAACTGCAGCTTACATAGTCATTAAGTGGATTCACATAATGGTTTTATTTAAAGGATGAGTACATTCAGTGTGGTTTGTATTCTGATATAACGTGCTTTCTGCTATCTGAAAAACTTTTATCTTGTATTCTTCTGTGTTAGCGGACATTTCTGTGCAGGTGAGAGAGAGCGAGGTTAGGAGCACACGCTGATACAGCGCATTGCCTCACCCACCACATGACAAACCAACTCAGGACCCCAGATTAGGACCCGAGTGCAGCCATGTGACGGGTGACACCTGGGCACCACACTAGTTCATATGGAGTGTTACAGTGTGAGGTTTTTTATGGTGGCTGGAGTGCCAATTCTGCCACCAACCCCCCAGGTTTTTCCCAGCAGGTTGGAGGGCCTACATGCAGGGCTAGATGCAGATTAACGTCATACCCAGGATGGAGCAATAGCAGGTTAAGGGCCTTGCTCAAGGGTCCAACGGAGTTGGCTTTTAGAAGATTCAAATCAGCAACCTTCTGATTGCCAGTGCAGATCCCTAGCCTCAGAGACACCACTCCGTGGGTCGCCCTGTTGTAAACGCTGATGTCACTCTTTCCTGTTAATATACCAAATAGTCCATCACAATAACAAATTTCTCCTTTAGTTGTGTGTGAGCTTGGCAAGGTGAGCCTGACATTTGTTCATTGCTGCATTTATCAAAGTAAATCTGAATGGGGATGACATTTTGATTAATGAGAAGGTTCATTTTTTGACTGTGGGAGTGATTTCAACCATACCGCACCATTTCATTGATGATACATACTGTAATCTAAAGTGCATATCTTTGGGGTGTGAATACAGACACAGAATACGGTAGAATGATTAATTTATGTAATATGATTAAAATTAGCGATAGCATAACAACAGCCACAATGAATTCCAAGTGGATGCCCTGAAATTTAAAAGTATACAACATCAAATATAATTCACTAATGTAGCCCTTTTCTACGGACTTTAAAGTGTGAGCTGAGGTAATATAAACTCACTGTCATATTAAAATAAAAAATATCTTGTTTACATTAAATTGTATTCTAAAGTTATTTTTCTTTGATGTTTGGTTTTAGTTTTTTATGTTTGCCGTTCAAGATGACATACAAGATCAGTTGCAAATACATATTGGTTGCGTCAGGAGCGCCGGCAGGTGTAGTGATTCGCTCAGAGTCACACAGCGAGTCGGGGCAGGAAGCAGCCCAGTGATTTAGAGCCCAGTGCCGTTTGCCACTACACCCCGCTGTGCGAGGAGCAATCAGCACTTTTGATCTGTGGACACCTTCAATGAAATGCTGAGCAGCAGTTGATTTGTGGCAGAGCCTTCAGGAAAATCAATTGCTAATTTGTTCGCGTAATGCATTTGCCATGAACTTGCAGATGTGGGGGGAAGAAGTTTACTAAGGCTCACCCACCAACCCAAACCCAATAACCCCTAATTTGTGGCTGAGATAAATTAATGATACAAATTAATAATCCATTAAATAATAAAAATCCATCCATCCATCCATTTTCCAACCCGCTGAATCCGAACACAGGGTCACGGGGGTCTGCTGGAGCCAATCCCAGCCAACACAGGGCACAAGGCAGGAACCAATCCCGGGCAGGGTGCCAACCCACCGCAGGACACACACAAACACACCAAGCACACACTAGGGACAATTTAGAATCGCCAATCCACCTAACCTGCATGTCTTTGGACTGTGGGAGGAAACCCAGGTCCCCAGATCTCCCAACTGCAAGGCAGCAGCGCTACCCACTGCGCCACCGTGCCGCCCAATAATAAAAATGAATAATGTATTAACACAAAATCTGAACAAAATTAAAAAGGAAAAAATATTAAAGAAATCTAGATGAACCAAATAAGAACACTGAAATAAAGAAACTTGATGGGTCTACTTAATAAAATTATGATACAAATTTCTTTTAATCTAAGTTGCCCAAATTAAAAAAAAACAAACAAACAAAACAAACTGGTAAATCTAATGTGCAGCTTTCTTTTTGCAAAGTAAAAAACCACCCAATCACATCAGTTTTAGGTCATTTGTTTCTTTCGCCCCCATACCTATGGCTTTCTTTCTCTTGTCGACTAAGTTGAAAAATTGGAGAGGATTCTGAAAAAACTGCATCCTAAAAGGCCCAGCTTTACATCTTAAATGTAAGATGACTCTGGGCAATAGCAATTACGACAGAGGTTTAGCTCTATAAGTGGTGAACTAGATTGCTTTTTATTGGGCCTGAGAGGACGTTATCTCAGAAAGGGGTTTGAGGCTACTTTGAACCCCCTTTATGCTGCAACTGCCATAAAAATGAAATATTAAGCTAAGATTCCTCAAACGCAATCCATTGTATTATAACTACCCCAACATTTGAAAGAATAGCAGTACAGGCTACATCCATATGACTTTTTCATTAAAAACATTAAAACAATCTCTGTCCACACTAATGTTTCACATCATTATTGAACATTTCTCCATCCACACTAACACAACCAAAAACGGGTATGACACAGATCTGGGATAGTCACTCATGGTCCTCATGGGCCACACTGGCTGCAGGTTTTCATTCCAACTAGATTCCTAATTAGAAGACAATCCTTGCTGATAATGACACTTGGTATTTAACTCTATTGCTTGGTAGTGCTTTCATTCATCTAACACACATTTTAGAAGAATGTACCATTTTCTTTTCTGAGAACATTATCCATATGTTTTGTGGACCAGAACAGACAGTTGTGCACTTCAGAATCCTCCCCTTTTTTCTCTCATTCATTTCTAAACATTTTATTAAGAAAGATACTTCAAGATGTCCATTCACCACCAGGTTAGCTGGAGGACTGTGGCTCCTTTATCATTTACACCTCATTATTAACTGATGGCTGGTTAAGAAAACTCAAAACAATTAAACCCTAAATGGAGCTGCTTCAAACTAAAATAAGCAATTAAGGGTGTTGAAACCTGCAGCCACTGCAGCCCCCCCCCCCCCCCCCAGGACTGGAAGTTAGAATCCCTGCTCTACAATGTAATTAAAATTTGTTTTGGAAGAATGAAAGCTCAAACAAGAAAAATAGTTTGATGCCAAGTCCCATCATCAGCAGACTGTCTTCTAGACGCTGCTGCACTCCAGGACTGTGAGTAACGATCCCTGACATTGATTTTCATCAACATTGAGCAAGGCACAGTAACATGGCGGGCCACAGGATTTACTGTAATCTGAAAGCTGTAGCGACCATTAAATTATTTGGCTTTTGTGCATGTATGCAGCAGTCAAACTGTACAAAATTCAATTAGATACTCAATGTTTTCAAAAGGGGCGGCACAGTGGCGCAGTGGGTAGCGCTGCTGCTTCACAGTTGGGAGACCTGGGGACCTGGGTTCGATTCCTGGGTCCTCCCTGCGTGGAGTTTGCATGTTCTCCCCGTGTCTGCGTGGGTTTCCTCCGGGCGCTCCTGTTTCCTCCCACAGTCCAAAGACATGCAGGTTAGGTGGATTGGCGGTTCTAAATTGGCCCTAGTGTGTGCTTGGTGTGTGGGTTTGTGTGTGTCCTGTGGTGGGTTGGTTCCCTGCCTTGTGCCCTGTGTTGGCTGGGATTGGCTCCGGCAGACCCCCGTGACCCTGTGTTCGGATTCAGCGGGTTGGAAAATGGATGGATGTTTTCAAAAGGCTGCGTTTTCACCCATCCACATTACAATGTCACAAGTATCGGACTCTGTAGACTTGTGGACTGTTTTCAAAAGTCTCCATTGCTAGGGGTTTAAAAAGCCAGGCTAATATGGACAAAGTGTGGAAACAGAGATTAATGTCTGCTTATTTAAACAAAGATGTGTGGACACAAAGTTTGGCACGGTAGATAGATGGTGACCGCACATTAAACGTGTCTTCCTGAAATCCAGTCATGAAGAACCCACCATTTAGCCATTATGTGCATAGAGAGGCATGGTTCGTTGAGTGGCTACATGAAATGAATAGAAAGTTAAAAATAATACCATGAGAACCGTTCTTAGAGCAGAGGATCATGAATGGGGAGGCTAGAGCAATAATTTAATGCTTGCGTGCCTCAATCTACAATCTCAAAATCAACATTAATTGTCCAACCACAGGACAATGACTCAGCTGAGCTGTATTAACAATGTCAATAAAAGAAATGATGCCTTTTGTTCTGCAGGATTAAAGAGTTTTCTGACTTAAATTGATAGAGTGCAGTTTGCACAGTCAAGGCTTACTTTGAAAATGATCATTTCCTTAATTCTTTGCCTGTTCCGATTGCATTTTTTTTTCCTGTGCCCTCCCTCTTGGTCTTATATTTCATTTACTATTCAGTTCCCTTGTTGTGTTGCCTTCCATTTGAATTGTGGTTTAATTAGAGATTAGTGACTGTGACCGTTATAATTGTCTGATGCAAGGGAAGGCCGAAGCAACTTAGGAAAAATGTTAGCAATAGAGAAATGATTTAAGGTAAATCACAAACTCTCTAGGAATAAAAACCACACCACTTGTCAGAATTTGTAGCCAGAAAATTTTCCCCAAGGTTCATACCAAGCAAACCCTAAATATGTTTGATGTGTTCTTCCTTAAAACAGTCGTAGGGCTTTTAATTTGTTTAAAGCGGTCAGTCCATGTACACCACCACCTTTTATAACAGCTAATTCAAATTTTCACCAGAAGTTCAATTCTAGATGGATTATGTCTGCTGCATGCTCCAGTGTGCCGCTCCAGTGTGCCGCTCCAGTGTGCCGCTCCAGTGTGCTGCCTCATGGCTCCAGGATTTGCCAGCTTTGATTCCTGATCTATTCTCTGCTTCTGTCTCTGTGGAGTTTTTAGATGTCTGCCTTATCCAATGTGTGTTACATTATTGACAACTAGGACTGGCTCCTGCTTTATACACCCAATGAGCTGGGCTTTCTCTGACACTCTAATAGCAAAATAAAAAGCAGCTTTACAAAATGAATGGATGAATAAGCTTCAAATGGCAGCACTGAAGTGGAGCAACATAATAAGAAATGTGCCTAAATAAGCATAACATACTGTAGTTAACTGCAACAGCCATACAGGCTACAAGGTTTGATAAATTAATCTGATACACTTCATAAAATACATAATATATTTACTTTTAAATGACTGTGTATTGGAGATACTGGCTCATTAATCACATACACTGCTTATATGACACCATTTGTCCAATTATTAGCACTCTGTCATTTTCTTGAATTAATTTCAGTTCTGTCCTTTTTAGGCAGCTCTACATACTGATGTATCCTGAGCAGAATATTGCTCATAATCTTCAGGTGTTGTAGTTGCGCCCCTCACCAGTTTGGTTTTTCATGTTGCCATACCTGTCACTTATGACTGACGTCAATATGCTTTGAATAAAGGCTGCCTTGGAAACTGTGACAGCGGCTGATATTTGACCCAAAGGTCATGCGAAAAGACAGTTTCCCCTTGAGGACTGATGAAGTACAGATCAAGTTAATACTTAAGGTGTGACAGATGTCCAGGGACTTTGCCCCACCGGGACGCCGGAAGAAGGGAAAGACCGGGAAAAGGGCAGTATCTTCCCTGGACCATAAGGGGGCAACCTCCCTGGATTACTTGGAGGCGACAGAGTTTGGGAGCTCAACCCTGTGGAGGGATGTGGTCACCACCAGGGGGCGCCTGGACAGCTCCGGAACTGTGGTCAGAAGAGGAGCTGAACTCGCTTGCAGCACTTCCGCCATGCCCAGAAGTGCTTCCGGATGTTAATTAGGGAGCACCTGGAGCACTTCTGGGTGCTATATAAAAGAGGCCGCCTCACTCCATTCGACAGCTGGAGTTGGGTGGAAGAGGACGGAGCTTGTGAGGGTGGAGTTGGAGTCGGCAGAAGAGACAGTGAGAAAGGACCTTTATTGTGGTATTTTTGTGCACTGCAGTGGGGGTTGTGTGTTTTGGGACACTCTGTGTCGGCCTGTTTGTGTGCGGGTCTGAATCTTCCACAAAGGATACACAGACTTTGCAGGGTTTCACTAATAATGTGGTCAGTGTTGATAGCGCATGACAAACAATTAATCAAGCAGACGCCAAAATATTTAAAGGAATCTGCATGTTTTAATTAACGTCTACAATTCTGACAAAGATTTGGAATTCTTTCTTTTTTTTTTTAAGGTATTCTGCAGGGGTCATTGTCAGAACACCATGTCGACCTGAGCTACATGTCAAATATTACTGGGTCTTGTTATTGTCTAAGATTACCCGACTATCATATTCAAAGACCTTGAGTGATCTGTAACTATGAGAATCAACTTGTTAGTCTGGGTTTTGTTCTGCATAAAGTCTTATCATGTTGTCTATGGCAGGTATATATTCATGTCCACTAAGTGAAGGAATAATTTACATGGATTTATGATGCAGAAAGTTGAACTGTCAGGTATGATGGACTGTGACAGTCCTGGTGCCAACCTGACGTTACACACACAGAAGAATGCCATTGCAGTCTAGAAGCTGAATCATCCACAGAGAGGGGTTGGGGGGGGGGGGGGGAGAGGGGCTCTCCTTCAGCTACTTGAGAAGAGGCAGTATGATGCATACAGCAGCAGAAACCTAAAAAACAAGGATAGGGACTCACAGGACAAATAAAACAGCCAATCAATCAATCAATAACTAAATAAATAAATGCAGAAATTTCAAAATGAACTTAATGAGTATGTTGGGAGGAAGCACTGAATTGCCTGGCAATAGTGGGCAGAAAAGACCCCCAGAGGCGCTTCTTAATACACCAAAGTGGAATAAGCCTGAGGCTAAAAATGCTCCAAAAAGAGCACCCCATGGAGGGCATTTTCCATGATGGCATCCAATTTTGCCACCATCCTCTTTTCTACAACGGCTTCCAGTGCGTCCAGGGTTCACCCTGTTATGGAGCTTTCCTGATCAGTTTTTTCAGTTATTGTGCATCCTTTGAGCTCAAGTTGCTTCCCAGGAGACTGCAGTGTAGAACAACACACTGGCTACTATGGACTGGTAGAACATTTCCAGCAGTTTGCTGCACACATCAAAAGACCCGTGTCTCCTTAGCATGTACAGTCCGCTCTGACCCTTCTAACTGACTTTTCATCCGAATGTCATGTGTTAACATCCCACCTACGCTATCTGAGTGATTATGATGACAGGTGATTTTGAGCAGTTTCTTTTTGGTGACATCTCTCTTGGGTTATTCAGGACTGTCTTGGGAGGGGGCAAAAGTGACAGGATGAATGAATTTGCAGCACCACATGAGGTCACTGTTTGCCAAGTCTCGCTATCTTAATGTCATCTTTTTCTGGTCTTTAATTCTTTGTGTGGGTTTCGCAGCTTTCTGAGAGGAAATACTTTTTAATTGAATGTATCTTTGAGTCTGTTTTGATGCCATTTTGTTTTTCACAGGAGGTACTATTTCGTTTGTGATTGCCATAGTGTCATCATGGAAATGGCCCTGGAGTGCCTGCATGATCTCTGATGTCCTCACTGCCACAAAATAAAAGGTCAGCACTGAGCATTTTTTGGGCCAATCGAGACTGGATAACCACTGGTGATTCTCTTTCTTTCTAAATTCTCTGGTAATAGACTTTTGACTCCTAGCTTTGATTTAGGGTTCCTTTCTGATTTCGATGTCTGTGTTCTGTTTCGATGTCATTCTTTCCTAGGGTACGAAGTGGAAGCAGAAGTAGACAATTGCCCACAGTGAGATGAATTGCGTCGTCGTAGAAGAACTCCAGGCTCTCGACAACCAGATCCAGAAACTCCTGGTCAGACGGAGGTACCTAAGGGATTTGAAGGCTTGGCTGCTGGAAAAACCATCCCCGCCATCTGAAATCGACATAACACACCGGGTTTCAGTAACATTGACTCCACGTTGTGCCGCTCACCTCCAAGGCCACGTGAGCTTCACCCCCATGCCTCGTTGTCAGAGCGACGACGCCATCGATGAAGACCTTGGCTTGTTTCAGCTATGCAGGCGGGGGTTCAAGGCTAGAACACCTCCATCGGCACAGGCGAGCATCTCGACCCAGAACCAGTTTGACCCTCTCTGTACCCCCAGTTTGCCTTCAACCCCAGGTGATGTAATCATGATGGGTGATTCAATTGTAAGAAATCTCAACATCACATGCCCTAATCAGAAATCTTTTGTTTCTTGTTTTCCCGGTGCTCATGTCCGAGATGTTATGAGACGTGCGCCGGCAGTCTACGAGAAGCACAAGAACAGGGCAGTGGGATCTATTGTATTACACGCAGGGGTAAACGACGTGAGGGACTGACAGTTGGAGATTCTCAAGGCTGACACAAAGGAGAGGACCCCGTCGGCATGGATCTTCATCTCGGGTCCACTACTTCTCGTTAGAAGATCAAACGATAACTACAGTCATCTGCTGGGATTAAACAACTGGCTGAAAGGCTTCTGCGAGAACCAAAACATCGTGTTCATTGACAACTGGGACCTCTTCTGGGAGGGGCCGCGTTTCTTCAAGCGGGATGGTCTGCATCCAAATAGAGTCGGCGCCCGGGGTCCTCTCTGAAAACATCGCTAAGGTAATTCGTCTCTCTTGACTGTCTATTTCTACTCCTAACCCCTTCCGTAATACTAATGCTTTGCTAGGACATGATAATTCTTTAACGAAGTCTTCCGCAAAAGTGCACTGCATTACAACTCTAATAGCTAATCCCAATGCATGTAAAAAATCTAGGCAGTGCGGCATAAACACTAATAATGTAATTACAATTACACCTTTAGATGAACAATGCATTAAATCTATAATAACAGATTATAGATTAAATAAAAAATACACACAGAGCGGCACTAATAAAAATAACTTCATTTCTATTTCAAATACCCATGACGCACGTAGAATTTAGCTGTGCTCCTCCGAAACATTAAATATGACACTATTAAATGTTAAAGCATTAACCAACAAGACGTTTTTCATCAACGATCTTATAAGTGATAGAAAAATTGATTTTATTGCACTAAGTGAACCGTGGCCTAGCTCTGATGGTACAGCTGTTTTAATCGAATCTGCGCCTCCGAATTACAGTTTTACTCATGCGGATCGCCAAGGAAAGAAGGGTGGCGGTTTAGCAAACATTTACTCGTGCCGGTTAAAGTGTAAAGATGTCAGTTTTGGTAAATTCAAGTCATTTGAGTATCTTGCCATTGTTATTCATAGAGATTCTCACTTTCTAGTATTATCCGTGTATAGACCTCCTAAATTTAATGCGTCTTTCTTTGAGGAATTCTCAGACTTGGTGTCAATTATAATTACGAACTATGACACACTCCTAATAGTCGACGACTCTAACTTTCATATCAATAATCAGTGTGACCCAAAAGTAAAAGAATTCATGAACCTCCTGGACTCTTTTGATTTGAGACAGCTCGTTAATCAGCCTACACATAAAGCAGGTCATACGTTAGACTTAGTAATTACCAAAGGACTAAATGTTAATGTGAAGCAGATCATTGATATTGGTCTATCAGACCATTTTCTTTTACTATTTAATTTAGAAATAATGATAGAAAACATTCATGAGAAGCATATTGTTGAAAAACGCTTCTTTGATTCATCAGCAGCTTTAAAATTTTCAAACATTCTAAGCAATCAGTCCGTTTATAGTGCTAACTACAATAGCGAGGATAATGTAAATAGTAAGGTAGAAAGATTTAATACTAAGGTGAGAGCTGCTGTTGACATAGTTGCACCTGAAAAGACAGTTAAAAAATCTTCTAGCATTGTTATACCATGGAAGACCCAAAGAGTGTCTGATTTAAAGAGAACATGCTGTAGAGCTGAGCTAAAATAGAGGAAAACTAAACTAACTATCCACTATGAAATACTGAAGGTTAAAATAACAGAATACAATAACACAGTCCGTCTTGAGAGGCGCTGCTATTTTTCTTGAATTATAAATAACAATGCTAGTAATCCCAGAATCTTATTCTCTACGATTGATCATCTGCTAAACCCAGGTAACTCAAAGGAATGCCTCCAAAATACTTCCAGTGAAATTTGTGCGGCTATTGCTGTATTTTTCAATGAAAAAATTAATGATATTAGAAATAATATAGTATATCTCCCCAACAGTGCAGATCCTCCTAAGCCCCAGTATTCCGTTATAAACAAATTAAATTCTTTCACCAGGATAGATTTACCTGATTTACATAAAATAATTTCTCAACTGAGACCCTCCACCTGCGTCCTTGACCCAATGCCAACAAGTTTTTTCAAAGAAGTATCTGGTGTGCTAATTGATAATATTCTTAACATAGTAAACTCGTCATTAGATACGGGGTCTTCCCAGACTGTCTTAAGACTGCTGTAGTTAAACCCCTACTCAAGAAAAATAATAGACCCATCTCTAACCTGCCTTTCTTAAGTAAAATTTTAAGAGAAGGCAGTCATTATACAGTTAAATGACCACCTCAATAAACTTGTTATTCTTGATAAATTTCAGTCAGGTTTTAGAACAAATCACAGCACAGAAACTGCACTCATTAAAGTAGTCAATGACTTGCGGGTAAATGCAGACAGAGGCCATTTATCTGTTCTCATCCTCTTAGATCTGAGTGCCGCATTTGACACCATTGATCACAACATTCTTAGAAATCGCCTTAGTCAATGGGTGGGCTTCTCTGGCAGTGTCTTAAATTGGTTTGAATCCTACCTGGCAGGGAGAAAATTCTTTGTTAGTTGTGGTAATTATAACTCAAAGACACATGATATCCAATATGGTGTTCCACAAGGCTCTATCCTGGGTCCGCTGCTCTTCTCAATCTACATGCTTCCGTTAGGTCTGATTATCTCGGGGCACAACGTGAGCTACCACAGCTATGCTGATGACACACAGCTGTATTTATCAATGGCGCCTGACAACCCCGACTTTGTTGTTTCACTAACACAATGTCTTACTTGTGTTTCTGAATGGATGAATAGTAATTTTCTCAAGCTAAATAAAGAGAAAACTGAAATTTTAGTGATTGGCAATAATGGATATAATGAGGTTATTAGAAACAAACTTGACGCATTAGGATTAAAAGTCAACACGGAGGTAAAGAATTTAGGGGTAACTGTTGACTGTAACCTGAATTTTAAATCGCATATTAATCAGATCACTAGGACAGCATTTTTTTCACTTAAGAAACATAGCAAAAGTTAGACCTCTTATATAATTAAAAGATGCTAAGAAATTAGTTCACACTTTTGTTTTCAGTCGACTAGATTACTGTAACACACTCCTCTCAGGACTACCCAAAAAAGACATCAATCGTTTGCAACTAGTGCAGAATGCAGCTGCTAGAATCCTTACCAGGAAAAGAAAATCCGAACACATTTCTCCAGTTTTGATGTCACTACACTGGTTACCTGTGTCATTCAGGATTGACTTTAAAATTCTGCTTATGGTTTATAAAGCTTTAAATAATCTCGCTCCATCTTATATATCAGAATGTCTGACGTCTTATATTCCAAATCGTAACCTCAGATCCTCAAATGAGTGTCTGCTTAGAATTCCAAGAGCAAAACTTAACAGAAGTGGTGAGGCGGCCTTCTGCTGTTATGCACCTAAAATCTGGAATAGCCTGCCAGTAGGAATTCGCCAGGCTAATACAGTGGAGCTCTTTAAAACACTGCTGAAAACACATTACTTTAACATGGCTTTCTCATAACTTCACTTTAATTTAATCCTGATACTCTGTATATTCAATTCATTATAATAACTATTCATGGTGGCTCTAAAATCCATACTAGCCCCAGCTCTCTCTTCTGTTTCTTTTTCCGGTTTTCTGTGGTGGCGACCTGCGCCACCACCACTTAATCGAAGCATCATGATGTTCCTACATTGATGGATTAAAATCCATAAGTCTACATGACCATCATCATCAAGTCCTTCTATGAGAACCCTAAATACAAAGAGGACTGTTCATTAATGTGAGGTAGAATGTCCAGAGGGGGCTGGGTGGTCTCATGGCCTGGTACCCCTGCAGATTTTATTTTTTTTCTCCAGCCGTCTGGAGTTTTTTTGTTTTCTCTGTCCTCCCTGGCCAACCTTACTCTTATTCTATGTTAATTAATGTTGTTTTATTTTAATTCTTACTTTGTCTTTTTTTCTCTTTTCTTCATCATGTAAAGCACTTTAAGCTACATTATTTGTATAAAAAAGTGCTATGTAAATAAATGTTGTTGTTGTTGTTTTACTCTTTCAGTTTTGACCTTTGCATGTATCTTTTGACAATGTTCGTTTCCTGACCATTTTTGCCAGTTTTCAGGGAAGTTTGGGATTTAAAAAAAGCAGGTGGGCTTATCTACACTGTAATGCAGCTGAACTGCTAGGGTTTTCTTCTGGCATTTTTTCCTTTTGGTAGAACAACAGTATCCTAGATGAGTCTTCAGAAGTGTGTTGTACAGCTTGAACATAACCCCTGGTGATTTTTGAAAGAGATAATTATATGCAGCATTATGACAACACGCTTCTGCACAGAACTGTAACGTACAGTATTAGTCAAACATAACATCCCATCTAAGCCATGTTGACCATTTGCTAATACAACTGTATATGTTATGATTTGCTCAAGGGTTTCTTTCATAATTGCTTCCATTAGTTCCAGTGATACACAGTAAGCTTACTATGGCCAATCTGATTACCTTTTTATGTGAAGTAATAATTTTCTTCAGGGTCCTACTTAGGATTTTTTTTTCAGTCTACAATGTCATCTAAAAACATGTGTAACGGTTTATACCTCAGCCAATAGTTCCCTTGGGCACTTCTGGGTAAATGCTATTCTCTCTTGACTATTTATTTGATTTAAATTTTTTATTGTAGTAACACTTCTCTCCCTGTAATCCTCAGATTCTTTATTATCTCATTACTATTTCCCAGTTGGGTGGTTTGTGACTTCTTTACAGGTAAAACTATTAGGCATTGCCTATTTCCTACTCCCTTTCCTGCATATTTTATTAGCCAAAAGTTCTTCTTGGTTGTTCCTTTACTGCTACAATACCATAAAAAAACTCTTAGGGTTAACATTTACATTCTTCACTAGAATTCTTCTTCCCTTTTAAATGTTGCTCTCATGTGCTCCTAAACCCTACAGTTAATGGTGGAGTTATTTATCTTGTGTGACTTATACAGTTATTTTTTATTCTTTTGTTTCTTTCTTTATTTCCAACTGATCCCCTGATGAGTTCTTTTACATTTCCTAATTCTTCTAAATGTTGGATCGGACATTTTCTGCATCATATGCAATATACCATTAAATGTAGCCCACTGTATCTCAGACATCTCCATATCTTAACTTTCAATGCCAGTTGCTTCTATAGGTCATCTGTTTAAAGTTTTTCCTTACTAAAATTAAATATAATGGAATCTATTTTCCCTGTCACAAAACGTGATGCTGATTTCAATCCTCAGGCTCTAATGGTGCCATCACTACAGCTCCTGATTTCTATCCTAATCATTCAAGATTATTGAATACAGACTTCTCCTCTCCCTGGTGCTTTTTTATTATTAATTAATTCTATGATCTTCTGTTTCTATTCTACACTATTTGGTGAAAACTTCTAATTTGTATTTGTTTATACTGTAGTTCATTACTGTAACATCCCCACCTAAACTTGCTTAATTGATATGTTTAAAAACATCTCTCTCTATTATATAAAAAAATCTTGGGACGAGGCGAGACTTTTTCAGAGAGACCAGATGTGACTTTCTCAGAGACACACTTTCACGTTCCATGAGACAAAGAGTAGATGACAAAGTAGAATGTTGTAAAGAATTCAAAAACGATACACATGCAGAGCAGGCTAGATATAATGGAAGTACTAAAATTCAAAAGTCTCCAAAAAAATGATAATAAAGATCGCATTAGCGCAAACAAACGGAAATTATTACTCGGTGAAATAACAGAACAGTGAAAAGAGATCGAATATATTGTTCGATTTTAAACTTTAAGTCAAAGACTTGTAGATTGTCTAATTCATGTTGCCATTAGGAAAAAAGTAGTGTTTCTTCCCAATGAAGAGGCATATCCGCGAGAAATAAAAGATTTATTGTTTGGTGAAAGTGAAATCCACATACGCTGTCACGCTTGGGTCACAGAGCTGCACAGATACACAGGAGATTTTAGAGACAGAAACGTTATTCAAACACTTTAAACAAACATAAGTCTCTTTCAGGAGTGAATCGAGCTCTGTGTGTAGTCGGAGGGGTCAGTTCACTCAATTAAAAGAATAAAAAATCTTCCTCTTCATAGGGGTGCTTCTCGGGAGCAGGACCCCCCAACAAGAGCAGAGGATGTCTGGGGGAGAAGAGAGACAAAGCAGTGAGACAAAAGGACAGCTGCTGTACAGGCTTTTAAATGTTCGAAGTGCAGAGTGAGATGCAGATCACGTGGCACAGCAGCAGCAGCAAACCAGCAGCTGATCGAGCAAAGAGGAGTTAAAAAAAAAAACTGTATGTGTTTCCCATTGTATCACCGTTTAAGAGGGGGTTTCAGAGGAGCGACCGCGTCTCCTTGGGGTGCATTCAGCCCCCCCTTCACAACACGAGCAGCAGAGATGCAAAGTGGCTGGCGCAGGCCGGGGTTAGGGGATTGGTGACCAAAGCGAGCAGGGGGCAAAGCCCCCTAGTATCATAATACTGCTTTCTGTGCTGAGGATGGAAGAACATTTTATTTATTTAGTATTATCTGGCTGATGCCTTTTAACCAAGATGTCTTACAGTATTTGAGAAATATTTGGTTCATTTTCTTTTGTTTCTCTAACTAGAGCACTTGCTCATGGTCATGTGGTGTCAGTAGTGGGATTTAAACCCACAGTCTCTGGGTTTGAAGTTCAAAGCCAGTCCTATGCCACACTGATCAATAACACACACACACACACACGCACACACACACACACACACACACACACACACACACACACACACACACACACACACACAAGCACACGCACGCACACACACACACGCACCTCCAGTTCTGCAGCTTTCTTTTTAAATGTCCACAGTTAAATGTCATTCATCCCCTTTGAAGCTGTACTTGCATTCTCTCTTTATTAATGGTATTACAGCCTGGTTCTTTTGATCTTGCCTGTTGTCCCTTATCTTCAAAGATGTATTTTATTATCACGTTTGTCTTTTTATACACAATCATTAATATTATTGTCTAATACATTACACAATCTGCTCCAACCCCTATTTTAAACATGTTAACCTGTACATACGCCTTGCCAATGCATCAATGCCCTCTTGTTCAAATGAAAGTAGTGTTGATTTTGAAGTTCAAATCTGATAAAATATAAACAGTGCCTGACAAACATATGGCCACTTGTCTTAAAGCTTCAGATCTCTTCTAATTTGTACTTGAATGGTGCATGTGACAGAGAGAACGTCAAAGAAGACTACCTTGTCATCTCTGCTAGTTCATTTAGCAGCTAGCCCTCTAAATGTGTCCTTCAGAAATGTCAGACCATCCTTAATTGTGTCATCTGTTCATTCACACACAGTTGCAACTGGGTCCAGCCAAACTCTGCCCAGAGTGTATCCACATCTGCATGGAGGCACCAAGTGAGCAATATAACCTGTGAGTCTCTGTGAATCAATCACCATCTTACTCTTACTCCGTGCACCACCTGCCTTTAACTCTCTTGCTTGAAAACTCCTGAGGTTGTTTAGGGGTACATGCTATCTACCTAAATGGCGTCTGTCAGGTTGTACCTCCCCAAGTATTCCTAATAAACACTGGACGAGACTGAAAGCTTGTTTCAAAATTCTCACCCACACTGGTCGCTAGATGGGTGACCAAGTAGAAATGAAGAACTAAGAACTCCGAAAGTAAAAAACTGCATTTGTTGAGTAAAACATACAATAAATGATACCTTAAAAACAAAAGTACTCTTTAAAAAGTTTGTAGTCTATGTGATGTTCTATAATGGGAAACAGTTACATTTAATCAATTAAGCAAATGTTAGAAGCTCATTGGGAACTCACTCACAATGCCAATAGTGAATTGGTGCCAACTCAGCTCGCTGATTAAAATTCTTGGATTAAGCTAAACCAATTATGAGCTTTAGCAAATGTGCCATGAAAATACTCACGCAAGGATGGAGGACAAAGAGAGCATCTCCGCAGTCAGGTATGCCAGGTATACCAGCAGGAAAACAAAGAGTGGCTCAATGATTCGGACTCGCTTGGTGAAGCGGGAGATGAGCGCCAGGGCAAAGGCAAAGAAGAGTCCAACTATAGTGCCACCGACACTCACCACAAAGAAGGAGGCTGAGGAAACAAAATGCGGTCACACTTGAGTATACACCGGACTTCTAGAATCTTGCATCCTGTCCACAGGTGTCCTGTAATTGGGTTTCATCTTAAATGCCACCCTTCCCCAATCGTTATTGATCCCTACATTGGTTCCCTGAAGCAGCACACATTAAGTTCAAATCCTTAATGCTTGCCTACAGAGTAGTCCGTAGGTTTGCACCTGTCTATATGGAGGAACTTGTGAGGTCCTATGCTCCTACTCACCCTCTCAGTTCTGCTGATGAGTGGCATCTTGTGATGCCAAGTCTGTGTGGCATCAAATTTGAATGCAGTCGATTTTCATGTGTAGATCCTAGCTTGAGGGAAAAGCTGCCCACCTCCTTTCATAATGATGACTCCCCAGTGTGTTTGAAGAGTCTTTGGTTTGGCGGATTTCTGCCTAACTGCATTAGTTGTGAAGTGTAGCTCACTTGTATTTTGCTCTGAGCTCTTCACTTGTGATGATCAACTGAGGTTTACTCAATTATGTTGATCCTTATTTGAAAGTTGCTTTGCATAAAGGCATCTGCTATGCAAATACATTTAAAATGTAAATATAAACATTAACTTTTTATGCATTTAGCGACTTCTTCACTAATGCTAAAAGCAGAAACTGATTGCATTCATTTCATGCATAATGCTGACTGAGCATTTTACTCAGTCACAAAATTGCTACCATGGCTGCCTCACATCTCTCTCTTTGGGTTACTCTCTGTGGAGTTCACATCTTCTACTCAGGTCTGTTTGGTGTTTTTTCTTCCCAAAGACGGGCAAGTTTGAGAAATCTGTCAAGTCTAAATTGGTCTGATATTAGTGAGTTTCCGACCAGCAGAGTTTTATATTTAGGTACCACTGTGGCAAAACAGGCTTCTCTCCAGAAAACATTAAAAAGTGGTCTGTGGCCATCGGCTGAAGGCATAAATGGATCTTGGCCTTGAGATAACTAGCCACAGTTTTCATCTCCTACATCCTCACCTTTACCAATTCTCCTTTTTTCCTTTAATATATTGCATTTTGATACCTTTAGGCACAACTCTTTGACGTCTAGCCAGTTCTGATGAGACTTAGTTTGCATTCATGTGCCTCTGTGCAAATTCTAGGGTAGTTATATCTTTTGAGTTACATTGTGATCAGAACCACACATTCTCACAATCTCATTGCTGTAGTGAACAGCTTGAATAAAATCATAACACTAATTTAGATGTTGTTAGCTCTGCAAGAGCTGATGTCAATTACTTGTGCTGGGATCTCTCCTTCTGGTGTGCACCCACCCTTTCATCTCTATTGAATTTTGTTTGAGTACAGAAATAAAGGACTTGGGATAGCATAAGGAGATGAGCATCACTAGTAGCAGGATATAATGGTGAAGTAAAAAGCACAAGAAGGACTAAAGTGGCAGAAAACTGTGGAGATAATGGGGATGGGTGGATGGATGGATGGATGACACCAAGTCAGATGGGTCAAAATGTCTGTGGAGACAACGGAATGTGTAAACAGACAAATGGTGCAAGATAGACTAGCTGATGTAAACCCAAAAAGAGGAATTGCCTATGTTTTCACAACTCAATCCATGGATATCATCTCTCTCTAGTCAATTCAAGTCGGGGAGCATGCACTGGTACAATGCATTGCCACACTCACTACACGACGAAACAACTCTAGATCCCGGTTGGCAACCCCTCAGGCAGACACACGGTCCAGTCCCACCCTCCGGAAATGACCCTCTATCTGCCACAGCCAGGTGTTTCGTGGGTGGCCCCTTGGCCTGGTCCAGCCACTCAGGTCCCCGACAATGAGAATCATGCGAGCCGGATCAGCCGGAAATGCACCACATGGCCGTAGTGCCGTAACTGACGCTCCCTCACAATGCAGGTAATGTGCCTCACTTGGGACTCCATGCACAACCACTCATTCAACACAAAGTTAAACCAATGGTACCCAAGGATTTTCCAAAGAGACACAGTACCAAAGGAGTCCAGTCTTCGTCTCAGGTCACTGGATAGCATCCATGTCTCGCAACCATATAGCAAGACAGGAAGCACCAGGACTCCAAAGACCTGGACCTTTGTCCCATATCGGGAGTGACACACACCCCTTTCCAGCGACCTCATGACCCCCCATGCTCTCCCAATCCGTCTACTGACTTCATAGGAAGAGTCACCAGAGACATGAATGTCTCTGCCAAGGTAAGTAAACCTCTCAACAAGGTCAACACTCTCTCCGCAGATAGACACACTGCTGATGGCTGTGCCCAAGAGGTCATTAAAGGCCTGGATCTTGGTTTTTATCCAGGACACTCGCAAGCCCAGACACTCAGACTCCTCGCTCAGTCTCTCAAGTGCACTGATCAGAGCCTCTATTGACTCCGCAAAGATCACAGCATCGTCAGCGAAGTCAAGATCCGTGAATCTTTCTTCACCAACAGATGCCCCACAGCTGCTGGATCCCACGACCTTGCCCAACACCCAGTCCATACAAGCATTGAACAGAGTAGGAGCAAAAACACACCCCTGACGAATCCCAGAATCAACTGGGAAAAACACAGAAGTTCTGCCTCCACGCTGCACAGCACTCACAATACCAGTGTACAGGCCGGACATGATATCCCGCGAACCTTCAGGATGCACCACCGGGCAGCTCGATCAACTGAGTCAAACGCTTTACAAAAATTGACAAAGGGTGCAAAGAAACTCTGCTGATATTCATGATTGCGCTCCATGAGAACCCTCAGTGCCAGGATGTGGTCGATGGGTAGACTTCTTAGGCGTAAAACCAGACTGTTCCGGTCGCTGGTAGGTTAGCAAGTGATCACAGATCCCATTGAGGATGACCCTAGCAAGGACCTTACCCGGCACCGAGATCAGTGTTGTTCCCCTGTAGTTGCTGCAATCCAGGCGATCACCCTTCCCTTTCCAGTCAGTTGGGATGATGCCAGTCTCCCAAATGGAAGCAAAGATTGCTTTCAATGCCAGGAGGACAGCCTTACCACCAGCCTGGAGAAGTTCACCCTGGATACCACAAATCCCTGCAGCCTTTCCCCCCCTCAGTTGGTTCACCACCTGTGCAATCTCAGTGAGATTTGGTGGTTTACAGCTAATTGGAGGATCAGCCTCAAGAACCGTGAACCGAGAGATATCCAACGTCCTATCTGGAAGGATCAGCTTTGAACAACTGCTCAAAGTAGCCAGCCCAGCGGGTCACAACTGCAATGTCATCCGTAAGGACCGTTTCATCAGCCGCCCTGACTGCAACTCTCCAAGGAACAGATTCAGATGTGCGTAATGCTTTGATTCCTCTGTAAGCAGGACATGGATCGCTAGACCACAGATGGTGTGTCACTTGCTCACAGATTCATCTAACAAACGCCTCTTTATTTGCCCTCAGAGCCCTCACAGCCGTTCTTCTCAGTTCCCGGTACAGACCAGAGTTGCCATTGAGCCGTGCGCTGCCACTCCTCTCGATGATATCCAGGGTGCCCTGTGAGATGAAACACCTCCTTCTGGGGACACTGGTAACATCAACACCACCCTCAGCAACCTTCAGGGTCATGTCACGGAAGGTCTCCCGCATCACATTAGGATCAGCAGTTGCACCCAAATCTGCAAGTTCCACACACAAACTGTGTGCAAACTCTCTAGGTAGATGCATTATAATTCCATTAAAAGATCTTATCAGAGGTGACCGCAGCAGTCCCAGTATTGATAAGAAGCACACTGATACTATATTAAGAATGCTCTAGCCAATCGGTCAGTCCTCATGTAGAACTCGACTCTCTTTAAACCATTCGACAGAATAAAAATGAAGAGAATGACAGTGATAGAAAGTAAAACATACTTTTGTAAGGATTGTTAGAGGCTTGATATCAGAGTGGGCTATCATCTACAGATTATAAAAAGAATTTGTGCTGTCACTTACCAATGCCTTTAAAATAATCAACAGGATGAACATTGATGGTTCCCATCTCCACAAAAGAGTTGAACACTTTGTACAACACCTGTAACATGCAAAAAAAAAATCTGTAAGCGGTATATGGTGAGATGAGCATTTAAGAAACACACACAAGTTAGCACCGACTGTGGATTTTACATTTTCAATCCATTCATCCATCTATCCACCCATCATTGAATGTGTAGTTCATTAGAATGATTACTACTTATTATCAAGAAGCCACTTTAAACACTGGAGTGAGTGTTCAGGATTCAACTTTTTAGCCTAATAAATGCACAATGGCTGTCATCAGTTATATACAACCAACACAACTAGCTGAATGCAGCAGTGAGTAAACGGACAAACAAAGCTAGGAAATGGGGATGGGGAGGGTGGTGGGTTGTTCAGGTTAGATCATACTGACCGCCTCTGCCCAGCATTTTAATGGGTCACGTGCAGCCACTGCATAATAAATGACATTCAACCAAGGCTGGCTTCACAAAAAGTCACCAGAAACGGCTGTGATTTTTGTTTCTCAGAAACATGGCTAACTGCTAAGAAAACCAGATGCCGCAGTACCGCCAGATGGCTTTAATGTATTCATATGGATCTGCCTGAACTGTCAGGTAACAGCAGAGGAAGTGTCATTCGTTTTATGGTAAATAATGTGTGGAGTCTGAATATTAAAACTGTCTCTAAAAACTGTTCACTGCAGTATTTGATGACCAAGTGTCATCTGTTTTATCGTTGGAGTTCTTCAGTGTTTTTCTGGTTACTGTTGACATTCCACTTCAAGCCAACAGCAACAGCGTGCTGTACCATCTGTAAAACATCATCATAGAATATGAACATTTGCATCCTAAAGAATTATTTATTGTTGCTGCAGGCTTCAACAAAGCAAATATACAGAATAGTTACACGTTACCATCGACATGTCATCTGCCTTACAAGGGAGACTAATAGTCAGGATCATTGTTTGCCACCCACTACGGCACCCCTACCTCAGGTAGTCCAATCATCTGAAAGTACTTCTGCTGCCGGCTTACAAGCAAAAACTTAGGAGCTAGTTCTGGACTGAAGAAGCGAGGAAACATGTCTAGAGACTCTTCATCAGATATGGATGAGTATAGAAACATAGTAATGGGACTCATTAAAACATGCATGGATAACTGTGTGCCTATGAATAAGAAACCGTGGATCACCAGTGACATCAGGAATTTACTACGTGACCTGCAGCAACATGTTTTGGGATGGCAAATTGGAAACACATAAGAAATGACACTGTGAGCTCAGAAAGCAATTAAAGTAGCTAAGCTGGAGATCCTGTTGATTACCAGCAGTGTCTCATGCAAAACTTGACAGGGTTTAGAGATGCCTACAAATTACCAAGTAGAACCTCATCCAATCTCATCCACATCTTTAATCCCTAATAAAATTAATGCTTTGATGCCAACTTTGAGAGTGATAAAAAGCAACCCATTATTCAGCTGACTGCAGCACCGCATGATTCAACCCTCTCTGCTTCTTAACATGACGCATTGAGGATGCTTTTAATGACTTAAAGTTCATGAAGTGTTCTTTCTGAATGAAATGTCAGGGTGTGTTTTAAAAACATCTTTAATATCTCCCTGAAAAGAATCTCTGGTCCTATCTGTTTCCAAAGGATGATTATTAGCACTGTGCCAAAGAAAACAACCGCAGACTGACGGAACAACTACAGACGTGTGGAACTCACTCACATTATGATGAAGTGTTGACTTGTTTTAAAAAGTCTTGACCAGACTCCTCGTTTGTGTAGCATCACAATGGCTTCACAGAGCACTCTAGAACTTGGGACTAAGTGCTCTCAGTTGCAGGTGGCTTTTGGTCTTCCTAACTGGCAGACCTCAGTACGTAAAGATTGGCAGCATCACATCGTCCACACTGACCCTCAATACAGGCACCCCTCAGAGTAGTGTGCTGAACCCTCTTCTACGCTCCTTGTTCAACTATGACTTTTTTCACCGAAAGCAGCTCCAACTTCATCATTACAATTGCTAATGATTCCACCATCATCATAGTCCTGATCATAAACAATGAAGAGACAGCTTACAGAGAAAAGGTTAACCAAGTGGTGTCAGGACAACAATCTCACCCTTAATGTCACCAAAGCCAAAGTGCTAGTTATATAATTCAGGAAGAAGTAAGCAGGCAACACTTCCATCAGTACTGGAGGGAATGATATCGAGAAAGCGAACAGCTTTCAATTCACTGATGAACTGAAATTTGGCACAATACATTCTGGCTGCTGTCCAGATGGTTCACTGAACACCTTTACTTCTTAAAACATCTGAGGAAAGTTTACATTTCTCAATGTGTTCTCACTGACTTCTATATGTGCACAGTAGAGTCCATCCCTCTTTGGCTACATGACATTCTGGTACAGCCCCTCCTCAGCTCTGGAACGTAAAGCACTACAGAGGGTGGCATGACCAGCATTGAGCTGCCTTCTGTTCAGGACATATACTGTAGAGCAAACACTGCCTTCAAAGGCAAACAGCATTATTAAAGACCTCGACAGTCCTGCACAAGGACTCTTCTTTCTACTCTGTTCTGGAAAATGGTACAGGACCATTAGCATTCTCACCAGTAGACTCAGAGCAAGGTTGTTATTGACAATGAGAACTATAACTAAACTGACTAAAAATCAGTCAGTCAGTCAGTCATCATCCAACCTGCTATATCCTAACACAGGGTCACGGGGTCTGCTGGAGCCAATCCCAGCCAACACAGGGCACAAGGCAGGAACAGATCCCGGGCAGGGTGCCAGCCCACCGCAGCTGACTAAAAATGCACTTTATTATTAAAAATAAAAGTGAAAGTAGAAGCCGCGATAAAAATGAACACTAAATTGAACGTAAAACTGCACACTCAAAATATATCTATCTACTATACAATAAAACACTAAGGTCTGTGTGTCCAGTCACTCAGAGATATCTGACTGGTCCATTTGGCTTTGGTGACAAAATAAAAAGTGTGAGCGTGAGACACATGAGAAGGATTAAAGATGCACACTGAGAGAGTCGCCATTAAAGACGACTAACTATCTATCTATCTATCTATCTATCTATCTATCTATCTATCTATCTATCTATCTATCTATCTATCTATCTACCTACCTACCTGTCTGGCTGAAGTAAAATTAAAATAAATGGAAACAATAATCCATTGCTTCTTTTTTTTAATTGAGCCAAATGTCCCCCCTGTTATACACTACATAACTTTGTAGCCTAACAGTTGTCAGCTAACTAGAAAAGACATGTTAGTGATGTGGAGACACAGCAAACAATTGGCCATAAACAGGAAAATATTGTCCTGGAGTATTCAGAGACTGGTGCAGACAATGATAACAGCAAATGTGTAATCAATACTGGATTATGAAACTTCGTTAACTGGACCGGACTTTAATACTCTTCAGCTGCTTTCGTAATTGTCTATTAAGGAGGACCATGACATGCTGAAAAAAATGCAAATCTACCACCAAAGGTAAAATGTCAGGGCACTGGTCAACCAATATTTACAGCTGCCTTCTGTTCACCTTAGTCAGACAAATTCAATAGGACAGAAAATGGATTGTTGCAGGCTTTTACTAAGGATTAGTCCTTTTCAAAGCTATGATTAGTAAGCCATTCATCTGCGAGTCATCTTCTGAATGTTTTGTAAAAGAGTGCCTCACTCACATTGTAGAAGTACTAAGCTGTTCAAGGAACGGGCGGCTTACATTTTTTTTAATCATTTATTGTAATTATTAAAAGCATGTAACGTTCCATACAATCAAGTCAAACTTAGTAAAACTAAATTCAATTTAACCTCCACCCATGAGAAAGAGAGGAAGGCCAACAGCCAGTGTAAAACTTTAAGAGTAGTAAAGAGGGAAAGACGTCCTTCTCCCCAATATAAATGCTTATTCTAAAATGTTATTGATTAGATCCTGCCAGGTTTTAAAGAAGTTCTGCACAGATCGTCTAAGTGAGAATTTGATTTTTTCCAGTTTCAAATAGTATATAACATCAGGTACCCACTGACTTCAAATAGGAGAGTTAGGATTCTTCTAGTCTAGCAAGATAAGTCTACGTGCCAATACTTTTCATTTGACTTCGTTTCATTTGACTATTGATAAACACGTCTATCTATTATGCCAAAAAAAAAACAACTTTGTTCATCTCATTTAAATCTTATTTTTTTTAATGATTCTCAGCTTTTCTGATAGTGGGACTGGATATACTCAGCTACTGCAGATCACTTTTGTTATCTAAAATGAACTCAGAATTCTTATATATGCAGTAGGACTGTCAATCAGTACTTCAGACCAGAAGTTTCATATTTAAAATGTTGTTTGATTATACGGGGGTTACATCAAAGTGTTTGTTGCTGTGAGGTACCAGTAACATGCTATGTTCACAATAAATGTTGAAATTTTCATACACACTGTTTGGCGCTCAAGTACTCATAAACATTCCATTTTAATTAACCATACAGTAAAACGCACCCTGTGATGCATCTCAGTTCCTTACTCTTTGATAAAGACATTATTCTTCCTTTTTTTTATTGTATCATAACCTAGGAAAGTTTGATTGTTGCTAGCTGTTGAGCCTTTTATTTCTTATCTCATGGATCTTTGTTACAGCTCATTCAAGATTTAAAATTGATATGGAGTGGAATTTTGGGTAATCAAAGCTTTTGCAAGACCTTGTCAACATGGCAGCTGAAAGTGAAGAGCAATTTCAGCTGAGGTTTCTTGCATTTCTTATTTCTATTTGCTTACTTATGGCAACTGGTAATTTAAACCAAGTCTCTGGAGATGTGGAGCCGCTGCAGTTAACTCGGCTAAATCTACATCTACAGAAACGGTCCTGGCCTTGTTACTTACACTGATTAATATTAATAATGTGAATTCACACGAGTCACGAGACTGTCACTTTATTGCATAATCCCTAAACTGCTACACTGATTCCAAGTCCTCGTTTAACAACACTGGCCACTTTATTCAACTGCCTGCCCTGTCCTACCTCACTTGTACCACTCCAGGTTGAATGCTGTCAGCTATTGCAGTATTTTGTACTTTGTAGTTTAGTAATGATTGTTCTGCAATGTTGCATTACGTTTTTCAAGTCAAATGAAGTGACTTTAGTGTCATATAATTCATACACCAAATTGCAGCATACAGTGATATGAAAAAACAAATCCCAGGATGGCAGAGCAACAAATGCATAAACACAGGACAATTGCAAGACGTGTAAAGAATACTAGAAATACATAAATAATAGGCAAGTGAAGAGATTAGTTACCTGATGTCAATGTTAGTCGATAGCTGAAATACATATTTCCTTATCCTTACACACTGTACTCTAAATATATGTCAATATAGCTTTGATTGACTGAATGATTGATTGATTGTCTCACAGTGACACAGAGCATCAGAAGTAGGGACTGACATGTTTATGGCTGCATGTAAACAGGCGTTGCCTATAATCATTACTTGTGTATCTGTCTGATGTGATGGCTTTTGGAGGCGATGAGAAGTGTACAAGACTTCATACATGCAAGAAAATAATAAGCTTTTTTTTCCTTAAGAATGAAAAAGTCTTGTCATTGCTGGCTTTTGCAGAGCTTTGCCCAGACAGACCAAATATCTGATTAAAAAGAGGAAAAGAGAGTCTGAAGAATCTCCTCCTCACATACAGAAACTGCTCTGCCCATTGATTGTTAAGGAGAACTCAGCATGGAGAAGATATTTGCTATTTAACTCACTCATGTTCTGATTTCTTTCTAACAAGAATAATGAGCCATTGTGAAAGGGCAAAGTTGTAGGCAAACAGGAGAAAGACTCAACATATAGATTTAGGGATAGAAGAATAAAAACCATCCAAAAAGAGCTAGCATGAGAATGTGGGACACCTGCCAGGTGGTGCAAATAACCATCTTGTTGTGAAATAAAGAGGGCTGGTAGTCTTCCAGTGTCATGTCTAGACTGACCAGTAAAAATGAAGGGAGTGTGTCTGTGTGTAGTTATCTGCAATGTGCAAGACTGGTAGATTTAAAGCTCTCAGACATCCAAGTGCACTGTGACTAATGGCTGAACTGGGAAAGTTATCTGCATCTGAAGCCAGGCATGACAATGGTGTTTTGTTCTTTACTGTACTGTATACAGGTTAGTTTTGGAAAAAATGTTCTGTTTATGACACCAACTTCATTGTAGGGATGACTGTTACGGCACCCCATCCAGGTCTGATCCTGCCTTGTGCCCAGTGTAAGAACCAGTGTACGCATCAGTTCCCCATAACCCTGTAATAATGGCATGAATGGTTATATTTACCATCCTCTAAGGTCTGATGGAGATAAATGCAATGAGTGTAAGCTTCAGATCACCGGTAATTTTACTTTCCTCTAGAAAGCCACAATCTGTAGTTTCCACTAAAGCAGGTCAGCACTCAGTGACAGCCATCTGTCTGTGTGCTCGGCGAAGACCCATCTCCTGACGTGACTCAATGAGAATGATGTCCAGGGAGCAAGTGGCAAAATGGCACATCAAAGATTGTTGCTCTTTGTACAACCTGAGGGCCCTGAGCTCTTGGGCAAAAGCAAACAATAGGGATAAGAATTGTGAAAGAGTAAGGCAGACAAAGAACACGAGGCCACAATGAAAATACACAAAAGCTACATATCATGCAAAAAAAAGACAAACTTGCTCAAATTTCAAGCATGTGGTAATTAAGCCTGCGTGTGGTAAGAACAGTAGTCAAAAAACATTTAAAATGCCTCAATGAGAGATTCCTGGCAAGGCTGTCCTTGTCTACCACTCAGATCTGCAAAAATCCAGAGGGTTCTACAGTAAATGATTCAGTCAGTATGTGTGTTTATATGGTGCTTTCACAGCAGTTTAGTTCACTTAAATTACTTCTTAGTAAGCATTCTTAGTGCACTACATGCTGTTATAACTATAATATGAACATTAAATAAATTACAGGCAACAGAAACACTAACAAAGTTTTAATATATCCAGAAATCATACTGATATTATATACTCTATGTAGAAAATATACAGAAATGATGTATATATGCATATGCCATGGCAGTGCAGGGTAGAGTAAGGCTCAAGTCCATTAGAAGGAGATGACGAGGTGTACTGTAAGAGTGTGCTGGAGAGTGCCATGAGCATCAGACAGAGTGCTAGAGTGCACTTGGAGAGTGAGTAAAGTCATAGCGGCCTAGTAAGAGGAAAAACACCTCCTGCCCGGTTTAGAACAATATGTGGAGCTCCAGGAGGGGGTTCCATGTTGCCCTTTCAAAGATGAGATCTGAGAAGGCCGACCACATGCCAGTTGTTCACCTCCAATCTGCCATAAAGCAAAAAAGTTAAGCTGTCTCAAGACTTGGGGCTTCATTTATAAATCAGACCGTACAAATAGACTGATGTTGAAATCCCTGGATTGTACGTGAAAATCAGTGCACAAAGTGTGATTTATAAAATCAGAATGTTATGTCAAAGCATTCTTATACTGTATGTACACAACTGAAAAGGATGTGTTCAAACTTTATAGTTTGTTCACGTGACTGGTAGGCTACTGCTTGCTCATTTTTTATCTCCCAGATTGGAGACTTACTCATGGAGTTACAAGATTCATATGAAAAGAATAACCAGCAAATACAAATATCTTATTAGGCTCAGCTAAAAACTGGACGGCTAAAATGAGAATGACATTAACATGCAGACACAGGCCAGCAGAACGGCAATGCAGAAAGACTAGTAAGAGCAGGCAGTAGCAGGACTGTTTAATTCTACTTAAATAAAAATACATTTGCAATACTAACATGTGTTCCATTGATTTTGCTGTAGACTGTAGTAAAACACTGACCGTTTGTATCTGAACATTTCACACGTCACTTAGTTAAAGTTTGAGATTCACTTCATTGCCCTAGCATCATTTATCACAGATTAGGAGATTTTTTGACAGATGTCTTTGAAAAGTAAAGTGCCATGGCTGCAGAAGACCTCACCAACAGCGTGTTATGATACGCAGAGTATGCATCAGTTCATTTTCTTGACCTGCGTTTCTCTGTTTGGTTCTGTTAAGTTAATCCATGCAGGTTTGAGGTCTGGGTGGAAAAAAACCTCAATGTTTAAAACCAAACGCAGGTTCCTGAATTAGTGAGGAGGCAGCACCAGCCACAGTGCTTCGTTGCTTAAAGCAAACGTGAAAATTAAATACACAGGTATCTGTCAAACACACAAGCTTGTTGAGGCTCTTCAAGGGTCTGTTATCAAGGGGCATCAGGGTGAAAATAGCCGAATGGAATAGTTGTTCACATAGTTCATGTTTCCCTAGTTAGAATGGAGGATCACCACCCCAAAGGAGAGTGACGCTGTTTCTGCTTTGCCTATCCCAGATGTGAGGAATGAAAAACCCTACGTCATGACCAGATGTCTTTTATTAACTAGCAGACCTTGAGGAGAGCAAAATATGCTCCAATGGCTGTGTTTTTTAATTTAAGAATCTGATGTGGCAGTAATAATGGCATGCTGCAGCTTTTCACCACCACTTTAATACCAATTTCAGCTGGGGTCTCTGACTCTTTTTATGTATCACTCTCCTTCCTTTACAGTGTCCTATAGAAAGCACACCATCCCCAAAAACCACACCTGCACGGCAGCACTCTGTTCTGGAAAAGGCTCTTGTGGTTGAAGTTAGTAAAACTTATCAAGAGGCCACCCCACCACAACAAAATACATGAATAAACTCAACAGAGATCTCATCTGGGTCCTCTTGTTCTATTAGGAAGTGGTGGAGCGTGTCATTAATGAAGTGGACACCGCCCTACATGACTGCACGAAGGTCACTAACCAGTAGTTCATGTTTTCATAGCAAAAAAGCAGTTAGAGCATCCAGTTCAACCCTTGTATAGGATAATCAGAGGAGACGATGCGTCCCAAATACACAGCGGTGAGGGAACAGTTACATAAATCTAAACAGCTAAGAAGTGAAGAAAGAAAAGGTTCCTAGAAACTTCCCAGCTATAGAAATGCAAATCACCTGAGAAAACCTGACCTGAGCACCAAAGTATGGCATGATTTTTGGATGTTTAGATGAATGAGCTGGATTCTCCTCCCCCACCCCTACAATTGTCATAGATTGTGTATAGTTATGTCAGGCAGATGCTCTAATCCAGCCAAGGAAAGATCTTAGGTGTCTACTGGAGCAAAGACTTAACATGTCTGTATTTCCATGACACACCCTGTTTTGTTTCACAAAAAACTACTCATCCGGTTACTTTTTTTAATGAAAAGATGAAAAGAAGGTGAAGATCAAACGCTGAGTAAAGCACTATAGAAATAAACAAACAAAACAACCAACAGTGTGAACACCATGGTGACCAGAACATCACTAACTTTTATCATGTCCTCCTGTTTGTTTCGAGGGAATGTAATCAGGTGCAGCATACAGCAAGACGGACTATGCTGGCCTCACTGAGCTTGAAGCCTCATCCTAACAGGACTTGAGAAGTACACAGGAGACAACGTAGGACCATGGGAAGGACTAAAGTGCTTATGCATCAGAAACAAAAAGATCAAAAGATCACCACCTGTCTTCTTCTTTGAAATTTTATGAGGTCTGGGTCAATTCAATGAAAAACAACAAGGCCTGAACAAGGAGCCCATCATGGTGTGTCACTTCTCTCAGTGGCGGTGAACCGAAACTGGGGTGAAATTCTAAGGTTGCTGGCATGTTTCTGGATACTATTATTTTTATTTTTAATTTTTTTTAAGACATTATATCCCATTCATACCTTAATCTAAACATCCATCTTAATTTATTAATTATGATTCTGGAAGCTCCACCATAGAGGTTACAATACATGGCTCTTGCTATGTGGTACTCTCTTCCTTGGTTTACTCATGAGGGTTGCAAACAACAGATGAAACAGGAGCATTGTGACATCTTGATCATTTCATTAATGTTAGGAAATGTAACAGAAGATGCTTCCTAGTTACTAGTTCTATACAGTCCTAGTTATTGTACAGTATATCTAGATACTGAAATATGATTTGTATACGAAAACAGGAAATGCAAAGATCCTGTAATTATATCAGAGAGATCAATAAACATCTTGAGTGTTTTGTGAGAGTCAACTGTGCTCCTCTTGTTAGCACACACAAAAGAGACCCCAGAAGTAGCTTACTCACCACAGTAACAGCATCGTTCAGCAGAGACTCGCCAAAGACAATAATGAAGAGAGTTTCATTGACATGGACCTCCTCAAAGACGGCCAGAACAGCCACTGGGTCCACAGCAGAGATTAAACTGCCAAAGAGCAGGAAATCCATCAGCCCAGCGTCCACTTTGTCACCTGTACAATAGAGAAATGACACGTGAGAACAACCACACCGGACCAATCAGTAACTTTACAAAGCCAGCTTATAAGTAAGAATAAAACAAAATAATTCATCATACTCATCAGTCCAGACATTTTGATTCCCCAGAGAGCAAACCCTGTTGTAAAGGAGTTCCAGACTGTGCCAATGACCGCAAACATCATGATAGCCCCAAAATTATCAAAAAAGAGTCTACTGGGCATGAAGTAGCCAGAGTCCAGCACAATGGGAGGCAGCAGAAAGAGGAAGAATAAATTAGGGTCCAGCTGATATTCAGGTTTGTTTGTAGCAGCAAGTACTATGCCACCCAGACCTAAGCCCAGCATGATCAGCAGGCAGCTTTCTGGGACAATCTTGGTCACTTTATAGGATAGGTGGAACACTGCAAAAAAAGAAGAACAGATATGGTCATCCAATATGAAAGAGACTGAGGAAGGCACACACCGGGGGCTAAGCAACTGTAAAGCTTTATGGTGCTTATTAAATTATTTAGACCTTGATGTGTTTCAGAAATGGTAATTAATAAGTAACATCTGCTTTATTTGTTCAATTTCCTTGTTTCAAATGAATGACCCTCAAACATACCCACTTAATCCAAATGACACTCATAAGGGTAGACCTCATCTCTGCACCATCAGGTGCAAAGCGGAAAACAATCCTGGGCAGGACACCAGTCTCTCGCAGGGCCCACAAGCCATATTCCACCAACCTGGAACTGACCATTAAGCAAACCAGAATATCTTTACGACTGTGAGTGGAAAAACCAACACAATCAATGGGGAACTGGACAATAAGTGGGCATTAGATTCCTGCTTGAGATGCTGGATCCGTGATGACTCACACTTGTGAGAACAAACCTATCAGTAATTTTCACTTTATTTATCACCCTTCTTCCATCAACAACTCGCAGAAAGCGCATTTCCATATAAATGCATGAAGTGCTACTTAATTATTCAGCAGTTCTGATAGTGCTTTGGGAATTTTCAAATTTATGTAATGTTTATTAAAGAATGCATTTTAATTGGATGGTTTGTGTTACTGCCTCCCAAGTTGGCTTTGATAGCCACTCGCCATATGGGATTGGCATCAATCTACTCTCAATAACCCATAATGACAAAATGAAAACATATTTTCAGAAAGGTTTGCAAACATAATAAAAATCAAAAAGTGAAATTTTCCATTTGTTAAAGTATTCAGACCCTTTGCTATGGTACTCCAAATTGAGGTCAGGTGCATCCTGTTTGCTTTAATTCTAATTCATGTGTGTTTAGAACTTAACTTGCGTCCACCTGTGTCAAACTGAATTGCCTAGACATCATTTGGGAAGGAACACACCTGTGTATCGAAGGTCCCACTATACACCATGCATATCAGGACAAAAACCTAACCATAAAGTCAAAAGAACTCTCTGTAGACATCCATGATCAAACTGTGGTGAGGCAGGGATGAGCACGAGGGGATTAAACCATTTGAAAAGTTTTGAGTGTTTGCAGGAGCACAGAAGCAACAATAATAATTGTGAAATGGAAGAAGTTTGGAACCACCAGGACTATTCCTAGAGTTGACTCTCCATCCAAACTGACTAACCAGTGAAGAAAGGCCTTAATCAGGGAGGTGACCAAGAACCCAATGGTCACTCTAACAGAGCTTGAGAAGTCCTCTACTTAGATGGTTGAACCTGTTGGAAAGAGGACCATCTGAGCAACACTCCATCAAACAGGCATTTATGATAGAGTGGCTGGACGGAAGCTGTTCTTGAGTAAAAGGCATGTGAAGGTTTAAAGGACTCTTGATGAGACAATAATTGAAATTTTGGGGCAAGACTCCAATCACTATGTCCTGTGAAGACCAGTCACTGCTCATCATTCCTACAATGGAGCATGGTTGTGGCAGCCTCATGACTTCTCAGCGACAGGGAGGTCAGCATTGAGGAAAGGATGAATGCAGCCAAATACAGAGAGGGGGAGTTAAAAGACGGGGTGGCATCCGTTATATGGGCACTATGCCCTGGGAATGAATTGTGTCTGTAGAGCTTGGATTCTCTTTTTGGACTGGAATGCAGCGCGCAGTTTCATAGGAAGTGCAGGACACAGCAGCATCTGGTGAAGGGCAAGGCGTCCAGGGAGACGCATGCAGACACAATTGGGGTTTGTGTGGTGGACTGGGGAGCAATGGGTCTCGTGGTTGAGGACTCATAAAGTCTTGACAAGGGCAGAAAGGGCACAGAAAGAAAAGATCTGTCTCGCACCACTCATTAAGCAGGTAACACCGTGGGTAACACCATCTGCACTCAGTTTCCCCAACTCCTTACGGTGATTGTTGGCGGCCACATACTCAGGCCAATGGATTTGAGCAGTGGTGAGGTTCTTGCAGGTATTTGCTCTCAAGCCGCACTCCCTTTTCCGTACTCTGCACCATAATAAATTGTTTCCTGCTTTTGTATACGGAGAAAAAAGCTGCAGATGAGATGAAAATATACAATATGAGCTAATAGAATGAATTTCACTTGTGGCAAAACACAATTTGCTTCATGAAATATTTTACAAAGCAAAAGTTAAAGTTTTGCATGAATCACAATTGTCCACAGTCCCTGAGCATATCTCTCTCTCTATATATATATTGTGGCACGCGGCTGGGGGTGGTACCCAGCTGGGACACCCAAGAGGACCGGAGGAGCACTTACGCCTCCTCCAGACCATGAGGGGGCAACTGCCTTGGTGGCTTTGGGGACCACGGGTACAGAGCTTTGAAGCTCAACCCTGTAGGGTCCCGTGGTCACTGCCAGGGGGCACCCCAATGCCTGAGGAGCCCTGGCCCTCAGCACTTCCGCCACACCCGGATGTGCTGGGGGGAAGAAGACCAGGGACACCTGGAGTGCTTCTGGGTGCGCAGCCGGCACTTCCACCACACTGGGGAGTGCCAGCGGAAGGTTGTCGGGAGGCACCTGGAGCCCGTCTGGGTGGGGATGAAAGGGGCCGCCTCTCTCCATTCGATGGCTGGAGTTGGGTGGAAGAAGGACAAGGTCTTGGAAGAGAGGAGTGGAGGTGACCAGAAGAAAGGTGAAGAAAGAGGCATTGCGAAAGGCCTGGACTTCTGAGGGAGTTTGTGGGTTGTGTGCACTGTTGTAAATAATAGTATAGAGTGTAAATAAACGTGTGGTGGTGCTTTTAAACATGTCTACTTGTCTGTGTCCGGGCCACGTTCTACAATATATATATATATACAGTGGTGTGAAAAACTATTTGCCCCCTTCCTGATTTCTTATTCTTTTGCATGTTTGTCACACAAAATGTTTCTGATCATCAAACACATTTAACCATTAGTTAAATATAACACAAGTAAACACAAAATGCAGTTTGTAAATGGTGGTTTTTATTATTTAGGGAGAAAAAAAATCCAAACCTACATGGCCCTGTGTGAAAAAGTAATTGCCCCCTGAACCTAATAACTGGTTGGGCCACCCTTAGCAGCAATAACTGCAATCAAGCGTTTGCGATAACTTGCAATGAGTCTTTTACAGCGCTCTGGAGGAATTTTGGCCCACTCATCTTTGCAAAATTGTTGTAATTCAGCTTTATTTGAGGGTTTTCTAGCATGAACCGCCTTTTTAAGGTCATGCCATAGCATCTCAATTGGATTCAGGTCAGGACTTTGACTAGGCCACTCCAAAGTCTTCATTTTGTTTTTCTTCAGCCATTCAGAGGTGGATTTGCTGGTGTGTTTTGGGTCATTGTCCTGTTGCAGCACCCAAGATCGCTTCAGCTTGAGTTGACGAACAGATGGCCGGACATTCTCCTTCAGGATTTTTTGGTAGACAGTAGAATTCATGGTTCCATCTATCACAGCAAGCCTTCCAGGTCCTGAAGCAGCAAAACAACCCCAGACCATCACACTACCACCACCATATTTTACTGTTGGTATGATGTTCTTTTTCTGAAATGCTGTGTTCCTTTTACGCCAGATGTAACGGGACATTTGCCTTCCAAAAAGTTCAAATTTTGATTCATCAGTCCACAAGGTATTTTCCCAAAAGTCTTGGCAATCATTGAGATGTTTCTTAGCAAAATTGAGACGAGCCCTAATGTTCTTTTTGCTTAACAGTGGTTTGCGTCTTGGAAATCTGCCATGCAGGCCGTTTTTGCCCAGTCTCTTTCTTATGGTTAGTCGTGAACACTGACCTTAATTGAGGCAAGTGAGGCCTGCAGTTCTTTAGACGTTGTCCTGGGGTCTTTTGTGACCTCTCGGATGAGTCGTCTCTGCGCTCTTGGGGTAATTTTGGTCGGCCGGCCACTCCTGGGAAGGTTCACCACTGTTCCATGTTTTTGCCATTTGTGGATAATGGCTCTCACTGTGGTTCGCTGGAGTCCCAAAGCTTTAGAAATGGCTTTATAACCTTTACCAGACTGATAGATCTCAATTACTTCTGTTCTCATTTGTTCCTGAATTTCTTTGGATCTTGGCATGATGTCTAGCTGTTGAGGTGCTTTTGGTCTACTTCTCTGTGTCAGGCAGCTCCTATTTAAGTGATTTCTTGATTGAAACAGGTGTGGCAGTAATCAGGCCTGGGGGTGGCTACGGAAATTGAACTCAGGTGTGATACACCACAGTTAGGTTATTTTTTAACAAGGGGGCAATTACTTTTTCACACAGGGCCATGTAGGTTTGGATTTTTTTTCTCCCTAAATAATAAAAACCATCATTTAAAAACTGTATTTTGTGTTTACTTGTGTTATATTTGACTAATGGTTAAATGTGTTTGATGATCAGAAACATTTTGTGTGACAAACATGCAAAAGAATAAGAAATCTGGAAGGGGGCAAATAGTTTTTCACACCACTGTATATACATACATGTATATATAAATTCCAACATCTGTCTATCTGTATGTCTGTCCGCTTTTCATGAGAGAACTACTTCACGGATTTAGATTGGGCTTTTTCGAGAATTTACTTCAACATTCCGGTTAATTTTGCGACTTCTCTCATCGTGCTAAGAATCACAGTTCACTTGCAGACGTTCACACGTACAACTACAGAGGGAATGAGGTCAAGGTACATGTAGGGACAGAAACAGCAAATATTTTTGAATTATTCTATTACCTGTCATTGACAGGTACCATGGCTAGTTACATATAAAGTACAATTGCTCACACTTGTCTGCAGGGGGAGCCATGGTACATGGTACACAGTCAGAATCTGGGACTGGACTGAGGGCTCCACTGTCTTGAGCCATAGTCACAAGGCCACACACTCACACTGCATACATCCATTCAGACAAAGTCACTAAATAATGATCAAATACCGTATAGGGATGCACATCCCTAGCCTCAGTATTTAAAATGTTACCCCTGACAGTTTGGTTTTAGCCACATGTTTGGACACCAGGCCTAGCTAAACAATGCTAACAGAAGTAGACTTTTCATGGCTACAGCATTTGTGATTTTTGAAATTAGAGTTACAACAGTAGTTTTTGGTGCTCTTTAGTGTAAAACTGTTCAAGGGAAGGAGTGTGTGATATCATGGTGTTGATGTTGAGACCTGGCTTTAGCTGAGCATATGCTGAGAACATGCAGATACCTAGAAATACCTCACAGGCACAATTTCTGTTCTGTTCTGTCCATTCAGGTTTTTCAAAAGGTGTAACCTGGGATGACAATGACCTCATCATCAGTGAATACCCTGCCACTTGAGACTGAGGATACAGTTCAGTCCTAGACAATTTACTGCCACTCCACCCTGGAGGCAAACCCACGCTGAAGTGATTACTACAGGAGAGTTTTCATCCGTCAAGCCTGTCCTGCTCTGACAGCCTCAGCATGGAAAATGGCTGTTTGGTTAGAGGGCTGCGTCTCAGTTGGACTCTGGACCTTAATGCAATGACAGTTCTCCTAACCAGTTAGCTGGAATGGGACCTCAATTAGCTATCAAAAATGTAACCAAATTGACTAAGCCTCAGACTATCAACTGACCGAATACTTTCAGTCAAGGAGGTGTTGAATTGTTTAGGAGAGCCACAGCTGTGCTTGTTACTTTTAAGGTTTCTAAAACTGAATTAATCCTGCAGTTGCCTTAGCACAGAACTGATGGCCCTGTTTAAACCAGCAGTTACATAGGACTCTTTGAACCCATCACCTGCTTTGACTGTAAAAGGTGATCTGCCATTCTAAAATGGTCAATACTCCCAGCATTCTTAGACTTTCAATTAAATGTCCTGTCAACAACAGAAAACATTTAGCTTACAATGAATGGCTACAGAAGACAACCCTGAATCGCTGGCATGGAGATAAGTTTCAGACAAGGGTTCACTAGCAGGAGAATTGAGAGAGTGAGCGGATGAGAAAGAAATAATGGGAGCAGAAGTGAATACTGGTCTGCTTTAAAAAATACCAGATGGAATTTTAAACAGGTACCATAATATGAAATGTTAGTCAAAGCCTAGCCAGGTCTGTTAAGTAAAAAGTGTGATGAATCAATCATCAAGCCCAAAACCCTTAGTTAAAATAAATGGCCAACTCACTTTTTAAATCAGAAATTAGAAAACATAACTCACTCATAGACTTCAAGGATATATCTGTAATCTCGATGTACTGTCTAAGAGGGAGACTGTTTCATATTTTGTTGTAGTTAATTTTTCCAACTTCCCTTGGCCATTTGCAGTCCACTGCGAGGTCATATGCGTGTCTGAGTTCATGAATTCTATGTATTATTACTTTTAAATTGAATAATAATCTGCTGGCTAAGACCTTTGTTTTGATATTTTTGACTCGGATTCTCGTCTTGTAGCGCTGCTGCCTCGCAGTTAGGAGACCCGGGTTCGCTTCCCAAGTCCTCCTTGCGTGGACTTTGCATGTTCTCCCCGTGTCTGCGTGGGTTTCCTCCCACAGTCCAAAGACATGCAGGCTAGGTGCATTGGCGATCCTAAATTGTCCCTAATGTGTGTGTATGTGTGTGAGAGTGCGCGCCCTGCAGTTGGTTGGCGCCCTGACCGGGGTATGTTTCCTGCCTTGTGCCCTGTGTTGGCTGGGATTGGCTCCAGCAGACCCCCATGACCCTGTAGTTAGGATATAGCGGGTTGGATAATGGATGGATGGATGGATTCTCTTCGTCTTGTGGTTTGGTTTCAGCTGCTGTCATTCGTGATCTCCCAGTATGTTGGTTGACTATGTCTCATCTCTTAACTTATAAAATCCTTTGCATGTTCCTGCATAGCACGACAGAGAGACATTATTTTATTTTTTTTAATGATGAAAGGGGACCAGAAGATAACAGACAAATATCAAAGTCAAAAACAGAAAGCCTGTCATCAAAGTGTAAACATTAACCAAAAGTCTTAAAGCTAGAAAGAAATAAGAAATAAATCTTAACTACAGTTGCTGCCTGAAGTCTGTAAGAGGACCAGAAGATGTTTCTGGCTTTATTATATTTCAAGTCAAACCTTGGAAGACGTTACTTTTGCACCAAAGTGTAACTAGTAACCAACATTCAAATAAGAAGGAAACCAATAAGATTGAAAAACAAAATTCAAGAGAGACATTTGCATTAGATTTGATTTTGTTTTTACCTTCAAATCACAGATACTGAATGAACCATCACACCAATATTTAAGGCGTCGCGTTGAAGACATAAGATGCAGTGACGTTGGAACACATACCCCTCGGTAATCAGGAGCTGGTAACATGAATTATAACATGGCAGCGCCCACAAGCAATGTATATCTTATATATATACGTCTACGTGTGGAAGTGTGTCTGTCTGTTCTTCCCGGAAGTGAGAGGTGGAGTCGGGGTAAGGCCTCCACCTCCAAGGATACTCAAGCGAGGTGAGCACATCGGCACAATGAAACCTCCGAAGAAAGACAGTCACTTAGCCGCTAATGTACAAACGATGTGAGCACGTCTGCAATACAAAACCTCCTAGGAGAGAGATGCCCAGAGTAGTTCCTCTCAATCACCTGCCATCTCTACATTTCTATAGTTTCTAGGACCCCGTGCTGCTTACACAGCTTATTTGATAATAAGCAATCACTATGCTCTAGAAACATTATGAATGCACAAAGAAATCTTTTATTAGTAAAAACAAGCCATCATCCCATATATATTTTGTTTAGAAACATTTAAGAGAAATACATTTTTAAAGTGAACAACTCATAACACTAACCAAAAAGACGCAACGTTTATCCAGACTGCAGATAATTACAGGCTGTACACACCAACCTTTATATGGTCACTCTGATGACATCACAGGCAGTGTATCCCAATGTCCTTCTGGGAAATTTACAATGAAGACAACCAATGTAAAATGACACAAAATGGCAATGCAATATAATGATAAATAAAATGGTGAGTCTTTAGAGAGATGTTCTAGGACTAAGGTAAATATTGTCATTAAATTCCTTAGGTAAGAAAATCCCTGACTGATGTATAACTTTAGCAAAGCACCCAGAATGATCATTCAAGATTAAAAAAAATTGCCAGCTCACAGCGGGATTTCAGGAGCAAAAACAAAATGGCATCAGAATAAGATGTAAATAAATTACAACTAGATTAAAACAAAACTGAAACAAAAACTACCACCAGAAATGGATTCAGCAGTCCAGAAAACCAGAATAACAATAAAGATCTTAGCAAAAACCCATTTTAAAAAGGAGTACAAATTGAATAATATAATCATTACAAATCCTTTCAGCTGGTGAGCCTCTGCAGCTCATGGACAGTCACATGAGTTTGGAGTGCTTTGGTTTTCTTTGAACGCTCTTCCAGTGCTTGAGTTATTCTTCTGTACGTTTTACAAGAAAACAAAACCAAACAGAAAAGTCTCACTGCTCAGTAAAATGAGCTTATCGTGGCCTTTTCATTCTGGATCGTTTGTTCCCTAGAAGTTGGGCCATCAGAATGCTCACAAACATCAGTTATGGTTTCAATGAAGTGCATTGGTTAAGTTCTGCACACATTCATTTGGGATTTTCTTCATGTGCTGCCACATCTAAAACATCAAAGTTAGATTAGTTACGCTAAATTGGCATCTTGTGAATGAACATAAATGTGTATGTGTGTGAGATGTGATGGAGTGGTGGCGAGTCCAGAATTTGCTCTTGTCATGATAATTTCCAGCCCTGGAGACCCTGTAATGGATAAAGTGGCTCCGGAAAACAGTTGGATTGACAAATATGGTTATAGTTTTACAGTATAAAATGGTTTTGCAGAGTTCTTTTGGGTTATCTCTTTTGTTTCTAGTTTCTTCTCAACAGCATGCTCTTAGGTTGAACAAGGTTTAATTGCTCTCCTATCAGCATATGATCCAGTTTACCACACAATCAGAAAACAAGATGTATAAAACATACTCCTGACCAACAGCACAGCCATACGTGCTGGCTACAAAACAAACAACACAAACTATATTTAGTTGTAAATGGAAAAGACTGTCATGCCACCATCCAAGTATGCCACACATCTCAAGGCAGCCTGCGTGGGCAAGAGCTCCAACCTCACTCTATGACGAATGGATTCTTTTGGCCCACATCATGAAGGTGCATGACGACTTTTTGCTAATGTGCTCGAAGTCTACGCAGATCCCCATGAGGCAATTCACGTGACATTTTCTCCAAAAAGTGCATTGTTTGTTGGGCTTGTGAGCCAGAGTGGAAGTTTGATACGGCATTTACCAGGTCTGAACACAGAGTGCTAGGGATGGGAACTCCAGGAGGATAAACCGGATACACCTTTTATTTGTGAGTTCTGGTGTATAACTGTTTTTCAGCAAAAAGCTTACAATTAGTTATGGTTGGGCTTTCCAAGAGAGGGCAATATGAATACAGCAGACAGAAAATGAGAGAGGACAACAGGGGTGATGTGAAGCAGCCACCTAAGATGAGTTCCTCACAACTGGGGGAGCTGGACTGGCACATTAATCATTTTAACAATCTCTACTCAGAAAGAGGTGAAGCAAATTATCCAGACATTGGCTTTTAGGATGAAGTACAGTATTGTCTAAGAGAGTAATGCAAATGCAGGGTCTCCGATATTTATTTCTTTCATTATAGGACCACTTACGAGGTGAGTGGGTGTCTTTCTGATGATCATTACGTGAAAGGCAGGAATCGGTCCTACAAAGAACATCAGTCCACCAACTGAATAAACTCAAAGATGCGGTCAATTAACTCAACAGACGCATCTTCATAATGCAACAGGGAGCTGATAAAACATATGAGACCAAGAAGAAGAGCTGTACATTTTACAGCTAATAACCAGGTCTGCAGACCAAAAGTGTCTTAAATAAATCCATCCAGAAGTTTCAGTTCTCATAGGGTTTTGAAAACCTGACACTAAAATTCATCTTACCAGCTAATTCTGCAGTTGTGAAATGTGAATCTCAGTCAAGAGTTTTTAGGGTTTTAAAATTGTTTTTAAGCCTCAGTCCCAGTTCCGTCTCTACCTGTGTTTCTTTCCTGCCGCTACATACAGTAGCACATGTAATCCACACCTCAACGGTAAGTTCAGGTCTGTTTGTGCCCCCCATTCACATTAGCGCAGAGCAGTGCAGTTCAGTTTAAAACATGACAGGCTGCATTTTCCCACATGAAAACACACTAAAATGAACCACTGTGTACATTACTGTGCTTCCAGACAACTACTTTACATGAATGCCATGGATTTTGTTGGAAGTGAAATGCAATATTTTTTGGAGTTTCACCACAAATTCAGTTTTGTGCAAAGTGTTTTGCTAATGATTATCTTCCAGAAATTGGGAGTTTATCCTCACTGCTTAAATGACCACTTTCCCGGTGTACCCAGGTTAGTCAGTCGCAAACCAAATATTTTCCTCCACTCTTCACAAATCTGTTCCATTGTTTCACTGAGTAATAATTTCCATTTGCCCTTCCCATGGGCTCACCACCTATGGGAGGGGCCAAGGAGGTCGGGTGCAGTGTGAGTTGGGCGGTGGCCGAAGGCAGGGACCTTGGCGGTCCGATCCTCGGCTCTTGGAATGTGGAATGTCACCTCCCTGAAGGGGAAGGAGCCTGTGCTTGTGCGCGAGGTTGAGAGGTTCCAGCTAGATATAATCGGGCTCACCTCGACGCACAAATTGGACTCTGGAACCAATCTCCTTGAGAGGGGCTGGACTCTCTACCACTCTGGAGTTGCCCCCAGTGAGAGGCGCCAAGCGGGTGTGGGTATACTTATTGCCCACTTATTGGAGCCTGTACATTGGGGTTTACCCCGGTAGATGAGAGTGTAGCCTCCCTTCGCCTTCGGGTGGGGGGACGGGTCCTAACTGTTGTTTGTGCGTATGCACCGAACAGCAGTCTGGAGTACCCACCCTTTTTGGAGTCCCTGGAGGGGGTGCTAGACGGCATACCTTCTGGGGACTCCCTCGTACTGCTGGGAGACTTCAATGCTCACGTGGGCAATGACAGTGAGACCTGGAAGGGCGTGATTGGGAGGAATGGCCCCCCGATCTGAACCCGAGCGGTGTTTTGTTATTGGACTTCTGTGCTCATCACCGATTGTCCATAACAAACACCATGTTCAAGCATAGGGGTGTTCATATGTGCACTTGGCACCAGGACACCCTAGGCCTCAGTTCGATGATCGACTTTGTGGTCAAGTTGTCGGACCTGTGGCCACATGTCTTGGACACTCGGGTGAAGAGAGGGGCGGAGCTGTCAACTGATCACCACCTGGTGGTGAGTTGGCTTCGATGGTGGGGGAGGATGCCGGTCAGGCGTGGTAGGCCCAAACGTGTTGTGAGGGTCTGCTGGGAACGTCTGGCAGAGCCCCCTGTCAGAAGTAGCTTCAACTCCCACCTCCGGCAGAACTTCGACCACATCCCAAGGGAGGTGGGGGACATTGAGTCCGAATGGGCCATGTTCCGTGCCTCTATTGTTGAGGCAGCTGACCGGAGCTGTGGCTGTAATGTGGTCGGTGCCTGTCGTGGTGGCAATCCCCGAACCCGTTGGTGGACACCAACGGTGAGGGATGCCGTCAAGCTGAAGAAGGAGTACTACCGGACCCTTTTGCCCTGTGGGACTCTGGAGGCAGCTAATAGGTACCGGCAGGCCAAGCGGAATGCAGCTTCGGTGGTTGCTGAGGCAAAAACTCGGGCATGGGAGGAGTTTGGGGAGGCCATGGAGAACGACTTTCGGACGGCTTCGAGGAGATTCTGGTCCACCGTCCGGCGTCTCAGGAGGGAGAAGCAGTGCATTGTCAACACTGTATATGGTGGGGATGGTGCGTTGCTGACCTCGACTCAGGACGTTGTGGGTCGGTGGGGTGAGTACTTCAAAGACCTCCTCAATCCCACTAACATGCCTTCCAATGAGGAAGCAGAGCCTGGGGACTCAGGGGTGGGCTCCCCATCTCTGGGACCGAGGTCACTGAGGTGGTCAAAAAACTCCTTGGTGGCAGGGCCCCGGGGGTGGATGAGATATGCCAGAGTACCTCAAGGCTTTGGATGTTGTAGGACTGTCTTGGTTGACATGTCTCTGCAACATCGCATGGACATCAGGGACAGTGCCTCTGGATTAGCAGACCGGGGTGGTGATCCCCCTCTTTAAGAAGGGGGACCGGAGGGTGTGTTCCAACTACAGAGGGATCACACTCCTCAGCCTCCCTGGAAAAGTCTATTCGGGGGTCCTGGAGAGGAGGGTCCGTCGGATAGTCGAACCTCGGATTCAGGAGGAACAGTGTGGTTTTCGTCCTGGTCGTGGAACAGTGGACCAGCTCTACACCCTTAGCAGGGTCCTGGAGGGTGCATAGGAGTTCGCCCAATCAGTCTACATGTGTTTTGTGGACTTGGAAAAGGTGTTTGACCGTGTCCCTCGGGGAATCCTGTGGGGGGTACTCCGGGAGTATGGGGTACCGGACCACCTGATAAGGGCTGTTTGGTCCCTGTACGATCGTTGTCAGAGCTTGGTCCGCATTGCCAGCAGTAAGTCAAACCCGTTTCCAGTGAGAGTTGGACTCCGCCAGGGCTGCCCTTTGTCACCGGTTTTGTTCATAACTTTTATGGACAGAATTTCTAGGCGCAGCCAGGGTGTTGAGGGGGTTCCGGTTTGGTGGACTCAGGATTGGGTCACTGCTTTTTGCAGATGATGTTGTCCTGTTTGCTTCATCAGGCCGTGATCTTCAGCTCTCTCTGGGTCAGTTCGCAGCTGAGTGTGTAGCGGCTGGGACGGGAATCAGCACCTCCAAATCCGAGACCATGGTCCTCAGCCGGAAAAGGGTGGAGTGCCCTCTCAGGGTTGGGAGCGAGATCCTGCCTCAAGTGGAGGAGTTCAAGTATCTCGGGGTCTTGTTCACGAGTGAGGGAAGAATGGAGCATGAGATCAACAGGTGGATCGGTGCGGCGTCCACAGTGATGCGGGCTCTGCATCGGTCTGTCGTGGTGAAAAAGGAGCTGAGCCGCAAGGCAAAGCTCTCAATTTACCAGTCAATCTATGTTCCTACCCTCACCTATGGTCATGAACTATGGGTAGTGACTGAAAGAACGAGATCGCGAATACAAGCGGCTGAAATGAGTTTCCTCCGTAGGGTGTCTGGGCTCACCCTTAAAGATAGGGTGAGAAGCTCAGTCATCCGGGATGGGCTCAGAGTAGAGCCGCTGCTCCTCCGCATCGAGAGGAGTCAGATGAGGTGGCTCGGGCATCTGATCAGGATGCCTCCTGGACGCCTCCCTGGTGAGGTGTTCCGGGCACGTCCAACCGGGAGGAGGCCCCAGGGAAGACCCAGGACACGCTGGAGGGACTATGTCTCCCGGCTGGCCTGGGAAGCCTTGGGATTCTCCTGGAAGAGCTAAAAGAAGTGGCCGGGGAGCCACCTCGGATAAGCGGAAGAGGATGGATGGATGGACAATTTCTGTTTGTTTGCACTAATGCGCTCTTTACTATCATTTATTTGAGACTCAAATTTTAGTACTTTCATTATCTGCAACCTGCTCTACACGCCAACATTTTTGAACCTCTTTACAATGTTCTACTTTGTCATCTACTCTTTGTTTTTTATTTCCGGCCCCAGGTGTGGGTAAATCTCTTGGCACAAAGTCTCATCTCGTGGGATGTGAAAGTATCTTTCTGAAAAGCTCACTTCTAGTTCCCAGGCTAAAAAGTCTTGTCTCGTCCCAGGATTTTTTTATTATAATAGAGATATAAAATCGAATGTCTGTCTGTCTGCTTTTCACGAGAGAACTATTTAATGGATTTAGATCGGGTTTTTTTCTACAATTTGCTTGGACATTCCAGTTGATTCAGCGACTTCTCTCATTGTGCTAAATATCACAGTTTGCTTGCAGGAGCGATATATTTGTGGTAATCCGAGACAGAGGCTGTGGGCCGAGAGGAGGAGGAAGTGTGACGTCAGGAGTGGGGAGCCGGGCAGGGCCCTCCTCATTGTCCTGTTTCACTACTACGCGGGGATCAGCTAGTTCAAGATAAACGGATATTACAAACGGGCATACACTTACATGTATGTCTGTCTCCATTCATCTATGTTCTGAAATCAGAAAGAAAGAAATGAGCTCTACACAAAATACCATCAAACTCAATATGCTCACTTACACCGAGTCTATTTAGAGATTCAGAACAAGACTCCAACTCACACCTTAACCAGACAAGCCAAAGAGAAGTCCAATCACTCAATGCATTGTCCACCTTGTAACAGGATTACCACACGTGAGGTTTGTTACTTTTGTAATACAACTCCACTTTTAAACCTGTGTATTTTGTATGCACCACCCTTAAAGCTGCTTACTGACTGGCGTTCACCAAAATAATTAAGAGTAATTTGGTTCAGTTCATTAAAAAGACTGAATTCATTGACTCACTTATTTGTACCTTTATTTCACTGAGTAACAAAGAACTTCATTCAGGTGTTAGCAGAAACCCCAAAAAACCTCCCAACCCAATCCACTCCGCCTAGGATTCTACATGAGCATAAAAAGAAAGCAAAATTAAAAAGGCCGATACAGAGTAAAAACCAAACCATGTAATAATGGAGCCGAACACAATAGCATGCTGCCCTTTCCATGACCTGCATGTACAGTTTAGGCTATTGGCACACCTATGACCTGCAGTCCATGTGCTGACTTGTTTGGCATTTATCTCACAATGACTGCCACTTCTTGTATTCTAACGCGGTCTGTCCAAATTTTGTCTGTGCCATGTATTATGGCTGTCACCCCAGTATTAATTGGGCACCAGCTCTTTTAGTTTTCAGTTATGTGGATGGTTGTTTTAGTAGAGTGAGAGAGGTTAGGAACGTGCACTGGTACAGTGTGTAGGCTAACCCAACACACGAGGAACCGCCTCAGAATCCCAGCCATGCAACGGGTGACACCTCAGCACCACACTAGCAGAACATTAGAAAAGAGCAGGTCATTCAGCCCAACAAAGCTCGCCAGTCCTATCTGTTTTATTCTTCCAAAGTAACATCAAGTCGAGTTAAAAGGATGACACAATGTGTAGTAGGTGTAAGGACTGATGTCATGGATAATAACTTGAGAATAAATGACAGGCAAACGGCCATTGATGTATTTGGTTCAAAGGACGTATCGTCTCAAAGCCTTCAAATGGATACAAATGCAAATGTTAATAATGTTAGACACCCCTTCCATCAATTGACTTATAGGGTCATTATTTTCAGGAAGATAAATTTAAACGAATGATAAAACCAAGTGAAAAGACCGAATTACAATAAAAACACCAAAACAAGCTTTTCATGAAGTAAAGTCACTTTGACCAGAGGCCCTTCAGTCTCAGATCACATAAATTGTTCACGTATGGTTCAAAGTTCAGGGCTCCATGTCCAAACAGATGCCGAGTTAAGGAGTGACTGCGGTCCTCTTCAAGTTGGAGGAACATGGGAAAAATATGAGGAACACTCTGTGCTCTGCACTGGTGGTGTGTACTAATAAAGGACTTTTATTAAAAATGAATTCACATATCATGGACAGCCACAGTTATAAATGAAGCAAGTGTGCATCAAGAAGCAAAACATTTTACAAATAATATCTGAATGCCAATTACCCGTAACAGTACGGATTCGTAGCAGTTTTGTTACATATAAATATTTTTAATAAGTCAAGCTTTATTCAAAGGCCCCCTCTTTAAAAGTGACAATAAATTAATTAGATGAACATAGCATCCTTGGTAACACGTTCATGTCTGCCGCTAGGAACGTAGCATATTTAGATAAGCGGCAGCCACTCACTCCCTATATGTCGTGAATCTGAGCTATGGACTCTTAGGAATCCATTTTTTAACTAATGTTTCCTGTCTTCTTTCACTTTTCTGACTGCTATCACAGTAGATGTTGTTGTTTGGTTTGCTGGCTTTGGTATGGTCACCACCATTTTGTATTGATTCTTGCAAGGCTGTAACCATATTGTTGCCAGACACAAGACACAGATGTCACACACGATGTGTCACGTGATGCACTGTCCTATCATGTGCCGTCTACACTAGAGGGACTCGGTATTCAGAACTTTTCAGTGCAACTTCTGCGGCCTCGACTTTGGCTAAGCATTCTTAGATTTGACACTTGTTCTTGTTTTTAACTTCTGCCAGTCCATTGACAGCATGTTTGTCCTGTTTCTTTTTGTTCCTTTCATCTCCTGGTCATTAGCTCCCTTCCCTTTACATCTGGAAACTCACCATGGAGGTCAGTAACACCGTCCGCAAAATATTGACAGGAATGATTGACTAAATACAAGTTTTACTTGACTATAGTTTTATCATGCACTGTGTGGGCCCCATCAGTGAAGCAAATTCTGCACAGTTTGAGGCAGTGCTGGGAAATGAACCCTGGTCTCCAGAGATACAAAAGGACGATGTTAAGCATTGCATGACGGTGCCTGTCATGAAGCCATTCCTTATCCTCTCTTTATTTACCTGTGTTGTGAACATTCTGGTGGCAGAACTATGAGGTGGCCTGTCGAGAATACAAGTTTTGTCCCGGCAGATGTAGACATTTAAAGAACGACTGATAAAAACCTTTCAGTTCTTGTGAGGTTTCACTCACTGCAGTCCTTGTTACCAACTGGGACCCACACTCTGTCTCTACCGAAGCCATGAGTCTGGGATTAAATACGTAACAACGTGGGTGTTAAGTCTACTGACAACTCCTACATGCTGTAGCTCTGTATGTGTGCGTGTGGCCTGTACTGGGGGATCGTGAATTAAGTGAGTCTGATTATGAATCAATGAGCAGAGAAAAATAAAAGAAATGTTTTTCTGTAAAATAATTTACTCCTGTATGAACAAGTTTTATACCACATTTATCAGCCCAGATGGCTTGCCATTATAGATTGAAGAATTTTCTCACTTTATACTTGATGAAACCATATTTGAATTCAGCATTTTCTATCCATCCATTTTCTAAACCTGCTTTTTCCAGTACAGACTTTTACAGAGTCAGAGGTTACACCAACATCCAGAGAAGCAAAGCAGAAATCTGACCTGAAAGAGACATCAGTTCATTACTGGTCACATAGCCACGTTCACACCGGAGAGAGCGGACAGTCTGTCTGGGGAGTGCGAGGAAGGAAACTGAAGCACCCACAAGGGAAACACGTAGACTCCGCAGAGGACGGCATGCTGCACTGCTGTGGCATCCACAATTACTTTATCATCATGGAAATGCTAGAAAATGAAACACCAACCTTAAAAAACAGGACTAAGGCGCAACATGCAGCCTGACCTTCCTACTCAAGTATAATGTGTGTTTATAACGCTTGACGGAAAGTGCTAAAGGTGAAATATCACATCTGTCTGTCAGTTATATAGTGCCTTTTATATCTATCTGCAGTATATCTATTATATAGTGTTGTTCACATTTATCAAGCTGTTATATTGTGCCTTCTGTATCTACCAGTTATAGTGAATTTCACATCTATGTCTATTATATACTGTAGTGTCTTTCATTTCTACCTATACTTATTATATTGTGTGTTTCAAATCTATTTATTAGTATATAGCATATTTCAAATCTGTCATATAGTGCCTTTCACTTAAAGCTAAAAATTAGCTCTCATTCATTTACTGTCTTTCACATCTACAGTATATCTATTATATTTTGTCATTCACATTTCTATTCCATCCATCCATTTTCCAACCCGCTGAATCCGAACACAGGGTCACGGGGGTCTGCTGGAGCCAATCCCAGCCAACACAGGGCACAAGGCAGGGAACCAATCCCGGGCAGGGTGCCAACCCACCGCAGGACACACACAAACACACCCACACACCAAGCACACACTAGGGCCAATTTAGAATCGCCAATCCACCTAACCTGCATGTCTTTGGACTGTGGGAGGAAACCGGAGCGCCTGGAGGAAACCCACGCAGACACGGGGAGAACATGCAAACTCCACGCAGGGTGGACCCGGGAAGCGAACCCGGGTCTCCTAACTGCGAGGCAGCAGCGCTACCACTGCGCCACCGTGCCGCCCTCACATTTCTATTATTTACTGTATTTCAAATCTATGTATTTATTATATAGTGTCTTTCATTTCTGCCTATACTTGTTATATACTGTCTTTCACATCTACCTATTACATAGTGCATTTCAAACCTATCAATCTATTATATATTCGCCATTCACATTTCTTTTAGTATTTTCAAATCTATCAATTATACAGTGCCATTCCTATCCATCTATCTATTATGGTGTATTTCATATCTATCATTTTAAATATTATACAGTGACTTTCATATATGTGTGTTTATTAGTGTCTTTCACAGCTATATCTATTATATTGTGCTATTCATATTTATTATTATATAGTGTACTTCAAATTTATCAATTCTATAGTGCCATTCACCTCCATCATTCTATTATATAGTGCATTTGAAATCTATGTATTTATCTACAGTATAGAGTGTTTTTCATTTCTACTGATACCTATTATATAGTGCCTTTCACATCTGTCTGTCTGCCTGGTTAAGAGTCGCCTGTTACCCTAACACACACATCTTTGGGAAGTAAAGAGAAATCCCCTGCAGACACAGCAGGCAGAAGGTGGAAACACCAAAGGGGCAGTGAAGTCAGGGGCCGAGAGCAGAGCACTGGGTGCCCCCCGGCTCACATTATCAGCGCAGAACTTGCTGTGAACATCTGTCTCTCTCTCTCTCTCTCTCTCTCTCTCTCTCTCTCTCTCTCTCTCCCTCTCTCTCCCTCTCTCTCTCCCCCTCTCTCTCTCCCTCTCTCTCCCCCCCTCTCTCTCCCCCCCTCTCTCTCTCTCTCTCTCTCCCTCTCTCTCCCTCTCTCTCCCTCTCTCTCTCCCCCTCTCTCTCTCCCTCTCTCTCCCCCCCTCTCTCTCCCTCTCTCTCTCCCTCTCTCTCCCCCCCTCTCTCCCTCTCTCTCTCCCCTCCCTCTCCCTCTCTCTCCCCCCTCTCCCTCTCTCCTCCCTCTTTCTCCTCCTCTCTCTCTCTCCCCCCCTCCCCCCCCTCTCTCTCTCTCCTGCGTTTTCTTGCTTAGCTCTCTATCTGTCCATCATGGATTGCTTGTTACCGATAACTATAAGAATATATCTGTAATAAAACTTGCTACAGACCTCTGTAGAAATCTGTCTGTCTGTCCATCTAAAATTAAAATGTCAGACAGTCAGTCATGATCCAACCCACTACATCCTAACACAGGGTCACGGGGGTCTGCTGGAGCCAATCCCAGCCAACACTGGGCGCAAGGCAGGAAACAAACCCTGTGCAGAGCGCCAGCCCACCGCAGGGCACACACACACCCACACACACACACCAAGCACACACCAAGGACAATTTAGGACTGCCAATCCACCTAACCTGCATGTCTTTGGACTGTGGGAGGAAACCCATGCAGACACGGGGAGAACATGCAAACTCCACGCAGGGAGGACCCGGGAAGCAAACCCAGGTCTCCTTACTGCAAGGCAGCAGCGCTACCACTGCGCCACCGTGCCACCCTAAATTAAAATGTGTTTAAGGCTAATGTAGGAATCTGATGGTAAGAGACTACTCTCTTGTGATGAACATCTTGTATACACTAAAACAAACCTGAGTTTAAAACCAAACTATTACTTTAAGTGGCAACTCAGCCACAAACTGGTGTGCTGCGGACCTCGTTAATGTCTAGATATTAATGGTGGACCTTTGATATTTTAATTAAGGCAAAAATAATATGACTTATTGTGGGATCTCCAGCTCATATCATCAAGCTAGAGACCATCACACTCAAACAGTTCATTTAATATCGCCTTTTACCGTAACACAGGTCAAACACGGACACCGGGAGAAAGCACAAACGTCACACACATAGAGACAAAGCGTGGTGTTTAAACCCAAGAGGCAGCAGTGTTAGCCATTCTACACTACACAACACTCCCTCACATTTATTACACATACAGTAGACTTAACTCCAGGAACTCTCAATAAAGACGCTTGACTCAATTACACACTTTAGTGGCCTCCTGTGTCCCTAAATTGACTGGATAGCAGATCTGAGGATGGTAAGTCATGTTACATTTCCGCTGGAGTGCTATGCCCAAGGCTGCTGTGACAGGGTCCTATACTGGCCTGGCAGTCCACTCATAGTCCAGTCCAGTCGAGCAGCATCTCTACTTCAGGCTCCTGCAGGTGCACCTACAAGATAGTGGTTCTCATAAGTGATAGGCGGGAAACTACACAGCTTTAGATGGAGAAAAAGAATCCACTGTAACAAAAGTGTCTGTTTGTTCGGTTGCTATGTCTCTGTTGTTCTAAGTGATGGCACATCACAAACATATTTAGTAGTAAAATGCATTACATTTGTCATTCCAACAGATGGTGCATCACAAACATATGCACTGCTTTGATAAATCCATTATGAAACAGAGACACATCCATTTTGACTTTTATTACTACAGATATTTGTGATGTGCCATCTGTTGGAATAACAAATGCAATGCATTTTATTACTACGTGCATTTCAAAATACATTTCAGTAGGTCATTCAATCTGTCTTAGAAGAGCTGACCAGCTACTGTAGTTGTACATTCAACGACACTCAAGTGAAGTGTTTATGTGGGTGAAGCTAATGGGACACTCCTAAAACCGGCGGTAGAGGATCTGCTGTTATTACTAAGTCCTCAAACATCAAAGTGCTGCCATGCTGAATTGGATTTTGTTACAATTGTAACAAAGCATCTTAAATAATAAAGACAGCTTACAAGAGATGAAATGATGTTCAGTTTTCTTGTTTGCTGTAAAGTGCAGACTTTCCTCTTTTATTCTGTTTCTATTGTCACTGGTTGCTTCCTACTGTCATGGGAAGAAAGCAAATAAATAAATAAAATCTTTTGTGCTACTGACGCACATAATTTCTACAGGGCCTCCTCAGCAGAGATCCCTGAGCACAGCACACCGGGCTTTGTGCTAACGAGCTGCCACGCCAGCTCCAGTCCGCTTGAAAAGCATAAGCCACTGGAAAAAAAAAGGTGACAAAAGGACTCCGAACCCAAGGACAATTAAGAGCAGCCTCCTGCTGCCGCCCATATGCACCTGCAGCTCACTCCGGGGGGTGCCGTCGCCTCACTCGGTCCACGCAAATCCCACTGCTGGCTGATGGCTTCTTTGGGAGTTGGGAATCTGCCTCTGGATTGCAGCAGCAGCGCTGGCACAGCACTTTTGCTCAGCTCAGAGGCTGCCTTTTGTTGGTGGCGGGCCAAAGCCGGCTGACATCACTAAACTACGCAAGGTCTGCAAATCACTCTTTGGACACGCTCTTAGTAGCACATGGCTGATTTTCCTCTCAACACTATACTGCATTTTCAATTCGTCATGCAAATTCCAGGTGAAGAATAATGTTACTGTATCTCAACGTAAGCCCCAGAATCCTTCTCTTAGATCAGCCCCTGAGCATTAATGCCACCCGTCTTGTATTCATAATGAGTGCCCCTTTACTGGTATGTGTCGCTCTGCACTTGTTTACACTGAACTGCATTCCCAATTGTTTCACCAGCCATAATGGCTGTACAAGCTTTTTTTTATTTGTTTTTACACAGCCTCCTCGGTATTTTTATACGTTGACTTGGTTGGCACAGAGCTAACCCTTGGCCCCAGAGTCCTGGCTTTGATTCCTGGCCTAGTCCCTGTCTGGTGGGGTCTCTCCCTTTGTCTATGAGGGTTGCAGGTACTTCACATTCCAAAAAACACACATTAGGTGAATTGGAGACACAAGGCCCTGTAGGATTGAGAGTGGGTGCTGTGGAGCAGTGCGCCATGTCAGAGCCTGGCACAAGGTCAGCAGTTGGTTCCTATAACTGTGCCAAACGCAAGTGGAGTATTCTCTGGACCTCATGGCTCTAAAAGTTGATGCAACAATTTCAACAGAAGATACAAGGACAGGTACAGTCATTTAGTGTGAACCTACGTATGTAACGGAGATGTTTAACTGTTAGGGTGCCACAGTGGTTAGCACTGTCCAGGCAACAGCTCTTTAAAATATTATGAAATAATAACTGTCATTTTGTGCAAGTATGAACCTTAAGAATTACACACATACAGAATCCACTAACTTGGTGTGTAGTTTCTGGGCAGCCTCCATCATGGCATCTCCAACTGAGTGAAGCGCAGCTTTTACCACAGACCTAAACTTGAACAGTGGAAGATGACGATTTGGTGTAGCTGGTTGACACAGAAGAGGAGAACAGAGGTGGGAGAGACAGGACTGGAGGGGGCGCACAGCAGGAGTGCAGCTGGCCATGGAGGCCCAGATTCAGAGGTCCTTAAATCCTACTTTTTATCCCTAATTTTATCTATTTATTTATATGTCATTTCTTTGTATACCACCTGACAGCTGTACACGTACCACACAGGTTTGAGGACCACCGCTCAACTCTATAACTACTTTCATGCAACAGTTGCACAGTTTGAGTTAGTTGTATGTTTATTATATAATGATCAGTAACGGCGCACTGCACGAATACGCTTGACTTGAACATTCCTAGTTTTCATCCTCTTTCTTTCTCTGTATGTTTAACATTCGTTTGCTCAGACGTTGATGCGCTTGTAGCTTCCTGAGCAGCTCTTGTGTTCACCACCCTAGCAGCCCGCTTCTTCTCTTCTTCCGTCTGCATCTTTTTGCGTTAAAACTGATTAAGTCAGTGTTCATGTTGCAATTACTTAGTAGATTTTTCTTAATTTTTCACTTAAGCTGCAACTTAAGCCTTCAATCTGTCTCAAGAATGATTTAAGATATGAAGAGATAGGGGAGGTGACTGCGAAAGTGGTAGGGATGAGAATGGCGCCCATATGCAATGTGCCACACGGTGCCCTGCTGGCCACTGCTGAGAGTTGCTTCTACAATTAAATAAAATAAAAACAAAAAAAGGAATAAAAATCATCACCCTAAAAGCAGATAGTAGACGTTACGTAATATATGTGTACCAAATTTCAGGCCAACAGGTCAAACGGTTTGCGAGCTGCAAGTGATTTAAAATCCTGGACAGACAAATGGACAGCCATGGTAGCGTATTACAGAAGAAGATAATCTTTAAAAGTGCCGCTGATTTTTTTGAGAATGTTAACCACACCAGGATTGCTCCTTCGCAGAGTGACCCACTGTTTTAAGTGACTGGGGGTAAACACGTTCATTTAGTTCAGTTTTATTTTTGTAAGGCTCACTTTGCTAAGTTCACAGGTAAAATGCAATTATAAAATTAACAGCTTGCTGATTGCATAAGGAGTGCAGACAAAGACACAGATGATATAATATGACATTAGCCCTTTGTAATCATGACTGCCATGTGAGGCGGCCCCCCTTCATCCATCCATCCATCCATCCATTTTCCAACCCGCTGAATCCGAACACAGGGTCACGGGGGTCTGCTGGAGCCAATCCCAGCCAACACAGGGCACAAGGCAGGAACCAATCCTGGGCAGGGTGCCAACCCACCACAGGACACACACACACAAACACACCAAGCACACACCAAGCACACACTAGGGCCAGTTTAGAATCGCCAGTCCACCTAACCTGCATGTCTTTGGACTGTGGGAGGAAACCGGAGCGCCCGGAGGAAACCCACGCAGACACGGGGAGAACATGCAAACTCCACGCAGGGAGGGACCGGGAAGTGACCCCTTCATCCATCCTCTTCTTATTTTCTGTGCTGATCCTGTAGCGTCAGGCACAAGTCAAGAACTCGCCCTGGGACTGTGGTATAGCGGGTCCCCAGCTCAGGTGAAAAGCCCAGTTTTAAACAGATAATCGGCACACTCGCGGCTTATAGAGGGGGCGCGCTAGTGTGTCTTAGTGATACGGGTGGTCCTCACTTAAGTGCACAGGTGAGGAGTCGTCTGCATCTGTAATTGATGCCGGGAGCTGCTAATCAGCACACCTGTGCCACGTCCCCATTATATATAGTGCGTGAGTGCCGATGGGAAAATAAAAAGAAACGAGAAGGAGAACAGAGGTTAAGGGAATGAGTGGGCAGGCGAGCGAGAACCGGCCCGCTATAAGGACAGGCGGCTGAGCAGTGAGCCCTAGCGGGGTGTTTGGCCGGCACCCGGGGCAGTTGGTAGTGGTCGCTCCTGCTGAGTGTTTAGTGAGGAGCAGGAGTGACCGGAAGGTGGACGGCTCACCGCGGGAGTCGGGAGGCTTGGGAGGTGAATGCCCTGGTCGCTGGGGAACTCAAGTCTCGGCCTGGGGAGAGCAGAATGAAGCCAGGGATCGGGAAGCCACCAGACCAGTAAGTAGAGAAGGTCAGCTGCTGGTAGGGCGACTCCCGCCAGTAGAAAGAAGGCATCGGGTGTTGTTTTAAAGGACAGCTTCCAGCCATTGATTTTTTTAACATCGCTTTTAAAGGAAATATTTATTGGATTTTAACCTCCACTGATTCACCCCTACTTTAATGGATTATTTATTTCAGAACGTTCTTTTGGAGCACTGCACTTTATTTTGAACACTGTGATTTTGTTGTTGTTTAATAAAAGCACTTTGCACCTTTTTGCACCGTCCCCTTGTTTCGTTGTGTCCTCACTGATCAGCTCATCTGGTGACATTACTGACAGTGTCGGGTTCAAAAGCTCCCAAAAAGGTAGTGAGAGCATGGAGCGAGGACCCGCATCGTAACAGAAAGAAGTGACCATCTATGGTGGGGTTTAACGTGGTACAGGGGTCTGTGGCATTGTGTGATATTTGTTTAAAAACAGTATGGTTCAGGATTTGTGGGTGTCAGTGTGAGCCTGTGCAAAGCTTTGTGGCCACAATGTGTTCAGTTAGGAAATCAGCTTATGTCTTGTTCACATGCAAGGAGGATCAGCCCAGCCATTCGTCATTGATGCTCCTTAAGAAAAGCAACTAAACTCAAAGAGTATAAAAAAGGGTCTGAGTAGGGGAGAGGTTGGGAACATGCACCAATACAGCGTGGTGCCACATCCACCACACGACAAACCACCTCAGGATCCCAGATTAGGACCCGAGTGCAGCCGTGCAATGGGTGACACCTCAGCACCATACTAGTTCAGATGGAACAGTGTGAGGTTTTATTTATTTAGTTTACAGTGGCTGGAGTGCCAGTCCTGTCACCAACCCACAAGTTTCACCTGCTAGTTGAAGAACTTGCTTGCAGGACACATCATACCCAGGTTAAGGGCCTTGCTCAGGTGCCCAAATGAGTGAAATCACTGCTGGCATTTATGGGATTTGAAAGGGCAACCTTCTGGTTACTGGCACAGATCTGTAGCCTCAGAGCCACAGAGAGGGAAAAAAGATCAAGAGAAGAAGTAAGAGTGGAATTGGGGGATTGAGTCTGCCTGGTGGACAGGAGGTAAGGCAGTCAGAAGACCCCGTGGGGAGAAGCACAAGCAGCCTGGGGTCCAGGCATGAGGATGGTGTGGGATGATGGAGTCAACCACAGAGGGTCCCAGTGAGTACCACCTGAGATGGCTGGGATGACAGAGTAAAAGGGTTGACTGTATTTGCCAGCATATCAACCCTAATGAGATGACCTCAACGGTTAAAGGGGAGATGAACTTAGGAAAGACACCGTGGGTTTAAGAAAGAGACAAACTTGTTTATGGCTGTGTTTTACTCATTGATTTTATTTATCCATCACTTTAACTTCACTTGGACTTATTTTTGTTGGATTGTTTATTTGAAGATTTGATGGCCCTGCACTTTTTTTGGGAACACAGAATTGCAGTGAATTTACACTCGAACACCATTACTTGTTGTTTTTGTACTTTTGTCCTAGTCCACCCTTGGTTATGGCTATAAATGGTGGAGTGGTGGCTCTGAGGCTAAGGATCTGCACTGGCAATCAGAAGGTGTCCGGTTTGAATCCCGTAAAATGCCACAAGGGACTCTGCTCTGTTGGGCCCTTGAGGAAGGCCCTTAACCTGCAATTGCTGAGCACTTTGAATAATGAGAAAACCACTATATAAATGCAAAGAATTATTATTATTATTATTATATAAATGATCTCATACACCCTCACTCACTCATCCAGAGCCCAGATGGAATTACCAAAAAAGCTAACTAAACAAAACAAAAGGCCCAGAGACAGCTGAAGCCAAACCCGAGATTCTGGAGCCTTGGGGTAGGCAGTGCTGACTAATCTGCCACCGTCCTGCTCCAATTTATGTGTTTGTAATTTGTGAATGAAGTAGAATACAAACCAAATCTGTGTAATAGCAGACAGAGGAAGCTAAATCCTTTAAAATGCATTATTGCTCAAAATTCAAAACATTGTCCACAACGATATCAGTTAACCGACGCCAAATTGTGACAAGTGGAGATTTGCATTTGCATCAGAAAGCCTAAAGCGTCTCCTTTCTCATCCAACACCGACCTCTTCATTAGCCCGGGTCGGCAGGCTCATATTATGCCCTGATAATAACGACATGGTGACTCAGAACAAGCTCACTGTTGCACGACTAACACTTGGCAGCTCCTCATATGCACTCTGACTATTTACATCTGTCTTGGAGGAGAGCGTGCCGTTTTTATTTATTGTTCTGGCAATGGCTTTCACTGTATAAAGTGATCTTGAGACAAACTAATGGGAGTCTCAGATGGGGGCACTCTGGGAAAAATCAACCCAATCCCATGAACCCTGAGCAGAGTCTGCACTCGGTGACTGAGCTGAGCTCACCATTCACTGACGGGTGACCTCAGAAATGCAAATATATAAAAGTCAGTCAACCGGAATATTTTAAACTTCACCTCAGTGTCAGTCATGGTCTGCAGGACAGTAGGAGCCTAATGTGGAATATTAAACTCCTCTAACGGCAGGTTTGGTTTTTAAGAAAATGTTTTTGTTAATTTCTTTCTTGTGGAGTTGTTTATCATTAAGCCTTTTTCTTGTTTGTCATTTTACAATGTTCCTTTTGTCTTTTAATGATGTTAATTTAGTTTGTTAGTTTCTGTACAGGACCCCCGTTAGATGACGACTTTGCTTCTGCTTCTGTTGTCCGGCTCTCTACTTTGGATATTTTGCTTCAATCCTGTTTATTGTAAGTTCTGTTTTTTTATTTGATGAATTATTTTGTCTTTGTTTTATCTTTGATTTATTTGCTTTTTAGTTAACTTTTTTGATCACTTCTTTTTTTTACACTTTGGTGATCAGGTCAAAAACTTACTACCCAGTTAAGTTCAGATTCTGTTAAAATGAAAATTAAAACATAAAGAAAAATAGATTTTAGCATGGTGTCTGTGGAAAATCAAAATTGACTTTCACATCTTATAAATTACAATTGCTGTCGAAAACGTGTGTTTTATTGCATTGTGTCGAGCTCCAGGATGACTACATCCTAGTAAGGTGGTTTCTAAGATCGCCTCCCTAAATGCCAAGCACCAGGTACAAAGTAACTTCCAAAGAAAATTGACCTCTCGTTTTCAAACACTGCATTGAGTTTGTTTTGTTAATTCCTCCAGGGCTTTTGTGTTTGTCCTTATCCTCGTATCCTTCAAAAATGGTTTGAATAATGTCTAGTGACAACTGCTATGGAAATTGTTTAATATAACTGGGACTTTAGCGGTCTGCTCCACTTAGCCACAGGAAGAGGCCTACTGAACTTCACGTAGCTTTTGAGAGGTGTAATTTATACTAATATACATATACAGACACAACACTCAAACAAATCTATAAGTGAAGATAGCAGACAGCTTGTTTAACCTACCAGAGCACATCTTGGAGGACAAAGAGAAGGAAATACACACACACACACACACACACACACCCACACCCACACACACCCACCCACACACACACACACACCCCACAATAGATCTAGTAGTAGAGCTGACTTACTTCACTTGATCCAATGAGCAGTGCCAGTAGAAGGCTATTTGGAGCCCTAGGCTGGGGTAGAGGATATTGTTGGACCCCGCAGTGTCCAGAGTGCATGCCCCTTCAGTATATATACCATGGACTTTAAGGAGCGTGCAGCCCTTGGTGTACGGAGCATGCACACTTTTAATTTTCACAAACAGCACACAGTGCGTTGAAACACTCGCTCAGCATCATTAGAGTTCAATGACCAGGGAGGTCCCCTTTGGTGCTCAGTGGGCATACACCTTAAATTTTATAAACTGCACCACTCAGATGATGCCACCCTTGGCAGCCGTCTATATAGTCGAATGGACTGACTGCCACTAAGGTTAGTTTCAAAAAGAGTATATTATTGATGTGGTTCACTTGATTCAGCTCCCTGCTCATGTCACTGTACATTTTTTGTATGCATAAAAAATATTATATAAATCTGTCAATTTCTAACCTGCTTATTCTTGAACAGGGTGATGAGGGTGCAGGGACCCAGCTAGCATGGATGCAATGCAGGAACAAACCCTGGACAGGGTGTCAGTCCATCACAGGGTGAACACACATACACCCCAATCACACACTAGGGCCAATTTAGAATCACCAATCCACCTAAAATGCATGTCTTTGGACTGTGGAAGGAAGCCCACACAGACACGGAGAAGACATGCAAACTCCATGCAGGGAGGACCTGGAACACGAACCTTGGTCTCCTTACTTCGAAGCAGCACTGCTACCACTGCGCCACCATGCCACCCTAAATATTTGATAAGTATATAATTTGATTCTCTATTATTGAACAGTGTAGTTGGTTGTATCATATTGGAAAATCTTCCATTGAGGGACTTCTTGCAGTATCACTAAATTGTAATTTACATGGATGGACTGTATTGACCATTACAAACCAATTTTTTAATGTTTTTTTGAATATACTTTGTTATCATTATAAAAACTCGGCTTTGTTCTTTGGGCTTGGGGAAGTTACAGTCCTACTCACCCTTAAAGGATTTACAGGCTTGTACTTGTTTAAGTGTGCAGGCCACAAGCCTGAATTTGAGTTTCAGGATCAGGCCTACTTTATATTTCAAGGCCTTCTTGAAATTTAAACTCTGCTTTTGAGTTTTAAGGGCCTTGTATCATATCCCTTCTTGTAGTTTTTCATATTTTCTGATGGATATTATTTGGATGCTGATCACATGCACATAACCAGATACCAATACTACTGTTTCCTTTTTTTCCAGTCACATTTTAGTTAATAATCCACAGGTCCATTAGATTATATCTGTTATGATTCTCAGGCAAGAGTAAAAAAAATGAACAGGAGGTGCAATAAACAAGTAGGAGCTGGTAGAGTCATTCTGTACGTATAAGCAAGAGTCACAAAGACAAAAAAGCCATTGAAACTGATCATCAAATCTCTAAATCAAACATGGCAAAGTCCTCACACTAGCTCAACGTAATAGCAACTAGTAACTTACGCTAATCCTCACCACTTGTTTTAAGAAAAGGATCCAATGCCGGGAAGCCAGAAGCTGTGCATCGCGATCTTATATAGGCGGGAATACCTGACCTCATTTGTCCTGTGACTGTCTCATCACATGACTGGCAGCAGGTGTGGCAACTGTAGACAAAATGGTCAAAGTCAAGAGCAACACTAAATGGTGTTGACAATACTGAAGCATGAAACAAAGTGGCACTACGAAAATAAAGATAAAAAATATTAATAAATAAGAATAACCAATAGAAATTCAAAAAAATGAAATAAACAAAGTCTAAGGTGCCAAAAACTTGGAAGTATTACAATACCATTTAAACTTGTCACTTAAGTTACGTTGTGTTAAAATATATTTGTAATGCTGGGGTTGTGCCCACCTGTCACTTTGCTGGTATTTATGTGATTACATAATGAGCCAAAAATCTCAGCTCATAGGCCACCAAGTCAACTGTTTGTGTCAATTTACTGAACTGAGCTCCTGACAATCTTTAAAAAATATCTTAACATTAATGAGACACAATATATCTCCATTAGTGCTGGGTGGTATGACCAAATTTCTATATCATGGTATTTTTCAAAATTATCCCGGTTTCACGGTATTGGACGGTATTTTTTTCCCATGCATGAGTGGATGTTAACCACATTTTCCACTGCAATTACTGGCTAAGAATAACCTATGCCACTGTCATCAGAACTGTACATCGTACAAAAAACGTTTTAATGTGCACACAAGTGTTAATACAGGTTTGCACGGCCCCATAAAGTGATACTTTTCAAGGGGGTGGCACTAATGAAGAGAAGGAATCACATTGCATGACAGCTGCAGTCAAAATATAGAGCCTTTTTATTGAAAAATTTTGCAAACAACTTAAAGTAAAATTTTGACAACATATTTTCAACCATCCAAAGAGGCATTTAGACTTAGTCAAATATCCAGAGGTGCTTGTCAAAAGTTGTACTGCACTGAACGTGTCTTAGAAAAGGAATAAATAGTAAATATTTTTTGTAAACCAACTACACTTTCTGTTAATGCTAACAATCTCAGTCCACTGACCCGTTAGCTATATGGATTGTAATGGCGTTGGTTATCTCGATCCACCACTTGCTTTTTTTGTCGTAGGCAGTACCTTTAGCAAACGCATCTAGAAATGACGTCTGACTCGAGTGTCCTCTAGTTTTTTTAGTTTTACCCGAGGACGTGGGGGGTGCCAATCTTAGTTCCATACATTCATGGTACTCCAAAGCATGTTTGTGGCTTAGGTGGTGCAGCAAATTGCTTGTGTTGCCACCTTCAGCAACAACTTTAGCTCAACAGCATTTGCAGTAAATACTTGTTTGGTCCACATCCAACTTTTTAAAACCAAAGTATCTCCAGACAACAGACATGACTCCTTTTTTCGGGAAAAGTTCTTCTGTGTCATCATGTTCAATTTTATTGTCTGCTACAGCTTCAGTTTGTTGTGCTCCCAAGCTGTCATCTCCTAGCCCATCTATAGATGTTACGTTTATGTAACTGCATTAACAGAATGCACCATCAAAGGAACTTTACAGCACAAATAATATTACAATTCAGACTCAAAGTGAATGGAGTCACCTAGGTGCCACCAAGCACCCAATGCAAGTCCAAACAAGAAACTGGATGAAAAAGTGGAGCGGCTAGTCAATATCTTGGAAGAGTCTTAAAAATCAGATTAAATATTTTTCATGTTCCCTTCATGGACATAAAATAAAGAGATGATAAAAAAAAACAGCAAACAAATTCCTTTGCTCTACTCCTCAGGATTTACTTCCTGGCAGCCAAAGATAGTGCGTCTGTTTCCGCAAACACCACACTTTCTCTGTATTGATCGACTATGGGCACACTTTCTTCCACTAGGAAACTCTTGCTGAATTTTCTCATAAAACATGGTCTCATAAAACATGTCCATGTACATGTCTTCTCACAACTGGACTCCTCCAAGGGCACCTGCCAGTAACCCTTCATGAGGTCTGGGATGGAAATAGACGAGGCCAGCCCAAGCTTCTCCAACAGCTCATCTACACGCGGCATCAGGTATGCGTTAAACTTGGAAATCTTATTCACACCTAAAATCAATACAGAACCAAAACGAACCATTGGGTTTTGAGACAAGTACAATAGGACTTCACCACTCACTTTTGCTCTGACAAATTACACCCAACTGGAGCATCTGCCGGACTTCGTCGTATATCACCTTCCTCGTTGCCTCTGGCAGGTGGTATGGAAGCTCTTGTACAGTAACACCGGGTGGAATTACAATTTTGTGTTCCAAATTTCTGTCTGTCCAGGCGTGGGCGAAAAGACATCAGAGTTCCCCTCGATCAGTGAAAACAATTCTGTGTGTCAGTTAAATCATCCACAATAGCAACTTTGGTCTGAGGGACCGCTGTGGACATGACCAGGACCGTGGTGGTCATGCCAGTCTTTTAAAAGGTCAACATGTAAAATCTGTACCAGTTTCCGTCGCCTGGGAATCCTAACTTTATAATTTACTGTGGACATACGGTCTTCTATTACTGCCAGCCCTTGCAATTCCATCACTTGTCCATCACTGACAGGACTACATCTATAGCGAGTTACTCCACAATGCACTCAAAAGTGTCTTTGCAGATCCAGCTGTAAATCAGGAGTACCAAGTCCTGGATCTGTCCTCATATAGGGTGGTCCGGATCCATATGCCACAGACAAAGCTGGCGCCCCTTGACCACGGGGCTCACTGCCATACAGAGGAGGATCTGTTGCTTCAGGAAGTCATAATCATCGAGTCTTTCGGGAGGGAGGTTTAGCATGACCTGTAGGGCCTCCCCAGTTAAAAACGGTGCCACAATAGCTGCCCAGGCTATTCAATGTTGCCATGCATTCAAAGCTAAACAGGAAACTCTCTGGGTCAGCCGAGGGAGCCATCTTCACCCGCACATCCCTGGGGAGCATGAGGGCCGGAGAGTCCGCAGGAGCCTCATTTTGCTCTGCTGGTAACGGGATATTATATGCTTCTTGGGGTTCAATTGGTGCAAGATCCCACTCCTGGTACCACGTGATGTGCAAGTCACTCAAAACATGAGGCTGAGTCTCAGTACTTTAGTGAAACCAGAACAGAGTCGGGGCCAGGTCAGTGGCCAAGTTATACTGTTCCCTGCATTTATAATGTTCCTTGCATCACCCATTGACAGCAGTTCAGAGTTGCTTCCTGCGGTTGCATCAGGAATGGACAAGCAACCCTTCACAGACGCAGAAATAGCACTTGTATATATATATATATATATATATATATAAATATATATATACATATATATAAAACTGGGAAGCACAAATGACACAAGTCACCTGGCAGTTTTACTTCTGAATGCAGTATCCCAAAAGCTAATCTTTAGCTAGTGTAAATCCAAGCCAGGCTGCTGGAGTACACTGTTAATACTGTATATTTCACATTTGTGGAGATGCCAGATAAATAAGACCAATCAATGGTGGACAAAAAAGCCTTAAGGGAAACTTGATCTGATTGAATTTAATGCCATTAGTAAAGGCAGTATTTTGGCCTATATTTCACCCACTATACAATGAATTTTCACCAAGCCTGCCATTCATCTGCAACCCCTTCTACTGCTATTTGCACTTGCATAAGTTCTTTATCTCCTGGAGTGTGTGCCAGTATATACTGTATACCCATTCTATCACTTTGAAATATCTCAGAGGGGGACAACACTCAGGCTTTGATGGTATACACCTAACCCAGTCGCTCGGACAGCAATTCCTTTGCTTTCTGATGTGTCATTTTGTATACCTCAGGCATTGGGCTGTTTTTTTGGGCAAATTCACTCTTTTTAAGATGTGCTTGGGCTATAAATTTTTTGGAACCTGGTAAACCTGATTAGACACCATTTTCATGTAGGTAGTCAAGAAACCTCTGATTAAGCTTCTGCTTTCCGTGATCTGGAAACCATGCACCCAAAAATGGAGAAACTGACGAAAACATCTGGCTTATAGTAAGTTTCCTTTTAGCTGATCAGTTAACAGGGCTCATATACAGACCTTACATCAGCTCTTTGACATTGGTATAACATGCTTTCTGAGATGACCTAAAATGGTATCAGTTACCATGCTGTTAATGTATTGAATGTCGACAAACAAGTGAATTTCCTTTGTTATACTATCTGCCCAGGCAGCTCTGGGACTCATTATGCTAACAAAAATCAAACATTTTTATTTAAAAAGGTGGGTATTTGTTTGGGATAATTGTACACTGTAAACTTACTCAAAAATACTGGTCAAAATTTACAAAGAAAAGCCCAGAACATGTGCGTCTTGCCCAATCCCACAGAAAGGGTTAAAAAACAGAAAAACTGCTGACGTGAAAATACCATTGTACATATCTCTTCAATTGCCCCAGGACTCATCAGTATCTTAATCCAGAGAGTGTTCAGAAGCCATCAAGAAGTCTTAAAAAATGTGAGGTTATATAGCGCCCTGATGTGTGCAGTACAAGTCCAAATAGGTTGTGCTCAAGCTCTCTAATGCACTACTTAGGCCTCATCTGGAGTACGGTGTACAGTTTTGGTCTCCAAGTTTTTCTTTACAGTGAGAACCACAGATGCATAGAATAAGTTACCAAGTAGTGTGGTAGAAAGTAGGGACTTTCAAAACTCGATTTGATGCTATTTTTAAAAAATTAGGAGGATAGGACTTGCATGTTTTGTCAGTCTGTTTTCTTCTTCTTTCTAATGTTCAGTAACCTATGAAAAAGAGCAACCACTGCTTTGAGGGTACTGACAGGTTTTGTTTTGCTCTGAGCACCCAGGGTTTTCAGCCAGTTTCACAAGTCTCAATTACCAGTCTCCCTACATGCATCACTCTTATACAATCACTTTGAAGCCTGTGGCACATACGGTGCGAGTGCCGTGTTGGACTGACGGGTGTTTCAGCCAGGATGGAGGTTGGTTTCTGGCCAGAAAGGGACGCCACAATGTCAGGACAGGGGGTGTCAAATGCCCAAAGTCATATTTTCCACCGTATACACGGTGGCAGCATCCCCACTGGTGGGGCACCCATAGGAATATCTGCAGGGTAGGCTGCAAATTGTAGTGCCGTGGGACAGCCCTGTTGGGGTTCTTGGGTGTTGTCAGGGATCGTTATAACAGACTTCCACCTGACCCACCTAACCCAGAAGTGGCAGCAGAAAAACTCCCGTGTTTGACGTAAAAGAAACAGAGTTTCCTGCAAAGGCATTCAGAGTCGGGAGGAGTGTGGATGAGGGAGGTGAGGAAGTGGAAAGAGATTTACTGTTATTGTAGAAGAGAATTTTAGCAATGGTGCAAGTATTATAAATATAAATAAAATAAGGAGATCTTGTATTTTGAACCAAGGAATGTGTTGTGTAATTTGTTTCTGGGGGGGGGGTTTGGGCCATTGCTATGCCCCCTGGTGGTCACAATGGGTAACATGAGGGTGTCAGTGATAACTGGCATGTTAAATATTTAAAGGGGAGGCTGCTGAGAGCTGCAGAGTTCAGTTACATAAAGGCTTCCAAAGAAACTCTCAGCTGGAAGATGGTGAGCTTTGGAGGAAAGAGATGCCAGCCATCATTCTAGCGGGCATCTATCCGCAAAAACTCCCAAGTAAACCCTGTGCTGATCTAGCTAGCTAGAGTAATGTAATGTGCTTCTTCTCCAATTTAAAATACAAAACTTTCTTTATATACTGGGCGTTCTTGGAATGTGTGTTCTTAGCTCTTCAATAAAATACTTTAATTTCTGCACTGAAAAATAAACCCTTCTCCATGATACATAACACGAGTAACACAGCATTTAAAGCTAAAACAGATTATTCTGCCAGCGTTAAAAGCTCACAGCTGACAAGTGGCAGTTCAACCAGAAATCTAATTATTTCTGAACAAATCCACAGTGTTACTGTAATATATTTCCAAAAAGAATGCAGAAGAGGACAGCCAAGATATACTGATGAGCGAGTTAGTTATCTGTTACGTGGGAGTAACCTTGGCAAAGCAAAGGCAGAGCGCCTCGATGATGCTTACAGTCTTCCTACTAAGATGTTTTTTACATTGAGGAATGGTCTTAGCTGCTTAGTTAGCGTACTGAGCTTATAAAACAGCAGCGCGTTGCATTTTGGTTAGAACTGCAAATAAGAACTCACTTTACACAGAACAGTAAATGTGAACTTGATCTGAAAAGGGCTCAAAAGGTAGCATAATGAGAACACACAACGTGACCAAAGAAGAGGCAGCAAAGTAAATGCAACTGCCCCCCCACCACCCCACCTATCTGTCTCGTGTGGAGGCTGCTGCACTTTCACACCTCCAGTGGACCATAAACATTTGCCATTCACCAGCAGTTTTCCTCTCCCTCTATTACACCCTGGCACTCCCAGCCTTATGCCAGCAAAATCACTGTAGACACCCTCCAACCTCCGACCCCAGATTCAAGTCAGCCCCCTTCCCAAATAAAATTACTTCTAGGGAATTACTGAGAACATTTTTGGAAGCAGGGTTGGACTGGCAAACTTTCTAGTCCGTGCCATCAGGCCAGTGTGCTCCCTTCAGCAACTGAGCTATATTTTGAGGGCTAGCACCTTTGGGCTGCCCACCTTCATTTGTTGCCACAGCCAGTAGGACATCAGCAGGTCCCTCTTGACGAGGCCTTCAAATGTTCAGAGTCCTTCCTTGTTTGCAATGACTTCTGTGTCGGTCTTTCCTTGCGTTACGATTAACGTTCTTCATCATTTTCTGTAGGCTGTCCTGGCTTCATTTTCTACAAGTATGTATCTATTTAGGAAGTTTGAACATCAAGCAATCCAAAAATCACATTAGTTTTGCACCTTTATGGTGTTAAAAATATTTACTGTTTTGCCATGATGCCATATTTATTTTGTTTGTTATGGGAACCACCATTTTGGAGCAGACATCTCAGGCACTATCCCAGGATCAACCAGGAATGAGCAGTGTGCAACATCACTGGAGCGGCCATATTATGTAAGGGATGCACCCGCTGACCTTACCTTAGCTTTGGATAAAAACAGTGTTGGTGTGCAAGTCTATATTTAGGGAAAAGACTTCACAGTATTCGAATGGCTTTGTTTCTTCAGACCTTTGACTTTGCCTTGCATTTTCAACTTCACTTCACAAATCGAACATTTTGCAGCCTTTGGTAACAATTCTGCTTTCACAAATCGACTAACTTGTGCATTTGTCGTGTCGAAATAATTTAGTAAGACAGGAATGTGTTTAGTTTTCGATTTTAGGTTAGAGTTTTGAGATTTGGTTATTCATCCCTCATTCATTTTTGGTTTTGACCCTTGCTGCTTTATTGACTGCTCTCATTTTCTCATCTCCTTGTGACAATTCCTCTCACCTTATAGGGGGAGAACAGTGGGGTCATCACACTGTCGTTATAAAAGTTAAAAAAAAAAGAATTCTTCAATTAGTGTTAGATAAGAAAAGGCTATGAATCATTGTTAGGACCCTCGACCTTGCCTCCTTTAGACTTTGAATTTTGACATTAGTCATTTGTATATTTTGTATTTTCCTTCTGGCATTTGTCCTTACTAATGTCTTCTGACTATCTGTTCAGCTTCTACCCTAAAAACTCTTAATTTTTTGTTCCTTATGATCTTCAATCAATGATTTGGACTTGACCGCTCTTATTCAGGAACAACACCCCACCATACTCACTCACAGATCATTAATTCCCCCTATTGTCTCTTCATGCCAGCTCTGCCTCCCCACCAGGATCCCCTAACTTCTTCCACACAGTTTGAGAGGTGCCACAACTCTCAAGGCACAACGGATCAAAGCCACGTCAGATAGGAATGCCAGGTCCTCTTGAACATTATCCCAAAATGGCTCCCTGGGACCGTTCACCGTAAGCGACGGAAAGACTCAATGCAGTGTATTTCAAGTCTGTTCCCCTCCGTTAAGCCATTCCTCTTTGTGTACTCTTGGGTGATTCATCCTCATGCTGTGATCAGCACATTGATCTTTACTGTTTAAATCAATTACTTCTTAACCTTTATCCCATACGTGTTAGATGACCCAGATGACAACACATGTTCTGGCCACAGATGGTTACGTCCATTGTCCATATTTGCATATCCCACAAGGCATGCCGCTGTCTTCTAATTCTTTTCTCTCACGAGTCTTTGACAACAGACATCTATTATATTAACTGTTAATGTCACCCTCACCACCTTTCTGTGCACCAACATCATTTTCCTGATTTCCACTTTCTCTGCCTTTAACAACACCCCACCATGTTTATTTTCTGGAAAAATATCCTTAGATGCGGCTTTGATGTGGTCTGGGTTGGTGATAGAATTCAATGGAAACGGAGACAGAGCCGACAGCGTGTACCGCAGCTCGAGAGATGTCCAATAATAAATATTGTGAAGGAAAAACAGACTCGATTATTTATCTTCTAAATTTCTAGCACCAGCCTTGACAGCTCCTCAAAGAAAAAAGAAAGCTGGTCTTCCCACTTAATGCACAGATCTATTTTCAGGGTCGTTCCTATGACAACCACTTGCTGTGAATAATGAAAAAAAACGGTGGACAAGCACGATGTCAGAGCGCGGCCCCCAGGCACTATAAAAGAGGCAGGTCGGAGTACTACTAGTAAATCCGGCCTGGTTCAGTTAAGACAATGCCAAAGCTGGCAGCCACTGTGCACCATCACACGTGGACCACTACACACAGGCCGAGATCTTCCCCGCCACCCGATTCTCATTTATCAGCCAGCCATTCCTCCTTTTAGGTGTCAAGCCCCATAAGCAACGCAGAAGCTGGGGTCACTCCCTCCTCTCCTGTAGTCAAGGGAGCCACCATCGATAAACCGGCAGAGCTTAGTGACCTGTGAATGACTCGCCTAAACACAACCAACAGCAATTATCAGGCAATTACTACACCATTTCATAAATCAAAGGAAAAACTGAAGACGACACTGGAATCGGCCCTGCTGCCTCGCAGCTCCAGACTGCAGATCACTCCCCGGCTGAGTAACCCGCCTGTGTGGAGTTTACATGATGTTCTCTTTTAGATTTTATCCTTTCTGGACATCACATTTCAATTGAATGGTCACAAATGCTGTCCTTGCAATACTGACTGACGGTGTGTGTACAGGAGAGCGTCTGTGCACCCACAATGGACTGCAACTTTGTGTCCAATGTTGTTGTAATCTTGTAATGGATGAAATGGACTGAAAAGAATGAATGAATGTAATGTGGTTAGACGGACTTGACTTTTTTCCTGGAGTCTACTAATGCTTAGTTGTTTTACTTCAGTTCTGTAATCTCCAAGAGCTGTTCGTCTGGTATCAGCACAGCTTACTTCAGCTCAGGGGTACCGGAACTGAAACTCGTCCCAGGAAACAAAAGTTATATGGCAGGATGGAAGTCCATCACATGGGGCACAGTCACACTAACCTAACCTGGGATTGGAGAAGAAGTCCTGACATGGGCACGAGAAGAATGTATGTGCTTCATAGAAATTCTACGAGGCTCATATTTAAACCCACCATGTTGGCCTAAAATTAGGTTTCCATTTGACATTGATGTTCTTTACACTGTCTCCATCGAAAACCAGTCATTTCTGCTTACCACCACAGACTTCCATTACCATCTTTATAATGCAACTGCTTAAGGTTTTTGAAAAAAGAAAAGCCAGAAAGTGTTCAAATGTCCAAATATTTAAGAGGTCAAATTAATTAAATGAATTAATGATTAGCTCAGCTTCCTCACACCCATTGTGCAGTACATGAACACAGAGGACTGTTGGAGTGTCTCCAACACAGGGGCAGACTGGCCATTAGGGCAATGCCTGGTGGGCCAGAGACTGTGGTCTGGTCATGGGCCGGCCGTTTCATGAAATAAATTTTATGTACTGGTTACTGTTTGACATTAAAATTAATTTTCTAAACTACTAAACACTTTCTGTCCGGTACTGTGATTTATATAGTCCTATATAATATACTGTATTACGTCATCAAGTTGTTTTAGTTGTCAGTACACAACGTTGCAGCGAAAAATTTGGTCAAAACTGCCTTTTGCCAATTTCTGTTTTGATACCGCTACATTTCGGTTAGCATATACATTATTGCAATTTATTTTATCTCATATTTAGTATTTAAATTCTTCGGTACCAATAATTAATTTATATTATGTATTATGCATTTTATTGTTCTCTGCTCGTCGGCATGAGCGATAGTTAGTGGTTTTCAGCTGTGATTATTAGTATGATGAAATAAAGTTATAAAGCACAGGATAGGACTTTTCATATTAGGATGGAACATTTATAGTTTATCGTTAAGTTAATGGAACATTTCAATCATGTGAGGTTTTCATTATAACCTTGGTTATAATTTATTCCACTGCAAATGAGCAGCTACTAGCCTACTAGGGTACTGGCACTTGGACATGACATTGACATCTGACATGTACTCTAATAACGTGTAAGCCGTGTTACTAAATTTTTATTTTTCATTATTTTATTTCTAAGCATGTTGTCAAATTTTAAGTCATGTCTAAACAACAGTGTACAGATTAAGTTTGGCAACAGTTTAGATAGAGTTCATATCATAGGCTCATAGCAAGTAGCGAGCCGCGTACTCGTCACAAATTTTAAGAAAGTTACAATGAATAATGGGCAGAGCGGGTCGACCTCGTCACCTCACTCGTTGAAGGATGAAGGATGTCCGGGCCAGTTTTGAGACTCGGTCCACTCCTGTCCAACATGAAGGTTTCAGATTGGCTGGATGTTCTTGAGTGTGTTATCTGTTTCTAAAAAGTCTCACTGGCTAAGAACTCCTCAGAATGAGTTTTAATGTTACTTTTAAGGTGTATAAAGATGGAAACTCAACCAATCAGTCTTCATTTTATATTGTCACTTTATACACCGCGTGCCTTTCCAAGGCATTTCACAAGTAAGTAACTCTATTTACATATGAAGAGCTCAGTTCCAAAATCAGCTAAGTACAAAAGATACATTTGGGAGATAAATAGGAAAATCTGGGTAAGTAAGCAGATTTTGAAACTAAATCCCTAAAACTATAGCGCTACACTGTTGCAATTAGCAGGTTTTGAAGCTCAAACATATTTTCGGCGCATGACCAACTACATGAAAAGTCACAATCACGTGTTCACTAAATTTTACCAAAAGGTGTGATTAGCTGATTTTGGAACTCACATCTTCATATATAGAGTACAGTTGAGCTACTGCTGCCTACAGTGGCTCACTGGGTAGGGGCCACCTTCAGAACCAAACCTGATGGCAGTCACTATTGATTCACTTTAATCTGCTGTATTATACTATAGCATTTCATGTTAGTCAAAATCAGTTCAAAATCTGAAATTCTTTTAAAAGCTCAAACAATAATACTAGGCACGAGTTTACATCCATAAACCTGGACAATGAATGTTCTGTTCAGCCAGCTTATAAGTCGTCACGCTGAAGATATCACTTGGTATGGATATCGTAAAATGATGTCTGGCAGCTGAAGCTGTGGGACAATAAAGTTCATTTTCAGCACCATTAAAAAACAACAATGTGACAACCAGATTTTTTGACCTCTAAAACCCCCAAAAACAAGCTATACCACCATTTTAATACCCTAGGAGAAACTATAAAAAAAATAAAATAAATAATAATAAAACATAAGGAGCAGATAATAAGAATACTGTGTAATGGACATGCTAGTTATGGACTAGTGAAAGATTAGAAAACAGTAACCAAGCAAAGGCCTTGTTCCATGTGTGGACCACTAAATGAAAAACAAGGGGTGAGAATGGACATCAGGCCACACCCTCGACCACTGCTGCATTCTGAATGTTCATTGGTCTGCCCTCACCTGAGGCTTTCCCTTTGCCCGCCATTCAACCAGACCCCCATTTTAAGTTGAGGAGGGAGAGATGACGTCAGAATCAAATCACCAACATGCAATTCTGCACACTTTAGCTAAACATGAAGCAGCAAGGAAAAGGTTTTAGCATCGAGATGCGTGGATACTGTTGACCACCTTTCTTTTACATCACGATACCCACATCTGACAACATTAATGCAGAGAACCATCACTGAAGACATAAACTGAACATCTAATTGTGTTGTGAAGTTTAATAATTTAATGATCACTGGCTGCCAGTCCAGGAATGGCTCCTGCCACTTGCCCACAGCTACCAGCTTCAGCTCTAGCTCCCTGCAAACTCAAAATTGGAATAAACAGCATGACAAGAAATGTAAGCAAATAGGTGCCAAAAAATTAAGTGCTTTATTATTTCAAGACAATTGCTGACAACAGCCTACATTTACAGTTGAAGCGACTGTATATGCACTGCTTCTCCATGTTCTTCTTAATTAAGGACTGGCATTCGAGCGATGACTGCGAGATGTTCAAGGTGAGACTAGCACCTGGTTTATCAGTGTATATACCACGTTAAGGGTCTGCCTTCTTCGCTATGGTAGACTCATCTTTTCAAGCCCCCCAGAAAGACATGAAGGAGACGCCGTCTCCATCTTAGTGCTTCAGACCTATTCACCACTCCTAATTATCACCTACAGACAGGGTTTGGATTTATGGCGTCGCAGCACCGTGTTGAGAATATAAATGTGAACCTTAATGCAGGCATGCAGAGAGGAATGGGAGGCACGGACTCAATGCACAGCCGCTCTGCTAGGTATTTAGACACCAGATGTGAGAACTCTGCCAACCTTTCCTTTCCTTTCTTTTAAAAAGTGGCATCACCCACCAAATTGAGGTGTCAGTTTTCACAGGAGGGGATCCTGGAGACCTCTTAAAACATTTCACTCATATACAGGATCTTTGTTCTTAACAGCTAGTCACACAATTTGTTTGGAGACTCCGTCCACTTGGGATTTAAACTGACAACCTTATATAAGCAGCCAACAACCTTCCAATTGACCAAAATTAATTCCCAGCAATTTTCCCCACACCTGTGAGGATGTCCATGGATTACACACTTTAAGCCGTAATAGACCTGAGGACCCTCCTGCACAAGACCAAAGGTGTATTGCAGTCTACATTTCTGCTTATGCAGAGCTGGAGGGAATGTGTGGTATATTAGGCATTACGTACCGAGACATTTGCTCCTCATCCAGACACCATCTCTTCCCCTGTCCCTCTCCATAAACCACTGGCATTGTACTGAGGACATTTCAACTGTTTTTTTGCTGTAGATCCCAATATAATCTGTCACCCCGGCTAACATCAGAGAAACGCCATGCAGTCTAATACTTGGCAGACACTGATGTCTTGTTGCTACCCAAAAATGGAGCTTCCTTTTTTAATTTGTCACTCATGATTAACCCTTGGACAGTGGGGTCCATCCCTGAGGACAAAGGACTTTGCCATGCTAGAGGGGGCCAAAGAAATGCTAACACAGGTTGGATTCATATTAAAACAGACCAGAGGACAGTGGACTTTAAATAAATAAAAGTGTTGGGTGTATGACACGATTAAAGCACTTTTTACAATGCTGTGTGTACTTACGCAGCTTGTTTCCTTTGTTTGTTATATTGCTTTGTTTTCTAGCTATCTTCTGTTTTCCCTAAGGATCCATAATGTGATTTCACAGGAGTGCGATTATGTTATGTAGTTGACATGGTCCAGTGAGTCAGTGTGCGACATCACGGTGGCCTTTATTCCCGAAAATACAAGCAGGTTGGGAAACTTGGTTTCTGGGAACAGCCAAGGGGCACAGGCTGTCCAGTTTGGTGACCTCACAATGGCATCTCTGCTATTTGCAGATGATGTGGTCTTGCTGGCTTCATCGGGTTGTGATACTAGATACACACTGGTATTCAGTCGAGTAGTTTGAGGTTATGGTCCTCAGCCAGAAAAGAGTGTAGTGCTTTCTTCGGATTGGGGATGAGCTACTGCCTCAAGTGGAGGAGGTTAAGTATTTCAGGATCTTGCTCACAAGTGAGGGAAGAAGTTAGTGGGAGATCAACATGGGGATCAGAAAGGCATCAGCAGTTATGCTGATGTTGTACCGGTCAGTCATGGTGAAGAGAGCTGTGTCAAAAGCAGAAGCTCTCAATTTACCAGGCAATCTACAGTATGTTCCTACACTCACAAGCTTTGGGTAGTGACCAAAAGTACTAGATAGCAAATACAAGCAGCAGGAAGGAGATTCTTTTGCGGGATGTCTAGGCTCAGCCTTAAGATAGGCTGTGAAGAGCTGCAAGTAGAGCCGCTCATTCTCCACATCGAAAGGAGCCAGTTGATGCCTGGGAATGCCTGAGCTGGCCTAACAATGTCTCTTTATCACCCTGGAGGAGTGACAGTGGAAAAGGGATGTCTGGACATCTTTGGATAGACTGGCGCCCCCCGCAACCCAAACATGGATAAGCAGCAGAAAGTAAATGGATGGGTTTATGAGAAACTTGGTATCATCACATCTGTATCACTTTAGAACAGAAGTCTCATGTTGTAACATAAGTTTAATATGTCACTCTCCTCTGCAAAAAAAATATTTATAAATCTACTTTTCCTTCTACTCACATGCACAGTGGACACAGATTTAGGACAGGGGCTCATCATTTAGAACTGCTAAGCAAGCATTAGAAGACAAGATAGGGACAACCGCGAAATGGGCATTGTATGCTATTTTTGTGTGTCAAAGTCAGTATGAAACTCTATCCCCTTGCCCTTGTTTGGAATGGCCTGCACATGAAGAAAGAGTATAAAGCCTTGGAGCATTGCCTGGCACACCTTTGTAGCCAACGGACAAATGGGAGATAACGTCATCCGATCGGGAAAATCCTTGCAAAGCAGCGACGGAAATGGCAGACTCTATACATCGGGCCCCCATTCCCAAAGGTCTTGTCATGGCTTCCTTCATCTGTTATGCAACATAAGAAGTCATTAAAGAAAGCCAAGTTATTTCTCCTATGTGATTTCTTACTGCCGTATTACTAAGGGAGGGGTATCGCCTTTTTATATTATATGAATATAGTTTTGGGTTATGTAACACACTGCAATTAAAAGAGAACTCATTCCAACAAAGGAGCTAGTACCCCCTGATGGATACACGTCATTTTGGCACATCATTTTTATAGTGTTTGCTCCTTCTTTGTGCTTTTTCTGCATCTTGGAATGTACTTTTTACAATTAAATTTTGTTGCATTTGTGATGTTGGTGTGTATTTACAAGGTGCTAGATACATTAGGCAGGCACTCACTTGTGGCTGCAGAGGTCCGGGGTCTCTTTAATAAAACTATAAGGTAATGAAGGTATTTGCTGCCTTATTAATAAGTCTGGAATCCAAGCATTGTTCTCATTTATTGTTAAAGTTGTGTTAAGTTGTTGTTAAGACAGACAGTCTGCCGGATGATCTCAACACTTTCTACACCCGCTTTGAGACATCCAGAAACAGCACAGAGTGGAGGCACAAACACACCTGGACCACCCAACCCCCCTCCCCTCCTTCAGGTCAGGTACACAAAGCACTAAGGAAGGTCAACCCCCGTAAGGCAGCAGGACCAGACAACATCCCTGGGCGGGCTCTCAGAGCATGTGCCAATGAGCTGGCTGATGTTCTCTGCTCCATCTTCAACCTTTCCCTCAGTCAGTGCATCATTCCGTCCTGCTTTAAGACTACGATCATCGTCCCCCTTGCTAAAAAAAGCCCACCCAACTGCCTGAATGATTACAGACCGGTAGCACTCACTCCAATCATCATGAAGTGTTTTGCGAGAGTGGTGCTGGCCCACATTCAGAACAGCATAACAGAACAGTACACTCTGGACCTCCTGCAGTATGCCTGCCGGCCCGACAGGTCCACCTCAGATGCCATCACGGCCGCACTACATTATTCCCTCTCCCATCTGGAGAACAAAGACTCCTACATCAGGATGCTCTTTGTTGACTACAGCTTCGCCTTTAATACGGTTATCCCCCATAAACTGTCTGCACTTGGCCTGCACCCCACCCTCTGTGACTGTCTCCTAGACTTTCTGACTGGCAGGCCCCAGTCTGTCAGGATTGGTAATAGGATTTCAGCCACCATTATCACAGACACAGGCACTCCACAAAGATGCGTCCTCAGCCCCATCCTCTACACCCTGTTCATCCACGACTGTATCGCCTCCCACAAAGATAACATCATCCTAAAGTTCACAGACGACACTGCAGTGATAGGACGCATCCCTGGCGGGGATGAGGCGGCCTACAGGAAGAAGGTGGACAGTCTGGCATCCTAGTGTGAGGACAACAAGCTCACCCTCAACACAGACAAGACAAGAAGGAGATGATAGTGGACACGAGGAAGGAGAGGAGACCTCACCGGCCACTGTTCATCCGAGGGCTCGAAGTGGAGAGGGTCAGTAGCATTAAATACCTGGGCGTCTACATCATTGAGGACCTCACTTGGACACTTAACACCACACAGCTGGTCAAGAGGGCTCAACAGCGGCTGTACTTCCTGAGGAGGCTGAGGAAGTTTGGTATGTCGACTAAGATCCTCGGCAACTTTTACAGCTGCATTGTTGGGAGCATCTTGACCAGCTGCATCACTGTGTGGTACAGCAACACTACTGCTGTGGACCGCAAACGCCTGTAGAGAGTGGTAAAGACTGCTGAGAAGATCACCAGGATCCCACTGCCACATCTACAACTGCAGAGTCCGCAGGAGAATGGCCTCGATCCTCAGGGACTCCACCCAACCCCAACACGAACTGTTCACACTTCTACACTCAGACAGGAGGTATAGAGTAGAAGTATGAAAAGCAGGACTTCCAGGCTAAAGAACTCTTTCTTTCCCAAGGCCATTAGACTCCTAAATAACTGACTGGTGTTTATAACCATCGTTCACCTCATTCTATCTACAGTACCTCACACAACTGTATTTGACTTGTCCATCACACACCTACCTGCACATTACACTTTATATTTCTATTCTGTTTTTATATTTTATGCTGCCTCTGTTACTTATTATTTATGTTTATCTTTATACGTTGGTTTTGTCATTTGGTGTGGACAGCAAAGAGAGAATTATCATCATCCAGGGAAACGTGTTTCCTTACTGTGCACAGGACAATAAAGTTTGAAATTAAGGACCTGTTTTAAAGGTCTTCAATATTGTGTGTAGCACCGTTTTATAACGAATTTATATAATTTTTTCCATGCAGCTACATTCTGCAATGAAGGACGTAGATACAGACAAAAGCATCAAGGTCAAAACTCAGATAAGCTACATATAAGCAAAATAATTAGGTAAATGTAGCATGGCTTGACATTTCAAGAACAATGAAACAAGACAAAGCCTCTGAAGGGCATGAAGGGCAGCAGCCTGTTTAAAAACACCAGCACAGAGGCAACATGGCTTCAAGTGACAGACGGCATATATTGGATTATGCAAAGCAACGTAGGAATCACAGTTGTTTCCATTATCTAGGATAGGAGTGCAGGTAGGATAAGGGATGTCCTTAGCGTCACACTGTTCATCAGTGACGGCTATTAATTGCTGACCATCGGCTTTACTGTCCAACATATTTGACCTTAGGCCACACTGAACTCTAAGCTATTAAACCCAGATGCAGTCTGTGTGAATACTTCACGACTTATTTACAGTTAGGTCCATAAGTAATTAGACAGTGACAATTTTCATAATGTTGGCTCTGTACGCCACCACAATGCATTTGAAATAAAGTAATCATTATGTGATTGAAGAGTAGACTTTAAGCTCTAAGGGGTTTACAAAAAACATAGTATGACTCGTTTAGGAGTGATAGCCATTTTTCTGCATAGCCCGCCCATTTCCAGGGCCTAAAATGTATAAGAACATCTGACTGACAAGCTCTTCCATGGCCAGGTGGGAGCAGTTCCCTGATTATTTCATTAACTATTAAGCAGGTAAAAGGTCTGGAATTGATTCTAAGTGTGGAATTTGCATTTGGAAGCTGTCACTGTGAACTCTAAATGTGAGGTCCAAAGAGCTGTCCATTCAAGTAAAAAGAGGCCATCATTAGACTAAGAAAACAAAACAAACCCTTTAGAGAGATAACAGAAGCATGAGGAGTGGCCAAATCAACCATTTGGTACATTCTTAAAAAGAAGGAACACACTGGTGAACTCGGCCACAGCAGAAGGTCTGGAAAACCACAGAAGACAACTGTGCTGGATGATTACAGAATTCTGTCCTCGGTGAAGAACAATCCCTTCACAACATTTAGTCAAGCCAAGAACAATCTCTGTGAGGTAGACCTATCATTGTCAAAGTCCTCAAGAGAAGACTTCATAAAAGTAAAAACTGAGGGTTTACCACAAGGTGCAAACCAGTGGTAAACACCAAGCATAGGAGACGCAGATTAGACTTTGCCAGAAAACATTTTTTAAAAAAGCATGTCCAGTTCTGGAACAAATTTCTTAGTTTCCTTTGTTCAAAGATCAAAATACACCATAATGTTGGACTGAGAAAAGTATGAAGAAGAGAAGAAAAGGCTCATGGTCCAATGAATACCACATCATCTGTGAAACATGGTGGAGGCAGTGTTATGGCATGATCATGCATGGCTGCAAACGGAAGTCAGTCTCTGGTGTTTATCGATGATATGACTGCTGGCAGAAGTAGCAGGATGATTTCTGAAGTGCACAGGGCTGTACTGTCTGCTCAGAATCAGACAAATGCTACCAAACTGATAGGACAACTCTTCACAGTACAAATGGACAATGAACCAAAACATACTGAGACAGCAGCTTTTCCAAAGCAAAGAAGTGGAAAGTTCTTCAATGGTCAAGTCAATCAACTGACCTCAACCCAATTGGACATGCATTTCACTTTCTGAAGACAAAACTGACAGCAGAAAGTCCAACGAACAAGCAGCAACTTAGGACAACTGCAGTAAAGGACTGGCAAAGTAACCGGAGCCTGGATATAGCCATGGGTTCCAGACTTTAGGTAATCATTGACTGTAAAGGATTTTCATACAAAATATTGAAAGTGATCATTATTAGTTATGATTATGTTAGTCTGTCCAAATACTTTTGAGCCCCTGGAAATGGGGGGCTACGCAGAAAAATGTCTGTCATTCTTAAACAGCCCATACGATATTTTTGTTAAACCACCCGAATTAAAGCGGAAAGTCTATACTTCAATCACCACTTGATTGCTTTATTTCAAATCCATTGTTGTGGTGTACAGAGCAAAAATCATGAAAACTATGTCACTGTCCAAATACTTATGGACCTCACTGTAGGTCACTGCAAGAACCTGAATAGTTGACTCTCAGAGGAAAAGCAGTTCTCTAAACCCCTGAGTAGGAGGCCGTTTTGTTTAAATTATCCAGTACATTCACATGTGGCCATTTGTTTTCAGATATTGGAATCCAGCTGCACTCTTCTGATGTGGAGCATCTGTGTATCTCATCAGACACTCGTGTGGGTAGGCGTGAGCGGGTGTTGTTTGCACAGGATAAGGGCATGAAAGTGGGAAAGACATTGCAGGCTGGGATTGTGCATGTGTAAGAGAAAGAGTACAAGATGAGCTAGAAAAAGTGAGACCGTGCAGGAGACAAGGCTGGGAGTGACACAGTGTGACATAATACACCATGTCATTTTAGTGTCAAATAAGGAGTAAAAGCTAGCTTATTACAAAATAGTCTGAATTAATAAACAGATCCATCATTAAAACCTAAAACCAAAAGATCCCTCTACAGGTGTTAGGCTTAGTGCCGAGCTCTAATCTGGCCAGCACCTGCACCAGCAATATGCCTTTCTCATCGGCGTCTGAAGTTCAGCCCAACAGACGCTCCTCACTCTAAACGGCCCGTCACTGCCCCACACGACACCGTTTTCTAAGGTTGCCTAATCCTGAGCAGGTTCACAGGTGGCTAAAGCCATTCTTGTGTTTTGGTTGTATTTGATTAGTGTTGATCAAGAGCTCGACTCCACTGAGGAGGTTGTTGCTTTATATGTCACTGATAACTCCTTGTTACACTATGGTTAGGATTACGGTTCAGGGAGGGTTATAGTATCTGACTCAAGTCAAGTAAACCAAGTGACAAAAACCTGCAATCCAATTCACTGTCCAGCAGAGTTACTGAATTGTGGAGATCTGCAGCTGGAGCCATCTCAAACTTTCAGAATATTAGGAGTAATACCACACAAATATGAAATACTGATACTGGCACAGCACCTAGCAAATTCTGAATGCATGCACAATTAGCCACGCAGCCAGCAAAACAAACCTTAAACAAATGTTTATTACTATTTTACTACTGTTTATTACTAAACAGAATTATTACGATTTACAAAGTATTTCTGCCTTCTCGATGGAACAAAAGCGTGAAGCATGTGCACAAATAGATTGGAAACAAAAAAAGATTTGCCAGATGTGTGGATGCAACTGTGCCGCACGGCTAATGCCAGCCAAAGTGGAACATCAAAAAATGCTGACTAAACTGACTATTAGTGTCCTGAAGAGTGGAACTTTGTAAGTGCAGTGATTTATGTGTGTATATATATATATATATGTAGATATGTAAATATATATGTAGATATGTAAATATGTAAATATATATATATATATATATATATATATATTTGCAGTTGGAGATCCACAAAGGGAGAAAAAACGAATCACGTATCATAAAATAGTTTTATTCCTGAGCTTTCAACCCCTATCAGGGGTCTTCATCAGAGGATAATGCTTAGACTTACAAGAATCAAAGGCAATATATAGCAACACATTCAGGGGGGGGTGGGTGGAGGTGACTAAGTCCGTATGATCGCATGATGGTTGACATTTTCGGGGTGTTCGTTGGTGGCTTGAATCGTAGGCATCTCGGAGTTACATCGTGCCTGATGCAACTGTGGAGGAAGAAGAGTTTTTCATAGCTGTGCCCTTCACGGATTGCCGAAGTTTCCCATCGTCTAATGCATTGGAGGGCTTCGTGCCCGAAGGTTGTACGAATGGAACCCTTTGTGGATCTCCAACTGCAAATATGCAAACCGTATCACAGACCTTCTCTTCCATTCATATATATATATATATATATATATATATATTTTACTTATTGCTAGTTTTGGCCATTTGTAGTATTTTGTTTATGGCAATTGCTCCGTTTGCATTTTTTTGTGTTTGAGGCCCAGTGGTTAGCACTGCCACCTCACAGATAAGGTGACATTTTTGGTCACAATAATCAGTCCAGCATAATTGGCTTCCCTGGCATTCAGGGACACTTAAGACCATTGCACCATTAAAACCCTTTCAAAACTAGTTCAGTTCCACCTTCCCCATAAACGTCAAAGCGTTTCACCATGTTTGGTGCAGATCATAAATATTTCTGTGATTTCACTAAACTTATGGCGAAGTCGCTAATACTTATGATCTCTTTGTGAATTACAATTTTGTCTTATGCTCCTTCTATACATTTGTCAGTTTCTGTTTGCCCTTCTATAAATGACTATACTCCTGGTTCACACCTATGCTTTGAATTAAGGACTTGAATATTAACAACCACAGTTTTAGCGTTTTCATTATGCCTCTTTTGGAGTCCACTTGCCTCGGTTAGCACATCATTGTAGGTGTGCACTACCAGACGTGCTGTGTACATGGTGGCACACTGCGGCTTGGCTTTTCACTGCCTTAAGGATACATTGCATGCCCTCCTGATTCTATGAGATCAGAAAGCCGGCATGGGTTGGACAATATTTTTGCTGTATAAAAATTTGCTAATTTTAAAAATTATTGAAAATTTCAAGGATCAAACAAGTGAGGGTTCAAAAGGTTAGGAGAGGCTCAAAAAAGGAAACCAACACAAACAGCAAATAATTCTTTCAACACTGATCCAGTACAACAGTTAAAAACAATTTAAAAAGCCTCAGACTATTTAAAATCATTGAAAATTAATAGGAAAAGGAAAATGATCTAAATAAATGTTTCACTCCAGTTTTTAAAGAGAAGAAATAAACTGAATGTCTTAGGATGAAGTAAAAATGAATACTTGGTTTAAGAATTTCAACATGCAAGAGTCAGAAGTGTCTAAAGCACAGAATGATCAAAAACTAGCAAAAAAATCACAGAGCCTGATGGGATTTTAACCGAAGTATAAGAGATGAAATACGGACATTAGGTACAAAGTGTTGGTGAAAATATTTCAGGAGTCATTCAAAAGCAAAATACAGAATAACTGAAAATTGTCAAATATGACTCCAGTAAACAAAATGTGGGACAACAATGATCCCTGCTCCAATATAACTTTAGCCCTAAACCTTTTAAAATAATTGAAACTCAAATAGGAAATAAAGACTAAGTGCATCAACCCTATATTCAAAATATCAGTTATCACTATAGGCAAAAAGTAGAGGGAAAAAAAGCAATGTATGGCAAAATTTAGTTAGAATTTATCACTCATTTTTTAATTCTGAATCTTGGACACCACTGACACCAAAAGTAATTAAATTGCATTATTTAGCCTGAGGTAAATATATCACATCAGAGGTTAGGGGGGTGTGAGCTCTTCAGTTCCTTGGGGGTCTGACACCTTAACTAACGAATATAAAAATTCTCAAGAGGCAGGAAAAATAATTCAGAAAGATGAGGACAATCTTTAAAATTGGACAAACAGTAGGAAATACAGTTTAACGCAGATAAATGCAAAGTGCCCTGTGGCATCAAAAGAACAACCGTATGGTTGGCATTGAACATTAGAGAAATAGTGAGGAGAGCAGGCCATTCAGCCCAACAAGCGTGTCTATTCTGTTCACCAAGAGTACCCAAAATAATAAGTCAAGATTTGAAGGTCTCTCAAGTCCTGCAGTCCTCCACACTACTTGGTAATTTATTCCATATGTCTATGGCTCCTTGTGTGAAAGAAAACATTCTAACATTGTGCAAATTCTGCCCTTAATGAGTCTCTATGTGTGTTCCCATGTTCTTATTGCAGAATTTAGGAACAGGACTAAGAGGTATGAGATGTAAAGAGAAACTGAAGAATCTGAACCTTTTCATTTTAAGAGATGACCTGATCAAAAGGGTTTGAAATTATAAAGAAATTCGTATAGAAGATCCCAGCCGTTACTTTAAAATAAATTATTCAACAAGAACATGGAGATACAGTTGGAAACTTGTTAAGGGCAAATTAGAGGTTTTTTTTTCCTCATGCAAAGAACCACAGATACATGGAATAAATCACCAAGTAGTGAGGTAAAGAGTAGGACATTAGGGACCATCAAACCTCAAAGAAGACCTAAAGCAGAATGCCACGGAGTAATCAACAGACCTGCAGCAGCACACCACACTTTTCACTGCCCATATGGAAATGAGTGGGAAGAGTTACTCAACTAGAAATTGACCACCCAAAATGAGCAGAGGCCCATCCAGCTCCATCACACAATCTGCTTATAACATTACAGCAATACAAAAGTCAACTTCACACAAAAGGTGCGTCACTGTAAATCTTTCCAAATGCCATGCTGACAATGACCATAAACAGGCCGAGGCTGTGGAAAAGCAGCATTCCCAGGACACGATGACATCATGTGGTAGATGTTTAGGTTGAATTTTCAGTGGATGTTTTGCAAAAAAGGATCGAGAGGAGGAAGACAACTCATGAATAACTGAATACTACATGAAGTAAAATCTTCTTGAAATGCACTTGAACTTGGGGTCTTTACTAAAACCTTCCCTTCTACCCTTGTCCTGTCCCTTAGATGTACAGAAATTCTGCCAAACTACAGTATTGCTATTTCTCCCACACTTTATCCCACTGTGTGCAAAATCTTATTACGTGGTGGAAAAATCTGGAGCCTATGTGTAATAAAGCAGAAGGAAAATATTAAAAAAAAAATTAAACAACTACAACTAGCCCACTGTGGACTACGAGGATTTCATATCCATTGTCATAACCAAAAGAATTTTTTAGCCCATAAACATGTTCTGATGAACCGTACTCCGCCATGTAAAAATGAGCGACTTGGAGCCTGAGTGTTTCTAGGATTTGCTGGTATCTGGTTCTCAGCTCCACTCCACTCCACTCATACAAAGTCAAAGCAAAGCAGGAAACATCACACCTATTGTAGTATTTAGCATGTTACCTTGAAGATAAGTGGGGCTGGATAGGTGATTAACAGTGAAATGTCACACATGCATGCTGAGCGTATCAATCCACAAACCCTTGGATCATCGGCATTTACGCCTTACAAGCGTAGGAAGGTTCAACAAGGCAGGCAGAGGCTCCCAGGACATTGGATAAATTGATTCTCACAGAAGATAACGGGGGATTCCCAACACAACAAGATGATTGAGAACACTGGAAAAATGAATGGGACTTCAGTAACAGTGTAAGAATATTCATGGCTAGTTTCAGTAGAACTGTTATTTTAGGGGGCATTTCCTGTGTGCCAAAACAGCAGGAAGGTGATTTTCCTGGGAGCATGGCTGTGGATCACTCATTGTTAAAGTACCAAGCCCATTATCAGGCTTAGATCCCATTCAGTGTGTCTCTCGGTCCTTCTATTTCAGCATTCATTACAATATTGTTCTTGTTGCTGTAAAATGCCAAAAATTACATACACTCTTAAAAATAAAGATGCCAGAGCAATGCCATAGGGCAGGGGTGGGCAATGTCAGTCCTGGAGTGCCACAGTATGTGCAGGTTTTTGTTCCGACCCAGTTCCTTAACGAGAACTCAATTATTGCTGATGAAGCACATATTGCTTAAGTGACATTTTGATGCTTCATTTTAGTGGTCTCGCTTGTTAAGGTTCTCCACCCTTAATTGCTTATTTCAATCTTAAACTGCTGCATTCAGTGTTTTAATTGCTCCTTATTAGCAATAAGATGTAAAAGACAAAGCAGCCAGCAGTTCTCCAGCTAGCTTTTTTCCAATTACATCTGTGTGTGTTCATCATGCACGGTTTGATTTAATAAAACACTTAATAGAAAAATGTGACAGACTGAAAATGATCTGTTTTAGGCTTCAAATCATTTGGATGATATCCTTGGAAAGGAAAAAAATCTACGATATAAAAGCCTTACATTGCACAGACTAACAAGCCATAAAATTAAATAAGGTCTGAGATTGGCAATGATTGGTTTCTAATTAAGCAGTTGGGTTGGAATGAAAACCTGTAGCCACTGCGGCTCACCAGGACCGACGTTGCCTACCCCTGCCATAGGGGAACCATTTTTGGTTACAAAAAAGATGCATCCACATGAACGTTTTAAAGAGAACCTTTTCATTATTTAGACCTACTAGGGGGCTTCGCTCCCTGCTCGTTTCGCTCGCCAACCCCTTTCACCCCCTGCCAGCGGCCACTTCTCCAAACCCCTCTTAAACGGTGATACATTGGGAAACAAGAAACTGGTGTTTTTGTCACCTCCTCTTTGGTCGAGAAGCTCTTGGCTTGCTGCTGCTGCTGCCGTGCCATGGGATCTGCATTTTGTACGGAGCTTTGAATGTTTAAAAGCCTGGACAGCACCTGAATATTCGATCTCTTTTCGCTGTTCCGTTATTTCTCCGAGTAATACTTTGTTTGTTTGCACTAATGCAATCTTTACTGTCATTTTTTGAGACTTTTGAATTTTCCTACTTCCATTATCTCTAACCTGCTCTACATGTGTAGCACGGGACTTGTGTCTGAAGGTTGTAAGTATGAAGCGACTTGTCCGTCTCGCGGGAAGTGAAAGTGTCTCTCTTCTAAAGATCACGTCTCGTCCCATGTTTTTTTTTTATAATAGAAAGAGAAAGATAACAGGCTCCATACAGTAAAAAACATGACTAGATAGTAACAGATTTGTGAAATGCCAGCGAGTCAGGATTTCAAAAGGATACAATAACTCGGGCTAAATCCTGCTATGGTAGCCTACCATATATTAAAAATTTTTCAAAGCACAAAGAACCAACATCATATGCAAAGATCCCTTCCCAGAATGAACTGGTGCTTTGTTAAGCAATAATTCTACGAAAAAACCACACAACCAAAGTAAAGAACCATAAAATGCCATTAAAGAACCATTATTTTTAAGAGTGTACAGCTTAGCGCAATATCCTTCCTTATTATATTTTCCTTCTTCTTCTTGGATTATTATTATTACTTATTATGGTTATTATTATTATTATCTATGTAGTGAGGCCTCAGCATTAGTATCAGAAAACTACAAACGTCATCATGTGTGCCATTTTGCAGCAAGGCAAACCGCAAAATTGTGACATTGTGCATTTTCAGATGGGAGAATGAAGGAGGTCCTGGCAGGGACTGGGATGTGGACACTTCAAAACTACTTCTCATGTCCTAAATCTAGTCAGACATCTAGTGCAATTCTTAAAACCTTGTTAAATATGCACCCAGATCTCTGCAAAATGGTCTAAATTAATTACAAATAAAAAATACAAAATAATTAAGCGCATAAGTTTTCACCCCTTTAATAGGACACCTGGTGCAGCCAAATGGTTTTAGAAGTTACATGATTACTTTAATGCTGATCATTAGTCTGGGGTTTCAGCCAATTGCAGCCTAAATTGTAACTTATCTGGAAGGTCCAACTTGTGGCGAGTCAATATGGTCACCTAACCTGCACAATGAAGACAGCAGAACACTTCAAGAAACTACATGAAAAGATAATTGAAAATCACAAGTCTGAGGATGGAGACAAGAAAATATCTAAGTTACTGAATATCCCTTGAAGTGCAAATAAATCAGTCATTAACAAATGTAACGAGTAAAGCAGACATGTAAATCTGCAGGCAGGCCGTCTACTAAAACTGAGTAATTGTGCAAGAAGACAACAAGTGAGGCAGGCCACCAAGAGCCCTGTGAGAACTCTTAAGAAGTTACAATCTACAATAACTGAGTTCGGAGAGACTGTGCAAACAACAGTTGCAGAGAGTTTGCCAGAAGGCACACTGGAATCATCTGGAAGAAGGTCCTATGGTCTGACGAGACCAAAACTGAGCTTTAGACCATCAGACTAAATACCAAGTTTGAATGCTAAACAAAATATCAGAAACACGCCATCCCCACTGTGAAGCACGGCAGCATCATGCTGTGAAGATGTGTCTCTGCAGAAGTCCACGGAAGACTTGTGAGGGTAAAATAAACTTGACAACATACAGATAAATCTGGGAGGAAAATCTGATGCAGACTGCAAGAAACTAGCTATTTAGGAGAAGGTTTGTTTTCCAGCAAGACAACAAGCCAAGGATACACAGGAATGACTTCATTACAACAACGTTAATATCCTGGAGTAGCCAAGTCAGAGTCCAGATCTCAGTCTAAGAATCTGTGGATGGAATTAAAAAAGGCTGTTCGTTTATGACCCCCATGCATCCTGACAGAACTTGAGCAGCTTTGCCAAGAAGAGTCCAGGTATGCAAAGTTGATAGAGGCCTGTAGATTTAAGGCTGTCATGGCCACCAAAGGCGCATCTACTAAATCCTGCCTTGGGATAGGTTAGGCCACTATACTGATTCAGCACACATTGGCCCTTCCACATACAGTAGAATCTCTGGTCACGAGCATTTCTGAACACGTACAAATTGGGTTACGATCAAAAAATTGCATCTGTCCACGACCACATGCTCTGGTGGCGAACAAAAACCCTGGCGGCCAGTTTCCCTTCCGGTTCGTACGCACCAATGACTTCCGCACGTGTTCAGTCTCTCCCTGTACATCATTCTCTGTCAGACATGCGTGCATTTGCTGTGAACTCTTTGTGCTCTATTATTTTGTGTGCTTTTGCATTAATTTTGCAATTACCCATGGCCTCTAAGCAAGTGAAGAGTGGCAGTGTTGGCGAGAAGAAAGGTTCAAAGAAAACTGAAATCCAATTAAAGAAAGAAATCATTTCTTTGCGGAGCCGGACTCTCCCTCAAAACTGTAACCTCCTCTCCACCCAGCTTCCTCCTCACTTCCTTCACACCAGAACTCGACTCATGCAAGGTTAGTTTTCTTGGTTGTTTACGGTTAGTTCTTGTATAAATTAAGGATTTTTCAAACTTTAATTTTTTTCCCTGTGCTTAAAACTCAAAAAAAATGTGTTTACAGTGAACGGTTCGTAAGGGTGTAGCGTGAACTCTTACAATGTTAGTTTTCTCTGTTGTTCAAGGTTTTTACATTTAGTTTACTATTACGCTGCGCATTCTATGGTATAATTAACTATTTTTGTGCTTAAAAATCTTAAAAAAAATATTTACATACAGTTCGTATGGGATGGAATGGATTAAATGTATTTACATACAATCTTATGGGGAAATTATGTTCGGGTCGCAACCAAATTGGGTCGCGTCCAGAGTTTTGGAACGAATTATGGTCATGACCAGAGGTACCACTGTATACTGAATTAATTCTGTAATTTCTAAAACTAACTGTCTGCACTACTGATAATTTGGGTGTGCCATGTTAAACAGGCTGAACACTTTATAAAACACAAAGTAATTGATTGTGTGCTGGTCATTAATTTAGAATACTTTGGAGATGTCTGTTTGGATTCATTTCTGTTGGTCAATGTCAAAAAGTCAAATTTAATTTACTGAGATTCAGTTTTATATCACAAATACATGTGAAAATGTCCAAAGGGTAGAATACTTTTTATAGGCATGGTAAGCAGATGTTGGACATCTCTGTGTTCACAGTCCATGAGGTTGATCCTCCAATTAGCTGTGAACCACCCAATCTCAGAGATTGACCAGGTGGTGAACCAGCTGAGGGTAGGTTCAAGCCGCAGGGATCTGTGGTATCCGGGGTGAACTTCTAAAGGCTGGTGGTAAGGTTGTCCTCCTGGCATTGCAAGCAATCTTTGCTTCCATTTGGGAGACGGACATCATCCAAACTGACTGGAAAACGGGACTTGTCATCCCTGTCTGGAAAGGGAAGGGCGATCACTAGGATTGAGGTAACTACAGGGGGATAACACGTCTCTGGGTGCCGGGTAAGGTCCTTGCTAGGGTCATCCTCAATAGGATCTGTGATCACTTGCTCACCTACCATTGACCAGAACAGTCTGGTTTTACACCGAAGAAGTCTATCATCGACTGCATCCTGGAACGGAGAGTTCACATGAAGCACAAACATGAATATCGGCAGACTTTCCTTGCAGCCTTTGTTGATTTTCGTAAAGCATTCAACTCAGTTGATTGAGCTGCACTGTGGGGCATCCTGAGATTTCACAGGCTCCCCCGGAGGTTGCTGGGTAACATGGCCGGCCTTTACACTGGTACTGTGAGTGCTGTGCAGAGTGGAGGCAGAACCTCTGCGTTTTTTCCCAGTTGATTCTGGGGTTCGTCAGGGGTGTGTTTTTGCTCCTACTCTGTTCAATGCTTGCATGGACTGGGTGTTGGGCAAGGTCGTGGGATCCAGCGATTGTGTGGCATTTGTTGGTAAAGAAAGATTCACTGATCTTGACTTTGACTCTGTGAAGATCACAGCATCATTGGCAATGGAGGCGCTCGAGAGACTGAGCGAAGAGTCTGAAAGTCTGGGCTTGCAAGTGTCCTGGATAAAAACCAAGATCCAGGCCTTTAATAACCTCTTGGACTCAGCCATCAGCAGTGTGTCTATCTGAGAAGAGAGTGTTGACCTCGTCGAGAGGTTTACTTACCTTGGCGGTGACATTCATGTCTCTGGTGACTCTTCCTATGAAGTCAGTAGACGGATTGGGAGAGCACAGGGGGTCATGAGGTCACTGGAAAGGGGTGTGTGGCGCTCCCAATATCTTTGCAAAAGGATGAAGGTCCAAGTCTTTAGAGTCCTGGTGCTTCCTGTTTTGCTATATGGTTGCGAGACATGGACGCTATCCACTGACCTGAGACGAAGACTGGACTCCTGTGTCTCTTCGGAGAATCCTTGGGTGCCACTGGTTGGACTTTGTGTCAAATGTGCAGTTACTCATGGAGTTCCAAATGAGGCACATTACCTGCATTGTGAGGGAGCGTCAGTTACGGCACTACGGCCATGTGGCACGATATCCTGAGGGTGATCTGGCTCGCAAGATCCTCGTTGCTGAAGACCTGAACGGCTGGACCAGGCCAAGGGGATGCCCACATAACACGTGGCTGTGGCAGATGGTCATTTCCGGAGGGACAGGAACATGTGTTTGCCGGGGGGGTTGCCAACCAGAATCCTTAGCTGTTTTGTCATGCGGTGGGGTTTGGCAATGCTCCACAACCTGACCTGGTAAGCAGCTTTAGTACTGGACAATAAGTGGCTCAAGTACTAGCCCGATAGTTGAATACAATTTTTGCAAACATAATTAAAGTACAAGTCCATCCAACAAGCAGCCTGGCAGCAAAAAGCACCTTGAATAGGGCACTGGGCCACCAAATAAGGAACAATAATCAGGTGTGAAAATAATATTCTGCCCTTGTAAAGTGCACACATTGTTCACATCTTTGAATACAAAAATATCAGTAGCTTCTTTGTCTTTTTGTGCTGCTGGGTTTATATAACTACAGACAATTCAGTCAAAGCATTTGGTTAATAAGAGCTGCAGAAATATGTGACCTACATTCACAGAAATGTATCTTATATAATATAGACGGAGAAAATGTGCACATCAGAGTTTCTACTTGATAATAAAGCGCCTTCCCAACTTCTCATTGGGTATGAGGAGGCCGGAGGGTGCAATGATTGGGGTCTGGTAAATGTCTGTGATAAATTCAGGGTAAAATTGTTCTAGTTGATCATCAGTGAAACCTGAGCCTGCTTTGGACTTCAAGTCCTGAGGTTTTGGGTTTAAGTCCCACTACGGACACCGCATGACCATGAGCAAGTCATTTCACCTGCCTGTGCACCAAATGGAAAAACAAAACAACTGTAAGCAATTGTATCTCAAATTATGTAATTCACATTCGATAAAGGCGTCAGCCAAATAAATGTAATATAATGCAAACGTAAATCTAGTTGCTTTCTGCCTGGCCAATCGGGAGCCAGCATCCTAAAAGTGAGCTGTGCCATCAGGCACAATGGGGGAAAGAACTGTCCCTGCCACTACAACATTTTTAAAAATAAAAGGTGTTGGAGTGGTTCTTCAGAGCGATGTCACAGGGGAACCATTTTCAGTTCCAAAAGGACCATCCACATGCATGTTCCGTAAAGAGCCTTTACTTATTTAGATGCATAACAGGCTCCACAAATCGCCATGATAACAGATCTGTGAATTACCAGTGGATTCCTCATTGCTGCTGACAATTACACAGGCTAAGTTCAGGTTTTCTTGATCTGTCAGTTTCCTCCTAGATAGCCTATACATTAAATATTTCTGTTTTGTCTACATATTAGGAAGCTTTAAAACCAAAAGAAAAAAAAAACAATTGCATATACAAAAAATCTGTACAGAACGAACCGGTTCTTTCTCAAGTACTGGCTCTACGATGAACCACACGGCTTAGTAAAATGCCATTATTATACCATTATTTTCAAGAGTGGACCGCCCGTGCGTGGACCCGATCATCCCACCGCACAGGGACTGCAGGATGCCCGTCCAAATTAACCACCACAGTTTCACCTACGAGTCCTGTCAAAGAAGACAACTGCGCGTTAGTCTGTCGAATGCGGCACCTTTATGCTCTCCTTTGAAAGAAGTTTTAACCGGCAGTAAATGGCACAGCTTGGGGTGGTAAACGCAAACGGGGCCGCAAGGAGACGCTCTGAAGAAATGTCAGTTCTCCATTGACCTGAAGGAAAGGATCTATGTAAGCAGCAAGCGCAAATCAGGCACCGAGCCATCGCCGACATGTGTATGCATCTAATTTTCTTTTTTCTCTTTACTTCATGCATGCGTGTGTGTAAGCCGAGTGTCATTTCGTTTTACCTTTATTGCATTATGTTGACGATGTGTTTGAGCTTTTTGCGTGTGTGCTCATCTTGAATGGTGTCAAGCAAGAGTAAACTTAACGTATCGAAATCGGCCATACATTTTTTTTTAACCTTACTTGTGCATCGGGCTCAAGTCGAGAATAATCTCCGGCGAGAGTACTCGTCTTGGTTGTACGTCTGTTACAGGGTCGCAAGGAGCAGATGCTTATTGTGACGACACAAAGCGCACGTCAGGATTCGGGGCTCTCCGGTTCACAAACTAATGTTCGCTTGTTCTTTTTTTTTGGATGAAGCACGCGTAGTAAACCGACCCGAACATAAACAGAAGGAGCACACCGCTCATAGATGGTGACCATACTGTCAGTAGAACTTGGGTCCAAACGGAGGACATGCAGCCGACACACCACTGAGCCTGCTGTAAATGTTTCATTACCATAGTCAGAGCCAAGAAGCACCCGTCAGGTCGAGGTGGTCCGCTGGGGGCGACACGCTGAATGGAGGGGCTCCTCACACGCAGTCGCATTAAGTGACGATGGTTTTACTGGGGCAGTTGATTGTCTGTATAAGCGATTGAACGTGATGGATGAGGACTACGCAAAAACTGCCGTTTCGCAGCTTTCTTTTTTATCCTATACCGATGATATATTGTACTGCTAAGGGACCCTTGCTATTTTAAACGACGTGTTTTATTCTAAGACTTTGGCTTACTCTTGAAATGTACTAAACAGCAAAATAGCCATTGTTAACTTATATAGCGTCAAAGTGTCTCTATATACTATCTACAACACACAGACTTTGCTCATTGAAAGCGGTCGAATTGTTGCGCGAATTGGGACTTTTTACCGTTACAGGCACCATTTATTACAAGCTTTACTTCATTACGGCAGCGGATTTCATTATAAGCCGCAGGTTTGCGTGACTAGTATGTTCATCAGGCGACACTAAACTGCGGCTTGCGCTGTCCCAGGAAGATCAAGAATGACCCGTGTACTCACGGATTTTAGCCAAGCTGGCCACCATGATCCACACCACTATGAGGTAGGGTCCTTGCACGTACTGCCATTCCCACTTGACTATCTCAAAGGTCATAAGCTCTGTGTCCAGGACGCCGGGATGTACCACGACAGATGTTGTAGAGTCCGGCGGGGCTTTGCTGGTAACAGGTGTTTGCGCAGGAGGCACTTGGCTGGCGGTTTCATACAGCCTGACAGTGGGCCCCGGGGAGCTTGCCGACTCCATGAGGTCAGTAGTGAAGGATGTGCCGCTCCTCGTCGGGAAAGACAGCAGCAAGACCAAAGCTGCAGCAGGGAACGAGGCGCCGGGGGACAAGTCAGCGGTGCTCCGTGCGAGCGACTGGCGCCGACGACTAACTGGCCGCGACTCCTTCTCATACCGGTGTCCACATCACGGGGAGGGGGGTGGGTGACTAGCGTCACACGTGACTCAATTTCTAAAGGGAATAATGCGTCTCTTGAATTTAAAGACGTAGAGTGTTTCAAATTGCCCCTCTTCATTTGCGGAAGTGACAGGACGCGCTTAGTAGTGGCACTAAACCTCTGGACATGGTACATTAGCGGTGATTTTATTAAACTTGATACTGAAGTAGCAAGACTTCAGAAAAGAAATGAAATCAGGTTCCTATGTTAACCACAGGCAGTTTTTCGTTGTGATGCAATTTTGTCGCATTGTCATAACCCTCTCTCGTCTTTTATAAATGCACTTGTGTGCAGGTAGCCTGCTGTGTCCATCAACGGATGCAAGGGAAAGAATCATGCCGTACAGGATGCTAGTCATCAGCCGACATACTCCTGCTGTCATTCGTCGTCACAATAGCGAGCCCCTGATTTACAGAATATGGACGTTTTTTGTCATATTGGAGGAGAAAGAGACAAAGAAACCTGAAAACTCCATAAACTGAGATCTGGGGGTGACAACGCTAACTACTACTTTATAAAAAGGTAAAGAGAGGACCACGAAAAATAGACTTTGTTATTACATTTGAACCAAATATTCATAATACATATCTCATGAAAATACAATTCACATGCTAAGGCGACAATAGGTTTTTAAGTACATGAACGCCAAGTGCGCCTGTTTGATGTTGTGCATGCGCCGAACGCGATTAGTTGTGCGCGAAGTCTAAAGCGGCAGAACACCGAAAGCCGCGCAGATCTGCTAGCGTGGCGCCTCGTTCGGCCTGTCATTTTTTTTGCGTGTCATTTTCTCACTGCACCACTTCAATAACGAAGTCCTTCACAATCGGACTCTTTTGGAAATAATGTGAAGGACACGATGCTGATATTGTGTAATTGGCAGTGTGAGAAACAAAATGATAATACATACACCTCTAAGCACTACGGTACAGCTTTTTCAATGATCTGCTTAAAGCCGTTTGTCTTGCTATATTAATCAACAACAGCACTTGCTAGACGACTTTTTTCCTTCTTAACTTCTAGTCTGTTTTTCCTCACTTTTTAATAGAAATATGGATGTAAATGATTGTAAAATGTCTTTATTTTTTAATATCTCAGCAGTCTCTTGTCTAGGAGGGATTCTTAATATGTTGGAGGAGTGGGTCTTTGAAAGGTTTCATTGTACAAGAAGGGTAGGGAATAAGGGAGCATAGGGAAGGGAAGGGAATATTTTAGTTGCACATTTTCTCATTTTATGTACACTTCTGTATTCTAAAATCATTACTGATTGTTTTACTGGTAGCCAGGCCCAGTAAGGAATTAAAACAAAAAGTCTGAATTAGCATAAGTTGCCTTAGTACAGGGTGTTCATAAGAAATATGATGATTTATTTCATGAGGTAGAAGTGCATAATAAAAAATAGTGGTATCTGAAATTTGAAATATTAAAATGTGCGTTTCAATTTAAAGTCTAAATGTTGTCGATTTCATAGAAATCGAATTTCCCACCCTCGGACAGAAGTCCATGGAGGGCTAGAATAGCTAGTAAAGATCAAAAATAACATCATATTCATAATCTCAGACTTTGAAATAGTCTAAAATAGGAGCGACCAACGTCAGCCCACAAGGGCCACAGTGGCTGCAGACCCAATTGATTAATGAGAAGTAAATTACTGCTGATAAAGCACTTGTTGCTCAAGCAGCATTTTAATGCTTTATTTCAGTTGTCTCGCTTGTTACCTTTCCCTGCATTGATTATTTTAGTCTTAAACAGCTGCATTCACTTTTTAATGACTTATTAGAAATAAGATGCAAATGACAAAGGAACCATCAGTGCCATTTCCACCTGTGTGTATTCATCACAAACTATCTTGTATAATAAAACATTTGGAAGGAAACTGAAGAGAAAAAGGTGAAGGAGTGAGAATTACTCATCTGTTGAATATTTCAAACCATTTGGATAAGATCTTTGGAAAGGAGAAAAATCCACAACATAAGAATGAGTCGATATGGCAGAGTTAAAACACTAACAAGCCATGAAATTAAACAAGACCTTCTACTGGTAAGGACAGGTTTCTAAATAAGCAAAGAGGGCGGGAAAAAAAACCTGCAACCATTGCGACCCGTTGCTCACCACTGGTCTAAAACAATACCTCATGTTTAGGTTTGAAATGAAGAACCACTCCCAGAAGGATAAAAAGGACTAGGACCACCGGTAACAAATCAAATATAAAAAATATCATATTGATGAACAGCAACCTCAAAATAGCATGAAGCAACACTACATGTGCCTGTAATATTCATCCCCATTTTTTTCAAAGTTTTGTGAAAGGGAATAACTTTGACCCCTTGTATCCTAATTAGGGGATGAACCGCTGGGGTCGGCTGATGTGGTATACATAACTTCAAGTCTTTCTGAACATTTTTGCTGAAGACACCTATTGGGTTATAATAAGTGTGTGATTTCCTGCACAAAGTATGATCCAAAAATGACCTAAAACCAAGGGTTTTTGAATCTACAGTGCTAAAAAAAATAGGTGGGGACCCCAAAAATCGACATTTTGTATAACCAGACATCAAGATGAGTTAAACAGTATATCATATGTGGTTGTTTTTCTCATACTGGTGAGTCAGGAGGCGCTGCAAAAAAAAAAAACCCGAAGTGATTTCAAGGCATTCATTGGTAATTCTTAATGAACACAACATTGGTGATCAAAGTTATATGGTGAAATGGTGCCTTCTTTCAGTGTTAAGCCAGGAAAATGACACTTAAAATACAAAAACATAATACAGATCAATGGATAATTTTATTAGATGGAATGCCAAATTTTTCCATCACAATCTTAAAAGATTGACAGCAGAGATACTATCTTTGAAGAAGACCCACTTAAATAATAAGGATCACTTTTGGCTGAAAACAGCTGGTCAAGGTAAATTTTTCAGTCCACAAGGCAATCAAAGGACTGAGAATCTTAATTCACAAAGAAATTCCATTCATTGGCACTGATATAGTATTGGACACTGAAGGGCAACATATTGTGGAATTATATATAAAAATTAATACTGACTAATATACTGTACATTCACTAACTACAGAAGATAAAGAATTCATGATAAAGTCTCTTGCTTTAATTTTTAATATGAGTTCTCATAAACTTATGATGGCTGGAGATTTTAACTGTATAATGAGCTCTAATTTAGACAGGCCTTCACCAACTTCAATTCCAATATCCAAAACTATTCTGGTAATCTCACAGTTTACTAAAGATTATAACCTTTCCAACCCATGGAGGTTTTCACCCTTATTTGCACGACATTCTTTCTTTTCACCGGTACATCACCACACCACATTTACTACCTTTCTATTGATCATGGTTCATTTAAATCTTGTGTATCTGATACTACTGCTATCTCTAACCACACTCCTCTTATTGTAAAGCTCATATCAGCAAGCCCCACTAGTGCAACATAACTTTGAAGACTTAATACAGCAATGCCAGTTAGTGGATGAAGACTATAAAATTCATCTTCACACAATGCAGTACGTCTCCAGACATATCTGCGGAAAGACTCTCAGAAAAGCTCAAGACATTTATAAGAATGCCAACTATCTCACATATTTCACACAAAAATAAGCTGCAGACTAGAAGGACGCCACAGCTCATCTCCAAGATTTCTATTGTTGATCAAGAATATGCAGGATTGCCAAATGATAAACTGTACCAAAAAATTAAAAAAAAAAAAAAAAGGTTGTCACTACAGTCGGAATTTAACCGTTTGCCTATATGAGAGACAGAGCAACTTATTTGCAAGTCAAGCCATCAATGAAAACTGAGAAAATATCAATAAGATTTTACAACAAACTGGATAAATCCAAAGTTCAAAATTCAATACTAGAGATAAATACTGCAGATGCAACATTAGAGGAGGCAAAGAAATAAATAACTTTTTTAAGGAATATTGTGAGTTTTTCTCTATACTGGAGTGAGGCTCAAAATAATTTTTTGATACTATACAAATGCCACATCTCAGCATTTGGTATGTTATGAATATTTAGGTTCTTATGAGGAGCTGGTTTCTGCACATACTTTTGAGGTCTAATTTGTTTTATAATTTGTTAAAAATTATGATTATTTTGTTTGCTTATTCATGGGTACCACCTCTTTAGTACACTTTTGTTGTTGGCAATAGCTCTAGCTTGCTAATGTGTCACCACCAAAAATTGTGTTAGAAAATATCAGATTTGCACCACTACTTAAGATGGTGGCACACTCTCTTTCTCTGTCCAAGGTTCAGAATTAAAACAAAAAAAAAAAAAAAACCATCAGTGTTTGGAGAGTTTTGTGTTTTTTTCTGACAATCAAACTTAAATATTAACAACAAGCTATCTCTTTTGTCTTATCTCAAAGAGACAGAAAGAGATTTCATAAGAAGGTCCCAGAGAGAGAGAGAGATGTGGTCAAAACAACATGCCAGAGTCGAATGTCAAGCAGGTACAACTTTCATTCATCCTAATAACTAACCAGAATACATCAAACAAAAATAAACATAAGCAACGCTCTTAATATCCAGATGTCAGATAACAAGATATCTCAATGACATCAGTGATTGTGTTCCCCCAGTGGAACATGGGAATCCCGTTATAGCAATGAGTATTCTAAATACTCAAACATGGCAGTGGTCATAAACAAACAAAATGGCATTGCGGAAAACATGGAAAAAAATAAACATTTTCAAACGGTAACTGTAAAAATAATAAAAATATAAAATTTGAATTCTTTGGCATAAAAAATACCCTAAAATAAATGTGTTAAATCTCCATAATGCTGATGAAGAAAAAAAGAAGAAGCCATTCGTAATATCTTTATGGTAATAGTATGGAGCTCAATAGCTTGGACCCAGTCTTATCACTGCTACTTGTACTAATTCTGGTAGGTGAATTTCACAAGATACCATGATTTAAAATTAATCTCGGCATTTAACTTTGAAGCGAATTCTCCATATCCCAGACTAAACATATTCACTTTTCGATTATTGTCACAGAACACTTATAAATATTTGAGTAATTGTCACAAGAAAACCTAAAGACTTGTTTAAACCTAATTTTGGTAATTTGATAGCATTTATTAAACACTATGTTAATTGATGCTCATCCCTCCATCTCAGTCCACAAAGGTTGGCGAAGAGAAGTAGGGCTGCCTCTTAATGCAAATGGAGGCCATTGCCAGAAACAAAGGTGAAGACCAAAAGATCCACAAAGCTTAAAGTAGACATGCTTAGCAAGTTGGCTCCTTGGGTACACGCAGTACTCACTATTCTGTCGGCTTCCTTTTCCTCTTTGTCATGTGGTATTAAATATATATAAATTCTAAGTGGGTTGTTTCCTGTGAATTGTTTATTGCCCTTGTATACAGTACATACACTTGATGACGCACCCTTTGTAGTTAAATACATGCAGTATTGCAGAGAACCAGGGTGTCACCTTGGATGTCAGACCATGATGTGCCACTATACGAAGGTTTGCAAAACTGAAACAGTGAGGGGCTGGTACAGTGTAAAGCAGCCTACTTCAAGCCCTGGATACAACACAAGCTGGGAACAATGGCTGGCCTTGGTAAGTTTAAATACTTTCTCAGCATGGTAAAGGAGTCCGAAACTGACAGAATATACAGGCGGTGGATACTCCAGTGCCTCCATCGCTGGTTGAATGTTAGTGTAGCACATCACTCTGACCACCCCATTTACCAGTTCAATTAATATATTGTCACACAAAAGTAATAACAATGTTGTGCCATGCACCATGCTATCCCTAAATTGATGGATTGAAGGTAGTAACGTAAATGCTCACATGACCATCATCATCAAATTCTTTCACATGAAGCCTAAAAACCATGAGTACTGTTTTAGATCATTTATATTAGGTAGAATGCCCTGTGGGGGCTGGGTGGTCTCTTGGCCTTGGAACCCCTGCATATTTTTTTTTTGTTTGTTTTTTTCTGACCTCCTGGCCATCTGACCTTACTTTGTTCTTTGTTACTTAGTATTGTCTAATCTTATTTTTCTTTCATATAAGCTTTTCTTTCTTCATCTTGTAAAGCACTTTGAGCTACACCATTTGTATGAAAATGTTCTATATACATACATGATGTTGAAAGACATAATTTATGTTAGTTTGCTTCCTTTCTTGTTTCATTCACTATTACCTACCTACTGTTAACAAATCCTCTTCCTTTCATTTACAGGACTGGATTTCTAGTTTTGTATTCGGGGATTGTTGATGAACAACTCGGCAGGAACACAACACAGTCAATCCTTATTATCCAATTCAACTTATAGTGTTAATACCTCATTTTTTCAGTAATTTTTCATTTTTAAATTGGAATAATAATGTGCTCACCACCCATCAGAAAGCCCCTGACCATTTACTCCATGGATCCCTGAAACACTCACACACTGAACGAATGGAAGCTGCGGATTACAATGGAAAAGATCATCAGGGACTGCTGCATCATGCTGATCACGAAGACGTGGCAGAATTCAATCATACTGGACACGGCTATCGAGACAGCAGGCTACACAGCACACCAGCAAGACAGGACAGAGAGCTCCGGTAAGAAAAGAGGAGTGGGGGCTGTGCATTTATGTGAACAACAGCTGGTGCACGAATTCCACCATAGTAACCAGACACTGCTCTCCAGACGTGGAGTTTATGACAATTAAATGCAGACCCATATACCTCCCCCGTGAATTCAATGCCATACTGCTAACTGCTGTGTATATAGCACCAGATGCGAATGCTAGCTCGACACCATCAGCAGTAAACAGAGCAAGTATCCTGAGGCTGTTCACATCATTTCTGGGGACTTTAATCATGCAGATCTGAAAGCAGTTCTCCCCAAATTCCATCAACACAAAGTGTGCAACCAGGGGAGTAAAAACACTGGACAAGATGTACACAAACATCAGACAGGCCTATAGGGCTAAACCCCTAGCACACCTTGGCCAGTCTGATCACACGTCTCTGCTTCTGATCCCTGCATATACCTCTCTCAGGAAACAAGCTCCCACTATGACCAGGACTGTTACCATATGGCCCGAGGAGGCCTCCCAACAGTTGCAGGACTGCTTCCAGAGAAACAACTAGGAGGTTTTCAATCACCAAGACTTGGAGAACCACACTACGGCAGTCCTGGATTACAACAGGTTCTGCACGGACAATGTCACCAGGGATAGGCACATAAGGATTTATTCCAACAGGAAGCCCTGGATGACGAGGGAGGTCCAGAGTCTGCTAAAAGCTAGGAATACTACTTTCAGGTCTGGGAATGGGGCTCTTTACAGGGTAGCCAGAGCGAACCTGAAGAGAGGCATCCGAGAGGTCAAGGCAGCGTGCAGAAGGAGAATAGAGGACCATCTGAGGAGCAACAACACCAGGCAGGTGTGGAAGGGTGTCCAGCACATCACCGGCTACAAATCCAGCAACTCCTCGGCCGCTGAGGGAGACGCTTCTCTGGCAGAGGAACTGAACATCTTCTTTGCCCGCTTTGAGGCAACGCCAACAGCAGCTCTATCACAGCTGCCTGGCCTGTTCACAACAGCAACATACTTATGGCAGAAGTGTGAGGTGAGGCGGGTGATGAGGAAGGTGAACCCGAGGAAGGCTGCAGGACCCGACGGTGTGGCTGGATGGGTGCTGAAAGACTGTGCGGATCAACTGGCCGGAATCTTCACTAGGATTTTCAACCAGTCCCTGTCCCATCCTGCCTCAAGTCCTCCATCATTGTTCCGCTGTCGAAAAAATTCATCATGAATGGTCTGAATGATTTCTGCCCAATGGCACTCACATCTGTCATCATGAAGTGCTTTGAGAAACTGGTGCGGAGTCATATCATTGCCTGCCTGCCAGCAGACCTGGACCCATTTCAATTTCCTTACAAAGCAAAGAGATCCACGGAGGACGCTGTGGCCACAGCCCTTCATGCTGCCCTGACCCACCTGGAGCAACAGGGCAGTTACACTAGACTTCTTTTTGTGGACTTCAGCTCGGCGTTCAACACCATCCTCACACAATGACTGGTGTCCAAAATTGCAGATCTGGGACTTCCATCACTCACCTGCAGTTGGAAACTGGACTTCCTGTCTGGTCGCTCCCAGAAGGTCAGGCTGGGTCCCCACACCTCCACTGCTCTCAGCCTCAACACTGGGACACTTGGGTTGTGTGCTCAACCCGCTCCTCTACACCCTCTACACATGACTGTGTCCCCATTCACCATAGCAACAAGATCATAAAGTTCGCGGAAGACACGACGGTGGTCGGGCTCATCTCGGGCAAGGAGGGTTAGCTAGCATACAGGGATGAGGCAGAGCGGCTGTCAGAGTGTTGCAGAGTCAATAACCTGCTCCTCAACACCACAAAAATGAAGGAGCTTGTTATTGACTTTAGAAAAAACTAGGGGGCTTAGCCCCCTGCTCGCTTCGCTCGCCAACCCCCGTGTTTGGTTTTCCGGATGCACACTGTTAAGATTTTTTTTTTTCTTTGAATTGTTACTATTTCATTAGTTTCACTTTTATTTCAGACCTTCTGTAAAAACAATATTTGTAATCTTGCGAGTCCCAATATGCTGAATCTTTTTAATGAGGTCAGGACAGGTTTCTCTGTTTGGAATTTCAGCACAGACAAAACGATCTACATCATCAGCAGTTAATAATTTTTTTTTTTTTTTTTTTTCAAAGTAAAAAAGTAAGTAGAGTTCTGCATTGGACTCCTGTCTGTAAAGTCGTGCTATTTTCCTCTCACAGTTCCAAAAGTACATGGGGTTACCAAGGTGATACCCCAGCTTTTGTCTAGGTTTTTGTACAAGGGCTAGACAGAAAGTTTGACTCCTGGGGTAAATTTAGCTTTTTAAATAAGCAGACAGATAAATATACACTAACAAAGTAACCAATAAATGCATGTGTGGTAAACTCCATTTTTGAAATTCTCAAGATTCTTTATTTGTCACATGCATGGTTATACAGGACAACACGCAGTGAAATGCATCCTGATCCGCTTATCAAAAACTGTGCAAAGTTAGAAGAATATCAGTTAGATTAACAAAAAGTCATAGATCGAAAGATAACAGTATAGTAGAACATAATAAATAAGTAAAATTATGTGAATAAAGTAGAATTAAGTGTTAAGGTGCAATAGTGTAGTAATTATTGTGCAAAACCAAAGTTAGACTGGTGCATAGTTAAATGAGGCAGTTTGTTTGTTTGCGCTACTGCGATCTTTACTTTACTTTCTTTTTTTATATTTTCTAATTTTCCTACTTTCATATCCTTTAACTTTCTCCACATGTGTATAGCGCCTTTTTTTTTTTTTTGAGCCTTTCTAATTTTACTGGTTTCATAGTCTCTAACCTGCTCTGCATGTGTTTAGTGCCAACGTTTGTAAACGTCTTTAAGAAGTTCTACTTTGTCATTTTACTCATTGTCTTTTAATTCTGAGCCGTACAGTACAATACATAGAACAGAATAAATCCTCAATACAGTATAAAAATAAAGATTCTAGAAGTACGGAGTAGAATTTCACATTAGATGATATCACATACTGTAATATGATTTGGATTTGTTTTAAGTCCAGGAGACCTCATTCATCAAGCTGCCTCCCCCATTTTGCCATTCCACATCTGAAATAGCGCTAATCCAATGAAAGGACCCCTCATTCCCATGTCCCCATTCATCAGGGATGACTTTACCTTACGCAGGCAATCTACAATTTAAAGAGATTGTTATTTTCTTGTGAATTGTTACGTATGCATTATTTTCACTTTTAATATAAAAACTTTTGTAAAAACAATACTTGTCCTTTATTTTCGGCCATGTGCGTGGTTACATCTCTTTCTTCCCAGATGTATAATACTGCTCGTGTTGTGAAGGGTGTTGCGGCTGAACGTACGCTAAGGATATGCCTTTGGATCATTTGCTGTCTTTTTGCTGCTTGCTAGCTGCCTCTTCTGCCTGTCGCATGTCATTGTTTTAAGAGCTGGGAACACATGATGCTTGCCTGCCAAAAGCAATCCAACAACTGCTAGCTTAGAGGTCTGTTGATTTGTTTTAAGTGATGGCTCACTGCCTGGTCTTGCGTGACGTTGTAAAAGCAATACCTGTCTTTTATTTCTGGCCCCGGGCGTGGTTGAATTCTTTCTTGCAGGATGTATAATGCTGCTCGCGTTCGGTTGGGGTAGCTGCTGTCGTACTGCCCTTCGATCTTTTTAAAGCCTGTACAGCCGCTGTCCTTTTTGCTACGGCCCTGGGACAATCTCTTGGCACCAAGTCTCATGTTTACGGTCCCCGCGAGACGCACCGTGGCAAGCCTCCTTGGACTCGTGGGTCTTTAAAATGTCTTTCGAGATTATCACGTATCGTAGAATTGCATTTGCTTTCCATTCCAGGATTTTCTTCTATATATAGAGAGACAAAACTGACATCCAGCCACTCATCATTGGCAGGGCATGTGTGGAGAGGGTCCGTGTGGTCAGGTTTCTGGGCATTGAGCTGGAGGATGACCTGACCTGAGTTCCAACACAAAGGAACGGACTGCACGACATACCTGTATATTCCATGTCAAATAAACTTTCAATAGCGTGGCTCCCCTTCATTAAAAAAAAAAAAATTCTGATGCATCATTTGCATGTTTTAAAGGCAAAAGTATCAATATCAGCTGCTTTGTATTTCTAGAGCTAAATGTAGTACAGCATTTTAGTATAAAACATTATAACCATCAACCGTTTGATTTGTCTATGACATAAAACAGTTCATTTATGAATTACCTTAAGAAACATGAAGGGAACATTTCTGCACATTAGCCTACCTTTGGGATAGGAAAGAGGAATTGTGTCTCCTCCGTTCACATACTGAAAATTGAGTGCATTCTGTTGTGTTCAAACCAAAGGCCATCCTAAGAGGAAACAAATTATTTTTGATTTCAAAAGGAGAGGCAGAATTGAGGTCTAAGAACAGGAATAAGTAATTAACCAGAATAGAAGAAACACTGCAACTAACTTGGGAGTAAAATTAAAGTTGTGTGTGAGTAATGAAGCACATTTCAAGGACCAAACAGTCCAAAAAGACCCTAAAGTATTTACTACCAAGAGTGAGAGTTTATTTTTCTTTTTGAATTATCCTAAGACTAGAATACAAAAAGGACTACAACCCTAACTTATATATTCAGCAATCAATGAAGTCATGTATCACATCATGTATCAGTGGTCAATGGAAAAATACTGAGCGATGATCACCACAATAACCGTAAAAATAAACTACATAAAAAAAAAAAAAAAAAAAAGGTTAGTATTTAATGAGTACAGGCAGCACCTTCTATGTTCACATTAAAAAAAACAAAACATTAATACCAAATAATGTGAATAACCTAGTTAGCAGGTCAAAACTGTAGCAGTCATGACACATTTTCCTGTGAGATAAACCTAATTATTAAATTTACATTTAAAAAAAAATTTATTGCTTTCACCTTCCCCCCTTGCCTGGGCCATTTTTCAAGATTACATTGATATTATTGATAAATTTAGCCACTGCAAAAGCACATCAGAGTGAAAAGAACAAAAGGCACAAGACTAGCTATGGTGTGGCTCAGAACATCTGCTACCAACTGCAGTATGCTTGTTTGACATTTTGACATTTTTTTTCCCCCACAGAGATGTACTGGATAAATTGTGCCTTATATCAAATACACAGTCCAGTTACCAAATCTGTGGAATAAGAAACCAAGAGCTGTGAAGTAGGTAGGTAGGTAGGTAGATAGATTTCAATGAAGTCACACAGGAATATTCATCTATCTGTTTTTAGTTTATTCTATTTCCTATAGTGCTCTAACATGCAGCAGACTTATTTTAAGCTAGCCTCATCTGTCTTATTCTCAGTCATAACTCAAACCTTACAGCTTGCTATCTGCTTATTTATTTCATTTAAATAACTGAAGTAGAGGCAGGTTAAGTGACTTGCTGCACTGCTTGGTTTTGTGTTTTAGGCAAAATAAAGTACAGAATGGAGTGGCCAGAACACAAAACTACAACAATACCTTTAAAATGTTCAAATACGACCTGTGAATTTCTAACCATAATGAAACACTTCATGTAGCAGAAGCTAGGAGAAATGGGTAAAAGTGCAGAGAAAAAATAAAACCTAACAGTATAAAAATGACGGCAAAAAGAACAGTTAGCATAAACATAATTTCCTCCAGGGATCAAGCTGTGACATTGTATTGCATGTTACTTGGTGACATAGGATATGCTTTTTTGCTATTGTAAATCACAAAGGATTTCTTATGTATTCAAACAAACAGTTTAATCTCACCAAAAATAGACAGAGAACAAAAACTCAAAAATTTGAAAAGCAGCAGTAGACTTTAATTGGATTCACCATGACTTACGATTATCAATAGTTAGGCTCACTGGAACTTTGTATCATTTCCAGCCTTGAACCAGCACCCCACCAATCTGTTATTCCAATTTCTTAATGCTTGCTCTGTCCAACTATTTGGACAAAGTTCTGTATCAATGAAATACAGAGTTATGAGAAAACAGAATCTAAAAGAATATTTCTAAACATTCAGTTATTGCTTGCCCAGTAAGTGTCATCACTGTGACTAAGAACTGTTCAATTTTATTTTAATGACCTTTATTTATCCTTGTATGAAAATATTACCAAACATCATGTTCTTCAAAAATCAAATTCATTATCTTTTTACTTTTTATTCAACCTAGTTCTACACACTAAATTTACCATTACTCTTGCCTATATGTAACAATGTTCCAAACAAGAACACTCTGAAGGTGTTCTGTCAGGATGTACTGTAAAGAACCCAATATCATCCCTGTGCCCAAGAAGGAAAATATTTTTCTTTCTAAATAATTACAAGCCAGTACTGCCAGCCTCTGTTATGATGAATATATTTGTATGTCTAATTTTTCAGCATCTCATATCTGTCACAAACTGTTTCCTTGAACCACAACAGTTTGCCTTACCTTGCCAACAGGTCAGCCAAGGATGCAGTGAACATGCATTTAACAGAGTCATACCAGAGCTTCTCTCTATAGCAAACACGTCTCTGGATATCTGACTTTCTAAGGAACAGACATCAAGCAGTGAAGATGGGAGAATATCAATCACAGCCCCAATCTGGGTTCCCTCAATGCTGTGTTCGATCTCTCTTTCTTTCTACACCAATAACTGCATGCCCAGTGACCCATCTATTAAGCTGCTAAAGGTTGCTGATGACACCACCCTGCCTGGCCTGATTACAGACGGATACAAGGTGCGATTTTGGAGGGAGGTGCATCTGCTGGCCAGTCGGTGTACTCTCAACAATCTTAACTTGAATACTTTGAAACAGTACAAACAGCTACAGATTTTAGGAGATTTTCCTCACCCTCTAAACCCCTAGTTATAAACTGTGTCACTTTGAACAGGATGAAATCATTTAAATGTCTAGGTACAACTATCACTTACAGTCTGAACTGGGATGGAAACACAACTGCTCTTATCATAAAGGTTAGGCAACATGTTTTTTCCTCCATCAACTTAAAAAAGAAAGATACTACTGGTGCAGTTTTTTTAGAGCTATTATTGAAAGTATCCTCACTTTCTCTATAACTATCTGGTATGGCAATGCATTTGCTCACTCCAAACATAAACTACATTCACCTGGGCAACTATTCTCTTTCAGTTACTACCACTAAGAAAACATTACTGGTCACTGAAGGCAAGAACTCCTGGACACAAAGAGTTTCTTTAATACAGCAGTCACTATGGTTAAACACAGTCTCCAATTCATCTCTGTTTCTTCCTGGTTTGTAAACCCATTCATCCCATGTTTACTTTATGTTAATTTTATAAGGACTTGCTTGATATGTTACTGGGTGGGAGTGCAATTCCGCATTACTAGATTATTTTATGTATGTGTGCAATAGATTTTTCACTACTACTGTATATAATGTTGTGATGTATACTATGTCGTTTATTTGCATTTACATTGTTATGTGTATGGATGTAATGCCAAAAGAAATTCCTAGCAAAAATGAAGTTGTATGAATGTGTAGGGAGGTCTTCAAATTTGAACTTTATTGAACTGACCTTGAACTTTCACTGGCAGACAACAGTCATGGAGGGTTTAAAAATAAATATTAAAAAAAAAAAAAAAAAAAAAAAATCACAGGAAAATAGACAGAATAAATGTGTGGATGGAAGGAAATAATAAATAATACTTACCTGTGATGAGTTCAGATGACTTGAGCTTACAAACATGCATTTTGGGGAGAGACCTTCAAAATGAACAGTTTCTTTTTAGATCTGTCAGCTCATTCTGAAGAACTTCATCAAAAAGGTCTGAATAAACAAGTAGAACCACAAGTAGTAGTAGTAGTAGCAGCAGCAGTTGTCCCATTAAAATGTGTACAGATTTCAGGGACATTCTTACTTGTACGTCCAAATTTTTATTGAATAGAAAGTATAAACAGGCTTACAAGAAATCCTTAGTTGTGTTCCTGAAACCCTGAGAAAAACAGTGGATTAACATAACTATTTAAGATTCAGTTTGAACATGTAATATATGTACAGAACTGTATTACCAGACCAAAGGTGAAGAACGGAAAAAGATTTAAAATTGATCCAAAGACAACCCAAGTAGTAAAAGATGAATTAAATAACAGCTAAATACAGTAGTAAGTGTATGTAACAGGTAAAAGTCAAGGGCAATATTTCACTTTTACTGAATCAAAATATTACTGGACAATAAATGTTTTTTTTTTGTTTTAAAATCTTATCTTTTCTGCAATACATTTATATACAAATTATAAAACTGCCGTGTTTATTTTACGTGTTCCAAAAGTGAGAGATGAAAAGAAAAGGGAAATGCACAGGAATTAGTTTGTTACTTTTACTAGAAGCATCAAATTGTTCGAAAAGGAAGAACTAGCCTAGAATATCCAGCCTGAGGCCATGGTTTAGAAATGCAGAGGTATACATTTTGCTTTGTCTCTATGCTCTCTACTGCTTTTTTATATCTCTCCAGTGAGTCTAAAAAGCAGTTGTCTATTTTGTGTGAGTATCAGCATGTCAAGATCAGCATAGCCTGGTATGCAAATAATGCTATTTGTGTATCCTACCACTAAAGGGTGGCTTATCAGCCTAGCCACAGAAAAGGTAATACCTTTCAGGGTGATCTCAAGATACTTCTATAGCTGCTGTACCACACCAAGAAGACTCTGAGCTGTTGGTCTGTGGTTTGATTAAGAGATTGAGTTTGTTAGGGCATGAACATTTAGTCTTCATAAAGCCGTACAGCAGTGAACACCCAAATTGATAATATGCTGGCAGCAATGTTTACAGGAATGCACTTATGGCCTTCGAAAAGGATTAGTTAAACATGGTGTCACAGCTCCTCTTTCAATGATTTCCACTATCTAAAGAGAAGAACCACCCTGAACCACAGGCTAACAACTCATGGAGTTATGACTCTTTTCAATTGCCGGATAGTGGAAAGAGCAGAGGAAGGCAATGAGCGGCTAGAACACAACAGAGTGGCTATAGATTTGAAGCCTACTTTATAAAGAATATTTTTCAGCATATTTAAGGTGGCTATCATAAATTTATCAGGAACCATCAGATGACCTGGGCCCCAACTCTCTAAACTCTAAAATGACTAGAAAGAGCAGGGCACTGGGAGTTAGTGGTCTCAACATGGCAGGTACGGTCTTTACATAGTACTTGGTCTTTCTTAGCCAAGAGGACGTCTGCCTCAATAAAAACTACCCAGCATCTAAAAACCTTAATGATAAAATACACCCTGAAGAACAACTAGGTACTCTATTACTGAAACTGTTAAATAACAGTCCAGTGGTGGAGACTACAACAATCTCCAATTAAGGAGAGAGGCATGCGGTTTCTTCAAATTGAGAACAGTTACTCCAGATGGGATCAATGAGGTCTTAGAGCTGTTGCGTCTGATCTTTGATAAGAATAAACATAACCATTGTGATTTTCCATTATTGTAGTCAGAAAGTCTTAGTTTCTGTATATTTATTTTTTTAGTGTTGTGTACCTTTCACTTATTCATAAGTGCCCTGCAATTTGATGCAGCATTTTATATATACACATACTGTATATACCGGCTTGCTTGAAATTTGGAATATAGGTTACCCTTGGCCGATAGGTGCATGCCAAGAAATGGTTTTAAAAAAGTTCTTTGACCCGTTTGTATGTCTGTCCGCTTTTCACGAGAGAACTACTTAACGGATTTAGATCAGGTTTTTTTTCTATCATTTGCTTGAATATTCCGGGTGATTTTGCGAATTCTCTCATTGCACTAAGAATCATAGCTTGCTTGCAAGAGCGATATATTCGCACTAATCCGAGACAGAGATTGTGGGCCAAGTGCAGGGGGAAGAGTGAGGTCAGGAGTAGAGAGCTGGGCGGGACCCTCCTCACTGTCCTGTTTCACTAATACGCGGGTAAAGCCCTGTGTGTGTGTTGGTTCAAGATACTTTGCTTTTGGTTTATTGTGTACAAGAAATTTATTATATTTTACTTCTATGGAATTGCTTGAGCCAATAACACCAACAGCAAAGGATAGCTGTGGTCAGAAGTACACATTTTTGGACCATGATATCAGGGGAAGCAAGAGAGACAAGCGGTGCGAGTTTAAATAGGCAAATCAAGCTTAGATATGGTGAAAAGCAGCTTCATCAGGAAGAGCCCATTACAATTTGTACAGAACAGAATATCAGTCAAATGTTTGTTCCCAGTAATGGATATTTGAGAGTACATACATGAAAAGTGCACAAACAGCAGATTTGTGAGACGTGTAAATACCCACATATGGATGAGTAAACTGTTCATCAAGGAATGGGTCTTGTGGTTCTATAAGAGTGTAGGTGCATTTTCCTGAAGGGGTTTGGATGTCACTTAGCCTGTCTGAAGGGAAGGTCATCACAAAGATTTTGTGTGATCACTTCCATTTCACAACACATCAAGAAAATTGGTCTTCAGAATGACAATGTCCATACCTATGGAGCATGTGCATTCCCCAAATCGTTTGATAAGACTAACAATAAGGTTCACTGTAATCTGTGGCTTTCAGATTTAAACCCAAATGAGAATTTATGAGAGATGTCAGAAAACATTTCTGAGACTATTCATTAAATTGCTTACTTTTTGTAGAATGATGGTACCAAACTGTTCATGAAAAGGTCCAAGGCAGAAAGCATGCACATGCAGTTCTTGTTGGTGGCATATGGTGACACATAGGACTTTTATGTGACTCCTACCACCATATGATAATTTCTAAATAAATTCATTTTGAAATTGGGCCATCAAAGACAGAATTATGTCCTTCAAAGGCTGGGACTGAACAAACATGGAAATGAGGATGGCAATTTGGACAGACATTTGGGCATCAGTGAGTAGACATGCCACTTCACGGCTTTAGTGACCTCAGCTCAGTTCCCATCCGGGTTACAGTCCATGTGGAGTTTTTAATGGTCTCCTCATGTTTGTTTGAATCTTGTCTGAATATTCCTCTTTTTGTCCACGTCCCAAATACATGCATGCAAGTTTAACTGGCGTGTCTAAATTACCTCATGAGCAAGTATGCCTTGCAATATCAATGTTTGGCTGGATTAGAGTAACTGTATAAAAAAGGACAGAGCAGGATGTTTTCCTTAGAGGACTCCATTCATTTAATGTGGGTAATGACATCCTTTATATCTTGTACAACTCTGTGATGGCCAGTGCAGGTTTATATGCTGTGGTGTACTCAGCCCATAAGATCACTTTAAGGGAGGCCCACAGAATTAAGAAGCTAATTAAAAGGACAAGCTCAGTTATGCAACATGCTGTTTACCTGCTGGAGGCCATAGGTGAAGGACAGAATGAAAACAAAACTGGGTGCCATTATGATCAATGCTCCACATCCTCTCTCTCACATACTAACATCGAGGACTTTCAGCCAAGGGATTATTTAGCAGAAATGTGTCAAATAACTCTATGGGGGCTCATTTATACCAATGGTAATAAGACAAAATGATGCCTCACTATGACTGTAATTGCCAAGTCAGAAGTTTTCTTTCTTTTCACTCATTCTGGGGCGTGTTTATTGTTTATTGTATGTTTTGTGAATTTCCCCTTGGAATTAATAAAGTATATCTATCTATCTTTAGACCATTATGTGTGTGTGTGTGTGTGTGTGTGTGCTTGTTTCTATATTTATTTATTGAGTTTCTTCAAAAGCAAAATTTTGTCCTGGTAACAAATAAAATGCAATCTAACAGACTGGTTTTCTCCTGAATAGGCTTCAACTTCAAGTATTTCTGTCCTAACCAAAGCAGATGGTAGAAATGGATGTACATGCCAGGTCATGTTCATTTCTTCAAGTGAAACATTCTGTGCGTTTTCCTTGTAAGATTAACTGGTCAACTAACACATATGGAATTTATCAATGGTTTGTGCCTTTCTTCAGCGATGTGTGTTCACCTAATGCTGATGAACAAATAACCAAACCCATGAACTGCGTCAGTATTATCTTATTATTGTGCTCGTATGACTGTACACACTATGTAAGGCAAACTATCAAATTATAGTCAACAGAAATAACACACTAATTAGTATCATTAGCTGTTCTTTAGAATAAATCACAGGGTACTCAATAGTCAAGGAAAAATACAAAAAAAAAATCTTTAAAAGGAGAACAAAGGTCACTTCCTAATTGAGGCAGTAAAGAGACAAAGAAGAAGAAATGTCCACAGGGTGTGGACCGTTGTACAAAACACATTTTTTTTGCAAGAAGTTCATTTAACGCTGTACCTGATCTGGTTGGAAAGGTAATACTACAAGGCAAGTTACCATTATGGAAGTTATTGAGACACAATTGTGATACACACTTTATGCTGCACCATGGCAGACTAGTTACGATTGCTGCCTCACAGATTCAGTGCCCTTGGTTCACGCCCTGGCACTGCTGCCCTTTTGGTTGTGTGGTTTACACATTACCTATATATGTCTGTGTTGTTCATCCTTCAAGTTCTCTGGTTTTCCTTCTACATCCCTTACAGTGCTCATAATTGGTGATTCCATAGTGCGGAATGTTAGAATTCCAAACTATGTTAAACCAGCAGTTAATGTTAAATGCCTCGCAGGGGCCAAGATTTCTGACATAGAGGCTGCATTGGATTGTGTCACTGATGATGAAGTATCTACCTTATTGCTGTATGTCGGCACTAATGATATTTATTTACAGCAATCTGAGGTATTAAAGAGGAACTTCATCTCTCTATGCACCAAAGCTAAAAGAAAATGTCGGATTTAGTTGTATCCGGCCCCTTACCAAGATTATATAGAGGGCATGTGATTTATAGCAGATTGTGTTTCTCTTCACTGCTGGCTAGAAACCTGGTGTACAAATAAAAGCATAGCCTTTGTGAACAATTGGGATGATTTTTGGGATAGGCCTGGATTTTTCAGAAGAGATGGTCTTCATCTTAAATGGAGTGGATTGAATGTATTATCCCAAAATATGGTAGGAAAATTGCCTGGCTGACTGACTGATTAGGACACCATCCAGGCCACAGTCATGTGATCTTAAATAACAGGCTGTTGTTTTTCCCACCTGTTACTATCCTGAAGCTGTTACCCATAATTCATGTTGTAAGATAAGTTTAGGACAGATTTCAAAATCCTCCTTTTAACATATAAAGCGTTAAATGGCCAAGGTCTGGCTTACCTGTCTGAACTTATGACTTACAAACCACAGTGCACATTAAGATGTCAAGATGCCGGTATGCTTATGATTCCAAGAATTAATAAAACAACAGTGGGAGGTCGAGCTTTTAGTTACAGGTCTGCCTGCTACTATAAGAGATGCCCTTCGGTCTCAGCTTTCAAATCCCGGCTGAAGACTCACTACTTCAGTTTAGCATATCCTGACTAGAGCTGCTGATTAACTGTACAGACTGCATCTCTGTTGTTAGTCATTAGCACTAAAACATAAGTGACATGATAGTTATAATTTGTTACTAACCCTCACATATTTTGTTTCTCTTCTCGGTACTCGTACTTGTAATATTTTTATTTTTATACTGTATTGAGGATTACTTGTGTTCTGTGTGTTGTATTGTATTGACCCCCTTCTTTTTGACATCCACTGCACGCCCAACCTACCTGGAAAAAGGTCTCTCTTTAAACTGCCTTTCCCAAGGTTTCTTCGATTTTTTTCCCTACAAGGGTTTTTTTTGGGAGTTTTTCCTTGTCTTCTTAGAGAGTCAAGGCTGGGGGGCTGTCAAGAGGCAGGGCCTGTTAAAGCCCATTGAGCACTTCTTGTGTGATTTTGGGCTATACAAAAATAAATTGTATTGTGTATTGCATTGTATGTGTAAGGTAAGGTGAAGTGGCAGCTCTTAACTGACCCTATATAGGTAAGAGTGTGTTATTTTGCTTTGTGATGGACGGGTATCCTGCCAAAAGTTGAATCCTGCCTTCAGCCAGATGCAGCTGAGATGAGCCCTGAGTTCCCCAAATCCTAAACTGAATTTAATGGGTGGGATACTGGGTTTTGCTCTCCATGAGCGTGTCAACTGATGTCTTCATTTACCTAAAAGAGGAAGAGAGATATCATATGGACACTGTAATAATTCCCACTTTCCAAGAATCTGCAGGCTGTCTCTCACTTGTGACCGATACAGTATGCTGTGAAGCAACATCCTTGCTGTTGATTTTTACATGCTTATACTATGTACAAACAAAAAATACAGGTTGTGTTTCATTTCATTATTACCTATAAATTATTAAGGGAGAGGAAGCAACACAACCCATCAAATCAGACACAGACAACATGCCTCTGAGGCACGCACGAGAGCTCATGTTTACGAAGAGGAAGAGGCCATTCAATATATTTAGGTCTTTTGATTAGTTATTAAAACAAATTCTGATATCTAAATGTCGTTATTTTCCTCAAAGACTGCAGAGTACACACTTCAGCGGTACTTTGGGATTTGAAACCCTTGGAGTAGACAACTATTAAAAAGGAATAAAAAAAAAAAAAAAAAAAAAGACAGTTTCATTAATCTCCAACAAACAGTGTATCTAAAGAAAACAAGTCATTGTAAAGCCCCAAGTGCAATGAACAACTTAATTGTAGTTCACATACTATAAATAAAAGTTAAAAGGTATAAACATCAATAAGACATGAAGCTGAAGTAACAGAAGGTGTGGAGCAACAGACAGTACAAGCTGAATAAATGGGGATTTAAATTAATTACATACAGCAGCTTATGTATTAAACACAGGTTACAGATAAAGCTGAATTCTGAATTTATTCAAGTATGGTGTAGGCTTATATTTTGCTTGACACACACAAATATGCACATTTTCTTCTGCATCCACTAATGGAAGGTAAACAAACTAGCTATGAATGGAAGCTGCTTTTAAGATGAAAACATACTGTTGACCTTCTTTTGAAAAGTGTACTGTGTCTTACTTCATGTCAGGGATTTACACATCCCTGCCCACAACAACTCTACAACACCCCCCCCCCCCCCCCCTACTTGGGCTCAGTTTAATGCATATTCATATAACATAAAGGAAGGATTGGGAATGTGGGCCTGTTAAATTTTACTGTTGTGTTCCTTATTGTTGAAACAGACTTTCTTCAGGGATAATACAACTAGACAACATGAAAAACCATACTGCAAGTGATCAGGAAAATACATAATATGAAAGGGAAGATGTGCATGTAAATACAGTAAATATTTATTAATACTGCCACAATTTGATAAAACAGACTAGCATACTTAAACCCTGTACAAATTATTACCCACATTATGGGTAAATATATTGCTTAATGAGATTTCTCTTATCAATACTCTAAAAAAGCTTCATATAAACCATGGTATTATTAACAAATCCCATATAAAGGAAATAACACATTGTATAAGATGGGCCACACAGTGTTAAACTACTAACTAGAAGTATTTCCAAATATGGGACACAAGTTTAAAAAAAACAAAAAAAAAAAAAACAAACAGTGCCCTGGTAAAACATAAAAATTGTGTTGCATCAGAAAGGAATTGCATGTTTCTAAAAATCACCGCATTTTTATGTGGTACTGTATCATGCTTAATATTGTCTATAATATATACCCAGGGATGATATATTTTAATGTGTGTATGTACTCTATGCATGTTATTTTGGGCCATACTATTTATACAAGTGTGTGTCTTATACACACACACTGTACATACACACAAACACATACATAATTAACAATATTTCTAAGAAAGGATGGATACTGGATACTCACATTTATGTTTACTGGAAATCTAATGAATTCTAGCAGCAGCTTCAGCAATAAAAAGAAGCTGTACACCATGGTAGAGATACATCACCCCTCAAACAATAAACCTAATCTGCTGAGTGCAATTCATTGTAACAGAATACCAATTGAATGTGCAATTGTATGTACGATTATGACCTTTTCTCCATTGAAGCCACACCTCATATAAGGTATTGATGTAAAGTCCACAATGAGAGTAAAAGTAAATAGCGCTGATGCAAGATGCATTTTGGTAAATTGCTGTTATTTTCACCTTGCATTGTGGTTCTGCTCTGCTACATCATTTATACTCCATAAAAAAAGACATCCTATACATGGGTCATGTTGATTGTCTGTCAGTCCTTTTACAATGCCACTTCACTGGACTTTGTCAGTCCCAGTGCCTGCACCATGTCAGGACTTAGTCCACTTTTCAAAGTCCTTCTCACTGTAAAAACAAAAAAACAAAACAAAAAAAAAAGGGTCATATTGTAATAATGAAAAAAATCACAGTGTAACTGATCAGTCCAGTTCTGGTATGTATTCAAGTGCTCATATTACATATAAAACAAAACTTCCCAAGAAATACTAAGCAACACAAAACAAAATAATTCTCTGAAAGCATTTATTCTTGAAAGAAGTGTATTAAAGCGTTAGGAAAGCTGAAAACTGATGTGGGTAATTAAATGTAATGCTTAGCTACCATGTTTTTAAAAGGAAAAGTACCACCTTTTGTCTTTGAGCTAGCAGCACATTTTGACGTAGCTTCAAAAATGTAAGAGAGTACTTATTCCAGCATCCTTAACTTCTTTGCAGAAAAAAAATGTTACCAGATAGAGCAGTATATTCAGAAAAATTGCAGCTTTGAAGATAAGAATTTCTTCTCCCCAATATCATTTGGTAGTATTTGGATTTGTATATTGACTTGTGGATGTGTTCACCAATAATGATACCATTATTTTGAATATTGCCTCCATCAATCAACCCCTAGGAGTGTTTAAAATAATCACTGGGATATTGTATATTGAGTATTAATAAACTTTCTCAATGCAAAAGGTCCCAACTGGAATAAGTAGCCCTGGTTCTGTGGCAGGAGTGGTTGAATGTTGTGTTTCTTTCTCATTTGTCCTTTAGCACTTTTTGGTAAATTAACTCAATGGTTTATCCTACTACTGAGTTAGGAAGTATGTACTCTGACGTTTCAGCTTTCATTTTCCCTACTATTGATATAAATGTTCTGCCCAGCTTGTAACTGCAAATGTTTCTCCTAAATTTTCCAGCTACTAAATACACAGAAAAGATAATGATTTATTGAAGTCAAGCAATTAGCTCATCCTTAAAACACATTTGTTTTTCAAAAACATGACAATAACCTGTCCTACCAAACAGAGAAAACAAGTTATCCTTTCAAACATCTCTTTCCAGAGCAGTTTTTATTTATTTATTTTTATTCAGTTTTACAAAAGAATCAACGTGACAACAGATTTACAAAGAAGTGTTCCACTCCATTAGACTGTTTTTACAATAGCACTGCCTCAGGTGTGGTCAACTGAACTCCAGCTCTGAAAGGCAACTCATACAGACTACGCAGAACTATGATCCAATATTATATTTAAAAATAAGACACTTACAGGACTTGCGGTTTGCTCGAGATCTCTTTCTCTCCTTTGGAGTGGATGGTCGCTGATTGGGATTCTGTGTGACAGACTTTACTAAACGGTCCATGATCTCATCTGTTGCATCATCTTGGGAACTTACACCATCTTCCTGTGGAGCTACAGGTTCAGGTGGACTAATTCTGCCAAAACCTATTGAAACAGAAGCAGTAACATAATAATTCAGATGTGTTACTAAAAACATTCACACACACAGACGACCATAGATAAAATCAACTCTTCTTGTATTTTTACTAGTCACTTTGTTCTACATAGAGTCACTATGCATAACAGTCACTGCCGGGTAAAATACAGTAGAAGGCAGCATTTTCTAGGTGGTCATATATCCACGTCTTAGGAGACCCATTTGCATAGGTCAGTAGTGTTAATAACAAAAAATAACAACCAAAAGCACAGTGTGGAAAGAGTGGAAACAGACACAGGAAACAATGTCATTACACTATAGGTCAATCCAAGACATGAATAGTTTGTGGGAGTAAAGATCGAAATGTCACATTGTTGTTTAAAAACTTGCAGTAGACAAACAGTTGGCAATAATGATGTACTGTATAACATTATATTAACTGGGTAATAATCAATATTTGGTAGTGACTTAACATCTTCCCATTATATTAGGGTCCACATTTTTATAGACACACACACACACATTCATGTACATATACAGTATATAGTAAATTTGAGATTATATTACAGTTATATATATAGTCGACCCTTGATATACGACCGGCCTGACATGTGAACAACTTGATTTACGACCAAAATTTTTGTTTTGATTTACGACCAACATCTTGTGTTACGACCTGAATGCGGTCACGTGTATCCGCTTGCGCGATTGTAAACAGCCGAGAGCGTTCGTAGCGTCAGTCGTAGCCCAGATACATGTTTGTGGACGTAATTTCGGTCAGTGCAGTGATTTATATAATTTTTTTCAATAATTGCTAAGGAAGGAAGAGAAGGTAACAAAGGTAAAGAAAGCGATCACAATCGAAACGAAGAAGGAAATTGTGCGGAAATATGAGAGTGGTGTTGGTGTGACCGATCTCGCTAATATGTACAGCATGTCAAAATCCACCATCTCGACAATTTTACAAGATTTGTATAAGGAGGCTCCTTCCAAAGAATAACCACCTTCCATTTCATTCTCCTCTCCTCCTCCCTTCCTGCAGCCCAAAGATGTGAAATTAAATGGTGAGTACAGTGTGAAATTGTTGTTTCTGGTAGGCTAGGCACTTTTTATAACTTTTTGGTTAGTACATTAGAAAAATTATTAATGTTTTGGTAAATTATGCACATTATACAACCCTTTTTTATTATGAAAAGGTTAAGTAAGTGTTGCTGTGGGAGGTTCGGAACGCATTATGGGTATTTCCATTATTTCTTATGGGAAAAATAGTCTTGACTTACAACCAACTTGAGTTATAACCAGCCCTCGCTAAAACACACAGAAGGTTGCAGAATGTGGCAGTCTTATCTCATACAATTTGGCAGATATGAACAAGCACATAAAATTTCAACAATTTTAAAGTGAATTTTCATCTAGAAACCTCCAATTTTTGTTCAAAAACAATGCAAACTGGTTTTGAGCGGATGAATATGTAGCAAACATTATCAGCTGTAAGGAATAGTACTGCATAGTTTGGACTCTGGGGCAATTTTTAATCATTTTGTGTTTTCATTTTCTTTCATGTCACAAAATATAACCAGCGGTACGTGCAAGTCTGTCACAAGTAAGCGCTTGAACTACAGCTGGTCATTTAGAAACTGCTGCTTGTAAGTCACAGTATCCTAGGCGTCTGAGACATGTCACCTCAAGAAATTCAGTTGCAGAGAGAGAGAGAGAGAGAGAGAGAGAGAGAGATGGCACTCTAAGCGAACCCTCAGCAAAGAAAGTATGTTTCTGCTGAGATCTCCACTGTCAACTAGTGGTGGCATTTTGTGCCATCACGAAGTATTTTCTAATTCCATGAGATACTGTGTCATTATCAAAAACAGTAGGATGTTTAGGCAAAGGGTTGGCATACTGTAAATACATGTGGATCACTTTAGTTTAAATTAGTTTAGATGAGATTTGTGATCTGAATCACAGTAATATTGATTCAATGTCATTTTATTAATAAGTTTTAAATGTTTTTCTGTAAAATAGATAATAAAGCATTATCTATTTTCCATTAATGGACATTTTAGGTATAAGTTCTTAATTATATACAACCCTAAGCTTATCTGTGTGTGTTTGTATAAAATCTACATACTTGCATAATCCAATTCAGGACTGCAGGAAAAGCACTGCGCACAATGTGAGAAACAACTCTGGACAAGGTGCCATTGCAGGGTCCACTCACACACACATACAATCACTCTCACATGGGAACAATTTATTTGGTGATTCTAAACTGACAAACAATGCTCTGGTATTTCATAGCAACAAACTGTTTTATTTTTTCCTCTATCTGAGTAAGACAATTGTTGTATTCATCTCAACAATACAGAAGTGAAGTGTTCGAAACAATAGAGTAGTAGTCTTGAGGTGGGCCACTGGCATTCCTCAAGAAGCAGTCCAAATATTCTTTGTCCTGTGACTCATCTTTAGAGACTTAATTCTATATATAAAGACTGTAATTTTTAATTATTTATATTATATTATTATATATATATATATATATATGTGTGTGTGTGTGTTTACAGATTTATTTTTTTGTTATTTTTATTTTAATCTAATTTTAATCGCTTTTCTTCTATTTCTTTGACAACTTGTAAAGCACTTTAGACTTAATTCTGCGTATGAAAATTTGCTATAGAAATAAATGTTTTTTCGTTAGAAACTGCTTTAGGACTGGGACAGCTTATTAAATAAGTCAGTGGTTCTAGAACATTTTTCTAGTGACTCAATTGTTGCCTTTTCCTGTCTGAGATCCAGAATTGCCACTGCGCATCATCCCAGATTCCCTTTGGATAGTCACTGCCAACAGTAATCTTTGGGGGATTGGGGGCGGTAGGGATATTTGGCAACTTGGACAATTGCCGCTGACAGTCATCTCCTTGGATTATGAAGGGCAGGTCCACCTTACAGAATTACTCACAGCACTGAACCCTATTATCCCCTTGGAGAATCACTGACCCATCCCAAGACATTCCACAAACCATAGACAACCCTTTCACATTGAGTACTATTGTGAATCACAACTCTGTGCAACCCAAATTCAGACAGGTTACAACCCATAGTTTAACAACATTAGAAACAAATAACAGAAATGTTCATACTTCTGTTTCCTCTACTCCTGCGAGCTGTAGAGTCTGATGTGGTGATCAGGACATTCTTCATGTTCTCATGGTTTTCTTCTGCTTTGACTGGCTCACTGTCAGCGTCTCGATGAACAAGGGCATTCACGGATGTCTCAGTAGCTCCAGAGAACTTTTCTGTCTGAGGAAATGCAGCAGAGTTTAATCTCAAACTCCTTAATGTGAGAGACAAATAAAAAGATACTTCTTTCTACAACTTCTACAATCTTAATCTGATGGGTAATGTCTCAAGCAGAACTGACAAATACACTACTTTATGGTAAGGCTGGTCAAACTATTCACTTACTACTGTACAGATGATTTGAAAACACAGTAGTAATAATTGTAAGTATAACTAAGAAATAAGAATTTATAACTACAGTTCTTAAATCACTTCACTGGCCTACAAATATGTTTATGCGTGAACAGGAGGAATATTAAATCATCTCTAAAGCCATAAGTAGTTTAGCTTTCTCAAACCTTATAGAACTTAAATAGTGCCTATACTGAGAGCATACATTATGATCAAAAAATGCTAGCTGCCTTTAAAATTTTTAGGATAAATAATAGTAGTGTTGGAGGCAGAAACCTTAGCTATAGAACATTCTACAGTTTTGCCCTATATACCACTATTAGAGAAGCCACATCAGTCTCAGCAGCTGAACAGTGAATATTTGTGTATAGCATACACCTATTAGTCCTACTTCTGATGTTGTTTCATATTGCTTTCTTATATTACTTTTAATCTAATTATAGTAACTGTTTTTGATTTGCCATTACATTTTTGATTATAATTCTTCATCTTGCAGCCTGTGGTGCCAGTTAATCTATCATGGAGTACAGGACATGTATCAACGCAAAAGATGATGTAATTTTCATTGTTTGCCTACAGCATGATCATGGGACAGTTGGAATTTGGATATAAAACCACATGCTTTACCATTTTGTTTTGGGTCTTCATTAGTTTTATTTGTAATAATGTCATATTTTCTGTTGACTACATGATGACAAGGAAGAATCTACTAGGAGTTGTTGCCTTGGGATGGATTTATCTAATTTGAGGATCTGGTGAGGTATAGGTGGTTATTTGCTATATCCTAAAATCAAAATGGAAACTGTGTAATAAAAGTGTGTTCGTTAAAAAATAAGTATATAAAAACAGAAAAAACAACACTATCTATAGCAATTGACATATCATACTCTAACCTAAAAAGGACAATTACATGAGTGGCCATCTTTGAAGTTACATCTGCCATTCCCACAAAATTGACAATTCAGTCAGCAATAGCATCAGTGGGGACTAGACATGATACAGAGACAAAAGGGCACTGGTATCAGCAATCTTGCTGGATTTTTCACACACATCTGTTTCATTAGTTTATTGAAAATGATTCACCTTATGAAAGAGGTCAATAAGCCTTTTCCGACTTGTGTAGACACATAGACTACAGCCACACACAACAGATGGAATACGGCAGCCAAAAATCCCAAACAAGGCAAACTCGTGTTATTCAAAAATAAGAAGTTGAAATTTCAGTGGTCTAAACAAAATAAACACTATACAATTTTAAAGAAAAATACATAAATAACCTAGTCTTGCATTTGGTCTCTTGGTACAAGCAGAACAAAATTTGAACAGCTGAACTTTATATATCCACGTAATAGTAATTTTTTTAATAGGATAATGCTACATCCCAAAAAGACTGGAATATTCTTGAATGGTTCAAGGGACATGAGAGCGAATTCATCTTAATGAAATGGTTCTAGGAGCCATTAGATTTCACCTTCACAGATGTCATGGAATAAGATATTCTTAATCAATTTTTTAATAACTTTGAGAACAATTTAAATGAACGTTTGACTTCAACTCTTACAAATTAAGTTTTTTTCGTAGTATATTAGGGACCATCTAGCTACTAGATAGATACACCTAACAATTTTGTTACTCGTTATGTTTCTCTAGCTGGAGACAGATATGCAGGCTACTTGATATGCTGAAGGTCAAAGTTGTTGACTGGGATGAAATTCACAGCCTTGTGCTTTATAATCACATCAGCTACTACAGAAAAACTCCACAACTTACATGAACACTAAGATACTGTACTAATGTGAAACTCCACTGATATAACTCCATTTAGAAAAACTAACTTGAATCACCAATGCGTACTACTTTCAATAATAATTGACAGGAGGTAAGGACATTTCTATTAACATTTACAATCAAAATGTATTAAAGGATACTTATGTTGTTTTAAATTACAGTTTTATTTGAAATTGTTCATTTGGTCTTCTGCAGAGTACCGAAGATTTTCAGCTTTTTTCTAACTCTCTTAACTTCCCTGTTCAGAGATATAACATCCCAGTAATACTTTAATATCCAATATAAGCAGCTATTAATAGCCTGCAAATTGATCTTTTTAACACAATATAAAACAAAAAACGACACCAACACATTTCAAGGGTCTTATTACTTTTAGTGTTAATGTGTCATTGTTCGTAACATAGTTAACAAAATATGTATAGACTGTTATAAACTGTTTTATAATAGATCACTTAACTAAAGTGTAACAAACATCCCAGTATCATCACCTCCACCTCACCTCTGTGATCATCTTGCCCCGTGTCTTGTTTCGTTCTCGGTAAGCTGCTCGCTTCTGCTTCTGTTGCAACACCCTCTCCCTGGTGGTACGGTACTCTAATGCAAAGTCACTCATGATCTTGCAGAAATGTGTTACCTTCACATCTCTCACAGAGTAGGATGGCTGTCCAAGGTACAGCAGGAAAGAGTGAAACCTGTGATTGAATGATAAAGATACATATATTCTATTGGTTGTTTAATATCATCTTAAATAATGAAGATCGCACATTCTACCAAACTAAAGCAATTGTAATACTCAGCTAATGGAAGAACAATGTCAATCACATTTTTTTTTTCATTTTTTTACAGCAATGAAAGCACTTAAATGAATTCTGTTACAAATAATTTAAAATGGAGATTACAAAATGAGTATAAACTACACAATACCAGATTAATAAGACAGGAAAAAAATATTTCAGTAAATGCATGATTTTAGATTAAAAAAAATACTATATAATAAAGTCTCATTTTAAACATCACATGTACACTGGAATTTTTGTCAATATAACAGTACTTCTATATACACTTCTTTTCCCACTTCTAAGTGTGTTTGATATGCCTGATCAACCTTCTCCAAATAGCTGAATCCCGCAACTCCTCCCCAGTCAAACCTTCTTGCTTCACATCTTTTTACTCTATCCATCCACTTCCACTTGTCCTGCTTTCTCATCCCCTGCACTTCCATTTCCATCACTCTTTTACCACATGTATTCACTGTCTTTCCTCAAAACATGTCCATACCACTTCAACATACTTTCCTTGAATGTCTTCGATATCTCTCCAACTTTAGTTGTACCTCTGATTCTTATTATATCTTTTGTTGCAGGTCCAAAGAAGCCAGGCACCTCTTCACCTAATGACTACAGACGAGTGGCACTTACATCTCAAATCATGAAGACATTCGAGAGGCTGGACTTGGACTAAACAAGTCCTCTTGTGTTAGATCACCTGGATCCACTGCAGTTTGCCTATCGGACAAAAATTGGAATGGAATATGCAATAATGTATCTGCTCCACAAGGCTTATTCTCACCTGGACAGAGCTGGCAGCCCTGAGAGGATTATAAATTTTTGATTCCTCCAGTGCCTTCAGTACTTTCCTACCATCCCTGTTATAGGGTAAGCTCAGAAATATGCAGGAAGATGAGACTATGGTGTCCTGGATAATTGACAACCTGTCTCATAGACCACAGTTTGTGAGACCGAAGGACAGTGTCTCTAAATATGGATGCAAATAACACTGGAGCACCACAAAGAACAGTCCTGTCTCATTTTCTCTTCACTGTACACCTAAGATTATAAATATAAACCAGGTCATGTCACTTGCCACTTACTAGATGTATACATAAGTGAGATGAGACAAAGTAGAAGAGTCAGGTAGAGAACGTTGCTTGTGGTGCAGAAAGAAGTGTCTGCAACTTAACAGTAAAAACAAGGAACTGGTTATTGACTTTTGATGCATTAAAGGGCCTCTACACCCGGTCACGGTTCAGGAAGTGAATATACAGGTGGTGCATTGCTACACAAAATTGGGGTTTCACATCAATGACAGGCTGGACTGGTCTCGGAACTATGTAAGAAAGGACAGGGCAGACTCTTTTCCTAAGGGGACTACATTGCTTTAATGTGGGTACAGACATCAATCACATATTCTACAACTCTGTGAACACCAGTGCAGTTAAAAGGGCAGGCTCAGTTATGGGACACAATCCTGACGTCCCTAGAGGTAGTAGCAAAGGAGAGAATGAAAGCAGAGCTGAGCACTATTATGAACAATGCTGCACATCCTCTCTCCGATACATTAATACCGAGTACTTTAGGCCAATGAATTATTTAGCAATGATGGGGCTCCTTTATACCAGTAGCAATATTTCTGCATAATGCCTCACTGTGACTGTAACTGCCAAGTCAGTTTTTTTTCTCTTTTCAGTTTTCTTTCTTTTTAGTCAATGTTGTGTTTTTAGTTATTCATTTCTATAGAAAGCCAAATTTGCCTCTGGCGAAAAATAAAATTCTGTCTTTGTAAGTCAACACAGTTGACATCTTCTCCTGTGCTCTCTTTAATTCCGATTCATTATACATCATTGCTCGTCTTAAAAACTTATATTTAACCCTCATTGATCCTTCGATTGCACAATACTGCTGAGTACTTCTTCTGATTGTTCCATCTACACTGCACTCTGTGGATTACCCTTGCATTCAATCCTTCATCTTGGGCTACTAATGATACAAAGTGTTTAAACTGATCCAGTCTTTTCAATAGCTCTCCCTACAGGATAATCAAGACTCAAATATTTTCATTTATTTCTATTTGTCTTCAACCGTGTAACTTACAAAGTCCTTCTCCATCTATTCTAACTTCTTCTGCATCTCATCCCTTCTCGTGCTTCACAACACGTCATCAGCAAAAACTAACTAGCAGGGCATTCTGAAATTGTTTTCATTGTACAGTACTTTTTGAGGCCTATATAGATTAGTGATTGAACAAACAGAATGTAAAGACAGCCTACTGCATGGCAACACTTAGCATGTAAACATTCCCATTCAAAGCAAGCAAACTTAGACATGACAATTAGCCAAAGAAAGACAATTGAATGAGAGGAAAATGAATAATGGAGACAAATCATGTGAACGTGAGAAAAATGTTCAAACTGTACATAGCCAATAATTTGGGGAGGAAATCATATCTCATCCCTGGAACTGGATGCATTTATCTGTCATACTAACCATTGTTACCAACCATTCAAAATCAAAATTCTATCTCAAATAAAATTATGTAACCCCATTTTATATTTTTTTAAATTCTAGCAAATTCTAAACATGCTTCATGATAAGTGAAATGAACAATGCACAAGTTTTTTTTTTTTTTAATAAATTGCTGATTTTGCCCTTGGGATTATTTTTATTATTATAATAAAGCTTCAAACATTTTTTAGAGCAGGTCCTTGAAAGGAACTTTATACTAAATAATGAACATAAAATGTTCACACATATTAACATGGCAGTGAAGCTCAGAACTTAAAATGAACACAGTTTGTCAAAGAAAATGCAGTTCCTTCCAACTAAACACATCCTCATTCTTGAAGTAAAACTGCAGATTAACAATATATAGTACATGCCACAATCCTTTTAGCAAAAAAAAAAAAAAAAAACAAAAACCCACAGGAAATCCTATGGGATCACACAATACAATAATAATAATTCTTTGCATTTACATAGTGCTTTTCTCACTACTCAAAGCGCTCTAATGGAATATACTATACATATCGACTAATATAAAAGGCTTGTTGTCCAAATGTTCTCTTTCCTGTCTAAAACTCGGAAAACAATCTGCAATGACACACCTTATGCTAAAAACAGTTAGGAAAAGTCCTGTGCATGCAAGAAACTGCTTGGCTAAAAATTACAGTGGCTTTACTGGCATTCCTTAATCCCAGTAATTCCAAACTAGGTAGCAGAATTAGTTACAATAAACATATATAAATTGAATAGACTACATTTACAATAAAAATAATGTGTGAATGATGAGTAGATGTAAAGGGGATAAACATTCAGAATTTTAATTATGCCAGCAAGGTAACAGAGAAGGCACCCATATTTTTCTGATGATCAGCGCTTTCAAATCTAGGTTTGAAATGTCCTCAGAAAATGAGGCATGAAAGCTGTTCTGCAATACAATTAAGACAAACAAAACAGCTTTTAAAATATTGTAAGTAATGTAGCAAACTAATTCAACTAATAATTCATTGTATCTTGGCATTCATACTGCATCTATCCAAACACTTCGTGTGCTTCTTCAATCATTAACCTATTAATTTACCGGTTTATAATCCTCCGATGCACCACCTTCAAGATTATAATACGCTCTGTGCAGTCCTTCAGAAAGTCTGTCATTTTGTTCTTAAGAACAGGTTTGGATTCATGTTTGGCAATCACTTTCAAATTATTCCAGGAGGCCTTGCATTTCCGTTCCAGGTGAACCAAATTTTCTGAGAGCTGATCAAAATCAACCTTATAAAGAGACAGAATTACATATTTAAATATCATGATTGACAATGCACAGTAAGTAAAACTTGCACTGGGAACTTTTAAGACAGAATAATCCATATACAGGAGGACAGTGAGTGTGAGAGTCTTAACCACTCACACCACTATCCCCTATATTGTTTTCATATGATTCACTACTACTAAACTGTGACATAACAGTGTCAAATAAACATGTTGCTGCTACAATCAAAACCTCCACTGAGAAGCACACTTCTATATTAAAAACACAGCCCACTTTGAAACTTTTGAATAATTCAGACTAATAGAGTATAGTGAAAATATGCCAACGTTTTCATTGATAAACCTCACCTTTGCTGATCGTGTAATAGCTGGAATCTCAGAATACACATCTGAAGAGTCTGTATAGTTTTCAATCACAAAATTGCAGGTATGGTGCAAGAGTGACTGCCGGTGGACAGTGTCTTTAACTTCTCCAACTTTCTCCAAGTAGCTCAGCTCAAAGCCCTTTGCCTGGAACACAACAGGCGAGTTATTTTGTGCACTACAATCTGACTTTGTGATTACCGGACACAGAGGATTCCCACTGATGCACATTTGTCATTTGTAAAACTATAAAAGTCAAGGGTTAGAAATGACTGTGGTAAACTAAACACAAGATGAAATTGTAGGAATGGCCAACATTTCAGGGAGTGGCTGAAATCACCCTTTATGTGTAAAAGGTTTTGTCTAAATGCCCACAATATTCAATATTAAATTGCAACTGTCATTGAAATATTTTTAAAACTCATTTTCTTTGATTTGTTATTTTGTCTTTTTAGAGCAAAACAAAACATGTGAGGGGCATGTTAATATTAAAATAATCAGCAACTTTCAATGTATTGCACTTGAAGTAATTTAAGTTAGTATTTTCCCAGATGAATGTACATTTATCAGACTTACATGTCTCAGTGTATAGTAATGAATATGTTAAAATCATGGTTTAATTTCCTTAATTGTAAAACGTATACAGTACAATGGAAAAATCACTAGGTCGCTTACTGTTAGAAACAGGTTAAAATGTACCAATCACTTTAAGCAAACAAATAAGTTCATGACTGGAGTTCCGGATATGAAAATGAATCACAGGATTAGGAAACAAAGGTTTATTATTGTGTCATGCTGTAGTACTAATTAAAAATATGTTGAACAATTAACAATTGAATTGATTATGCATTAATTTTGTTAATTGACACTTATTTTATACAATAAAGTTTATAATCCAAATTTCATTTTTTGACATCATTGTTTAACAAAGGGTCCTATTAAACTGAAAAGGAACACAAACTAAATATAGAATATTACATATTTATGACACCTATCTAAATCTGTGGTTCAGCTGTATTTAAGATTTCAGGTAATTTCCCACCTTTGATCAACTCTGAGAAACCCAGACATGCTAACACCTTGTAAAAAAGACATTAACTACTACTGCATACAGTTCTAAGAAGTGAAAACCACAGTACCACTGAAAACCACATGCAGGCATTGGGAGGATGTGCAGAATCTATAGAGATAGCCACCAGTCATGTAATTTGAATTTAGGATTCTGGATTTGTGAAACAACGTTGCTAAACACTGTACCACCCTAAAGGAAAGATGTCAAATTTGCTAATGATCTCAAACAATTGAACAGACAGTCTCAGGCAAACATATTTAGTTCAGCATACATAAAATGAGACAGGATAGCTCATTAAAATACACAAAGATACCCTAGATTGTAAAAACATAAAATCTTAACCTACTTATTTTATCAATTTAAGAATCAATGACAAGACACACCATTAAAAAGAATTAGAAAATATATGCATAAAATTTAATAAATGCTAGAAAAACAGGATATCTTTCACAGGCAAGAAATTTGATACCCTTTAAATGCATACTTGTGCTTACGTTTCATATGTAGACCACAGAAGTGCATCTTACTGTGTGTTTCATTTACAGTAAATCATTTAAGTCATGTAAAAAAACTACATAACTCACTCATAAACTAAATATTAAACTTAATGCTTTGTCAAGTCACACTCACAGTATTTTCACACATAATATGTATTAACGGATAAACAGATCACAGGAACCTTCAACATTTACAAGATGTGAAAGTCACAGAACTGCAATCTCTTGCTCTTTGACCAAGTAGAAAAGAAAACACCACCCTAAATTCTTTATGAAGTTATTACTTTTAAAAGTACAAGTATTACTTTTGTTTAATTTTTGTTTTTGTTTTTTTGGAATTTCACATTAGTGGAAAAAACAGATCAAAAATACAATGTTGATACAGCATACAGCCAGCACATTTAATGCTTAATCATCATTCAGAATAATTAGTGTAACAAAAATTACTAATTTTAAATTGCTTATACACACACACACATACAAACATGCTGCATTTTTCTCGTGATGGGAGAAGATGCTCACACACTACATACTATAAGTGAATAATCATGTCCAGTATCACTTACATTGCTGCTGTTGAGGAAGTTTCCAATTGCTAAAAGTGTGGCTAGAATGTTCTTGAAGGTTTTATTTTTTGCAAGTTGCTCCATTCCCAACTTCAAGTCAAACAATGGCTCTGCAATCTCCTACAATTTGAAAGATAAATACAACAGAACCATTCTAAAGTGTGTCATTTAAAAAATATAAAATTATCAAACAGCATTCAAATGAAATGAAAAACAGCATCTTAAAACAACAGATCCTGTTTTATAAATTCTAAATTCACACAAAGGCTTTCTGATGTTCTGGCATCTCCCAATGTCTAAAGATATGCATATTGCTAGTTAAGTTATGCATGTTTTGCTTTTTACTTATGGAAAAGTGATGAGCAGCTACTTGTACAACTCTAAATAATGACATTCTTTTGGCGGACTTCATAACAGTGTACATATGTATGCTATGAGAAGACATCTTAACCCCAGCACTACTCAAACTACTATTATACATCCATTTTTCAGAATACACTGGGTTAACCAGACAACTTGTAAGAAAAACAATGCTAACACTGTAAGTAAGGCCTTGGAATCTCAATACAGACCGTGACTGGAAAGGGAATTAATCCTAGAATGTTGTTACTTCATAGCTCTAGGAGTCAAGTGCACTGTCCCTTCATCTAATATGCTCATAATTGTTCTTGTCCATATAGTACATTTCATATAAAAACCGTGCCGTGCAAATTAAAATATGATGTTAAGAAAACACTTGAATTAGACATTTCTCCCTTTTCTACTGGAAGGCTTTTTCAGAACAAGGGCACAGCAATGCCTTAATTTACTTTTTTTTTTTTGCTCCGGTTGAAGAGTTGATTGAGGTCAGGTAGGAGGGGAGGGCAGTAGCAGGTTATAATTCTCTCTCTCAATGTTATATATAAAATTATATATATATATAAAATTATATATAAAACTAATGGTTTGATATATCTGTAGTTATTTAAAAAAAACATTTAATTAGATCCTGAAGTGAAAAAAGTAAAATGGCCCAATGCTGAATCCAAGTGATATAACATAAGTTGTCTAGAACAACACTGAACCAGAAACCAGCTGTTCCAGACAGAGCATAAAAATGCAAGAGTAGTTATGACTTGTTAAAAATATTGGTGATTATGGATTCAAAGATGATAAGAAACGAGTTGCAGAGGACTCTCTCACCTATGCACAAAAAGCCAATAAAACACATTACAAACATTAGAAAACTGCTACATTTCAAGGTAGACTGTAGTCATTCATTAACAGGACCAGTTTTACTTCAACATTTAGAACACCAAGTGTCGCCCTGAATAATTTCTTAGGAGATACTTACTTTCTCCATGTTTTCATAGTCCAGTTTAAAAGCCCAAAGTTGCAGTCGAGCAGTGAGGCCACTGATTGAACTCAAGGTCAAAAGGAATTGCTCTGCTGTTCCAAGAGGAACATCTGGATTAGCTAGCTGAGCCTCCTGAATCCTTTGCTTTTCTTCATCTGTAGGTATCATGGTTAAAATTTTCTATAAAACAAAAATTGTAAGTAAAAGCATAAGATACACCTAAAAGAATCAAGGGGTGAGGGATTTTATGTCACAAGAAAATAAAAGAAAAATGACAATTAGCAGTAGTAAGTAATACTGGTACAGAGTACTGTAAAATTCTTATTTCCTGTCAAACCAACTTGCAACACATCATCACTCTAATACCATGATAAACAAGAATGTATTAAATATTCTTTACAATATTTGCCCAAAAAGTAACAACTCCTTATACAGACTCTTGTCACTCTTTCTTTACAATGTTCCAAATATTCTGTCAATTTTCAGCCCAGAAGTTGTAATTCTGTTTTTTGAATTTCTCTCTGGATATTTACATTTCAACAAGCCTTTTTCTGTAGCTCACATAGTTTCTAGAAGTATCAGCTAAATAATATTACAGCTAAATACTTTAATATACTGTATGTATATGTAAATACAGGTGAAATATATATTTAAAATGAAAATGGAACAAAACAAATTACACAACCAACTAAAAAATAAATGCACACTATATGTGGTTTAAAGTGTATATCTACTGTTTCAGATCCAAGTCAACATGGATGCCGAAAACTGAAGAAAAAATCAAGTACCATTATATCACTGAAGTGCTAACACAAGAGAACAATAAACCTCCAGAGAATCATTCTCATCTAGTCAACATGTACAGGGAAAAGGCAAAGGGTTAAGTTAGGCTTGTAGCTATTATATATATATTATATACATGCGCGCACACACACACACACAGAGAAGAAACCCCTATATATGCAGTTTGAGTGCATACACGTAGTTATACTATATGTACAATACAGTGGACCCCCGCAAAGTTGTGGTTCAGGGTTCGCGGATTTTTCCTTAGAACCTAACTATTAATTGCTAGCGGAAATAGCGCAAATATCCTCTGCAATTTTTTATGGCTTTTTTTGTGGCAATACTGTGCTGAAGAGAGAACAGGAAGCAACCACTGAGGGAAACGCGGTTTGGGATGGTGAAAGTAGCCAATCCAAGAGCGTTATTCATTTCTCCTTGCTGCTGATTGATTGCTGCCCTGTGATGCGACTCCAGCTGAGTGTCCTCGTGTTTTCATTTTGTTATTGTATTCATTTTATTATTCTTAAACGCACAAGATGTCGTCGAATCGCCCTGCACCTTCTAAGGCTTCTGGCACTGAGCCTAAGCGCCTGAAGAAGTTTAAAACACTGAAGGAGAAGGTTGAACTACTGGATTTGCTCCAGGAACTAAAAAGTTATGCTGCAGTAGCGTGCCACTATGGCATTAATGAAAGCACCGCATGCTACATGAAGAACGAAGCAGCGATCTGGAGTACCGTATCTGTAAGTTTCTGTGATAGTGCCAAAAAGGTAATGACCACAAGGAATAAAAATATCGTCAGGATGGAATCTGCCTTGGCATTGTGGATCACCTACTGCAGGAAGAACAGCCCCTTGGACGGTAACATCATCCGTGAGAAAGCACGGAAATTGTACCAGCAGTTCACTACAGGAGACAATGTAGCAACTTCCCATCACAATGTTCCTGAAACCTATAAAGAAAAGCCAGCACGAAATCCCACCAGAAGAAGACCCGTCCAAAGATACGACTCCTCTTGAAGCGCCTGAAGAAGAGGAGCCACCCGAGGAGTTTTAAATCCTCTGCATCGTACTGCAGAGCTACTTCATCATCATCATCAATATCATTCATCATTGGTGAATACCCGTATATTTTACTGTATTTTAATTAAATTATTATGTATTTACTCTACTTATAACAAAGAAAACGACAGCGCATACCAAAGAAAATGCGCTTGCATGAATTACAGTACATATAGTGGTAACATCGGTATTTTACATTCTAGCACCGCGGGAGACATAGCAGTACAAAACTGTACAGTATACGGGTTTACCTTTACATTCTGTTTTTAGGTAATGTATTAAGGTAATTTTTTAGGTAATGTATTAAGCGGAGTTTGCAACGAAATTAAAGTGCTCTGGGTGCATACTGTATTTAGGGTTTAAACTATAAAAATGGCATTTAAAAGGCATTTTTTAACCACATCCAAAAGTCGTGGTTTTTCACAATTCGTGGGTGCTCTAGGAACGTAACCCCCATGAATTTTGGGGGTGTACTGTATTGAATACCATGTTGAGCTTGTTAATGGAATTAAGCTTTATGAACACTATGTTGAAGTGAAGTCAAAAGGTTCCATGTATATCTCACTTGTTCATAGAACATTCTTGAACTAGCCTTCTGGATTATTCAACATGTCTGTGTACAATACAAAACAAAATATTTTTTTTATTTTTTTCTTATTGTTTGCCACCCCAAGCATACCACTACTATTCATTATTTTCTTTATGGTGGACTCATGATCACCTTTAATCTATGAAAGGCCAGGACTACCTAAAGCACTGTTACTCTGTTTTTGAAGTTAGTTTCTTAGAAGACCACTCCTCACCAAAATAGCAGTGTTTTTGCATCTTTGTTTATACACTATTTACCATAAAGTGTACTAAAAGAGGTCACAGAATAGAAAAAGTTTTATAAATCGTTCAACATCCACAAGAACACCAACAGGTCTTAGTTGTGCTCCTATGCAGAGACATTTCTGAAGATCTTAGAACAAATTGTACTATTGTAATCATTTACATATAATTAAATAAAGCATACTGTATACAAACTACTGTAATATACAGTGCCTTTAGAAAGTATTCAGAATTCTTCACTTTTTCACATTTTGCAATGGTGCATCACTTGTCTAAATTTGTTTCAAATTGTTTTTTCCCCTCATCAAACATCACTCAATACCCCACAATGGCAAAGTAAAAGCAGGATAGGAGATGTGAATTTTACATTAACCTCAGCTTACAAGTGAATGTACAGTAGACAGCGAGCGAGCAAGAGAGAGACAGACAAAGAGAGAGACAAAACGTACTAGAGGTAAATTAATAAAAACATGTTTGGCAAATAACATTTGAAAGGTATCAATAGACTGTGCTCTGCTTCAGTGAAATGTTAGTGCCCATAGAGTAATCTGGTTTCCAAAATAAATCGCTAAGATCCTTACCTCAATTCCCTCCTTGTTAATTGCAAACTCATCAAAGTTGTTAATTGCTGTCTTTATTATGTGCACTGCTGGCAACACTGTCAAACCGATATTGATTGCATTGCTCCTTTTTGGATCCAGGACAACAATTACCTGCTTCTTGGCTTCAGCTGGTTTCTGGAACAAGGATTAAAAAAAATGTTGAAATAAATAATTGGAAGTTTTTTTCCAAAAGCGGGTCAAGTAAAGTTGAAATCCATCCTAGTAATCCTACTACTACTACTACCACCACCACCACCACCACCACCACCACATTTATATTGTGCTTTTGCCAAGCTCAATGCACTTAATGAAATAATGGTTATAAGATAGGAACCAGTTTGGTTGGAACACCACACTGAACCAGTTTAGTGCTGTCAATCAGACTAAACCAAGTATGAAATTTGCACAACTTTTCTTGTTTCTACTATGTATAAGGAAGCTCTGCCAATTAATGCCCAAATGAGGATCTGGTCATGTTTTAAGGGAGTATCCTACTATATATTATCAAACAAATAAGAATCTTATACTCAAAGCATTATTACCCTAGTGTTAAATTTTGTCTTTTCCCAATGACTTTGGATACTAAAAGGTTACATGATTCCTGGAACAGCATTAAAGTATATGTGTGTTAATGTCTTCTTCTTTGCCAACTGGCCTTACTTTAGTATATTTTGCCACCATTATTATTAATTATTATTATTGTTATTAAAAATGTTTATTTCAGGAAAATAATTCACACAATCAAGCCAAACGTAACACAACAAATTACTTCATAGTCCAGCTAGAAAAAAAAAAAAAATACAACTAAACATCAGAAATGCCACTATTAAAATAACAAACATGCCAGCTGTAGAATTACAAACTTAGATAAGAAGTGATTTCAAAGTATAGAGGAATGGTTATTTCCAAATGTGCTATGCAAAAAAATATACTGCTAAGAATGTCTTTCATCACTCGCATTGTTTTCTAAGAACTGCCTGTGATCCATCTAAACAGTACTTGACACAGAAGATCTCATACATGGGATGCAGTGCATAAAAATGCAGTCCACTTCTTTGATAAAATTTTCTATCTTTGTCTGTTCCAATATGTTTTTGCCCCTGGCCTCTCTTTTCGGTCTTTTGCTAAATTACTTGAATTATAGACCAGTCACATGATTAGAAGGGGCAAATGAAATAAAAAGAAGAAGTTTGGATAGTGAAATTGCTCAGGCTTTGTGAGCCCAGAGCCTTTGCTAAAGTCCCATTCAAGCTCTTCAACTACCTTTTCTTCTTTCAAAGATTCTAAATGCCTTTGCCTATCTTGACCATTTTTTTTTGCTTTGCATACAATAAAATAATTAATTTTGATTTTATGTGCTTAGACTATTCCTTTCATGCCTGCGTGTCAAGGTGTGTAATTCAACAAAGGTTTAACAAGTCAGCTGCATTGAAAAGGACAGCATGAAATGCTACAGTCCTGTGGCTTGGCTTATCTTCCTTCCGAGTATATGCTTGCTTCTCTGGGTGTGATGGGCTGGTACATACTTGGTACAGAGATCGCAAAGGAGTTCTCTTACTGTATAGGGTAAGTATCTGAATACTGCAGGATTATGTAGTGCCACAAGTAGGTCCTACCTTAGAAGTAGCAAGCTCCTTAGCTTTGGACTCAAATAAATGTTCAAGTCTGGCTGTGTCCACAGTAACCTTATCCAAGGATGCCCACAGTGTGCCACGTCCAAATTTGCATTTTCTTGGTCCTTCTGGCTGTTTCAACTCTTGCCAAAACAGTTTCACAGTCTTCCTTTTTTTTGTAAGGGGCAGTTCAGGAGGGGATGTCAGCGAAGAAGTAACATAACCAGCGGGTGGAGGAGGAAAGGGGAAATTTGCTTGGAGAGGAAGTGGTGGGGGTGGAGGAGGCATACCGGGTGGAGGTGGTGGGGGTGGAGGAGGAGGCGGCACACCAGGTGGAGGTGGTGGGGGTGGAGGAGGTGGTACACCGGGTGGAGGTGGTGGAGGTGGGGGTGGAGGAGGAGAAAAAACACCAGGTGGTGGAGGTGGAGCAGTAGTTCCAAGAAACTGGGTTGCTTGTGTAGGAATCATGCTGCCTTTTGAAACATCGCCATCAAACCCATCAATGTCTAAGACATCAATATCCTCCTCGTCCAAGAGGTCTGAGAAATCTAAATCCTTAATCTTTAGTGCCCTAGAACTGGTTTCCAGTTTATCCCATGTAAAGTCAACATCCTTTGATAAAGGAGTCATAAGTGTTTTTTCCAAGTTTCTGGTATTTATTTCTGAGTCAATACTATATTGTGTTCTCAGGGTTTTGGGTTGCTGCTCCTCGCTCAGCCTGTCCTTTACTGCCTTAACATCGACACTGACATTGTCAAGGTTGGGGTTCCACTGTCTTTCACACCCTTGCTGGTACTGGTTTTCCAGAGTACAGATGCGACTTGCCAAAGTAGTATTGTTAGATATCAGTAGAATATCTGCTGAAGGCTGCTTCCCTACTTCTTGTCCCTCCTCCTCTGAAACGCTGGTATATCGTGTAAAGGTAGCTGGCTTGTTTTTGGCATACAGCATGTTCAACTTAAACTTCTGTTCACTTGAAAGGGTACTGTGCTTTTCCAGACTGGTCTGTCGTATAAGATCTTTAGCTGTAGAGAAGATAATATTAACCAAATTAAAAAAAAAAAAAAGACATTCTGAAAAACATAACTAAGACAGAGACATTTCAGTAGAGTGTTAACTAACTTTTTGAGTTTGATTTGAAACTTGTAAATGCAGATTTAGGATACCTACATAATCTTGCACAAAAGCTAATTGTGTAGCAAAACAGATTTTTTGTTCTATTAAATAAAAAGAGGATATTGAGGAAGAGCATAATTAATTTAGGCAAATTAGCTTAAAATGCAATCCTGGAAAATAAACAAAATGAATTATTACAGAAAAGAACAAAAACATAATGTATCAATTTTATACTAATCGATAAAATATAATGCAATTTGAAATATCCATCCATCCATCATCCAACCTGCTATATCCTAACTACAGGGTCACGGGGGTCTGCTGGAGCCAATCCCAGCCAACACAGGGCGCAAGGCAGGAAACAAACCCCGGGCAGGGCGCCAGCCCACCACAGGGCGCGCACACACACACCCCACATGTTCAATAAAAGGTTCAATGTAAATAGATAAATTTTCAAAATTTGTTGAAAGGTTTCTGATAACTTTCTCCTGCACAGTATTACGTCTAAAAGAGCTCCCTTACAGTAGAGGTCTACATACAACTGATTTAGCTGCACAAATTTATTACATCATGTAAGATTTTTCCACCATCAGCTGTAGTAGTGTGCTTCAACATACAGACTCATTTACAAGAACGCGAACATAGTGAATTTGTTTTTCTTTTTTTTATAGCAGCCTAAACTACCGTAGACACTCGCGTATAAGTCGAAAAATTTATGCCTTAAAATTCATTCAAAAAAAAAAAAAAAACAGTGTCGACTTATCCGTGGGGCAACACAATTGTCGATAGAATTTGGGTAATGACATTGTACACTCAACGCTTCACGGTGCTAAGTCACCAGTCATCTGCCGTTTCCCATGGTCTTTGAAATAATTATAACCCAGCAATACTATTGCTAATTAGCTAGTTTTTTTCTAATTTCATTAAATAATTCTTTAAACTGTGAAATACTTGAATTTGAGCATTAGCTTTTGCAGGTTTTGGATAACAAACATACCATTAGCTGCCACGTGCAACCAGATTTGGAATCAAAAGAGCCAAGGCAACGCACGCTATCAATGCGATGCAAGCGCAGCCCGTGATTCAAAAAATTTCTCTGCCTACCTGTTTGTCTCGTCTGACAGTAGCTGAAAAGCAGCATCAGGAGAGAGCAGCCTGAAGTAATCCAGCAGCGGGTGATCTGTCATGTCCAACAGCAAGCCATGCTGTCTTGTGAAGTCCGGTAGCCAGTTCGGCTCCCACGGATCAATGTCTGGGTATTCCTCCCATGTGAACCTTGCCGTAGGTGCATCGGCTGCGCGAATGCATTCAGCTGGCAGCCGATCAGCTGGCGCGGCATCGGTTGGTGTCCGATCAGCTGATGCCAGCTTCTCACTCTCTCGCTCGATTCCTGATCACTGTCAATAAAATCCGATTCTGAAAAATCAGAGTCCGACTCAGCGAAAATGTGCAAAACATTGTCTGCTGAGTGTTTTCTTTTCTTCACTCGTTTTGCTCCCTTGTGACATATCGACTCCATCTTGCCTTTGTTTACATTTCGCAACTCACGCACACGCAAGGATTAGTTGCCGAGTCAATGAGTCTAGCATTTCTCCAAGCACAGAGGGAATGCCTGTGACGTGACAGTGAGTTTTGTCGCCATTAACAGCTGATTGTCACCCTCTATCTCTGATAGCTGTCAAGTTTTACCCTCGACTTATATGCGGGTCATAACAAATTTCGTAATTTTCGGCTTAAACAATACACTCGACTTATCTGCGAGATCGACTAATACGCGAGTATCTACGGTACCTTTTTACTTCATCATAAAATCAGCTGGGGTGTGAACTACTAGGGAACTGGAGGAAGAATATTAATCTGATATGTGAGTCACCATACAATACTTAAGATGCACCTATACTAATTGTTGGTACTTGTCGGCCTGATAGTACCCAGCAGCTAATAGTGCTTGGCAACAGCTCCATCCTACGAGTGTCAAGCAAAGAAATAGTAATGTCATTAGCTGTGTAAACCAATTCCCATTTAAAAAAAAAAAAAGGGCTCTGGGGTAGCAGTCAGATTTCCTTATGTATATGACTTTTGTTTGTGCAGGCTTATTTTGGGTACAAGTTTATTTCCATTAGGATTGTCAAACACTAATCTGAAGTTAGAATATACCTGCATTTATTTTACACACTTTAATATTTTAAATACAATTCAACTTTCACATCTCTCTACTCAGCTTTGAGTTACTGCAGTTGATACTCTTTGCTATTTGCTGGTGAATCACCGTGTGCAACAAAAGTCACAGTCATGATTGGTTTCCAACCAAAATTTTGCAAAGACACGCCACTAATGACAAAGCAACCACTATGTCCATATAATTGTAAGAGCCAAATCTTTTAAGTTAATGTTAGTGGTAAATTTACCTTAGTTTTTGCCTAATTTGAGTAGAATGTAGCTTTCACATAGCTAACAGATTTTGTTTTACCCTCATAAGCGAACAATTTAATGGAATGATCTTAATGCTCAGCTATATTCCCTGTGTTACAGCAGAATGCTCTCAGATTGTAGTTAGAGAACCAGAAAGAAACATTAACTGCTGGACAGAAAAGCATTGCTTGCTGACCGTTAACATTACATTAACGCTACTATTCAGCAATTCTAGTGTATGTGATAACATATAGAAACTTATTTAGACACTTAAGACTTGAAACATTATAGACAAGATGTTTTCTTTTTTGTGTGCATTATCAGCTTTCTTCTTCATTTTTTGTGTAAATTGTTTTGCTTTGAATTTGTTTAAAACGTGTAAAATGAAGACACTGGGACTGTGGAGTTCTTTTTTTGTACAACGAGTCATACTAACTGTTGGAGTGACTTTCTGGTAGCTGAATTTTGAACTGTTTGGAAACCCTCAACAAGCACAGCTACACTAATAAAAAAAAAAGAACATTATAAAAAATAAGGAGAGATTAGTTTATTTAATTGCAGTATACTGCTGCACCAGTTCCCAATACAACGGAACAGAAAATGAAAGTTCTTACTTCATTACACATCCATCCATCCATTATCCAACCCGCTGAATCCGAACACAGGGTCACGGGGGTCTGGTGGAGCCAATCCCAGCCAACACAGGGCACAAGGCAGGAACCAATCCCGGGCAGGGTGCCAACCCACCGCAGGACACACACACAAACACACCCACACACCAAGCACACACTAGGGCCAATTTAAAATCGCCAATCCACCTAACCTGCATGTCTTTGGACTGTGGGAGGAAACCCACGCAGACACGGGGAGAACATGCAAAACTCCACGCAGGGAGGACCCGGGAAGCGAACCCAGGTCCCTAGGTCTCCCAACTGAAAGGCAGCAGCGCTACCCACTGCGCCACCGTGCCGCCCTTCATTTCACATGTAGCATATATACTGTATGCATTAAATTTGTTGCTGCCCTGAATTTCGCACACATCACACAATTGCCCCCTTTTGGATGCTTCAAATCCTCACATACATTTTGCTTCTGCTGCCTTGAATTCCCTGCTGAATTAATTTTAGATATGCTGTATCTACAAATAAACCTGCAATGTAAACAATGTTACACCTGGTGTTTAGAAGTTTTTCACAGCTACCAACAGCGCAAAATGAACATTTATCCATCATGTAAATTTCAAGTGGCAATGGCAATTGTATAAATATTAAGACTAGCAATTTAAAAATCAGAAAAGTCTTTACTTTTAAATTAAGCCCATTTGTATTTTGTATGGTTAGCTTATATCATCATTTATAATAAATGAGGAAACATATAAAGAAAATCACATTACAACCTTTAGTATATTAAGTGATTTGTAAAGCACAGAAAGTCTCAATTTATATACAAGACCCTATATAGCGAAAAGAACTGCTCTAAATGTCTGAGTGTATCTGACACTACTAATGCATGCATAATTGACACTACATCACAAAAAAAAGTTCTCAGGAAAAATCTACATTTTTAATAGTGGAATGAACTGAAAATGTAGGATTAAATGTTAGAGCACTCTCTCATTGATCAAGTCAATTTGTGTATACAGAGCTTTCAATTTTTGAGAAGGGCCATGTTTTCAAGTGTAATCTTCGTTAAAGCAATTTTCACGTGCATCTTTTTAAGCAACAAAATACCATTCATGAGCACAAAATGTTTTACAGATACATTGCAAGCAAAGAAAATAATTGTTAATAATACAACATCAAAACACAAACAGTATAAATTTCAGGTGCATGCCTCATGTTGGTGCTTTGCTTTGTCATTATTCTGAGCAACTAATATAGTTGGATTTCTTCCTTGGCTATGTAAGCACAACAGCTGGTCACCAATGTGTACCAATTTGAACAGTGAATGGCTTTTCAGTGCAGCTTCAAAAGTTGTAGATACTGTAAAAGCAAAAATTGACTGATCTTTGATAGAGATGGAATGTACTGCATCAGAAATAAATATCAAACTAGATTTTTATTTATGGTTCTTCTCTCTCGGTGCGGGATTGTGGGTAATTGTCTCCCATGTTCGGTCTCAGTCAGCGTGCCTCACTTGTACAGTATAGTTAACATCCATACGAGCATGTACTGTTTACTATAACATTGTGACCAAGTGTGTGTGCGTAAAGCATTTTTTTTTATTTTGTGTCCAAGTGTAGTGACTGTTCTTTAGTAACTGTACTAAATTAGGGAGATGTGGGAAAGAGTGCAAAATTTAGTAGAAAAGCACCACCCGAATAAGGCTGTAGCAGTGCGAGCGATGAATCTGATTAACAACAATGCAATGTCACATTTCCACTAAATCCTCAAAAGGAGGCAAAAGCAACTGTCCTTGTATGGGTTTCTTGTTAAAGTCACAAAAAAAGGAAAAAGATTCCAGGGAGCCAACAAACAGCAGTGAAAGTCGTCCTACACAATAACCCTCCTTCCTATCATCTTCCTCACACCATGCACGATTCTTTACAAAGATAAAGTGCAGGTTAATTTGTTTTATATATTTTTACTTTTGATTTTGTATTGATAATTTTTATATGAATATTTTTGGGTTGTGGAATGAATCATCTGAGTTTCCATCATTTCTTATGGGGAAATTCGCTTTGATATATGAGTGCTTTGGATTACAAGCAAATTTAAGGAATAAATTATGCCGCAAACCAAGACACCACTGTACAGAGTCAGAATCATTTTTCTTTTCTCTCTGAGCCCCAGTGCATCTCTCTCCTGACTTCTCCTGTTCGTGGGTTTCCAGGCAGGGCTGAGACTTCGGCAAGCGCAGTCAACATTCTTTGGCTTCCATTCCACCCACTGGGACACACAAAGTTTGGCTCTACAGTCCCACCACTTTCCCTAGGCATCCCTTCTGTCCCACTCAAACCATTTTATACCTTGTGGGTAAAGGTGCTTTGCCTTAAGACTCATGGAGCATCGATGGTGAATGGTTGCGCTAATTGCGCTTGCATGTGAACAAGCAATTAACCAATTTCCCATTAAACACTCAAGAGACTGGCTTTTCACCTGCCTGTACTTACAACCCCCAAAGTATGAGCATCACTCTTTTTAAAATCAAATCTTGCACCACAATCCCTCTTATTCATGCCGATTGTGTACTTCATATTCCATGATGTGTGAAAAACACAGCCATTTCAAATTATTTTGTAGTAATTTTTACCTAACTGAAAGAAATGGAGCACTGACAGTTTTCATATTTGTTTATATATTCATCAGATGTAATAAAACAATGTAAGCTGTGAATATCTGCTGATGGCTCAGTCTGGACATTTTAGTAGTGATGTTCCTGGGATCAGAGTGACTCGGATCTTTCAACATCATACTCTCTTCCAGGTGACCCCACCAAGGTTGCCCCCAACATATGCCCAGACAGCTAACTACTCTGACCCCATACCACTCCTCTCCTCTCCTGAGCCATAGCTATCTTGAGGCTTTGTCTGCCATTTCAATGGTACTGTGGAGGGCTCTCCACCTCCTCTCTTGTTTGATGCCCAAACTGCTAAAGGGTCTGACCAAAGAACAGGCCGCAAATCCATTGCACCTGACCTCCACTGGAAGACACCTAGCTCTCCATCCTGACTGCTAACGCATGCTGACCAGTTCCATGTACTTGGACAGCTCCCTTTCAAAGGCTTCGAACAAACAACCTTCCTACAGGACTTTCAGCTCCAGAAGAATGATTTGCTTGGTTAATTCAGACATCAGGACAGTGTCTGGTTGCAGGGTGGCTCTGTGGCTGGGGAACTTCGGCTGCTGTCCAAGGTCAACCAATTGCCAACCAACTGCCAGTCACATGTTGATTCCAGGGTGCCTGCAAATGATGATCTCTCATCAGGCTTTGTCTGCTCTCTGGCTCTTACAAAGCTGATGGTCTTCTTGGAGGGTTAGCACCACTTCGCCCACTCACATCCTGTGCCGATTGCTTCAGCGATGGTCTTCAGGACCTGATCATACCTCCATCTATACCTTCCCTCTCCAAGTGCCCTTGTACAGCTGCTGAGGATGTGTTCTAAGGTTCCTCACTTGAAACAAAGTGGGCATGCTGGTGACTCGGTTATGCACCATGTGTGCAGATTTGACAGGCTTGGTAGCATGTCATATTGCCTGGATGAGAAAACTAATGCAGTGAGGCTCAGCTTTCCAGAGCTCATACCTAGTCACTTTCCTCTCATGTCCAAGGTCCCTACTGCTTCATTCCCACAGCTTTACAGGATCTCCTCTCCTCCACTGCTGATCTCATTCCTGCACTAGATGGCGCCCATCCTTCCTTCTGGAAGTATATAATTGGGGAGTTAGAAGGGATCCTAATCCGGCTCAGCATTGAGCAACCACTCTGACCAGCCTTCTGTGATACAGCCTTGCTCTGCTTCTTAAACCGCATCTTCTGCCCTCCACTTCCTGCCAGTCCTCACTTGGATCCCTATCTTGGCCACCATCTGATCACATGACCCTCTGTACTGTATCACTTCTCTGGCTAGTGATACCTTAAATTCTTTCTCCAAGGATTTGAAGGGCAGTTGCAGTTTGTTGTTGCCATAGAATGTGATGCTGTTCATGCTCTTTGGCAGCCCCAACCATCTGTTAAGGTGGCTGCTGACATTTCTCTCCAGATTCTCAACAGTTGAGAGTGGTACCTTGTAGACAAGGAGGGGTCACAGAATTCTGAGTAGAATGCTGCGCTTGTAGATCCATGCTTTGAACTTCCCTAGTCAGCCAGACTTGTCCACAGCTTTCAGCCAGCCATCCAATTCAGTACGAGTTGATTGGATGGATCATGTGTCCCTCAAAGAGCTGTCAAATACTTTGCCCAAGCTCTTGACTGGTTTCTTTGTGATGGTTGGAATGGCTGTGCCTGTGATGGTAAATCCACCTTGCCCTTTCTCAGTGCCATGGATATTGATTTGGCTGGTTTGAAACACATCCTGGCCCACTCCACCAGCTTTTCCAGCCCCTTCAGAATCCACCTGTAGCTTGGGACTGATTCCCTGGTGATTGTAAGGTCATCCATGAATGTCCTAATGGACATCGCCTTTGAGAGATTTTCATTCTGGGCTCTCTGCACGGTGGTTTAGCAGACTTGGTGAGCATGTTCATGGCTAAGGAAAATAGCGTCACAGAGATCGTACATCCTGTAATGATGCCAATCTCTACCTTGTGCCAGCTTGATGTTATTGCTCCTGAAGAGACTCTCATCCTGAAATTGTTATAATAATCAACAATGAGACTCTCAAATCTTGCTGGGAACATGAGGTCAATGTAAGCTGTACAAGCTTGTGTGGAATGGTGCCATAGGCATTTGCGAAGTTGAGCAACAACACAGCCAGGTTACCTCTGTACTCTCTGGCCTTCCTGATGAGTTGTGTCACCACTCCTGTGTGTTCCAGTCAGCCTGGTATCCCTAAAATGCCTCCCTTCTGGATTGATGTATCGATGTAGGTGTTCTTTGTCAGGCAGGTGCACAATCTCTTGGAAACAGTACTGAAGATCTTTACCTCAACACACAGCAGGGAGATGATGCAGAACTGGACTATCTGGGTGGAGTTTTGCTCCTTCGGTATCTACACCCCTTCAGGTACTTTACATGGATTTGGGATCTTTCCTGTTCTCCAGAAGAACAGCAGAATTTTCCATAGACATAATAGTTTGGGACAATTCTTGTACACTTTATAGGACGTGCCACTTGATCCTGGAGCAGAGTTTGCCCTTGTTTTGTGGACGTCCTCTCTGATTTCCTTCAGATGTAGCTCTGACAAGTCAAACTGCACATCCAGTTCAGGGGGGGTCTATTAAGATGATGCCCTCTTCCAACTCCTGCTCTCTTTATGGGTACCTATACATCCGACACAGATGTTGATTAATTTATTACTGCAAGCAGACCACCTTCCCACTGCGCTTTTGCCCTAGCAGCGCCTTGATGAACTTGAAGGGGTTGGCAATAAAGGCTACATGTTTTCAGGCCTTTTCGCACTGTAGTCTCCAATGCCACTCAGCCCTACAGAGGAAGCTGATCTTCTTCAGAAAGATGTGCATCAGCTACGCCAAGCCAATGCGTTCCTCCTGCCCTGCCTCTTTGTACTGGATCTTGAGTACCTTCATCTCCTGCCTGATGTTGTGGATCCTCACTGCTCTATGATTTTTAAGTAGGGTGCTTTTCTTCTCCTCTACAAACCTCTCCGTGGCTATGGTGACAATAATGGTGGTCATAGCTTGTAGCTTCCCATCAGCTTTTATTTTCACTGTTTCCTCCAGTATTTTGTCGACATTATAAAACTGTTCCCACAGTGTCATGTTTTCTGCAGGCCATTTGATCTGCCTCCTGTTAGACTTGATGGTAGAGGGGTTGGTTTGCAACACTTGGGAGGTTCCAGGCACTATGGGGCGAGTCCAGGCCTGGCTCCTCCTGCATCTCACCAGATTGAACACCTGTGCATCGTGCTGCTCCTGCTCCCACCTGACACTACTTCCTCACTTGGTGGATCTTCAAGCCGTGATTGTTCTTGCAGACTTTTCTACATACACACTGCTAGTAATCGTTTGTTCATTGGATGGGTCTACTGTCATTGTATCCATGCAACTGGGGTGCTCATCCTCCCCCCCCCCCCCTTCTTGGGCACCCCTGGGAAATACCATACTAATTGATCTGACATAGCTGACAGACACTTCTATAGCCTTGGGGCACTTAAAAGACCTGTGCATCATGATAATTCACTTAAAACATGTTCAACTTCTCTTTCTCAACTGACTTCAATACATTTTGCAGAGTTCACCAAAATTCCATAACATTTCTTTTTTTATACCAAACCTGAAGCAATGCAATTTCAAAAGGGCTTGCTCAAGTTAAGTATGATTACCTCTAAAAGTGTTATGTCTGTTACACAGTTATAGTAAGTTGCAATGAGTGCAAGACAGAAACCAGGTCTGTATGGGTTACCAGTCTATTAAAGAGGGCTTTAACACATCTAAGCATCAAACATAGAACCCTGTAGCTGTTAAACAGTAGTGCTAGCCACTATACTACCCTGCATGTTTGTACATTCCACTATACATAAGGATGTCATGTTGAGGTGCATGAATTAAATGATTGATTGAGCTTCATTCATTTACAATTAGAATGCAAAGTAATATTAAAAAATAAACCCTCACATGTGGTAAAAAAGTGGAATACCAACAAGAGAAAATAAGTGTTAAAATCATGAGAAAGCTATGTGCAGATCCCAAAAAAAGCATTACATAGAAACACATATAAAGAGAACATGAGATTTGCACACATTAACTGCAGCTCCATTGTGTTAGGGGGTTGCAAGGGCATTACTAGAAAACTAAGCAAAGTGGAGCACTGTGCAAGGAGAAGAAATATTCTCTTTGCATGTTTCTCTCTTTTATTCATTCCATCCCCTCTCATGTGTGTCTTGGTGTCTTTTTTTTTTTTTTTTTAATGAAAAAGACGGCACCCAAATAAATACAAGGGAATGATTTGACCAAGATGTTGGAGCACAGAGTTGGTATGAGATGGTCCGACATTAAAACTATTCTAAAAGAGAAACTATGAGACTTTGTTATTTTACTTAATGACATAATACTGCAAGGTGTGGGTAGCATCAGCTGTTTCGGTGCCAGAATATAAAACCAAATGCCGTAAAGATGACAAGCCAATGAATGCTTTGGAGTAAGACCATGGCAACTCTCCAAAGCTGGCTCAGCAGCTGCAGAAACATAAACCTACAATTTTTCAGCCCACTCTCTTCAGAGATTAGATTCCTACAAAGATGGGTCACCTGCTTTAAAATTAACTCTTTAGCCAGTTAGAAAGATCACAAATGCAGAAGGGTAGCTTCATCCCACTAATTTTTCTTTCCCTTACAAAAAAGGATTATAAAGAAGGTATCAGGATGCCAAACACACTAATAATAATAATAATTCATTACATTTATATAGCGCTTTTCTCAGTACACAAAGCGCTATCCACACAGGGAGGAACTGGGAAGCGAACCCACAATCTTCCACAGTCTCCTTACTGCAAAGCAGCAGCACTACCACTGCACCACCTGTGAGGACTAGTGCAACTGAAAGCAAATTAATTTTCTGTCTTGTTGTTGTGGATGCAATACTACTTCAAGTTCTATCAGCCTAAAACTGCCCTAAAAAGTTATACAACATGTACCACTACGAAACAAGAAAACAGCCCATTGGACTACGATTTCTTTGTGTTGGGGAATGTTCTGATATACAGGCACTCTATGCAGGCTTTCCAAGGACAGCTAATTCTGTATCAAGGAACTATTCCGAGACTTTTATGAATCAGTTGCTTATCAAATATATAGAGTATAAAAAGAATTAACCGTTTAAATGTTTCTGATCTCCTCAGTTGAAAAATTCTACAGTCTTCCAGAATAGTTCGCAATTATTCTCGGGCAGGAACAGATTATTTTCCACCAGTGTAGTCTGCAGAGTCTCACAAAACCCTCAAAATTTAATCAAGCTGCCTGCAGACATTTTGCTCAGGAAAATGTTTACTTGGCCTCAGGTTTGGATTACAAACACAGGGGAGGGCTATTAACACTGCCCAGAGAGGGAACCACAGGAACTCTTCAGCATTAAATCTAATTTTGCATTGCCAGAGGTGGAGATATACTCTACAGAGGAGAGGAATGAAGGTCAGTAGGAACAAGACAGAATACATGTGTGTAAATGAGAGGAAGGTCAGTGGAATGGTGAGGATGCAGGGAGTAGAGTTGGCGAAGGTAGATGAGTTTAAATACTTGGGATCAACAGTACAGAGTAATGGGGATTGTGGAAGAGGGGTGAAAAAGTGTGCAGGGTGGAGTGAATGGAGAAGAGTGTCAGGAGTAATTTGTGAGAGATGGGTATCAGCAAGAGTGAAAGGGAAGGTCTACAGGATGGTAGCAAGACCAGCTATGTTATATGGGTTGGAGACGGTGGCACTGACCAGAAAGCAGGAGACAAAGCTGGAGGTAGCACAGTTAAAGATGCTAAGATTTGCACTGGGTGTGATGAGGATGGATAGGATTAGAAATGAGTACATTAGAGAGTCAGCTCAGGTTGGACGGCTGGGAGACAAAGTCAGAGAGGCGAGACTGTGTTGGTTTGGACATATGCAGAAGAGAGATACTGGGCATATTGGGAGAAGGATGCTAAGGATAGAGCTGCCAGGGAAGAGGAAAAGAGGAAGGCCTAAGCGAAGGTTTATGGATGTGGTGAGAGGACATGCAGGTGATGGGTGTAACAGAACAAGATGCAGAGGACAGAAAGATATGGAAGAAGATGATCCACTGTGGCAACCCCTAACAGGAGCAGCCGAAAGAAGAAGATCTCCACACAGGAATGTTGTACCATCTGAATAGTAAACATAGCAATAACAAAAAACAAAAAAAAAAACAAAAAAACAAAAAAAAACAAACCAATGCTAGGGTAGGTGGTGTTATCTATGCCACAAAAATTCCTCAACACAGTGTCAGCCAGTGAAGACCAGAGACAAGGTATTCTACAACTTGCTTGGCTATTCACACATTCATCTGTACATGAAGAAAACCTGTTTGAATTTAGTTGGTTCAGTTAGCCCATCCTAAGCTATCGTAAACCCTATAAATGACGAGGTATACTAGTAGAAAGGCAGCAAAGGTTCAGTCTATGAAGAGAAAATGTGAAGACAATACATAAACTAAATCCATACTGTTTTGCAAATGAGACAGTCCCTAAAGTGGTACAAAATCCATAACATTTAGAAATTAAAGTGTGTTAGTTATTTAATGTTGCTTTCTAATACTAATCTCACTCTTACTCACTGTACCATTTCTTAAACAACAACATAATATAGGATTTAAATTCTTAACTGAACCATTTACACCAGGTTTTCCATCTCCTTTCCATCCCTACACTTACATATACAGTATACTTTATAACTGCACAAAGTTCTATTTAAAGCAGTTATGTACTCAAATGTGCAAATGAATGCAGCAAATAAGTTTTATTTATGTACACAGTTAAACAAAGTAGAATATGTTATTTCAGTTAGCAGAAAAAAAAGTGTACCTGAAGAGTCACATGCTATACTCCCTCAGTACCATAAATTTTCGCCATTTTTTTGCTGAGCTGTCAGCAACACAGTCTAAAGGGAGTCTGGCTCAGCAACTGCATCACACAGCTGTGTTTGCAGAAATGATTAACATTGTATTTGCTTCTTTTTTGGGAGCATATCAGAAAGTTTGTCTAGACAAAGTAAGGGAGATTCTTTAGTCACTCTACTTTTACCTCAAAATGCTGCCTGATTTATTCCACAAGGATGGCTTGGTTTCTGGTTGAACTAAATAAGAGCAAAAAATCTTACCAAAAAATATGTAGTATACAGGATGAACAAGCAACATCAACCCACAAATGTCAAAACTTGTTTCACAAGTGGTGCACACCCCTGTGAGATAATCAAGGGTTTACCTCAGGTAAATATTAAATTCTACTAAAAGTAATGGAGCATGGAGAGACTGATTAAAACAAAGGGACACACCACAGTTCAACACTGTAAATAAGGAATAAATGTACCAGTTGTACTATTACCATCGAAAAAAATAATTTACATTTGAAGAAGAAAAAAAAAGGTAGTGATTGTAGTTACTAGTTTTAGAACTCTTGCAGCATGAATAATACAATGAACTGAGCAATAGTTTTCATAAACTAATTTAGTAACACTCTTTACAGGCATTACAATGGTAAGTTAAAACTAATTTCAGCTGTAAAGTTTAGAAATGGATTGCCCATTAGTGTTTTGTTTTGTGGCAAAAAAGGAGAAGTGCAAAGCTGGAGCCTTTCACAAAATATTAGCAGCCTAGTGGCAAGTTCTTTTTTTGTGTGGGTCTATCACTACAGGTGATAATGACTCAAAATGACATCACTGCACAAGAAGGGCACTGGGAGTAGAAAGCCATGTACCTTGCTCTGCTAACCAAGTGCTCTGTTAAGTACAGATATTATACTTAATCATGCCTGAAAGGCCATTATTCATACTGCACCTCTCTCATGAACATACTTTAATTAACAGTGCCCTATCTTCATAGATAGATCAATACAATTGCAAATAGAAATGTACATGTAATATAGTGTAGGGCATACGGCTGTAAGATTTTCTACTCCAATACCCCCAAAAATTTGGTGTAGCAACCTGCCCACCTGTGGGAATCTAGGAAATAGCTGTTAAAACGTGTGAAGACACAAAACATTTACTCCTCTGGGCAGGTAATATATATCCATGTTTAAATTTGGTTTGCAAAATAGTTACAGCTTGAAGCTTTGACTCTACTGTAGTTATCACACATTACTTTTGAAAACTCTTTACATACATTTACATTGTGTGTTAAATGTTAAATATACGGCATGATTTTAAGCATAATTTCACTTATAAACATCTCTCTGTTCTTCTTACGACATGTCTCAATTATGCAAGCCTATAAGATTTAAAAAGTGTGTAAAGAAATATGTTACTGTATGAATTTGTAACGTAACTGACTGTAACTTCACTACAGAGATATCATATAAATTTTTATTTTGTTCTCTATAAAACTTTACATATGAGAAGCTCTATTCAATGATCGATGTGACAGTTGATCTGTTTAATTATTTTTTGACATTTAGAGAATACTAAGATATAGGTGTGTTAAAATAATATACTATTTATTTGTTGATTGGTGTAAACTAAAATGCTTCTTTACTGTGTTAAGGAAATGAAACTAACTTATTTAAGACGCTGCTATATTAGTCTTGTCACAGTGCACATGGCAGTCTCCATCAGGCTAGATGTAATAATGAACATCCATCTGGAATCCATTCACGACCGTGACTCATGACTACTTTTTATTTACAGTAAATTTTCCCTAGCAAAGTGAAAAGAGGTACTTATAACTGGTTCAAGATAATGATAAAATTTTACAAATGGCTAACTCTTTATAAAGATTTGCAACTAATTCCAGTTTGCCATGGTGAGGTTTGCCAATAGAGATTTCAAAAGGGTGTACTGCCTTATTTACCAAAAAACAAAAAAAAATAAATTAAAAACTCATAACAATGCCAACACTACAAAAAAAAAATACATAAATAAATGCAATCAATGTTATTTGTTTTGGCTTAAGAACTGATCAGTTTTCTTTTTTTCCCCATTTTAAGAAATTTTGTCCTATCTAAAAACTATGCATGAGATCAGAACAAATAATTAAAACTGAAATACTTCACATTAGAAATATTTGTTTGAAAATATTAATATTCAATCACATAAGCATGAATTTGTCCATTGGTAAAAACAGTAGATCCTACCTTCAACACATTCTAATATATTGTTTATTGAAAATTTCCCTTCCTTACTAAGATTCACATTTTCTCTTTAACTATGCCATTTTTAGAATGCTGATTTAATAGCACTGTCAAGGTACAATTGAAACAGGAGTGGTGGCTCTGAGGCTAAGGATCTGTGCTGGTATCCAGAAGGTTGCCAGAGTTCGAAGCCCCGTCACTGCCAAAAGAGATCCTACTCTCCTGGACCCTTGAGCAACCTGTAATTGCCCCTCTAGGGACGATGTACAATGGCTGACCTTGCCTGCGCTCTGACCCCAAGGGGTATGCGAAAACTAAGGGGCGGCACGGTGGCGCAGTGGGTAGCGCTGCAGCCTCGCAGTTGGGAGACCTGGGGACCCGGGTTCACTTCCCGGGCCCTCCCTGCGTGGAGTTTGCATGTTCTCCCCGTGTCTGCGTGGGTTTCCTCCGGGCGCTCCGGTTTCCTCCCACAGCCCAAAGACATGCTGGTTAGGTGGATTGGCGATTCTAAATTGGCCCTAGTGTGTGTTTGTGTGTGTCCTCCGGTGGGTTGGCACCCTGCCCAGGATAGGTTCCTGCCTTGTGCCCTGTGTTGGCTGGGATTGGCTCCAGCAGACCCCCGTGACCCTGTGTTCGGATTCAGCGGGTTGGAAAATGGATGGATGGATGGATGGATGGATGATTTAATAGCAATGTTACCTCATGAAAAAATGTTTTCTATAGTTTCTGCTTTGTTTTTTGATGTTTGTTTACAGGAATTGGGAAGAAATCAGTCAGATGTAATCTCTTACCTTGTTGATTTTCTGCTGTTTGTCTGTCGCTAGTCTTCTCTTCTCTTTCTAGTGTGCTACTGGTTGAAGATGATCCACTGGAGTCGGAACAGGGCTCCTTTTCATTTATAGCCTTATTTTTGAGCTCCTTGGCACTCAGTAGATCAACACCTGCAAATTTTAACATCAATTAGACATGAGTTGTTTGCACTACTTTTTAATCAGAAAAACTAAAAGTGAAGAGTTTAGTTAAGACAAAATAAGTGAACGAAATAAGAGATTCCATTCATTTTGTACTTTTACATATTTATGTATAACTTGCATGTATAACAATCCTGAAAACAGGGTGAAGGATAGCTATATTAATATTAACCTATATAATATTAGATGTGGATGGAGGATCCCATAAAAAAGGGAGTATTTTTACATGGTTAAGCTTGTCAGAAGACTACCAGACAATATTCTTTGTATAACAGCAATGTTTATGGTCAGAACTGTAAACAGCACAAATAACTAACATAAATATTCAGTCATTTTCCAAAACATCTTTTCTAGCTGTAGTATTTTGACATTGTTATACATGTGTTTTTGTCTTTTTTTAAATGTTTTTAACGTGAAGATTTCATTTCTGACCATTGTTTCCATTTTTACTTTATTTATTTTTAGGATGTTTTCCAGTACCTTCTTGTTTTTCTTGCTTACTTGACATAATTTTGTCTTTGTATCATTCCATTCAAGGTCAGAGACATCATTGTTATTCCTCCTATAACTATGGCAGCATGTGGTAGTTTTGATGTCCCGCTGTAAATGTTCTATACAACTAAAAACTTTACTGGTAGTAGATTTCCTTAACAAGCAGGCCCTAGCATCAGAATCTCGTTTTGACTACAGCACGGTTTCATTTTTTCTTGTTTGTTTGGTTCTGACGTTGTCGTGGTTCTGGCATGTTCCTGGCTTTGACCATGGCCTCGTCTTTCAACATCTATCATTTCATAATCTCCCTTCGCTCACAATACTTCTCAGGCACAGTATTGTGTCCATAACATGCCAAGCGAGCATTAGTGGGTCCAGATGTTTAAAGTTACCACTGAAACAAATCTGTTAGGAGAGGTACATGAAAGAACAAATCAGTTACCTGGCTTCTACTGTAAAGCAGCTATGGAGGGGTAAAAGTTTCAACAGAATGCTCTATAAGTATTTATTAACCAATGTGAATTAATATTCGTACATCAACAAAGTGCTTACTCAACTGATCAGGCTAAATTTGCTTTTATTAGATCGGTGTTAGTATACGAGCCTCTGTAATGGGCATCAGTTTTATGTAACAATAAACATCCTTAAGGAATTTGCAAGACTTGCTGATCACCATGACAAAAGGCGCAGAGCAAGAAACAAATTATTAAAGTGCAAACAGGGCCCACGGTATATTTTGATGTAACAGTCAAAACATTGGCTGCAGATTCAGGGTGGGAGGACTTTACTCTGGTTACATTATTTAGGAATGTGCTCTCTGAAGCACTAAAACATGAAATGGCAAAGCACAGATTAGAAGACTCCTTAAATGAAGTTCTAGATCTCTACTCAAAAATTAGGGGTAAGAATACAGGAATGAAAATCAGAAAGGACAGTTGGCTAATCATTTATTATGCACAAACCCACCACTCCTTTAGGGGCATTAAATGTTATTAGTTCCCAGGCTGCTGAGTGGACAAACAGTCGCAATCAAAAGTTTCCTTAGGAACAATTACTATGGTTCATGTGGAAACTATCATTTATAGATTCAGGTTCTGTTGAGAATTTAGCAGTTATGATTTAATTAAGAAATATGGTTTGACCCTTAAGTGAATAAAAACTATTCCTATGTATTTCATGTATTGGTATTGGTGATCCAATAGTGAAGAACTTTGTGAACTTCATTACTGCACCTACAAGTTTGACAGTGTACTTTCTTCAATGGAGGAATTGGAAAAAATTGTGTGTTAAAATACTGAAATCCTCCAATCACTGTAGGTTTCCCATGGCTGTGTAAATACTCAGGTTATTGACTGGAAGAACAGTGAACCTCTTGCATTAACTTCTTCAGGAGATGCATAAAATCTGACTATTGTGAACATCTATACTATGGTCATATAACCACCCTTCCACAAGTTTTTTGAATTTAACTTTTTTGTAAAGAACAGTCACTAGATTTTTCTTCTCATTGTCCACATAACTGCACAATTACATGACTAGAATAACATAACCCGAGGAGAGAATTAATTTGTTAAAGCTTGTGCAGGTTAAAGCTATGGTTTACTACATATGGTGAAATATTGCTAATGGATTAATTTGCCAATGTAACAGTACTACAAGAACCAACTTCTTCCTCTGTTTCAAAGAAAAATTATACTTTATGCCCCTGCATTGATCAGGCAGAGCTTGATAACATCAACCAAAAATTATTATCTTCTGCCATTAATTTCTTCCCTCCTCAATATAAATACCAGGGTCAAAAATATTTACTGTACAAACTCAGCCTCTACAGTGTTTATAGCTTAATTTGAAATCTAAAGGTGGATAACAAGAGAACAGCATTTAATACCACCTTTAGTCATTACAAGAAGCAATCCATGTCATGCCATATGGATTGGCTAATGCCCCAACTGTATTTTAATCCTCAATATTATTCTCAATATTTTGGAAACTTTTGGGGCACTCAGTGTTAATTTATACCAATAACATTCTGATCATCTCCTTGGAATTGGAATTGTATATTGGACATGTGAAAGTAGATTTATCACATCCTAGAGTGAATATCCGAATTACTACAGATATTTCATTAAAAATTTCCGTTCAATGATTGCTCTTTTTAAACAACCTAATGAAAAATGGTAAAATGTTTCTGTGACCTGCAGAGGCTAGGATATCATTTAACTTAAAAGAAAGGTTCACTCTGACTCCAGTTCTCTGTCCTCCAGATAATTTTTTTTATATTTTTTGGAAGTAGATGCATCACACTATTGTATCCACAACACTAATAAGTATCAATATGAGTATCATTTAGAAACAACTATACTGTAGACAACAGATTACATTTTCTTTTAATACACATCAGAATCATGCATAGATGAAAATAAAATTGGGATAATTTTGCACTTAACTATACCTTGAACCTTCCATTGTACTTTGAACTCCCACTTTTTGCAATTTGACCTCTAGTGTCTCACTACCACAACATTTTTCTAAGTTAAAATAAGTAACGTTGTATATGCCCATTGAATCAATTGGTTTAATAGTTTCTTCAGCGTTGCGAAAGACAAAAAAAAATTCGAAGAATTCAGCATAATAATTGACATATTAATCCAACCAAATATTAAGGCACACTGCTATAACTTTATTTGAATGCAGTTAGCAAGCAGTGCAATTTACCCTCATTTTATATATATGTATATATAAATATATTTTATATTTACTGTATTTATATTCATACATGTGCACATGGGAGGCAGCTAAAGGGCTCAAAAAGGGATAATTCCATGCCATGAGAATTTTCGCCTGGGCTTGATGAAGACACTTCTATTTCTGGGCTCAATGACGTCACTTCCGGTTCCGGCCTGGATGACATCATTTCCCCTGCCCGGCTTTAAAACCACCATGTTTCGTCTGTCTTGCCATTTCTGTTTTGGACTAATGTCTGTTAAGACTTTTTTGAACAAACCTTTGCTTTTTTAACAGCCTATTTTCAAGTATACGGGTGGCTGCCCCCAAGCCTTTTTGCTGTGTTGTTTGAACCATTTCACACACACATATATTAGTATAAGAAAGTAAAAGGTAAAAAATAATACATAACATCAATTTCATGACAGAGAAGCTACAGTATGAAACAAATAAACAAAATTGCAGTATCTCTTATTATTGAATCAAACTGCTTCTAAACAATGAAAGATGCTGAATGATGAAAGTATGTAAAAAGTAATGAATGGAAGGCACCTTTCAGAAGCCTAATCTAGCATACTGCTTTAGAAGAACTGCAAAACTATCCTCATATTCTAAAAAGCACAAATTAACTTCTTTCTGGTAAATCTTTCTGGTGGTTAAGTAAGCCATTAATGAACAGTATTGAGAACAAGTTTGTAGTGTAATTCTATTAAACTATGTTCATTCAGTAAATGAAAAGTAGTGTTAAAGATGGAATGGGTTCTACTAAAAACATTTTAAATAGTAACAGCAAAAACATCAACAGTAATAATATACTATTTTAATTAGCAGATACTTTATCTTAGGTGGCTTACAAAAGCAAACCATAACACATTTAATGTTTAATGGTATCAACTTTTAGCATCAGGAAGTCAGAATAATTGCAAAAACAGATTGTTTTTCTTTACATCTCTGATGTTTATGTCAAAAATCAACAGTTTATGTGTTTTACCTTCATCAGAAGGAGGTGCTCTGCTGGTTTCCTTAGGTGATGAGACAATAATCTCTGGTGAGACAGCTTCCTCTGTGGAAGAAGAGATATTCTGCTTCTCTTTAGTGAATGCTCTCTTTATAGCATCCCTTCCCCGATGTGTAGCTACAAGGTTTTGAAGAAATCGATTTCTGTAAAATGTCCCAACAAAACAAATAAGTGTGTGCCTGAGATTGCATTTTACTCCTCCACCATAGCTGTCTTAGTCAGGCAGTCTTTGTACAGGAACCCAAATACTCAATGGATTACTGTCTTCAGACTAAGTGAAGAAAACAGGTAAAAAAAAAAAAAAAATCATAGCATTTTAGTTATTTCCTGAAACAGTGCTTGATGCACACACACACACACATATATATATATTCAGGGTATAACCACCTTCATTTCAAAACACACAAAATCCCAGTCTCCATGTGAAAAGTCACAATCAACAGATAAGTATCTCCCCTTGTAACTCACCAATCACCTCTATGCAGAGCAATTAAGCCTCTCTAAAGGCTACCCGAGTCTAGATTGTTACCAACAGTCCACTAGTATGTACTGTTATCAACAATTAGTCATGTGGCAAGGCTGGAACAAATTTACAATGCAATTTTGAATACATAATTCCACCTTGCCCATTATATCTGCCTAGAGGCATTTGGGGGTAAGCATTAAATCCAATTTGAGGTTTAGGCACTGAGACTGACAAACAAAGTGGACAAGATTTTCCCACTCTCCAATGATATGCTTGTCTGTATGCCTGCGTGTGTCTTAAGATTCCCACCTGCAAAGCAAAAATTAAAATATATCGTTGGATGCTTTGTTATTAAATACTGTATGCAGCAGAAAAACAGAACAAGACACCTATAGTATCCTTATTTTATAAAAACATGCTGCTTAGAAAAGATGATCACATGGCAACAGTGATACTTGTATCCTGTTGTAAATTTAAATCTACATATGAATTCAAGTTTTTAACTGAGTGACAAAGTAGCAAAAATCACTAGGAGGTACCTATCATATAATCTGAAATCATGAAGTTCTGTAAAATGAGATTTCAGCCAAGGTGGGACAGTGGTTGGTTTTAAAAACAAAATATTTTCAGTGCATCATGTTTGTACATTGAGAACATTCCATGGCTTCCAGAGTCAATCACTCCTGGTTTAAAATACAGCAAACATATACAGTGAAATGTCTGGAAACTTTAGAACACCTACAGTGATGAGTGAGATGAGTAATAATGTGAACCAGATTTACTGAACTTATTTTCAGCTTCACTGAGGAGAGAGGATGAAAACTACTATAGCCACATACTTGATTTGTTGGTAACAATATGACAAAATAAACCAACACCACAGCACCCATAGGGCTTAAAAGCCACCACATGCACCAGCACTGAAGCTACAATACTTACTCAAACCTTCTCAACACGGGTTTGTCCATATTTACCGGGCAAACCTCCTCCATCCTGAGAAAAGACATGGCATGGAAATGGTTCGCTAACAGGTAAAGGTCAACAAGGAAATACAAAAATGGCAGTTCAATTCCTATTAACCGAAGGCATGGTCAAGAACAAAACGGTAGCATTCAGTTTTCAAATATAACTAGCTTCCTGGAAAGGCAATATACTGCACAAACTAGCAGCATTAAAGAGACAATATAATATAAATTCTGATTGAAAAGCCAACACCTGTAAAATATGCAGGCTTTCAAAAATGATACATTATATAGTTAGATATTTGAATTATAGGGCAGTATTTTATACTATATTCCCTTACACTAAAGACATAGTTGACTGGGTACTGGGCATGAAACTTCAAGACCATATGTTCATATTCGCTACTGATCAGACACCAATGCAGAGCTCCAGATGTCAAAAACACATGTTGGATACTGCAATGTTTTTTGTCTAAATACTGTACATGTGCCTCACAAGGTGAACCTGATTTACTAGATAAGCTAAAAGCATTGCTATGTCTATACATTTTTTTTAATCACTGCCTGTAAAGTGCATACTTCACTATATGAAGAAATATGGAAAGCTGATAAAGCTAAATGCAGTTTCTATGCATTTCCTAGTAATAGTCTCCTTAAATCTGTTGCTAACTCAACAAGATGAAATGGTACAGCAGACAAAATGAAATGCATCCTCTCTATCTTTCATCAGGTTCCCTGTAACCGGTCACCAAAATTCTCAAATGGAACTTAAAAAAGGGGAACTAAAGGGCTGTGATGCTTTTTGATCTTTGTTACATTAGATGAAGTAGAAAAAAAGATTACCTGTAGTGAAAATTTTTGCTCTGTATTGAAAAGGAGACTATTTCAGTCTTACATCACAGAATTAAAATTTACCTCTTCTTTAATAAATTAAAGTTGTATTTAAGTTTAATCTACGACACACATCTTATTCTCACCCTAAATTAGCATTTGCCGAGTTAATAAGGCTACTGTTCTGGCTGCATTGTGCTGCTTATACTCATACTTAACCAAGCTTAATTGAAAAAGAATTTTCCTTGGTTATCAACTGAAATGTTGCTCTCTACAAAAGAGCACTAAATTTGAAGATTACCATTCTACTGGACAATATTCAAACCTTTTCTCATTGTATATTACAGAGAAATTACTGCCTGGGTGACGGTCATTCAACAACAAAATTTATAACTCTCAAAATCAAAAATATTTCCCATGATTTATGTAATTTCATTACATACTTAATTCAGTTGTTCCAGGAGTAGGGGTTTGGAGGTGAATGAAGAGATGGGTGAAAAAGACAAAGCAAAAGAGCAAGCGGTATAACAATAAATTTCAGACTGGGTTATAATTGCAGTATAATTACATACAAGCAGGAAAAATGGCCAAAGGTTAAAAATGCAGAATACTGGGAAATATTGCATCCTGCCCTGTTTAAGAGTCAATCGCATATGAGGGACATGAGAAGATAGGAAATATGTGTCACTGCTCACTATTGACCATGGAGTAACATAAATTGATTATCCTTTTCTAACTCTAAAGGCTGTTTCATTTTTGTTTTAAACTTTGAATAAAGGTTAGGTCATGCTCTTAGTCACTTAACACTGATTGACTGAGGAATTGCTTTCATCTGGACTTAACATTTATTTAAAATACTCTAACAACTAACACATTTTAACATAGACCTGGCACCCAGGTCTAGGTTTAGCTATGAACATTAAATGGGATTATCATAGTCCTGAAAATTGAATCAATGGAAATATAATTTAGGATATAAAACCTTTCATCACTGGAAGATCATCTCTGAAGGAAAACACATTATGAACCTTTACCATCTAATTGGAGTAGTCAATTTTTTATCTTTTATTAGTGAAAACTACTATTTCAAGTGCAATCAATGCAATGCATGGCAAACCCACCCCCTAACTACTGCCACAGTGATTCTTGGGTTTGGAATTTTTCTACATCTCTTCTCTGGCGATTTATATGAAAATGGCTGCATCATTTTATACTACAATTGTTTCAAAGCTTCCACATAAATGCATAATTTTTCCTGTTAAATGATAGAAAGCCATGATGGTTCTATTTTAACAGCAGTTTGTATTTAAAATTATAAAAGTCACAACATCTATTACAGAAAAGAAACATCAGTATGCTCTACATACCACTTCTTTTCTCAATGTATTTTGAGCTTCACAGCTCTTCTTTAATGGTAAAAAAAAAGCTGATTAAAGGATTATAAAAAGGACCTCACTATTAAAATGGTCACATTCTGTATTCTGAAGCTTAATTGCTACACAAAACACATCTGTTTTTACCACAGAAAAAATGCCAAGATAAGGCTACAACAGAAAATCGGTAATTAAAAGAAAGTGGATGTTCTTCACGTGTGGCAGATCACAGCAGTGCCATCTCTAAAGGAAAGGAGGCAAACCATCTATTTGTGCCTAAGCCAGCATCAGAGGGCCCACACAAACTGCCGAGTACAGTATTGACAGAAAGCCAGGAATGAAAATATGAAGACTCAGAATAAAAGTAAGCAGTTCCTCTGATGCAACAAACAGAGAAGTCATTTGTGAAAAGGAACTTTTTATTGAAATTGTTACATTAATTAGAAAGAGCATTTGGGTGGTCTTAAAAATCATGCTGTAATAGTAAAGAATGTGGTCTATCGGAATCAATAGCTGATTAGAGAATGTTTTTTAATTTGTATTTATTATTATTCTCGGTATCTATGCAGCAGCAACAATGGTTACAATGGTACCAGTCAAAGGGTGGGAATATGCAACATTAGGCAGCAAATAAACAGTCAACTCTTGAAGGTGATGTGTTGGAAATAGGAAACATGCGCACATGCAAGGATCTGAGAGACTTTGACAAAAACCAAATTGTGGTTTCTAGATGACTGGATCAGAGCATCTCCAGAATGGCAGGTCTTGTAGGATGTTCCCCGATATGCAGTGGTTAGTACCTACAAAAAGTGGTGCAAGGAAGGACAACCAGTGAACCTGCAACTGGGTCATAGGCGCCCAAGGCTTAATGATGCACACAGGGATCAAAGGCTTGCCCATTTTCTCCAGTCCCACAGAAGAGGTACTCCTGCAAGCATTGAAGCTTGCTGTGTATGGGGCTGCATAGCAGACATGTAAAAATGCCAATGCCGACTCCTGTCCACCACCAAAAGCGCCTACAATTGGTAATATCAGTGTCAGAACTGGACCATGGAGCAATGGAAATAGGTGGCCTGGTTTTATGAATCACTTTTTTTTTTTTAGATCATGCAAATGGCTGGGTGTGTTGGTAGGAAGACAAGCCGGCAGAACCAGTATAATACTCTGGTTAATGTTCTGCCGGGAAACCTTGGGTTTTTGCATTCATGGGGATATTACTTTCACATGCACCACCTACTGTACCTAAAGATTGTGGCAGAGCACATATACCCCTTCAAGGTAACAGTGTTCCTTGATGGCAGCATCCTCTTTTAGCAGGGTAATATTCCCAAAAAACACCACAGAAAGCATTCAGGAATGGTTTGAGGAACATGACAGAGTTCAAGGTGTTGACTTTGCCTCCAAATTCTCTAGATCTCAATTCGCTTGTGCATATCTTTAGGATGTGATGTAAAAACTGATCCATCAGGACCCCACATTGCAACATACAGAACTTAAAGGATCTGCTGCTAACAAGTGTTTTTCTATTTTTAAAATACTGTATTTTTTAGTTTAAGTTTTCATTTATATTTTTCCCCCCTCATTTTCTAATTTTTGTTTTTATTTAGCTTTTTATTATTTTTAATGTTTTTATTTTGTCTTCGTTTTTTAAAAATTAACTTTTAGGTATGAAAACAATTTTATTAGCTTGATATTGTTCACCAAAATGTCCACAATGACAAAGTTTTACAAGTTGAAAGCATAGCTTCCTTTATAGTTGTCAAATCATATATCCTTCATGTTGTACAGTCAATTTAATACAATTTTACTGTCTGAGACAAAACTCAGAATGACAGAATTCTCATGTTTCTCATGATAATGTGACATTTTAAGTCTTCCAGTACAATAAAAAAAATAACAAATGTACTCTGTACTGTAAATATGTCATTTGTTACTTTAACCTGGAAACAGGTTTAAACAAATCGTTATTCATTTTCAAAAATACTTACATTTTTATTTGTGAGATTCTGTTTGAGAGAAGTAAGATCAACACACACACATATACTCTTATTTTATATTTATTTTTGGAATTTCCTGATGCTGACTATATGCCATCTACCCATTTCAAAAATTAAAAAATGTATTTTTTCAGGAAATTGTAACTTCAATTATTTTTTGAAATACCTACTTCATCACCATGTCAACAATGTTGATATAAGTAATTGCAGAAATAGATATACAAAATGTTATGTATATACTGTAGTTTTACAGGCATATTATTTATATTAAACATCGAAAATCTATTACAGCAATATCTAACACCATTCACTCAAGAAGCAACATGCAATACCTGGGGATCTCCCTGTGAATCTAAACTAGGAGAGCATAATTTAACTATGTATGTAGGAATAAACATTTTTTGTGAGAGTGTTTAATGACACACTTCTAATATCCAGCTAAATAATATATGAAAGTTACACACAGTCAGTCCACATAAACTTGGGGAGCACATGCAAACCTCATACACACACTGACCAGGTTAGCAGTTAAACCTGAACTCATGGTACTGTACAGTAATAATAATAAGAATATAAATACATTTTATTTATTCCCATGCTGAACATGCTTCACAAATATTTAAAGGAATACAAAAAGGGATAAAAGCAAAGATGACATTAATAATATAGAATACAAACTAATATCAAACACCAATAATACATATCTGAAAGTCAAACTTCTGAATCAGATTAAGAAAGAAGCAGGATAAACAAAGAAGAAAACCACGAACAAATAACACAATTTGTGTAGGATTATATAAGAATATAAATGTTGATTACAATCACCCAAAACAATAAGCAACAATGAAAAGGGTAAGAGTGATTTTGTTATCAGTTTTATAGCCATATACTGCAAAGAGATTAGCCATTCAATGGCTATTCATTTGTTCAGATGGAGTTGTCTTATGCAGAAATGCAATGTGCAGTGAATCGGACAGTTTTAATGCTTTACTACTACTAAGCCATCTGTGAAGCACAGCAAAGTTGAATAAAAAAAAAGAAGATTATTTCAATATAGAGCAGATTTGATACATTACTCTTATTAAAATAGAATTAAGAATGCTGATTAGCTCCCAAGCACTGCCTGGGGATGTCACAACCCTATCAAAAACTTTGCAGTGCTGCGGCATTCTAAATATACCAAGATAACTGCAGTCTGACCATTTGCTTTTGATTAAGAATTTCAAATAGAAACATTCATTACAACAGAGTAAAAGAACATGCTTTGTGACACTGAACCACCCAAGTTGAAACATCAGTACTAATAACTTCATTAAAACTAAATGCACAAGTGCATCAGCTGCTTGTCTGGTAACACTGACAACAAGCTAAGCATCTGCCTAATTTGTTGCTACAATGGTACCACCTTCATACAAGTAAAAAAAAAAAAAAAAAAAACAACAACATAACATTTTTTTCCCAGTCTAAATATGACTAAATTTGAAGCTAATTGAGCTTGACAAATTCTCCATGGGTCTTATTTTCAAACTATTTAACAGTATCATCCAAGGTAACTAACATGTGGCATATTTAAGCATCTTTTCCTTGAAGTTTGGTGTAATCTGCCTACAACTCACTGGCAACAGGATATTTGTGACCAATGGTTAACTATGGCCAATGAAATCGACAGAATAAGTCACAGACAAGTAATGAGGCTCTCAGTACTCACTCTCCACTCTAGAAGGGACAGCTGAAAGATGCCCTAAATTACCAATTAAATTAACATGGAGTACTTGCACATGCACACAAATATATGCTCTTCTCTAAACTAATACAAAGTACTATGACTGCCCGGTTTTAAATAATTTTAATAAATATGCCAACAACTGCACTCTTACATGTACATTATGCACAAAGACAACAACTAGATTTGTTTTCATTTTTATTTTGTCATTTTCATTTTAGATTTGGTTTTTAGTCTGAGAATAACACTGCTGCTAACAGCTTAGTGCCAGATACCACACAATATTAGGTAGGTGGCTTTAATGTTGTGCCTGATTGGTGTGTATATTTTAAAAAAATGATGAAGAATCTATTCAAGTATACAACTGTAAACAGGTTTTTAGCAGTGAGCAGATTAAAAAGAAAAACTCAGCTTTCAATTGCTGCTTGCATTTTTGAGATTTTAATGATTCTCTGTATTAAGTTGTTTTCAGCTTGAACTGGCATATAATTGACAGTCAAAAACCATGCACTGCAATACTACAGTTATCAGAATTGCCCTATTACTCTATTAGCAATGCTTTTATTACTTACCAAACTGAGTCAGTTTCATCCAGTCTACACAAGGAAAGGAGTTTGAAGCAGACAAATATATTTTGCAGGACAACAGAAAAGGAAGAGATTAGAATATTTTGGCAAAGAAGAATAAATGGATAGGGAAGAAAAGTTATATCAGTTAAAAGCAAGATTTAGAAAGACCAAAACATTTTGGTTCGTTCAGAAAGGAATATTAAGTGTGAAGCGTAAGACTGGAACCATAAGAACTCTAACAATGGTGTTTCTCTAAACATACAAACCAGCACAAAAAGAATAAGCCTGCTGCTTTACTAGGTTGTCTTCTTGTAATCTATGCATTGTTATGCCTAGAGGCCACAATCATGTGTTAATTGTGCCAACTTAACGGGAGGCAAAACCTGCCGTTAGGGAAGCATCTTAGGAAATCTTTTTCATGTAAACTCTGGATGTCCACAAATGTTAAATATTTTTTATGACTGCAGTGTTAAAAAAGTGTCAATGGCTGGACTTATTGTCTTCTTATGTTAGTGGACCAAAGTTCCAATGTTAAACTAGAACATTGAATTTCTTTATAAATGGAAAAAATACAAGGTAAAAATAATTGATGAATCATACCAAGTATCTGACAGAAACATTTATATCAGCCCTTGTAAAGCATTAATGTTAACCTTTGTTTACAGCAGTTATCCAAATTTAGAGAAGTCAATGTTTTACTTTTATATATGTAGCTTTCAAAGTGAATAATATACGTACTACAACCCTGAAGCGTGAACCCAAGCATGAGACTTACTTGAAAATACTCTTTTCACCACTTTTTGCATTCTCCTCTGATGAAGGATTAGCTGAGGGAGAGTCTGGTTTGTCCACAGGAGGGGATAAATCCGTCGGTACAGAGCTGCAAAAAGGGGAGATCTCTGTAAGTAACGGAGGGAACTTTATTCCAGCTCAATCAGTCCATTTATTTAAACGATCAATCTTGCAGTCTTTAGAAGAAGTATAGCTGTGGGATGTGCCTACAGTCAGAAGCATTCTCAGTAACACCAGAGTTTCCTAATTATGTTTCTCCAACTATTTAAATAATATCCAATAGGAAGATGATGGATTTTTTTTTACATTATACATTGTAGTAAACACACCATTCAGAATGAACTGTACAGGAAAACACTTAGTACAAAATATAAATCACTCCAGGTGCAGTTACACTCACACACCCTCACAAAAAATCCTTAATGTTACAAAGTGTCTTGCTATAATGAGCACCATTGAAATGCACTTTAGAAGCTTCTCCTCTCTAGCACAATTGTTAGTTCATCCTGTATTTCTTTTGAATGGGACATAGGATAGTCAGGGTGATTCCAAGTCCCTGTTTAAATTAAACTTTTATATCTTTAGGATGTAGGAGATAAAGCAAACCCCTGTTGAACGTTTGTGTAAATAAGTACAGAATATTGGTATATGTGTAGTGAACAAGACTAAAATCCAACCTCTCTCTCTGAAGCTGTAAAGTAGTATCACTAACCACTACACCACCATACCACCTGATATTTTAATTGCAAGGGATTTTTTGCTCATAATATCTATACCTATTTACTTAAATTATAAAAAAGACACCAATCAAACCAAGTGTTAAAAGAAAGTCTAAAAAATAAACATTGTTACAATATCTGAAAAAGTATAACTTGTAACCAGATTATGAAAAAATCAGCTAACTTACAGCAAAGGCTCGATCTGTACAGTATTTTTGTTGGCTTTATACATGCTAATAAAAATAATAAGAACTACTAGTCAATGCATTCATGTAATTTATAGCCCTGTGTCCACCCTGCTGCCCCAGGACAAAGAAAAAGTTTAATCCATATGACATTTCAAATCTTCAACCACATCAAAATGACACCACCATAGTAGAAAACAGTTCCAGCATGACAGGTATTTTTTCCTGTTTGTTGACCCAACAAGAAAAGAAGGATGACTACAAGTGAAAAAGCACTGGAATTCATAAAATCTGGGAAAAATGTCTCAATTATGTTATTTTAAAAAAATGTAATGCAATGATAAAATTAGTTTGTTGGGCTGTTAATGAAGGTGAAACAAAACCTACAACACAAAGAAAGATTAAGCTTAAAAGGCTATTGTGCTAAATACTCTGCTAAATGATTAATATACTTTAAATGAATATGATTTGGGTATGCACAACAGTAATGAAACAAATGGAATACAAACCTAACAGCCACTGTAGGACTGCCTGCTACTAAAGACTCTTGTCTTCTGGCTAAACTGACAGGTACAACAAAATGACTGACAAATGAATACCCACTGCTTGGGAAACTTGAGCTGTGAGAAGAAAATTTGGTTTTAGTTGAGAACACATTCTTATTTGAAATGCTGAATGGGATACTTGTGCTCATCTGCATAAGTCATAAAGATGAGGCTTCTGCAGAGGTCAATGGCAAGTGAAATCATGCAACCCAAGTCAAGCACACGATTCCAGTTAGTAGGATAAGCTATGCAAAGTCAGGAGACTGACATGTCTGAGCTGGTTTGTTTCATTCATGGCTCAATTCTGTTTATACTTTGATAAATACTGAATTAAGGATTGATTAAATAAATAAATAACTAAGTAGATGGATAAATAAATAAAGTCTCCAAGTGAAAAAATTACGTTTTTCTGAATGTACCTTGACTCCAAAACATTCAATAACATAGACAGAAGGTGGTAAAAAGCCTTACTCCATTGCAAAGCTACTTATGATAATTTTACAACTTGCAAGTTAAAGGATAATGCAAAGAGAAGGACAAAAGTCAAAGAGTGGAGAGGGATAAATGTGTGAGTTTCATGTAGTCAAAGTTGGCAATCAAACAGCTGTGCACAAAGTCAAAAAATATTACAGGTCAGGGGTGAGTGGTCATTTTTAACTGGATTCTGTTGATTTGATTTCTTAATTTAAAGCCAAAATGGAAACCATTGGTTCAGACAGACAGAGTGTAAATTACTTCTGTTCTGCAATGTAAAGGTTGTGTTAATAACTGAACTACAACGTTAAGTAAAAAAAAAAAAAAATAATTGAGTTAGACTTGAACTGATTCCATGTATTCTGATTTCTAAAATAACTGTTCTAGGACAGGGACCAGAACCCAAGTTCAGTAAATAGTTAGGAATAAGCACATTTTTACAGCAACCCAAAAGATTCTGATAGGGGAGTATGTGCAAATTATTAATGATACAACTAAAGGCACAGAATACAATTAATGTTTTAATTACATGATATTCAGTTAAAACAAATTTTAAATGGGTAGCTTATCTGCCTCATCTATTCCAATTCTGTGAAAAAAAAAAATCTATGTCACAACCATCCAAAGTCAAAAGATGTGAAGACAGCAAAAACCTGGGCTTAAGACATTCAGGAAATACGTTCAGTCCAAACAAAAATGGTAAACACTAAGTCAGGAAAAAAAGCCGGTTTGGCTCAGAGGTATTTGCTAGACTCAAACTCTGGAGAACAATCCACAGTGAAGGTCACACGACATCCATATTGTCCTCCATATTCCTTCAATTAAGTACATACCAAAATAGTGTCTAAATAACAAAAAGAGGAGGATGCTCTAAAGGTTACATGAGATGTAGACAAGAAGGCAGAAATGACTTCGCATTCTGCAGTATCTTTCAAGATACCCTAAACACATTAATTTATATTGAGGAAAGAGATCACTGAAGAAACTGGTCCTAAAATCTTAAGGACTAATGGTCCAAGCCAAACTAAGGCTTGAAATGATAGCCATGATCTCGGCATATAATGGGGTTTGCTTGCTTACTCCTACCAAAATAAAGTTCATTAACAGGTGACCCAAAATGAGCCAGAAAAATATTTCCCGACAACTTTTGAATCAATGAAAGCTAAATCTGGAATAAAAAACACTTCAAAATGTCCCTGATGAGTAATAAATATTAATACAAGGGTGTATCTTGGATGTATCAAGGATGTATCTTGCCTGAAAAAGGGGCCTGAGTTCCCTCGAAAGCCTGCATATTGTAATCTTTCTAGCTAGCCAATAAAAAGTGTCATTTTGCTTAAATTTATCACTAAATATAGATACATGAATATAGCTCCATTTAGAAAGATATTTTTCATTACACTTTACAGAATCACAATGATTAGGCTAGTACTACTGTAGTTTGCGTTTGTGCCTGTGCATTAAACAAGATTCAGGATGACTAGAGCTGTCAACTATTTCCATCTCTTATTTTGCAAACTGAAGAGTATGTAACCGAGCTGAGCTAGCAAGATTTAGTTTTCTGCTAGTCACCAAGACGCAGAGCAATTTGCAGGGAATAAGCATGTCTACTCTACGCCGTCCTTGCCTTTCTTAAAGACACAGTGCTTACTTTTCAATAAAAGAAGCACAAATCAATTATAGTCACATTTTCATATAGTAAGATTACAAATTTTTGTATAATGTTGGTATAGCACTATTTTAAAAATCTGGCAGAATGGTACATTATTACTGGTATACTGTTCAACATTAGCATACATAGAGGATATTAAAAATGTATACCTTTATGGAAATTTTACCTTTTTAGTAATGCAAAGGCTAAAATCAACAAGAAAAATAAAATATAAAAAGTCTGACAAAATCCTATAATATTTTCATTAAAAATAATGGACAATTAGTGATACACATTTTATACAGTATATACACATCATATACACACACAGGCTCAAGGTGAAAGCCTAAACAACTTCCAATGAAAACCACATATGGTGTTAACACTTTCTTGACAAATAAGTATAGTCCAGGATGGAAAACCATGACAAATCAGGGAGACAAAAGGGTTGTTGTGAATTAGATGAATGGGTTTTCTACCATGAAACTAAGGGCTGTACAATAAAAGCGAATATTTCCTTTATTGGTGAAGGAATTTTTAGAGGCTATATCATCTCATAAGTTCTGGGTCTCCTAGAGTATCTTTGAACTGATAGAGTTGTTCCCTTCGAATTGGTTGTCTGTATAATTGTTCTAATATCCAGAACTGCATCCCAAATTATGAGGATTTAAATATAACATTCCAAATGCAAACATGAAAACATTGGTGTTTTATCAGATTTTGTTACAAGACATAAGCAGCAAATCTAAATGGTCTACTCAAACACCATTGTACATACCATACAACTTTCTTTATGTTGGTGAAATTGTCAGACTTTGTGCAAGTTTGCAATGTTAAAAATCACCACACTGCACTTTTAAACAAAGGTAACACAATGAATAATGAGTGTGTGTGTCAACATGCATATAACAGATGTAGAAGTTTGTTTTCCAAACCTTTGGCATGTAACATACATATTGCATACTCCTACCTGCCTCTAAGATGAAAAGCAATAGACATTCTATGCCAAACAAAAAATGGAATGAATTAAACTTAACATTTTTTTTTTTAACTGGAAGGAAGGAACTCAGCACTGTCCCTTGCAACAGACTATGAGTTCAATTAGATGGCATATAGATTTGGAGAATATTAAAAGAAAACATGGCTTGAAAAGCATAAAAATGATGAGGGAAGGTTTAGTTTATGTACAATTTACAAAGATCAATGTTAGATCTTTACTCTGTTCTATATAAACTGTTCATACACATATATAACTGTGAAATTTGCTGAAGATAACAATTGAATCCAGAAAAAGGTACAAAAACCTATATTATCTGGATCTTGCCAAGTAGTAGAGTGTAAGATGGCAACAAATGACTGGGGGGAACTTTGTAGAAGAGTTATATTTTTTGGAAGCGGCAGCTAATATATATGAAGCAAAAAAAAAAAAAACGTTTTTGCAAAGTGCTAACAGTACCGGTATATCAGAGCCTGAATTTTATGGGTTTTTTTTTTTTTTTCGGGTTCCAACAAATATATATTTTTTTTATTTCCTACAAAAACTGCAGAAATTGAAATAATCAGCTACTGAATCTTTACTTTTATTATTTGGTTTCAGTTCTCAGCATGTTGATATGGTCACTTTCCTAACTGAGAACAGTGAATTTCTCTAAAAGTTAATAAACTAAAAACAATGTTTTGCAGAGATGGTAAAGAAATGTGCATCTTTTTCACTGTACATTCACTGTGCACTTCTATAGTTTTTCATTGAAGGCTTCTTGAAAGTTGTTAAGAAAACAATTTCTGTAACATTTAATACACCTACTCTCAAGAATTCTGTATTAATTTTGTGTAGATATGTGTGTGTGCGCTACATAGTATTTATATTCTAATAAGGCCTTTTCAAAAGTTTTCTTGTTTCTATTTTTGCAACAACACATTTTGGAGCCTTGAAGGGCCAAGCATTGGTCTGTTATTGCTATTAAAAAAAAATTCCAACTAAGTCAATTACCAAAATAGTCAGCAGATTGATTGCCAATATAATCAAAATAGTGTTAGTGTCTTGTTTTAACACCACATGTTACAACTTTTCAGCTAACATTCTTCTTTGTTATGCGTATGTCATTAATATCTTCTTGAATATATAAAGTATTGCTGCAGTTGAGACATACTGTACTATTTAATTTTTCTAAAGACTTCCAAAATGTAACACTAGTCTAGTTGGAACTTTACAAGCTTCAGAAAAAAGTATAATATACATACTGTTTTGTACTGTAGATTATCATTTGTATCACTATTTCAAATGTGAATCAAACACAAGTTAAATGAGGTTCAGGAAGAAAAAATATTGTAAAAAAAAAAAAAAGAAAGAACAATGAATGAGACAAAAGAATCAACACACATAAAATAAGGAAGGCACAAAAATCAAGCAAGAACACCTGCCATAAAAATCCATGCATAAGGAAACAAGCAATAAAGACAAAAAAAATTTAAAAAAAACAGAACGACAGCAGCTGCAATAATTGGATTCATGATTGAAGCACTTTTTCTTAAGGTCAATACAAGGATGCCAAACACAAAATGGGCATAAAGGTGTAACAGTTAGTCAAGAGAAATCCTTTTGTTCAAATAAAGGTCTACTAAACATTGGCGGTATAATCTCCACTTTGGAAGACAAAAGATATAAAGACGCAACAAAAAAAATAATATAAAAATCAGAAAAATCTTTAGATATTGCCAAGGGTTTACTAGATGCTGGTTATTTCCTGACATCTAAATGGTAAAAGCTTATTAAAATAAAATTATGGCCACAGGTAAAAAATGACAGCATCTCAAGAAAGGTTTTTCTCAGGTTTCTTAAGCACTAGAAAGGATATTTTATATTGATTACTACTGGATGCATTCTTCATTAGACTATCAAAACATACTACAAAGTCAAGCACACTGCAAGATTCCAAAAATGCAAACTTACACCTGCTGTTCTTCGACTATTACCACAGAAGCAAGGCCATCACTGAAGCATGCACTTACGTGAAGGGAGTAACGCTATTAGAATTAGTCGACTGGATCCCTTGATGAGTGTCAAAGGTGGACAAAGAAGGGCTGGGGATTATGTCACTTAGTACTGGACTGGAAATCCTCTCTGCCCTCAAACTTGGCTTCTCAGTAGCTGGACTCTGTTCAGAATGCTTTTGTGAAAAATTTAAATAAATGGCACTCGTCTCAACTTTCTCCTGCAATGTGACTTCTGGTTCATTCTGCCCTGAGGCTCTTCTGTGCTTCCGGGCACCATCTCCACTTGGAGTGAGTTTCCGCCGATCCCTGCGAGTGTGTGGCAAAGACTGGTCTTGCTCTTCATCCTCATGCTTTAAAGCATTCTGGTGTTCAACACACCAAAAAAAAAAAAAAAAAGTTTGTTATACATTATTTATAGATCATATGTACTTTACACCAAAAGGCTCTGAAAGAACATGAAGCAAAACTTAAGAAAATTACATTTAATTGTTGTTAGAAAATAATAATTAAACATAAATCACTATTTTGTAATATTATTGGGTCATTTGCAAAAGTATGAAAAACAGAGGCCACAGGTTCTATTCAAAATCTAATTCAAAATTCTACTTTAAAAACTGTAAAACAAATTTAATTTATTACAGAATGCTAATGCAAGCAAGTGAACTTATGCTTTCAAGTTAATTACCTTATATACTTGACCCACATTGAACCAGCATATACAGTACCTAAATGTACACTAAAGGCAATACATCAGACAAGACCTAATTTTCTAATTTTTTAAAAGGCTCAACATCGTTATGATGAAGATGATCAGGTAAAAACTTGGTGAAGGCTTAAATAAACTATGTTGCTTAAACTGTAATTTGGTTAAGTTGAAAGAGCTTCCTTTTCAGTGAAAACAGAGTCACGAAAAGCTATACAACACCAACTTACTCATTCTCACTGGCCACACAAAATAGTTAGACATCTAGTTTAACACATCATCCCTGAATTCAGTACTTCCAGGAGAATGTCAAATCCAATTTTAGAACTTGGAAACTGTGGATTTCAAAATATAGTAAAAACTGAAAAATTATAGGATTTGCCAAGGAGGATTTTTTTGTTCTTCACAGCTTAGGAATTGAAATATTTCTTGCAGGAAAATTGTCTAATTCTGAAACTCGTTTTAATAATTTTATTTTCAAAAACCAGAATTCTACTCAGTCGAAACAAATAACTTAATGGATACAACTATTTGAATGCAAAACAGAAACACGAATAAACAAAAAAACAAAACAAAACAAGGTTCGACCCCCATCCAAGCTAAAGAGACGAGCAAAAAAAATCTAAACATCTAAATAAATATGATAAAATGAATAATAATATGAACATCAATCAAAGGTTCAGCATGTTTACCTAAAATGATAATGAATACATGCCATTATATAAAAAAAAAAAACTTTTGAAAATATCCTTTAAGGGAGAATTAGATTTTTTCTAATTTGAGATATTATAGCACATCACTTACACTGAGTTATAGAAAGTGGGTTGGAATTACTCCAGTCAAGCAAGATAAGTCTACGTGCTAGTAGTGTAGTACAATAGATTACAATAGATTTACCCCTGTGCATTTTAATGCCTTCCGGGAATGTACCAAATATTGCTGTTAATGAATTACAAGTGATTGTGACACCAAGGATCTTTGAGAGGTATGTATTTTTGTCCAGGATGATGTCCATTTATTGCATTCCCAAAGCATATGGCCTAGTGAAGCTCAAGCTAGATGGCAGCCCTCACAGATTGGGTCTTGCCCCGGGTAAATTCTGGAGAATTTTAGACAAGATAAATGTGATCAATGGAAGACCACTAGTTGAATTATTGAATGTATGGCGCATATAGAACTAGGGTGTATTCTGTGCATGGCTGAGTTACACTCCTTTTCTGAGATGCTAAGTGAAATGTCCCTTTCCCAGCATTCCCTGTTGAAATGCTCTCCTGATCTTCATCAAGACTAACAGTAATGGGCGTGGAGATCGATATGGGTGTCAGATGTAGCAAGTTCAATAGGTTTATTTAAAAAAAAAATTCTAATTAGCATATAGGAAAAGTATGTAGCTGGAAAGTTACATTTGCAGCATATCTCTTCATAAAAGGTACCGGTAAATACACTGTCTATATAAAGATCACTAGGTGTTTTAATCTAAAGAATTTTCCAAATATTAAACACTGAGTAGACTGAGAAGGTGGAACAGGTGGTTATGATGTACAGAAGCAACAAATAAGAGCTTTTCTACCTTAAAATATGGAACCAATGCAGAACACATTTCAAGTTATTGGTGGGTGACTGGACTGATGGTAAGTTGACAATAGTTACTACTGAATTGAGAACAAAGCAAGGCATACAAGGAATATCTACAACAGGATTTGCTCTGCACTGCAAGCCATGACAGTGCTGATTTGAGAATTTCTGCCAGTTTCCAAGATTTTAATGCATGAGTTTTGTTTCAGCTAGGGTTCCTCTTCTAGCAGAATTTCAAATTCTTGTTTAATGTTGTTCTGTTCAATATTTTATCTATATGCATCTTTATGTTCCATGTGTTTTGTGGACCCAAGAGACATGACCAGCAGCCCATCAATGCCAGGGGCTGCCCTCAGCCCTATAAAGATGAGGGCTCCTCACAGTTACTGGGAGTTCATTGGAATGAGCTAGGGAGTCTGCGAGTGTTTTTTTGTGTGTCTGCGTATACTTATTGCGTTTTCTGGATTTCTGACCTTGTGTTTTTTTTTGTTTTTAATTTTGACCTTGTCTTTGAATATCGTATTAGGAGTTTTGCTCGCCTTGGATTGCCTTTGCTGGCAACTCCTTTTTGTGCAACATGGAGCTTCATGTTATATCAGAGCATGTTCATCAAGAATACATTTTCTATTTTATAAATATTCTACATGGCCCTCTGTGTTACTAGCAAGTGCTTTTGATTTGATTTCCCTGTTTAGTGTGCATTTTTGGAACTTTTCGGAATAAAACATGCTTTGGGACTTTTGAGCGGCACACTAGTATGAACACTTGTTGCCCAGTAGGTAAAACTGAGAGTTAGTTACTGCCATGCCACCTTCTGCTTTAGATCTTTCTGATGTACTGCTGTTTTAAATTCCAGATGAATGATATTATAATTGAGTGTAACTGTCTAAAGATTGATTTTTTTATGTATATAGGGATACTCTGGAATAGACAGAGCAGCACAGGGAGAATATTCATTTTGACAGAATTAATTTTCCCTACTAAGGTGAGATAGAGGGTGTATCATCTATTATCGGTACCTGGGTCCTCTCCAAAAATATCTGTAAAATAATCCATTTCACCTGACTATGTACTTTTAATCCTAACTCTTTCCATAATGCCTTGCTAGGACATGATAACTCTGTAGCAAACTCCTCCTCAAATGTGCACTGCATCAATACTTTAATAACCAACCTCAGTTCATGTAAAAAATCAAGACAGTGTGGCATAAATGCAAATAAATTACCATTTCACCTCGAGATGTGCACTTTAGTAAAACTATAAAAACAGACTACAGATTAAATAAAAAATCCGCACAAAGTGGCATTAATATGAATAACTTAATAACCATTTCAAACAGCCATAATGGTCCGACAATTCAGTTCTGCTCTGCCGAGACCTTAATTATGGCCTTATTAAATGTTAAGAGTATTAATCAACAAGGTTTTCCATCAACGCTCTTATTAGTGATAGGAATTTCGACTGTATTAAAGTAAGTGAACCGTAGCTTAGTTCTGATGGTGTGGCTGTATTAATCAAATTTGTACCTCTGAATTACAGCTGTAATCATGCGGTTCGCCAAGGTAAGAAAGGCCGTGGTTTAGCAAATATTTATTTGAGTCGGCTAAAGTGTAAAGATGCTAGGTTTGGTACGTTTGTGTCTATTGAGTACCTTGCCATTGTTATTCAAGGAGTTTCTCAGTCTCTAGTATTGTCTGCATATAGACCTCCTAAATATAATGCGTCTTTCTTTGAGGAATTCTAAGATTTAGTGTCATTATAATGACTAATCATGACAGGTTCCTAATTGTTGGCGATAATCAGAGAGCCCAGAAGCAAAAGAATTCATGAACCTCCTGTACTCTTTTGATCTCAGCCAGTACATTACTCAGCCAACACATAAACGGTTAAAACGATTAAAAGTTGATGTGAGGTAAATCATGGATATCTGTTTATCTGACCATTTTCTCTTACTATTTAATATAGAAATACTGATAGATAAAATTAATGAGAAGCATAGTTAAAAAACACTTGATTTGTCTGCAGCATCAAAGTTTACAAACATTTTAAGCAACCAGTTCAAACTGTCATTTGTAGTGCTTACTACAATAGTGATAATAATGTAAATAGTAAGGGCGTAAATTTTAATGTTAAAGTACAGAAGTACAGAAACTACACTCGTTGAAGTAGTAAATGACCTGTGGGTAAATGCAGACACAGGCCGTTTATCTGTTCTCATCCTCCTAGATCTGATTGCCACATTTGATACCATTGATCACAATATTCTTATAAATCGCCTTAGTCAGTGGATGGGCCTCTCTGGTAATGTCTTAAATCGGTTTGAGTCTTACTTAACAGGTAGAAAATTCTTTGTTAGTTGTGGTAATTATACTTCGATGACACATGATATTCTATATGGTGTTCCACAAAGACCTATCCTGGGTCCACTGCTCTTTTCAATCTACATGCTTCCATTAAGTCAGATTATCTCCAGGCATAACATAAGCTACCACAGCTATACTTATCAATAGTGCCTGATAACAACCCAGACCCTCTTGGTTCACTGACCCAATGTCTTTCTTGTGTTTCTAAGTGAATGAGTAGTAATTTTCTCAAACTAAATAAGGAGGGAACAGAAATCTTAGTGATTGGCAAAAATTAATAGAATGAAGATATTACAAATAAACTTTATTCATTAGGCTTAAAAGGCAAGACAGAGGTAAATAATTTAGGGGTAATTATTGACTCTGACCTCAATTTTAAATCACATATTAAATCATATCACTAGCACAGAATTATTTTACTTAAGAAATATAGCAAAAATTAGATCTCTTATAATTTTGCAAGATACTGAAAAATTAGTTCACGCTTTTGTTTTTAGCCAACTAGATTACTGTAACGCACTCATCTCAGGACTATCCAAAAAAAAGACATCAGTCGATTGCAACTAGTGCAGAATGCAGCTGCCAGAATCTTAACTAGGAAAAGAAAATCTGAGCACATCTCTCCAGTTTTGATGTCACTACACTGGTTACCCATGCCATTTAGAATTGACTTTAAAATACTGCTTATGGTTTACAAAGCCTTAAATAATCTCACTTCATCCCATATTTTAGGAATGCCTCTCACCTTACACTCTAAATCATACTCTTAGATCTTCAAATAAGTGTCTGCTTATAATTCCAAATGCTAAACTTAATGAAGTGGTGAGGCAGCCTTCTGCTGTTGTGCACCTAAAATCTGGAATAGCTTACCGATAGAAATTTGTCAGGCTAATAAAGGTGGAGCACTTTAAAAAAAACTGCTAAAAACGCATTATTTTAATATGGCTTTCTTATAGCTTCATTTTAGTGTAACCCTGATATTCTGTATATGCATTTAATTATTTTTATCATGGCTCCACAACCCCATATTAACCCCTAATTTTTCTGCTATTCTTTTTCTGGGTTTCTGTGGTGGCAATCTGCACCACCACCACCTGAACAGGACACCATGAAGTCCCTTTTGATGGACTGAAGGCCAGATGACCACATGACCATCATCATGTAATTCTTACATGTGAAGCCTGAAAACCATGAGGACTAATTTAGATCATTTATGTTGGGTAGCATGCCCTGTGGAGGCTGGGCAATCTCGTGGCCTTGGAACCCCTCAAGGTTTTGCTTTTTTTTCTCTCCAGCCCAAAGGTGGTTTTTTTTTGGTTTTATTTTTTTCTGTCCTCCTGGCCACCGGACCATACTTTATTCTTTGTTACTTAGTATTGCCTAATCTTGTTTTTATATTTTTTCTTTTTTCTTTCATCATCTTGTAAAGCAGTTTGAACTACATCATTTGTATGAAAACATGCTATATAAATAAACGTTTTTTGATTTTATCCATACTACTCCCAAAATTCTAGTGGAAGAGATCTTCATATTTGCTTGTAAAGATTCTTTTAGAAAATGTTAATTTCATGTCTTCCCAGAATATATAGCCTAATGAAGCTTGGTTTAATGTCTCAGCACATCTTCAACAACCATATTGCTTCTTTTTAATTAAAATTCAACTGATTCAAAAACTAAACTCTACTTGTAGGTAGAAAAGTTTCAAAACAATGGGTATAACACTCAACAACTCTGAAATGTAACAGTCTCAGTCCAAACACAATGAGAAATAACAACTGGAACTAAATACATATTTCATGTGAATATGTCAAACCTAATTGGCACTAAGGTTAAAATACCCACAGCTAAAGAACACAGTTTACTAGGACAATTCAGACTAGACGGAAAACACACTGAAAAAAAAGTATGAAGATGAAATGAAATTAGTACAGCTGGAAAAAGAAAAACATCTCCAACTGTACCAAATCTTGTGCCTTAGGATGATGTGTTGCTAGCATATTTAGTAAACCTTCTTGTGCAGTATGGGGATGTAGGGGACCAGAGCCTAACCTGGCAGACATTGGCACAAGGCAAGTACCAATTTAGACAAGATACCAGGCCATCACAGAGCATACTGTAGCCAGTTTACAGTTGTCAGATAAGATTGTGTTCAAAATAATAGCAGTCAGACATCACTAACCTGATCAATCACTGTTTTTGGTAGAAATTATATTTCTATGTGGCAAATTTACTAGTAGGTGTAGTAGAGCAATAGAAAGCAAACAGACCCAACATTCATTACATGCTGCTGATTCTGTGCAATTGAATCATCAACTGAATGGGCATGTTCAAAATACTAGCAGTGTGTAGGTCATTCATTCTGAGAAAAAACAGGTGTCAATTGTGGCCCTTATTTAAGGAAGGAAGGCAGCAAATGTACATTTCTCTTCGAAAATCTTAGTAAAATGGGTCATTGCAGACATTGTTCAGAAGAACAGCGTACATTGATTAAAAAGTTGATGGGAGAGGGGAAAACATATAAAGAAGCACTGAAAATGATAGGCTGCTCAGCTAAAATAATCGCAAATGTTTTAAAATGGTAACCAAAACCTGAAAGATGTGGAAGAAAAAAGAAAACTACTAATCGAATAGACTGAAGAATTGCCAAAATGGCAAAGACTCAGCAAACAATCAGCTCCAGGAAGATCAAAGAAGGTCTAAAGTTACCTGTGAGTACTGTTACAATTAGAAGACAGCAATGTGAAGCCAAGCTAACAGCAACAACCCAATGTAAAGTCCCAAGTAAGAAAAAAACTCAACATGTGCTGAAGAGGTTACAATTTGACAAAGAACACATTGACTAGCCTACAGAGAAATGGTGCAACATTTTGTGGGCTAATGAAAGCAAAATTGTTCTTCTTGGGTCTAGGGGCCACAGATAGTTTGTCAGGAAACCCCCAAACACTGAATTCAAGCCGCAGTACATTGTGATGTTTCTCATACTATGGTGTTGGGCCGATTTATCACATACCTGGGATCATGGATCAGTCTGAATACCTCAAAATACTCAGAGGTCATTTGCCTTATGCCGAAAAGGAAATGCCCTTCAAATGGGTGTTTCAACAGGACAATGACCCCAAACACACCAATAAACGAGCAACATCTTGGTTCCAGACCAACAAGATTGACCTTATGGAGTGGCCAGCCCAATCCCAGGACCTTAATCCAATAGAATACTTGTGGGGTGACATCAAAAATGCTGTTTTTGAGGCAAAACCAAGAAATGCAAAAGAATTTTGGAATGTAGTCCAATCATCCTGGGCTGGAATATCGGTACACAGGTGCCAGAAGATGGTCGACTCCATGCAACACAGATGTGCAACAGTTCTCAGAACAGTGGTTATACAACTAAATATTAGTTCAGTGATTCAAAGGAAAGCAAAATCTTGAAACATTTTCAGTTTATACAGTGAATATTTGAGTTTGTAAAGAAGAATGCAGACAATGTTATTTATTTTTTTTTTTAAGAGCCTAATATTCACAAAAACACAAATTTGATAAATTTTCTTCATGCTTTGATTTGGAATAGAATGTGCAGTGTTCCCAATGCATTTGCGTGTATGGAAATAAAAGCTATTACTGTATTAGGATTTTGAGCTTTACTCGCTTTTTTAAACACACTGCTGTTACTCTGAGCACTGACACAGACCTTCTCGAAACCTGCATTTATCAAACTCATTAATAATAATAATAATAATACTACATTTTATTTATATAGCGCCTTTCCCATGCTCAAGGCGCTTAAAATACAGTGAAATAATGTATGACCATAATACAGAATAACCATCCATCTTTCTAGCAGCAGAAGAACGTACATGTTATATACCAAAAATATCACTCCCTCGTGCCAATGTTTAACAGAGTTCAAACTTTAAGGTACAAGGAAGTAAATAAATAAAAAAAAGAATCTTGGACTGATACATTATACGGGTATTGCCCCTAGCCTTGCATGCAGGGTAAGACTTTACGGTAACAGCATAATAGAATATAGAACCCATACATTCTTATTTTTCCTTTTTCTTTATTTGTTAAAAATCTTACTACTCCATAGGTAATACCATATCTGAATAAGCAAAATTAATAACCATTTTAGGTTATGTGACATTAGCCCCAGAAAACAGGTATGTATTTTCACTAAACTAAGAATAGTATTCTTGCAAACAGTGGGCGATACAATTAGGCCAATGTGACAAATCATCATAGATTCCTTCAACATACTAGCAGAGCTAGCCATACTCTAGAATTGATTAACTCTTGCTCTGGAATTTATCCACCTAGGAGCTAAACAAAAACAACAAAATATTTCTACAGAGATTGCAAGAATGATAGTTAATTTCTCAAATGCATGTTACCTGCAAGGATTTCAATTTTTTACCTCATAAATAGTGAACTGATGCTTCAAATCCGGGTCTGCTCCTTTACCTCTGAGATGTCGCTGAATGATAGCTTCCATGTCTTGTTTTTCCAGACAGTCTGTAACATCATAGAAAGAATCCTGGTCTGGGAGGACAGCCAGAGTCTGCTCATGACAAGTGAGAAAAGGGGTTATATTATAATTTTATAATACTACTTGCTTTGTGTTTCCAAATATCACACTTGTTAAGCACATTTAAGTTTTACTAAGAATTAGCAGTGTTTCCAAATGTGTCCCAGGGGTACCACACAAACTAAAGCTGCTGGATACAAATGTTAACATTTTGAGACAGTCATTGTTTATCCTACAACAAAAGCAAATCAAATGGTGAACAAGATGTTTATGTTGATTTTTTATATATAATATATATTTATTATATATATATATATATATATATATATATATTTATTATATATATATATATATATATATATTTATTATATATATATATATATATTTATTATATATATATATATATATATTATATATATATATATATATATATATATATATATATATATTATATAAATATAATATATATATATATATATATATATATATATATATATATATATATATATATATATATATATATATATATATATATATATATATATATATATTATATATACACACACACACACATATACATTATACACACAAACACATACAGTCGACCCTTGATATACGACCGGCCTGACATGCGAACAACTTGCTTTATGACCAACATTTTGCGTTACGACCCGAATGCGGTCACGTGTATCCGCTTGTGTGATTGTAAACAAACAGCCGAGAGCGTTTGTAAGCTTCAGTCGGAGCCCAGATACATGCGTTTGTGGACGTAATTTCGGTCAGTGCAGTGCTTTATATAATTTATTTCGATAATTGCCAAGGAAGGAAGCGAAGGTAACAAAGGTAAATAAAGCGATCACAATTGAAACGAAGAAGGAAATTGTGTGGAAATACAAGAGTAGCGTTTGTGTGACCTATCTCGCTAATATGTACAGCATGTCGAAATCCATCATCGACAATTTTACAAAGAAAATATTTGTATAAGGAAACTCCTTCCAAACAATAACCACCTTCCATTTCATTCTCCTCCTCCTTCCTTCCTGCAAGCCAAAGATGTCAACTTAATTGGTGAGTACAGTATGAAATTGTTGTTTCTGGTAGGCTAGGCACTTATAACTTTTTGGTTAGTACATTAGAAAAAGTATTGGTGTTTTTGGTAAATTATGCACATTATACAACCCTTTTCTATTAAAAAAAAGTTAAGTAAGTGTTGCTGTGGGCGGTTCGGAACACATTAAGGGCATTTCCATTATTTCAAATTGGGAAAAATAGTCTTGACTTACAACCAACTTGAGTTACAACCAGCCCTCGTGAACGAATTGAGTTCGTAAGTCAAAGGTCCACTGTACATACATACTAGGGGGCTTCGTTCACCAACCCCCCGTGTTTGGTTTTCCGGATACACACTTAATACTCGACATTAATATGACAATCAAATCTTTTTAGCAAATAGAGGTTATATGGTACAATCATTGAATTATCGATCATCACAATTTTTCCATCTTCTTTCCGTGATAAGTGTGTGTCTTGGGCGATAATCTGGAAAGCCAGCCTTAATCATAACTTGTTTGAACGAAAGCTTTTGGAAATTTTTTTAAACACTTTCTTTCGAGTCTCAACATGCTGAATCTTTTAAATGAGGTCTGTGAGACATGTGTTTAATGACTTCGTACCATAATTCATGATAGGTTTCTCTGTTTGGAATTTCAGCACAGACAAAGCAATCTACATCAGCAGTTAATACATTTTTTGCAAAGTAACCAATAAATGCATGTGCGGTAAACCCCGTTTTTGAAATTTGATAGTGTAAATGTATGCTCGGATTTGACCAAACACCGTTTCAAGTTCTTTCAATAAAATTAAGACTTTCTGATAAAACAATCTACTTACGAAAGTCGGAAAATCCTGAGCCGATGTAGCCAGTGGCATTGTTTTCAAGAATCTCTGGATTTCTGGCCATTGTGGATTGCACGTCATTGTAATAGATAAGTCTGGCTGACCGATAGTTCTGGATATTGCCATTGCATCATTATATAATTGTTGCAATGCCCTTGGACTACCTTGATATGATGATGGTAATATTACTGCTTTACCTATTTTGAACTTGTCTGAACTATTGATTTGAATTTTGAACGTGATCAATGAGACCTTGCATATGTTCCGTTCTAAGTTTTGCTTGATTCAATTTAATGAAGAGACGATTAGCTTCGACTTTTAGATACGCATTAATAATGTAATATTGTGTTATTCGTTTTCCTGAATTTGTGTGTTTCATATTATATGACCATCCTGTTTCTCCATCTGGGAAAAGCAAAGGAAAGAGTAATGGATCGGAATGTGATGGATTATTAGACAGAAATGTCGATTCATATTTTGCCTTTTGATAAACATGAATATCTACTCTGTTTTTGATACAGTAATCCCTCCTCCATCGCGGGGGTTGCATTCCAGAGCCACCCGCGAAATAAGAAAATCCGCAAAGTAGAAACCATGTGTTTATATGGTTAATTTTTATATTGTCATGCTTGGGTCACAGATTTGCGCAGAAACACAGGAGGTTGTAGAGAGACAGGAACGTTATTCAAACACTGCAAACAAACATTTGTCTCTTTTTCAAAAGTTTAAACTGTGCTCCATGACAAGACAGAGATGACAGTTCTGTCTCACAATTAAAAGAATGCAAACATATCCTCCTCTTCAAAGGAGTGCGCGTCAGGAGCACAGGCTGTCAGAAACAGAGGAAAGCAAAAAAATCAATAGGGCGAGAGACAGAGAGAGAGAGAGACAGAGAAAAACAAAACAGTGAAAAATCAATACGTGCCCTTTGAGCTTTTAAGTATGTGAAGCACCGTGCAGCATGTCGCTTCACGAAGCAGCTGCACACAGAAGGTAGCAACATGAAGATAATCTTTCAGCATTTTTAGACGAGCGTCCGTATTGTCTAAGTGTGCAAACAGCCCCCCTGCTCACATCCCCTATGTCAGGATCAGAGAAAGTCAGCGCAAGAGAGACAGAGAAAAGTAAGTTGGGTAGCTTCTCAGCCATCTGCCAATAGCGTCCCTTGTATGAAATCAACTGGGCAAACCAACTGAGGAAGCATGTACCAGAAATTAAAAGACCCATTGTCCTCAGAAATCCGTGAACCAGCAAAAAATCCGCGATATATATTAAAATATACTTACATATAAAATCCGCGATAGAGTGAAGCCGCGAAAGGCGAAGCGCGATATAGCGAGGGATCACTGTATTTCCGTCTTTTGAAACTATTATCGCTGATAATTTGTCACATTTTGGTTTATTATACTGTATATGCCTGCGGTGGGTTGGCACCCTGCCCAGGATTGGTTCCCTGCCTTGTGCCCTGTGTTGGCTGGGATTGGCTCCAGCAGACCCCCGTGACCCTGTGTTCGGATTCAGCGGGTTGGATAATGGATGGATGGATACTGTATATGCGTGCGCAGCCTTTCTGATTCATATAGAAATCCAAGAAAACTTCTTTGTCCATGTTTTGCAGATAAATTTCGTGTAAAATGCAATACTTTTGGACATATGGATTTGTCACCATTATTGGCTGTATAATTTCTAATATGTCCGATCGTTTAACTCTTTCGATTCTATCTTGCATCACTTCTCCATGATCATAAATATACACCTGACCGAATTGTGGTTTCTTCAAAATTAAACTTGTCATTGCTTTAATTGTTGCTGGACCACAGATTCTCATAGCGTAAGGTCCATTCTTGTGTAAATCTACGTTTTGAGCATTGAATGATGCGAATGTGAAAAGATTATTGTAGACTTGGATATTTTGCCTGTAGTGTTTGTGGATTTCACTTCCCCCAAACATCTTTTGAATTCCACTGTTTTCATTATGTCTCACCTGCTCTGCATGTGTTTGCCCCCCTTGTTTTTTAACCTCTTTATGAGGTTTTACTTTGTTTTCTACTCTTTCTCTTATTTCTGACCTCACTTTGTCCTGCTTTTTTCCCCTCCAATTACACCTGGTCCGTGGTGATTATTTTCCCTTTTTTCGAGTAATAATTTCTGTTTGCACTATTGCGATCGTTACTATCTTTTTTTTTTTTTTGATACTTTCAAATTTTCCTGTTTTCATATTTAACTTTAATTTTCTCTACATTTGTATCTCCCCCACGTTTTTTTTGAGCCTTTCGAATTCCACTGCTTTCATAATCTCTAACCTGCTCTACATGTGTATCACGCCAACGTTTTTGAACGTCTTTATGAATCTACTTTGTCTTTTACTCTGTCTTATTTCTGAACCCAATTGGACCGGCTTTTTTTCCCCCTCCAATTCCACTTGTTCTGGGCTGATTATTACTTTCCTTATTTTCTAAATTTGCACATAGATTATTTTTTCTTTTTTGCATTTTTTCTCTCCAACACTTTTGGGTCTCTTTTCTCCGTGCTGCTCTTTCTTCTTCGATTATTCATTGATGTTTCATCTATAACGTATTGTTCTTATACGCTTTATATGCACTGTGAGCCCTGGATCTGTGTCTGCTAAAAGCCTTTACACGACTGAGTGTTTTGCTGCCCGTTGTCTTATTTGATATTGGTTGTAAGTAGGGCGTGTCTTGCAAGAATCTCATGTTCTATGTGCCCGTGAGACAGCCCGGGATCAATATCTTGGCACAAAGTCTCATGTTTAAGGTCCCCGCGAGACACTCTGTAGCCAATCTCCTTCAACTCAAAAACGCATACTGGAATACCGTCGTTGACAGAAGAAGCTACAGTGAAGGTAATCTGCAAAACAGTGACAAAGCACTGCTTACAACTTGGAGCGATGAGGTATAAAATAAGCAGTTATCCTGTGCCTGGATTAAGCTAAAATTGGTGACAATTTTTGAGACACATCTGGTTATCATACCTTGTTGATCAGGGTCATTGTGAAAATAAGCAATTCGCTATCAGCTCCATTCTTCTCCTCCAAAATTTCAATCAGGCAGGACCATGGTTTTGTGCCTTCAAAATGAGAGGAAAGTAAATAAAGGCATAGGAAATATAGCAACTTGGTAACAAATATGTGACATACTAATCAAAGACATCTGCTATCACCCCTTTGCTGTGTAGCTTCGCCTTCTGTACTTACAATATCAATTGGGAATCTCATTTTCTTTTTTAATACATTATTAAGGTAGTCCCTTTTTCCTACTGAACTGTGAAATGTTAATTTTGGAAAAGTTAACACTACTTTATATTAATTTTAACTGCAAAGTTATTGCTCATTGTGTGAAAAGCATTTATACCAATTATATAATGAGAATCAATTTAAAAATCCCCCCACCTCAAAGCAAAACCTCATTATAAAATGATAATCGCTGTATAACATCCACTATCTCTTCACATGCAAATTTCTCTTAACTTGGGGAAGTTTTTATTTTGCTGTTCTGCTTTCAGACTTTGCAAAACTGAATTCTGGTATCTGTGGCTGGGAGATAATGTATCGATCTATGCCATAGCTTGGTGTCTGCAATGCTGACTGGGCCAATAGACTCCCAGATTGGAATATGCTTATTGTAAAAATTATACCTCAGTGGCTTGTTTAAATTCCTTGTACTCAAAAATGAACTATGGGTTATTTGTGGCTATGTCAATAAAGATTGTGACCAGACTAAATTGGCACTAAAGACTATGTGTTGATGGTCTGGTTTTCTGTTAACTCAACATATTACAGACTTGTCTTCCCTTCCTTCCATTTGCCTCATAATAACAAAGATATTCTCCCTATAGAAACAAAAAAAAAAAACCTGTAACAATGAGGAAAGGAATCTAAAAACATTTTAAGCAATAAAGCATCAGCAGTTTTCCCCAGAAATGTTTAATATCATCAAGTACCCTGGCTAGTGGAAAAAGTAGGCTATGATGCTAACTGGCATATAGCATTAGGCTAATTTCATTGGAAACAATATAAAACAAGACATCCTGAAAAAGCACATTCGAAAGCACACCAAAATTATGTAACTTCAGTGTCACGCATCACAATACTAAATTCTAAGGAGTAATATTTTTAAAAATGGAAAAAATGGTCAGTTAATATATAGAGCAACATAAGCTGGAAAAAGTACAGAATGAAGGATAACAGTTGGCAAGATTGGGGCACCTAATGAACAGTAAGAACACAAAACAGATGAGAAGTAAGAATGTAACAAATTACTATGTGGTTCATAATGACAGAACAACATTAGCTTGATGAATTGGTGAACAGTCAGTCTACAGAGCCCAAAATGTCCAATATGCATAACTTGAAAGAGTGCCAAACACTTCTCAAATGGTCAATAATTACGTTTTTTCTCATCCCTTGAGTAAACATCATGGGGACCTTGAAAGCACGTAGCAACAATAAAACAATATAAAATGTTAATGACAAATAGATTAACAAGCAAAAAAAGGATGTCTAATAGATTTGGATGTATATGTAGATCGTGAAACCTACTTGTAACCAAAGCATTAAAATGCCAGGCTATATTCAAAAACATTCTATTTATTTTTCATTACACTGGGTTACAAGCTCCTGCTGAAAAGCCAAAGTTTCCCCTGGGGACAAATTAGGTTAGGTCTTTCTATCTATTTAAAAGACAGAATAATTTACTCTCTTTTTAATATCCTGTTTGGTTGACAAATTTAAGATTTTGCCTCATTTAAGATAGGAATGGTAAACTTCAACAGAATGTGAAAATTCACAGATTAATATGTTCAACAGTGTTTATTGGTATACCTAGTGGTGTAGACTACTCCTCTCACTATACAAAATGTTTAAAATACAAATATCAGAAAACAGGCATAAGTTTAGTATGGTGATCTACAGATATAAAAGTCTACCTTTACTCAAAAAAGAAAGTGTTAAAGGGCCTTTCAACAAATTTGAAGAAAAGGCAATATCTGAAATATAATACAGCTGGTTTCTGAAAGTTCACACAACAAAAACATGCAATGACAAATGGTACATCAACAAAAATGTTCACATTCAAAGTATAATCATGGCTCTTGTGCCAGGTAGTTGCAATTAATGATTGACAGAATGCATGCAAAACAGTTTTCCCAATAGTGTAGTAAGTGGACTGCTTTTTTCATTTGACAGTCACTTTACAGAACACAGCAGGAATTTAAATGAAAATTTATAAAATGGACAAAATAAGCAAAAAACAATCAGACACCCACATCAAAATATACCCGGCTAAATCATCATCGACAATAGTTAATGTCAACATACAGATGGGTTCTTCTTTTGGCGTTTTTGCAAAGGGTTGCAGATGAAACGCTAGAAATTGCACAGTATATTTGTCCTTTTATTTACATGGTTTTGTATTTTCTCTCCATTTGTGTACAGCAGGGATGCCATAATAAATTTACTGAGAGCCAAAAATAACACTATACCCAATGTAGAGCAGATTTAGAGATAATGGGGCTCCAAGTATAGACTTGATCAGGGCTCTATTTTACCAAAAAGGCCATTCAACTTACAGAGTGGACTCAAAGCCACAACAGCGACAAAATAATCACAACATCATCATAAACAAATCATGACACAAGAGTAATTTTATTTAAAAAAAAAAAAAAAAAAAAAAAAAAAAAAAGGCCATCAGCAAGGTGAGTTTTGTAGAAAAGACCCAGGGTTCACCAGGTGAGTAGCTGTGGGGCTCCACAGTGTCTGGAGTTCAACAGTTGTTGGGTATCAAATGCCAGGGTGTGTTAAGTTTTGTAACTTTAAGATAATATTGTTTTAGTATAATAAACCAATCTGTGTCTAACTAGGGGCTTTGCCACCCTCTTTGCTAGAAATCTTTGTAAAAGAAAGAACTTTGCTTGTATTTCTTCTGGCAAGGCTCAATGCTTTCTAATCTAGCCACCAAGTGGGCAAACCAGCCCAACTTGGCGCCGGTCCGAAGCTCAGATAATTAGATAGGGTTAGTGTCAGGAAGGGTACCCAGCTGTAACAGCCAAATGAAAAATTTAATGATGGAATCAATCCACTTTGGAAAATGCTAGGGCATACCCAATAGGCGATGCACAGGGGCCATGCCTGACCACTGTTGAAAGTGAAAGATGGCTACCAGGCCAAAGGCAGGCTTGGCAAAAGAATTTAGTCCAGTAGAAGGAGAAGATGCCAGGGGAGGGGAAAGAAAAGTGTAATTAAAGGTAAGAGTGAAACACTGAATATTGAGACAATGATTGGGAAAGAAAGAGCTGGCAGATTTGATGGAAAGAAGGAAAGTGGAAATGTGTGTGTAGGAAACTAGATGGAAGGGTGTGGTATAGCGGGTCCCCAGATCCCATCAAAGGCCGTTGTAAAATAAATAGTCACCACGCTCGTGGCTTAGCGAGGGGGCGTGGTGGTTGTGTGGCTGAAACAGTTCGCAGGGCGATTTGCGGTGTGGGCGTTTCTCACCCAAGTGCATAGACGAGAGACTGCCCGCATCCGTGATTGTTCCTGGGGCTGCTAATATGCTACGGCTGCCATGCCCTCTTAATAAAATAGAAGCACGAGTCGGTTAGGGTAGAGAAAAATGAAAAGAGAGAAAGAAAGACAGAGGTTGCTGGAGAAAGCAGGAAGTAAGAGAGAGAGTGCCGGTACGGAAGAGCGAGCGAGCGAGCAAGCAAGAGCAGGCTCGAGTGAGAGAAAGCAGGCAGCTGGGAGGTCAGCCTACGAGGGGAGTGTTTAGCTGACACTCGGTGGGGCTGAAGAAAGCGGTTGCTCTAGCTGAGCGATTTAGGAGCTGGAGTGACCAGTAGAGACGACGACTGACTGTCAAAAGGAGCGGGAGTCGAGAAGGCTTTGGGCTGGTTTAGCCCCAGCGTGAGCGCCTTGGCTGCTGGGGAAATAACCCAAGTCTCGGTCCGGTTTTGGAGCCCGATGTAGCTAGGGATCAGAGGGCTATCGGAGCAGAGTGAAAGGCAGCTGTTCCTGCAGGTAGGCGACTCTCCTGTTGAATAGCCCGGATGGGAGTAGCAGGGGAGCCGCCATGGTAAAAAGATGACACCGGGCTTTGTGTTTTTAAAGGATTGCTTCCTGTGCTATTTTAACCTTGGTTTTTAAAGGATTATTATTTTTGTTCTATTTATTGATTTTTAAACCTCCACGTGTGTTATATGGATTATTTATTTTAAGAAGATTTTGAATCACTGCACCTCATTTATTTGGACATTATTTTGTCGTTCTGTTTAATAAAAGCACTTTGCATTTTTTCACCATCCCCTTGTTATGTTGTTGCCTCACTGCTTAGCTCATCGGTAACATTACCAACGATGTAGGGTTCAAGGGCTCCCGGACAGATGATGGGAGCATGCAGCGAACCCGCATCGTCACAAAGGGAAATAAGGGAGGAGAATTATGAGGAGGCTTTAAGCTGTTGTACAGTGGAGCAAATGAGCAAGGCAGAAATGGTATATGTATAGCAGTATCTAAAGAACAAAAAGATAGTCTTCTCAGTGTGACTAGATGGAGTAACTGGGATGAGCATCAAGCTGGACCTTGGTGAGGTTGTAGTTAATGCTATTTGTGAATATGCTACTCAAGAGGCTGTGAGAAAGAGGAGAAGGGTACAAATAAATAGCTGAGAGCAGTACAAGAAAGAGAAAAGAGAAAGAAATGGGAAAAGGGAGAAGATAGTAGACTTTGCCATAGCATCTGATTTTGTAACAGGTACCACATTTCTCTCTATTATACTGTATAAAAAAATCCTGGGACGAGACGAGACTTTTTAGCCTGGGATGAGACATGACTTTTTCAGAGAGATACTTTCAAGTCCTGTGAGATGAGACTTTGTGCTAAGAGATTTAACCACACCCAAAGAGTAGATGACAAAGTAGAACGTTGGTGCGATACACATGCAGAGCAGGTTAGAGATTATGAAAGTACTAAAATTCGAAAGTCTCAAAAAAATTATAGTAAAGATTGCAATAGTGCAAACAAACGGAAATTATTATTAGAAATTATTATAAATAACAGAGCAGCAAAAAGAGAAAGAATATATTGTTTGGATTTAAACTTTAAGTCGGAGACTTGTAGATCGTCTAATTCGTGTTGCCATCAGGGAAAAGTAGTGTTTCTTCCCAATGAAGAGGCATATCTGCGAGAATTAAAAGATCTGTTGTTTGGTGAAAGTGAAGTCCACATACATGAGCGGCAGAGACGTGAAGTAGCTGCCGCATAGAGCAGACTGGGGGTGGGAGGGGTTGACAAGCGAAGCAAGAAGGGGGCGAAGCCCCATAGTTTTTGAAAAGAAATTATATCAACTTATGACTTACAGTAGTGGAGGAAGAGAAACATACTTTCTAATGTGTAGAAGATCTCATTCGAAAGAGACAAAGAATTGTAAGGTCGTAAATGGGGAAAGTTTGTCAGAGTAGCATGAAGTGGTGGTGATGGAATGGGAGATCAGAATCAGCCAGAAAATAAAACCAGATCAGCACAAGGATAATATGGTGGAGATTAAAAGAAAAGGGCATAGGAAAGTATTTAAGGAAAACGTTTTGAATGAATTGCAGTCATTTTAGCGTATGGAGAAATGGTGGGAGAAGAATAAAGCTGACTTAAGCAAAGTTGAATTAAGAATAGGTGAAGAGGTGTTGGGTAGTATGACAGGAAGGAGCCCACCTGGGGACAATGAGACATGGAAAGGATGCAATAAAGGCTAAGAAGGAGGCAAAGAAAAAAATGATATCAGTCAGGGAAGAAGGAGGACAATGAAATGCATAGTTGGACAAACAAGGAAGTGGGCAGTGTCAAGAGACAATGGACAAGCTTTGGAGGAGGTATATGAAAAAGAGGGAGAGAGAATTATTTCTAGAATAGCAAAGACTAGGAGCAAGGCTGGAAAGGATTTTAGTCAGATAACGCAGATGGAAGATAAGCAAGGTGTGGTCTTAAATGACCATGATAGGATCAAGAATAGATGGAAGAGGTACTTTGAAAACCTGCTGAATGAAGAAAATTCAAAGGTAGCTTTTGGGGGTGGAGTACCAAATGAAGGGCTAGTACCAAGAATAAGGAGGGAGGAAGTAAATGAGGCACTGAAAAGAACAGAAAGGCGACAGGACCAGATGAAATACTAGCAGAAGTGCGGAAGAGTTTAGGAGAAGAGTGAGTAGATGTGTTGTGGGATCTAATGCAGAAGATCTAAGAACAGACGAGAATATCAGATAAGTAGAGGAACAGTGTGATTGTACCCATTTGTAAGAAGGGTGATATTCAGGAGTGTGGAAACTATACAGGGATAAAGCTGATGTCACACAAAAATATGGGAGAGAGTTATAGAGAGAAGGTTTAGGGAAGATACCGTCATAGGGGAGTAATAGTTTGATTTTATGCCAGGGAGAGACACAACTGATGCAGTCTTTGCATTGTAGGAGCTTATAGAGAAGTATCAAAAAAAAAAAAAACTAAGGATTGCTCATGGTGTTTATTGATTTAGAGAAGGCTTATGATAGAGTGCAACGTCAAGAGGTCTAGAGGTGCATGAGAGAGAAAGGAGTTCCAGAGAAGTATGTGAGGATTGTCCAGAATATGTATGAGAAAGTGAGGACAAAGGCTTTTAGCAGTGTTGGGTTAACATACAGGATCCCAGTTAGAGTAGGCCTGCAGCAGGGATCTTATTTAAGACCTTAACTCTTTGATCTGTTTATGGCTATGTTGAGTCATGGGATAACAGATCAATTCCCCTGGTGCATGCTTTTTGCTGATGAAATTGTGTTGTGTAGCATCAGAAAAGACGAAGTGGAAAGGAAGAAAGGAGAAGGGCTTTGAAGGTAGAGGACTGAAGATAAATAGGAAGAAGACAGAATATATGAAGTTTAATGATGATCAGGATTCAGAATATAGCCAACAGAGAGAACTATTGAAAAGAGTAGATACATTTAAATATCTAGGATCAGTAGTAGCCCAAGATGGAAAATTGAGGTGGATGTGCGGAGTTACAAAAAAGAACAGAATGAGAAATTAGATGACCAAAGGTACAACAAAAGTGACAGATGTCTTAGAAAGCACGGAAAAGTAGGTTGAAGTGGTATGGACATGTAATGAGGTGAGACGATGAATATGTGCGCAAAAGAGTGATGGGAATGAAAGTACAGAGGAAGAGAAAGTGAAAGGGGCCAAAGTGGAGGTAGATGGATAAAGTAAAAAAAGATCTAAAGGAAAAGAGATTGATTGGCAAGAAGGTGCACGACCAAGCTGTATGGAGAAGGTTAATCAAGCACATCGACTCCACATAGAAGTGGGGAAAGAAAGAAAGAAAGAAAGAAAGAAAGAAAGAAAGAAAGAAAGAAAGAAAGAAAGAAAGAAAGAAAGAAAGAAAGAAAGAAAGAAAGAAAGAAAGAAAGAAAGAAAGAAAGAAAGAAAGAAAGAAAGAGGAAGAAGGGTGTGTTCTCACAGACTTATAAAAAAAACAAATATGAAACGAAAAATGCAAGAATGTAATAAAAAGGAAAAGCAAGCAATCTAACAGTTATGATCATAATAATAACAATAATAAGTAGTAATATATATATATTACTACTGAGAAAAGCGCTATATAAATGTAATGAATTATATACATGTAAAGAATGAATTATATATATATATATATATATATATATATATAATATATATATATACACACATACTCGTATATATACACACACACGCGCACATTTTGAGTACATAAAAACATTTAAGTATGCTATTTACATGAGTTCAAACACTGAATACTGATACTGCATGCATTTTTCCTGTGCACATTTATCATCATCACTTTTCTCAATGTGCCCTCAGAAAACAGTAACCATATAGCAGTATTTTTTAAAAATGTGACACATTTTGTAAAACTGTTTGTGATGCTTCTTTAGCAAAACCATTCAATTCATTAGTATACACCCATCCATCCATTTTCCAACCTGCTGAATCCGAACACAGGGTCATGGGGGTCTGCTGGAGCCAATCCCAGCCAACACAGGGCACAAGGCAGGAACCAATCCCGGGCAGGGTGCCAACCCACCACAGGACACACACAAACACACCCACACACCAAGCGCACACTAGGGCCAATTTAGAATTGCCAATCCACCTAACCCGCATGTCTTTGGACAGTGGGAGGAAACCGTAGCGCCTGGAGGAAACCCACGCAGACACAGGGAGAATATGCAAACTCCACGCAGGGAGGACCCTAGTATACAATGCCTCTAATTTATTTAAATAGTGACATTGTTTTGCTTTTGGAACAAATACACTAAATCTTGCATGTCTACATTACTTGTCTCAATCTTATCTGTCCTTGTGTATTCACAGTGCAATATTAACTGCTGTATTAATCTCCCCAAATTTAATTTTAATTACAAACTACAATGACATGAAGTTTAGTTTGGTCACCTATCAAACATGAAAAATGTGTGGGAACTAATGTACTGTATATAAAGAGCACTATTAAAAGATGCAGGGTTCAACATACAATTTTGTATGGAGGCACAGGTAACACTGCATGTACACTAAATCTATACAGCAAAAAGTACTCAAATCCTAAGATTCCCCACATAAATACATGACACATGAATACAAATACATGAATAATTAGATAACTTGTTAAATAAGCTGAATGATTTAGGAATATTACATAAAAATAGAGACAAAATTTAAAATAAAACACACATGGTTTACCAAGAGAATTCAGATCTCAGTAACAAAGACATTACAGCATTTATGGGCAATGACCTATTAGAAAACACTTACCTCTCTGCTCATCCACAGTGCTCACAGCCTGTATGAAGAGCTGAGCATTGTTTTCAGTGTATTCCACAAAGACAATTAGAAGTTTGAGTGCAGTTTTCACAACAAGTCGGGACTGATGACAGGAGAGAGGCAGAGAGAAAGAGAGTGAGGGGAGGTGAAGAAACAGAACACACAATGAATAATTCCCCAAACTGGGAATAAAGCCAAGTGTGAAATGAATATTCATAACCATTCTTTTCCAGCAGGTGTCATTAAAGTACCACAAGAGGCCAACTTAAGTTATGTTTTTTTTCCACAAAAAATAGGCAGATTCTGTTAAGACTTACACCATCTGTACTAAAACACTGTATCAGACATGACAGTTTCCTGACAGTAAATTAGTTTGCATTTGAAGAAACATCATGGTCATTATATATAAATAATATAAAACAATAAATATAAAATTTTATAAATCACAGTACAAAAGTGGCAGTTATGTCTCACATCATGAAGACCTTTGAAAGACTGGTCCTGGACTATGCGAGACCTCTTGTGGTAGACCACCTGGACCCACTGCAGTTAGCCTATCAGACAAAGACTGGAGTATGCAATTAGAGTATCTATCAGCTCCTTGCGGCTTAATCTCACTTGGACAAAGCTGGCAGCCAAGGGAGAATTATGGTTTTTTTTTTTTCTAATGTCTTCAATACCATCCAGCTATTCTTGTTAAGGGGTAAAACTAAAAGATATGCAGGTGAATCAGCCTATTGTGTCCTGGATATTGAACTACAATCATATGAAAAGTTTGGGAACCCCTCTTAATTCTTTGGATTTTTGTTTATCATTGGCTGAGCTTTCAAAGTAGCAACTTCCTTTTAATATATGACATGCCTTATGGAAACAGTAGTATTTCAGCAGTGACATTAAATTTATTGGATTAACAGAAAATAAGAAATATGCATCATAACAAAATTAGACAGGTGCATAAATCTGGGCACCCCAACAGAGATATTATATCAGTACTTAGTTGAGCCTCCTTTTGCAAATATAACAGCCTCTGGACGCCTCCTATAGCCTTTGAGGAGTGTCTGGATTCTGGATGGAGGTATTTTTGACCATTCTTCCATACAAAATCTCTCCAGTTCAGTTAAATTTGATGGCTGCTGAGCATGCCTGCTTCAAATCATCCCATAGATTTTTGATGATATTCAACACAGGGGACTGTGATGGCCATTCCAGAACATTGTACTTCTCCCTCTGCATGAATGTCTTTGTAGATTTCGAACTGTGTTTTGGGTCATTGTCTTGTAGGAATATCCAACCCCTACGTAACTTCAACTTTGTGACTGATGCTTGAACATTATCCTGAAGAGTTTGTTGATATTTGGTTGAATTTATCCGACCCACAACTTTAACAAGGGCCCCAGTCCCTGAACTAGCCACACAGCATGATGGAACCTCCACCAAATCTGACAGTAGGTAGCAGGTGTTTTTCTTGGAATGCGGTGTTCTTCTTCAGACCATGCAAAGCGCTTTTTGTTATGACCAAATAACTCCAGTCCAAAGCACTTTTTTTCCAAAATGAATCTGGCTTGTCTAAATGATCATTTGCATACCAGCGACTGTTTGTGGTGTGAGTGCAAAAAGGGCTTCTTTCTCATCACCCTGCCATACGGATGTTCTTTGTGCAAATTGCGCGGAATTGTAGAATGATGTACAGATACACCATCTGCAGGAAGATGTTCTTGCAGGTCTTTGGCGGTGATCTGTGTGTTGTCTGTAACCATTCTCACAATACTGCGCATATGCCGCTCCTATATTTTTCTTGGCCTGCCAGACCTGCTGGGTTTAACACTAGAATTACCAGAGCCTACGAAAAAACTTGTAGATCTGTCTCACCTTAAATCACTTCTTAAATCCGTTCGCACCTCTCCACCAGCGTCCTTGGTCCTCTAAATGTGCAGATAAAGAGGAGCTGCAAACAGCCGACTATTCCATCCCCCCACCGACTTAGAACGTGCACGAACTTCTCCCAGCTCATGCCTTGATATCTGGGAGTGAAGTGGAGTTTTAGAGTGGAAATAATAGATCGTTATTTGGAACACATGCATGTGTGTTCCTTTTCAACAGTAATCTGTGTAAACACATTTTTAAAACAGAAACGTTTTTCATATTCTAGTGGTAAATGACAAAATGTAGGCATTAACTATATAATGTATGAAGCCTGAAGTCCAAATATCAAAGAAACACTTTCACGAAAGGTACAAATATAACAGAACAAGTGCGCTTTTATTCAAAAATATAACTGCAGAAAAAAAAAAAAAGCCGCCTTAGTGTGCGACATTGACATTCATCTACTACCACGGCCCCATGGCGCAACAGCATCAGTTGCTGACTGGGAATCAAAAGGTCACGAGTTCGATCCTGCTCGACTCCCTTTTGAGAAGTGAACTGCTCTTATTTTTACTATTTTAGAATAAAAAGATACATTTGATTTCAGTCTGTAACAGCCGGTTTAATTTATGATATTTGTAAAGGTTAGCTTTGTTTTTGTTTTTTTTTAATTCACTTTTCTCTCAGTCGCGTTCAGGATCCTTCCTTACCCCATCTGACACTGCTGTTTTCACATAAAGACGCGCTATAGCTCTGCAATGTATCACAATACATACGACCGCGTGTTTTTATCCCCCAATCTTGCCAGTCCCCACGTTGCTGTATGCTGTTTCTTTTGTACTCCAGGACATGCAGAGGAAAGCATAGTAAAGAGCAGTAACTTCAGCGCTATATGCAATCATCAGACACTCCCCATCTGACACTGCTGTTTTCACATAAAGATGCGCTATAGCTCACCCAAGGAGCGCCTTTCCTACATTTACGATGTGTGTACTTGTGTTGCAGTGTACACACCTCTCTGTGCTATGGTTCCTATTACACTGAACAAGCACCTGTAATTTGCAGCTCTAGTCCTTATCTCAAAATAAATATATGTGGCGTTTTGAAGAAATCATTTTATGACGCGAATAGTACCAATCAGAAAACATCGTCGAAGTAATGCAATATTATTTGAAAACAAACAGCGTCAGACTGGGTGTGATTTATACTGGTGCTGTTACTTAGAGTCAGATCAGAAGCTGAATAAGCTCCTGTTCTGACTCTAAGTAAAAAAGCATGAATTAATCAACAGAAATAACCGCGATCGACATTTTAAACTTAATGATTTACAGTGCATACCAATTTAGAAATTTTATGTCCGTTTGAGGCTACAAAGAGGGGGAAAAAAGAAAAAAAAAAAAAAAAAAAAAAAAAAAAAAAAAAAAAACTTCCTCCCTAGCGTGGAATCGAACTCTAGTTTCTACGGCGCGGCAGGGCTGCCGTGCTCAGTCAGCAAATCTCAGCGTTACGCCACAGAAAGTGTTGTTACAGCCTTGAACCTTTTGTGAAAGTGTTTATTTGATGTTTGGCCGTCAGGCTTCACACATTCAATAGTTTATGCCTACATTAAGGAACATTTATTACTAAAATATGAAAAAGTTTCTGTTTAACAATGTGTTTACACAGATTACTGTAGGAACGGAACACACATGAAATGCGCGTGTTAGAAATAACGATCTATTGTTTCTACTCTAAAACTCCAGTTCAGTCACTCCCAGATAATCAAACAAGGCATGGGAAAACTAAGTGAAAGTTTTGCGATGGTGGGGGATGGAATAGCCGGCTTTTTGCTGCTCATCTTAATCGGCACATTTAGAAGACAAAAGAGAGGTGAGAACGGTTTTAAGGTGAGCCGAATCTACGAGTTTTTTTGTAGACTCTGGTAATTCTAGTGTTAACAGCAACTGTGTCTGTGGCCGTCCATTTCCTGATTACATTCCTTACAGTTGAAACTGACAGTTTAAACCTCTGTGATAACTTTTTGTAGCCTTCCCCTAAATCATGATCCGAACAATCTTTGTTGTCAGATCTTTTGAGAGTTGCTTTGAGGATCCCATGCTGTCACTCTTCAGAGGAGAGCCAAAGGGAAGCACAACTTGCAATTGACCACCTTAAATACTTTTTCTCATGACTGGACACACCTGTCTATGAAGTTGACAAGCTAATCCAACCAATTTGGTGTTGCAAGTAATCAGTATTGAGCAGTTACATGCATTCAAATCAGCAAAATTACAAGGGTACCCAAATTTTTGCACAGCCAGTTTTTCAAATTTGATTTAAATTGATTTAATTTCATACAAATAAATACTGCTTCACTAAAAATGTAAGTGAAAACACCCCAGTACTCAGATGTTCCTAGGAAATGAAAGATAACACTTATCTTTTTTGTTGAAAGTAGAGTAAATTATTATGCAGGCTGAGAGGGGTTACCAAGCTTTTTCTTATGACTGTATCTGTCGGTCAGACCACAGTCTGAGACTCAAGGACTGTTTCAGATACTGATGTGAGCAACACTGGAGTACCACAAGGAATAGTCCTCTCTCCTTTTCTATTTACTCTCTTCACCTCAGACTATAAAAATAACACCAGTTCATGTCACTTGCAGAAATTCACAGATGATTCAGCACTTATGGGGTGTATTGATAATGGAGATGAGACACAGCATAGGAGTCAAGTGGAGAACTTTGTTCCTTGATGCAAGGAGAATTGTCTGCATCTTAACCAAGGAACTGGTTACTGACGTTCGCTGCATCAAAGAGCTTCTATGTCCAGTAACAATTCAAGGAGTGGATGTATCCTACAATGTGGACCCCTACAAGTCCTTTGAGGCATGCACGTTAATGACAGGTTGGAATGGTCTTGGAACACAGAGGAACTGGATAAGAAAGGGCAGGGCAGGCTCTTTTTCCTTAGGAGACTTCATTCCTTTAATGTGAGAAGTGACATTCTTCACATCTACTACGCTGTGGTGTGCTGGGCTGGTAACATCAAGAGAGGACCACCGAATCTACAAGTTAATTAAAAGGGCAAGCTCAGTTATCGGATGTAATCTGGACCCACTGGAGGTAGTAGCGAAGGAGAGAATTAAAATAAAACTAAGTGCCATTATGAACAATTCCGTATATCCTCTCTCTGACACATTAACACTGAGTACTTTCAGCAATTGTGTCAAGAAACGCTACTGGGGTTCCTTCATACTAACAGCAATATGTCTGCATAATGCCTCACTGTGACTGTGACCCCCAAGTCAGATGTTTTCTTTCTTTTGAATTTTCTTCCTTTATATAGTAATTATAGTGTGTGCTCAGGCCAACCATGTGTGTCTTTATTTACTTACTTGCCTATTTATGTATGTATGTATTTATTTATTTATTTAAAGAGCTTCTGTAAAAACCCAAATATCCCCCTGGGGACAAATAAAGTTCCATTTATGTATCTAATCAAATAAACAATACTACATTCTAAGCTTTATGTTTCTTATTAAATTAAATTATGCCCATATATACCAAGACATCAAAGAATACAATGGCCTGGGCTCAGTATAGGACAGTATTAATTCTTGCCAAACTTTAAAAGCTTTGGACCATACCGTGCTTCTTAAAGATAACCTAGTTTTACGTTACAATTCACTTTCCAATTCAGTGATGAGTGCAGGTTAGAGTTTGTCCAACTAAGCAATGCTTAAAAACTTTTATTGCACAACATTGCCCCATCTGATGTTACTCAAAATAATGCTATTTGAAAAAGTTTTTAACCTTTGCTCAAACACAAGTTTTTTAAATGGGTGCCCTTTAGACAATGAAAAATATAGACAATGAAAAATAATTCAGGGCACCCCTTTATAACCCAATTATTTTTGATAAATATTCATTTTAAATGCAAGAAAATACATGACCAGTCAAAAGTTTTAGAACATCTCAGTTTTTCCAGTTTTTCTTCAAATGTAATCAGTTGAAATGTAATGAATGATCTAAAATGGCGAAAAGGTAAGCAATAAAATGCCAGAGGCTTAAAGTTTAGGTTAGCAAAAACTGAGGAAAAAAAAGAAATATCATAATATTACAAATGGGCCTTCTTCAGGGAGCAATTAGTAGATTACAACCTACAGATGTGCTGCAGAAATTAAAGTAAATTAAGCTTTACAAGTTGAAGCAAACAATTTGCACACTTATCCCAACTTCTGTTAATTACTTATAACCCCTCTGTTTATCATAAAGCAAAGATGAAACAGACTGTGTTACTATACCTTCTGGAGTACTACTGCAATTAAAGTAAATTGCTACTATCACATAAGCTGGTGACCCTTAGACACTTGCCTTCTGATTAGGTTGTGACTTTGTGTCCACCAAATCTCTCTAATAATCTCTAATAATAAGAAATTCTAATAGAGTTTCTTCCAGTTTCTAATTGCCTTTGGAATTTTTTTTTTGGTAATTTCTCTCAATGAAAGGCTTACACTTCTAAGAGTAATAATGCCCAGTCTCTTTACGTTTGTTAATTGTTGTTTTCTTGTCATTATCACTTGAAGTTACAACTTTCTACAGCGTAATATTGTCCAAATAGTACTTCGGAGGGTGTAGTAACAGTCTATTCAAAATCTGCTTTAAGACAGGCAAAAGGTTTTTTTAAGTAATCAACAAAAGTTGGGACACCTGTGCAAAATGTTTTTCTTCAACCTACAAGGCTTAATTTACTTTAATTGCTACAGAAAATCTATAGGTTGTAACATATATTAGTTCTTCTCTGAAGAAGGCCCATTTGTAATTTTCTGATACTTCCTTTTTCAGTGTTTGCTAACCAAAACTTTAAATTTAAACCTCTTGCAGTTTAGTGCTTACCTTTTCTCCATTTTAGGTCCTTCATTGCATTTCAACTGATTGCATTTGAAGAAAAAAAACTGAAAAAACTGAGGTGTTCTAAAACTTTTGAGCAGTAGTGCAATAAACTTTTACAACATTGATTAAAAACTGAAAACACAAGCTTTCAGTAGTCTTATTTTAACATAACTGACTTTGCATAAGGAAAAAAAAAAAAAAATGTATGCAGCTCAGAACTCCGCTTTTTTGATGCCAGAGCTTTTCTTTGTAGAATGCAGCGTTTTCAATGAGCATTCAGAATAACACCTATAGCTTATGCATTTCCCTGTCATAGTATGTGCTCCACCATAACACATGCTTAAACAGTATCTTTGGTCAGATGGGAGTCTACTATTCAAAAATGTTTGTTAACCTCTGCTCTGTTTGGGACAGGTTTAAAAAAAAAAAAAAAACCTTCACTGAATGACTTTGTATCAACAAAATTCCATTCGAATTGAGAAGTTCCATTCCCATTATTATCTAAGATCATCTAGGTGAGCAATCTCTTAAATAAAATGTTTAAGTCTAGGAACACTGCTTATACTGCTTATATCGCTATCAGTACTACACAGTATAGTATAAATACTGATGCAAGATAAGTTGGGCATGTTTCTGTTAAACAGAGCTTTAACTTGCACATAGTAAAATTAATCAGTTACTGGACTATTATATTTAAAGTGCAGTTGCTTATATAAAGGTCTCTATAAGTCCACATACCAAGTAATGTCATGAATTAAACAACAAGAATATACAGGTGCTGGTCATAAAATTAGAATATCATGAAAAAATTGATTTATTTCAGTAATTCCATTCAAAAAGTGAAACTTGTATATTAGATTCATTCATTACACACAGACTGCTGTATTTCAAATGTTTATTTCTTTTAATGTTGATGATTATAACTGACAACTAATGAAAGTCCCAAATTCAGTATCTCGGAAAATTAGAATATCAATTAAGACCAATGCAAAAAAAGGATTTTTAGAAATGTTGGCCAACTGAAAGGTATGAACATGAAAATTATGAGCATGTACAGCACTCAATATTTAGTTGGGGCTCCTTTGGCCTGGATTACTGCAGCAATGCGGCATGGCATGGAGTCGATCAGTCTGTGGCACTGCTCAGGTGTTATGAGAGCCTATGTTGCTCTGATAGTGGCCTTCAGCTCTTCTGAATTGTTGGGTCTGGTGTATTGCATCTTCCTCTTCACAATACCCCATAGATTTTCTATGGGGTTAAGGTCAGGCGAGTTTGCTGGCCAATCAAGAACAGGGATACCATGGTCCTTAAACCAGGTACTGGTAGCTTTGGCACTGTGTGCAGGTGCCAGGTCCTGTTGGAAAATGAAATCTGCATCTCCATAAAGTTCGTCAGCAGCAGGAAGCATGAAGTGCTCTACAACTTCCTGGTAGACGGCTGCGTTGACCTTGGACCTCAGAAAACACAATGGACCAACACCAGCAGATGACATGGCACCCCAAACCATCACGGACTGTGGAAACTTTACACTGGACCTCACGCAACGTGGATTCTGTGCCTCTCCTCTCTTCCTCCAGACTCTGGGACCTTGATTTCCAAAGGAAATGCAAAATTTACTTTCATCAGAGAACATAACGTTGGACCACTCAGCAGCAGTCCAGTCCTTTTTGTCTTTAGCCCAGGCGAAACACTTCTGACACTGTCTCTTGTTCAAGAGTGGCTTGACACAAGGAATGCGACAGCTGAAACCCATGTCTTGCATACGTCTGTGCGTGGTGGTTCTTGAAGCACTGACTCCAGCTGCAGTCCATTTTTTGTGAATCTCCCCCACATTTTTGAATGGGTTTTGTTTCACAATCCTCTCCAGGGTGCGGTTATCCCTATTGCTTGTACACTTTTTTCTACCACATCTTGTCCTTCCCTTCACCTCTCTATTAATGTGATTGGACACAGAGCTCTGTGAACAGCCAACCTCTTTAGCAATGACCTTTTGTGTCTTGCCCTCCTTGTGCAAGGTGTCAATGGTCGTCTTTTGGACAACTGTCAAGTCAGCAGTCTTCCCCATGATTGTGTAGCCTACAGAACTAGACAGAGACCATTTAAAGGCTTTTGCAGGTGTTTTGAGTTAATTAGCTGATTAGAGTGTGGCACCAGGTGTCTTCAATATTGAACCTTTTCACAATATTCTAATTTTCCGAGATACTGAATTTGGGACTTGCATTAGTTGTCAGTTATAATCATCAACATTCAAAGAAATAAACATTTGAAATACATCAGTCTGTGTGTAATGAGTGAATCTAATATACAAGTTTCACTTTTTGAATGGAATTACTGAAATAAATCAACTTTGTCATGATATTCTAATTTTATGACCAGCACCTGAATGATTAATTCTGCCTTAAAGAGTCTATCATACTGTATAGTAATCATATTTTAAGCAAATCATGTTCCATTGGGGGCGGCACGGTGGCGCAGTGGGTAGCGCTGCTGCCTCGCAGTTGGGACACCTGGGGACCTGGGTTCGATTCCCGGGTCCTCCCTGCGTGGAGTTTGCATGTTCTCCCCGTGTCTGCGTGGGTTTCCTCCGGGCGCTCCGGTTTCCTCCCACATTCCAAGGACGTGCAGGTTAGATGGATTGGCGATTCTAAATTGACCCTAGTGTGTGCTTGGTGTGTGGGTGTGTTTGTGTGTGTCCTGCAGTGGGTTGGCACCCTGCCCGGGATTGGTTCCTGCCTTGTGCCCTGTGTTGGCTGGGATTGGCTCCAGCAGACCCCCATGACCCTGTGTTCGGATTCAGCGGGTTGGAAAATGGATGGATGGATGGATGTTCCATTGGATTACTGGTAAACTGGGTATAGTTAGTGATGACAGGAGCGTGGGGCACTGTATTCTGAATAGAGTTTGAGCAGGATTTCCTTTTCAAGGTTGATCACGCAGGTGTAGTTTCATTACCTTCTTTCTTCCACTGGTTCATATACAGTCTTACAGTATATTCCTTAAATATATGTTACTTATTTTTTTTTATATTTACTAATTTTACTTGCAGCTGCATTTTTAATCGCTACAATTATACTAGGTTTCTCTTGTAGTGAAATACTTATTTTTGTTTTTGTTTTTAATATCAATCTTTTTATTGTAGAGACCAGTGCTGGGTGATCTTCTGTAATTATAATCAATATCAGTAATTTAGCTCTGACGCTGTTCTAGGTTGCAGTTTAATTTTTTTTATGAAGAGTATGAAATGATTTGTCCTCTCAAGTATGTATTAAGGATTTCCCAGCTTAATCACACAGATATCTTTGGAGATAACATTTTCAGAGACTAACAAAATTATATAGAAATAAATCTATTTTTATAGAATCTAAATCTATTTCTTAGTATTAATGGGTTGAGATGCCAAATAAGGATTACATAACTGAAGTTAGAATTTTTGAGTTCCAAAATAAGAGAAGCATGATCAAAGAGAACAATGATAATTATTTGGAAGATGTAAGTAAGGGCAGTAAGTGATTATCAATAAAGTATTAATCAATTTTTACGTAACTGTAATGCACTAACAAAAATGGAATATTATCTTATATATGTGTGGAGAAACTTTCATGTATCTGAAAGTTTGTGATCTTTGATGAAATTAGGCAGTTTTAGATACTGCCATTAAATGTGTTGCTGACCTAAATAAAGCGAGGTTCAATACACAATGACATATCCTGTCATTAAAGCTTATGAGAACACCTATTGTGAATTAATGTTAAGTCATTAAATGTGGGTACTTTGGGGAACCATAAATAGGGGGTAACTGTCCACTATCTTTTTTAGTCTGGCTGCAAACAAATGGCAAAACAATCCAGGTGGAATTTCAGGGTATGCTTTTAAAATGTGTAGCAATCAATTAGCAGACATCTTCAGTGACATCTTTAATGTTCGCCGAGAGAATGTGCGGTCCTCACCTTCTTAAAGAGAATATCAACTAACTCTGTGCCTAAGAAAATAGAGAGTGGCACTCACTCCAATGTGATGGAAGTGCTATAAGAGACTAGTGCGAGGACACATTAAACAGAATATTCCAGACAGTCCTGATCACCTTCAGTTTGCATATTGTCATGCCTTGTTTTCAGAGGATGCTATGTATCTTGCACTTCATATCATCATGACATATCTGGATAATCAAAAAAAATGCCTTTTTATATTCTACAACTCAACATTTAGCACTGTTGTATCTGAAAAACTGACCACTACAGTAAATTCCTCAATTAGGGCTTAGCACTAACCTCTGCAAACAGGTTTGGACTTCATAACCAATAGACATCGCCATGTGCCGATAGGCAACATTACATCTTTCATACTGACCTTCCACACATCTACTCCACAGGGTTATACTAAGCTCTGCTCCTTTTTCACCTATGAATGTGTGGCAAGAACAACTCAAACTCCACATTATATTTGCATAATTTGCTGATGAGATAACAATCTCACCCTTAATGTCAGCAAAACCATGAAGCCAGTCATAGAATTCAGGAAGCAGAAAACAGGTCACACTTCCGTCAATAACTGGAGGGGAAGCTTTATATTTCTTACACAGACTATAATTGATGAACTGAACTGAGCAGAAAAAAGCATTAACTTTGTTGATTGTGGTTAGGATAAGCCATTCAGGCAACACAATTTTCACTGGTCACTTGTATAATGACTTGGTTGTATTGATATAATAATAAGATTAAACGGTTTTCAATAAAGTTAGCACTCTACAAGTCCTATTGCAAACTATCAACTCTTAAAATCCAACACTTACCAAACTGCCAGTTAGTGTATACAACCACTGGACTGTTTCAGGGTGATGGATAACACCATTCATTCCATCCACAAAAAGCATTATCTGGCTGAGTGCTGATGATGCAAATGAAGGGAGACCACGAAAAAGAGAGGAAAAAAAAAATCAGTACACAAAACGATAGTTCTGCTAGTAATTACCTAACATTTGTTATAAGGTGGCAGTTTTTTTTTTTTTTTTTTTTTTTTTTAATAAATTATTATTGGTTTCATATTTTGCCAGTTACAAAGTGAAAGAAGTCCAGAGCAGCATAGCCTCTCTATGGCTGAATAACATAGCATGTACACCAAATATAAGGGTACTGACAACACTTCAATTTTATTTACTTTCAGTACATCACCTCTTATTCAAATGCTAAACAGCTAAAGCTTTAATGCATTATTGCAATTCCTGTGTAAGCTCCAAGTCACATATCTTCTTGAAAATACCTACTTTAGATTTTCATTAGGTCAAGATTCCCTAAAAACCTGTGGAGCTGTCAAATGATGCAGTTTCCTAAAGGATAGACACTGTTATATCAATTTCACATCATAATTAATCACCTGATGATCTTGACACGAACACATTTTAAACCATGCATTATAATTTGTCTGAAATTGATATGGCTCCTTTCGTGGTACATACCAAAACAAGATAATAATGATACTATAAAACTACACAAGTAACTTTACACTTGAATTATAAAGTCAAACACTGGCAGAGTAAATGATTTAACATCTTTCCCCTAATTAAAAAAAGAAAAACCCTTACTAACTTTTCTTCTATACTAGTCAACATGTTAATGCTATACCATCATAATTCTAAAACAGTGGGTAGTTACCTTTAAATGTCCCTAAACATTATTTTGGAAAGTGGGTACTCTCAGGTTTTGGTAGGGTCTAATAAATAAATGCAGCTATGCCTTAAGTCACCTAGAATATTTCCCTAAGGCTTTCTCCTGCATCGTGTGCCTCAGAGACAAACTAATAGACCAGCCTATTACATTAAAAACAAATATGAAAGCATTGTTTAAATCTTTACAGGCATAGCAAACAAAAAAAAAATAAAGGGACACTTAATAAAGTATATAGAAGTTTATTTTAATCAGTTTGTTTCTGCAAGGATGGTATGAGTCATTTTATATAAATGACTAGCTATGTTACCCTGCTTCACACAGCATATTTCCCAAGACAACGGGCCTCTGTTATAATGCCATCAGTAAAAGGATGTATCAGAAACATTATGTAACTAAGTACTTTTCTGTATACAATATTTCTAGTTTTTTTTTTTTTTTTTTTAATGTGGTTAATGTTACTAGGTCACTGGAGCTGCTTTCTGTTCAACAAGCTACATACAGTTGCCCATGAGTAAAACATTGCTGATATAGATGAGGTAATTTCAAACACAAATTTTATAGGAAACTATTTCTTTCAAAATGAAACAGTAATTACTTAGGATTAAAGGGATGTTTGGGTATACATATAATTTCTCCTGTAGCACATCCTGTAAAAATGGCAGCATCAATCAGACAATCAAATAGTTTGATCTGTAATCTTGTATCAGATGCAGAAAATTTTTCAATTTTTGGTAACCTAAACTTTAAATTTAAACTTCTGGCAGTTTACTGCTTACCTTTTCACCATTTTAGGTCATTCATTGCATTTCAACTGTTTCCATTTGAAGAACTACTGAAATAACTGAGGTATTCTAAACCTTTTGATCAGAAAGTTTAATAAACTCCCTGAATTGAATTTCAAATGATTAAATTTGAGGCAAAAATGGAGGTGTTCTAAAACATTTGGCTGGTAATATGTGCACTGTCCACTCCCTTCTCTGTTCTGCCCATGGGGAACCCCTTAACTGAACTGTGCTAATGTTTAAAGTGACCAAGGGATAGAATCATTCCCAGCTTGTTTTATACGTTAGGATGCCACTTCCTCCTCTACTTCTCTCTTCTTCTCTTTTCATTTCTGGCAAAGAAACACCTCTGCTTACAGCCACAGTGCCTTGAAGCCACACTTGTGGTTAGCAAGCATGCTATAAAACTCATTTTACTTCAGTTTCACCAAACTCTTCACCTTCCATTTCACATCTCATTCTCCATGGCATACATCATTCATTTATTTTTTCTGTCCAAGAGACCTCCGCTTTTCACTTATCTGCTCATCCTATTGGTCAATGTCACTGTTCAAGTACCCTGCCAACCACTTCTGCTGGCAGCCTTCATTTACAAAAACCAGCAACAGAAACAACTGGCTGGTACGGTTTCTTTCTGGGATTTATCCCAGTGCTAAGCCAAAAAAGGACAAGACAAAATAACAGCCTACTCACTACAGTATTATCATCGACAAATTAAAAAAAAACACGGCAGGATCTAATCAACAACATTTTAGAATAAGCTTTCATTTTGGGGGAAAAGGGTACCCTTCTTTTCTTGTTCCTTTTATACAGTAGCTGCGGTTGCTGGCGCCACTCTTTCTTGGGCGGAGGTCAAATTTTGTTTTGATTTGTTAAATTTGTCTTGACTGTATAGAATGTTATCTGTTTATAATTAAAATCTATTCAAATATTAAAAAACACTAATCAGCTAATTTTCTTTTTTCTATGATGTCACAAAATTTGAATCAAATCAGTCAAACCATTTTTGACGAAAATTTTTGTTGATGATTGACTGAGTGAGTCAACGTTGCATTTATTTACTTTTTTATAATTTTATTAATTTTATTGTAATCATTCATACAAAATTGATCAATTTTTACAAAAAATAGGATTGAAAAACAAAGTCGACCCCCACCCCTGACAGAGAGAGCATGGCCAACGGGGTAAAACTTAAGGCTTGTAAACATACCTAAATTGATGAGTTTAATAGGCCAATAGAGATGAATGGAGAAGAAAAAGAAATGTGGAGATAATTACTTCCTCAGTGCTTTAAGAGCTTATTCTAAAATTTTATTGATTATATCCTGCCAGGTTTTAAAAAAATATTAGATTTTTTCCAATTTCAAATTTTCCCATTGACTTAAAAGAGGAGAGTTAGGATTCTTCCAGTTTAGCAAAATAAGTCTGCGTGCCAAAAGTGTAGTGAATGCAATCACAGTTTGTTTGTCCATCTCCACTTTAAACCCATCTGGAAGAACACCAAACACAGCTGTTAATGGGTTAGGGGGGATTGTGACACCAAGGCTGTCTGAAAGGCACTTAATTTTTGTCCAAAATGATAATTTGGAACAGGCCCAAAACATGTGACCCAGTGAGGCTGGGACTTGATTGCAGCATTCGCAGGTTGGATCTTGCCCTAGAAACATTTTGGACAGTATTAGGTCGAGACAGATGTGCTCGATATATAAACTTTGAGTTGAATAATTGTATGCTTTGAGCATATGGAGCTCAAGTGAAGTCTCTGCACTGCTACTTTCCACTCCCTTTCTGATATATTGATTAAGAGATCTTTTTCCCATTGTCCTCTTGGATCTTTGAAAGGGAGGGACTGTAAAATAATTTTACATATTGCAGAGATGGTGTCTAAGTCCTTGAAATTGAGCAATATTTTTTCCAGCATGGACGAGGGTGCAAGATGAGGAAAATCGGGCAGGTTCTGTTTAACAAAGTTCCTAATTTGAAGATAGTGAAAGAAATGTGTAGCTGGAAAGTTAAATTTGGAATGTAATTGTTTGTGGGATGCAAAGATGTTGTCTATATAAAGACCTCTGAGCATTTTAATCCCAAATTTTTTCCAGATATCAAAAACTGCATATGTTTGCGAGGGTTGAAAGAGGTGGTTCTCTTGCAGAGGTGCCAAAGATAAAAGCTTCTCCATCTTAAAATGCTTTCTACATTGGTTCCATATTCTGAGTGAGTGAAGCACAATTGGGTTATTAGTATATTGCCGATACCTTGCATTTATTGGGGCACAAAGCAGGGAATATAAAGAAGTACTGCAGGATTTTACTTCTATTGCGGACCAGGCCTGTGTATGTTCATCTGTTTTTGTCCTGGTTTTTATAGCTTGTATGTTTGCTACCCAGTAATAAAACTGAAAGTTAGGTAGAGCCATGCCACCTTCTGGCTTAGGTCTTTGTAGGGTCGCTCTTTGGATACGTGGATGTTTTGAATTCAAATAAATGAGGTTATTGTTAAATCTAATTGTTTAAAAAAATTATTTATTGATGTATATTGGAATGTTTTGAAATAAAAAAAGAAGCTTAGGAAGAATATTCATCTTAACAACATTAATTCTTCCAGCTAGAGTGAGATGAAGGGTTGACCATCTATGCAAGTCTTGCTTAATTTTTTCCATACAGACGGCAAAATTTTGTTGATAATGAGCTGTGTGTTTACTTGTGATGTTTACCCCTAGGTATTAAACTTATCTGCAGTGATAAAATGTAGGGTGTCTAATCTAATATTATATGCTTGAGAATTCACTGGAAAGAGTACACTTTTATTCAGGTTAATTCTGAGACCAGAGATCTTTTGAAATTCTGTAAGTGCTGTTAAGCCTGCAGGCACAGAATTTTGTGGGTCTGATATATACAGTACCATATCATCTGCATATAGAGAAATTTTCTGTTCCAGGCCTTCTCTGATAATCCCATTTATCTGATCAGCATTTCAACAGTGAACCGCCAGTGGTTCAATGTCAATTGCAAATAGCAGTGGTGACATGGGGCATCCTTGTCTGGTACCACGTTCTAGTTTAAAGTAGTCTGAACAAATGCTGTTAACACAAACTGAAGCTTCTGGATTGGTATACAGTAGTTTAATACATGCACAAATGTTCGGGCCAAACCCAAATTTCTCTAATGTAGTGGAAAGGTATTTCCATTCAATCACGTCAAATGCTTTTTCTACATCCAATGATAATATTTCTGGGGTGTTTGACTTTGTTGGTGGGTATATTACATTAAACAGGCGTCGAAGATTGGAGGACAAGTGTCGACTCTTGATAAATCCAGTTCAATCTTGTGATATTACCGAAGGCAGACACTTTCTCCATCCTTCTAGCTATGATTTTTGAGAGTATCTTAACATCATTATTCAGAAGTGAAATTGGTCTGTATGATGCACATTGTAATAAGTTCTTATTTTGTTTAGGAAAGACAGTGATTAATGCTTGGCGAAAAGTTTGAGGTAGAATTTGATTGTCTCTAGCTTCTGTAAATGTTGCTAATAGGAGGGGAGCTAGCTGAGCGGAGAATTTCTTAAAAAATTCGGCAGGGTAGCCATCAGGGCTTGCTGCTTTCCCGCCTTGAAGTGACTTTATAGCATCTAGTAATTCTGATAGCGCCAGAGGTTTATCCAGTTCCTCCGCACTAAAAGAATCTATTTGTGGTAACTGTAATGTATCCAGAAATGCATTAGATTGTGTGTTGTCTTCTTTAAACTCAGTAGAATATAAGGATTTATAGTAGTCTCTAAATGTGTGCATTATATTTTTATGGTCAATGATTTTGTCTCCATTCGTGCTGGGGATTACTGGGATTGCATTGCGAACTTCTTGCTTGTGGATTTGTTTATTATAATGATGTCTGGATTTATAAATTAGTTGTTCAGTTTCTTTAGTTGTCAAGAGGTTGAGTTCTGAATGCAGAGCCTGCCTTTTCCTATGTAGAGCCTCGCTTGGTTGCCTGGCATGTTCTTCATCTATTCTAGTAATTTCACTTTTTAGTTCTGATACTTTCTTGGTTTCTAATTTATTCCTGTGGGAAAGATATGAAATAATCTGTCCTCTTAAGAAGGCCTTTAAAGTTTACCCAGAGTATTCCTGCAGAAACCTCTGAGGATGTAACTTTGCATTTTAAATGTATAGATTCAAAAGTGATAATTTAACAATAAACCCAGACATTTTAATATAACTCAAACATAAATGTATGCAAATCTAAAAGTTGAATCTTACCAATACTACATTAACGTACACATAGGGTAAAGGTATGGTAAGCTTTAGTAATACTGGGAAGACAAAAGATGAAATGTCTCTTAAACACACACAAACATATTCAAATAGTCATTTCAGTAGTAGAACCCACCTCTCAAAATGTAATTCTGGTAGTTCTGATCTGCCTCAGCACCCACTTTAATGAGACAAGCAAGACCCTCAGAGATGACAAACTCCGGAACAAGATCCTTATCATCCTACAAAAAAGCAAACAACTCATGAATTGTGGTGCCTTTCACACTCTATTACAAGGGCTGCAATGGACAAATGATCTATAAGCTCTGGCAAAAATATCTTTGACCAAAAAAAAAAAAAAAAAAAAAAAAAAAAAAAATCAAATTATTCTATATTAAAATAACATTTCAAGCATATACAGTTTCTCCAGTAATGTCACCAAACCAACTGTTACATGAGGGATTAGCAATTCCATTAAAAAGAAAAAAAAAGCGGTTTTCCACTTTGTGACTTATTCTACATCTGTATGTTAACTAGTCCAAAATGGTTAACCAGGAAACCATTAGAAAGCACAAAAGTAACACTCACCTGAAACAACTGTTTAAGGGAGAATAGAGAGCGGCGGAGTTCAGGCCCATTTGAGTTATACAGCTTTTCTGAAACAAAAAAAATAAATATATAGTGTACACTTTTATTTACTCTTGTAGGTAGCAATTTTGACAACATATTACAAATACATGAAGGACCAGTTTGACACAGACAAGAAGAGATGATAGTAGCACTAACAGAAACAACGAGCCCTAAACATCTGCCTGTGGTCTTCATCAAACAAAAAGCAAATCATTTTACAACAATGAAAACAGTAATAGATTTAACCATAGTGTATGTCAATTATCCCTTTTGATTGAGTACATTGTCCTGTACACTCAGGTGACACAATTCAGTCCAGGTTGCAGGTGTGGAGTAACTTTAAAAAGTGAACTTGCTGAAAACATTATTGACAATACCATTTAACTAAACTGTTAAAATTGGGCAAGGCTCAAACAGACATTTATAAAAAAAATTAGGAAAATGTTTCAGAGTTTTCAACAAACTTATTAAAACCACTCGGCATTCTACATGGTGAAAATGACTCCATGTTCCCTGACTTTACGAAAAGCCAGGGGTTGTGGATCGCTAGATGCTGGTTCCAGTGCCCTGAGCTGCATTGTTGGACTTGGTTCTCCAATTCTGGTAGTGCACAAAAGGAGATCAATTGCATCCTCATGGGCAGACACTGGACTCCTTTTATCACTCCAAGATCAGGCTGTTTCTAATTGAGTTTGCATCCAGTTTGTGTGATGAACTTGCAGACTTGGATGCAACTTCCGACCCTAATGTGATGTGGGAGACCTTCCATGACAAGACCCTTAAGGTTGCAGAGGATTGCGTTGGTGTTGCTGGCATTCCCAGATGAAGGTATTTCATCTCACATGGCACCTCGAATATCACTGAGAAGAGTTTCAGCGCATGGCTTGATGGCAACTCTGGTCTGTACTGGGAACTGAGAAAGACTGCTGCGAGGGCTCCAAGGGCAGAGATGAAGGTGTTTGTTAAAGTAATCTGTGAATAAATAACTCAACATCTATGGTTTAGGGACCCACATTCTGCTAACAGAGGAATCATAGAATTGCATACATCTAAATTGGTTCCTCAGAGAGTTGCAGTCAGGGTGGGTGATTGAACTTTTCTTATGGATCATGCTGTAGTTGTGACCCACTGGCCTGGCTACTTTGAGCAGCTGTTTAAAGCTGGTCCCCTGGGTAGGACACTGGACATCTCTGGGTCCATGGTTCTTCAGATTGATCCTCCAATTCGCTGTGAACCACCCAGTCTCACTGTGATTGCACAGGTGGTGAAGCAGATGAAGGTCAGGAAGGCTACACGGATCTGCGATATCTGGGGTGAAATTCTCCAGGCTGGTGGTAAGGCTATCCTCTTAGTATTGCAAGCAATCTCTGCTTCCATTTGGAAGACGAGCGTCATCCAAATTGACTGAGAAAAGGGACTTGTCATCCCTATCTGGAAAGGGAAGAGTGAGTGCCTGGATTGCGGCAACTAAAGGGTGATAACTGTTTTGCTATATTGCTGCGCGACATGGATGCTGTCCAGTGACCTGAGACGAAGACTGGACTCCTTTGCTACGGAGTCTCTTTGGAGAATCCTTGGATACTGCTGGTTTGACTGTGTGTTGAATTAGTGGTTGCACATACAGTCCTGAATGAGGCATATTACCTGCATTGTAAGGAAGCGTCAGATATGGCACTATGGCCATGTGACACAAAGCTGAAAGAGTTTGTTTTGTTTTTTTTTTACTCACTCTGTCTTTCCTAACTTTAAAACAGCATCCAGCATGAATGCATGGAATAAGATAAGCAGTTTACTGGCTGTTGGCTAAAAGACTTCCACTGCTTTTTCTTTTCTTTCAATCTTAAATAGCATAATCTAGCTTTCCAATTCAGCCCACAATTGTACTTTTACCTCCAGGGACCACTGCATTACCCCCATCCTAAATACATATTTTATCATGGTGTGCAAAACCATAAAATACAACTGGAAAAAAAATGGCAAGTAAAATGGCCACAGGACAGTTATTATAAACATGACATACATATTTTTGCTTCTAAGACTTTTCTCCAGGTACTTCATTATTTTTCATATCCCAAATGTGTATGAAAATCTCAGGTGTTACTTTAAAATGACTTGATCAATGAGAACATGGTGGTCCAGACTAGATTAGGGTAAATGTTACATACATGTAACAAAGTTTTCATTTAAAAAAAAAGAGCCTCGGTTTATCAGAAATCAGATTGTGACAATATATCTAAACATACATTGATAGTATACTATATTATATAAAACACATACACACACATATTCATTTCTGTATTCTTACTTACCATAACCAGTATCAGTTTTGTCTAATTTAACCCATTCTGACAACACTGCGCACAAGACAAGGAACAAAAATAGCTATGCTATTCTCGTGCACTACATAAGAAATAATGTCATAAGGTAAGGTTTCTGCACTTGGCAAGGGAGTGTTGAGCTGTACTGTAGTTTGGGCTGTTAATCTATGCCAGTCTGCATTCATGTCTTATTTCTAGACTCATGCAGTGCTTTGATCTCAATGTAAAGGACACTAAAAGCACTGTAGAAGCTTAAAAACTAAAACTAAACCACATATTTGCATGTTGTATTCTTCATGGTTCTGAAACATATACAAGTATGCTATGTTCACCTGTTCAGTAAAATGATGATTGTCACATCTGCCATACTGTTGATGTTACAGGTTGTATTTTCGTCTGGTAAGAACTACGTGGACAGGAAATTCTATTCTCATGGGAGATTATACAGACTGTAGAAATAAACGTTTCAGCCTTCACCATTACAGGAAATGACAAGTAGCAAACATTTTAGTTCTTAAAAGGCAAAAAAATGTCCTAAAATGCTTTCATGTACATTGCTAAACAGAAAGGACTATATTGAAGGTCGGAGCTGAAAGACTGAAAATTTTTAAATATTAACAAGTTATAATTCCTCACAAAATATCTGGACAGTTAAAGACAACAGTGGAAAGACAGGACATCTGCTTGTGCAACACAAAGGACACAAAATGTTTTTTGAGCCAATGGCAACAATCTAGGATCTAGCACCCAGGCAAAGTGTCTTGAAGAGTTACAGACAAAAGGTGTGCCAAACAAAGTCAACTCCCAAACAGGCAGCTACTTTAGTATAATGTGCATACTAAACATTGTTTTATTTCTCACTAATCTACCTGTCAAACTTGGATATATTTTTTCTCCCCAACAGAATATTAAATTATTTAATGCTATATATCATTGTAATTTACAAAATCTACCAAGTGAAGCTAATTAATTTGATAACAAAATAAAGTTTTATCCCTCCAACACATTTCTTGATACATACCGAGTTAATGAGGAAGTATGTTATAAGCAACACACGCACACGCACACACACCCCAGCTCTTGAGCATGGCATCTAACTTTGTGCCAAATAAAGATAAGAGTCTGCAAGTTCTGATAAAAAAAATAAATAAACAAGATTCATAGTTAAGTCAGGGTACTTTCAAGGAAATCTAGGTTGGGTAAAGGTATGCATAGTACTAATTTCCAAGAAGCACTATGCTGATACACAAAAATATCAATGAACTTATGATGTGTCATCTGCAGAGGGAGCTATAAGCTTATTTATCAAAATCATTACTGTTACTGGACTAGTTTCAGCACAAGATGTATTTGCCAGCAGCAAGAGTTTGATTCTACTTTGGGTGCAACTTCAAAATAGAGCCATATAAAGGCAAACACAACAAAAGAACATTATTCAAATTTTGGGGAAGCTTTTAGGTAGAATAGCACATTCCTGCAAAGACTGGCAAATATCCAGCCCTCAAAATTACTAGCAGACACTGTATTGGAGTTACAGCCCAGACCATCAGAGACTGCAGTTTTATAGTTCTGAGAAGCAAGCTCAGTATGACTGCCTGAGTCTAATCTCTCTTCAGAAAGCAGTGGTACAGAAATCAAAAATGAATGCACCCTTTTTATGTTCTATAGGTACTGTTTTATCATCCATCCATCCATTTTCCAACCCGCTGAATCCGAACACAGGGTCACGGGGGTCTGCTGGAGCCAATCCCAGCCAACACAGGGCACAAGGCAGGAACCAATCCCGGGCAGGATGCCAACCCACCGCAGGACACACACAAACACACCAAGCACACACTAGGGCCAATTTAGAAACGCCAATCCACCTAACCTGCATGTCTTTGGACTGTGGGAGGAAACCGGAGCACCCGGAGGAAACCCACGCAGACACGGGGAGAACATGCAAACTCCACGCAGGGAGGACCCGGGAAGCGAACCCAACCCAGGTCCCCAGATCTCCCAACTGTGAATTTGCACTTTGATTTGTAAGTGAATTGGTTACATTTAAGTTTTTTAATTTAGTATTTAAAGGATTTTAGATATTATAGTGAACTTCCATTATGGAAAATAAATGGGCTGTCACTCTGTTCACTCAGCGTTAACAATAAAACATTCTATTATGAAACTAATGCCTAGAGATCGTTGCCATTAACAAAGGAATCAATTTTTGTGTTTCTCCAGACATGCATCCAAGACATGTTTGTGAAAACACTACAAACCCTTATGGTCCACCATCCTCTAAGTAGTTAGGCTATATTTTGCCCTTTTACTTGAAAGAAAAAAAAAATAACAGAACACTACTCAAACAAACAAACAAACACCTAGCAAAGTGAACCATACATATAGACAGTTCTATGTAAACCAGTTCTTTGTATATTAGAAAAAGGACAGCAAAATAAAAAGCACTTTGCAAAGTTAATTTAAGATTTTATTAATGTCTTGTGAAAAAAACATGAACAGATCTTCATAAACAAAATTCAGATTTTTTCCCAAATTGAGGTAATATAGAATGCGTCATGTTTTGAGATATTACTCTTATTCTCACCATTGAGACACCAATGCAAAACTAACTTATAGATACCTGATGAAACTATCTAGAAATAATGAAGTCTACCCAAAATGCCTGAATATTTTCTTATACTTCTCAAACCTTATGTGTAAAGAATAATGTAATTAATTAAATATAATTAATTCTATGAGTATCCACATACACATTTTTCATTGTTTAGCTGAAACAATTATGCTAGGCTTACTTTGTCAAAGTGCTTTGAGCATTCTCAAAATTTCCTGGCACTATGAAAAACTATTTTAAGTGGAACTTTTTAGCTTTAAAAGTATTACACAACCTTTAGTCCAGGTTGAGATTTCTCTAGATAGCATCCACTGCAACTTGGTTGTACAGTGACAAGTACTGTCCCCATGGCTACATAGGCAGCTGAAAAGTATACCACATATTATCGGCAAAGCTTTGCACATTATATGTAATAGAATTTCATGATATACAATGTGAGTTATGTATTAATGAATATTTATATGTATATGCTAAAGGATGACACAGTTCCCATACAAGTTAATGCTAGATTAATTGATAGAATTTCCTTTGTACAGTATCTGAAGAGATTTCAGTTTTGAATGTATAGTTAATGTTACTGGACATGTGTGCTTGTGTGGGTTCCCTCCTAAATTCCAAACTTGCACAAATTAGATTAAAATATGAATCTACATTGTCCCATTGAGTGACTGCGTGGGTACATGGTGTGCATGTGATGTAGGCTCAATGAAGAGCTGCTATACCATTCCAGGGTTGATTTTAGTATTTTAACTGTGTTATGCAGTCAGAATAAGGATTTCTCAATGTGAAACTGTACAGGAAAAAAATATTCAGAAAATTGAAGAATGTATGTATGGGAATTTACATTTGTCAATAAAAAACAGCATTTTTCAAACACAGAAGATTGTTTTTTTAAATCTGAATTTTTTACTTTGTATTTATTTGCTACACCTCCTGTCAACACACAGACTTTTAAAACATTTTTGTTTTATTTCTTCATTCTGAGGAACTCAACTTTGAATTGTTCATCCTCTTATAACAGAAGTGGATGTGCTTTTAAAGGCAAAAAAAATCTCTGAATGGTCAGAATATTTCTTTTACTGATTACTGCTTAAAAATAACCAGGAAAACACACTGTACTTTGTTTCTTACCAAAGCAGCTAATATCCTTGGGAAGGAATTGGCTCATCTTGTATTGACACTACAGATATACACGTCTTGAGGCCTGGAAGTGAGTAGGTTCAGCAGCTCATGTAGGTGGGTCTGACAAAGCCGTTCTGCACAAAGAAGCAAGTCAACTCCTTTCTAAATTGAATATAAAGCCTGGTCTGGCAGAATTCACAAGGCTTTATTTAAATTCGGCTCAAATGCGCTGCACTAAGAAAGATTCCAGATAAATTAATGATGTGAAGGGGATGGCAGCAAGAAAGGCATTTTATTAATCTTAGGCAACCAAAGAACCCACTGAGAAACATGAAACTCCGGACGTTGAACCATACAACAAGAGGCTCTGGGAATGCATTCTTATTTCACTTCCGCCTAGCAAATTATGTGGAGGAGAAATACGCTGGCAAGCTACTATCTAAACATTTGACCTTCTAATGCAAAGATGTGTTCAGTGTCACAATCAATATATAACAGGATACAGCAAATGAGTGAGGCAAAAGAAGAGACAAGTTAAGATGACGGATACGAAAATGCAAAGCATATTTAGGCTTAACAGTTACTTTTAAATTGAGCACACTGCAGACTGTTCATACTGCCAAGTCAAAGCAAACAATCCCTACAAGTGAAGAGATGCTTGTCTAGAGGATTAAAAGCTACTGGATGAAAACAATGACAATAAACAAGCACGCCTTGCAGGGTTCCCTATTGAAACTTGCCCCACCATCAGACCCTCAAAAACCCAACGCAAAGACGTAAATGAATCCCAAACAACAATTATGTACACAACAACCTCCAAGATTAAGCTATATATCCAGTATATAAAAGTGGATTTTATGGTTTACTGTATCAATCAGTCTTTTGTCTTGCATGGTACACTCAATGGCAAACATGTTTCTAAGGTCAAAGATGCATAAGTTACCTCCAAGGCTGTAGCACAGGCAGGTACAGTCATATGAAAAAGTTTGGGAACCCCTCTCAGCCTGCATAATAATTTACTTTACTTTCAACAAAAAAATAAAAAAAGATAACGGTGGTATGTCTTTCATTTCCTAGGAACATCTGAGTACTGGAGTGTTTTCCAAACAAAGATTTTTAGTGAAGCAGTATTTAGTTGTATGAAATTAAATTAAATGTGAAAAACTTGCTGTGCAAAAATGTGGGTACCCTTGTAATTTTACTGATTGGAATGCATGTAACAGCTCAATACTGACTACTTGCAACACCAAATTGGTTGGATTAGCTCATCAAGCCTTGAACTTCATAGACAGGTGTGTCCAATCATGAGAAAAGGTATTTAAGGTGGTCAATTGCAAGTTGTGCTTCCCTTTAGCTCTCCTCTGAAGAGTGACAGCATGGGATCCTCAAAGCAACTCTCAAAAGATCTGACAACAAAGATTGTTCAGTATCATGGTTTAGGGAAAGGCTATAAAAAGCTCTCTCAGGTTTAAACTGTCAGTTTCAACTGTAAGGAATGTAATCAGGAAATGGAAGGCCACAGGCACAGTTACTGTTAAACCCAGCAGGTCTGGCAGGCCAAGAAAAATACAGGAGCGGCATATGCGCAGGATTGTGAGAATTGTTACAGACAACCCACAGATCACCTCCAAAGACCTGCAAGAACATCAACCCAATATCAACAAATTCTTCAGGATAAATGTTCAATCATCAGTCACAAAGTTGAAGTTTTGCAGGGTTTGGATATTCCTACAAGGCAATGACCCAAAACAGTTCGAAATCTACAAAGGCATTCATGCAGAGGGAGAAGTTCAATGTTCTGGAATGGCCGTCACAGTCCCCTGACTTGAATATCATTGAAAATCTATGGGATGATTTGAAGCAGGCTGTCCATGCTCGGTAGCCATCAAATTTAACTGAACTGGAGAGATTTTGTATGGAAGAATGGTCAAAAATACCTCCATCCACAATCCAGACACTCATCAAAGGCTATAGGAGGCATCTAGAGGCTGTTATATTTGCAAAAGGAGGCTCAACTAAGTATTGATGTAATATCTCTGTTGGGGGTGCCCAAATTTATGCACCTGTCTAATTTTGTTATGATGCATATTGCATATTTTCTGTTAATCCAATAAATTTAATGTCACTGCTGAAATACTACTGTTTCCATAAGGCATGTCATATATTAAAAGGAAGTTGCTACTTTGAAAGCTCAGCCAATGCTAAACAAAAATCCAAAGAATTAAGAGGGGTTCCCAAACTTTTTCATATGACTGTATATACATGTCAGAAATGACAGGGCTGCTGCATAATGTTTAAAATCAAATTCAATACTTTCTAACTCAAAAAAAAAAAAAAAAAAAGGTTTTAAAATTTTCATTTTATTAACTTATAAATGGAAATGATCCAGAAATTGGTTTCAACATCACATCTATTGGGAGGGAAATTATAAAGTCATATTTAGGATTGCAATAACCACAAAAGAAATTCTTTTCAAGCAGCTAAAAATAAAAACTATTTTCAGTTACCTTCACAAACATCCTTTTATTTTTGTTTGGATACAAGACCTGCCAGAGTAATTTTCCTTATTTACCATTAATTTTGGTACCCATCATCAAAATTACATTATACTTTTAATTTGTTACACATTGATGTTACTATATTTATATGGACTTGGAGGAAAACTCACAAAATTAGTTATTATATTCAGGCAGTAACACTTATTTCTGCTGCTAACCTCCGAGTATATTTTCCCTTGCTTGATCATCAGTTACTTTAAAAGGTAGGAGCTGAAAGGACACTTGCAAAGGTGTGGGTTCCATTCCTAGCCTAATTTCAAATTCTCCATTTGCCTGCATAGGTGTTTCTCCAAGGACTCCTTTATTTTTCCCCCTCGCCCTGTTGGCTTGCATGTTCGGTAAATTCTCAACTCATAAAACACATATGGTTTACTTACATAAGAAATGTTTGTGTTGAGCATATTGTTTTTTTTATCATTTATTGCATGGTTGTTTTATTACATTGTTGCATACTCCGCCTGCAAAACCTTTGACATTATGCATACTAGAATATATAAAACTAAATTTGTTAACTGTCATAGGGTCACCTGCTCTGAACATTAGAATAATCATGAAGAGAACAGGCCATTCAGCCCAACAAACCTCGTCAGCCCTATCCTCTTAATTCTCTAAATAAAAAAAAAAAAAAAAAAAAATCAAGTCTACTAAAGTCTACCACAATACTTGGTAGCATATTCCAAGTGTCTATTGTTCTCTATGTAAAGAAAATCTTCCTAATATTTGTGTGAAATTTATCCTTAGTTTCCAACTGCGTCCTTGTGTTCTTCAGGAACTCATTTTTAAATAAGTCTCAATCCACTGTACTAATTCCCTTTATAATTTTAAACACTTCAATCATATCTCCTCTTAATCTTGTTTTGCATAAAATGAAAAGGCTCAGCTCTTTAATTCTCTCCTCATCCCCTGTAGCCCTGGAATGAGTAAAGTCATTCTTTTTTGGAATTTTTCTAGCACTGCCAAGTCCTTTTTGTAGCTTGGAGACCAAAACAGCACACAGTATTCCAGATAACGCCTCAATAGTTTGTTATAGAGCTTCAGCATAACCTCCTTGGACTTGTACACTACACATCGTGCTATATAACCTAACATTCTGTTAGCCTTCTTAACCTTCTTATCATTACATTTTTTCTTACAAAAACATGTAAAAAGTGTTGCATTTTTTTTAGATTAAAAAAAAAAAATAACATTTATTAAATCTGATCCATCTGCTGTAAAACATGCAAAACACTAAAAGTACAAAGTCAGCAATGTAGAAAGTATAATAAGGATACAAATAATAAAAACTATAATGAATAATAATAAAAATAAAAATAATGCTAACACCGTATATACTGTCAAAATGTGTTGTTTGTTTGGTATATCTTGAAGCATGGTTAAACACTTAATCCAAAGTCAAAGTCGGGACGATAGTAGTGCGATTCCTTGTAGATTTTCTTACCAGACTGATCAGCTTTTGAACAGCACACTGCACATGTGCGATTGACACTTTTGGATTCATCAGAATCACTTTTAGTTTCAATTTTACTGCCTGAAGAAAGACTCAATTCATCTACACCAGGCATGCCAAACACGCGGCCCGCAACAGAAATCTGTGCGGCCCGCATGACAGATCCTAGTTAGCACTGAACTTGTACAAAATGATTACTATCATTTGTGATTGAATCATTCTGCATCTTCGGTGTTACTTATGGACTTTTCTTACTTCTGCCTTCTGATAAAAGCGCGTTTTCCCATGGCATTACAGTACCGGAAACGTCATCTGCTAGTTTAGCCACGAGCCTTGACCAAAGTTAATGAGCCGCAGCGTCACAACTGAAGTGATAGGCTGCAGCAGGGGTGGCCTTAGGCATGTGGAAACTGTGCACCTGCACAGTGCTGCCAAATCCCAGGGGCCACCACGCCAATATACATTGAATATAAAACAAAGAGAAAATAATGACACAGCTGACGGCAATGTGGCCGAAAAACATTGTTTCTTGTTAATTAGTACGCTGTATTTACAAATGTCGCTAGAGTCGGAGCAGTAAGCTATATGTAGTATTATAATGTTTTGCCGTAATGAGAATATCATGGGCTGCCACTTGACTTTCAAGTTACGAACACGCGTATATAGAAGCGTGTCATGAGCACGAGGCGGCTATGCAGTGTCCGCAACGGATGTGGCCATCCGCCGTGCATAAGATACCATATTGACATTGCCAGGCGAAGGGGCCACCGATTTCTTTCTCTGCCCAGGACCGCCACGATCCTAGAGCCGCTCCTGCTGAGGCTACACTACTGACTGGGCTGCTGAGACTGGTCACTGGGCAGAACTGACCATCACGAGTAGTAATAGCCCGCATATTTTCACATTTTTTTTGCTCTAGTTTCATGTAATTTTGTGCTAGTATTGTAACGAACAGTGTACGCGAGAAGTTGGCGAGTTGTTTATTAACATATTTTTGTGATTTTGAGTTTGTAAAATTATTGTAGGTCAGGTGGCTTTTTGCATATCGGCTTATTTTACAATACTAAGTTTACTTCAAAGTTTATAAAGTAAAATTTGATTTTTGGAGGATTTGTTTTCCAACTTGAATTACTGAGCAATGAATTCAGTGAGCATTTTCGTGATTTCAGTTCACACAAACAGGGCATTGCGCTATTCTCTTACAACGTTGAGAATGTGCCTGAGAATATCCAAATGGAATTGATTGAAGTGCGGACAGATTCTATTCTGAAGGCAAAATACAACAAAGTTGGTGTGCCAGGCTTGCATGCTTACCTGCCACCCTCGTATGTGCAGATCCGTAAGTTGGCATCGAGAGTACTGTCAATGTTCGGAAGCACTTACCTTTGTGAGCAATTGTTTTCGTTAATGAAAGCTACCAAAACCCCACATCACTCAAGAATTACCGTAGAGCACCTTTCATCCCTCATAAAAGTTGCAGCTGCATAAGATTTCAAGCCTGATATTGATGAGATGGTTACTAACAAGAGATGCCAAGTGTCGGGACAAAATAAATAAATCTCACACTGGAAGGCTCCTATATAAGCAATGAATATAATATCATGAATATAATATAATAAGGACCTAGCTAAGAGGCTAAGACTCTAATTCTATACTGTTGTATGGAGTCTGCATGGAAATAAATTGCTTTTCTTTAAAACTTTAAACTTTAAGTGTTACATTTTTTAAAGTTTTCAGTATTGGAAAGAAAGCTACAGTAATTTTGTATAATAGTATTTGTTAAAGTATGGCCCGCTGACGCATGTATGGCAGTCGAAGCGGCCCACCAATGGTAGTGAGTTTGACATGCCTGATCTACACTGCATGTATCATTGTTAAGACAATGCAACACCTGGGCTGCTGAAAAATGTTTAAGAGACGCCATTATGAGGATATGAGAAGACATGTCTGCACTATTGCCCGGGTAACACAGAGGCTTGTCGCTTACACAAGACATGCCTATATTGTTTTCTGAACAACGCTAATACTGTTGGCATTTTTTACAGCCCGAGTAATCCTTGGGTCTAACGCTTACACAAGACACGTCTATACAGTTGCCCGAGTGACACTCGGAATAATGCTAAAGAGGTTAATGGCTTCTAAATGCTGCCAGGAAGTTGTGTACAGTCCACAACAACTCCTAAATCCTTCTCATAAGGTGTACTTTTGATATTCAAATCTCCCATTGTGTATTCACACCCGACATTTTTAGTTCCTACATGTAATACTTTACATGCAATAACATAAAATTTCATCTGCCAAAAAACTGCCAAGCCTGTATGCTATCTAAGTCCCTCAATGGATTCCAGATATCTGCCAATCCACCTATCTTGGTATCATCTGCATACTTAACCAGCTTGTTACTTAAATTCCTGTCCAAATGACTTATGTATATTAAAAATAGCAGAGGTCCTAGCAAAATCAGCAAATTCTGGTAAGGCTCCACACACCATAACCCTTTGCTTCCTACGCCAGAATATATGGACATAGGTGATATGACAGAAGTGCGACCTTCGAAATGCAGATCACGCGGCACGGCAGAAGCAACAAGCCAGTAGCTGATCGAGCAAAGAGGAGGTTAAAAAAATAAATAATAAATAAATAAAAATAAAAAAACACTGTATGCATTTCCCATTGTATCACTGTTTAAGAGGGGGTGTCACGGAGAAGCGATCGTGTCTCCTTGAGGTGCATTCAGCCCGTTCCCCCCCCCCCCTTCACAACGCGAGTGGCAGAGACGCAAAGTGGTTAGCGCGTAGTGCAGGCGGGAGGGAGGGAAGCGAGCAGGGGGCAAAGCTCGCTAGTACTACTAAAATACTGAAATAATTTCTTTGGGTCATCTTTCAACTTACTCTGCTATATTCCGCTCTTACATCCTTAATATTCTGCTTGCCCTCATGTTCTCATATGCCATAATTCACTCTGGAGTTATTAGTCATATGCAACTGTTTTTTTTTCCCATGGAACTGTTTTTTTAACAAACACACATTGTTTGTTTCATTTCTTTTTATCAATATATATTCACTTTACTATTTCACATACTGTTTTCTTTTTTGCCTGTTTTAATCGTCAACTGGGGAAGTCATTTGGAAGAGATATGGCTTGTCTAGTCTAACATTTCCTCAGTTTGGCCGGCTGTGAGTCTTGGTGGTGTAGCTGCTGTTCTGGATGAGTGGGTCGGCCGTTACAACCTTAGAGAGGCACATAGATGTTTCTATGAGGTTAATTTTACTTTTCTCAGCTTGTTGAATATCCACTGCTAGATAATTGTTGTTCCAAAACATATTCACAAGATACAAACAGGGAAATAGGGGTATTACAAGGGTTCTCTAACTCACAAGATTGCTCCTTAGCTGCAGTTAAGTTTAAAATACTAAACACTACAGTACTTTCATAATGTAGGATTATGCGCTCTTTTATAATGTTAGTCATGAATAACATATTCAGTATAAAAACGTGAAACTCTTGAACATTTGGCTTGGGAAATCCCACTATTTTACAGAAAGTTGCAATGACTGCTACAGAGATGTATATACAGACAAGCATTTCATGAATTTTGGAATTTGTTCAATAGGATGTGTTTTCCAGAACAGATGCATTTTATTTGCAAAAATTACAGACAAACAGGAAAATCAATTCTTTATTAGACATTAACACCCAAACAGCTTTGGAAGTGTGTGCAAACAGGAACCTAGAGCAAACAACTGTTTAAAGCAGTATCCTGATGCATTTATGCCTCAGGATAAAAAAAAAAGAAACAAAAACATGGGAAACTCACAGTACACTTCCTCCACAAAAAATTAGATTTTTTTTTTTTTAAAAACAGGATACACACAGACATGCAACACAATTTTCAAAGCTTGAAAGAGGTCAAAATATACTTTTTACAGTAAATCCAATTCCCCAGCAGCGATTACAAACAAACATCAATGTCACAGAAAATGCCTTTGGAGACCTTCCATTTTGCAGAATGTCACTAGAGGTTCCAGGATTCACTTTCTGAAATATATTGAAAATAGGAAAACTTAATCTCCAATTCTCTAAACCATGAGCCAAGGAATTTCTGCATTTGTATTACTATATACAGATTTTCAGTTTGACTCTTGCTTCAAGAAAAAGACAGGAACTGGTAAAACATTTGGCTACAATTATGATTTTATTGCGTGATTAAATGTGCTAATCCCAGTGGCAATTAAGAACAGATAGACATCAGAACAAAGCGGACAACATGACCCCATATTTAAAAAAAAAAGCAGAAAAAGAATAAACAGGGCATCAGTCATGACATACACAGATAATTCTAAATACTGTATTTCCTGCTACTATTTTACAAATATATTTCATTTACTAAATGAATTCAATAGAAAAAATGAATGCAATACATTATTAAATACTACTAAGCAAGTTACAAAGTTGATGAATGAACATGTGAGTAAAATACTTTTACTTCATTGTAACTTCATTTGAGCCAAGAAATTACAGAAGTTACTTCTCCTATAGATGTACTTTAGCATTAAATTCAATTTAGTGAATTACTGCATGTTTATAATGGAATAAGTAAATGTACTTGAATTCAATAGTTTTCCTAAATGAGTAAAAAAAAAAAAAAAAAAAAACTTTCCCCACAATTAAGAGAAGAACCTTTTCTTGCTTTTGGACTTCTAGTCTCTATTTTATTTCAGTTCCTTGCCTTTCTTTGATGTTGTTTTCCCTTGTGTAATCACAAGCTTACGTAAAGACAAATCCTGGCATTTTAGCATTTTGTTCATTCTGCCACAGATGGAAAGAGGTGGCAGTTTTAAATAAAGCTACAAATGCCTTTAGAAGAAAAGAAAGAATGACAGGGTGGATAAGGAAATAAAAGGCCACTGCCGTTTGAAGTTATGCCAAACAGTTATCTGCAAGAATAGAAGATGAAGGTCTGTTTCTGAAAACATGGCAGTGTGAGTTTAAGACCCACTCAAATTTCTCAGGAGCCAAAGCACACAGGATGACCTTAATAAGGCTAACCATCAGCATTAGAGAATGAGTCAGGGATAAACTAGAGTCCAGATATGTGAAAAACATATGGTGCAAGCTGAAATGTATAGGGTACAGTAGCTGACAGATAAATAATGAAACAAGAATGTATGCACCCACAAAATTCAGCTTATATTGATATAAAAGCATAAAGACAACCCATAAAAAGTTTAATATATCAAACTTACTGTACTCTAAGAGGAATTAAGGTCTGTCTTAATCCTGATGTTAAATGGCCTTATCAAGAATGCCTCTAGACAAAGACAACGGGCTAAGTTGCTTCTGGCATGAAAAGTCACTTAATGATGTTGTAACCACTTATTGATTGCCGAGTACTCTGACAACAATAAGCAAAACCAATACAGTGCTTTGCCAAAGTCTTAAGTACTTGTGAAAAAAAGCTTTAACACAGAAATACTTTAAAATCTGTTGTGACAATACCACTTGTTACAGAATTCCCAATTCCTCTTTTTGCTGCAGATAATTTTTTTTTTAAGATTTTGACTGTTTCTGGAGTCATTACCATGCCACAAAATTAGGCTGGGAAAGATTAAATACTTCCCTAGTTGTACTGCATGATAGATAAGAATCTGCCTGTACTTCTCAGCAGTAACAGGCCAATCAATTTTCTTGACTGTTGCCTGTGGACATTCATCCATATACTATTTTCCTGCCCTTCAACAGACAAATTACCTTTTGTTTGAGATCAAAATCTGAAATGTATAGAATCAGCCCTAAGTACTTTGTCTTTCCCTGCCCTCAGTCCCTGCACATTTGTATGTAGACAAGCCATGTGGCTGTATTTCTACCCTGGAAGAATGGCTTTTTGGTGACACCTTTTCCATGAAAACCACTACTGACAAGACTTCTTCGGACTGTTGTGTGTATACAAGGGTCCTAGTGGTTTCTGCCAGTTCTGTGATGATAGTGGTACTGGACATCGTCTGATTTCAAAGAAAAGTAAGCTTGATATATTTCTCAATTCCTGCTCTACATTTCCGTGGCTGACCACTGCATTTCCATGGCCTCACTCATTCTCTTTTCTTTGTGCTTATACAGAAGGGCATGAATAATACATCTGGAAACACCCATCTGCCACAAACTTTCTGCCTGCCACTATGCTCAGTTTTGCTATTGTGTAAAATTTTCAGGTTGAAACACCATGTCTACTGCAGTTTCACCTTTTTAACTCAAGTGTTTTTTAGTACTATGTTCATTTCTTTAAGAACATTCAAAACTCATTGTTTTGCAATACAACAATTTGGAACTCTTAAAATACACTAAAATTGACACACTAATCCAAAATCCATATTACTAACCGAGAATGGTAAACCGGAAGGCACAGACAGGTACACGGCGATGGACGCAGGAGACATAGCGCACAGGCGCCTACAGCGCGCGTCTCATAAACCACAAGCGAAGTCTGATCCACCGCGAACGAAGGAGTCATGGCACAAAAACGAAAGAGCTCAACTAACGTAAATAAAACATGAATCCATATTACTAACCGAGAATGGTAAACCGGAAGGCACAGACGCAGGTACACGGCAATGGACGCAGGAGACAGTGCGCAGGTGCCTACAGCGCGTGTCTCATAAACCACAAGCGAATGTTGGTTTCGTCCGTTTATAGGAGATGGACGTCTGAAGCAGAGCTCCGCTAGCAGCGGCTTTATTTTCCCACGTATTTCATATTATTTAGAGGTATCCTGTATTTAACCCGACCAAGGAACTTCCACTACAATATACAAGCATGAGTAACAAGAAGAAAAGTCAGAAAGAACCAGAAAAGAAACTTAAAGCTGTATCAAAGTCTGGGCAGACTTCCGGCCTGAGTGCAAGTGCAAGGTATGGCCTCACGGAGACTGACCTGGAACAGGCAGACGAGTGCGCAGAATTCCTGGGACCCCGCTCCATTGTATCGTCTCCAGTCGAGAGTGAAAATGGGAGCGAAGGTGCAAGTGATACAGGTCGCGATGGATCGCCGATTTCTGAGGATCATTCGAGGACGTGCTTTTATCTACTCATCGCGAGCCCGCAGCGCCTGCTGTAACAGGGGCTGCATTTCCACTCGCAGAGCACGAAAGCCGAAGCGAACTGTCCGAATTGAAAATTGAACTGAAAGAGATGATCGCTACACTGGCCACTGCCATGGTTACGGCCATGAATGAGCTTAAGAAAGATAACACGAATGATCTTAAGAAGGTGGCCATTGAGCTCAAGAAGGATAACAAAGATAAGGAAATGCGTCTATTTAACCCCTTCACCGCCCTCTGCCGGATATATCCGGCACCGCTGTTTTAATGCTAACGCCATACTGCCGGAATTATCCGGCACATTTGCCTGTGGTTATATGAATGCCTGGCAAGTAGTATAACTGACGGTTTGGCGTGGGTATTATTACTACGTTGTATTTCGACAAGTCTGTGGTTGTTTTGGCCGGTCATGTGACGTGATTCGCATGTAACAGCTGTGAATATGGCGAAACGTAAACTGACTTCAAGTGAGGCTTTGCAGGCGATTTTGGACAGTTCTGATCATGATTGTAGCAGTTCTGAAGAAGATTTTAGTGACAGTGATGAGCAGCAACGTGCGCTGCATGATATTGTGAATGAAGACGCATCGGATGACGGCGCTGAGTGGGTGTATCCCCAGCATCTCAGCTGGGCTGCTGCCCGTGGTGAACTACCTTTTCTGCATTCGTTTGAGGGAACGTGTGGCTTTATTGTTGATGTAAACAATTACACTGCTGAGCAGTTTTATGAGCTGTTTGTGTCACCTGATTTGATTAGACATTTTGTTCATCAGACAAATCTGTATGCAGCACAGTTTATTGAGAAAAATCCCAATTTACCTCCACATTCCCGTGTTCGTGCTTGGTTTGACACTGATGAAAACGAAATGAAAAAATTCATTGGGATTTTGATGTTGATGGGAATAATCAGAAAACCAGATATTGAAATGTACTGGTCTACAGATCCTATGTATGCAACACCTATTTTTGCAGCTGTCATGACACGTAACCGATTCTCTTTGCTGCTGAAATTCTTTCATTTGAATGACAACAGAAACGAGCCAGATAAGAAAGATCCAAACCGCGACCAATTGTTCAAGCTACGTCCTTTGATTGATCATTTATTTGAAGCATTTCAGTTGCCCTACATGCCAGGACCGTCAGTTGCAGTTGATGAAAGTTTGTCGTGGAAGGGCCGCTTACAGTTTCGACAGTATCTACCATTGAAAAGGGCACGGTTTGGTATCAAGATGTTTTGCTTAGCTGAGAATTCAGGTTACATTTATAGATTTCGTGTATACACTGGCAACTTGCACAACATTTAGTGGTCAATACTGCTTGAATAAATGTAAAAAATGTAAAAAAATGTAAAAAAGTAAAAAAACAAAAATTGTTCAGATTTCGCCTGGCTTGGGGAATATTTAGGGAGTTGGCGGTTAAACGTTTTGACGTGAACTTTAAAGGCATGTTGGAGAAATTAGTGGAACACATTGAAGAAACTAATTCCAAACTGAAAAGGCTTGATGACCATATTAATGATGTTTCAGATCAGCTGGAAGACGTTAAGCAGGGACTCACGGCTCGAGTGGAAGCAGCGGAACAACTGGCCGATGAAAAAGCCACAGCTGCGAACTCGGAATGCAAAAAACTTGGAGACAGACTTGCAGCCCTGGAGGATGGGTGCAGAAGAAATAATATAAGAATTGAGGGTATACCTGAGAAACGAGAAAGCTCAAGCCCAGTGAAATTTGCAGTAGAATTACTGTCTAAAATAATTGGAGATGACTTTAAACTCGACATTGAGATAGCCACGGCTTATCGCACAAAGATACCAAGCGCCTTTAAACCTAGGTCTTTTATTGTCCGCTTCGAGCGACTACGATGTAAGCTTGATATGATGGCACTTCTCAGACACAAGCAAGAGATTATATTCGAAAATAATCTTATTCGTATTTTTCCCCGACTTCTCACCATCAACAGCTGCAAAACGCAGATCCTACATCAACATTAAAAGGATGCTACGGAAAGCCGATATCAAATACAGCCTCTTGTATCCCGCCAGACTGAAAGTGGAAGTTCAAGATCGACATTATATTTTCTTCAGCAAAGAAGAAGCTGAAAAAGAACTAAAGCTGTTTCCGACACTTTTTTGAAAGTTAATAAGGAGCCATATTCTATCAAGGCACGGGAAGGACCTATGATCTGCTCTCTGGATCCATGTTTAAAGAGACTGGTATTATAATTATACATCCCCTTTTTTTTTTTTTTTTTTTATCTGGACTTTATATGTTTATGTTTTAAGCAGAGTTAGAGTTATAGACGTGAGTGTGAAAATGTGGAAGTAATTAAAGTAGGATTTGTTTTTTTTTCCTTTTTTTTTTTTTTTATTCTACTATACCTTAAAGTAGTCTACCTTAAAGTCGACTGTTTAGACTTCATACCCTTGGTTTATTGCTTTTTCTACTATTTATACTATTACCATTATACTATTACAGTAGGAATTACCAGGTTTATCCTAGACTAGTTTTTAAAATCATTCCCAGGGTTGTTTCTTTTTTTTTTTTTTTTTTAATCTTAATATCTTAACTTAAAAGCGCTGAAGATTATTTCAAGCTTAAATATTGTTAATGAGAACATTTTCGGCAGATAGTATTAAGAATTTAACTGCAAAAGATATCTCTGTTTTAATTCTGTAACGCAGCTGCAGGGTGGGGTTTGTTTTGTTTTGGACGTGCTCTGTCTCTTCGTATGTCAGAGGACTGGAACATCGCGAAGTGGGATCTAGCCTCATGTGGGGAGGCAAAATGGGGGGGGGTGGGGGGATAAAGGGGGGAGAGAAGGAGAGCAGGTTATATCTAATCTATTCTTGTAATTCTTATAATTATAAATATCAATGCAACAACAGGCTAAAATGCAATAACTCATGGGGAATCTTGAAACTAAGATTAAAACTGCCATATTACCAATTAAAACTATAAATGACATTAAAAACTCAGAATCAATGTCTCCATGATGGGACAATTAACTTTGTGAGCTGGAATGTTAAAGGCCTGAATCACGAATTAAAGAGAAAGAAAGTATGCTCTCACCTAACAGGCTTAAACGCTAAAATAGTATTTCTACAGGAGACCCACTTACTAACCAAGGATCAGTTCAGATTACAAAGACTGGACTGGCCAAATGTTCCATTCTAGCTTTATAAAGAAAACTAGAGGGGTGGGAATTCTCATACATAGAACAGTTCCATTTGTAGCATCAGATGTAGTGTCGCACCCTGAAGGGAGATATGTGATGGTCATGGGCAACTTATATAACAGTAAAATGATTTTGATAAATGTTTATGCACCCAATGTTGATGATAAGGAATTCATGCAAAATCTATTTGCATCCATTCCCAATGTGAACACTCATAAAATTATAATGGCTGGGGACTTTGTGTTTTAAATCCACTCTTAGATAGGACTCCTGTGACAGGGTGGACGACATCTAATACTGCAAAGATAATTACACAGTTTTTGAATGATCACGACTTATCAGACCCCTGGAGGTTTCTTAACCCAAACTCAAGAACATATTCGTTCTACTCACCAGTGCATTATAGCTACTCAAGAATTGATTATTTTTTATAGATGATAATTTCCTGCCTATAATTAAATCATGCAAATATGACACAATTGTTCTCTGACCATGCCCCTCTAGTCTTGGAGCTAAAATCATTAAGCCCCTCACACTCACCTCGCAGATGGCGTCTTAACCCTCTTTTATTGGCAGACGAGAACTGCACAGAATTTATATCCAAACAAATCAGCTTCTTCCTAGAGACAAACACGTCCACAGAGGTTTCTGCAGGAACACTCTGGGAAACTCTAAAGGCCTTCTTAAGAGGACAGATTATTTCATATCTTTCCCACAGAAATAAATTAGAAACCAAGAAAGCGTCAGAGCTAAGAAATGAAATTACTAGAATAGATGAGGAACAAGCCAGGCGTCCAAGTGAAGCTCTTCACAGGAAAAGGCAGGCCCTGCATACAGAACTTAACATCTTAACAACTAAAGAAACTGAACAACTTATTTGTAAGTCTAGACAGCATTACTATGAACACGGAGAAAAAGCTAATAAGCTTTTAGCTCAACAAATTCATAAACAAGAAGTTCACAATGCAATACCAGTAATCACCAACAAGAATGGAGAAGAAATCATCGACCATAATAAAATAATGCACACATTTAGAGATTACTATAAGTCTTTATATTCCATTGAGCCCAAAGAAGACAACACACAATCTAATGCATTTCTGGATAATTCACAAATACCACAAATAGATGCTTTAAGTGCTGAGGAACTGGATAAACCTCTAACGCTAACAGAATTACTAGACGCTATAAAGTCACTACAAAGCGGGAAATCATCAGGCCCTGATGGTTACCCCGTAGAGTTTTATAAGAAATTCTCCACTCAGCTAGCTCCACTCTTATTGGCAACATTTACAGAAGCTAGAGACAACCAAATACTACCTCAAACATTTCGACAAGCATTAATCACCGTCTTTCCTAAACAAAATAAGGACTTGTTACAATGTGCATCATATAGACCAATTTCACTCCTGAATAATGATGTTAAGATTCTCCATCCTTCTAGCTAGGATTTTTGAGAGTAAGTGCTGGCCTCGGTAATATCACAAGATCAAACTGGATTTATTAAAGGCACCTATCTTCAAATCTCCGAGGCTTGTTTAATGTTACATATTCACCAGCAAAATCAAACACCTCAGAGATATTACTATCATTAGACGCAGAAATTTGACATGATCGAATGGAATTACCTTTTCACTGCATTGGAGAAATTTGGGTTTGGCCCTAATATTTGTGCTTGGATCAAACTACTGTATACCAATCCAGAAGCTTCAGTTTGTATTAATAACATTTGCTCAGACTACTTTAAACTAGAACGTGGTACCAGACAAGGATGTCCCTTGTCGCCACTGTTATTTGCAATCGCTATTGAACCACTGGCGGTTCACTGCCGAAATTCTTATCAGATAAAGGGGATTGTCAGAGAAGGACTGGAACAGAAAATTTCTCTATATGCAGATGATATGGTCTTATATATATCAGACCCAGAAAACACTGTCCCCGCTGTTTTAACAGCACTAACTGAATTTCAAAAGATATCTGGTCTTAGAATTAATCTGAATAAAAGTATACTCTTTCCAGTGAACTCACAAGCATATAATATTAGATTAGACACCCTACCTTTTACCATAGCAGATCAGTTTAAATACCTAGGGGTAAATATCACAAGTAAACATAAAGCTCTTTATCAACAAAATTTTGGCGTCTGTATGGAAAAAATTAAGCAAGACTTGCATAGATGGTCAACCCTTCATCTCACTCTAGCCGGAAGAATTAACATTGCTAAGATGAATATCCTTCCTAAACTTCTCTTTTTATTTCAAAACATTTCAATATATATCAATAAATCGTTTTTTAAACCGTTAGATTCAATAATAACCTCATTCATTTGGAACTCAAAACACCCACGTATCCGAAGAGCGACCCTACAAAGACCTCAGGCAGAAGGTGGCATGGCTTTACCTAATTTTCAGTTTTATTACTGGGCAGCAAACATACAAGCCATAAAAACCTGGACACAAATAAATGAACATACACATGCTTGGTCCGCAATAGAAGTAAAATCCTGTAGTACTTCTTTATATTCCATGCTCTGCTCTCCAATAAATGAAAGTTATCGCAAATATACTAATAACCCAATTGTGCTTTACTCACTCAGAATATGGAACCAAATTAGGAAGCATTTTAAGATGGAAAATCTTTTATCAGTGGCACCTCCGCAAGAGAACCACCTCTTTCAACCTTCGCAAGTATATCCAGTTTTTAATACCTGGAAAAGTTTTGGGATTAAAACGCTCAGAGATCTTTATATAGACAACATATTTACATCTTTTGAACAATTACGTTCAAAATTTAACCTCCCAGCTACACATTTCTTTTACTATCTTCAAATTAGAAATTTTGTAAAACAGAAATTGCCCGATTTCCCCCACCTTGCACCCTCCACAATGCTGGAAAAAATACTGCTCAATTTCGAGGAAACAAACACTATTTCCGCAATATATAAAATCTTATTAGAGTCCCTACCTTTCAAAGATCCAAGAGGACATTGGGAAGAAGATCTCTTAATCAATATATCAGAAAAGGAGTGGAAGGTAGCAAAGCAGAGAATTCACTCGAGTTCTATATGCGCAAAGCATAGAATTATTCAACTAAAAATTATATATCGAGCTCATCTGTCTCGCTTAAAACTGTCCAAAATGTTTCCAGGCCAGGATCCAACCTGCGAGCGCTGCAACCAAGCTCCTGCCTCACTGGGTCACATGTTCTGGGCCTGCACCAAACTAACATCATTTTGGACAAAAAATTTTAAGTGCCTCTCAGACAGCCTTGGTATCACAATCCCTCCTAACCCACTAACAGCTGTGTTCGGTGTTCTTCCAGATGGACTTGAATTGGAGAAGGACAAGCAAACGGTGATTGCATTCACTACACTTTTGGCACGCAGACTTATTTTGTTAAATTGGAAGAATCCTAATGCTCCTCTTATAAGTCAGTGGGAAACCGATGTTTTATATTATTTGAAATTGGAAAAAATCAAATTTTCAGTTAGAGGATCTGTACAACATTTTTTCAAAACATGGCAGGATTTAATCAATATTATTTTAGAATAAGAGAAATAACTATTATTGCATTTAACTCCCTTCTCCATCTCTTATTTACATAGATATTTACTTCTCCCTTTCTTTTGTTTAATGTTGCCTTATTAAAAAGCCTAAAGCAATTTTCCTTTAGCTAAGCTCTCCTACTCAGGGGTGGGGTTTGATTAGTCTTCAAATTTGTTGGGTTATAAATTGATCTGTTTGTATGGAATGATTACAATGAAAATTAATAAAATAAAAATATTAAATAAAAAAAAAAAACCACAAGCGAAGTCTGATCCACCGCGAACGAAGGAGTCACAGCTCAAAAACGAAAGAACTCAACTAACGTAAATAAGACATGAAGCAACAACGCGCCCATAGCTAACGACTAACGACACAGCCACACAGAAAAGAGGATTCTGCACTGCACCCCAGAGTCAAACGGAAGACACTACGGAGTCCGCAAAGTTCCACAAAGATAGTACGGAAGGCGCGAGAAAGTACGAAAGGCGCAGGTGCCTACAACACGCTTCTGAACTAAACATCCACACTACACAGCATAGTCCGGCTAATAAGAATAAATGAACGGCATCCACACACGTCCAAACCATATAGCATATGTGAATCACATTACAGTGATGCATTAACAACAGTACAACCACAGAAAACGCTCCGTATTAACATTAAGTGCAATTATCCATATTACTAACGGTAGACAACGGATAACTAATGGAGTCACGGTCACGGCTCCAAAACGATCCAGCTCAACTAACGGAGCTACAAAAACGAGCCCACATGGATAAAAACAATAAACGTAGGCGCCTACAACGCGCGTCTGAAACCACGGAAGCAAAACTGTCTCGGCTCCAAAACCAAACAGCTCAACTAATGGAGCTACAAAAACGAGCACGCATGGACAAATACAATGAACATAGACGCCTACAACGCGCGTCTGAGACTGTGGAAGCAAAGCAGGCACGGCTCCAAAAAGAAAGAGCTCGACTGACGGGGCTACAAAAACGAGCCCGCCTAGATAAAAACAATGAACGCAGGCGCCTACAACGCGCTTCTCAAACAACGCAACCAAAGGGGTCACGGCTCCAAAACGAAACATCTCAACTAACGGACATACAAAAACGAGCCCGCCTGAATACAATTAATGAATGCAGTCGCCTACAACGCGCCTCTCAAACAGCAGAGGCAATAGATAAACGGCAAAGAAAGGAATGACAAACGGCCGCTAAACAATTCCGCCAATTAGCTGACAACACATTCTGTAATGAGTCCACTATTAATGAACATTCATTAGGATTAATGAATATCATTTGCTGTCATTGTCATTCACTTAACTTCCCTGAAGAAAACAACTGGCAATACAACTAATGAGTTTACACATTGTTGTCAAAAGGGTCAGGTTAGACTGCCTCCTTTAGATGAATATCCTGAATATCTACGGAAGCTTCTAACTAACAATGTACCCGAAAGTAAAAATTTTATGGACTGCATTAGATCCTACAATAGTTCATTTGCTTTTGCATCTACCGGGGTAAATATCAGGCCACCAGCTGGCAATGGCCCATACTGCGTATGTGGACAAATATTACATGGATTGGAACAGTGCACCCTGAACCAAATCACGAACGCAAATATGCACAAATCTACCTGTTAGATCCAGATGACGCAATCTATCAACGAATGAACCTTCCTGAAAACAAGCAATGCACAGAGCTGATAATGAGAAACGTCGCTGAAGTCATAAACAATCACCCATTAGCTAAGTCTATAAAAATGCTACATGAGGTTGAAAGAGAGGCCAATACAAAAGCAGAAGCAGAAGGTGTAGTGCCAACTACAATTGCTTTAGTGTTAATAAAGGACAAAGAACAAGATCCAAGACAATACAATCTTCCCATCGTTAATGAAGTTGCAATTGTCTTTCAAAATAAAGATGGTGAGCCTCCATTTGACTGCGATATTGTCCTGCATTTACGTCCTGATGGAACCAACAAACCTATCTTCCAACGCATAGACATTTGTTTTCCAAAACTTGATACTTTGACATACCCCATTTTGTTTCCAACTTGACAAGGATGGAGTGCTCTCATTTCCAGATATAAAAAACATCAAGCACAGAAACGATCACGTGTATCCATGAATTAATATTTTTATAGTTTAATCCATTACTCAATGCAGGAAAGCTAACTCAACAATACATAGCTGACGTTTATATTCGAGCAGAATCAAATGATCTCCAGTGGATTAGAAACAACCAACCTACACTGCGAGCCGATGACTACAAATCACTGATAGACTACATAAATCGTGATGCTGACGTGATGGATCACCCTGCTGGAAAACCAGTTATTCTACCATCTACCTTTCAAGGCAGCCCACGTAATATGCAACAGCATTACCAGGATGCAATGGCTATCGTAAGAAAGTTTGGCAAACCTGATCTATTTATCACTATGACCTGCAATCCTAAATGGAAAGAAATTACAAATAATCTTATGCCATGGCAAAGAGTGGAACATCGTCCTGATTTAGTTGCAAGAGTCTTTAGACTTAAACTAAATAACCTGCTGGAACATATCAAAAATAGATCTCTATTAGGGACTGTTAAAGCCATTATCCACGTTATTGTCTGACATTAAAGTTAAAGCTAAAGTTATAGATACTCCATACCAAGGAAAACTCATTCAAGGACAACACACCATCTTTACTGCAAATGTTGTGTATAAAGAAATATTCCAAAAAATCTTTCTAATGTGCCATGCTATGGGTTCTTTACTTCCTTTGTTCGTCATCTACACCTTTATACTCCAATATATCTCATACATACATCAATGTATTTCGGGTTATAAATATTCCAATAAATCTTTCTAATGTGCCATGCTATGGGTTCTTTACTTCCTTTGTTCGTCATCTACACCTTTACACTCCAATATATCTCATACATACATCAATGTATTTCGGGTTATAAATATTCCAATAAATCTTTCTAATGTGCCATGCTATGGGTTCTTTACTTCCTTTGTTCGGCATCTACACCTTTACACTCCAATACATCTCATACATACATCAATGTATTTCGGGTTACCCAACACCAGCAGACCAGACAGTACCAAACGGTTCAACTTTCATATCTGTAAGCACTGGTCTAATTCAGAAAGATGAGGAGTAAGGAGTCTTAATGGATAGCATTGTCATGTTAGTAACCCTTGAACCTTTTGGTGAACTATGGTGATAAGGATACAGCAGAAAAAACAGCAATGTCATTACAATCCGCTTCCTGTTCTTGTGCATGTACTACATGTTTCCTAGTTTTATAGATAAGGACACTCTGAAGACAATTAAAGACAGCAGCAGTTCTCACAAGTACTTCCAAGAAGTGAGCTAGAAAAATCCTGTAACATTACCCCTGAACGCTACAGAACACAAAGCTAAAATGTCTCTAGAACTGAAAGATGATTTGGCCAAACATTCAATTTGAGGAAAGTAAGCAACGGAAGAAACAGACAGAAAGAGAGAAACAGTTACTGAAAACCAAAAAAGCACTCCAAGACAAAAAAGCAAGTATTCTAAAATACTGAAAAAAATTCTTTGGGGAGGGTCTGCATTTTCAGCAGTATTTCTCCCCACCTACTTTAGCATTCCCAACATCCTTGATAACTGCTAACCTCATACACTCAAACCATAAAGTTTGCACTGGAATTACAGTATATGATTACATGTCTTGGTGTCATTTGTTTTTCTCAACTCTTTCTATATCCACCTCAGATTCCTCCTTAATTGCTTACCTCTTAAATTTTGAGATGAGCTTATCTGGAATTACATGCAAAAAGCTTTGAAATTAAAATTTGCACTCCTAAAATTAAATTTATGAGTTTCAGTTTTGAAATAGGTACTCAGTCAACTCTGTGAAATAAATGATGATCATTAGATCCTAAAAGTTCAAATCACCTCTAATCCCTTAATTCTATTCAGATTTTTACAGAGTGATAAAGCTAGATAGTCCTCTCATTTCAATGTTTCCTTAATATACTGTGTTAAAAAACAGTCAGACTATATTTATGAAATTCTGTTCTTGTGCTGCGTTATTATTCCTACTTCAAAATCTTAATCTTGTTACTGCCTGCTCTCTACATGCCATGAGTTTTCTCTGTGTACATCAGTTTCCTCCCACATCCCAAAGATGTCTTGATAACTTGTGACCTTTAACTCTGAGAATGTATCCTGTTCTATGTTACTGGGTTAGCCCTCACCTCCCAGGAACCTTGTAATAAAAAGGGCCTGACTGAATACTATATGACTAAACCTACAGTACATACAACATATATTTTATAATATGTATGCATTCGCACATCCATTTATCCATTTGGACACTTTGAACTAAAAATCTGGAATTGGAATTCAAAGAATTATAATCATTTGCACCATGTGATCACTACTTTGACTGTTTACATTCCAAATAAAAAAAATTCAGGCTATATTTAGAATGTCAGTGCAATTTAATATTCACATTAAAAGGTCTAGAGTGCCTCAAGAAGATAGGCAAATGAAATGGCTTTCATACTCCCTCAAACTGCAGAAAACCATAGCCTGTGAAGAACAGCGGCTAGCTGTTATCAGTAGAATAAAGGACAATGCCTTCCTTCTTATTTTTCCGATAGGCTGATTATTAGACCTACATAGAACTTTGCTAATAAAAAATGACTCAAAGAATGTCAACATGAACAATACTGTGGAACTCTCATGTGTGTATTTCTAAAGAAAACTGCTTTAAAATTCAAATTTTTCCTCTTTGAGCTCTTTATAGTCTACATGTCACTGGAAGGAATATCTCCATTACAATACAAAAAATAAACATAGTAATATTATCTACAAAAAGTACCGACATGCTATCATATTCATACCAAATACTTTGTGAAACACCTTTCAGAACAATGTTGTTTATTTCTTTCTTAAAAAATATAAAATGGTGAGAAATGTTATAAGATCAGTTAAGGAACAGAATTTTTTTTGCAACTTATGAATATTGATTGTCATAAGCTTAAAACCTTTACTCAGGAGACACTTATTAGCATGGCAAGAAATCTAAATGATGATAACTTCACAGAAAAAGAACACAAAATCTTAAACTTCTGAACATAGCTCAAACTTAAACTGCTTCAAGTACCCAAGACTATTTACCTGTGCTCATGAAAAACACTTTTCCCTTCACAATCTCATTCATTTTTAAGTTTAGCTTGTACTTCCTGTCAGCATTAATCAATCACCGATCAGTTTTCAAAATAGTTTCTTACATTACATTATAGAAAACTGGAGCTTCCCAAAGCAGCCTTGGGCACAAGGGAAAAAACCACACTGAATGGGTCAACTGTAAACTGCAATTCACATATATATACTGCAAATATGTGCTCATACATAGTGTGATGGAAGGCCGGCAACTCACCCCAGCTGACACATCCAGGCCGCTAGATGGAGTCTCCCATGCAGCATAGAAGTACCCAGGATTCCCGCAGGGCACCATAGAAGATGGAGTTCGGTTTCATAGCCCTGTTGGGGACCCAGGGGACCACCGTGGGATGATGCAGGAAGACAAGGGGATTGTTATTTCCCGTATAGCCCGGAAGTACTCCCAAGTCACGGGGACGGAAGAACTGAAGTACTTCCGGGCTGAAGAAAAATATAACTTTATCTGACCTGGAAGTGCTATGGAATCACGTGGACTAAAGGACAGGAGCACTTCCGGGTCAAGGACTATTTAAAGGACTGTGGGAAACCCAGCAAGGGAGCCGGAGTTGGGAGGAAGAGTGACAGAGCTGCTGGGTGGAGAGGAGGATTGATTTATTGTATTATTATTGTGATTATTAATTATTGTATTGAGTATTATGGAGGTGGAGGTGCTTTGTGCACATTATTGTAATGATAAAAATATTACTTGGACTTTTACCTGGTGTTTGGACGTGTTGTCTGTGGGTTTTACGGGGCAACAGCGACCCCTAGTGTCACAATAGACTCCGTAACAAAATGCAAATTCCACACAGACTGAACAAGGATTTTAACCTTAATCTTTGGAGCTATGCGATTCAGTGTGGTGTTCAATTCATCATCTGTTTTAAATTTTATTGTGTTATAATAGTTCTTTAATGTACATAATATAAAAATATAATCATTGTCTTGCAGTTTACTCCTCAAATATCCATCCCCATATCAGAGTATACGAGAAAGTCTAGAGGAGACCACTCCCAATTTTTAACATTGTACTCTTTTAAATCACCTCATACTCAACAGCCTGAAAGGGGAGTTTCCAGGCTTTTTACTTCTTTAGCATGGAATTAACCTTTAGATTTTCCCTATCACAAGGGTGATACATCTTGAAATAACACCTAAAAAATGCACAACTTTACCATGAATACTGCATGACCACTCCTTGGTCTTTCAATAATCCACAATATGGCACATTTAATTGCTTTGAGGTTGTTAAATTCACATTCTTTATATCTTCCTAAAAAGCTAATTATGGTTTACCCTGAACACTTACCAAGTCTACCTTAACTAAAATATCTACTTCCCAGTACATTCTAAGGCTGATGTTACATTACTTGACTTCCAGTGTTAGGATTTGTCAGACTTGCCTACTGCAGTTGCTGATCTCAATGTCAGACCATGTCAATTTAAACAACTGAAAAATCGCTGAGTGTGTCAAATTACATTACTGCATGCTAACTTTTCAGCAAAATTGTGCTTATTCCTCTTTCTGACAACTAATAGCGTGCTAGCTGATGAAACCATGTTGTACAAAGGGTTAACAAGTATGGCGACTTCATCCATAATCGCAGCTTGTTTTTTTTTTTTTTTCCTTTCTATCATGGTATATAAAACATGAGATACTGTATCACACAAACAAGTTTCTCTTCTGTCTTTGAGGTCCTCAACACATTGCTTGTTGCTGCACTATATGCATTGTACTTCCAGAAGAGCATTTTGCTTGATTTTGTCAGGGCAAGTCACAGACTAGTTGGAGCAAGTCACTGAGTATGTCAGACTAGACAACTTATTTTCATAGAACTGCTCTGCTGGCTGCCTCAGACTTGCTAGGATTATGTAAATGAAGACAGCAAATGAAGAAAATATATATATCACCAGAAGAGTTACCTAACGTGACATGGCCATAAAATGTACAGATGAGCTGCTACAATTAATGTTCGGATTACTGCTGCTTTACTTTCTCCGTTATTACCACACCAAAAGCAAAACCCTAAATCTTGTTACCAATTTATTGGGTTTAGGGCTTCCGTGATTCATCTATGTAATCAAGGAAAAATTTTTGTTGAACTGTATTTTCTTCATCTTCCCCTGCCTCACACTGCACCCTGGCATGACTTTCCATATTGTTTTTGAGCAGACAATAATAGTGGCAGCTGTACCACATTCACCAGAAGAAGGTCACCCCAAATATTAGGCAAAAATCTACTCTTATGAGAGTGTTTCAAGAAATCTCAAAACCTGAGAAATAGATTGTATGATCATTGGGTGGTGTTCCCCATCAGTACTAGCTCATTGCATGAACACCTGAAGGGGAAGCAGGCTGAAGTACAGCAGCAGACTACTCAACAATATTGCAGGTAAAAATACTCTTATTTAACTGTTCGGCAATATTTCCTTTAGTGTTGTAACTAACAGGGACGAAAAACAGAGCCACACTAATTCTTCAAACAGAATAGATACATTGTGTGCTAAATGCACTAGCTAGTTGTTGCTGTTGTTACTTTCTTAAGCAAAATAATTTTTCAGTACATAGGCTAGCTAAATACAATAGAGTGGGATTAATAAAGTATCTATCTATCTAGTATTTTAAATTAACTTGATAGCTTTATTTTAGGCAAAGCTGCATTTTCTGTTTATGCCAGAGCCCGCAACTTGTAACTCTTTAACGGCTATCTCATGGATCCAAAAGAAAACCACTTATCAGCGGCTGTCAAAATTGAGCTGCAATAACATCCTATATAAACATAGGTCATCTTTATGAAGTTATTTTAGGTATTTTCACCAGTAATTAAAATTTTAAATAAATGACATTCCTTAAGTGATAAGGTGGACTTAGTGTGATGTACTTTTTTTAATCCAACACATTTAATCCAAACTGAAAGACTTTGAGGCATAGCAATATACAGTTGTCTGCCCACCCACAGGGGATATGCTGCTGCTGTTGCTGGGAAGTTGGATTTTTTGAGAACATACACAATATTTACAGCAGTTTTGTTTGCAAATGTGCAGAACGTACAGCACAGCAAACTTCTGGATTTAACATTAAAAGGGTATGACTATAAGCATAACTAAAAATGGTTTTGGGCTCTTTCCAACTCAGTGTGGCGCACCTGGTTAACATCCAGTTGCCCTTGCATTACCAGAAAGTGGCGAGCTGGCAGTGCAACATGCAGGTCATCCTGAACGTCACTGAGTTGTACAGTGTAACGTTTTCCTTTTCATTTCTTCTCTTTACCTCCTACGTCTTAAGCAGTATTTTTTAGCAGACAATGTTCTAAGTGAATTCATCTGTGTGTTGCACACAACCTTTTGCACAGGATTTTTGATGGACTATCAATGCACATTTGAGTGGTAACCTACTGATTAAGGCATCTATTAGGTTGGTTTTGAAAAATTGAAAAATTTTTGAATAAGAATACCAATAATAAATTTAATCACCTTTCCCATGCTCAAAGCACACATCGATAATTTAAAATGAACGAACAGATTTACACATGTACTTCAACAACAATCACCATTTTTAGAAAAAATAAATGCTTAAATGTGATGAAGGCAATATCACAAGCCTTGCCCTTTCAAAGTGCAAAGCTGTATGTACCAAAGACAGCAATGCAAAAATTAACTGTTACTGAAAAGTTTAACTTCTAATTATTTTAATGCACTGTGGCTGCAGAAGTATAGAATATTGTTTTTTACCTACAATGGTTACATCTCACCAGTGGTGTAGAAGTACTCAAATAATTCACTCAAGTAAAAGCACAAATAAACAAGCAAAAATGTATTCTAGTAAAAACTTAGGGGTCCCCAAATTTATGCACGTAATTTTGTTATGATGCATATTGCATAATTTCTGTTAATCCAATAAACTTAATGCCACTGCTGAAATATATTAAAAAGGCAGTTGCTACTTTGAAAGCTCAGCCAATGATAAACAAAAATCCAAAGAATTAAGAGGGGTTCCCAAACTTTTTCATATTATATCCTCTGCTGTTCATGATTTCCACAGACAGGACATCAAGGTACAACCAAGGTTTGGAGAGTAAAGCCTTCCCCCCTGCTTTAAGAACATTCACTTAATGAAAATTAGTTATTTTTAATACCCTTTAGAATCTGATGGACTAAAATAAAAGCTTAATTTTTGTACATGCAAAGTATGCACCAGTAGCTCCAACGCCCAATACTGATTGCACTCATTTTAAGTATTGTTAGTTGCAGCCTACAGAACAGAGAGGAGGGGTTGGATGTTTAGTCATTCTCACAGCTGATGCTGTGTTTGGAGACTGTCCTTGCAGCAATTAATGGTAATTAAGTGTTCATGTTACAAAATGTTACTTTACGAAGGAGTATTCAACAATGCATTTACTTCATGGAGGGGTGAAGATTATCTGCTTTGGGAACCTTAGGGCTGCAATCTCTGCTGATTTCAGGTGACTTCATCACACAGTTCACAACTAAGTGGAATGAAGTTAGGTTGAAAAATAGTAACAACAAAACTTGGGTCTCAGTCCTTGCATAAAAAAAAAAAGTGGTTTGTTCCCCTCAAAAAAATATTTTTATTGTTGTTATTAATATAGCATTTTACATTGGTCTGCAAACACATCTTTGTCTGAAAAGACACATACAGTATGCAAGTTTAAAGCAAGTGTCTCTCAAAAACACAAAACTGTCTCAAGGCTATCTTTTTAATCAGTGGTATCTGTCTCAAGCAGTGGAAAAAGCATTTTGTAAGTGCATTGGTCAGTAATTAGAAAAAAAAGACAGTAAATGTAGTTTTACTTAACTAAATAGAAAATAGATTCATAGTATACAGTACATCAGAATGCATCAGAGTGAAATGTACAGACTATGGTTCATTGACCTTTTGCTTAAATAATGTAATTGATTCACTAGCTTGGTAAAATGTCTTCTAGAAGATGAACATAGGTGTAATCCAAGAAAAAACACAAATATAGGCAATTGTAAGAAACCTCACCAGCTGCCAGAAAGTGCAACTCAGGATCACTAGTGATGGCAGAGGTTCCACCAAAATATTCCAGAGAGAACACAAGGAAAAGGAAAATAAGGACCAATGATATATAAGAGAGCTATCTGTGCAGAGTCTTGAGCATTATTATGCTTTGCAAAGTAAACAGTGAATATGTTAGCAAAATATACACATACTCTATATATTTATGCAAATATAAAAGAATCTCTTAATACTTATTTCTGCAGATGCTGTCAAATCTCTTTTCAAACAACCTATTCATTACGCATACCACACTACCTATAATTTACACAGACATTCTGTAAGCAGGCCTATCACACAAAAAATGCCTCAGGTGTGGCATCCTATCAGGAAAAAGAAACTCAGACTACTTTCAAACTTCATGCCACTAGCTGAAATAATTGAAAGAATGGCAAATGTCCAATATTAAGCTTTATAGTATCACTCGGGGGTTTCGCCCCCTGCTCGCTTCGCTCGCCAACCCCCATGTTTGGCTAATCTGATATACAATGTACATTTTTTTTTTCTTTGGAATTATTTCATTATTTGCACTTTTACTTTAAAGCTTCATTAAAAACAATTTTGTTTGGAGACACATTGTGACAATGCCCGTAAGTGAATATTGTTTCTGTTCCTTTAATAAATAATCTGACTTTTTCAGATACTCATAGCGTATGGTCCATCATTGTGTAAATCCACGTTTTGTGCATTGAATAATGCCAATGCGAAGAGACTGTTGTGTACTCTTTGCCTTTTATTTGTGACCCTGATTTGTCCTGCTATTTTTCAATTACACCTGGCTCTGATGATTAATCACCTTTTGTTTGCGGTAATGCAATCTTTTCTATCTTTTCTTTGATACTGTAGCGAATGACATGATAAAGTGTCATAAATATTTTACTTGAACAATCGCCGACTTCCTAACCCCAAACACAACTTTCTAGCACCCTCTCCAACGCCCCCCCTTACAGCATCAATCAATACCCTGCTATCAGTCTTCCGTGCTGTACTCCGCCCTCCCTCCATTGGACCTAACAGTCACTTAAAACCAAACGGCCCTCAACCTGGCTGGGACGCTACAATACTTTTGGAGTTTACTACTTTCATATTCTGTACCTTTCTCTGCACGTGTATCGCGCCATCGTTTGTTGGAGCCTTTCGAATTCCACTGCTTTCATAATCTCTTATCTGCCTTTTTTTTCTCTCCAACGCCTTTGGGTTTCTACTCGCCGTATTGTCCTTATACACTTTATATGTGCTGAGAGCACATGATCTGTGTTTACTACACGACTGAGTGTTTTTTGATGGGTGAGCTCTTATATGATATCCTTTGTAAGTAAGGCGTGTCTTGCAAGAATGTCGTGTTCCACGATTCACATATGCTGTGGAGTCTGTATCTCTGGGGCTTTTGTAACATCTCGGGGGTTCGCCTGCGGTGTGTTGGACGCGCGTTGTAGGCACCCGGAACCGTACTATGTCGGGTTTGACTATGCTGTGTGGTGTGGACGGTTAGGGTTCCGTATTGTCTGTGCTCGTCGTGTGTTAGTCAGTTGAGCCCTTTCGTTTTTGTCTCTGCAGTGTTTTAGACGTGCGTTGTAGGCGCATGCAACTTCCGTACTATGTCGGGTCTGACTATGCCGTGTAGTGTGGGCGTGTACGCTTCCGCACTCCTCCATCTGGACTCATGTCTGTGTGTTCGGCGCCTGCGCACTAGGTCTCCTGGCTCCATCGCCGTGTACCTGCGTCTGTGCCTTCCGGTTTAGCAAGAGACCTGCGTCCATGCCATCCGGTTTACCATTCTCGGTTAGTAATATGGATTAATGGTATTCTTGGTTAGAGACTGGTACTGGAACTTCAGTTTGTTTTTAGATCTGCCCGGTCTCCTCACGACTGACTGTGTGGCTGGACTGACTAAATAGAAAACATTATGCTCTGCTTTCAATTAAATGAAGGCAAGCAAAACTAACTAAATGCTTCTGTACTAACTAGTATCTGAATCAGACAAATCTATCTTCACTTTAGATTAAACAATACTGCATCAAAGCCAAATAAATTTTTGTTCTTATTTTTTGCCAGCAACTTTAACATTTCCTGCTTTTAATATTAATTTATCAGGCACATCAATGGGCGTTTGCTTATATCATGCTATGCAGGACCCAAATTTATATCTCTGATTAGAACTGTAGAACTCTCTCTCTCTCTCTCTCACTGGTGAAGAAACCCATCTTTCATTCAAACACACAGCATTGTGGGAATTAAGTCTTCCATGTTTACATTCAAGGAAGTAACTTAAAAATATTTTAGCAAAAAAATGCACACTCTTTGCATGATTTGACTATACAAATTGATAAACAGATAGTCAGTAGCATTTAAAAATATTTTTGGGTGGAGTGTTGTGGACAGGTGGCTCCCGAAGCTTTTCATATTCTTAATGTTCTGTGCAGTGGTTAGTTCACAGAGGGTAAAACAAGTAATATGTCAAACTGTCTTTAACAGCAGCCAATTTCCAACATCGCTTGCAGATTGCAGTCTTTTCAGCAAAATCTGTCTTTTCAAAGCCAAACCACCACCATGAATGTGAGGATGATCAACATTTAGTAATTAAATCTAACGAATATAAATCTTAAAACTAGATGGGAACAATTAGATGGCACAAGGAGTATCACAATTCTAAACCAATCCAACACTTAAATAAAGCAGCACTTAAAAGCAGTGGTGGTGATGTTGCATTACAAAGAACAAAAGGTACTGTCTTTAAAATTTGTGAAAATATGAAGTGTAAAATTTGCATTCAACATAAACAATATGTTACATCCTGTCAAAAGGAGGTAAAAAGGATTTACATTAATAGAGTTAATAATGAAGAACTGCAGGAGATGCAGATTTCAGTACTCAACACACCTGAATCAGCCAATCTGCCTGGCTATACAAGTAGAAGCATACAGGAGGTTGGACAGCATTCATCGTATCATGGAAAGTCTAAATGAATAATTAAAGTTAGTTAACATTACTGTCCAATTGGAAATGCAAATGTGCCTTTCCATAATAGGTGCAGCATTTTAACACATAGTATATCCATAGACCAAAATGTTTATCTAGACTCTGTTCACTGTTATGACATAGTGCATAGGTCAAAACAACAGAAAGATATTGTAGCAGACAGAAGTACTCAAATGCATCACTTATATTGCACGCTCACTAAAATGTACAAATTAAATCACTGAGCTTTACTTACCTTGGGCTACTGAGCTCCTAAACTAATAATACCAATTTTAGATTTCTATTTACTTTCAGCGTCAAGTCTGTTGTTCAGTCTCTCTCTCTTTCTCTCTCTCTCTCCCTGGTTTAAACTTCACAGGCTGAAAGAACTGAGTGTGGTTGTTTAGGAAATAGCCCTGTGCATGTAAACATTTCAACCACAAGATATCACTGCTATTCATTACAAACCTTTTAACGGGTTGTCCCCAGACGTGTTCTCTCATTTGGTAATCACATCAGGCTCCACAAGACTATGCTATATAACGCAGTGAATGCATGTGTTCTCAAGCCAGTTTTTTGATTGTTTCAAGCAAAGTGAGTGACATACTCAATAATGTCAGCTTGCACATTGTTAAAACAACAATTAAGACTTTATTATAGATGCTCATCCCTACTTCTAAGTTTAGGTCAGTATGTTTTAAAGTTAGTCTTTACTATACAAGTGTTTCACTCGCATCTAATATTCAAACATATCTGAATATGTATTACAGCTTTAACACCTGAAATTGAAGATTCTGAATATCTCCAATCAGTGTCAAGTTACTCCTTCCACATCACATTCAACACCACCATATTTGTTTTTTTGGTTTAATCTACAATTACCTTAAATAAAACAGTCTTCTGTCCAGTGAAACAGAGAAGCCTTTTTTTCTTAGAAGTGCAAGCTTACCTGTAGAACACCATTACAGTTTAGTTCCTTTTTTTAAATAAAAAGTAAATCTATAATTTCTAAACTCTAAAATACAAATACAGGAGGTATTTGATGGCTTCTCACACACTATACAGTCATTATTAACCCCATTTTTCTGCTTGTAGCTACTTATCTCTGCTTCCTGACAGTGGCTAGAACAACTTAATGCCACCAACAGTCTCTTTTTCATAGGAGACTACACTCATCTTTATAGGTTTCTAAGTCTGAAAAATTAAATGCACTAAATGTACTCAAATGCTCAGTGGGTGGTTCATTATTATAATAATCAGTATTATCATATACTTAACAGATGTCATTATCCAAATCATTTGACTCCAAAAATAATGCATCTCAGTCTTAATTTTACATGTAATCAAAGGCTAGATAAAAAATAGTTTTGTTACATTTCATAGCTGAATAACAATTGATAAGGTCAGTACAATCCGTACAGGCGCACAACCAGAAGGAATACTTAGAAAGTTTGAGCAGTGTCGACATCCATTCTTGGTGTTTCATTTATCACATCTGTCCAAATGCTGCAGTATTCACATGCATTAGTACACACTAGACAGCATTAGTAGACCACAAGGATTCAGATCATAACACCTTGTAAGGGCATTATGCCAGTCTTAGAAACCACACACTGGCTTAATTTTCATAAGATGAAAGAGCTAGGCACATAACTACTGTTGTATTGTTTTCATAATGTGCCACAAAAAGTATATTGAAAAAACCATAAATCACCCTCTCTGTATTTCAAACTGTCAACAGACATTTCTTCAACCATCACATAGTAAGAAAAATTAGTGTTGCAATTGGGATATAATACATGGTGAAAATGCAATTTATTTCATAGTGGAAACACAACCAGCAGCAACTTCAAGAATCTGGAGGAGGCAAAGGTTTATAAAAAAAAAAAAATTAACTGAAATTAACTACTGTACAGATTCCCATATGTTACATGTGTAAAGCTACCAAATTTGTAAAATGCCTGGCTTGATCATGGAAATAATTATGTAATCTTCTACACCAAGAAAAATAATGTGAAAAGTAATCCCATACTTCTATTACTGAAATCTCAAAACACAAATAAAAAGAATTTATGGGAGTGCTAGTACAAAAAGAAGATAAACCATCAAAATGCCTGGTATTTCTTGTTTCTGCATCAGTTGCGCAGGAAATTATTTTCTATTAAATATAAACAGAACAACACAGAGGGATTCCAAAGAAAGCAAATTGATGGACAAGATTAAAAATGACCCAAAGCAACAGTTAAAAAAAAAAAAATCAACTGTAGAAAAACCAGACACTTATTTCAACACACAGGATGAGATGCAGGGTGAACATCTGTATGAATATAATTAAGAGTAAATGCAAGTAAGTGTTATAGTAACGGTTAAATGCACAATGTGCACACACACACCTTAACCAAACCTTATGAATTTTAAAGTGACACACTGAATAGTCCTGCGAGTCTAACAGTGATTCAACAAAAACACATGGCAAGGAAATGCAAATACACACATATTACTTAGCTTCCTCACTGGAGCACTCTACATAAATAGGAGTATAAAAAAAATACATAAATACATTGAGAAGAGGGCGGTGGGAGAGAAAAAAGCCCTTACCTAGAATTGCATGAACCCGTACAGAAAGCTGTGTTCGAAGAATGAGAATAGGTTTTTTTCCTTTGCTGTAAAGACAAGAAAAAAGGAGATGCAACAATGCCATTAGTTTGACAGAACTATAGAAATGCTGTCCATATGAGCTTACTTATATAAAACAATAACACAATATTTTCATTGTGTTCCTGTCAATTCAAACTTTCATGTTAAGAAGCCATCTTTTTCTTGTTCCTCTGGATTGGTATATAATGCAGTAACAATAGGGCAAAGTGGTGTCCTATTTTACTTACAATTAAGAAAAAGTGAATTTATTTTTGGGTCAATTTTTTTTAGAATCAAAAAAATCAAGGGGATCCAAAAGGATTCAAACAAGAAGCCCAAGAGCTAAAGTCTCATCACTTTCTGAGGTATACTGGGCCTTTATATGTGGCCTGGTTAAACTATACACCTGTACAGTAAGGAAAACCCAAACACATACTGGTAATAAAAAATGATAAACAAGAATAAACTGAAAAAATTTTTTAAACAGAAACAAGAAAACAAAGAAAACAGTCATCCTTTAATAAACAAAAAATGATTTACAGAAAATATAATAAACCAACAAAAATAGACAAAACTAAAGCCAGGGATTAAACACTGGCCTAACCATGCAATTTCTTATGTCCTACCAATAAATTTAATTTGAACAGCACTAAAATCAATTTGATCAAACTGAATGAAAACAAAATTTATAAGCAAAGAAAAAAAAAATCTTTGCACAAAATAACAAATAAAACTCTATACCTGTATAAACATATGCTTCCATATCATTCACCTCCCTCCCAATTGACATCCTAACATACAGGCTGCATAGCATTTTCTTCTTCTAGCTCCTCAGAAATAACAATCTAAAGTACCCAACCAATTACAGACCATAATCCATGCCTGTAACCTTTACCCATCCATGAGGAATAAGGCAAAGGAAATTTGCAGTAGCAGAACTAACAATACTACTCCGCTTCAGAATACAACATGCAATCCACAGAGCTCTTCCAATCATTATTACACATTGAAACATTTTCTGTTACAACTGTTAACATTTTACTGTGTCATTTTTCCATCAATGCAGATTTATTTTTCCACAGTGCTTTATACTTAGTACATTTTAGCTACACCAGATAAATAATACTGTGGATTCATAAAGAATTCAGACCCATTCACTTCTGCACACTATATTGTGTTGTTGATTTAATTTTAAATGGATACATTTGCCATTTTTACCCATCAAATCTATAATCTATAACCCATCTCTCTATTATATAAAAAAAAAAAAAAAAAAAAAAATCTTGGAAGGTTGGAAGGAGACGAGACGTTGTTCTCAGAGAGACACTTTCACATCCCGTGAGACGAGTCCTTGTGCCAAGAGATTTAACCACGCCCAGGGCCAGAAATAAAACAAAGAGTAGATGACAAAGTAGAATGTCGTAAAGATTTCAAAATCGTTGGTGTGGTACACATGCAGAGCAGGATAGGAGATAATAGAAGTACTAAAATTCGAAAGTCTCAAAAATAGGATAGTAAAGATCGCATTAGCGCAAACAAATGGAAATTATTACTTGGTGAAATAACAGAACAGCAAAAAGAGATTGAATATATTGTTTGGATTTAAAAACTAGACTTGTAGATAGTTTAATTCGTGTTGCCATCAGGGGGGAAAAAAAAAAAAAAAGTACTGTTTCCTCCCAATGAAGAGGCATATCCATGAGAATTAAAAGATTTGTTGTTTGGTGAAAGTGAAATCCCGTGAGAGAAATCATTTCTCATTTGTGTGAATGCTATTGTCAGACACATTTCTTGTAGACAGAAAGAAACAATACAGGTATTCACTCACGGGCAGCTATTTGTTGCGCTGTCATGATGTAATTACAAACACGGAAACAAAATTCAATGCAATATTGATGAAAAGGTAAAAGCGAAGAGAGATCAAATATATGGACATAGGTGATATGACAGAAGTGCACCGCGCAAGATGCAGATCACGCGGCATGGCAGCAGCAGCAAGCCAGCAGCTGACTGAGCGAAGAGGAGGTTTAAAAAAAAAAAAAAAAAAAAAAAAAAAAAAAAAAAACGGAACAGAAAAACTATTTGTTTCCCATTGTATAAGCCCCCCTCTTCACATCGCTAGCAGCAGAGACGTGTAGTGGCTGGTGCGTATCACAGGCTGGGGGGGGGTTTATGTGAAGCCACCTAGTAATGATAAAGTGAAAACATTTTCAGAAAGGTCTGCAAGTTTATTAAAAATCAAAAACTGAAATCTCTAATTCATACAAGTATTCAGGCCCTTAATTTAGTACTTCACAGAGGCCTCTTTAGCAGCAATTCTAGCTTCTTGGGTAAGTCTATACAAGCAAAAGTTTCTAGTTTCATTTAATGAGCAAAAATTTTTAAAAAGTCCCTTAATATGCTTAGTCTTTAATATTAATAAATTCAAAGTTGAAAATATCATTAAACATTAGCACCACTGGGGAAAGCACAGAGAGTTACAAGCTCAGTTCACTTGAGTCCCAGGTATTAAACCAAACTGGAATGACCACAGTTAGGAGCGAGGGTGGGAACCATAAAAAATTAACACAATCAGTGATTATCTGCCAGGAAATGCCACCCAGATGACTGGCAGTACTGGAATAGTGTTTTGTGTGTGTGTGTGTATTTTTGGTTAGCAATACTCCGGTCCCTTCAAAACTCAGTTTCTTTCTTACATCAATGGCTTAAAGGAAAAATAGCCGTGTATAATTAGAGCAAATAGGCAAAAATGATTACAGTAGATAAACTTCATTAATCCCACAGGGAAATTCAGATGCATACAGCAGCAGAAACATAAAAAAACAAGGATACAGACTCATCACAACAGATAACCCAGCTGGTCAATCAATCAATTTGTAAATAAACATAAAAATAAACAATGAGTACATCGGGTGGAAGCATTGAATTGACTGATAGCAGTGGGCAGAAAAAGCCCCTACAGGCACTTAGCACCATGGTGGAATGAGCCTGTGGCTAAAAATGCTTCAAGAGAGTGCCTCCTGAAGGAATTTCTCATGATGGCATCCAATTCTGCCATAATTGTCTTTTCCACAACAGCCTCCAGTGTGACCAGGGTTAGTCCTGTGATGAAGCAGGCTTTCCTGATAGGACACTTCCAGCAGATTGCTGCATACATTGAAAGACCCAAGTCTCCTTAGCAAGTACAGTCTGCTCTGTCCCTTTTTGTACAGCACCACTGTGTTGTCAGATCAGTCGAGTTTTTTGTTCATGTGAACCCCCAGGTACTTGCAGCTCTGTACACAAGGTGTGTAATGAAACCTCCATTTAAAGTTTAATAACCTCAATTTCAAATTAGTCATTTGACAAGGTAAATTTTGTGCCACTTCTCTCTATTATAAAAAAAAAAAAAATCTTGGGAGGGAGATGAGGGAGACGAGACGTGATCTTCTCGGAAGACACTTGGACGTCCCGTGAGACAAAAGGACAACTGCTGTACAGGCTTTTAAATGATTGATGCACAGTGCGAAAAGAAGAAAACACAGCTCACAAGCAGCAGCAGAAAGACAGCAGATGATCCGACCGCATCTCCTTAGCGTGCGTTCACAACACAAGCAGCGTAATACGACCCATGAGAAAGATTTAACCACGCCGGGGGCTGGAAATAAAGGATAAGGAGTAGATGACAAAGTAGAACATCGTAAAGAATTCAAAAATGTTGGCGCGGTACACATGCACAGCAGGTTAGAGATAATGGAAGTACGAAAATGCCAAAGTCTCAAAAAAAGGATAGGAAAGATCACATTAGCGCAAACAAACGGAAATTATTACTCTGTGAAATAACAGAACAGTGGAGAGAGATCGAATATATTGCTCGGATTTTAACTTTAAGTCGGGGACTTGTAGATCGTCTAATTCGTGTTGCCAGCAAGAATTAAGAGATTCCAAAAACGCTGTTGCGGTATGAAGTCCCGTAAGACGGAGACTTAACAGGAGATTCTTTCAAGTCACACCCTACTTACAATTATTTTCAAACAAGACCACAGTCATCTAACCTCAGTCGTATGAATGCTTTTGTCAGACACGCTTCTTACACTCAGCTCTTATAAATCTTATCAGGACAATAATTTTATACGTTCAAGATGACATGTCAACGACAAAGCGAAGAAGAGAGCATGGACAAACATTCAATAAAGTCATTCTATTTATTAGACAGGAAGAAACGATATTCACTCACAGGCAGTTATAAGATGCGTTGTCACGATGCAAATCCAAACACGGAATCAAAATTCAATGTGATGTTGAAGAAAAGTTGATTCCAAATATTGTTTTTACAAAAGTTTTAAAGTAAAAGTGAAAATAATGCATATGTAACAATTCCCATGAAAATAACAATCTCTTTAAATTGTATATCCAGGAAAAAAAAACCCAGGGGTGGGTGAGCAAAGAGAGCAGGGTGTGGAACCCTCTAGTTAAAAAAAACAAAAAAAAAAACAAAAAAAAAAACAACACAACACCTTATGGCAACAGTAATTTCTTTCATGGAACTACAATCAGGGACATTTAAACTTGCTAAGCTACTTATGTGGAGAATGGTACACTTCACAGAGAAGATAGATAAATAAATGAAAACATGAGTTAAACTACGAAACAAGTTCAAGAATTCAAAGATGCATATGCGAGACCAAGCAAGAGTTTCAAGTGAACAAATTGCATTCAGGAGTATAAACATTTCCCAGTTTTCCCCCCCAAAGACCCTGAAGGGGTCATGTTTATTCAGACTGATGCAAGTTTTCTAATATAAGTGGAATTGCCTGAAACCTTTACGATATCTACAACCCCAGCATTCTTTCAAGCATCCATCCTCCATCTTTCAGTATTTCAAAGAAAACAGTGTATCATTTGCTTCAACTTCACATAAAACTTCTAATTACACATCTATCATATGCTCATCTAATAGGATGTGAAGAAACATTTCCACACCATCAGGAACAATGTCTTGCAATCCTTCAAGGTAAGACAGAAAAGTGCCTCCACTGCTGTAATATCTGGGAGGTTCACCCACCTAATATACAGTATGTGAAATTTCACAGTAATGACAATCAAAGCAATTTATTAGCGAAACATCTACATTAACTTTACTGGCAACTCTAGAAACACAAAAGCAGGAAGCAAAAATAAGGACAGTTTATATTGAAATTACAGTTAGAGTAACACAAAATACCCAGTACAGTTGACCCTAAAAACTGTTGCAAAGACAGAATTTCAATAAAGAAACAAACAATCTCAGGAGCATTATGAAAATTTAACACAGGCTTACTCTCAATACGGGTGTGATTTATCCCATCAACAACTGTGGAAATTTGGATGGGCTAAGAAAACGGGTAAACATTTAGCAGCGCACAGTACCATTCCTCTCACTAAGAAATCAGGGTAAGTTTATAATTATAGACACTAAGCATGGGGGTGCACATTTCCATTACTTCCTAAATTCTCTTTTTCATCATCTAAAACTGACCAGAAGTAGTATGAGCAACATAACAGCACCATGGGAATTTTAGTCATTGTAGAACACTTACTATGAATATACATGAAAGGAGAATAAGTCATCTGCTGAAATTATTATCAAAGTAAAGGCCAAATTCTGACTTCGAATGTTTCTGTCCTTTCAGTTCTATAATTCAGCAAGTCTTGACTGCTCCCTCAAGGGCTGCTCAGAGCAAAGGGGCTCATATGCAAGAATTTGACTGCCACAGGCAGCAGATCTGCTTTAAAATGGTGCTGTATAAGGAGCATTTAAAAGAGATTAGGCAAGTGCACAAGGTGAATGGATATTGGTAATATTTTCTTTGCCAAAACATTCTGATTACTATTATAAATTGTAAAATGCCCCATAGTGCTGCATAAATGCATGAAACTGCTAATTTCATCAGTTTTGGCTGTCTTGTGTCTACGCACATCAGGTTTGGCTCTTTCTAAGAAAGCACTGTGAAATCTGATACAAAACAGAACTATGAGTTGTCTTATTGGCCCTGGATGTTCTGTTAGATTTTCATAGGCTCTGAACTGGACCACAAACCGTATCAGTATTTCAGTCTAAAGGGTTGCTGAAATAGGTTGAAGAGTCTTAAGGATTTAAAAAGTAAACATTTGTTTCTGTGTTGTTCTTATGTATATTTCTGTTGGGTCTGTCAGTATCCTCTGAAAAAGGCTGAGCACTCTTGCTTTAACATAAGCTGGTCTTCACATAACCATATCGTTACTCTCTGAGAGGAATGGTAAAGACTAATAATATATGCACTGTATATAGGTGCTGGTCATAAAATTAGAATATCATAACAAAGTTGATTTATTTCAGTAATTCCATTCAAAAAGTGAAACTTGTATATTAGATTCATTCATTACACACAGACTGATGTATTTCAAATGTTTATTTCTTTTAATGTTGACGATTGTAACTGACAACTAATGAAAGTCCCAAATTCAGTATCTCAGAAAATTAGAATATCAATTAAGACCAATGCAAAAAAAGGATTTTTAGAAATGTTGGCCAACTGAAAGGTATGAACATGAAAAGTATGAGCATGTACAGCACTCAATATTTAGTTGGGGCTCCTTTGGCCTGGATTACTGCAGCAATGCGGCGTGGCATGGAGTTGATCAGTCTGTGGCACTGCTCAGGTGTTACGAGAGCCCATGTTGCTCTGATAGTGACCTTCAGCTCTTCTGAATTGTTGGGTCTGGCGTATTGCATCTTCCTCTTCACAATACCCCATAGATTTTCTATGGGGTTAAGGTCAGGCGAGTTTGCTGGCCAATCAAGAACAGGGATACCATGGTCCTTAAACCAGGTACTGGTAGCTTTGGCACTGTGTGCAGGTGCCAGGTCCTGCTGGAAAATGAAATCTACATCTCCATAAAGTTTGTCAGCAGCAGGAAACGAAGTGCTCTAAAACTTCCTGGTAGACGGCTGCGTTGACCTTGGACCTCAGAAAACACAATGGACCAACACCAGAAGATGACATGGCACTCCAAACCATCACTGACTGTGGAAACTTTACACTGGACCTCACACAACGTGGATTCTGTGCCTCTCCTCTCTTCCTCCAGACTCTGGGACCTTGATTTCCAAAGGAAATGCAAAATTCACTCAGCAGCAGTCCAGTCCTTTTTGACTTTAGCCCAGGCGAGACGCATCTGACGCTGTCTCTTGTTCAAGAGTGGCTTGACACAAGGGTTTCAGCTGTCGCATTCCATGTCTTGCATACATCTGTGCATGGTGGTTCTTGAAGCACTGACTCCAGCTGCAGTCCACTCTTTGTGAATCTCCCCCACATTTTTGAATGGGTTTTGTTTCACAATCCTCTCCAGGGTGCGGTTATCACTATTGCTTGTACACTTTTTTCTACCACATTTTGTCCTTCCCTTCGCCTCTCTATTAATGTGCTTGGACACAGAGCTCTGTGAACAGCCAGCCTCTTTAGCAATGACCTTTTGTGTCTTGCCCTCCTTGTGTAAGGTGTCAATGGTCGACTTTTGAACAACTGTCAAGTCAGCAGTCTTCCCCATGATTGTGTAGCCTACAGAACTAGACTGAGAGACCATTTAAAGTCTTTTGCAGGTGTTTTGAGTTAATTAGCTGATTAGAGTGTGGCACCAGGGGCCTCATGTATAACGCCGTGCGTAGAACTCACACTATAACATGGCGTAAGCACAAAAGCGGGATTGTGTGTACGCACAGAAAAATCCAGATGCAGGAATCTGTGCGCACGCATACTTTCACGTTCTTCCACTACATAAATCCCGATCGGCGTGAAAAGTAATGCACGTGCACGTGCCTTCTGTCCCGCCCCAACTCCTCCCAGAATTACGCCTCTTTCAATATGCAAATCAATATAAATAGCCTTCTGTGAAAAGACAATGGGAAAAGCACGGGGGAAATAAGAATTTCAGCGAATACCAAGTGGAGGAAAAGGAAAAACGTACTATTTGTTGGTTTAAGCAGTGGTATAATCAACAAAAGGAAGTTGATCGAGTGACAGAGTGTTGGAGAAACTCGAAGGCTCAACTTCAAAGTCGCACAGTGCCCGAAATAAAAAAGAAATCACATATCAAAGTCGCCGTGAAAAGGCGAGTCGTAGCCCACCGTCTGAGTGTCATATGAAAGCTTATCAGGGTACAGAAAAAAAAAATAGGCACACAGTTGGAAAAAAGCACGAAATGTCAACTTTAATCTCGAAATTTCATGTAGTTTATTTTGCCATTAAAGTAGAACATCATAAACTTCATCTTAAAATCGTTTATTTTACTAGTTTCTCAAGTAGCACGTTAAATGCTTTGTTCTGTATTTGATCTTCTATGTGCTCTATGTATGTGAATCACTACGTGCTTCCGTTCTTTCTCTTTCTCCGACACAGAATCCATTACATTCATGATATTACAGCTCTCTGAATAATTAAAATACTGACATGTATACGTGATATCATTTTCATGATGATAGGAATGAAAGCATGTTAAACATGGGAACACTGTGGCGCAGTGATTGTTCATATCTCACGCAAGAGGCTTGCTGCGCCATGTGCGACCTTCGATGAAATAATTTATTACAGAAGTACTGTCTCTTTCAAACGTACTAACTTCCAATTCCTGTCCTTACTTTTCTTTCTCCAAATGACCAATCGCCACACAATCAGCTCTGTAATAGACGTTAAGCCATCTGTAAGCTTAGAACGCAGATTCTTCAAAACTTTTAAGGAACATCGAAATATCTTCGTAGTACGTGTTTAATTATTCTATCCGTCTATCTTTCCAGTGTCGCGTCAGCGCAAGAATACAACGCAATGCAGGAACAATCTCTGAAGTAAATAGCGCTGCGGCACCGTGTCCTCACATGTTTAATTATTAGCAATACAGATTATTTAAATGAAGTTAAAGTTTTATCTGTATAATATAATCAACATATTTTGCTGCATTTCATCTTAAAAATGAATACCGTCATCATATGTAAATACGCACTTTATAAAGTGGCGCAGGTTGTGCAATATTATAACTGTAGTGCAAGTTTACAGTGAGGTGATTGTACTTATAAGTAAACAGTTATATAAGGAGCACTTGATGGACTGATTGAGTGCGTTTAGAGTTCTTGGGATGAAACCTTTTCTAAACCGCGAAGTCCGTACTGGGAAGTCTCTATAAAGCGTTTTGCCATGGCTCAGGCAGCATCTGCTTCATGCTGTATACTGATATTTCAGCTGCTGCTGTGATTCCCCACTCAGATACAGTGATATAAATACTCCGAGTGGTGCAGCGAGAGTAATATGGAAAAAGATGATCTGCTGTGGCAACCCTTAACGGGAGCAGCTGAAAGAAGAAGAAGATGCAGTGAGAGTTACAACGCTAAAGCAGTTATGGTATTGGAATACTATGGCTATTCCCTGGACCATTATATTGCTGCAGGTTAATTACAATCAGATGCATTACACTAATAAACAATATGCAGTTAGTTTCAGTGTATTTATAAAGCAGCGTCAGGAATGTGGATCTAAGAAAGAAAGGGTGACCACACAGGAACAGTAGCACTGCTTTGACGCTGGGTGCCGCCAGTCTGCAAAACCGATCGGAGAAATTGCGTACGCCAAGGTATGAGTTACCGTGGAAATGTGCGTGGCTTTACGCCAAGTTTAGGTTTTATACATCGCGATTTGAGCGTGGAAAGGTTCGTACGCAACATTTCTGTGCGTACGCACCGTTTATACATGAGGCCCCAGGTGTCTTCAATATTGAACCTTTTCACAGTATTCTAATTTTCTGAGATACTTAATTTGGGACTTTCATTAGTTTTCAGTTATAATCATCAAAATTAAAAGAAATAAATATTTGAAATACATCTGTCTGTGTGTAATGAATGAATCTAATATACAAGTTTCACTTTTTGAATGGAAATAGTGAAATAAATCAATTTTGTCATGATATTCTAATTTTATGACCAGCACCTGTATACTTGGGACTGATGCTCTTTACAGGCCATGCTATGAATAGAATCCAAGTTAAGGCAATACATGCACACTCTGAGCTGCTTACACAGATGCTTATGTCTTACACAGGAGATTTGAAGAAGGGGCCTGAGTTGCCTCGAAAGCTTGCATATTGTAATCTTTCTAGTTAGCCAATAAAAGGTGTCATTTTGCTTGGCTTTTCTCTACAGAGATTTATTGTAATGATTAATCCAATCCCCTAACATCACAATTAAGGAGGGCTATCATCTATCTAAAACACCTTATGAAAGAAGTACAAGGTATGAAAAAATAAGGCATGCCCAAATTCCAGTAGAAACTTCTCACTCTATATATCATTTGCTCCATTTGGCTATGAAGGGACTGGTACTGTGGAGCCACATATGTCAAAGGGGGCTATGATGCTAAAATATTTCACACCATGAAAAAAAGAAAAGGACATCACTAAATAAAAAAATGGCAACATAAGTAACATTGTTCTTTAGACATATAGAACCACTATTACAAGCACTCCTCAAATTTCCCCCGATTTAAATGGACGAACAAACTTTGGGCAGATGATCCCTGTGCAGATGGTGTATAAAGTTTGTAATCTAGACAAACACTTTCTTTCAACTTCTATAGTCATCCACTGGAACCATTTTTACATTAAATAATGAAGACAGTTGATAGTTGTTCAAAACAGCAGTGCAGTTGTGCCCAGCCCTTGGTTTTGTTTTGCAAATTTAACAGACTCACATTATTATACTTGGCTTACATTATTAACATAAACCAAGGACTCTTCATTCTCATAACAGTTTTTTTCAACTTAACCAAAAACATTTATTCATATGGTTACTGTATGCTGGACGTTACCCCCAACTAAACACTTTAACGTGGGCTACTCCAAGAAAAAAGTGCTCATACTTCAGTGCCAAGTCACAAAGTGTTCTCATGAAAATTGTCTCGCATAGGCATTGAAGTAACCAACACATTTCTATAGAGAATAGTCATTCAATATTAATTCAGTCTTACACAACAATTAACTTTTGGTCTTATAACTCAGGTTGGGGAGGGGCAAAACTGCGTTCATGAATTCATTAAAACAGAAGTGAACTATTGTGGTTAAATGTAACATGTCATTGTGATGGCTGACTCATCTTTGTTTTACCACGAAATCATCAATAGTGCAGATTTTACTATGAAAATTTAGAAAAGGAACAATTACAGTTCAGTTTTGTGTTCAAAGGCGTCAAGTCAAGATTGTTTGTCGTCTTCTTTTCCTAGCCAGGTGAAAATGAACAGTAACTGCAAACACCAAGATAACAACTAACCACTATGATGTTGGCTAACGGTTACTCCTGTGAATATTTTCATAAAGCAATTGTAAGAATATATTATTTTGAAAGAAAAACAGGGAAATAGAGTCTGAATATATAGAACAATTTTTAAAAGATACATAAAATTTCCAAGGTGGATATTCCTATAGCTGCACATTGAGAGCAAAACTGTGGGATCTAATAAAATATGACACCATTCCATTTTCTAAGCCCGCTTAATCCTGAGCAATGACTTAATGAAAACACACATTAAAAATAAAAGCTATTGTAACTTAATGGGCAATTTATTTAATATCTCTTTACAAATATCTCTTTTTTTGTGCATTTTTGGTGTGACTGGACCAAAGGTACAGTATCAAGCCACTGAGGCATGTGTTTATTTTAGCATAAATTTAAGTCTTACTCAACAACCTAAAAAGCATGTTAACTGCTATATAGATCACCTACAGTACACATTCTCAAAAGCTCTTCATCTGGTACAGACAGTAAATGACTGGATAATTGCGCACCCATTTTAAAAATAGATGCGATTAAAAGGTTGAACTGGATATAAATACTACCCCACAAGGCCAAAACTTGGATGGAGTGCATACTAATTCCCGGTTTGGCAACCGACGACATGACAGCTGAAGCAGTTGCTTAACCAGAACAGGTGCTTACAGAAGAAAATATATACCATAGCTATTTAAGAGTTACAAGAGATAACATTAAAAAAAAAAAAAAAAGTAATTCTTCATATTTAATGGTGTATATTCTATGAACTTGGCCCCCACATTTTATCACCCAAAACCATATTACTACTTTTTGGTTAACTAAAACAATAAATTACTTACTTAAGTTCATCATAGAATTGCTCCAGGTCATCTCGTTGTTCAGTAAAGGTTAAGTCCATATCCAGGTAGTTTCCATTAGGGTACAGCTGGAAAGCACAGTCTTCCACCTGATTTAAAGAAAATAAAAGAAAAAGGAAAATAAATACCAATAGGCAATGTTTTCATTCCTCGCTTTGAGAGGGTGGCTCTCAAAACTAAAGAGAATAAAGTTTAAAAGTTGAGTAAAATTTAGGGAAAGGGGAAAAAAAATCCTACAAAAACACAGGTAGGTTTTGAAACTGCCTATTAACTGCTTGTTTTAGACCCTGCCTCTGCATCTATGTTTAAAATAAGTAAACTTTGTTCAAAACTAACTTTGCTGCTTTTCAGCCATTCTGAAGCGTTTGTGGTTTAGATCATTGTTTTGCTTCATGACCCAACTCCTCCTCAGCTTAAGAACAGAACCAGACATTCTCCTTAAGTATTTTCTGATACAGAGCTGAATTCCTGGTTCTTTTAATTCCTGATCCTGAGGCAGTCGTCATTTCTAGGCTGATAGATGATCTCTTTAGGAATTTCCCTTTTATTGTAGCATGTTTGATGGATCTTTGTTCATGCAACTTCACTCTGACAGTCAGGGTCAAAATAAGTATGGTTTATATTTAGCAAGGCTGACTGTAATTAAGTATGGCTGTGTTCATTAAGCAAACTATTCTTTTAACTGTGTTAATTCAATCAGGGTGCATTCCCCCCCCCCCCCCCAAAGGTTAGATAAATGCAATAAATTTAGAAATTTATTAAGGGTACCTGGAGTTAACATGTATCTTAAACTATGTTTTGATTAAATATATAAAAACACTGTACCAAAAATATGCTTTAATATAAAAAAATAGGAGGCACAAAAAACACTTTCATTGCATTTTATATAAACACATTATTACAATTTTCATACACACACACACACACACACACACACACACACACACAGTGCTATACAGTATACACAGTGCTATGTAAAAGTTTGGGCACCCCTCTGAGGTTGCATCATAATTTGCTCTGTCTTCATAAAAGAAGATCACAACAATATGCCATTTTTTATTTACTAGAGAAATGTAGACAAGGGGATGTTTATCAGACCTAAATTCTCAGTGTAGCATTATGGAGTTGTATGAAATAAAATAAAATGTAAAAAATGGGATGTGTAAAAGTTTGGGCACCCTTTTAATTGCATTAATTTGAAAACCTGTAGGCATTTAATGCTGACAGGCTACAGCACAAAATTGCTTTGATTAGCTCATTAGACCTTAAACTACAAAGACAGATGCAACCAATTATAAAAAAAGTTATTTAACATAGGTAATTGCTAGTTGTGCTTGTTCTTGGTTCTCTCAGAGAGTGGCAACATGGGAACCTCTAAAGAACTCTCTACGGACCTAAAAACCAAGATAATTTGTCATTATGAATTAGGAGAAGAGTACAAGAAATTATCACAAAGGTTTGGATTGTCTCCACAGTCAGAAATGTAGTTAGGAAATGGAAGGCCTCAGGAACAGTCCTTGTAAAGGAAAGATGTGGTAAGCCAAGAACAATATCTGAAAGGCACAGCCAAAGGCTGGTTAGAATTGTCACAGACAAACCACAGACCACCTCCAGAGAGCTACAAGTATATCTGGCTGCTGATGGTGTCATTGTACATTCTTCCACAGTCCAGAGCACTTTGCACCGGGGACAGCTCAGTGGAAGGGTGATGTGCAAAAAGCCTTTCTCCCCCCCCCCCCCCGAATACTCACCACAAAAAAAGAGTCGCATGAGGTATGCAAAAGCACATATGGACAAGCCAGAAACATTTTGGAAGAAAATATTGAACAGATGAGACTAAGGTAGAGTTATTTGGTCACAACCAGAGGCGCTATGCATAGCAAAAAAAAAAAAAAAAAAAAAAAAAAAAACCCATGTCATACACACAGCATTCCAAGAGAAGAACTTGCATGCCTACTGTGAAATTTGGTGGAGGGTCCATCATGTTATGGGGCTGTGTGGCTAGCACAGGTACTGGAAACCTTGTTAAAGTTTAGGGCTGCATGAATTCCTCCCAGTATCAGCAGATTGTGACGGAGTCTTGAACTTTCTTGTCAAGAAAGGTAAAAGTTACGCCAGGGTTAGATGTTTCACAACGACAATGATCCAAAGCACCATTCAAAATCTACCAAGGAATTCATGCAGAGGCACACATACAATGTTCTAGAATGGCCATCCCAGTCCCCAGACCTGAACATCATTGAAAATGTATGGATTGATTTGAAGAAGGCTGTCCATGCTCGGAAGCCATCAAACCACCTGACTGAACTGGAGGCATTTTGTATGAAAGAATGGTCCAAAATACCACCAGCCAGAATTCATGGACTTGTCAGTGGCTATAGGAGGTGTCAACAGGCTTATTTCAGCAAAAGGAGGCTCTACTAAATATTGATGGGAGTATTCCTTTTGGGCGCCCAAATTTCTGCACCTGCCTATTTTTGTTTAAATACGTATTAAATTGGTTCTGTTGATCCAATAAATCAAAAATATTTCACCCTGAAATATTGCCATTTCCATAAGGTATAAATATGTTAAAATGACATTGCTGCCTCAAAAGCTTAGCAAGTTATAAATTGATAGTGATTTTTATTAGGGGTGCCTAAATGTTTGCATAGCACTGTATTTATAACATGCCCATTTTACAAACGGTGACTCAGTTATGCCTTACTGACCAGTTAATCTAGATCAATGCATTTTTGTTGTAGCTGTTGGAGCACTGCTTCATGAGGTTTGCAGTTTTCATCTCACATTTTCAAAATGTGTAGCTTTAAGTTAGTTAGGGACTGTAGATGCTCTCCATAATGGACCTGTGACTAACCCAGGTATGGTTTCTTTTATGTGCCCAATATCACTGGGATAGATTGATCAGTTTCAGTGATGGGTTCCCAAACTGGTTCAATATTGTACGGATGTACAGTGGTGTGAAAAACTATTTGCCCCCTTCCTGATTTCTTATTCTTTTGCATGTTTGTCACACAAAATGTTTCTGATCATCAAACACATTTAACCATTAGTCAAATATAACACAAGTAAACACAAAATGCAGTTTGTAAATGGTGTTTTTTATTATTTAGGGAGAAAAAAAAATCCAAACCTACATGGCCCTGTGTGAAAAAGTAATTGCCCCCTGAACCTAATAACTGGTTGGGCCACCCTTAGCAGCAATAACTGCAATCAAGCGTTTGCGATAACTTGCAATGAGTCTTTTACAGCGCTCTGGAGGAATTTTGGCCCACTCATCTTTGCAAAATTGTTGTAATTCAGCTTTATTTGAGGGTTTTCTAGCATGAACCGCCTTTTTAAGGTCATGCCATAGCATCTCAATTGGATTCAGGTCAGGACTTTGACTAGGCCACTCCAAAGTCTTCATTTTGTTTTTCTTCAGCCATTCAGAGGTGGATTTGCTGGTGTGTTTTGGGTCATTGCCCTGTTGCAGCACCCAAGATCGCTTCAGCTTGAGTTGACGAACAGATGGCCGGACATTCTCCGTCAGGATTTTTTGGTAGACAGTAGAATTCATGGTTCCATCTATCACAGCAAGCCTTCCAGGTCCTGAAGCAGCAAAACAACCCCAGACCATCACACTACCACCACCATATTTTACTGTTGGTATGATGTTCTTTTTCTGAAATGCTGTGTTCCTTTTACGCCAGATGTAACGGGACATTTGCCTTCCAAAAGGTTCAACTTTTGACTCATCAGTCCACAAGGTATTTTCCCAAAAGTCTTGGCAATCATTGAGATGTTTCTTAGCAAAATTGAGACGAGCCCTAATGTTCTCTTTGCTTAACAGTGGTTTGCGTCTTGGAAATCTGCCATGCAGGCCGTTTTTGCCCAGTCTCTTTCTTATGGTGGAGTCGTGAACACTGACCTTAATTGAGGCAAGTGAGGCCTGCAGTTCTTTAGATGTTGTCCTGGGGTCTTTTGTGACCTCTCGGATGAGTCGTCTCTGCGCTCTTGGGGTAATTTTGGTCGGCCGGCCACTCCTGGGAAGGTTCACCACTGTTCCATGTTTTTGCCATTTGTGGATAATGGCTCTCACTGTGGTTCGCTGGAGTCCCAAAGCTTTAGAAATGGCTTTATAACCTTTACCAGACTGATAGATCTCAATTACTTCTGTTCTCATTTGTTCCTGAATTTCTTTGGATCTTGGCATGATGTCTAGCTTTTGAGGTGCTTTTGGTCTACATCTCTGTGTCAGGCAGCTCCTATTTAAGTGATTTCTTGATTGAAACAGGTGTGGCAGTAATCAGGCCTGGGGGTGGCTACGGAAATTGAACTCAGGTGTGATACACCACAGTTAGGTTATTTTTTAACAAGGGGGCAATTACTTTTTCACACAGGGCCATGGAGGTTTGGATTTTTTTTCTCCCTAAATAATAAAAACCATCATTTAAAAACTGCATTTTGTGTTTACTTGTGTTATATTTGACTAATGGTTAAATGTGTTTGATGATCAGAAACATTTTGTGTGACAAACATGCAAAAGAATAAGAAATCAGGAAGGGGGCAAATAGTTTTTCACACCACTGTATGTTTCTTTGGGTGTTGGTGTCAAGTATGCCTTCTAAAAAATATTAAAAAAATGTAATAACAGATTTTACAAGCACTTCTGATACTTAAATGCAAGTTTTACCAATAGGACTTTTTAGGTAAAATAAATGCATGCAATATATTTCAGACTATGAAAAATGTTGTCTATATCCTTTCTAAACAGTACTCAACACCCAAGATTTGAATTTAATTTTTGACGAAAATAAAAGCTCTCTATTTAAGAATTCCTCTAAAATTACTTTGATGTATTGTTTACACAATCACATAAAAATGTGTCATGTGTCACATAAAAATGAATAGAATACGAACATGATTATACAATTAATTTCGTAATTTTTTTTTTTTTTTTTTTTTAAAAAGGTATAATCTACAGCATAGATGCTCTCAAACTATTCAAATACGTGTACTGTGTGCTTTCACCACTTTTACCAAATTTTGGTATTTGTACACATAGATACTCCATTGGCCTCAAAAACGTAACAAGAATCATAAATGTAGCATTTGTTAATTTGCTGAAGAAATTAAATAAAGTTGTTTAAGCAGCCCCACAAATACAATCCTACACTGCACTTCAGAGTTCTACCAGCAAGCCCGCGATTCTCGAAAGAATCGCAAATCCAAGAATGGCAATCACTTTCTGTTCCCTCCGATACTTGGAGGGATGAAATATCATGGAGGGTGGGTGCGTCCTGGGAAAGTTCATTTAATTAAATAAACATATTTGTACTAAAGCGGTTTCTTTTTGGAGCTGTGACTCATCTGGTTCTGGTGTTTCAGAAGCGCGTTGTAGGCGCCTTCGTTTATTGTTTTTATCCATGCAGTCTCTTTTTTATTTTTCTATGGCTGTGTCGTCAGCGAGAAGTCGTTTGCTGACGGCGGCGGATTCGCGTGCTGAAGTGACCATGGCAGCGGATCCGGGCATGGAGGGCTACATTACTAAACGAACGTGGTATATGCGGTGGTGTGGACGGTCGCGTTCGGGCGGCTGTACAACTTGGCGTGCACGCTTTACCTCAGGTTTAGTTTACAGGTCGTAGCCATGGTAAAGTTTTCATTTAATTAAATAAACATATTCGTACTAAAGCAGTTTCTGTGTGGGCGCCTTTGTTCATTGTTTTTATCCATACGGGCTCGTTTACAGGTCATAGCCATACAGGCTCTTGTTTGTATTACTAATCGTTGAGCTCCTTCCATTTGGAGACCGTGACTCCTTTGCCTCTGCTGTGTCAGAAGCGCGTTGTGGGCTCGTTTTGTATTTCCGTTAGTTGAGCTCTTTCATTGTGGAGCCGTGACGTCTTTGCTTCTGGCGTTTCTGAAGCGCGTCGTAGGAGCCTCCGTGTATTGTTTTTATCCATGCGGTCTTGTCTTTGTTGTTCTTAGGTCGTTAGGTAGAAGTCGTTTACTGTTAGGAAGCATACTCCAACTTACACACACTGACTGCTGGCACAGTGGATTAGAGCAGGTGTAGTTTACAGGTTGTGGTGTTTGGGCGCCACACACTGACTCTGGGAACTACGGGCTCGGTTTTGTATTACAAATCATTGAGCTCTTTCCGTTATGTGATTCAAATATGTCACACAGACCGCTGGCACAGTGAATTAGAGCAGGTTTAGTTCACAGGTTGTGTTGTTTGTGCGCCACCTACTGACTCTGGGAAGCCGCTGGGTTTGACTCTGAGGCGCAGTGCGCATGTGGTGCGTCCGCCGTCCGTGCATAAATTAAACTGTGGTTTAGTAATATAGATTATCATGATAGGAGTCATGTTCAAAGCAGCTTTATAACTTAAAGTATATACAAATGTCTAAAAACTTCCATAATTTCCAAACTGAGTCATACATTTTATTTTTAAGAATAAAACATACAGAAAAACAAATTTTTTGCCATTGCTGATTAGCCAAAAGGTACAAAGAAATTACAGTAAATTAAATTAAGTAAAATTTTCCTCTGTGTTTGTATCTGGGCGAGTATACCCCTGCAATGCAGTGGCATCTCATCATTCCTACCTTGCATTAAGTGCAGTGCAACCAGAGAAGTGGGTTAGGAGATGATTTTATGGATGGAAAACTGCAGCTTTGTCTCTTGCATTTAGAGGATAGTTTGAAGGTGCTATTTTTTTTCTCCCGTTCTTCTTTCAAACATCCTTCGTGCTACCATTTTGCTTTATCAACTACATGTTGTTCTAAGGCAGGGTTCGGCAAACTATGGACCAATTTTTTTTTTTTTTTTGTTTGTGTCATTTCTTTCTCACCTTTCTCTGCACCATTGCAATTTAGTTTCCCCTCATTTCTGTGTTCACTAAGGTAATTATCAGGTAATTATTGCTGCAAAATACAAGTTACACTTAAATGCCCCCTTACGGTGAACTGCTCACCTAGTGAATATAGCTTATTTATGCCAATACTATAGGCCTAGTGCACCCTGCTAGATTTCCATCATGTTAAAGAAAAAGATTCATACACAGGATCAGAAATTTCAAGAAAAATGGTCAGAAGAATACTTTTGTGTTCCTTGGAAAGAAGACGTAATTTGTCTAATCTGCCAAGAAACTATTACAGTAGTTAAACATTAAAAGGTATTACAAGATGAAACATGTGGCAAAGTTTTCGGAATAAACAGGAGATGGCTGGAGGGACAAACTTGAATTAAAAATGAAAAAAAAAAAAAAAAATCACTAAGGACAGCAAACAATATTGTATTTAGAAGAAAACATGAAGAAAATCTGAAGGTGGGGAGAGCTGGCTACCAAGTGTAGGAACATGCTGTTTGCGTCAGGTAAGCCCTTGACTGACGGAGAGTTTATTACACAGTACATGCAAGAGATTGTGGCGAACATGTCCCCAGAGAAATGAGACTTGTTCAAGTCAGCAAGTTTGTCAGCAAATACAGTTATGAGACAAGTGGAAGAAATGGCACTCTCTCTCTTGCAGTAGCTAAAAAATACAAAGATTAACTATTCTGTTCTCTTTGATGAGAGTACTGCCAAAAATACACTCCACGATTCCTTCCGTTTTTATGTCTGAATAGTTCAGTATCACAGAGAAGCGAACCACCCTTCACAGTTCAAAATGTAGTACAACTGGAGAAGAACTATTCCTATGTGTGTGTAAAACACTTGAGCAGTCTGATTTGAAATGGAAGAACTTAAAATGTGTTACACTTGATGGCGCAAAGAACATGGCAGGAAAGAAAAATGGTTTAATGGGGAGATTAAATAATCACGTCACGTTAATTGACATCCTGAAACCAGCTAGTATACACTACATTATCCGTCTGCAAGCATTCTGTAGAAAAACTCTCAGTCTTAAAATAGGACAGTTGTCACATCTACTGTAAGTTTTATTCGCTCATATGCACTAAATCACTGACGGCAATTTCAACGTTTTTTGGATGAAACCAACACATGGTACAATGACGTACCATATCATACCAAAGTGAGGCAGAGTGCCAAGGGGATGTTTTGAATTATGCTCTGATAGCAACACGCTCATAACAGAAAAGTGAAAGCCTGTCAAAGAGATGTCCGATTCTGAATGGCTTTGGAAGCTGGCATTTCTCACAGATTTCACGCAGCTCATGAAGGCATTAAAATTAAAGACAACAGGGAAAGTGAAAACTCATGTTATTTGACAGTAGTGTTGGGGCATTTAAAATGCACCTGCAGTTGTTCAATGAACAGCTATCAGACAGAAAACTGGATCATTTTCCAGTCTGTACAGAATTAAAAAAATTACATCTGATAAGTTTCCCAAAAAACTTAGTTGTCCAAAAGACTGAAATGTTGCAGAAGCAGTTTTGCTCAGAGATTTCAGAAATTTATTTAACTTGCATATGCCATTAGTTATTCAAAAAGATTTTCAAAAAGCCTATTAATTCATCACCTTTCACTGGAGGTCACGGATTTGCAAAGCAATAGAGCATTAAAAGACAAAATACAAAGAATGTGATTTGGTTACAGTTTTCAAGGAAATTTCAAGTGACAGTTTTACTACTATGAAAGCAATGGCATGTACTTTACCACCATGTATTGAAGAACGTACACCTATGAACAGATATTCTCCTGGATAAGAACTAGAAAGTCAAGGTTGAGATCCAGCTTCTCTGATGATCATATGCATGCTAGTCTACAGACAATGGCCGTTTAGCAGCTGACAAGAAAGCACACACATCTCACCAATGGTGTTATGATGGACTCCCAAAAGGGAGTCAAGTTTTATTAATGTCCCTTGGGGTAAAATGTTTGCCAAACCCTGCTCTAAGGTAAAATTCTTACACCTTACAAGTGCTTGGTTACATCATCACTTTATTAAAGAATGCACAATTTGTGCATTTTTATCTTTACCCTGAGCTGGATAAGCAGGTTATAAAATGAATGTACATTTATAAATAAATATACACAGTTAACTGCCTACATACACAATTTTTTTATTCATGGCAATAGCAAAATTTCACAGAATATTACAATCTAAAAATCACAGCTACGTGATTACACAACTTTTTGGCCACCAGTACAAAAACAAAGCCCCATTTCCTCAACACCTAATGACTACCTTATTTTAATTTCTTTTTTCGTCTTTTATTTTTCTTTTCTTCATTATGTAAAGCACTTTGAGCTACTTTTTGTATGAAAATGTGCTATATAAATAAATGTTGTTGTTGCTGTTGTTGATTCTGAGTTTTATTTAACAAAGCAAGAAGCATAAAATCAATCTTACAATATCCCAGTATGTGGCACTGGCTATGTCCTTAAGTCAGTCTCGCATGCAAGTTGGACTTGAGAACATCAGACGATTGGATTTTAAACACATTTGTGAAATTTTGTTCCCATTACTTCACCATGTCTACCATATTACTTATTTTTACCTATCTGATACCTTAAAATACAAACTCCAACACAAAGTCACGGAGACATTTACAAAAGGTTGGGGATCTCATAATATTCCATTTATGTTAATCTTATAACCACACTTTTTTACATGCTAAGGCATTGAAAATATTTTCAAATACAAGCAAATGTATCAGAGTCAGAACAAGAATGTTAATTTTTTTTTTTTTTTTTTTTTTAATAACACATGATGAACCACTGTAAAAAACTGTGGACATATAAAGCCTATCTGCTAAAATAATACTAAATTGTATGTAAAGCTTTTAAATATCAAAAATTATATTAGTGAGCGGTAAGCAGTTAAAAAAAATTTAAAAAAATAAATCTGATGAGACCACACCTTGCCTTTAAAATAGCATTAGTTCTCTTAGATAAATCATCATGCAGTTTTATAAGAAAATCACTTGGTAGTTTGTTCCAGGCAACCTAGTACTTGATACAGCTCTTCAGAAGAGTTTGACTGATTCACTTGCTCCCCTCTTTCTAGATAATCCCAGACAGCCTTGAAATTCTTGAGATTAGGGTTCTATTCAGGCTGACACCATGTCATCTGTTACAGAACTACTTGTTCTTTGTTTTGCCAAAGATAATTCTTTATGATCCTGGCTGCATGCTTAAAAGGTCATTGCCCTGATAACCAACTTTATTTGCAGAAAAGAAGGACCAAACCTACAGTGAATTTCTGTCAAACGTCACCATTGGCTGCATAAACTCATCCATGTAGCTCTTCTATGGACAGAACGACTCCTGATTGAGCCAACATTTTCAAATTTTGACTTGTCAGTACAGAGCACTTGCTGCGGTTTTCAGCACCCCAGCCCTTATGTTTTTGTGCCCAAAAAAAAAAAAAAAAAAAAATCTGTGCTTTGTTTCCACTTCAAATAAATGGCTTTCTGGCAGCAGCTCCTCCCTGAGGTCCATTTAGGAGATTACTCCTGACTGCAGAGGGTTATTTTTGGGTTCCAGTAGTTTCTGAGAGTTTAGGGCTGATAGCAGTTCTGGGCCTCTTCTGGCGGATATCACTTAGATGTACTTTTTGTCTGCTGCATTCTATTACCATGGCAGACCACCGCATTTCTGGTCCTTACCCTTGCCTGTTACTTATGCTTCTTCAAAAGAGCTTGCGTCTTATTATTCTGCTCACTTTTGCCACTGTGTAAGAACAGATTATGTGAAGGTCAGACTGCCACAACCTCAAAGTTTTAATATTGCATCCCCTCCTCCCAATTTGATTCCTTCTACACCAGTTTCAGTTAATCAGCTCATTATAATCATTGATCATTAGCACCAATTTGACATCCTTGCTTAATAATGTAATGAGCTATACACCAAGAAAATAAATCAAATTTTTATTTATATAGCAGCCTATTACGTAAAAAGTTTGTCATACTTTTGTTTTTTGTGTACTAGTGTGCCTGTACAAAATTAAATGTTACAGAGAAATGTTTGTAATTTTATCTATAAAAACACATACACAGCACAATACTGTGTTTAAATCCCACCTTACCTTGTGTTTCCTTAAGAGGCATTAGCTCTCTGGAAATGTGTTCTTTTGAATTGTGGCGTTTTAATTAACCTGAATTTAAATAATTATAAATAAAAAAGGTATTATCCCCACCCCTCATGCAATATGACGGTTACAAGATTACACGAGAAGCATAAAGGATAATTTAGCTCTTTACTGACGGTTTCACGCGGATATCACAAACGGCAAGCTTATGACAGACTATCAAGCATGTGGGTGTCTTGATCAACGCAGTCTGCCATCTTTCGTTTGCCACGCTGAAAGGATTTTCACCGGACGGAAGACATAATCTTCCGCCCGGCAGCTTCAAAGTGTTGGCCGTAGGTCCATCCTTATATTCTGGTTGCTCCATGTGCAGGCTCCTTCTCTTGGATCCAAACAAGGACAGGAAAGGACTCAAACCCCACCTTCAAAAATACAGGAATAGCACAATGCCTACATACAGTTCTCATTCTCCCAACAAGGATAGTGTGCTGACAGAAGACAGAAATATATTAGTCTGTCTTTAGGCTGACTATTCAATTCTCCAGTTGTCTTTGGCTCTCTAGTCCTGTGCTTGGCTCGGCAATTCTAAATGAAGATGCTGTGCCCCTGTGTACCATACTTGGTCTGCCTGTATGAATGAGTCCATAACAGTGGGCACAGAGAACAGCGACACTAAACTTAATAATAAAACAAATTATAACACCATGCCACTTAACTTTTTCTTCAGCTTCATCTGTACCTTGAAATATTATTTAGATGTCCACATTAAATAGGAGTTTACTCACATTTTTTTGTTTTGCAGGGACTTAACAACAAGAAAAAATATGAATAACAGAAGGCAATTTTGAACAAAATTTTTGGGATTAGAATCATTTCTGAAATGCAAATGGAGTTTTTTTTTCTTCCCAACCTAGTTTGTATAAAACCTAAAAACACTGACCAATAGCCAAATATAGGATGTTAAGTGTTTTAGGAGAATTCATTAAAGTATACCTGAGTTATGTTTACGGTTTGTAATTCACAGAATTTTAATTCTATTGAGTTTTCGAAGAGATCTTCTTAAAAGTAGATCCAGCTTACCTAAACATGTATAGGATGAATGTAGATATGAGTGTTCCTTGTGCAAGAAGCAGTTCAACCAACTACACTACTTAAAAAATCTCATCCAGACAAAAATCATAATACAGACCAAAGTGTTAATTCTCAAGAGGCAATATGGATCTGCATTACTCTGATGTGGTACAATTTCATTTTTCTGCGTGTATAATCTAGTAAATCATGGGCCAGTAGACTCTGTACACCTCTAAGTTTCTCTGTTTTTTCAGAGTATACTCACTGGCTAATGACCTGAGGCAGAAATAAACTATTCTGAAAATGAACTGACACAAGTTGCATTTCAAGCCAGACATACTTTTTAATTATTGTCTTACCCCAACATCTGTCAAAACTGAATATTCCCATACCAAGTTGCAGGTTTCCACATTAACTTCCTTTTTTAAATATTTTGTTTGCTTTGAATTTGTTACAACTGGGAACTTTGATTACAAAGTATGCTCCTTTAGGTGCACTGAATGACAGGTTGCTTTCAGCAATGTAAAGAGAGAATACCTACATTCACATAATGGAAAAGTAGCAGCCTTAGCAAGGCATGTCAGTTGTGCAAAATAATCCTTGTTATACATACTGTACAGTATATGTGCAAATGCTAACAGGAAACACACTGTCACAACTTTTTTCTTCTTTAAAAAATGCCATATCTGAAGTCAGTGGAATCTTTATACTGGGATTGGGACAAAATAATAATAATTTGAAAGTTGGATAAAGTTTTTTTTTTTGTTTTGTTTTTAAACCTGATTAGAGATACTTTTGCTACTATTCCGAAGAACAAAGTTTTGTAGAAAATATGCTGCATATAGCAGGTAAAGCCAGGAGACTTGATTAGGATAGGTTTAAGATGGTTTTAACCATAAATGCATTTGTGTGTTGTGGGGGCCAATTCCAATCTAAGGTAACCCACTCAGGTTATAATCAACACCTGTGCTTGTTGTTATACTATGTATTGTTATCCTCTTCATTCATGGTTACTGTAGGTTTGTGTTTATAGCATTTTGACTCCAATACTGATAATATCAAAGCATAATCTGATTTCATTGCCTTGATAATAAACAAAGCCAGAACTTCAGCTTGAAAAGTGATTTTGAGATAATTTAAAATTCAGCTATTTCTTTTTACCTTGAATGTCAATTTTGTTTGGTTGACAACTTTTGTTGCCTTGCTATACTTGTGAATTTCCCATTGGGATTAATAAAGTATCTATCTATCTACTTCCAAAACAGAAATATTCTATTTAATCAACATTTATAGTAAATAGCGATAGTTGCTTACACAGTATGTACTGGAGCAAATAACTGAAAAGAATTCAACCCAATTAACTAATAAACAAAATGAACTAATGAATAATTAACTCTAATGATGAAGGCTAAGATTTTTACATAAGAAGATGGTCAGTGTTTCAACATAAGCTCATTACAAGAAAGGCAATCTTAATTAAAGAGAAAAAAAAAAAAAACCCTCAAGGCAAGACATTGATGAGTCAGTAAATTGTAAACCAAAAGGTAAATAACAGTAAAAACCTTAGCCAAGCTCCAGAGAGCAGGAAAATTCTGAAATTAAACACAAATTGTAGTAAATACTATGTTACTACTTGCTAATTTTACCAGCTGATGTGGTTACTGGGTTGTAACTGTATACATGCCTTTAATGAAGCAATTTATTGATGCAATTTTTTTTTAGTTTTATATCTGCATGCCTTAAATACAACTATAATTAACAAAAACAATAAAATTGACAAATACTGTATACAAAAGTGTAGAGTACGGCATCCTTGCTAGAGTCCAATTGTTATGACACAAGCAGCAATATCTTTCTACAGCTCAATCATAAAACAATAAACCATGTAATGCATGACTTTTTTCATATTTTTTTTATTCCGAATGTTGTTATATGGGCGCTAACCTTTCATGAACTAATCTATGTTTATATCTTGTAAGCCCGCCTTTTCCTTTAACTGAACTGTAATCAGTCTAATTCTATACTACTGTAACTCTAGTCTGATCTCCAGCAGTATCAGTAAACAGCAGGATGATTACTGATCTTGCTTCCGGTTGTTTCAAAATGTAAGGAAAGTTGTATTCCTAGTTTGGAAATGTTCACACTTGGTTTACAGATCATATTTAGTTTTTATACCATTCTTTTTAGTCTCTCACCCAATTAAAATCATGTCTAAAGTTTAAGTACAGACCCAATCTGCAAAACAGAAAGGCAGATATTAAAAAGTTGCCACATATACTGTAGTTGCTCAGGCTTTCAAATATTCACCAACTCTAAAACAAGTTTGCAAGGGGCTATAAACAGTGGCACATTTAAAGTTTTTCTGCTCTTTTTAAGAAAAGCTTTTCAATTTAATGACTTTAAGAGTGCCAGGCATGATATCAGAATTTATTATGTCAATGATTGCTTACAGTCACTTAACATTTACATAATACTAAAAGGATGATAAACATTTGCTTTTGTATATGTACAATACTATGAAACAGGGGTGCACCATGAATGCTATATGAACTTGAGAGGAGTGGGTGGGTTTGCTGCTGGTGCAGTGTCACCCACCTTATATCTGCTTATAGAATATGAACAGGTTATGCCTTTGTAACCTGTACTCGTTTGGTCTAGTGTTCTCTGTGAAAAAGCACCAGGTTGGCAAAAAATTTCTCTTTTCAAACTGCAGGTAATTTTTTACCTTTAAAGTGACAGATACAGTATATCCAAGGGGGAGTCAAGCTAAAGTTAGAAAATGGGATTTATTAGAAAATGGAACAAACCTTAACAAAACTGATACAGTGGTACCTCTGGTCACGACCGTAATTCATTCCAAAACTCTGGACGCGACCCGATTTGGTTGTGACCCGAACATAAATTTCCCCATAAGATTGTATGTAAATACAATCCGTTTAATCCGTTCCAGACTGTACAAACTATGTAAATATATATTTTTTTAAGCATATAAATAGTTAATTATACCATAGAATGCACAGTGTAATAGTAAACTAAATGTAAAAACATTGAATAACACTGAGAAAACCTTGAACACACAACAGAGAAAACTAAACATTGTAAGGGTTCACGCTAGACCCTTACGAACTGCTTGCTGTAAATTTTTTTTTTTTTTTTTTTTTTTCAAAAATGAGTTTTAAGCACTGGGGAAAAAAAATTAAATGCCACTTCTCTTGCAAAACTTTTCAAACCATCCTCTATTGGCTTTAAATTCCTCACCTTCACCACTTGGAGGATTTTTTTTCCAGCAAATCGCCATGAATCTTCCTGGCTTTCTCGCATATGATCGGCTCGCTTATGCTATCCCCTGCAAGTTGATTCTCGTTCAACCACACTAGCAACAATTTTTCCACCTCTTCCAGCACTTGAAGCCTCTACTTGGTTAACATTATAACTCCTTTTGCAACATCAGCTGCTTTGTTAGGCCCTGTATATGCAAACAAAAGAAAATGGGAAATGGAGAATGGGAAATCATTGGCGCATACGAACGCACATAGGAAAACTGGCCGCCAGTGTTTTTGTTCCCCACCAGAGCGTGTGGTCATGAACAGATACAAAATTTTGATCATAACCCGATTTGTACGTGTTCGGAAACGTTCGTGACCAGAGGTTCTACTGTACTGTCATTTCTCAATGTAGTCTCCATCCTTTTCAATGCACTTGTGCCACCTTCCTGGAAGTGCCAGGATTGCAGCAGATTAAAAGGTTTAGTCTTGTCCTTGCAACCACTCATGCACCCAAGTTATTGTCAAACACTACATGCTGAGGGGTACTACAGTCACTACTGCATGTTACGGTGACTTGCTGGAGACCAATATGAAACCTGATATTCAATCCAAGTGGTGGGGACTGTTGCCTCAAGGAGTTCTTTTGCTCAAGACAATGCCCGCCCACACACTGCTAACACCACCAAGGCTTGCCTGGAGAAACTGAACTTTGAGCTATTTCCACATCTTCCTTATTTGCCCGATTTGACACAGTGTGATTTCCACCTTTTTGGACCACTAAAAAAACATCTGGGTGGTCATTGATTCAAGGCAGATGATGATGTAAAGAAAGTGGTGCACAAGTGGTTGCTAGGACAAGATAAAACCTCTTATTCTGCTGGAATCCAGGCACTTCCAGGCAAGTGGCGCAAGTTCATTGAGAAGGGTGGAGACTACACTGAGAAATGACATTATCAGTTTTGTTAAGGTTCCTTCCATTTTCTAATAAATCTCATTTTCCAACTTTAGCTTGACTCTCCCTAGTAGTACAGTACATGCATACAAGCCCAATTGATTACAACATAAAACTTAATAAATTGTCTTCAGTCAAGCAGACTCTTAGGCTCTAATGCCTCTGATAGCACATCGGCATAGATCAGCATTACCAGCAACCAACAAAATGGTAACACCTGGAACACACTGTACAAAATGGTAACAGAAGACCAAAAGTTAACTCTATACAATTCATCTTTGACAAAGGGTTGGAAAGAGGTTCCACATATATCCATAAACTAAAACTGAAAACAAATGCCCAATATTTACAAAAAATCTGCAAGCCATCACTATATACAAGAGCCATTATAAACAATACAATTGAAAGAGACATTTTATGTGTAGTGTAATACAACACGCAGACTAAAGGATTTGTTTGAGATCATGTAGCAACACAAAAGTGAGACATAACCCTTATGCCTTCTGGCTTAAATTCCTTAACCAAAAGACTACACTGTCTTAAAGAGATGAAGCCTCACATCATACTTCTGGCATAACGTCAAACAAAGAAAAATCTGTGTACAGGCCATATGTCACCCAACTTAAAGAATATATCACACCAGGACTGTGGAGTCGGTAGATAAATTCTTCCGACTCCAACTCCGAATCCTTAGTTTCCGGTACGACTGACTTCCTGACTCAGACTCCTCTGCATTTAATATACTAATGTATTTTCCATATTGATTGAAGGAAGGAAACATACATACACGTCATTTAACCACAGAACTACTGGCTAGGAAGCAGACTCTCTATTGTATTGGCCAGTTAAACAAAAGACAAAAAAATGATAACAATATGGTTTTATTTATTGTTTTTATCAAGTGGCTATAAAGTAGTAGCATGCATAAAAATCAGGAACAGGAACGTTACCAGTTCAAAAAAATATAAACCACATTTTTTGGTAGTTTTAAAAACAACAACAAAGCTTAACTACATGAACAAAAAACAAAAACAAATCCTGGAAAACCTAAAACAGTTTATATACAGTATTAAACTTGGAATACAGTTGTAGAGTAGAATAGCTGTTAAATGCAATCCAAAAGTAACTCAATGCAGTGTTCTAAGAAACAGAATTGCTTCTGCCAGACTCTCTTAAATCTGACTTGATTATTTTTAGAGCTGAAAACGGTCTTTCAACACTGACTTGGGTGGGTGGCATTGCTGTTACAGTTCTAGCCACATCACTAATCATCTCTGGATCAACAAGTATGGCTTCTTCTACAGTCAGTTTTGATGAGCAATCATACTTTTCAACTTCTTTAAATTCTTTAAAAAACTACTGCTTGAATCTCTTTATTTGAACATTTACTGGTCATTTATCTTTCACGCATAGGCGACATCGCTTTGCTTTTAAAAACTTCCATTTTGTCCAAGAAGGGATCAAAGTCTAATCTTCATTTGAAGAGGACGATCCAGAGTTACCAGTGCTTATAGCTTCATCCAGGGGTGGGGTTTCAGGTAGTAGTAATCCTTTCATGCGAACTGCTACATCATAGAGTGTCTTTTTTCCATTAGCAATCTGGTCACTGCTCAACAAAATTCAGCTCATTTGATCAACATAAATAGCAGCTAACAGGATTTGATTATCCAGTAAGGGACTCTTTTCTTCATTGAAGATATGATGCCATCAGCTATTAACCCTTCACTTTTGTTCAGGCAATATATCAAGCTCTTCCATTCCAAGATAGAAAAATTACCGAGTGTTAAATATTCATATTGCAACCTCTTGGTTGACAGTAAAGGGGTAAGAAAGTAGACTATCCAGTTTTTACTTGTGCCCACTGGCTTTCAGTTAATAAAACATTTCATTGTCCAGTTCAAGAAATTCTTGTAGTTCAAGCAAATGCTTTACCATCAAATAAGTGCTTCCCCAGCGTGTTGTTTGATCCAAAATGGCTCCTTTTCCTGCACGTCTTTTCAAAATGGCGTATGTTTTAGGGGCCCTGGCTGCAAAATTTGCCAATTAGAGTTGCTGCATGACAATCTTTCAATCCATCTCTTATTGCAAGTTGCAGAGTACGAACAACACAATGCATATGTTGAATAGTAAGCTTAGATGCTTCTTCAGCAATGTTATCCAAAATTTCACTATTCTGTTCGGGTTCACTTTCTCCAAAACTTGCAGAACTGTCTTCCTCTAATATCTGTTTATTACTTTCTCCATCTACTTTATTAAATTTTCACAATTGTGCTTAACATATTCGAAGCATTATCTGTCACAATACATAGAATCTGTTCCTTTTTAATTTCAAAATCTTTTAGAACAAGTGGTGTGCAAAGTTATGCTAAACTTCAGCCCTGGGTGGGAGCATATGTGGAGAGTGCAGACAGAACCCCTGAACACACTTCAGGCCATAGCACACACCTACACCATTAAACTTGTTTACATTCAAATGAACTTGTTAAAACACATTAGATCTGAAATAAAATTAAAGCACTTTTTTTGTAATGGACCATAATCCAGATTACAATATGTGAATGTAAGGTTGTAGAATAGCTCAGCTGAACTTCATATTAGTAGTAATACAACTATGCACTGGGTTTTATTCTTACATCAGAGAAGTACTTAATTATGACTTGTTTGTGAAACGTGACATTTGAACTTGCTGTACTTTTTTTTCAGTACAATTTTAAATTTATTAGGAGTTGGAGTCGGTACATTTTAGTCGACTCCAACTCCAGGTACCCAAAATTGTCTCCGACTCCACAGTCCTGTATCACACACACACACACACACACACACAAAGAGGTGCTTCCCACATTCGAGGTCAGTGCACCAAGAAGTCCTTTCTTACCCATACAAATACGCAAAACAGGAGAATGCCCCACCCTTACCACCATAACCACAGTTTTAGAAATGAGACTTAGAACTTTGTAAACTAGTTTTCCTGTCTACATAAATCAACACTGTGCTGTTACACAAAGGATGCAGTAAACTGGCAAAAAAGTAAATTAGACAAGAAGTCTAATGTAATTTAAATAGATTATCTTTTGAAATCCAAACACAAAACACCTCAACTACAAAAGAATGTGGAATACAAAACCTGTAAAACAGACCAAAAGACACCACCTAACTAGGAAAAGTGTCAAATAACATCAAGTGAATACTGTATGATGTAAGCAATGGGAATGAAATTTAGCACTGTCATCAATATAATAGGTTTTCAAACTTGGTCATCTATACTCCTGAAGCTGCCTGTTAGTTTCAGCCAGTTCCTACTTTTAAGTGAACTCCTTCTGGAAACAGATGGCTAATACAGGTTCTCAACTCTGTAAATTAAGAAATACCCAGTGGTACAGGTTTTACTTTACCAACATTTAAAGCACACGAACCTTAAAAACAAAATAACAGTTTAGAAAAATGATGGATACATGTATTTTTTCCAAAAGATCACTTGATGCTGAAGGGTAGCACAGTGGTGCAGTGGTCAGCACTATTTCCACACCAAGGAAGCATTCAGATCATGTGCTTGGTCATTGTCTAAGTGGAGTTTGCACAATCCCCCTGTATCTGCATGGCAGTTCCTTAAACTAGTTTTCCTCATAAATATGTGGTATATTAAGTTAAATGGAAATTCTAAACTGCCCAGTGTTAGTGTAGGTAAAGGTGTGTGCATGACTGAATCCTGCAAATGGGCAGGTGTCCTGTCCAGGGTTGTTTGTTGTCTTAAGCACAAAGCTGCTGAGAACTTCCAGCACTCCATGACCCTGAACTGAATTAAGCGATCTGGTAATGTTGCTTGATGATGATGCATAATTAACTAATTCATACACACGGTTAGTAGTGTAGGGCGGCACGGTGGCGCAGCGGGTAGCGCTGCTGCCTTGCAGTTGGGACACCTGGGGATCCTGGGTTCGATTCCCGGGTCCTCCCTGCATGGAGTTTGCATGTTCTCCCCGTGTCTGCGTGGGTTTCCTCCGGGCGCTCCGGTTTCCTCCCACAGTCCAAAGACATGCAGGTTAGGTGGATTGGCGATTCTAAATTGGCCCTAGTGTGTGCTTGGTGTGTGGGTGTGTTTGTGTGTGTCCTGCGGTGGGTTGGCACCCTACCCGGGATTGGTTCCTGCCTTGTGCCCTGTGTTGGCTGGAATTGGCTCCAGCAGACCCCCGTGACCCTGTGTTCGGATTCAGCGGGTTGGAAAATGGATGGATGGATGGATGGTTAGTAGTGTTAATATGCCAAATGTTAACTGGCTATTTAAAATAACTCTTAAATAAACGAAAATAAAAAAATGCTAGGTTGTTAAAAAAATGTAACTAAATAACAGCAATTTTATTAAAAAAATAAAAAAAAAGTTATGCATGAATACACAATATTGTTAATATAACGCCATAAATCAAAACTATAAAGACTGATGTACAATGGGTCTAATTAATTACTGCTGAATTTGTGTATTTGTAAAAACCAAAACAAAAAATCCCACTACACGTTCATTTGTACAAAGAGCTGGATCTAAAGCTTTAAAGTGAAAAGAGTTCCACATTCCTTGACAGGAAATCGTTCCTCAGAGACCATGAAAATTCATCTGTGAAGTTCAATAACCCCATTCAAAATGCATCTTAATAGGTTTTGTTTATTTTGTAAGTTCATCTCCATAGCTATATCTGCTGACAATGTTATTCATTTCCTCTTCTTAATTAAAAAGTATTTTATAAGTTAGTGAAGAAATAAAAATAAAATGTAGCAAATCTTTACAATTTCTAAATTGAATTCATTCTACACACTGAATACTCTGACTCATTCTTCCCCCACCCAGAGTACAGATATGAATTAATAAATAAAACAGCAGGACTGGTACAAAATAAGGAGCGTAAGTAACCACAATAAAGTTCACAAAAGCGTTTTTGCAACTTAAGGGAGAAAAAAAAACACCCACACACCCTTTAGAGAGGCAGAAGTCATAAAAAAATTATTAATAGTGAAAGCGACTTATTTGGTCTCTTCAATAACAGAAAAGTGTACAGAATTTTTTTTTTTTTTATTTAAAAAATTGCCAAAACAGAATTAAAAGCAATATGTTGATCTAATCTTAAGGAAACATCCAATTATCTATCCACCTTCCAAATCGGCTTATTCAGCTTGAAACATTCCCAGCATGCACTGAGCACAAGGCAGGAACAATTCCTGAACAGAATGCCACCCCATTACAGGGTGAAAAAGAAAATATACTATTGCTCATAGAAGTCGGACAACCATTCTGAAAAAATCAAAATACAGCAGCCCATCATGTAATAGTTCAATCAAGGTTACAAATAACATATTGCATTATAAGCTTTATAAAGAAAACACATACAGGTGCTGGTCATAAAATTAGAATATCATGACAAAGTTGATTTATTTCAGTAATTCCATTCAAAAAGTGAAACTTGTATATTAGACTCATTCATTACACACAGACTGATGTATTTCAAATGTTTATTTCTTTTAATATTGATGATTATAACTGACAACTAATGAAAGTCCCAAATTCAGTATCTTGGAAAATTAGAATATTGTGAAAAGGTTCAATATTGAAGACACCTGGTGCCACACTCTAATCAGCTAATTATCTCAAAACACCTGCAAAAGCCTTTAAATGGTCTCTCTGTCTAGTTCTGTAGGCTACACAATCATGGGGAAGACTGCTGACTTGACGGTTGTCCAAAAGACGAACATTGACACCTTGCACAAGGAGGGCAAGACACAAAAAGTCATTGCTAAAGAGGCTGGCTGTTCACAGAGCTCTGTGTCCAAGCGCATTAATAGAGAGGCGAAGGGAAGGACAAGATGTGGTAGAAAAAAGTGTTCAAGCAATAGGGATAACCACACCCTGGAGAGGATTGTGAAACAAAACCCATTCAAAAATGTGGGGGAGATTCACAAACAGTGGACTGCAGCTGGAGTCGGTGCTTCAAGAACCACCACGCACAGATGTATGCAAGACATGGGTTTCAGCTGTCGCATTCCTCGTGTCAAGCCACTCTTGAACAAGAGACAGCGTCAGAAGCGTCTCGCCTGAGCTAAAGACAAAAAGGACTGGACTGCTGCTTTCTGATGAAAGTAAATTTTGCATTTCCTTTGGAAATCAAGGTCCCAGAGTCTGGAGGAAGAGAGGAGAGGCACAGAATCCACGTTGCTTGAGGTCCAGTGTAAAGTTTCCACAGTCAGTGATGGTTTGGGGTGCCATGTCATCTGCTGGTGTTGCTTCATTGTGGTTTTCTGAGGTCCAAGGTCAATGCAGCCGTCTACCAGGAAGTTTTAGAACACTTCATGCTTCCTGCTGCTGACGAACTTTATGGAGATGCAGATTTCATTTTCCAGCAGGACCTGGCACCTGCACACAGTGCCTAAGCTACCAGTACCTGGTTTAAGGACCATGGTATCCCTGTTCTTGATTGGCCAGCAAACTCGCCTGACCTTAACCCCATAGAAAATCTATGGGGTATTGTGAAGAGGAAGATGCAATACGCCAGACCCAACAATTCAGAAGAGCTGAAGGCCACTATCAGAGCAACATGGGCTCTCATAACACCTGAGCAGTGCCATAGACTGATCAACTCCATGCCACGCCGCATTGCTGCAGTAATCCAGACCAAAGGAGCCCCAGCTAAATATTGAGTGCTGTACATGCTCATACTTTTCATGTTCATACCTTTCAGTTGGCCAACATTTCTAAAAATCCTTTTTTTGCATTGGTCTTAATTGATATTCTAATTTTCCAAGATACTGAATTTGGGACTTTCATTAGTTTTCAGTTACAATCATCAACATTAAAAGAAATAAACATTTGAAATACATCAGTCTGTGTGTAATGAATGAATCTAACATACAAGTTTCACTTTTTGAATGGAATTACTGAAATAAATCAACTTTGTCATGATATTCTAATTTTATGACCAGCACCTGTATATACACACACACAGCAGAAATGGCATATGTCACTAGCTAGCTTCAGTTATAGGACTGCAATGAACAAAGACAGTCTCCTAGCTGGCATTAAAGTGAATTTGAAAAGAAACCTCTGAACAGTGACAAATAAAGGTTGGAGTGTAGAGGGTTTGAGTGTCAAGAAGTGTCGAACAAAAAAAAAAGAGGGAGTGATCACAACAAGTCATCAGGAAGGAAAAGTTTTTACTGTAGCATAAGGTGCAGTACTTGCTAAGTAGGAAATACCAACTGTAACAAGTACAGAAAAAGAGGGGGGAAGGCCAAGATGGACACATGCATAAGAGGATAAGGACATCAGAATCTCTAGTTTGAGAAACAAATGGTCTTACTGGTGTCAGTTGAGTTTTCCTTTAACTACATGCCAAATGCAAAAGTCATCTGTAATACCAAAATGTTTCTAAGGAAAAGCTATATCCTCCTATGAAACTTGCAAATAAAAAGAAAAGGTTAAAATGGGCAAAAAGAACGTAGGCATTGGACAGAAGATGACTGGAGAAATGTATTATGCTCAGCATTTCCTAGTAGTCTTTTCTCTGATGAGGATGACACTGGTAATTTGGTGTGTATTTCGTATTTACCCTTTTCTTTCAAGACAGTGACACCTTTGTATGAAATGTTCAGCTTCTTGGCAATCTGTCATGTGGAATAACCTTCATTCTGCAAAAAAACAATAGACTGATATGTTTGAGAAAGCAGATTTGTTTTGGACATTTTTGAACCCAGAACTGAAATTTAGGAATGCCAGTACTTTGAAACACAAGTGAACAGGATAACATGTTTCAGTGGTGCTAATGCAGTTAGAATGGTTTCTCTAATAAATAACCAATTAGCATTAACATATGACTAATTAAAGGATAAGCTAAAGAAGTTTACTGTTGGGACACCAAAGGAATTGCTTCAGAAAATGGAGCTTTGCAGCAAAAACTGAATGATAAATTAAAAATCAGTAATTTCAAGCAGTAATAGCCATTATACATATTAGTAATGCCTTGGCTACATGTTTAAATCAAATTAATGATTTGATTTAAAAAAAAAAAAAAAAAAAAAAAGGGCAATTAATCAAAAACATGACCATTTCTGGGTGACCTCAAGCTTTTGACCGGTACTGTTTATTGATTTAAACTATAAATAAAATAGTTGGAGTCTGACTTAGTGGTACCATAAATTGAGGAGTCAAAGATTTTGTGTAATTGACTCCACAGCCCTAGTTACATGTATGCAACTAGATTTAGCATGATACATTGGATTTCAATGACAGTGTCCATTCAGATATCTATCCTAAAGCTCCTTTCATACAGGGCTTATCCATAAATCTCCAGTGCATTTGGAATGAATTGAATGTATGAATACAGCTGCTCTGGAAAACTGGTAATGTTATGGGTTTATATGTGATAAATCTTCAACACTTTGTAGGTTTATAATGACTTCTTCATTGAAATCTTTATTCATTATATTTAGTCTTTCAGCGTCTTGGACACGGCAAGTGCACATGCACAGGTTTCAACCAAACGATAAAAATGGTTATAAATGGCTAATAGTCTACCATGTTCAGAGCTTGAACTTCATTTATATTTCTCTTAAAAATTTAACATACTGAGGAGAGGACTTCAGACTCAGGAAAATGAAAATGTGTTAGATAGGGTTCAAAAATGCACCATTTAAGAAGCTCTCGGGTATTAAAAGTTTCAGGTATTTTTTATATTACAAGTAATTCTTTCTGATGTTTACAGAAGTTTATAACATTTTGAATAGTTATAAATTTAATCAGCCAATCTTTCAAATGGTTATTTAATGTTAAAATAGTAAAAAAAACTATTTTGTATGCAGATATTTCCATTCATAAAAAAAACACTTATTTATATATGTCATTTGGGTGTAAGCTGATGAACCAACCAAAATGTATGCACTGATTGACATTGTATGCAAATTCAAAAGTTTATAAAATTAACTATTACCCTCTGCACTTTGAATCATTCTGAAACAGGACTGCTGTGATGAAGGTTTCCCCTTGTATGAGAAGACTGCTTTCTTTAATATATATCCAAATTAAATTTCTTCCAAACCACCAAACACCAGCCTAAACCATTAATGCAAGGCAAGATGGATCCATGCTTTCATGTTGTTGATGCCAATTCTGAGCCTACCATTCGAATGCTGCAGCAGAAATCAAGACTCATCAGACCAGGCAACATTTTTCCAGTCTTGTGTTTTCCATTGGTGAGCCTCTGTGAATTGTAGCCTCATATGCCTGTTCTTAGCTAACAGGAGTGGCACCTGGTGTGGTCTCCTGCTGCTGTAGCCCATCTGCTTCAAGGTGCAACATGCTATACATTCAGAGACTCTACGGCATACCTCAGTTAAAAGTATAAGTGGTTATTTGAGATACTGTTACCTTTCTATAAGCTCAAACCAGTCCGGCCAGTCTCCTCTGACCTCAACAAGGCATTTTTGTCCAGAGAACTGCCACTCGCTGGGTATTTTCCCTTTTTTCTGACCATTCTCTGTAAACCCTAGAGGTGGTTATGCGTGAAAATCCCAGTAGAGCAGCAGTTTCTGAAATACTCAGACAAGCCTGTCTGGCACCAAAAACTATGCCACATTCAAAGTCACTTAAATCACCTTTCTTCCCCATTCTGATGCTCAGTTTGAACTTCAGCAGGTCACCTTTACAATGTTTACATGCCGAAATGCATTGAGTTGCTGCTATGTGATAGGCTAATTAGATATTTGTGTTAAAAGGTGTACCTAATTAAGTGGGCGGTGAGTGTATGTAGTCTGCATGAAAAGATGGGAGAGGAAGAATCAGCAAATACAGCATAACATTAGCTGGAATCAGAGTATGAAAACTGAATTTTATTATGGCAATGACAGTTACACTTATTATTAAAGTGTAACTAATATTACAATTTCTTTTGTGGGCATGCATTCTCCGTGTTTGGTGATGCAAAATGGTTTATTTACGGGGCATTTTTACCAGATGCCCCGAATTACTTTATCATAGCCCTGACCTCTCCCAAGCAGAATCTCCTCCAAATTTGGGTGGGGATAAAACAGCCTTAAAAAGAGGCAGCTACTGCTCATTGCTAGTACACCATTAATTTCATGTCTCTCCAGTGAGTGATCCACCTCTCTAATGCAGCTCACCACCGTGTGGTGATCAGTTAACAATTCAGAACCTAATTTTACCAGAGTTTCCAGAACAGGGGCCTCATGTATAAATGGTGCGTACGCACAGAAATGTTGCGTACGAACGTTTCCACGCTCAAATCACAATGTATAAAACCTAAACTTGGCGTAAAGCCACGCACATTTCCACTGTACCTCATACCTTGGCGTACGCAATTTCTCCGCTCAGTTTTGCAGACTGGCGGCACCCAGAGTCAAAGCAGTGCTACTGTTCCAGTGTGGTCACCCTTTCTTTCTTAGCTCCACATTCCTGACGCGGCTTTATAAATACACTGAAACTAACTACATATTGTTTATTAGTGTAATGCATCAGATTGTAATTAACCAGCAGCAATATAATGGTCCAGGGAATAGCCATAGTATTCCAAATACTATAACTGCTTTAGCGTTGTAACTCTCACTGCATCTTCTTCTTTCAGCTGCTCCTGTTAAGGGTTGCCACAGCAGATCATCTTTTTCCATATTACTCTCACAGCACCACTCGGAGTATTTATATCACTGTATCTGAGTAGGGAATCACAGCGGCAGCTGATCGGAAAGAGAATTATCGGTATACAGCATGAAGCAGACGCTGACTCAGCCACGGCAAAACACTTTAGAGACTTCCCAGTACGGACTTTGCGGTTTAGAAAAAGTTTCATCCCAAGAACTCTAAAAACGCACTCAATCAGTCCATCAAGTGCTCCTTGTACAACTGTTTACTTAGAAGTACAATTGGCACGCAGACTTATTTTGTTAAATTGGAAGAATCCTAATTCTCCTCTTATAAGTCAGTGGGAAACTGATGTTTTATATTATTTGAAATTGGAAAAAATCAAATTTTCAGTTAGAGGATCTGTACAAAACTTTTTCAAAACTTGGCAGGATTTAATCAATATTATTTTAGAATAAGAGAATTAACTATTATTGTATTTAACTCCCTTCTCCATCTCTTATTTATATAGATATTTACTTCTCCCCTTCTTTTGTCTAATGTTGCCTTATTAAAAAGCTTAAAGAAATTTTCCTTTAGCTAAGCTCTCCTTCTCAGGGATGGGGTTTGATTTGTTTTCAAATTTGTTGGGTTATAAATGGATCTGTTTGTATGGAATGATTACAATGAAAATTAATAAAATAAAAATATAAAAAAAAAAAAAGAAGTACAATTACCTCACTGTAAACTTGCTTTATAAATTGGCGCAGGTTGTGCAATATTGTAACTGTAATGCATGTATTTACATAGGATGACGGTATTCATTTTTAAGATGAAATGCAGCAAAATATGTTGATTATACAGATAAAACTTTAACTTCATTTAAATCTGTATTGTTAATGATTAAACATGTGAGGACACGGTGCTGCAGCGCTAGCTAGTTCATGGATTGTTCCTGCATCACGTTGTATTCTTGCGCTGACGCGACACTGGAAAAGATAGACGGATAGAATAATTAAACATGTACTACGAAGATATTTCAATGTTCCTTAAAAGTTTTGAAGAATCGGCGTTCTAAGCTTACAAATGGCTTCACGTCTATTACATAGCTGATTGTGTGGTGATTGGGTATTTGGAGAAAGAAAAGTAAGGACAGGAATTGGAGGTTAGTACATTTGAAAGAGACAGTACGGCTGTGATAAATTATGTCATTTAAGGTCGCGCATGGCGCAGCAAGCCTCTTGCGTGAGATATGAACAAGCACTGCGCCACCGTGTTCCCATGTTTAATAACATGCTTTCATTCCTATCATCATGAAAAAGATATCACGAATACATTTCAGTATTTTAATTATTCAGAGAGCTGTAATATCACAAATGTAATGGATTGTGTGTCCTGTCGGAGAAAGAGAAAGCCCGTTTAAGAAGCAGGTAGTGATTCACACACAGAACACAAAGAAGATCAAATACAGAACAAAGCATTTAACGTCCTACTTTAGTTACAATGGGATTTGAGAAACTGGTAAATTAAACGATTTTAAGATGAAGTTTATGATGTTCTACTTTAATGGCAAAATAAATTACGTGATTAAAGTGGAAATTTCGAGATTAAAGTTGACATTTCGTGCTTTTTTCCCCCCACTGTGTGCCTATTTCTTTGTCTGTACCCTAATAAGCTTTCATATGACACTGACGGTGGGCTACGACTTGCCTTTTCACGGCGACTTTGATATGTGATTTCTTTTTTATTTCGGGCACTGTGCGACTTTGTGAACTTGAGCTTTCGAGTTTCTCCGACACACTGTCACTCGATCAACTTCCTTTTGTTGATTATACCACTGTTTAAACCAACAAATAGTACGTTTTTCCTTTGCCTCCACTTGGTATTCGCTGAAATTCTTATAATTTTCCCCTGTGCTTTTCCCATTGTCTTTTCTCAGAAGGCTATTTATATTGATTTGCATATTCAAAGAGGCGTAATTCTGGGAGGAGTTGGGGCGGGACAGAAGGCGCATGCGTTACTTTTCACGCTGATCGGGATTTATGTAGTGGAAGAACGTGAAAGTTTGTGTACGTACAGATTCCTGCATCTGGATTTTTCTGTGCGTACACACATTCCCACTTTTGTGCTTACGCCATGTTATAGTGTGAGTTCTACGCACGGCATTATACATGAGGCACCAGATGACTCGACAACATTCATTAATAATTGTACACATGTATAAGTGTATTTAAATATGGCATTCACTATTTTACATCAATGACAAGAAATTCAGTAACAATTCACCACATATTCAGCTCTGGCAGGCTGTTCCTACTAGACACACCCCTCTAAGTTATTTCCATCAATCCCCTCCTGAACAGTGAAGTCTGCAAATAAAAATACACAGTGGAGTGTAACTATAGATTGTACCCTTTTAAGCATGAAATCTAGTGTCTCTAAAAAGGCTGAATACACTGCACAGTTGTTTGAGGTACACATGCAAATAACAGTTAAGGTTTTTTCTCCCTCCACAGCAACTTGGTCACATTAGGGTGGCCCTCTCATCCACCCAAACAAATTCCAACAATACAGAACCCGGCACATCTGCCCAGCGGCTCTCACATGTGGCAACTGTAAAAGTAGAAGACAGATTACTATTAATGAACAAGTTTGTTTTCAGAGCCAGTGTTGTTTGTAGAGAAGAGTCTGATTATATCTAGTCGGTATTTTTCACCCTCACAGAATCTGGCCCTTTCACAACCATAGGAATAACATTTCACATCCAAAACAGCCAATTTCTATTACCCAAACCAAACATACTTGAATCAATCTCACTTCTGCATGTCACCAGTCTGACATTAATATGACCCTTACTCATCAATTTGTGGATGGAGGCTCTACATATCAAATCCACACAACCTAGGAGCGGTTTCTGGTAAGTTCTCTTTGATTTCATTAGAACAAAAATAACTTTTTATAGTACAATAACAATATAAAAAACTTTCACACTTACACTTTACAAAAAAACACAACTAAGTAGTGTAAATAAAAGAGAAATGTTCACGGACTAGAAAAAAAGTCTTTAAAATCAGATTTGAAAGTAGAGAGGGGACAGAAAGTCACAGGAACTTCGGGTATGAGAATTGCAGATTTCAGGGGCCATGGTACTTAAGGGCCTGCCTCCCAAATTGGAAAGTCTGGTGTGTGGGACATCAAGTAATTTTTGGTTAGAAGACCTGAGAGTAGGGGTGGGCGGTATGACCAAAATTCTATATCACGGTATTTTTCTAAATTATCCCGGTTTCACGGTATTTGACGGTATTTTTTTCCCATGCATGAGTGGATATTAAACACATTTTCCACTGCAATTACTGGCTAAGAATAACCTATTCCACTGTCAAGAGCATTGTACATTGTACAAAAAATACATTTTAATGTGCACACAAGTATTAATACAGGTTTGCATTGCCCCATAAAGGGATACTTTTCAAGGGGGTGGCACTAATGAAGAGAAGGAAATCACATTGCATGACAGATGCAGTCAAAATATAGAACCTTTTTATTTAACAAATTTTGCAAAAACTTAAATTATAATTTTGACAACATATTTTCAACCATCCAAAGAGATATTTAGACTTAGAAAAATATCCAGAAGTGCTTGTCAAAAGTTGTATTGCACTGGACATGTCTTAGAAAAGGAATAAATAAATATTTTTTGTAAAACAACTACACTTTCTGTTAATGTTAACAATCTCTGTCCACTGACACGTTAAAGTGACTTTCTAAACAACTTTACCATCATTAAACTGCATAATATTTAAACTAATAAATAATAATAATAATAATAATAAAATAAATAATTGTATTATTACTGATAGTTGCACTATTACTTCAAGGCTTCAAAAGCCCAGGTGCATTACACAGTATTCACCAAATTAAAATAAAATAAAAAGTGCAATCTTGGTGATGACATCTTTACCAACTGAACTATCATTTAGGTAAACTGCATTAATATGGACCTTGCTTCAAGCTAAGCTATATACATAAATAATACAACTGCAACTTGCATTTATAATTGTATTTGTGGTATAGCCCTACGGAATCGTATTAGGGCCACGGTGAAGAAAAAAAAATATGGACACAGGGAAGAAAAAAAACCAAAAAACTATACGTCGAGAATAAAGTCGACATTTCCACTCTATTCTCATAGTTTACTTTATAATTAAAGTAGAATGTCGTAAACTAAACTTCATCCTAAAATCATTGTTTAATTTACTAGATTTTCTCAAACCCCGTCATAAGTTAATGTAGCACATTAAATGCTTTGTGTTGTGTTCCCCGACCCAGTTGTTAATCACTACATTTCTTAAACGGACTTCCTCCGCACTAAGAGGAGACAGCGATCACCATACAGAATCCATTCACTGTATGATATTCCTGCTCTCTGAAAATTTAGAATTTATATCAAGTATTTATTTATATCAAGTATTTATCTTGGCATTCTAAATGTTCAGAGAGCATGAATATCATGTGAATGGATTCTGTGCGGCGATCGCTGCCAGTGCCGGTGCCTCCTCTTAGTGCAGTGGAAGTCAGTTTAAGAAGCTCGGGGAACACTTAACACAAAGCATTTAATGTGCTATATAACTTATGAAGGGGTTTGAGAAAATCTAGTAAATTAAATATTCATTTTACGATGAAGTTTAGTTTACGATGTTCTACTTTAATGACAAAGTACGAGAATAAAGTCAACATGTCGTCACAATATTACACAGTACCCAGGTACATTACACTGTATTGAAAACAAATAAAACAAGTACAACTTGGCTTGCAGTATTATCCAGTAGTATAGAAACAGTGTTTACACATCTGAGCTTTTAAAACTAAAGCATCTCCAGGCGACAGACGCAACTCCTTTTTTTCGGCTCTCTGTCCATTTTCACCGCGCGGCATACCTATGCTACTGCTCACTATTTGGTGGTGTAGCAGTAAAAAAGAGCCCTAGTGCAACAAATCTGTGTTTAGCGGTGTAGCAGTGAAAAAGGTCCCCACTTGAACAGTTTCCTGCTGCGCCACATTCCGAACGTCGTTTAGGCAATTTAAACCGGTGTTGCGGTATAAGAAAAATCCATATCATAAAAAAAATACAGTTTTCGGTATGAACCGGTATACCGCCCCAGCACTACCTGAGAGAGCGAGAAAAGGAATATAATCAAGGGTTCACTAAAGTAAAGACTTTGAAAGTGAGAGGCAAGATTTTGGACTTAATATGGAATTGAACCGATAACCAAAGGAAATGAAACAGAATGGAGGTGATGTGAACATAACACTTCATACAGGAATGAACTCTCAATGCAGAGTTCTGAATATACTGTAGCTTTTGTAAAGACCCTGCAGGATGGCCAATGAAGAAAGAATTACAATAAATCAGTATGAGACTTATGAAAGAATGAACCAAACCTTGTGCATCACTACTAGTGAGAAACAGGCAAAGACGAGCAATGTTAAAGAGAGGTGAGGAACTTGATATGCAGTTCAAAATTAAGCAATGGGTCAAATATTACACCAAGATTTCAGGCAAAGGCAAAACAAGCACACCATAAATATTAAGAAAAAAAAGAAAAAAAAAAGTTTTCAGAATCACTCCTGGGGACCCCCAAGTGGCTGCAGGTTTTTCTTCCAGCCAGTTTCACAATTAGCAAGACATTTAAAAATACTCTAACTTTTCCAGATTTTAATTGGTCAGTGCCCCCCCCCCTCTTATTCTACAGTCAGAAAAATACAGCAATCCGAGTTTTACATTTTGGAGGCATATGGAATTTTTTGTATTTTAGCTGCAGCTTTAAATGCATTTTGTTGTTTTCCCTATTATATCTGCCCTTTTTCTATTTAGTGTGCTCCATTAATTATACCTTAATACTGTAATGACAACTAAAAACAAGCAGAGAAGAGCAGACACCTGAGCAAATGACACCAAATGCTGAAAGGCTGCAACTACTTCAGTGTCGGACTAACTAACATACTCATTAGTAAATAATGTATAGTATTAAATAACTAGAACACCTAGAAAAGCAGAATGAAAATTACGATGATGATGAACATCTTAAAACACATTACATTATGCCCACATAACAAATGCTAGATATATTGTATTAAAAATGTTATTTTAGTTTTCTGACCTTTATACTGTCCCTAAAAGACACATTAAGCAAGTTCTTATTTCCAATTAGGCCAGAAGATGTTTAGAACAAAAACTTGTAGCCACATGCGATCCAAAGGATGGAGTTTGAGAAACACTGGATAAGAACACTCAAGAGGGTCAATTATGGATTCTTCTTTGTCTGGCCACTCACTTTAGATTAATTTGTCTTTGGTAAACCTATCAGGATCACCTACTTTTGGACAACACAGCTTTAAGGATTGAGGCTAACTAGAATCAGTCACCATACATAAACAATCCTAGGAGGGGATCTAAAACATATTGGGTATAATTTCACTCTATTGCACATTTAAATTAAATAAAATGCATTTTTCAAAGGACTAGTTACACTAAGAGTACACAACAGTTAGGAGCCAATGACTATAGTAAGAGGCAGGCAGGCTTTTGCGAAGAAGGGCTATATAGAATAGTTGTAAACTCCTACTTGCAATGACAGGGCTACCGTACGGCTTAAAGACTATTGGTGAGAGGGGTTTATTACAAAACACTCTTGTTGCCCAAATATCATTACCATTACACTGGTGAAAATTAACTTCACACACTTTCATGGTGAGCTGCCTCAGATTCAGACTAAAGACAAAAAAAACTCTGCTGGTGTAAACAGCAGAAGTAAATGACCTAAAACCATAAAAGCAAACAAACAAATGCCAACAAGTCTCAACAAGTGCTACAGAGTGAACTCTCCTACGTAAATGTCCCGCTGGCATTTATTGGCCTCTGTTGTTTAACACAGTCTTTCAGATTCATCCTGTTAACATTAAAGTATACTACTTTGCTACGTTTCAGCCACATTGCTTTCCTTTAAACATAAGACTTTTCCTGCGTTTGGTCTGTTTAAGAGTGTTTTGTATAAAGTCTTTAAAAAAAAGGTCACCAACACTAACTTTGGTATGTAGATCCTCCAGTGGATGAGTGGGTGTCCTGCCCAGGACGGAGACACCTTATGATTTCCGTCCTGATTGAGATGCCCAAAGATGTCAGGAACCAGCAGGAGAGCAATTCATCCCCCACCTTTCTAGGTGGCAGTGTCCCTCAAGTAGGGTCCTTGTCGGATACCCACAGGGCTACATGGGAGTTGGAGACCGGAATAAAAGCCCTGTAGGTTTCCCTGGGGGTTGTGAGGGAGCTGTAGGGGCAGGATGTCCCTGGCTTTCTTGTAGCCTGGAAGTTCTTCCAACTGGCCACATGACATCACTGGAAGTACTCCCAGGTTCACCTTAAAAAGTAGCCTGCTCTTGGAGTCAGAGTCGGGAGGAAGTGGGCAACACTCAGCTGGAGGACAGAAAGAGGAAAGATTCATTGGCTTATTGCATTTATAATTAAATTTGTGGCTTGTTAGGAGTTGGAGAGGTGCTTCAGAAATTAATAAAAAATCCTTTATTTCATTCTATCTACATGTGGTGCTTTACTGTGTCTGTGGTTTCGGGCTGTGTCTGGCGCGCCCTTGTTGTCACAGGTACAAGAATGTCAGTCAATACTGTCTACAATATATAAATGCAATCTTTCCTTTGTGATGTACATTAGGTAATTGTAAACTACTCTGTGTAATTGAATTTGATAATAATGAGAACAGCAGGCAAGAGATCAGTATTCCACATAATATATTCAGGGAATCCTTCAATTGAATGCATTTTTCAGTGATGCCACCAGGAAGAATTTCAATCAGAAGTGCCTAGGAGATACAAGGTATGACAAGACAGACAGTGGAAACCGTGAACTTGAAGAATACACTAAGTGCATTTACACACGCACTACAAACCAGGGTAAGGCAAGTAACCCAGTTAAGGCAGAAACCTGGCTTCTTAAAACCCTTTTTTGGATGCACAAGGATGTTTCTGGAGTTCTCCTTTGGCAAAATGCTTCAGCAACATGAAAATGTCCAAAACAAAAAGTTAAACTTCACCATTGGCTGCCATAAATCTGAACACAAGCATGAAGCCGGTGATAATTTTCTTGCATTTTATGAGCACATTTAGCCCTTCATGTGCTGTGAAGTAATTTCCATCCCCAAACCTGAACAACTGATAAATTTGCTCTGTGGACACTGGTTGCTGTGTCATGCGATCACACGATTTCAACAGTGCTATAGCACTTAGCTAGATGAAAAATAAACTGCCACCTAATTTATACAGTAGGTTTCTATTATTTGATTGTGTACAGCACACTTTTTCTGTTCTTTGGAGCGGAATACCAGTACATACATTTCTTGCCTCACACCCAGTAGTGCTGAGACAACAATAATTTAGGTATTTTTACCTTAGTAAAATAAGTATTGTGTTACTTGTTACTTTAAAAAGTAATCGGACTACATAAAGGAACATTAGTTTTAATGTGTTACCCATAACCCTGACCCCAATATTGTGCTGCTGCGGTTAGTAGCACTGTATGTTCAGGACATCAACATAAATTTTGCAGTTTCTGAAATATTAAGACAGATTATTTAAACTAGGTAAAGGAACATTGGGGTCACTGAGCATTTGCCTCAGGATATGTTTCTTTGCGAACATTTCTACCTGGGGCAGCTGAAAGCATGTGCAAAGCTAACATGCACATGCTACAAAATCCTTAAATGTAACCCAGTTAAGGGTTTACATGGCCACATAACCAGATTATTTCTGAAGAAATCTGTGTATTAACCTGGTTTCTCAGAGACTATCCACTTTCTCTAGCCAGAATAAGGGTTTGCATGGTATCTTATAAACCAGGTTTTTGAGAATAACTGGACTGTTAAAGCTCATTTAAATGAACTGACTTATAGCAGAGAAAGTTCAGGGAGGATAGTCACCCAAAATGTCATGTCACATTACATGACTTTTCCAGCAGCTTTCAGTCACAGACTTCATTTACATAGCCTTAGCAAATCGGAAGCAGTTGCAGTGCGCTCCAGTGACACCCAGTCATGTAGAATTGCATACCAAGTGACCTAGTCAAGCCAGTTTTAAGTCAATTCGTACAGGTGTGCTTGTGAAAGCTGAAAAAGGGAAAAAAAAACAAAAGACCACACACACACACAAACACACAAAAGTATACTGCAGCTACAAGGAGTAACCAACACAGGTGTTGTGGACTTGAAAACAAAAGAGGCTCCTCTGTCTGATGTCTTGTGTTTTTATGTATCACAACACAATGGAAAAACTAAAAGAAAAAGGGCAGAGACTGCAGCTGAACTCACCGTACACAAAGCTTTCGTACGGACACTGGCTCCTTCAGACAGCATGTTATTAGCAGTCAGAAAATAGAGCAAACTTGAGATATTTTAGACATATGAAAAACTGTGCCAGAAAAATATTAAAATACTCATCTAATCTGACATACCCTGTGATTTCTAGTCATGTAATTTTACAGGTTGTCAAATTTCACATCCCCTCCAACTAGATGTTGTATAATATGGCATCAGCATAAGACACAATAAATAACTTTTCAAACATAAATTTGTTAAATAAACTAGTATGCAGGATACATACATAAATAAAACTCATGAGTAAAAAAAGTAAAAATTGTTGAACATGCTTGATATGTCACGCTTGCTTTGGCATTTCTAACTGGTTCAAAAACTCTTTTAAAATTAGTCAGAGCCATACTCTTAACATACAGGTTCAGGGGAAAAAAAAAATATGTACACACAATTAAAAAAAGCAAGTACAGTGGAACCTCGGTTTGCGAGTAACTTGGTTTACGAGTGTTTTGCAAGACGAGCAAAAAAGTTTTAATAAATTTTCACTTGATAAACGAGCGAGGTCTTGCAGTATGAGTAGTTTGTCTGCTGAGTGTCATGTGATCACAACTGAGCTGATGGTTCTTCTCTCTCTCTCTCTCTCACTGCGGGATTGTGGGCAATCGTCTCCTATTCTCCGTCTCAGTCGGCGTGCCTCACTCATATAGTCAACATCCGTACAAGCGTATAGTGTTTACTACAGCATTAGCATTGTGACTGTGTGCGCGCGCACGCACGCACGCGCCCTCGTGTGTGCGTATGTGTGCTCACGCGCGCGTCTGTGCTGTGACGTGCGAGTCCCCATCTTGCACCCTAAAACATGAAGCGGAGTCTCAGTACTTTAGCAACACAAGCTTTATTCAGCTTGAAACAGCAACAGTGCGGTTATTTATACACAGACACAGCAGTCAGGCAGGGCCCTGCGTATTTATAACGTTCCTTGTATCACCCATTGACGACAGGCACTTATAGCATGTCCACAATCTTTTCGGATTCGCTTTTACAGAGAACTGCTACAGCGCTGGGAGACTGCGATTGCTTTGGGACGCTCTTCCGCGTGTCGTCCCATTGGGTGCAATCCCACAAGAGTTTAGAAACTCACTCACACCAGCCATGATTCTTTTCAAAGGTAAAGTGCAAGTTAATTGGTTTGTATTAATCATTTTTATATGAATAGTTTTGGGTTGTGGAACAAATCATCTGAGTTTCCATTATTTCTTATGGGGAAATTCACTTTGATATACGAGTGCTTTGGACTACGAGCACATTTCCGGAACGAATTATGCTCGCACACCTAGGATCCACTGTAAGTTATTTCTATTGTGAAGGAAAAAGGTGAATTTGATAGGCTGAAAATGAATAAGTTTTGAAAACACAATAGGAATATAGGATGGTTTTCTGGAGGTTGCATTTATAGCCAGCTTAAAAATGAAATACTGTACTAAACAAACACATGTCTGAATATGAAGCACACACCTTCGAATTGAGAGTGATGTGTGAAGCATGCTGAAAATGAATGTTAAAAATTTAGAAACAAAAATTAATATAAAAAACTTGTAAAAGAAGCTCAAGTTCTCTCTTACTATGTGTATTTATTTCCCTAAAAACTACGGTGTTTTGCTTGCCCACCCCCGGGTTTGGTTTACCAGATATACTGTACAATTTAAAGAGATTGTTATTTTCATGGGAATTGTTACATATGCATTACTTTCACTTTAAAACTTTTGTAAAAACAATACTCGTCCTTTATTTCCAGCCCCGAAAGTGGTTAAATCTTTCTCGCAGGATGTATAACGCGGCTTGTGTTGTGAAGGGGGGGGGGGGGGGGCGGCTGAACACAAGCTAAGGAGATGCCGTCGGATCAGCTGCTGTCTTTCTGCTGCTGGCGAGCTCTGTTTGTCGTGCTGCATGTCGATCAATTAAAAGCCTGTACAGCAGCGGTCCTTTTGCCACTTTGTCTCTGCCGCTCACATTGTTTTGGAGGGGCTGAACGCACGCAAAAGGAGTTGCAGTTGGATCATCTGCTTGCAAGCTGTGTTTTCTGCTTGTTGTGATGCGCGTCGATCATTTCAAAGCCTTTACAGCAGCTGTCCTTTTGCCACTTCACGTCTCTGCCGTTCGCGTTGTGAATGGGGGAGTGGGGGTAGGCTGAACACACGCTAAGGAGAAGCAGTCAGATCATCTGCTGGCTTGCTGCTGCTGGCAAGCTGCATGTTCTGCTTGTCGTGGTTTTAAGAGGTGGGAGCACATGTCTGTCTGCCAAAAGCATTCCAACAACTGCTTGATTAGATGTCCATGAACTTGTTTTAAATGTAGTCTCACTGCCTTGTCTCGCAGGATGTTAAAGTGTCTCTCATGGGACGTCAAATTGTCTTCCGAGAAGATAACATCTCGTCTCCCCAGTCTCCCTCCCAAGATTTTGTTTTAAAAGAGAGAAATTAATCTGAATCACGATAGTAAATGTAACTTTACTATCAACCTGAGCTGTGAGCCACTTTTGATAACAGATTTTCTCCTCACACTTGAAGTTATTAAACTGTCAATACAATTCAGTTTCAATTTAGGTTCATATACTTCTCACTGCAATTGTTAAGCACCCTTGAAATCAGCAGACTAGGTGAAAATGATTTTTTATATTATATATATTTATTTTTATATTTATTCACGGCATTCGTAGTCTGTGTCACAATCTGATTGTATGGGTGGTTACCTTCCAGGTCTTTGCATTTATTTGACAGTAAACTATATTATATATATATATATATATATATATATATATATATATATATATATATATATATATATATATATATATATATATATATATATATATATATATACACACACACACACACACACACATATACATACACAGTACTGTGCAAAAATGCTGAAAACAAAAGAAAGCTTTCAAAAATGAAAGTGTTAATCATTTATTTTCAATCAATCCACAAAATGCAGTGAATGAACAAAAGAGAAATCTAAATCAAATCAATATTTGGTGTGACCACCCTTTGCCTTCAAAACAGCATCAATTCTTCTAGGTACACTTGCACACAGTTTTTGAAGGAACTCGGCTAGTAAGTTGTTGCAAACATCTTGGAGAACTAACCACAGATCTTCTGTGGATGTAGGCTTCCTCACATCCTTCTGTCTTTTCATGCAATCCCAGACACACTCGATGTTGAGATCAGGGCTCTATGGGGGCCATACCATCACTTCCAGGACTTCTTGCTCTTCTTTACGCTGAAGATAATTCTTAATGACTTTGGCTGTATGTTTGGGGTCGTTGTCCTGCTGCAGAATAAATTTGAGGCCAATCATACGCCTCCCTGATGGTATTGCATGATGGATAAGTATCTGCCTGTATTTCTCAGCATTGAGAACACCATTAATCCTGACCAAGTCTCTAACTCCATTTGCAGAAATGCAGCCCCAAACGTTCAAGGAACCTCCACCATGCTTCACTGTTGCCTGCAGACACTCATTGTACCGCTCTCCAGCCCTTCGACGAACTAACTGCCTTCTGCTACAGCCAAATATTTCAAATTTTGACTCATCAGTCCAGAGCACCTGCTGCCATTTTTCTGCACCCCAGTTCCTATGTTTTCATGCATATTTGAGTCGCTTGGCCTTGTTTCCATGTCGGAGGTATGGCTTTTTGGCTGCAACTCTTCCATGAAGACCACTTCTGGCCAGACTTTTCCGGACAGTAGATGGGTGTACCTGGGTCCCACTGGTTTCTGCCAGTTCTGAGCTGATGGCACTGCTGGACATCTTCCGATTTCAAAGGGTAATAAGCTTGATGTGTCTTTCATCTGCTGCACTACGTTTCCTTGGCCGACCACAGCGTCTACGATCCTCAACGTTGCCCGTTTCTTTGTGCTTCTTCAAAAGAGCTTGAACAGCACATCTTGAAACTCCACTCTGCTTTGAAATCTTTGTCTGGGAGAGACCTTGCTGATGCAGTATAACTACCTTGTGTCTTGTTGCTGTGCTCAATCTTGCCATGACATGAAACTGTCTTCCACAACCTCACCTTGGTAGCAGAGTTTGGCTGTTCCTCACCCAGTTTTAAGCCTCCTACACAGCTGTTTCTGTTTCAGTTAATGACCGTGTTTCAACCTACGTGTGACATTGATGATCATTAGCACCTGTTTGGTATAATTGGTTGATCAGACACCTGACTAGAATCCTACAAAATCCCTGACTTTGTGCAAGTGTACCTATAATAGTTCATGCTGGTTTGAAGGCAAAAGGTAGTAACACCAAATATTGATTTGATTTAGATTTTAACTTTTGTTCGCTCACTTTGTTTATTATCATCAATTTATAAAATGCAATCATTATTTATATTTCTGAAAGCATTCTTTGACACCTGCCTAAAACTTCTGCACAGTACATATTATATATATATATATAATATATAAATTAAGTGCTTTCTACAATAACTTTGTATTTTTTCCCCCCAATGTTAGTTTATGACACCCTTGTTTACAACCACATTCTAAAAGACCTTCAGTTAAGGTGAGCCTGTCCATTAAGCAAGACCAGACCGCTGTCTTGGTAACCCTATTTGAATAAATGTACATTGAGTAGCCACTTTCAGGTCTACATTCATCTCCCAAGCAACAGGTTGTTCAGTCAGCAATGGCATCACAAATGCAAACAGCACTACTAAAGTAAGCAAATTTAAGCTGATAGTATGTGCAAGATTCTCAGGATGACTGGAAAAGGACAAAGATTTAAATAGTTCTGCAGGTGGTAAGCCAATGGGAAATGTACATACCAACCCAAGTATATCAGGAACAGGACCCTGTGGATGATGGTGTTGCAAATGACATTGCACAGATGTATCAAGAATGAACCAAATTCAACAAAAGCCCTTAGTTTGGAAACCAGTCATTAAAGAAGTTGACAGTGGGTGGATTACAACTTCTGCTCAGCAACTTAACTGTTAAGATACAGTCAGTAAACCGAGAGCGGAATAAAACAATACGTAAAATGCATGTGTGAATCCTTGCATGTTGTCACCAAAATGGTATGTTCAATGCTAACCTGTCCAAATTCCAAGCAGTAAAAACCAAAGAGGTGCACTTGTAGAGGGTTAAAGAACATGAACAGATGAACTGAATAATTACAAATATATCACCTGGTCAAATAAGCCCCTTCTCTGCCAACTCACACAAGGCCAAAAAAAAAAAAAAAATTACATCACATTTTTCTGATCGTAAAACAGTCTGCAGATGTAAGCAGGTCAACCTGTAAATGCATAGGATTTCTGGATATTGCTACCCATCAAGTGAATTCTTTCCTTGCCATTGTATTTAACAATAAATGATTTAACTGTGAGATAATGATCCAAGATACAAGGCTATAAAAGTACTGGAATGGATCTAACAACCTAGCAGTCAAGTATATTTAGTGCAGTGACTGACCTCCTCAGTTACAAGATTTCAAACGGGTTGGATAGCAAGACAAGGAAATAGAACAAACTATTCAGAGGAAAGTTGCATTACAAGAGATTTTGCTACAATTGAAAGAAATTACATTTTGACATAGATGCTGGCCTATCTGCTATACTTTCAACAGTCCTGTGCTAAATCATCCAACGACATTTACTCTTTTCCCTCTTTAGTACCACACTATATACCATCATTTTTATTATGTTATACTTTACATTTTTAAAGTAGTTGTTAATTAGTAGTTAATTTTACTCTGGGGAAGGCTTCTTTATTAGTGCCACTTAGTGCTTTTCCACATCTTTCTTTTTCTGCCCAGGCATCTGAAGTATTTAACTAGTTATCCGTTATCTTCCATGAAAATATTCATTGCTCTGTCCTCTTTCCAAGAAGAAACCATTACAATTTCTGAACACACTCAAAGTCCGAAGTCACAAAAAACTGGTATCGTTTTCAAACTGGATCAAGCATTGGTGAGCCATAGACACATTAATTTTTGTTACAGGGAGTAAGAAAATACACGACTAATTGGTGTGATCAGAGAATAATTAGATACATTAGGAGTGTGGTTCAAATCTGAAACAACCACCAACTCCCACTGGCCTAAAACAAAACCAGACTCTGAACAGTGGTTTATTTAGTCAAGTAATTTTGGTGAGATGCACCTCCCCGTGAGGGTGCAGTCTGTCTCAGTTGGTTGCACACCTCAAGAAGCAAGAAACAATGCTCATGGAGGCATATAAGGAAGAGCTGGTACAAGAAAGGGGAGATTCGGAGAAAATGAGAACAGCAGAGATGATCAGAGAAGGAGTTTAAAGGATGGAGAGAAAAGACAGGAGCAAGAGAGCCGGTGCAGGTGAACGAGAGAGAGAAGGCAGACAGCCAGGAGGAAATCCCTCAAGGAAGCATGTGGCTGACGCTCAGGGGCTGAAGAAGGTCACTCCAGCTGAGCGTCCTGGAAGTTAGAGTGACTGATGTGCTCCTTGGATGTAGCGACTCTGCATAAGGCTGGAAAAGAGGCAGTGCGGATGCATGGAAATTTAAAGGCTTAGTGAGGCGTCCTGTGGGTGGAGCTATGGATGGCAAGGACACAAGCCGGAGTCAGAGGCTCGAGGATGGTGCCCTGCCGGTAGCCAGAGATGGCTACAGGGGCAACGAGCCTAGAAGCAGCATGGAAGGTGGGCTCAATTGCCAGTTAGGCGCCTCCTTGGATGCCTGTATTAGGTTTAAGCTAAGGAGACGTCCATTACTAAAGTACACCCTGGCTCACATTTTTAAGGATGGTTTCATGCCGTGTTTTAAACTCATTTTAGTGGATTATTAATTTGACTTATTTTAACCTCCACCAGCACTTCATTTTATGGATTTTTTTTTTTTTTTTTTATTTGTTTTTTGGAAAATTTGCACTACACTTTGGAACACTGACTGTTTTTAACTTATGTTAATAAAAGCACTGGAGCAGTTATACACCTGCCCCTTGCTGTATGTGTATTTTAACTTCATCTGCTAGGCTCATCCCTCAGGTATGCCGTCAGCGGTAGCGGGTTGACAAGGCTCCTTAGAAGGACCTGGTAACGTGGGGCTGACCCACACCATCACATAGATAAATATGAATATAAAACAATATAGTAGTAAAGTAGCTACTGTAGGACAAAAGGCTCTTCTTCCAGGTTAGTACACTAGTGTCATTGCTGTATACATATTTTTATAAGCCTAATAACCTTAAGACATCATTCTTAAGTAGTTTAATCTCCAAGAAGCATTTTTTTCTTTTAACATATCCAACTTCCTCATAGCACTGCTTTAAAATTTTATGGAAATGTAAACATTTTATTTCCCTATTTAAAATGAAGCTCAAAAGGAATATGTAATACCAGCAAAGTCATGCCAAAAACACATGCCTAAACTACTGTTTGCACACACAAGCTGTCAAAAACCAGTTTTACCATTCTTGTGAAAGCAACACAAACAAAATTTTCAGAAAATACTTGGTGCACAAAAATACCATCCTTTTCAGGAATCTAAAAAGCTGATATTGGAATGGGGCTTTTCTTTGGAGAATTCAGCATTTTCTATCCCTACTTTTTACTTTGATACACTTTTTATTGCACAGACTAGTAAAAGTATGAAAATAAACAAAAAGGTCACTGCCATGGATCATTGCTAAATTATAAAAACGAAAAGTTTCAGAGTGTAGACCTTTGAGGTTTATTGCCAGATCCTTACTATACTGTAAAGGAAAAGATGGAATTTCTAAAAATGTAAAAGGGTTTTTATTATTTGTTTTTCACCAAATGCTTAATCTCAAGATCTTCTACTTTTAAATAAAGTAAATAAGAACAGTTACAAATCTTTGTACTAATGTGGGAACCTGCACTACTTCAGCATGAAGTTGTATAGCAGAGGACATTATACTGTTCTGTTCCTATTGCTCCTCACACTACAAGAGATTTTTTTTTTAAAAATTAAATTAAAAAAAAAAAAAAAAAAAAAAAATTAAAAAGCGCTACTGTATATCCCTACAAAAAATAGTACAGTTCAGTATTTTATTGAAGACTCAGCAAGACCAGAAACTAATCCACAAACTCTATTATAAGAGAAGACACCTGAAAGTTAAGTGTGACAAATAGTTAAATAAAAAGTATGTGACTACTGGACTTCTCTAGGTAAACCCATGGGCAAACATTTCATTTTCTCCCATGCAAAAATCCAGTGTTTCATATTCTTTGTTCCAATGCTTGTCACACTGGTTCAGCTGCCAACTACTCTTCCTACTGCAGACATCAGCATATACTGAGAAATACAACAGCTTCAGTGGCTGACTCCATTAAAACATCAGAAAAACCATGTTTTTTTTCTCCACTGACCACAGAATACATCAATGCCAAATGGCTCCACCATTTTATCTGCAACATCTGAAAGAGCAAGTCTATTGCCCTACAATCCTTTCTTCATGCTGCATTTTGTTTTCATTCACATTTGTCTATCCCAACAATCTTACTTCTAGACTTGATGGATGGAAGCAATACTTTGGATTTGCACAGTACAAATAAGCCCTTGGGCACTTCTGCCTGCAGACAGTGTCACAATCCTTTTCACTCCAGCTGTCAGGGCAAATGCAGATACTTATAAACAATGCTGCAGGATCACTTATTAATTTGTGTTTTCTTCTTAGTGTTTGTGCCAGTGGGTGGCACGGTGGCGCAGTGGTAGCACTGCTGCCTCGCAGTTAGTAGTCCTGGTTTCGCTTCCCGGGTCCTCCCTGCATGGAGTTTGCATGTTCTCCCCGTGTCTGCATGGGTTTCCTCCCATAGTCCAAAGACATGCAGGTTAGGTGAATTGGTGATCTGAAATTGTCCCTAGTGTGTGCTTGGGGGTGTGAGTGTATGTGCCCTGCAGTGGGCTGGGGTTTGTTTCCTGCCTTGCGCCCGGTGTTGGCTAGGATTGGCTCCAGCAGACTCCTGTGACCCTGTAGTTAGGATATAGCGGGTTGGATAATGGATGGATGGTTGTGCCAGTGGTCTCCATCAATGTCCATGTCTGGACCCTTCTACTCCCCTGCAAAATACTTCTGTTCAAGACTGCAAGCTGAGCAACCATTGCTAATTAAGCCTTGGAAATAATGTGTGGACACTGCTGAAGCACTGGCATAGCTCCTGTGTATTTGGCTGACACGGGATATTAAGTTAGGAGAAAAACTGAAACCCATTCATCAATCACAACTGGATTGAAATACTGTATCTAATATAAAAGGATTACAGCGAGAAAAATGGATGATCTTTAATTCTTGCATGGATTTATACTCCTCTTTTCCAATTCTTGACCCCAGGCTGTTATACAAGCAGGAGAGGCTATAATATCCTTGTCTAGAAAATACTTTGAACTATACAGTATACACATTTAATAGCCACATTACAAGCTACTGCATGTACAAAGATTGATGAAAAGCCTACGGCAATCTATAAAGTGAAAGCAAATGCTAAAGCTTAAACTTTCAAAATTCTAGGGTTACTACTACTACTAAAATGAATTACATAAGGCAATAAGTATTGCTATTATGTACAGCAAAACTGAAATTTTATTTACTTTGACACATATTACCACAGTATTTCTGTATCCAAATATTTCCAATTTATTTTACAGAATGGTTAAAGTTCTGAACTGAATTACACCAAATCATATTAATATATACTTTACATACCATACATTAAAATATACTAAATGGAGGCTCTATTTTATTGTCGAGGAAGTTGTATTTTTTAAGATGAGATAAAGGACTAAATCAGACAGATGGTAAGACTGATTTGATAACTTAAGAATTGCTTCACTCTGTACTACTTGAAGATTGTTAACTTGAGCAACACAGTGTGACTCAGAAAATATATAAATAACTCCAAATAAATATTATATATATATATATATTATAGTATATTATAGTTTAGTAGTCCAAAATAAAGGGCTTGGGTAGTCCAAAGATAGAAATTTAATCACAACAGTGTAAGCTGCAATCTATGAAACGGTGCTTGGTATTGTTATGGAGGACAGGGTGGGCTGGTCTGTTCAGCAAATCCCTCACCAGGGCCAATGGATGGAAAATGACATGAAATTAAATAGAAATACATGGCTAAAATTGGCATTTAGAATTCTTAACTACTGTATGTGTTACATAGCAGCTAAACAAATTCACACAAATTCATACTAAAATTATTTAATGTGCAGCAGTGTTTTTAGCAAAACTGAACAGAATCAAAACATTGCAGAAAGAATAGCTAAAAATATGTTTAAGGATGGTCAGTTGTCATGATATACTTAGTAATGGAAGCCATTTGAAATTAAATATCATACATAATTTAGTGATCCTACCTCAAATATACCCATGCTTTATTAGACATTAAAAAAAATGCAAAGTACTTGCAATGTACATGCAAGCTAATGTGGTTCAGTCTGGTTTATCCACTAAGTTACTAAGCCAACATACAAAACTGAGCAAATTATTAGGAGCACTATGCTAATACTGGGAAAAGTCTAATTTAGCTCTTAACAAATAACCTCAATTCTTCACGGAAAGGATTCCATAAGTTGTTGGAAACATTCTTTAAAGATTCTGATCCACGTTGGCATGATTGCATCATGCAGCCTCTGCAGATTTGTCAGCTGCACAATTATTCAGTAAATCTCCTGTTTTACTATATCCCAAAGGTGTTCTATTGGATTCACATCCAGTGACTGGGAAGGCCACTAAAGAACACTGAACACATTGTTCAGTTTATGAAACCAGTAGGAGACAACTTTTGCTTGACTTGGTGCATTATCATGTTGGATTTTTCTATTAGAAGGTGGGTAATCTGTGGCCATAAAGGGAATCAATAATACTCATATAGGCTATGGCAGTCAAGCCATGATTGATTGATATTAATGGACCAAAAGGGTACCAACAAAACATTCCCCACACCACCAACCAGGATTGTTAACACAAGGCAGGTAGGGTGCATGGTTTCATGCTGTTGGCACCAAATTCTGATCCTACAATTTGTGGGCCTTGGCAAAAATTGAGATTTATCAGACCAGGCTACATTTTTCCAGTCTTCAACTGTGTAGTTTGGGGCGAGTCTGTGCCAACTGCAGCCTCAGCTTTCTAGTCTTGGCTGAAAGGAGGTGACCTTGATGTGGTTTTCATCTGTTGTTGCCCATCTACCTCTAGGTTCAACATGTGCATTCTGAGATAATTTTCTGCTCACCTGCTCAAGAAAAATAACCGATTGTTCTTAGACAATTATAGACCAATCTCCAATTTGCCGTTTCGCAGTAAAATTCTAGAAAAAGTAGTTTTTCAGCAATTAAGTGATTATTTGAATAAAAATTTTACTCTTGATAAGTATCGGTCAGGTTTTAGATCTAATCATAGTACTGAAACAGTTCTAATGAATTTAGTAAATGATCTGCGAATTAATGCAGATGCAAATAAAATATCTGTACTTGTTCTGTTAGACTTGAAACCCAGATTATCATCCGATACCATAGATCATGATATTCTTATAAACCAGCTTAGCCAGTGGGCAGGGCTTTCGGGTACTGCCTTAGGCAGGTTTAAATCATACCTAACTGGAAGAAAATTCTGTGTCAGTTATGGCAATTTTGCATCAAAAATACATAATATATGGGCAGCATGGTGGCGCAGTGGTAGCGCTGCTGCCTCGCAGTTAGGAGACCTGGGTTCGCTTCCCGGGTCCACCCTGCGTGGAGTTTGCATGTTCTCCCCGTGTCTGCGTGGGTTTCCTCCGGGCGCTCAGATTTCCTCCCACAGTCCAAAAACATGCAGGTTAGGTGGATTGGCGATTCTAAATTGGCCCTAGTGTGTGCTTGGTGTGTTTGTGTGTGTCCTGCGGTGGGTTGGCACCCTGCCCGGGATTGGTTCCTGCCTTGTGCCCTGTGTTGGCTGGGATTGGCTCCAGCAGACCCCCGTGACCCTGTGTTCGGATTCAGCGGGTTAGAAAATGGATGGATGGAATACATAATATTCTATTTGGTGTACAACAGGGGTCAATTTTAGGATCATTATTTTCACTCTACATGCTTCCATTAAGCCAGATAAATTTCAAAATGTAATGCAAATCATCATTGCTATGTTGATAACACACAGCTCAATTTATCCATTGCGCATGATGACCCAGAGGCTCTAAACTATTTATTCCAGTGCCTTACTAGTACAACAAAATGGATGAATGTGAACTTCTTTAAACTAAACAAGGAAAAAACAGAATTGGTTGTTACTGGCAGCAGTAAACAAAGTGAGAATCTTAGAATTAATCATCTAGCCCTGCAAATCAAACCAAAGGTCAAGAATTTAGGCGTTATTGACACTGAACTTCTGCGGTGGGTTGGCGCCCTGCCCGGGATTGGTTCCTGCCTTGTGCACTGTGTTGGCTGGAATTGGCTCCAGCAGACCCCCGTGACCCTGTGTTCGGATTCAGCGGGTTGGAAAATGGATGGATGGATGGATTACTGCAGTGCTTTCTGATCAGGACTACATAAAAAGGACGTAAATCGGCTATAGCTTGTCCAAAATGCACCAGCAAGAATTTTAACCAAAAGGCAAAAAATATCAGCATATACTGTATTCCCAATACCAATATCTTTAAATTGGCTTTACAATCAATTTTAAAATACTTTTTCTTGTACATAAGGCTTTAAACAATCTAGCAAAACCTATTTCTCTGAATATTTGTTTCCTTATGTACCAAATCACAGTCTTAGATCTGTAAATTTTGATTTGCTCGTTATTCCATGATCAAAGTATAAAAGAACCGGTGAGGCAGCTTTCTGATCTTATGCACCTAAAATTTGGAATAATTTACCAACAGAAATGTACCTGGATAAATCTATGAAGAATTTACTTTTTTTTTTTTTTTTTTTTTTTAATCTGGCTTTCCAGTAATTATATCGTATGATTATAGATTCAGCTCTTTGATGTGTTAGGAAGTACCCAGCATTTAAAAAAAAAAAAAAAAAAAAAAAAAGAGCAATGGAGTGTGTTGTTTTTTTGTCTCCCATCCTGTGTGGTGTCTCTATGCGCCACCCACACCTATATAGAGCACCTAAAAGTGCTCTATTCTGCAGTCATCCGAGGTGCTGGAGGAAACAAGGAGGACTTGGATACCTTTAATTATTGACTGGGCTAACTATATCAACTGTGCCCAGTGGAGGCTGGGTGACCAGCTGGCCTAGGTCATTCTGACTTTCACGATGCAGAAACTGATTACCATCAGACCTACGATTTGACGTGGTGGTTTCTGTTCTCCGATCATTGCCCTCCAGAGGTATATTTTCCTCCGAAGACCATCATTGGGAGTTTTTTTTGTTTTCTTCTCCTCCACATCTGCTGGTCAAACATTCAAATTCAAGAATCAAGAACTTCATCTACATCCTAAATAAACTGAAACCACTATGGACTGTTTTATTTGCTTTTGTATCTTTTCATTAACTTTAACATCGAACTGTTTCTACTAAATGGGTTGTCTGGATAAAATGTAGATACATACTAAAATTATTATATATATTTATACATATATAGCGCAATTACATCTAGTTTTATTGTTAACCTTAAAATATTTTTACATTAATTAGTAAACCTTTTTCTGGTAAAAGTGATGGTTTGTTTTGCACTTTAGTGGTTAAATTTTGATTAACAATACTTGGATGATTTTGTATTTAGTATACTTACATTTATTAAAAGTTATCATAGTACTAATTAAAGATAAAAAGTAAATGTGGTATATCTTTATTTCTGTTGATTAATCTGTGGAAAGCACCTTCAGTTGTATGCAACTGTATGATAAAGTGCTATATAAAATTAATTGAAGTTTTCCCGAGTTACCATAACCTTTCTATCAGCTCCTGCTAGTCTGGCCATTCTCCTCTGACCTCTTTCTTCAAAAAGGGGTTTTGGTCTGTAGAACTGCCACACATTGGATATTAGATATTTTGTTTTTTTGCATCATTCCAAGTAAACTACGGAGATGATTGCGAGTGAAAATCTGGAGTTCAACACTTATAGAAACGTTCAAAGCAGCCCGTTGGCACCAACATTCATGCCACAATGGAATTAACCAATTTCCCCCTATTCTGTACTTGATATAAACGTTAACTGAAGCCCCTAACCTGTATCTGCATGATTTTATTGTTCATGTAAACCTGGAGTTCAGCAGTTAATAGAAACACTCAAAGCTGCCCGTCTAGCAGCAACAGTCATGTCACAGTCGAAATCACCTTTCCCCCCCTATTCTGTATTTGATATAAACATTAACTGAAGCCCCTGACCTGTATCTGCATGATGTTATGGAATGTGATGCAGTCAAATGATTGGCCGATTAGATATCTGCACGGATATACTGTACACATGTATTTGTTTTCCCAATAACTTGCTCAGTGAGCGTTCTACTGTCCTGTTGACAGCCTAAACACGCGAAACACCAGTTGTTCTCTGGACCCACTCAGGCACCCTTTTCAAACCATCAGCTTTGTGGGAATCAGTTCACAATGGACAGCAACAAGTTAAATCCCCTGACAATGAGTATGTATAACCCGAAGTCATTAAAATAACTTGCGTCTTTCGTCGCCCATTGTTTCAATCTCGACATTCTGGAGAAATATATAGTGGCATAGTATACCATTGTTCAAACCGATTAAAATATCCGCTACAAACAATAACAGTTTCGAATGACCTTTATCTACATATACCCAAAGAAATGATCCGTTTTCCGAACGCGTTGCCATTGTTGTAAAATAACGAAAAATCAGGAGGGACAATCATATGTACGTGTGCTGCACAATGAATCATAACCCAAAATATTGTGTCACCAAACGCGTTGCCTTTAGCCGCCGCTGCAGAGAAACACCGAATGACACAGAAACGCCGTCATGTGACGGCAACTTGTTAGCATATGCAGCAAAACATCGTTTCAGTCCCGTATAACAATTATCTTCGCGGTGTATTACATACCTTTAAAGGCGCCGTCAGCAACTTGTGCACACCGGCTACCTGCTCTGCGACGGAAATGTTCTCATAGAATTCGTACACGAGGGGTCTCCGAGGCTCCGGGAAGTTCGTGGAGACGAAAGGGTCCATGTCATCCAGATATTGGACACGGCATGTCAGCATGCTCATCTTGCCGCAAGACCGCGTCCAGCGGAGTTCTACGAGTTCCCACCGTCAAAGCAAAGTGCGCCGAAGAGGATTTCTTGCTCTTTTTCCCGCCGCCGAAGCGAGTCACCCACGATGTCGCACTCTCTTCACTCGCTGGAGTTTAAAAGCAAAGAAAAGAAACGAAACCCCGTGCTTCTCTCGCCGACCGCCGCTCCACTCCTTTCCGTCTCCGTCTCTCCCTCTTGCTTCGGACAACGTGACGTTTCACGAAGGAAGTCGCGATCCCCAAAGTGACTCACAACGAAATAAATAAACACAGGAGGTACGTAACACAAGCGCCGCTCCCTGGGTCTCTCTCTTTTTTCTGTGCCTCCCGCAGCACTAATAACGAGGTGTTAGTCCACTCCCTGAAAAAGAAAGGCAAAAAAAAAACTTTAAAGAAACTATATCTGGCGCAGGCAGATTACCAGCCCTCCTCCGGCAAAAGAATGTTGGCGTGATGATTTGAAAATTAATTATTATCTCAGTAAACCACGTACGTATTTTTAGAACGGTAGCAAAAGCGTATTAAGGGACGTGCTCATTGCCATACTGTGGGCACAAACCCCCCTCCCACCGACACAGACGGTTTATTTGCCCTACCTGATCTACCAGATTTTTAAAGTTTGGAATGTCATTCTTTTAAAAATTTTATAGATCTGAACAGATACCAAAAATAATTAGTGAGAAAAAAATATCACCGTTCCCCAAAGTGCTCGTCGCGTGCTGCATCCGCCGTAAAATTGAAGGTAAACTTGTAGTACAAAAAAATAAGGTGAAGAGACATTTAAAGTAAGAGATCACCTTTTCTTCTGTCTCCGCTTATATTCTTAAGCGCTCAGTTTAATAATAAAGCCGACGTGGCCCAGTGTTTTATGAAAAACTTCCAGCGACCCCCAGGTGTTCCAAGAAGGGCTTTTAAGATTCCACAGGGAATTTAACTGGCCTGAATCCAATTATCATTCCAGTGCCCCAGATGACCTGAGAGAGAGGAAAATTGGGTGGGATTACTGCAGTAATACTTTTAAAGATAGATTTAACACAAGTCTTTTAGTTTATTTACTTATTTGTTTGTTCATGTTTACTAACTAAATTTTAATGTGGTTCAGTGTCATACAGTAGAGACAGTTAATAGAAGATGTGGAAAAATCCAGAACTATGAAACGCAGAGCAATTCCTCTAGTAGCTGTTCCCTTGGAGAAATAATTGGCAGAGAAGCGGAAGCTGGCCTACTGCCAGCTTTTATCTTATTTCTTTGTCGACTGACATTCATGTTTAAGAGTCCTTCACAGAGTAACTTTAAACCTGTTATGGATTACAGAAGCTACTCTTGACAGAGTGACAAGTTTGTTAAGTACATTTAGTGTAGACAAGCCGCTCCTTCAAATCAGGATGAGTTAGTTGATAACAGTTCAGCATCTGTGTCTGGAGGTGTAACTGGCACAGCCCACTGGGAAGAAACCTCAAGGTAGATTAAAAACATGCTGGAGAGATTACATTGCACAGTCAGCTAGGGAATGAATGTCTGAGTAATTTAAGAAAGACTTGGAATATGTTGCTGTTGAAAAGGAAAATCAGGTTTGCCCTGTTCAACTTGTTGCCACTTCAGCCTTTATAACATGTGGTGTGGAAAATGGGTGGGGGAATTTAAAGTTCAGTAGGCCTTATATCTCCTGTTTATAGATACAGTAGACAGAAACTTTATTGATGCTGAAGTAAATTGAAGGGTTACAGCAGCAGATGTAAAAAGGCACAAACATACAAATAGAAGAATTCTTCTCATAATCTTGAATATGTTAACATGACCCCTCCTTTAACCGCCACCTTATCGTGGTGGAGGGGTTTGCGTGTCCCAATGATCCTAGGAGCTCTGTTGTCTGGGGCTTTATGCCCCTGGTAGGGCCACCCAAGGCAAACTGGTCCTAGGTGAGGGATGAGACAAAGAGCGGTTAAACAAACCTCCTATGATGGAAAACAATTTTGGACTGCGTTTTCCCTTGCCCGGACGCGGGTCACCGGGGCCCTACCCTGGAGCCAGGCCTGGAGGTGGGGCTCGATGGCGAGCGCATGGTGGCCGGGCCTGCACCCATGGGGCTCGGCCGGGCACAGCCCGAAGAGGCAACGTGGGTCCCCCTTCCCATGGGCTCACCACCTATGGGAGGGGCCAAGGAGGTCGGGTGCAGTGTGAGTTGGGTGGTGGCCGAAGGCGGGGACCTTGGCGGTCCAATCCTCAGCTACAGAAGCTGGCTCTTGGGACATGGAATGTCACCTCTCTGAAGGGGAAGGAGCCTGAGCTAGTGCGCGAAGTTGAGAGGTTCCGGCTAGATATAGTCGGACTCACATCGATGCATAGCTTGGACTCTGGAACCAATCTCCTTGAGAGGGGCTGGACTCTGTACCACTCTGGAGTTGCCCCCGGTGAGAGGCGCCGAGCGGGTGTGGGTATACTTATTGCCCCCCGACTTGGAGCCTGTACATTGGGGTTTACCCCGGTGGACGAGAGGGTAGCCTCCCTTCGCCTTCGGGTGGGGGGACGGGTCCTAACTGTTGTTTGTGCGTATGCACTGAACAGCAGTTCAGAGTACCCACCCTTTTTGGAGTCCCTGGAGGGGGTGCTAGAGGGCATACCTTCTGGGGACTCCCTCGTTCTGCTGGGAGACTTCAATGCTCACGTGGGCAATGACAGTGAGACCTGGAAGGGCGTGATTGGGAGGAATGGCCCCCCCGATCTGAACCCGAGTGGTGTTTTGTTATTGGACTTCTGTGCTCGTCACGGATTGTCCATAACGAACACCATGTTCAAGCATAGGGGTGTTCATATGTGCACTTGGCACCAGGACACCCTAGGCCTCAGTTCGATGATTGACTTTGTGGTCGTGTCGTCGGACTTGCAGCCACATGTCTTGGACACTCGGGTGAAGAGAGGGGTGGAGCTGTCAACTGATCACCACCTGGTGGTGAGTTGGCTTCGATGGTGGGGGAGGATGCCGGTCAGGCGTGGTAGGCCCAAACGTGTTGTGAGGGTCTGCTGGGAACGTCTGGCAGAGCCCCCTGTCAGAAGTAGCTTCAACTCCCACCTCCGGCAGAACTTCGACCACATCCCGAGGGAGGTGGGGGACATTGAGTCCGAATGGGCCATGTTCCGTGCCTCTATTGTTGAGGCAGCTGACCGGACCTGTGGCCGTAATGTGGTCGGTGCCTGTCGTGGTGGCAATCCCCGAACCCGTTGGTGGACACCGGCGGTGAAGGATGCCATCAAGCTGAAGAAGGAGTCCTACCGGTCCCTTTTGTCCTGTGGGACCCTGGAGGCAGCTGATAGGTACCGGCAGGCCAAGTGGAATGCGGCTTTGGTGGTTGCTGAGGCAAAAACTCGGGCGTGGGAGGAGTTTGGGGAGGCCAAGGAGAACGACTTTCGGACGGCTTCGAGGAGATTCTGGTCCACCATCCGGCGTCTCAGGAAGGGGAAGCAGTGCAGTGTCAACACTGTATATGGTGGGGATGGTGCGCTGCTGACCTCGACTCGGGACGTTGTGGGTCAGTGGGGGGAGCACTTCGAAGACCTCCTCAATCCCATTAACATGCCTTCCAATGAGGAAGCAGAGCCTGGGGACTCAGAGGTGGGCTCCCCCATCTCTGGGACTGAGGTCACCGAGGTGGTCAAAAAACTCCTTGGTGGCAGGGCCACGGGGGTGGATGAGATACGCCCAGAGTTCCTCAAGGCTCTGGATGTTGTAGGGCTGTCTTGGTTGACACGCCCCTGCAACATCGCATGGACATCAGGGACAGTGCCTCTGGATTGGCAGACCGGGGTGGTGGTCCCCCTCTTTAAGAAGGGGGATCGGAGGGTGTGTTCCAACTACAGAGGGATCACACTCCTCAGCCTCCCTGGAAAAGTCTATTCAGGGGTCCTGGAGAGGAGGGTCCGTCGGATAGTCGAGCCTCGGATTCAGGAGGAACAGTGTGGTTTTCGTCCTGGTCGCGGAACAGTGGACCAGCTCTATACCCTTAGCAGGGTCCTGGAGGGTGCATGGGAGTTTGCCCAACCAGTCTACATGTGTTTTGTGGACTTGGAAAAGGCATTCGACCGTGTCCCTCGGGGAATCCTGTGGGGGGTACTCCGGGAGTATGGGGTACCGGACCCCCTGATAAGGGCTGTTCGGTCCCTGTACGATCGTTGCCAGAGCCTGGTCCGCATTGCCGGCAGTAAGTCGAACCCGTTTCCAGTGAGAGTTGGACTCCGCCAGGGCTGCCCTTTGTCACCGATTCTGTTCATAACTTTTATGGACAGAATTTCTAGGCGCAGCCAGGGTGTTGAGGGGGTCCGGTTTGGTGGGCTCAGGATTGGGTCACTGCTTTTTGCAGATGATGTTGTCCTGTTTGCTTCATCAGGCCGTGATCTTCAGCTTTCTCTGGATCGGTTTGCAGCCGAGTGTGAAGCGGCTGGGATGAGAATCAGCACCTCCAAATCCGAGACCATGGTCCTCAGCCGGAAAAGGGTGGAGTGCCCTCTCAGGGTTGGTAGTGAGATCCTGCCCCAAGTGGAGGAGTTCAAGTATCTCGGGGTCTTGTTCACGAGTGAGGGAAGAATGGAGCGTGAGATCGACAGGCGGATCGGTGTGGCATCCGCAGTAATGCAGGCGTTGCATCGGTCTGTCGTGGTGAAAAAGGAGCTGAGCCGCAAGGCGAAGCTCTCAATTTACCAGTCGATCTATGTTCCTACCCTCACCTATGGTCATGAGCTATGGGTAGTGACCGAAAGAACGAGATCGCGAATACAAGCGGCTGAAATGAGTTTCCTCCGCAGGGTGTCTGGGCTCTCCCTTAAAGATAGGGTGAGAAGCTCAGTCATCCGGGAGGGGTTCAGAGTAGAGCCGCTGCTCCTCCGCATCAAGAGGAGTCAGATGAGGTGGCTCGGGCATCTGATCAGGATGCCTCCTGGACGCCTCCCTGGTGAGGTGTTCCGGGCACGTCTAACCGGGAGGAGGCCCCGGGGAAGACCCAGGACATGCTGGAGGGACTATGTCTCTCAGCTGGCCTAGGAACGCCTCGGGATTCTCCCGGAAGAGCTAGAAGAAGTGGTCGGGGAGAGGGAAGTCTGGGCATCTCTGCTCAAGCTGCTGCCCCCGCGACCCGACCTCGGATAAGCAGGAGGCAATGGATGGATGGATGGATGTTAACATGATACACATATACATTCAAGTACTAAGTGTAAAGTGATGAGAATTGCACATACTATAAATTACAGTTTCACAGTACAGTATATCAGTTATTGTCACAGTATATTGAACTCCTTAATTAATCCAATGCAGTCCGCAACACATAGGCTAGAGAGGTGGCAAGAGACTGACCGTAGCCCTCCCAAACAATGGACCACATTCACCATGAATGTTCCCAAGGCCCTACATGCACCGATAAAGATCTTAAGGGTGCTAATGACACCACTCTTACCTGGATACGGCGGTGGCATGATAAGATATGATAATGACAGTATATTGTTAGAGTATTGCACATTGCTTCACTGTTTTTTGAGATGTCTGCTAGACCAGCTCAATACCATTCAGCAAACAGAGAACAATATCACCTTGGTGAACGGGTGACTCGTTATAGACCCTGATGACTGAGGGTAAAAGTGACCTCACATAGCACTTCTTGGAGCGACACCATTGTCTGATTCTGTTACTAAGTTGTGCTCCTCTGTTTAGCCAAAACTTCATACAGATGGTGAGAGTCACTGTCCAGAATTGTAAGCAGCTTCCTGAGTGACCGACTGTTCTAGCACTTCCTCCGGTGAGTCCCGTCTGACTCCCAAGATTCAATTGGCCTTTTTAATCAGTTTATTTAGTCTGTTGCTATCAGCTGTACTGACGGCATTTCCCCAGCACACTATCACATAGACAATGACACTGGCTAGAACAGACTGGTAGAAAACATGTAGCAGTGAAATGATACACCAAACCACTTCAGCCTCCTCAGGAAACAGATGCGACTCTCACCCTTCTTTTATACAGCCTCTGTGTTGTTGATACTCCACTCAAAGCCCGTCATTGAGCTGTACGCTGAATTACTAATGTCTTAAAAAATGTCTACACATCTTTGAATCATTGAAAACTAAGGGCTCTGTGAATTTGACCATCCTGAAGTTTGAGTATTTTCTTGATTTTGAGATACACGTGGTTCAGTTAGCGCCATTCACCAAAGTCCTTCACTAGTGCCATTTATTCATTCTCCTACCCATTGCTGATACACCCAACTATGCCTGTGTTTGCAGCTGACATGATTCAGTATTGCATCTAAAGTCTGAGGTGTACCAGGTAAACAGGAAGGGAGCCAGTACAGTCCTCTGTGAAACCTCTGTACTACTCATGAACCTGGCTGATGTACAGTTCTTAAGCCACACAAACTGCAGTCTACCAGTTGGGTAGTCCATCATCCAGGACACTGTGGTAGAATCCAGCCACACTGACTGGAGCTTCTCCCCCAGCAATTTGCTGTTTGTTTTTTGACTTCACTTCATATACCAATATCCTCACCATGCTTCCTTTTTTCTCCAGGCAGGAATAAGCTCTATCCAGCAGAAAGATGACAGCATCAGTCACCCCTATGGGGTCCTGGTAGGCAAACTGCAGTGGGCCCAGTGCCGTTCTGACCAGGGTTTGCAAGTGAGCCAATACTGGCCTTTCCCAGGTCTTCCTAATGTCTGAGTTCAGAGCCACCAGCCTGTAGTCACTGTGACTTTTAGCTGCACTGTCTTGTGGACTGGTACTACACAAGATGCTTTTCATACAGCTGGGGCCGTTGGCCGGCTCAGAATCATATTGAAAATATGCTGAAAAACTAAACACAGTTTCCCAGTTGGGTTAACACCATCAGGCATTGCAGTTTGTCTTACCTGGGTTCTGCTGTGAAGATCAATCCTTGGTAGCTGGGAGATTGGCGGAATTGTGGGTGTAAGTTGTTGTAGCTGGTGCATGAAGACAGAGACACTGTCAGTTGGTAGGCAGAAGTATGAATGGAAAGTGAGGAGTAATGTGGATTTGAGGGCATGGCAAGGGGCGATAAAACCATACAGATCGCCCAGGTACCCTGGTGGGTAAACTGTGTGTAGGAAGGTCACAATCAAACCTCTTAAAGAATTGCCCTCTCTGTACATCTCACATTTTATCTTGAATTAAACTGTTTAAAGCCTGCAAAGTTTTTCATTCCTTTCCACACCTCCAATGTGTTATTTTTCTCCAGTTGACCTCCAGTTCTCTTCTGTAGTTCTCTTCTCTAACATCCCATCTCTAATCCCAAATATTCAGTAGTTTTGAAAAAATGGATCTGTTTTAACTGCTACAAGTATTAAATATCTGTGACAAAAATTGTTCCTTTGAATCTCATCGTATTGAGTTTTTACTTGAAAATAACACTGAAACGGCTTCCTTTGACAAACATTGCAAATTGCCAGCAGGCAGGTACAAAAGTTTAACAGTAATATTGATGTGTAATGAATATGCAAAAAATAATCTACAGCTTGTGGAAGAAATCTAGTATTATCTAAAATCTGAAGTGCCTCCATTTCTGTAAAGCACAATCTCTGTTCTTTATGCATAGCATTGTTTTTCAGGCCACAGACTTGAAATTTGGCACACAGGCACTTCTCACCATAAAGCAGATATTTTACACATAACTTTAATCGGGAGGTGGTGGAGACTTGGGGTTAAGAAATGCCACAGTCTTATCTTTCAACAGAGACAGAGTACAGTATGTGGTGTGATGGTTAGCACACTTGGCTTTCATCCAAAAAATCACACCCATTACATTTTAAGTTATCCTTTAATGAAGCCTTTTTTAAGCATAATTTATTGCAATTTGGAGTCATAAGCATAGTTTATCACCATCTCACCACAATTGCAACCTGCCCAACCATACCAAAAGCTGCACAATTCAAGTTCTTGACATATAACTTGTATCCTTGGGTCCAAGTAGGCAGCAGGTGTCGCTTGTGGTCTGAATGGGTGGTCACACCGGCAATGGTATGAAAAACTACAGAGTGATGTACCGACAGAGAAACAGCCCCACACAGAATGTGATGATTGCCTTTAAAATAAGAAATGAAGTTAGATTCCCAACAATTATATTTAAGTTTTTGTTTAATCAAGCATTTTCTTCACTCCTTTTGACATGCCACCATATTCTCTGCAGAGTTATTAATTGCAATTTAAGATTATTTCCACTAGAAAGAAAAAAATGAAAATAGTGTATATATAGAAGCTTGCCAAAAATTATTCATTTAATGCAACAGATTTAAGGATAATAAAGTTAGATAATGCATAATTTGTAATTAATCTTTTACTTTTCCAATGTCTAACGCAGGTAATGATGCGTAACAGTAGACTAAAAAATGAGAAATTTTCAGTTGCAAATGATTAATTTATCTCCGTGAAATTTTTCCGCACAGTGTTGTATATAATGATGAGATCTGCAGTGCCAAAACGGCATAGAAATTAGTGCTACCATCTTCTTCTTTTGGATCCTTGGGCACAATCTGTTCTTGCCAGAAAGTTTTTGTGGACCCTGTGCAGTAAGTTCTCCTCAACAGTTTTGATTAGAAGAACTGATGCTGCCAGCCTACTGCAGACTGAACAAGAGTAGTAGTGCTGTGTGTTACATGCTGAAATATCACTTCTGCCTTTATTGCTTTGTGCTATCAAATAACTCAGAATAACCTTTTTGCTTTTTATTAATGTGCTGTGCATTCAAGTGACTAAGGTGTTGGTCTTCAAAACAAAAGGCTGCTGGTTCAGTCTGCGCCTCTCAATCACTCAAGTCACTTAATTTCCCAGTCACACAGTTATAAACATCCATCCATCCATCCATTTTCCAACCCGCTGAATCCGAACACAGGGTCACGGGGGTCTGCTGGAGCCAATCCCAGCCAACACAGGGCACAAGGCAGGAAACAATCCTGGGCAGGGTGCCAACCCACCACAGGACACACACAAACACACCCACACACCAAGCACACACTAGGGCCAATTTAGGATCGCCAATCCACCTAGCCTGCATGTCTTTGGACTGTGGGAGGAAACCGGAGCGCCCGGAGGAAACCCACGCAGACACGGGGAGAACATGCAAACTCCATGCAGGGAGGACCCGGGAAGCGAACCCAGGTCCCCAGATCACCCAACTGCGAGGCAGCAGCGCTACCCACTGCGCCACCGTGCCGCCCCAGTTATAAACAATTGTAATGTATTCTGATTTTGCAAGTCGCTTCGGGTAAAGGCACGAACCAAATTACACAGTAATGTTACTGTCAGAATGTTGAGACTTTTACCCTCAGTGTCTACATATTTCCTCAGTGAGTCATGTAAAACATTTTAACTTGTATTATTTTCCAACTATCATTCCAAATATATGTGTATAAGGTTAAAAGAGAATTCCAAATCAGCTCTGTTTGAGTATGAGTATCTGAGCCTGAGTTGGTCCTGTAGTCGACTGGTTACCTATAGTTCTGCTGGGATAGGCGTTATTCTGCAATTGTAAACTATAGGGTGGTTCAGATCTAACTATGCAACTTTTAATGCAATGCTTTGCAATTTTTGCATAATTAGATCTGGACCACCCTATAGATTTGGGAATGTTAGGATATGTTATAATTATCTAGTTAACTTCCTGCCCAGTCACTGTCTGTGTGGACTTTGCATGTTTTCCATGTGTCAATTTAGGTCTTCTCCGCATAGCTGTTTCATTTCAGACATATGGGTTAATCTGTTACTTTAGTTTATACTGGTATGAATAAATCTGTGAGTATGTATGTCAGCATATTCTGCAGAGCAGAGGAGGTTTCTGCCTTGTGCCTAATACCATGCGAATAAGCACTGCCATTAATAAAATAATGAGTGAATGATTTAAGAAAAATGAATGAATGAATGGATGTTGTCGCATTTGCATTCCAAGTTTCACACAGAAGAGCCGGAAAAGTCCTTTTAAACACAATTTGTTCCTGAACTTAAGGAAACATTTTTGGAGCCTTTATTAAACACACAGCAAGCATGATGACTTCTTTAGTTGTTCAACACTATCAAGCTGTAGTGAGTGAGGCAGGACTAGCAGAGCCATGAGCTGTCTGTAAAATAGAAAAGCCAGCCGGGAAGGGAACAGGAAGCATAGTAAACCAGTTGGCTTTGCAGGTTCCTTTTACCTTGAGATATAAGATCTACCCAAATCTGCAGGCTAATCCTGTAAAAGTGTGTTTTCTCTGCAATTAAATCAACTCTAAAAAAACAAAAGGGCAGCTTGATCGCTCAAAATGTAAATGTACTATGTCCTGACTGGTTGAATGATTAAAGAATTATTAATGCCAATCTGAAACATACAATACATCTAAATATCTTTTTTTGTGATCGACTCTTTTTTTAATATTTTCAACATAGTAAATTAAACAAAAACAGGAAATATCTAATAGTAACTATACCCTGACGATGTCTCCCACCCCACACTGAGTTGTAAAGCACTGACCTAACAGTAGTTTTTCAACTATTTCAATTCAAGATTGTGAATTTCCCATTGGGATTAATAAAGTATCTATCTATCTATCTATCTATCTATCTATCTATCTATCTATCTATCTATCTATCTATCTATCTATCTATCTATCTATCTAGTAATAATGAGCAACAGACACCGAGGACTTAAAGGACTGAATAGCGGTAGATCAGCCATCTATATATTTCATGGAAGTTTTGCTCATACAAGATGCAGTTAACTCCATATGTTATAAACTGTAAAATGTATATACCCAAATTATTATTAGTGGCAGTCTTAGGGGATTTCCATCATGAAGCAAGATGACATTTAGCAACAAGACTACCTAAACAGATAAGGTTCTGCTGGTAACAGGTGAGATGCAGGGAGGACAGATCTAAGAGTATTAGAGGTTTGGGTATACCAACAGATAGGAAAGAAGACAAGGAGCAAGATACAAACGTTCAAAGGGATAAACAGGAGGGCAGAACTTGAACATGTGGAGAAAAGTGCCTGGGGCTTCCAGTGTGCAAAGTGAAAATGGGATCAGGTTCAAGACCCACCAGGTAGCATTTCAGGGGAGTGGAATAAAGTCTATGAACAACCTTTATTTGGGTTTTTTTGATAATTAGGATTTTGGTAACAGCGTTTTATATTATGAAATATGGTCACCCAGGCAGGAGGCATAGAGGGAGGAAAGAGGTCTCGAAGTAAAACTGAAGTTAATGGGAGAGGAATACAAGCCAAGTTACACAATACAGTATAGAGGCTGGAAACTGAATTATTACAGAGAGGGAAAGAAGGAGATTTAGGGAGTCAAGCGGAGTAGCAGGCATAGCAGAGGAAAGAGAGATACTGCATGTTCTTAACAATGAATGCATTTATAAATAAAAGAAGAGGAAGGAAAAGAAAAATGTGACAGGAAAGATTGGAATGACAGGAGTCCAGCATCATTAAGCTGGTTGCCAAGTGCACTAATTCCTGCAGTCTGTTAAACGGTAAACACTTGGGTGGCTGCTGGTGTTAAGGACATTGTTCAAAAAAAAAAGGGGGTTCCAATAACGCATTTCACTGCTTCACCGATTTGTCATTCCAGATGATGCCAAATATGGAGGGCACAGAATACGATGGGACTACTGTAAGTGAAAGTCTACAAGACTTAGATTTCAATAGAACAAAGAGAGTCCTTGCTAGACAGTGTGGAGCGATAATGGAAGATGTGATATGCAACCACAATGGAGAAGGGGAAGGAAGGCATAGCCAGGACAAGATAGGATGAATGAATCGATGTCCAATGAGACATCCCCTTGTTAAATGTACTTCAAATTAATGTTCCATGTTCAAGATTCAGTGTTTTGCCATTCCATAAAAATTTGGAAATAGATTTAATCTCTGACCAGTTATTGGAAAAGGAAAAAAGTGTAATCATGGCACTTAGCCAGCCGAGATTAAAAGGACAGGATAGAAGCACTGATGTCATTATACAGTATATGCAACGATAATTAGAGGAAGCTAGTGCAATAATTACTGTGGTGGGTTGGCACCCTGCCCAGGATTGTTTCCTGCCTTGTGCCCTGTGTTGGCTGGGATTGGCTCCAGCAGACCCCCGTGACCCTGTGTTCGGATTCAGCGGGTTGGAAAATGGATGGATAGATGGATAGTGCAATAATTACAGAAATGTTTACTCCATCCATCCATCCATCCATCCATTATCCAACCTGCTGAATCCGAACACAGGTACTCCAAGGTATCAAAAGCAGTTAGTAACAGGGATTAATGGAGTTAAACAGATTTACTGGTAATAATTATTAAGTGGAAAGAGAGAGAATAAAATAACAGGAATTGTCTGAAGACACATTGGTAAAATTAAATATCAGCATAGAGGGAATTCTGTGAGCAGGGCCGTGACAAAATATAGGTGTCAACCTCTGAAAGTTACAGATTGCTGTTGCCAATGGTATAGACTGAAGAAGAGCGGGGAAAGAGGGCATCCCTTTTAGCACCTTTTTTAATGGGGAAGGGATGGGAGATTAAAGAGTTTGTTAGGACAGCTGCAGTGGGGGTGGAATATAATTGTTTGTTGAAATTTATAAATCCATTATAGAAACTACTTGTCTTCATCGCCTGCCTTTCCTGCTACAAGAAAGGTCAGTCTCTGTGTGTTAAAATACCTTGAACTCCTTTCTCATCAGTGAACTCTTCAAGTATACAACAAACATTTCAAATAAGAAGAATACCATGTTTCTTGGACAAGGTGCTGCACCTGAGATATATTTCAGGAGATGGGAGTGGCTGCAGTATTCAGGACAGCTCCTTCAACATCTCATGGATCCTTTGTTCTACCTAATGTGTGTATCCTATCCTACAATTAGTCCTTTCATTCATGTCTTTCATGTGCCTGGCAAAAGAAGGAGAAGAAGAAACACAATTTCTTGTAAGAATGTCAATTAGTGGAAGCTGTAGAGTAAAAAAATAGCAGTTGGCTTCCAAACTCCTACTTCCATGTCAGCTCCATGAATGCAGTAACAGTGACAATGAATTGGATTAAGCAGGTTTGAGAAAGTCAAAAATGTTGATGGATTTGCCAGTTAAGAAATGCACCCATCCTCCTTTCCTGTGACATGTCCTTTTTTTAACTGTTAAAGGAGAGTCTCGAAGAATTTTAAAAGATATAATCCTATCTAGAATTTCTATTTTCCACCCATCATTCTGTTTTCTTACCTGTATAATCTGGGTTCGGTTGCAAAGAACAAGAGATTATCCTATCTGCATTGGGTGCAAAGATGTCAAGGCTGCCTTATAATTTTCACATCCATTTCTTCATCCAGACATCCATCCATTGTCTTAGTCCAATTCAGAGTCACAGGGGCTAGAGTCAATCCTGGCACCATCAAACATAAAGCAGGATTCAATTGTGGATGGAGAGGCAGACCACCACAGGGCAATAGATCATCAACAATTTTCCAAGTTTCACTATTTTCACAGTGGTAAAGACTAACTTTTTATTCTAATAATTACCCACATAACTTCAGCCTCCTCTCCCTGCCTTTCTGTTCTCTATCAATCAAGATAAGGTTGCACTGACCTTCAAAGAAGCTATGATTCTGAACACCAAGTAGTGCCAACAGTCATTAGCAGTACAGCAGTACAGTCTAGTCCATGATCAGCAGACTGGGTGAACTCTTGGTCAGTTCTGCACCACTACCACATTCCAGTCTCATTCTTGGCCGGGTTCACCAGGTCATACTAAGCATATGTATATACTCATTTAGATGTATACTGGTATGGTGTTTATTGTTGCTGCCTCACAGCCGTAGGGGCTTAGGATTATCCTCCATCCAGTGAGCTGCCTGTGTAGATTTTCTTTGCATACTCCACATTTTTCTCATCTTTTAAAGAATTGTAGTTTAGGATAATTGGTAACAGAAGGATTTAGGTATTTATTGTACTTGTACATTATGTGACCTGGATGGATTGTTGTCCCAATTAAATCCTGATGTTGTTAGCAATAGGAACCTTGTGGTAAAGGATTAAGGTTAAAAAATTTAATGATGGCATTGTACGCACCTTAGAAACAAAATCCTATGCACTTACAGTCATCTGGGCCTCCAGTAAGGGTGCAAGTGGCAGGAATTTTCTGCATGCTGTGTCCCAGATTGATACTGTGCACCAGTAGTTAAATGATAAGATATACAGTATGACCATCATTGAACACTTTAGCTGAGTAAAATTAAAACCATTAAAATTTAACATAGCAGTGAGTCAGACAACCTGTAAGAAATAAGTTGCCCATGGAAGCTGGAGTCTGGCAGCAGCCTTAATTATAAACGCCATGTAAGTTACTATGCAGCAGCCCATAAAAAATTTGGAAGATGCGATAGGCCAGTTAAAAAAACCTTTGAAACTGGGATATGTGGAATCTGGAAAGCACCGGGAGTTTCACTTTCAAATTAGTAAAACTTATGAGTAAAAGATTAAAATAAAAATTGAAAATGGGTAACTGTATAATAATGCTTTTGGTCACCTCTCATTATGCAGTGAGACACTAAGCCTAATGTTAATTCTTTATTTGTCCTGAAGCTGTGATAGCTTAACATTTTCCAGGCTTATTAATTTAATCATTAGTAAGCTCCAAGTCTTGTGAAAACTTGTCTAAATTTTCATTGGAACTCAAACTTGACAGTAACAGTTATACTGAATATTTGTCTGATTCTGATTATGTGAAGTGATTTGCATGATATAGACACAGTACAATTATTTACATGATTTTTTTTTAATTGTAATGCAAGAAGGTCACGTGACTTGCAGAGGTGGTAACTGAACCAGTCCAGTGCCTTAGGCGCTACATTAAATCACCTGACTACAAGATACATGTACTTGTTCATTCTCTTACTCTAGGGACACTGACAAGAGGATTGATTATTAAAAGTAATAATCTTTGACTTTTTTGTACTGAAGAGATCTATACTGTTTTCAGCATTATCACATGCAGCAGAGCTTCATCATATTTTTAAGCCCTTGTGATGTAATGCATAAACCATTGATTAGGCTGTAGACACTGTCACAGAGGTAGATGACTTTGTGGTGGTGTCCTTTCTTGAAGCTGATACCCCTTCTAAGCTCTTTATTAACTTTTAACAATTTGACTGCATGAATTCCAGGTGTGCAAATCCAAAACATAACCTAATTTACTCCTACCAGCTTAATCAAAATCGGAGTCTCACTGAGCCACAGTCTATCCCATTAGCACAGGGTGCAAGACAGAAACTAGCCCTGAAGGAGGCACCAGTCTACGACAGAATTCCCAATGACTTGGTATGTTTCTTGAACATAAGATGCCCACTCTGTTAGAAAGCAGTGCTAACCACTGTGCCGTTCAGATGCCCATTGTATAACTCCACCATACTGCTTTATTATTTATCAATAACCTGAATCTATCCACCCATGTATTTTGTGAACCCTCTTTTGCCATTCTCAAGTTCAGGGAGTCAGAGTCTGTTTGTGGAACTCCATCAGTGGAGTCATTCTTATTTCAATGAAAGACTCCACTCTCCTCTCTTGCATTTCATTTAACGTAGACAAAATTCTATTCATATTGCCTTCTTTGGCAAGAACAGGACTAATCTGAATACAGCCATACTGTCGCCTCAAGCTGTTCATCTCCTACACTCTAGCATTCTATTGTTCTTAACCAATGTATGTTTTACGCCTATAATTTCAACATTTACTTTGAAATGCATAGTGTCCTTCTATGCTATAAAAAGCACCTTGTGATGCTGTATTCTTTTAAAGGCACTATAGAAAAAAATTGCTTGATTGATCTATCTTTGAGGTAACATTCTCAAAATCATTTAGTGCTAAGTATAACCTCCTTTGACTTATACTGCATATTCAGGCCTATCTGTTTTACTTCCTATGTGCAATTCTTTACATTTATTTACTTTAAATTTAATCTGCAGCTTTCCTGCAAAAGCTTGAATTCTGTCAAAGTCCATTAGCAATGATTCTGCTGATTCTGTGGTATCTGCCGTTAGTGTCACCAGCAAATTTTATTAGGCAGCTATTTATATTCTTCTTAAGACTGCTGTACACTGTATATATGAATTAAAAAGAACAGTGGCCCAAGATCACTAGTCCAAGGTTTTACTTTACTTTCTATTTTTATTACAGGTTTTGTCATGGAGACTCAGGACAGCCTGGCAGAACTGTGCACCAGGTGGGACTTAACCTCGGATGGTGCACCAAGCCATCACACACACACCTGCTCGTACTCGCACGGGTTCAGTGTAGAATCATCAGTACATTTAACACAGCAGTGGAAAGGAAACTCAGGTACACAGAGGAAACCCACAAACACACAAGGAGAATGCTACAAGCACCTCAAAGACATTGACCAAATTTTAGCAACTGAAACCAATTCCACGGAGCTGTGACCCAGCAGTACTAAGTACTGGTGATGAACAGTTTGTCAGTCTGTAACTCTAACAGCCATGGAGAAGCAAATCCATAACATTAATTTATGTGTATTCTTTTTAATGATGATGTTAATAATTCTACACATAATGTGTAGAATAATGCACAATGCTTCACCGTGACTATAACTGCTGTCTTATCATTAGCAAAGTCAGATGTTACTTCTTCTCATTACTTGTGTGTGTTTGAGGGAGTTGTTGTTGTTAAGTGATGTCAAATCAAGTCACTTTTATTGTCACATCACTTACCACGAATATTCACGTGTGTGAAAAACTTGTGTGCAGAGCAATATTAACACTATAGAGTATACACATAATAGTACATTTAAATATGAATTCTTCAATCACACACTATGTGAAAATAAACACAAAAAAAGATTTAGTGAAATCGAATGTGCAAATAAAGTATCAGCATCATGGTGTTCATAATGGTTGGTACCAGTCACTATGCAGAGTTCAGCATCCTAACAGCTTGATGGAAGAAGCTGTTCCAGAGCCTTTTTTTCCATGTTGCTACTTTAGTTACGATGGTATTTGAGAAACTAGTAAATTAAATGAAGTTTATGATGTTCTACTTTAATGACAAAATAAACTACGTGATTGAAGTGGAAATTTCGAGATTAAAGTTGGCATTTCAAGCTTTTTTCTCACTGTATCCCTATTTTGTTTTTCTTTTCTCTGTACCCTAATAAGCGTTCATATGACACTCAGACGGTGGGCTACGACTCACCTTTTCATGGCGACTTTGATATCTGACCGCTTCTTTTTTATTTCGGGTACTGTGCATCTTTGTGAACTTGAGCTTTCGAGTTTCTCCGACACAATCATTTCACTCGATCAACTTCCTTTTGTTGTTTATACCACTGTTTAAACCAACATATAGTGCGCTTTTCCTTGCCTCCACTTGGTATTCGCTGAAATCTTCTATTTTCCCCCCGTGCTTTTCCCATTGTCTTTTCACAGAAGGCTGAGCATAAGGGCTATTTATATTGATTTACATATTCAAAGAGGCGTAATTCTGGGAGGAGTTGGGGCGGGACAGCAGGCGCATGCACATGCATTACTTTTCATGCTGACCAGGATTTATGGAGCGAAAGAACATGGAAGTTGGCGTTCACACAGATTTATGCATCTGGATTTTTTTGTGCGTACGAACATTTCCGCTTTTGTCTGTACGCCATGTTATAGTGTGAATTTTACGCATGCCGTTATACGTGAGGCCCCAGGTCATGATCAGAGTGAACGCAACAGGCTTATCATTGCTGACACATCATGGCATCAGTCAAGAAAAGAAAAGTTGATGCTGAATGTTGAGATTTCAAAGAAAAACAGACAAACTATTACTTTTTTGTTGAAGTAAAAGGTAAGCCAGTGTGTCTAGTTTATGGGGATGCGCTCGTAGTGATGAAGAAGGCCAATTTTGAGCGTCATTACAGCTTGAAGCATGCTAAGCTGGATAAGCTGAAATAACAAATGCACTTGGATAAAGTTAACATTCTTTGATGGAGTTTTGATGCCCAACAAACTGCTTTCACAAGACCACGAGTTGACAGGGACATAATTATGCAGGCAAGTTTTGTGGTAAGCAAGCTAATTGCTAAGAAGCTAAAACCTTATTTAGAAGGAGAATTTGTGAAAAAGTGCCTTGTTGCTGCTGCATAGCTGCTAGCACCGGACAAAGTAAAATTGTTCCTAAGTGTCAGTTTGTCTCAAAGAACCATTGCAGAGTGTATTACTGATATGGCACAAGATATTGAACACTCACTTAAAGACATCACAAGAGATTTCCAGTTTTTTTTTTTCTGACCTGCAAAGAAACAATAGACATAACAAATACTGTCCAGTTAGCCATTTTTGTGCGACTGGTTACTGCCCAGTTTACCATCTTAACGTATGGGCACAATAGGCACTGGCTGGGGGCTCCAGGAGCATAGGAGCCCACAATGTTTCTGATGCCTATGTATGTTTCTGTTTTGCTATCAAAACAGGGGCCCCAGCGCACTACTTTGTTCCCGAGGGCCTATGATGCTGTTAAGATGGCCCTGTAGGGAGGAACTGCTGTCTTTGCATGCCATGCATGGCATTACTACAGGTGAGGATTTGTTTGAGCAAGTTGTTTTAGCTATTAGCAAATTTGAACTACCATTTGAAAAATTAGGTGGCCTTGCCACAGATGGAGTACTGCCATGGTTTGCCTGCAAAGGGGATTGACGGCATTAGTTCAAAAAGAAATGAGTCGTCTCAGTCTCGATCCAAGTGATTTACATACATCAAGAAAGCCTGTGTGCACAACAATGCTCAACAATGTAATGACTAATATCCATCATAAATTTCATCAAAAGCAGAGGTCTAAACAATTGCCACTCAGTGAGGTTATGGAGATCTGATTTACCATTATGAGGTGCTATAGCTGAGCCACACAGATATGCTCACACGGTTTTACAAACTGAGGGAAGAAGAAAAAGTGGAGATGAAGCGACAGCCTATAATGGAACTTGGCCTTCTGGCCTTCATAGTGGACATTACAAAGTACCTCTCAGAGCTGAATGTCAAGCTCCAATGTCCCAAGCAGCTCCTCAGCTCTCTGTTTTCAAATGTGAAATCATTTGAAGTGAAATTAAAGATGGGGCAAGTGCAACTGGAAAAGGGTAACACTGTGCAAGAACAAAAGCCTGCTATGACATCTCGAATATACTGATGGGTGTGCTAGACTCCTTCAGGCATTTGGGTAAGATGTTTCAGGACATAAAAAGTAAACAAAAGGAACTTAACATGTTTGCTATGCCATTTAATGTGGAACCAGCAGATGTATCTGACAAAATGCAAATGAAATCATTGAGTTGCAAAGCAACAATAAACTCAAAGCTAGGTACAACAACCTACTTCTGCTTGAGGTCTATGAACTGTACAGTATATATGTCCTGAGGAGTGTCCGATTCTGAGGAGACATGCTCTGAAATTTGCATCTCTGTTTTGGGACAACCTACTCCTGAGAGGATCATCATCACTACGATCTGACATCAGACACCATGTTATAAAAAATAAAATGACCCTTCATTGGAAAATGGTTAATAATAATAATAATTCTTTACATTTATATAGCGCTTTTCTCACTACTCAAAGCGCTCTCCATACAGGGAGGACCAGGGAAGCAAACCCACAATCTTCTTACTGCAAAGCGGCTGCACTACCACTGCGCCACCTGTTCTCCGCCACTGGCCTGGACATTCTTTGGCCCATCCTCTTAGGGGCCTCAGGTGCCTAGACACTAATTGTCCCTTAAAAGGCCATTCCAGCCCCAGGTCACCTGTTCACTATAAAGGGAAGTAGGGAGCCACATACAGGTGGAAAACTCAGCATGGAAAACTGTATTTCATAACGTCACCCATTGACTTCCTTCTGTTGGTTCCTAACAGATGACCATGGGCTACAGGACAGAAATGCAGTGTGACGTCTCCAGCTTGTGGTGCATTATGAACATTTATGTTGCTTATCTGTTATTCACATAATATGTTATTTAACAGTTGCAATTTCAACAAAGTTGTGAAGGTTAGTAAATTAACCCTACAATTGCATTTTTCTTTTTTTCCCCCACAAGATTACAGGAACTGAGAATAACTGAATGGTGGTATGGAGTACCTGCGGTGGGTTGGCACCCTGCCCGGGATTGGTTCCTGCCTTGTGCCCTGTGTTGGCTGGGATTGGCTCCAGCAGACCCCCCATGACCCTGTGTTCGGATCAGCAGGTTGGAAAATGGATGGATGGATGGATGGATGGTATGGAGTACATCATGTAAACTAATTTGTGTTTTCTACTTGAAAAAATAAAGTTATGTATTTTAATACATTATTGTAATCACGGCACTAGAAAATGACATGTTTCTTGTTGGTTGAACATGTAAGTAGGGGTTTAGCTGTACTTTGTACACATTATAATATTTCTATTATTATATGTAAATCCCAGGAGTAAATAACTCTGGAACTTGATCCATTATGTTAGAGCACAGCATCCCCTAATGGTGGTGGTCTAGTCCATCCATCCATCCATTTTCCAACCCGCTGAATCCGAACACAGGGTCACGGGGGTCTGCTGGAGCCAATCCCAGCCAACACAGGGCACAAGGCAGGAAACAATCCTGGGCAGGGTGCCAACCCACCGCAGGACACACACAAACAGCACACACTAGGGCCAATTTAGAATCGCCAATCCACCTAACCTGCATGTCTTTGGACTGTGGGAGGAAACCGGAGCGCCTGGAGGAAACCCACGCAGACACGGGGAGAACATGCAAACTCCACGCAGGGAGGACCCGGGAAGCGAACCCAGGTCCCCAGATCACTCAACTGCGAGGCAGCAGCGCTACCCACTGTGCCACCGTGCCGCCCGTGGTCTAGTCTCCCTGGCAATATCACACAATTTATTAAGGTGCCTTATAACCCAACGCCTGTCTTGCATTAGGACTAACAAACAAAGGCACATCATAAACACTAGAGAAAGAAAATTTAAAAACACTAAACATGTTAGAATCCTCAAAACTGTAAGCACTAAGAAATGATCATAATGATAATCTTGATCTTGATGTTTATCTCACTGAGATGTAATTCAGGTGTGGAACAAGTTAACAAGTAACTAACTACATTAGTCACACATAGCGTCACACAGCTGCTAGATATGCTGCACCTATAGTTTATAGGGTTATTATTGCCACGTCTTCAGATTACAGTGAAATTCTTCCATGTGTTGATCAACATGCCACATGTCGTCACTCTCTGGCACCCTGATCAGTGAGTATGAAATCTTACCTTGAAATTTCTGTCCATTTAATTCAGAGAAGACATTTTATAGAATGCACTCCTACCACTACAGACATAAAATTAATTTAGATTACACTTTCTCCCCTCGTCTGCATGGGTTTCCCAAAAACATCCCATCCCAACAAAATGCATATTACTTTAATTGGGGACTCAGGACTGGCGCTGGTGTGAGTATACGTGAGCATGTCCTGGGTTGTCCAGGACTGATTCCTGTCAACAGTCCTGCCCAAACAGCTCTGGCTTCCCATGACCCTGTAATAGAAAATGGTAGGGACTGCAGCTTTCAGCAAACCAGTACTGGAAAAAGCGAGTTTAAAAAAATGTAATGTAGACTATGTGCAGAAAGAAACTGCAGATGACACCAGAAACATGCCTTTATTAAGAAACTGAATTGAAGTAAAACCTAAAGCTACTACACCCTTACCCAAGTTGAACTTGAGACTCTCCCATTTATTAACATCTAGAGAATCTTCTGTAAAAAATGTATTTATCTGGATTCTACCATATTGCCTGTAAGGTTGTTCTTTTACTGCACTGTACCATTCATTTGTCCATCCATCCATCCATTATCCAACCCGCTATATCCTAGCTACAGGGTCACGGGGGTCTGCTGGAGCCAATCCCAGCCAACACAGGGTGCAAGGCAGGAAACAAACCCCGGGCAGGGTGCCAGCCCACCGCAGCATTCATTTGTTCTTTACTTAAATATACTTTAGCCTTTAATTGTAGCAGGTTGTTGAAATGTGTTCTATTTACTGTCTATTCTGAAATGTGTCTTTGTTGGCTTTAAAAGCACCTTGTGATGGTTTAGTCTAAAAATGTCAATATAAAAACAACAGGTTGCTTGATTGATCAGGATACAGTGCCTACAGAAAGTATTCAGACCCCTTCGCTTTTTTCAAAATTTTGTTGAAGCTTTATACTAAAATCATTTAATTTTTTTCTAAGGTTAAGCAGCACTCAATACTCCAGAATGACAAAGCAGAAACTGGATTTTAGAAATGTTTGCATATTGATTACAAATACAAAAAATTAGCTATCCCATTGACACAAGTATTCAGACCCTTTATTCAACACTTAGTTGAAGCCCCTTTGGCAGCGATTACAGCCTGGCGTCTTCTTGGGCATGATGCAATTAGCTTCACACACTTGGATTTGGGGATTGCCTGCCATTCTTCTCTGCATATCTCCTCAAACTCTTGTCAGGTTGGATGACAGCTGTTTTCAGGTCTCCCCAGAGATGTTCAGGTCCGGGCTGTGTCTGGGCCACTCAAGAACATTTGCAGAGTTGAACCTAAGCTACTCCTGTGTTGTCTTTGCTTTTCTTTGCTTTATCCTGTTGAAAGGTGAACCTTCGACCCAGGTTTCATCAGACCAGAGAATCTTGTTACTCACAGTCTGACAGTCCATTAGGTGTCTTTTTGCAAACTTCAAGCGGGCTTCCGTGTTTCTTTTACTGAGGAGAGGCTTCCATCTGGCTACTCTGTCATAAAGCTGCTTTCATCTCCCCACAGGTTCTCTGGAACTAAGCTTGAGTGACCATTTGGTTCTTGGTCTCTTCTCCCAAAATGGCCCTTCTTTCCTGATTGCTCAGTTTGACCAGGTGGCCTTCTCTGGGAAGATCTGTGGTTGTCCCAAACGTATTCTATTTAACATTATGAGAACCTTCCATTTTTTTTGTAGTCTTCCACAGATCTGTGCCTCAACACAATTCCGTCAGTAAGCTCTGTAGGCAATTTCTTTGACCTCATGGCTTGACTTTGATCCGATGCGCATTATCAGCTGTGGGACCTTCTATAGTCAGGTGTGTGCCTTTCCTAACTCTATCCAATCAATTGAATTCACCACAAGTGGACTCCAAATAAGGTGTAGAAACATTTCAATGATGATCAATAGAATTAGGATGCGTCTGAGCCATATTTCAAGTATCATAACAAACGCCCTGAATACTTGTGTCACTTTGATATTTCTTTTTTTTTCTCTGGTATTTAGCAGTGCCGGATTAACCAATAGGCACATGTAGCATATGCTACGGGCCCCGCAATTTCGGGGGCCCCCAAATGGTAAACCCAATATTTAATGAAAAAGTGTAGCATTGAAAAACTGGTCTTTAAAAATATTATCTTTACGTTTTTAAACTGTAAATTTCTTACACAACAAAACTTTAGGGGCCCAACACATAAAATTCACATAAATATTATAAGATTCTTATTATAATCGAGAGTAAAATAATTATTTAGTCCGGTTTGAACTGTTCAGAATCTAAACTTCAGATGATGCAGACCAAAAGGGCCCCCAAATTTGAAATGTGCTACGGGCCCCCAAAGCTCTTAATCCGGCCCTGGTATTTAGTGTTGCTTGATGTGGGAAAAAATAATTTAAATGGTTTTAATATAAGGCTGTAATATACCAAAATGTGAGAAAAAGTCAAGGAGTCGGAATGTTTTTCTTAAAGCACTGTATATGAAACTGATTTAGATTTATGCCCAAATATAAATAGAGTAAAAATGATAATAATAATAATTCATTATACAACCTGATTAATGAGCAGTTTATCTTGTTTTCTGTGGCTACCAGATGGCTCTTTGTCTTAGTATGTTGATTTGTATTGATTGCATGGCCCTTGGGTGGAATGGCAGAAACAGCATAGTTGTTCGCATAGATCAGCAGCCCGGCTAATCTGGCCTTCTTGATGTACTGTCAAACCAATGGGATGTCACAGTGTAGGATCTCCCCTGGTTCACTCCAGTCCTGTTTAGGCACAAATCATCCCCAATTCCATCCATGACCAGATTGTCCTTTCATTTTCAGCCACCTGTCTTTCTGGTAGGAGTGTTCATGCTTCTAAAACTTGTCCTCCTTCCAGAGGTTCATAAATTCTACTTTTGATGCTGCAGATAGAGTATCAAAGCAATAGTTTCACACTCAGTGGGGTTACAAGTTATAGCAAGCGCTCTTGTGCAATTGGTTACAACCAGATGGTTGCAGAGCCTTCAATCCCCCCACACCACCACCACAAATTACATACCTCAGAGTAGCACTTAGGAAAAGTTATCTGATCTAATAGCTTCACAAATGTGCCTGAGCAGCAAATGGTGTATTCAGCTTCCTTGCCAGGTTAAACACTTTAAAATTAGATATTCTCAGACATTAATAAAAACATTATCAACCTATATGAGATATCATTTTTTTTATTTGACCTCTCTGAAACTCTCTGTGGCGAGGCCCAGTGATGCACCTAGTTCTTACATTGATAAATGGACTGATATGACACAGCAAGTCTGTGAACTGATGCCTTATAGTCCTGGCTTCAGCCCTAATCCTTAGCTTTCCTTGTCCTTACCGCTGTCACTGTGTGTGCTGTTCCCTTTGTTTCCTCACTTGCTAGTCAGTATGAGCTGCTTTGCTTTCTTTGCTGTTGTTTTCATTTTTATTGTGGCTGTGGCAGGGTTGGATTGAGTTGTGTTAAGGGAATGATGGGGTTGGGGTGGATGGCCGTCTTCCTCTACACCGTAGTGCACCCTGAGGGGTCCGTTACTGGGCAGAGTGATCATTTAAAAATCTTTCGATATATCATACATGTGAATTATGCTGCACACCAACACAAATAATACCTTGTTTGCAAGTGGCAGGTGTTGCCTTCACACTCTTAGTAATCAAATTGTTACAATATTTATTGCTGACTTTTAACCTGGTAATGTATGTGTAGTGTTTCATAAATTGTCAAAAACAATTAAAAAATCATACTAATTATTCTGTATAAGGAATACCCAAGTGTTATGCATCAATCAAAAAATTCCCGACCAATAGATTTCAACTAATGAGATGAACCCTCCCACCGACCAAGCAATTGCGCGCTATAGGCTGAAAACCAGAAACAGTGTTACACCACTCCTTTAATTATTCATGTGCTCTCACATTTTACTTCATAAAACAACATCAAATATCTACAAATGATATATCAGTACTTACAGTAGATTCTCCTGATCAAAACAAGTCCAAGCATATTATTGTACGAAGCGTCATTCATGAGATATCCTCCAAGTAAGAGGCCACCTTTGGCAAGTACCACCTCACATGTCCAGGTCATTAGCTCTGACTCAATAGGTCACCCACTCACAAACCTCATACCGCTGGATGGAGGCGACTGTGACGTCTCCAACGATATGTTGATGATGAGTTATTGAGATCCTGCTGAGGATGTGCAGAGTGAAAAAATACACCATTTGAAGCAGGAGCAAACAATGTGAATGGTTTTGTGTAAATGTGTAGGTGGGGTGGGGGGTTACTCGGGTGTAAGAGTGTATTGTGGGATGGGGGTCAGAGGACTCATAGGATTTGCTGTTTCATGTGCAACAAAATTGTTCTGAACATGGATCCCCGTTTGGAGAGGTTTTGGATGGGGAAGGGGGGCCCATGGTGCCAAATGCGGAAACTATTTATTTCTTTGCATTATCAACATGAAACGTTAGACAGGTACAGTTGACATGCTTGGGAACGCCTCAGAGGTGAAGAAACTGCCCTGGCACTACTTGAACATGAGATATACTGTATCAGAAAACAAAAATGTAAAAATATTACCGTGAGTGCCTGTTTTTTTTCTAGTTTAGCAGCAGTTTCGAAGTAAAGGAATGTTTAAATTGAACACAAACACAGATCCTATCACATCTGAGAAGTTATCTGTCAGATTGTAGTGAAAAATTGACTGTCCTGCCTTTTTTTTTTTAATAATAAGCCTTTACTTGGGGGTACTCCCCTTAGGTGGATATTGCTGAAAATGACCCCAAGGTGTAAAGGGTTTTAAATACCAACATGTTAGTTACTGTTGTGGGAGGAGAACGGGCATCCCGGCTGGGAAGGAGGATGTGTTATTACCCGCCAAAATGGAAGGACAGATAGGCTGAAAAGCTGGACAAGGAAATAACTTTATGCCCAACCAGACTAATATGCTGGAAGGACCAGCAGTGGTCCTTGTATGGGAACCCAGTTGGGACACCCGGAGGGGTACTTGGGAGATGGAGTTCAGAAGGGCAGCCCTGTCGGGGTCTCTGGGGATTGAGAAAGGTTGCTGTCCCTACTTTTCTTAGACCCCAGAAATGCTCACTGGAAGACATGGCATGGCACCGGAAGCACCCCTGGGTCCGACATAAAAAGAAGTCCACTGCCACAACATAGACGAGTCAGAGTTGGTGGGCAGCGGGTGAAACTCAATGGAGGTGGAGAAGGAGAGAATTGTTAGTTTATTGTTCATTTGTGACTTAAATCAGGACAGGATTATGAAAAGTGTCTGGGAAAAGAATAAAAATCCTAACCTTAGTGTATTTCTGGGCCTGTGGTTTGGGGCTCTCTGGAGCCCCAGTTGGTCACACTTATATGTTGCTGTCTCTAAGTGCATTTTCAGAATAATTAGACAAACTGCTCCACCTAAATTAAATTTGTTATTACTAAAAGTGGTTGCATTTCAAAAAATACCTTTGCACAAGTCAACAAACGCCTATACCAGTGATAATAATAATGCTAAAGACACTGCAAGATGGGACAACCGGAAGACACCGTGAGCTGCGTAAACTTACTGTTAACTTGCCTTCTGGGCACGTGGCTTGCACGCTGCTCTTTACAGCTCAAGTTAGACTGGTGAAATTGGACTTGTTCCTGTGAAAGCATCAGCAGATCTTCACATTATGTAGTTTAGTGTGCATTTTTTAACGTCTTGCTCTGTTTTCCATCAGGCTTGTGGCTAAAATGGAAAATCTGATGTCCTGCAGTTATACAGATGAGGAAAACAGAATGAGAGCTTAAAAAACTGAAACAGTTAGACCATTGTAATGACACATATGAATAAAGAGGAACCAGCTGAATGATTTTATTAATTTTTTTAAACGAGCATATGCATATACTCATGTCTGAAAGGATACGGGCAGTCCTGTCCCCATTCCTTCCTAGTAACTATAGAACCCAGACCAGATTGTGCATTCCCAGGGAGATGTCTAATTTTAGACTGCCCAGCTCCACTGCCAGGCGTTCTTGGCAGTACCCTGAAAACACAAAGATTTCCAAACATTCAAAAATGCCATGTTAACCATTTATATCATGTGAACTATGTTTTCAATCACCAGTTTGTAAGCTAGAAAACAGAATGGAAAAACTGTATGTACTCTTCATCTGTCCTATATTAAGAAACTGCCTTTATTAAATGATAAATCCCAGTAGTTATTGTATACCCTAAAAACAAGTGATAAAGAAAAATAAACTCTATTGGAGAAAGCGGGAGGGTCAGGACATCTTAGTCTTACCCAAAGAGACAATACCTTTCAAATGGAAGGGATATTACTGACCAAAGCACATGGAACAAGGGTCTGAAGCAGCTTCTTTCATTGAGTTACACAATGCGGGCAGCCCTGGAGGTTTAATCCTGTTGTTCTTGTCCACTGAGATACTCAGAGGTCATTACACACAGGAGTGTGTTTGACAATCTTACCAATCTGGAAGCATGCAAATCATGGAGGATTGTGGGTGATTTGTCTTATTTTTAGAAATGCATGGTCTGTCACAAGTAAGTGGTCCCTTTGATAGTTTATCTAGACTGGCATGTGCAGAAGGGTGTCTTCATGGAGACTCATAGAACAGGGCATGGAGACAGCGCTCTGATACCCATTCAGAGTGTGTGTGTTTCTCATGGTGGGGTGCAACTCTGGTGCTCTTATTGACAAATACAGTTAGACAGAAAGTAGCCATGCCAGCCTTTTTTAAGGTTTGCAAAATAAACAGAGGAACACAGAAAAAGATTTGGGGTAGCCACCCTGTATTCCTGGTGATTTCTGGGAAGTTGAGGCAAAACAAACAACAATATGTCTTTACGGACGCGAGTCCAAAACAGAACTGAGAAACTGGAGTTAAGATGGCTGTTAATATACAGTAGGTGGTAGGCAGTAAGAGGAGGACTCAGTGGGACCGAAGGCGGAGAAGATGTATTTGATAGGCAGGTTCATGGAGATCGGGAGCAGGAGTGATGTGTCCTAGGAGGTCAATTCTTCAGGTGGTCTGCAGAGGGACAGAAGAGAGAGTGTTAGAATACAGTGCCAACCCCTTATTTACAGTACATTTATTCAAACTCCCATGCACATGTGTGTTCCATGGAGGAGGAGAAGCAGACTGTTAGTTTACCTCAAGCAGAAAACATTCTATCCACTAGAACTGGGTGCAGTGTCTCTTACAGAAACTTTGACATGGTGGAAGGGGACACAGTGTAGAATGGTAATGTTTTATATAGAAGAGGGGGTCTCATTTCCTTATCCATAGTGACAGGGTGTCACCTGGGAGATGGTGGGCAGCTATTAATGGTATTCTTACAGGTACAATACAATACAGCTTATTTTATGTGTAGCACTCTTTAATGACTTGCAGGCGTGGAGCACTGTGAGCAATTCTCAGTTAAAATACAAGTACAGATGATACTAATTACTTAATACAGAACTGGTACACATATAAATGCAGATTTGTCAAAACACACAGAGAACAAGGTAAAAACTGATTAAACTAAAACAGAAACCAACAATATCTTCCATTAATTAATTGATGAACTATGGCCAGTTGACAGCAATGAGATTAAAATTGTAGAAGAGAAAATCAAAAACAAAGTCACCGTCCTGGAGACCTCGGCTAACTGGCCACCTACACCTCTCCTGTGTTTTGTGTAGTGGAGTCTGTGCTGGCCATCCAATCTGATGAGAGAATCTTTTCATCCAATGATTCCAACGCTTCTTTATCTAAGATGACTTTTCCATAGGCAGGAGAACCGCCTGGCAATTAAGCAGAGATACGAAGTGCCACGTTCAGATACTGAGAAAAGAAACAGATACTTGTAGAGGAAGGTTAGTAATGATTTCCAAATATTATATTACTTATATTTCTGTACAAATGACTAGCAGAGGTGCACAGAGTACATTCCACATGTATGGAGAATGGAGCTGTTGGGAGCAAACTGGCTGATTGAGGTGTTTAGTGGTTTCATTCATAGACACACTCAGATTCATTTATCCAGATGCAGAGACAATCGCAAGGTGTAGAGTTTCCAGCCATTTCTTCACAAAGTCACCCAACACATACCACGTAGAAGGCCTTCTGGGGAGGCAGAGTCCCAGTTAGCCTTTTTTACAGTGACATTGTGTTATGAGTTGTAACATTTAAAAATGTATTTTTTATGTAGATACGAGGGTGGACAGAAAACATTTCTGGAATCAGTTAATACCACCCAAATAGGGCATAGGTATCTTATGTTTACAGCCTGGTTAATCAGTCCACCGAGTGGCATCATGCTGAGCTGATCAAGTACGTATTTCTGGCATTTATTATTCAATTGCACAGGTGACTTTGGCAATTTTTTTCTCCAAGTTACCATGGCAGATTTTCAGGAGGCAGTAATGATCACATTTTTCGACACTTGTTCATAAACAGTTTGTTCCCAGTGGACAAAATTGTTAATCAGCAATATTACATTAAACTGTTGTGGCGTCTACGGGAAAGAATCAGGAAAAACCTTCTGAAGAAGCGACACACCCAAACGTGGATTTTGCACAATGACAATGCACCTGCACACACCACGTTGTCTGTCAAAGAGTTTTTGATCCCTTGTATTCACCAGATAGATAGATAGATAGATAGATAGATAGATAGATAGATAGATAGATAGATAGATAGATAGATAGATAGATAGATAGATAGATACTTTATTAATCCCAATGGGAAATTCACATGGTGCGCCCTGTGGCTTCTGTTTGTTAAAACTGAGGCAGAAAGGAAGAAGATTTGCTACCATGGAAGAAATCCAGGAAAATCTAGACATGGTAACAAAAGATGAGTGAAGAAAATGTTTTCAGGCATGTAAGAAGTGCTGCAACAGCTGTATTACATCTCAAGGCGAGTATTTTGAAGGTGACTAAGAGAGAATTGCTGTAAGCTTTATGAGAAGGTTTTTCCAGGAATTTTTGGGTCCCTCCTTGTTAATTTTTCTCTCGGCTTATGAAGGTGGCTTTGGGTGTTTTTGATGATAAAGATTTAAGTCTCTTTATCATTTTTCTTCTTGGATGTCTGCTTATCAATGTTGAATGTTTTTTCATTTCATGAAATGTTTATCCTACCGTTATTTTGTTTCTGGTAAGTGGCACCATTTTGTTGAAGCATCATCAGGTTTTGATGGTCTGATGATAGGGACATGGCTTTGGGAAGTGTGCGATAATTGCATCACAAATGCGATGGTATAGAAGTACTGCTTAAGGAGAAGCATCATCTGAGATTTGTGAATGTACTAAAAGCTGTGGTGAAATGTTGTTTCTAAAAATGTTAGCGTTTCCCTTTAGTCATCCTTTGATGATAATTATTTTTACTTCCTGGTTTCAACACTTTTCAGGCTATTAGGACTTGCGATTCATCTTCTGCTCCACTTAATATACCAAGTCTGCTGAGTTCTTACTAGCAAACCACAGTGTGTGTGTTATGGTTACAATGATTCTAATAGTCTTTCATAGTTTTTATTCTGGGGGGACAGGGGAAGGCAAAATTTCTGTTTGTGGCCTGTCAAAGCAGGTTTAGTCTCCACCAAAGCCCCAAGAGCCTGAAGTCCCCTGTACCATTTAATGTTGTGCACTTTAGCAGACATAAGGGATGTACAGAATGCTTTTAACAGACCACTGGGTGAAACTCTCTAAACTCTCCTTATAGACTCAAGATTATTTATGTAACAGGAACATTCCTGAGAAAGATTATTTGTTTCCAAGCTGATGTTGCTTTCACCAAATATTTAGATCCCATTTTGCCTGGAGTTTCTTGCAAAGTATCCAAATAAATAATCGTTTCCATAACCTCAAGGTCGCCAATGACATCATTGTGTGTGAGTGAGAAAGTGCTCTCCCAGGAGTCTGTGTGGGCGCTCATGTGACCAGAAGGTCCTGGTAGAAGGCGGTAAAGGAGAGCCAGTGCTAGTGCAGCTGCCGCACAGGATGGTATCAGCAGATCTCTAGAAATAACACTACCTGAGATGGCTGAATTTGCTCAACAGCATAGTCCTTTACTGGAAAAAGGGAATCAATGATCTGAAAGACCTTTCTTTGAGACAAAAACGGACTGCTTTTTGCAATCTGTTAAATATACTGTAAACCACGGCGCCCTGCGTCTTGCTCAGACAATGCTGAGCACTCAAACCCTTGCTTATTTATTTTTCTATTTTGTGGATGGATGGATGGATGGATTTTGTACATTTTTTCATATTTCTAATTTCCATATTGGGTCATTAGTGGTAGACACAACTTTAATATTATCTGCATCTTTTATATTTGTTTTGTCACTCAGCTTTGATGCTTTATTAAGTGGGACATTTCAAGAAATGAGATGATAAATTTTGGTGCCACTAAGGCCAAATAATATTTACTGTATTCTTAGTAAAACATACTCTATATTACCAGTTTATTAGTTATACCTATCTAGCAGTGTGTCACACCACCTTTGACGTTCAGAACATGAATTTGTCTGAGTACAGATTGTACAAAATGCATTGTTCAGAAATGTTGGACCATACTGAGATGATTAAAATTGCTTAATTGCTACAAAGTGAATGGCTGGATAGTCTTACTGTGAACATCCATCTTTAACACATCCCAAAGATGCTTGATAGAGTTGAAAACAAGGGTCCGTGCAGGTCACTGAAGCAGGGAAAACCATTCAGTGATGATATGTGCCTTGTGACACGGTGCATTATCATGCTGGAAGCGTTTATCAGAGTGTGGATAAACTGTCGCCATGAAGGAATGGACTTGCTCAGCAGCTGTTTTTAGATACGTGTTGCCTTCAGTGAGTATCAGGGCACTAATGTGGGCCAGGAAGACATTCATACTGTTGACCCCAAACAGGATGACTTTGTGGAGTTGTCTTTCTTGTGCCAAATTCCAATCCTTCCTTTGGTTGATGCAACTCTTTTCGCTGATTAACAGCACAGTTTTGATGCTTCTGTCCCTGCTGGAGATGCGTTTTCTTGTTTCATACTGACAACATCAGGACCTGGCGTGGTCTTTGGCTGTTATAGCCTAATCTAGACAAAGTGTGATAAGTAGTGGACTCGGAGATGGCATTATGCAGACCATGTTAAATCTCAATGTGATTTGCTGTGTGTTTGCTTGTAGGATTCTTCACCTCCTCCTTTTTATTAAGAGAAAATGAATTCAAAACTGAAGCTAGGAATCACATCTTTAATCAAAGACTTGTCCATCTGATGAGTCTTTGAGTTTCCTGTTGATATACAGGCTGGTAATTCACAAAGGAAGTATTTAACAATAATTAGCAAAATGAATGTTTTGAGCTAGTGACTGCATAAAAGACATATGGATTATGCAACACAATTAATGTGAAATTTATTTTTCTTTTTTACATTTTCCATTGTCCAGTATTGGTCACCTATCAATCCTGTTTATGAGAATCTGTCTTCCATACAGTACTTTTCCAAGAAAACATGAGATTAAAATGTTTCTCAGCTACCACTACAAAGTATGTGGGGTAAGTAACATATTCAAAAAATCATTTTTGGATAACATTGGTAAAAACACATTGAAACAAAAAATAAACTACTTGATTCCATAGCTTCTAGCCCAAACAAAAATTATATTTTGAAAATGTTTAATGACTAAGGAGATGTTTAGATTAAAATAAAACTAAAAGGCAGATCATGACATACACACTTTGAGCCTTGCTGGGTGTGTGTGTGTGTGAGTGACACAGTTTTACAGATGGTCATGACTTCTTCCTCAAATGATGGCTCAACTCTGGTAAGAGTTCATTGGGAGTTTCAATGAAGCCCCGTCTTTAAGTTCAAGTTTATTGTCAAGTATATAAATGCAAAGACTTATTATTATTATTATTATTAAGTGTGTACCGTACAATTAAGTTATTACTAGCATGTCTCTCATAACCTGGTGACAGTACTAGAACACCAGTTTCAACAAAATAAAAATCAAAAAGTCAGAGGAGATCAAATTTGGCCTTAGAATATTGAGACAATTTAGATGGGAATAGCCTACAGCCCACCAATTTCACCAATCCTATTCACATAAGTTCTTCAGAATAACATCCTTGGCTAGACCACAGGAAGACATGTGTTTTCTTCTTAAGAAGTCACTCCAGTTTTGTCTTTGGGATCATGGAATGTTTAATCTTTATCCTAGTCCAAGTGTGTCTCCATAAAGACATCCCTGTCATTTGCCATTTTTATTGTCCTGTTATCTATCTATCTATTGATTGTATAGTGCCTTATCTATCTATCTATCTATCTATCTATCTATCTATCATATAGTGCCTTTTCTATCTATCTATCTATCTATCTATCCTACTCTCAGTTCCTGAAAAGCAGTAATGTAATGCTGCTACAGTGTTTTATGGAAGAGATGGTGTCATGAGATATACTTGGTTAAGAGCAGACGTCACAGTTTTTATTCAGTGCACAATTTCTGTTTCATTATAGGGTATTTCATCATTTGAATTAGAAGCTTATTAAGGCAAATTTAAAATTGCTTACAACACAGGGAACAGAGGACTGAGTGAATGGCATCTTCTTGTTCTTAATTTTATTTTCTTTAAGAAACAAAACATTACAACAAAGCACAACTAAATCAAGTGAAAGCAGTACACGAAGCACACTAATATGTCCTTAAGATACTCCATGAAAATCAGCAATCAACATCCACCCAACAAAGAAAGCCTCACAGTTACAAAGCCCGGTCTAAAATGAAGATGCTTGAATGGCATCCTTAAGCACTTTGCCAAACATATCAGCAGAGCTTTCTCGTTAATACAGGGCAAGAACAAGCAGGTCAAAGGACTGGACCAGAGAGTCACAGAGAGCTGGTGATGTGAGGTGCAGGAGGCCAACCTGCCTGAATAAGTCAAGTTTGTGGAAAGCAGGGTAACAATCAGCACTTGGAATATACTGTAAATGCAATGCACATTGAATTTGGAAGAATTCATTTGCACACATATTATGATGACATATCTATGTTATGTATTTACTGTTTTGTTATTTCACTAAATTATTATTTTTATTTGTCTCAAATACATTTTCAGATATCTCAAATTGACCTTGTATGCATTTAATGTATCTGAAAATCACTTTTTGCAAATGTTCCTATTCTTAATGGAACATCCTTTCTATTTTAAGAAATCTCAAAATGAATTTGAGATATTTCAAAATACACAGGACGTGATGCATTTTAGCTATCTGAAAATGGGCAGGAAGGTATTTTGAGACATCTGAGAATGTGCTGAATTTACTTAAAATATTTTGAATTGAATTTCAGATATCAAAAAAATTCACTAATATTCATAATATCTTGAAAACTATTTGAGATATCTTAAAATGCATTGCAGATATCTTGAAATACACGGGGGGAGATGCATTATCAGTATCTGAAAATGGACAGGAAGTTATTTTGAATTATATGTAAATTTATTTGTGATATCTTGAAATGCACATCAAGTTATTTTGAGATATCAGAAAATGCATTTCAGATATCTCAAAATGTGCAGGAACTTGATTTCAAGATGCCTTGAATTATGTTTTGAGATATCTCCGAAGTGCATTTCATGTATCTTAAAATGTACAGCGTATCATTTCAAGATATCTATTGAAATCTGTTTGAGATATCCTAAAATGTATTTCAGATACTTTGAAATAGATGTATTTTCAGATATCTGTTATTCTTTTGATATATCATAAATGCAGTTCCAGTCATCTTAATATGCATTTTAAGATGTCTCTAAATGTTTATTCAACTGACCATAGTATTGCTTTCTATTTGGAATGACTGTCTCTTTTTTATTATTTTTTGCTCTGTTTCTTAGATTACTTCCCTGGATTGTGTATTGAGACTTGTTTGATATGGACTGCATGTTTAGGTAACTCCTTTTTGTTCTTTTGAGCATTTCCTTGTACCTTTCTACTTTTATAATGGACGCTCCTATATAACGATTCCTTTGTTCAGTTTGTCTCTTCAAGTTAAAGCTTTTTTACAGTTTCCTTTCTCTTTGGAGACATCATAGAGATTATAAATTTGAGTTTAAGGTCAGTGGCCCTGGTAGGTCACAGCCTCAGGCAGTACTGAGTGTGCTGGCTAGTTTGGACAGACCAGTGGAGATCCTCACATGCTCTGGTGCTTATTTGCAGGCCCTTTTCGATATGGTCCTGACTCCATTTCTTAACAAACACATTTACAAATTTCCCTTTACTATAGAATACTAATTATAACAGTACTGTACATTTGCTTATACAGTATAAATATTTTACTTAGTACAATATATATATATATAAACATGTTTATCATGCCCTAATAATTTAGAAAATATTTTTATTGCAGGCTGTTTTGACATTATTTCATTGACCCAAAAGTCTAACTTTATTGAAAAGGAGTCATCTATTATCAACTATTATCCAACTACAGTATTATGCAGAGGGCTACAAATCCAATTTTTTAGAAATAACCAAAGGTGCCCCCCAGGGCTCCGTTCTGGGTCCCACTCTGTTTTCTGTTTTTATAAATGATCTGGGTAATGACAATCAAGCAAAAATACATCTCTACGCCGATGATACGGTTATTTCTACATATGCTTCTTCTATAATGCAGGCAGTGAAACAGCTTCAGACTGTGTTTCAATCACTACAGACTGCTTTGCTGAGCCTAAAATGGTTTTTAAATGCCCAGAAAACAAAGCTTATGGTCTTTTCAAAAGCTCATTTGTAGTTGTTAGAATATTTTTGGATTTTCACAATCGTTGGCAAATCTATTGAACGGGTGTCTTCATATAAGTATCTGGGAATATGGATAGACGATCAACTTTTATTCAAAGTACATATAACTACATTAGTTAGGAAACTGGACGTGAAGATTGGTTTTTATTTTAAAAATAGATTTTGCTTTACTTTAAAAGCCAAGAAAAACCTTGTGGAAGCTACTTTTGTGCCTGTGATTGATTACAGTGACATATTGTATATGCATGCATCCTCGTCTATCTTACGGGGCCTAGATTCTGTGTACCATATATCTCTGCATTTTATTACAAATGCACAGTCTCTTACTCATCATCGCATTCTTATGATTGGCTTAGTTGGACATCATTGACCACTCACAGACAACAACATTGGTATATTTTTATCTATAAAGTGATTCTGGGTAAACTTCCAGCTTACCTACTCTTAGTTCTGGTAGCTGCCAGTTACACTCCTCCAAGTGGTTGCATTTTATTGTACCCCGGGTTTTCACCCATCTGAGGAAAACTGCATTATTCTTATTATGTATCATGGACATGGAATAATTTGCAGAAAGATCTACAATTAGATACATTTATATCCAGTGATGAATTTAAGGGTATCATAAAGAATGTAGTGAAGGAGACATATAGTTGTTTTTCTTAAGGGGTCAGTGTGGATATGTACAGTAGCTATCTAATTGTGGAGACTGTATTATATTGTATATGCTGTATGTTACAATATATATGCTTACATTGAATATATGTCTGGATATTACATTGTATATGTTGTATTTTAACATGTTGTGAGTGTGTACGGCTGCTACCTTGGCCAGGTCTCTCTTGTAAAAGAGATTTTAATCTCAACAGGACTTCCTGGTTAAATAAAAGTATAAATAAATTTAAAAAAAAATTATCCACACTTGCTTTAGGCAGTAGAAGGACATGGGTACACCATGTTGGCAGTATCAGGCATGAGGCTGGTGTTTGATGCGTACTATTAGTGCCAAAAGATACAACAATACCTGCTCTCTACGTAATAGTGAGTATGAACGAGGACTCTGGACAAATCATGATTTTGACGTTAATAAATGTCATAAAACCTGTCTGAAGAAGGGGCCTGAGCTGTCTCGAAAGCTTGTATATTGTAATCTCTTCAGTTAGACAATAGCAGGTGTCATTTTGCTTGACTTCTCATTGCACTAATGGCAAAAAGATTAGTTTTTTTATGTGGTTGAGAAAATAATTTGTCCTAGTTCATAACCCATAATATGCATAAAAAAGACAACTTTCATGTGCATCTGCACCCAACCAGATTCTGCTTTTCCTTACTATATAAAAGCTGGAGATTTTTCCCATTATTAACACATCACTCTAAGATCATATTCTCAGAGGAAGGCTATAAAGTTCAGGGTCAGGGTGATTTTGGTCTGTCTACGCTCCATTTTAAATTAATATATTTTTAAGGACAAGCTAAAGACTGATTAGTGCCCGGGCTTGGCTGTAGATTCATTATTTAAAAGGGAAAATTGAGAAGTGTGTACATCTTTGGCCTCTTTCCTCAGGGCTTTTCCCAGAGGCTGTAGATGTAATATACTGTAGCACTCAAACAGACCTTTAAGAGGTCCTTTCCTAGTCAGCACTGCCACTACACATGGGGATAGCAAGAATTGAAAGAAAGTTGGAATATGGACCCTTGGGAATTAGGAAGGCCCCCAAAGACTTGCATAAAGACACACTGAGGAACAACAGAAAACTATTAGACAGGGAAGTCCTGGTAAGAGCTATTCTTGTAAGTTCTCTAGTTGTTTCCTGTGGTGCAAAGCTGAAGTCACCCTCTTCACAGTGGACGTCCAGGTCCAGCATTTGGCAGTTTATTGATTGCCACCTTGTATTATGACAAAAGTGGAGCCCTTAATGTCTTTTAGCCTGTCTGTCTCAAAATCCACCAGCAGTTTCCTCAGACCAGGCTTAGTGGGTTGGAAAGAAACACTCACCACCACTTGCTGTCCAGCTTTGATCTCTGAATCTCTGAAAGGGAAAAAGAAATGCATTTTAATACCTGAATAAACTGATCCTTACATCTTTTGCAATCTCCCCTTGGAGAAGGAACCCACTGCATGTACAACCAATCTGAATCTCCCTCATTTGATTGGTCAAGAGTCCTGTCTTTAACTCAAAAACTGCAATTCCAATGAGACTTTAGGTTTCCTGTTTTTGATGTGCACTGGTAATTCCAGAAATGTAAACTTAATAAATTACCAATAACCATGCGTTTTCCACTTTTTGAGTATACAGCTGGATAACTGACACGTGGATTATGCAACATGAGTAACATGAGTTTTTTCCATTTTTCCATGGACATTTTTGTACATTTCCATTGCACACCATTGGCTTCTATTATACCTTAAAACTTTTTTTTTCTCTACACTCCACATAACTACAAACTACAGGGCATCAGCAACATATAACAAGAACACATTTTGGGTGGAGTATTCTGTTAAGAGGCATTTATATTTGTTCAGTAATACAAAAGGCTACATTCTTATACCAGTCTGTCACCTTGGCACTCCCTTACCAGACAGAAATGTTACCTTCTGTCATAACATTATCATTTTGAATGTTAGTGAAAACACTTTTCTATACATTTTTGATACAAAAATTATTTTAATGTTATCAAAATATTTGTTATAATGATAATCGGGCCACCATATTGAGCTTCATTTTGAGTTGTAGTCACTGCCATTTTGTGTTCTTTTCCACCCACCAGGGGCCTCATGTATAACGCCGTGCGTAGAACTCACACTATAACATGGCGTAAGCACAAAAGCGGGATTGTGCGTACGCACAGAAAAATCCAGATGCAGGAATCTGTGCGCACGCATACTTTCACGTTCTTCCACTACATAAATCCCGATCAGCGTGAAAAGTAACGCACGTGCACGCGCCTTCTGTCCCGCCCCAACTCCTCCCAGAATTACGCCTCTTTGAATATGCAAATCAATATAAATAGCCTTCTGTGAAAAGACAATGGGAAAAGCACGGGAGAAAATATAAGAATTTCAGCGAATACCAAGTGGAGGCAAAGGAAAAACGTACTATTTGTTGGTTTAAACAGTGGTATAATCAACAAAAGGAAGCTGATCGAGTGACAGAGTGTCGGAGAAACTCGAAGGCTCAACTTCACAAAGTCGCACAGTGCCCGAAATAAAAAAGAAATCACATATCAAAGTCGCCGTGAAAAAGCGAGTCGTAGCCCACCGTCTGAGTGTCATATGAAAGCTTATTAGGGTACAGACAAAAAAAAGGCACACAGTGGGGAAAAAAGCACGAAATGTCAACTTTAATCTCGAAATTTCCACTTTAATCACGTAGTTTATTTTGCCATTAAAGTAGAACATCATAAACTTCATCTTAAAATTGTTTAATTTACTAGTTTCTCAAATCCCATTGTAACTAAAGTGGCATGTTAAATGCTTTGTTCTGTATTTGATCTTCTATGTGCTCTATGTGTATGAACCACTACCTGCTTTTTAAACGGGCTTTCTCTTTCTCCGACAGGACACATAATCCATTACATTCGTGATATTACAGCTCTCTGAATAATTAAAATACTGAGATGTATATGTGATATCTTTTTCATGATGATAGGAATGAAAGCATGTTATTAAACATGGGAACACGGTGGCGCAGTGATTGTTCATATCTCACGCAAGAGGCTTGCTGCGCCATGCGCAACCTTCAATGAAATAATTTATCACAGCAGTACTGTCTCTTTCAAACGTACTAACCTCCAATTCCTGTCCTTACTTTTCTTTCTCCAAAAACTCAATCGCCACACAATAAGCTATGTAATAGACGTGAAGCCATCTGTAAGCTTAGAACTTCGATTCTTCAAAACTTTTAAGGAACATTGAAATATCTTAGTAGTACGTGTTTAATTATTATATCCGTCTATCTTTCCAGTGTCGCGTCAGCACCAGCAAGAATACAGCGCAAGGCAGGAACAATTACTGAACTAGCTAGCGCTGCGGCACCGTGTCCTCACATGTTTAATTATTAACAATACAGATTATTTAAATGAAGTTAAAGTTTTATCTGTATAATATAATCAACATGTTTTGCTGCATTTCGTCTTAGAAATGAATACCGTCATCACATGTAAATACGCGCTTTATAAAGTTGCGCAGGTTGTGCAATATTATAACTGTAGTGCAAGTTTACAGTGGGGTAATTGTACTTATAAGTACAAACAGTTCTACAAGGAGCACTTGATGGACTGATTTATTGCGTTTAGAGTTCTTGGGATGAAACTGCTTCTAAACCGCGAAGTCCGTACAGGGACTAAAGCGTTTGCTGTGGCTCAGGCAGCATCTGCTTCATGCTGTGTACCGATAATTCTCTTTACAATCAGCTGCTGCTGTGATTTCCCACTCAGATACAGTAATATAAATACTCCGAGTGGTGCAGTGAGAGTAATGTGGAAAAAGATGATCCGCAGTGGCAACCCTTAATGGGATCAGCTGAAAGAAGATGCAGTGAGAGTTACAACGCTAAAGCAGTTATGGTATTTGGAATACTATGGCTATTCCCTGGACCATTATATTGCTACAGGTTAATTACAATCAGATGCATTACACTAATAAACAATATGCAGTTAATTTCAGTGTATTTATAAAGCCGCGCCAGGAATGTGGATCTAAGAAAGAAAGGATGAGCACACAGGAACAGTAGCACTGCTTTGACGCTGGGTGCCGCCAGTCTGCAAAACCGGGCAGATAAATTGCATACGCCAAGGAATGAGTTACCGTGGAAATGTGCGTGGCTTTACGCCAAGTTTAGGTTTTATACATCGCGATTTGAGCGTGGAAAGGTTCGTACGCAACATTTCTGTGCGTACGCACCGTTTATACATGAGGCCCCAGGTGTGCAGAGAGTTACAGAAGGTTTTTCTGTATAGTTATTTACCACATTACTATTATTAGTATTTCAGAAGCAAGAGGTGTTAAATGCATGTTTCTTGGATATACAGTAATCCCTCGCAGTATCGCGCTTCGCCTTTCGCGGCTTCACTCCATCGCGGATTTTATATGTAAGCATATTTAAATATATATCGCGGATATTTCGCTGCTTCGCGGGTTTCTGAGGACAATGGGTCTTTTAATTTCACATGCTTCCTCAGTTGGTTTGCCCAGTTGATTTCATACAAGGGACGCTATTGGCAGATGGCTGAGAAGCTACCCAACTTACTTTTCTTTCTCTCTCTCTTGCGCTGACTATCTGTGATCCTGACGTAGGGGGTGTGAGCAGGGGGGCTGTTCGCACACCTAGACGATACGGACGCTCGTCTAAAAATGCTGAAAGATTATCTTCACGTTGCTACCTTCTGTGTGCAGCTTTTAAGTATGCTGCACGGTGCTTCGCATACTTAAAAGCTCAAAGGGCACGTATTGATTTTTTTTATCTGTCTCTCTCTCTCTCTCTCTCTGCTCCTGACGAGGGGGTGTGAGCTGCCGCCTTCAACAACTTTGTGCCGCGGTGCTTCGCATACTTACAAGCAAACAGCCCTATTGATTTGTTTGCTCCTTTGAAGAGGAAGATATGTTTGCATTCTTTTAATTGTGAGACTGAACTGTCATCTCTGTCTTGTCATGGAGCACAGTTTAAACTTTTGAAAAAGAGACAAATGTTTGTTTGCAGTGTTTGAATAACGTTCCTGTCTCTCTACAACCTCCTGTGTTTCTGCGCAAATCTGTGACCCAAGCATGACAATATAAAAATAACCATATAAACATATGGTTTCTACTTCGCGGATTTTCTTATTTCGCGGGTGGCTCTGGAACGCAACCCCCACGATGGAGGAGGGATTACTGTAGATGTTTAATAAATAAATTATTGTGAAAACATACTGTACATACATGTAGCCACCCAAATTTTAAAGATATACAGTGATCCTCCACTGTATCGCGGTTCAACTATCGTGCCACCGCTATATCACGGAAAAATTCAATAAGTACATCTACCTGTAGTGTACTTTGCAGCCAATTCATAACAAAGCATACGGTTTTCAGCAGTCACTACGGTAGACAAAGACTTTCACATTACAGTACCCAGATGATTTCTTACATGGCCCATTATTGGCTGAAAGAGAAGACTAAACCAATCAGAGCGGGATTTTCATTCTCTTGGGCTCTTATTGGCTGCTGCTAATATGGTGTAAGCAAGAACAGCGAGCGTGGGTCCCCGACACATCTCAGTTCCCTGCGTATCGCGTACCTTGCTTGTGGTCCGATTGTTGTGAGCAAACTTTTTTTGAAATATTTGTTTTATTTTAAGCCCTATGATGGCTCCCAAGCGTCCTGCATCTTCTAAGAAGGGAAGGAAAGTGTTACGTGGACATCGCTCGCCATTATGGCTTGAATGAATTGATGGTACGCTACATTATTATTATTATTATTATTATGTTACTCATATCCTTAGCCCAACATCCACATATCATATGTGTTTACAAAGTGTGTTTTGATAAGTTTACATGTGTTTAAAGTGTGTGGGAGGGGTATTTTAAGGCTTAAACTATAAAAAAATGTTTATTTATATGGTCTTTCTATATTGCGGATTTTCACCTGTTGCTGATGGGTCTGGAATGTAACTTCAGCGATAGGCAGGGGATCACTGTATTTCTATTTATTTAAACAATTTATTTCAAATGTGTTCTCCATTATGATTAGGTGTAACAGAACTGACAATTTTGGCCTACAGAGATATTATGTCACCGTGAACTTTATTCCATGAAAATGCAACAATTAGTAGTGATATATTGGAGAATTGAATTATAATACTTCACATATTTCAAAATATGAACAGGTAATATTATTGTATCGGGATCCTTTTTATGTGACACTGTAGCTTAAGGTCCCTGGCCATTCTTATTCCCATTAAACTCCATCGTTCAGAGCCATTCCTAGGCCTTTCCTGAGGGCTGTTTGTTGTTCCTGATATTCACCAAGTCAAATGTCAGTCCCTCCACTTCTCCACCACTAGACCTTTGTTAGGCTCCTGACTAGCACCTATCTCACTTTCTCTTTCTCGTCTCTCAACTCCATACTCAATATTTATGTAAGTGGTGACTTTAAACCGCCACTTAAGTTATTTCCAGATACACAGGTGGCTCTATTCACCCTATGCATGACCTTTGTATTTTCCTGGAAATGCCTCCATAAATTTTCATTAGAATTTCCAGATTCAGATAAGTAAAATCAGAGCTGGAATGACGTGAAGAATACACAGGATCAAAGCTTGATAGATTTACTGGAGTCAGACAGTTCAATACTCCAGAATCTAACTAATCTGGGGGGATGACAAATGAAAATGGCTGTATGTTGTATGAAAGAAAATGAATTACTGGGAGTCATTTCCGCCATAATAAGAAAATGTAAGAGCTTGCAGCATATGAGCATCATCTTAGTTCACATCCTTCTACTCAAACTGGCAGCCATGTATTTTATGTTTCTAACTCAGTTAAATAAAAATCAGAACAACATTGATGGTGTGCTCATTCAGATTTATTGTTATAGAAATGGCAGGCAGTTCCCAGACTACTAGCTACTAGCTAGGGAAAGCTATGCAAATATCTGTATGGTGTGTGTTTTATTTTTCATAACCTTTATTTATAGTTTTCTTTTAATGAATCAGTCAACAGTAGACTTCCATTGGGACTTTGCTATCCTTAATTGTAACTGTAACATGGCCCAGAGTTTTCTTGCATCGCAGCACACACCAACGACTTTATCTCTAGCTTTGCTGGGACAATCTGTTCCTGCCTCAGAATCTAGAAAGGCAGATAAGCCTCTTCCATAAGATACAAACATACAGGGCTGAAGCAACAGTGCAGTAAAATTCTTAAAAAGGTATAATAATTGATTCAACTTTATGCACCTGTTAATTTCACTACAAGATGACAGAGAGTCGGAGGCTTTCTTAGTTTCATTAGCAACAAGTTAGGACCCCCTCCCTTATCAGGATGTTAATCTATTGCAGTGCAGAGTTGCATATACACGCCTACAGCACACTACGTTTGACCACCCTGTTAATTCACTACACAAGTGATTGAGAGGAAAATAAAGTGATGAAGAAAAGGCCACAGAGAGAACATGCACACACCTAAATAACAGACAGCTTAGCAATGGAACTGAAGTCCTTGAACAAACAACAACAACAACATTTATTTATATAGCACATTGTCATACAAATAATGTAGCTCAAAGTGCTTTACATGATAAAGAAAGAAAAAGACAAAATAAGAATTAAAATAAGAGAACACTAATTAACATAGAATAAAAGTAAGGTCCAATGGCTAGGGAGGACAGAAAAAACAAAAAAAAAACTCCAGACGGCTGGAGAAAAAATAAAATCTGCAGGGGCTCCAGGCCATCCACTCATGGCCACCTCACTGGATGAATTTAATTTGGAAAGATATGACTAGCGTATGCAGGTTTAGACAGCAGCAAAAGATCTGCTGAAAAATCTGCAAATTGTGAATTTTGAGTAATACTGTTATGTGCTTGCAATGCATACAGTGCCTTCAGAAAGTACTTGGGCTCCTTCATTTATTTCAAATTTTGTTATTTTGCAGCCTTATGCCCAGATTGACAAAGAATGACAAACTGAAAACAGGTATATAGGGATTTTGCAAATTTATTAAAAGTGAAAAGGTGAAATGTCACACTTCATATCTGGCACAGGTGTATCCCATTCCATTCATCATTGTTGAGATCTTTTTATGCTTTGTTTGGAGTCCACCTGTGGTCAGTTCAATTGAATGGACAGGATTACGAATGGCACACACCTATCTATTGAAGGTCCTCAGCTGACAATTTGTAGCAGACCAGAAAACAAGCCATGAGGTCAAAGGAATTACTTGCGGAGCTTAGACACATTATTATATCGAGGCTGCATTCTGGCTACACCATTCAAAGTTCCCTGAAGCACGCTGGCCTCTAAACTTGAATGAAAGAAGCTTAGAACAACCATGAATCTTCCTAGAACTGGCTTCCTGGACAAACTGAGCAAGTGTGGGAGAAGGAGTTTGGTAAGAGAGGTGACCAAGAACCAGATGGTCACTCTGGAAAAGCTCTAGAGAACCTGTGTGGAGTATGGGGAAACGTCCAGAAGGGCATCCATCACAGCAGCAGTTCACTAATTTGAACTTTACTATAGTAGTCTGCAAACGATATATGAAAGCCCACTCAGAGTTTGACAAAAGGCACTGAAAGGACTCTCAGACTATGAGAAATAAAATTATCTCGTCTGATCAAACCAAGATTACCATGTTACCATCATGTCAAAGGGGAAAACCAAGCACCGCTCATCACCTGTGCAATAGTGAAGCCTGGCATTGACAGCTGTTGCTGTGAGGTTGTCTTTCAGCAGCAGAGACAGGGAGAATAAGTCAGGGTTCAGGGATGATCAGAGATATCCTAAAAACAAACCTGCTATGGAACACTTTGGACCTGAGAATATGCTGAACTGTCACCTTCTAACATGTCCAACACCCCAAGCACAAAGCAGACAACATAAGAGTGGCATAGGGACAACTTTGTGAATGTTCTTGAGTGGCCCAGCCAATTATTCTCTCTGGACAGGCCTGACATTAGCTGTCCACTGACAGTCTCCATATAACCTGACAGAGCTTGAAAAGATCTGCAGAGAACGATGGCAGAAAATCCCCAAATCCAGGTTTGTGAGGCTTATCACATCAGACCAAGAAGGTTGAAATTTTCACCAAAGTTGCTTCATCTAAGTACTGAGTAAAGGGCCTGAGTATTTGTGTTCATGTGATATTTCATTTTTTTATTTTTAATACTAGGGGGCTTTGTTATCCCCTAACCCCCAACACCTCCCTGCCACCCCAGTGGTGCGCTACGTGCCAGCCACTTCGCGTCTCTGCCACTCGCATTGTGAAGAGTGGGGCTGAACGCATGCTACGGAGATGTAGTCGCTCCTTCAAAACCCCCTCTTAAACAGTGATACAATGGGAAACAAATACATTTTCTTTACCTCCTCTTTGCTCAATCAGCTTCTGGCCTGCTGCTGCTGCCGTGCTGTGTGATCTGCATGTGCTTTGAACATTTAAAAGCCAGTACAGCAGTTGTTCTTTTGTCTCACTGCCATGTCTCGCGGGACGTTAAAGTGTCACCGAGAAAATCATGTCTTGTCTCCTTCCAAGCCTTCCAAGATTTTTTTTATAATATATAACAATAATATAAATAATATAACAAAAATTCCTGAACTCTTGTTTCACTTTGTCACTCTGGGAATGTTTCTTGAGAAAGAAAGAAATGAATTTAAATGATTTTAGAAAACACTGCAATGTAACAAAATATGAAAAAGTGAAGAGGTCAGAATACTTTCTGAATTCACCATATGTGTGTCTGCATTTATTTGCATTAGCTGCTGTTTCTAAAGCAGAAAGAGGTTCACAGCTGACGCAGAGAGATGTTTAGAGATCTTATGGGTTGTCATAGCAGCCGAGTGAAAACACTCTCACTTCAGTTTAAAGAAAGTTCCTTAATATGCCTGCTTTTTCCTAAACGTCAGGAGAAAAACCAGAAAACGTGTTCATGCATATGTGCCATAGCACAGTTGGCCTGGCAGCAGCGGCACCACAAAGACCATGAGGGAAATCTGAGGTTTGTCACTGACATCTAGTGGTAGCATTGGGGAACTGGCCAACTAGAACAGCAAATGCATTTTTGGATACATCCTATTTGCTGTGCTCTTGTGAACTTTCTATTCATGCTTTGGTTCCTTCTGTATTCCTAACATTTGCATAAAAGGTTAATTTGCAGTTCAAAACTAACCAAGTGTGCTTGTGTGTATGAGATTGTGGGTAAATAAGAGTGGAAGTGAGAACGTAAGAAATTTAACAAATGAGAGGAGAGTGTTTATTTAGTTCTTGAAGCTCATTTGTTTAGTTAATAGCCAGGCTGAACGTGTTGCTTTATGTTGTTTCTCAGAGGGCTTGTGCAATAGCTAAGACCATAATGAGCAGCAAGGGAAAGAAAACATAATGACTCCATAGCAGTGTAATGTGAAGCATAGTTTGAAAAGAATGGAAATGTTAAAGTAAATACATCTAATACAATAAACTTAATAAGCTTCTAAATCAACTGTCTGGTGAACTGTAGGAAATGTGTGGGTGCAGGAGTGACTTGGAGGACACTTGATGCTGACTGTTTTTTCTTTTTCTTTTTTTTGTTTAAACTCTGTGGAAATTAAAAATAAGGAAAACCCAGTTAAGAGAAGTTGTTACGACCTCTAAAGTTTATCAAGAAGGCCAGCTGTGCAGCCTTCATTCTAATTATATCCTCTCTTGTCTTTCACTTCCTGTCTCTGTATAATATTTGTCAAATATTTATTTTCCACATAAAGGAGGAGAGAGGCATCTTACTGTTTGAAAATCCCATTTGTAAATATTCTTATAGAGTCTTACAGAGCTGGATCCTGTCCTTGGTAATAACAGAAATGAAAGCTTAATCTACCAAAAGCAGTAGTAATCTCTGTAGTCCTTTGTTAAAATTTATAGCCAAATGGAAATAATACTCTGAACACTAATAGGTCCTGATTTTACAGAATGAAAGTCTGCTTGGAGCCTTGCAAAAACAACCCAAATACACAGTGCCAGTCAAATGTCTGGACACACCCAGAAATGTTCTTATTTTGTTAAAATTGATACCTTTTTTTTATCAAAATACATTTAATTTAATTTTAAAAATACAGCCCAGACAATGCTGGTGTTGCGAATGGCTATTACTGCTTGAAATTATTGAGTTTTTTATTTATTATTTACATATAAATGCAAAGCACCATTTTCAGCAGCCATTCATTCCTTCACTGTCCTAATGGTCAACTCCTTTAGCTTTTCCTTCCTGAGTTAATCGGTTATTAGAGAAACCTTTCTAACTGCATTAGCACCCCTCAAACCTGCTATTCTGTACACTTGAGTTAGAGGTATTGGTACTGGAATCCCTCAAGTTCAATTCGATTGGCTTCTTCCTTAAATGCACACCAAATACCAGTGTTGTCTGCAGTAGAGAAAAGATGACTCCAGGATGTTGACCTTAATATGCTTCTCTAGTCATCCTCCATTCAACGTCTGTGTTCTTTTGGCCACGATAATCCAGCTGGCCAGCCATTATCCACCCCGCTATATCCTAACTACAGGGTCACAGGTGTCTGCTGGAGCCTATCCCAGCCAACACAGGGCGCAAGGTAGGAAACAAACCCCGGGCAGGGCGGCCACGATAATCCTTTCTTTTTATTTGCCGGTTTCAGATATGGCTTTTTCTTTGAACCTCTGCCTGTTGCCTGAGGAGCTGACCATACGGACACTGAATGAATGGCCGCTGAAAATGGGTCTTTGCAGTAACACAGTATGTGAATAATACTGTAAATTAAAAAACAGTTATTTCAAGCAGTAGTAGCCATTGGCTATATTTTTTAATCAGATTAATGGTATCTTCACAATAAAAGAAATATATTTATATCAAAAACATGAACATTTTTGGGTATCTCCAGACTTTTGACTGGTATTGTGAACTGTAAATATGACTGTGCCCTTTACTTTATGAGCTGGCATGATTAGATTTGTTACCTAGTTCACTTAACAATGGTAACAGGCAGTCTGTGCCACTAGGGGGCAGCATAAGGTAGCATGCAGGTATGGCTAGACTAGATGGCTTGATGTAACAGCATCACCATTTTGTGTATTTTATGATTGTTCTGAAGGTGTGCGGGTTTTACTCACATGATGAATGTGCCATTTGGTCAGTGACGTCATATCAGTCATTTAAATTAAGATGACCATTCATACTAAACACTAGTTGGTTAGCATCTTCGTTTTGATACTTTGACTTATCAACTCCAAAATCTGCCAGGCCTTGCTAACTCACATTAAACTCCAAAATGCCAGCTTGTGCATCTCTGCTACTTAAAATACAATCTTGTCCAATGTGAATATTTCACCATGTTTTACAGCAGCAGCACAGTGAATTATTAATTCAGTTTCACATGTAGGCCGCATGTTTCCATTTTTGAAGAAATAAAGATTTCACCTTAGGACACTGGTTCCCATTTGAAGCACAAAGAATCACATACTTACGGGCATTTGACTTCCTGCAAACCAGTCAGCCCAGCACCTTCAATGGTGAAAGTCCCTCCACTCAAAGTGATGGGCAGCGGGTTCACAAACGTGATGAGTGCAGTAAGCTTCTGGAATAGAACTGGCTCTCCAACTATCTACAATGAAGAAAGTGAAAATCTTATTAGTGTCATTCTAGACATTTCCAATTTTATTTTAAATAAATGAACTAACTGACAGTAATATCAATCCACCCGGTGCTTTGTTGTGCTGTTTGTGGTTTACCTGGTGGTATCATGTCTGTCTTTGAGTTCGTGATTTATGTGCCAGTGCAAACAGGGCCAAAATCTGAAGGAAGGCTGACATCTGGGGTCAATCTCAACACTTTTACACACACTTACATCTCAGGTACGCAGCAGTACATCAGCTGTCTAAACAGAGAACCATTAAGAGGATCCCAGTGATTAAGAGCTCTGGGCCCAGCAGCCTCCTCCAGTTCTGTATCTATTTTGCAGTGATACTCTCATAGACTTGCTGCGGTTATCATTTCTTTTTCAGTACTTTTACCCTTTCGTGAATATCAAAGACAAAGGACTTTTTTTTTTTTACAGTGCTGGTGCCACTTACCTACACAAGTGATTTTAAATTATTTTACTGGAAGAGAGGCATGAATGATGTAATTTATCTATAAAACGTGACCAGACATAGCAACCTAATTCTGAAGAAAATGATGGTTGAAAAGCTGAGTTTAAAGTGCGCCTAATAAATTTCTCATGTCGTAAATTCTACAATGACTTTTCAATATCATTGCTGTATGTTTAAAGGATGGGCATTGGTGAATTCTGACTTTGAGCCAGGGTTATTTCTCTAAAAATTCTTCTAACAGTGAAGGTGAATAAGCAAACGTGAACTTGAATAGCTCAGCATACCTGGTAGCTGTTGCACCACAAGGCCCAAGGTGGGACAGGCATGCGGCTGATATGGACTCATACTGGCAGCTTTAGGCATTCAGGCAGTAGAGTTGCCCAGGTTCTGAACCTACCTAATCCAATTTCATTGTCATGATGGGCCATGGCCCATCTGTGCAAAGCACCAAACATCTCTGGGATGAGCAGCACTCTAGTACAAGTCACACTCATGCGCACACACACACACACACACACTCACACACTTTCATAAAAAGACAATCTAGCTGCTATTCATCCTAATATGCACAATTTTGGGATGATAAAGGAAAGCTGGAGTACATGGAGAAAACTTAACATACACACGGGGAGAACATATAAAGTTCACAAAGACAAAGACAAGGTAGGGGTGTGAAACCAAACTCCTGGGTGCTATTGTTCCACTCTAAAGCAAACAATATGTCAATGTCCAAATTGGTTTCTGCATTCTTACCTGGTGCAATGGGACAGCAGGTATTACTCCTGCCTTACATTTTCAGAGACCAGTCCTGCCCTGTTTCTGTCTATTAGTGTCAGTTTTGGCACTTCATAAATGTGATCACCAGAAGAAAGGCATGCAAAACGGATGGATAAATAGATTCAATCTTTTGAAGAATTCCATATACTATTTTACTATTACACAACATAAAAGGAGAGCGATAATTTAAACTGCAGCAAATGCGGTACCTTAGGAATTTAAGATTGTTTTATCGTGGAGCTAGTGTAACATGCATTTTTAAAGGAAACATAGCCAGTTACATTTTCCATTAGCAATCTCTATTCACATACAGTGTCAAGGGAATCTGGAGACAAGGCTAGCAGCTACAATCAGAATAAATGTACCAGACCTGAATAAGATGAGATGTCAGTCCATCATGAAGTAAATCCCATTTGTGACTGAGGTTAAAAAGAGTGATGAACAGTATGGTTTGGTTTCTAAGACTGTGGATTACCGTTAACTATAAGGATGCTTGTTCAAGTCCATCAGTGACATATAATGTGACTATGAAGAACCTCAATAAGTATGCAAACAATTCTAGTTTACCTTGTGATTTAAAATGTACATTTTAGAAATGCTCCAGCTAAAAGAAAATGTAATGTAAAGCTATCCCAGTATCCACAGACCTAATGTATCAATCTAACAGTATGTGAGATTAAAGCAATGTCTACACTGCTACATTTTTGATTAAAAAAACAGACATTTGCCTCCATTTTAGCTTTAAATCCATACTTCCCCCTGAAAACGGAGACTTTTGAAAATGTTCTCCAGAGCCAGTATACAGTACTTCTGAAAAGGAATTTTGATGGACAAAAATGGAGACTTTCAAAAACTCTAATCGTACTCTGATTTGTTTATCCTTATTATACATCCCTTCCCTGATTGGATTGGGTTCATTACAAAGTTTTATTCCCAGAGTGGTGACTCTTCACAGAAAGAAACCATATTTCAACACTGTGGACACAGAACACTTACTTTCTGGGGCACTTGGTGTGCTGCTTACCTGTATGCATCTAAATTTACATTTTAAATGCTGCATACTTGCACAAAAGGCAAATCATTTACTGGTTACTACAGTTTTCCGATAAATCCAGTGACCAGTGGCATTACCATCCCTTCAAGGATTTTACAGTCGATGCATGAATGCCCAGGATAGACACAGATCTATATTATATGTATTTTGGCTGTTTTAGTGTGCATGGACATATGTAAAAATACTAGGATAGATGGAGATCATTGTTGTTTAAAAATGGACTTCAGAATACCATGTGATGATTTTTTAAAAAGCATTTACACTTATCACTTTGCCTTATACCATATGCAACTGAGAATGCAAAAGGTGACACATTGAACAGTAATAGCAGTAGTAGTAGTATTGTCATGTGTACAGAGTACAATGAAATTCTTACATGCAAAATCAAATAACGTGCAAAACTGATGGCACTGATGTATTGAACTACATAAAATATGTCACTTCAATTTGTTAATCAAAGGTTAAATCAGTAGAAGTCCTTAGTAAACTAAAGACCTGTGTCTAAATCCATTTGTTAATGATAAGTAAATTAATTTTGCAAAGTAGGAGAAGGTGAGTCATGTGAAGCCATCCCTGACACATTGTCTACTGGAAACAAAGATTATTCAGAATTATTCACTGCTATGATGGAATATGGAAGAAAAGATATGAGACTGGCTGACCTACTGTAAACCCAAAATCAAGGTAGGCCAGGACATTTTATGCTAGGAAGATTATTTTAATTTATTAATTTGAATTATTATTATTATTATTACTAGTAGTAGTAGTAATAAATGTTAACTTCTCACTGCTTCTTTTAATTAGAGACCGTACCTTGACAGTCAGCTGAGGCATGACAAGGGAGATGACGCTTTCATGCACAATCATCTCGCTATGGCCCACCTGCCTGAGCAGAGATGAGATGCGGATCAAGTTGTGTTCAGACAGACGATGTCCATAATTTTCATACTTCAAACGAAGTGGCTCCTTTTTGGCTGTGAAACAGGATAAGGAAGTCTTTTCATAATTTGCGACCAGAGAACATGTATACAAAACCTCAGTATATCATCCTTTTGTTATACATTTTGTGAGTGTTTTTTTTCTTTCCAGTTCATTGTGAGCTAATTTCTATCATTTCTGTTTTTAGGACCCTCTCCACTTTGACTTATTGCCTACTATTCGGCTACAGCTTGCAATCTTTCTAGCTGACTACCAGATTAATCTCTTTACTCCATCATACAGTACTTCAGTATGCTCCCACTATTTGACTTACTGTACATACTCTAATTTGCTTTTAAAAAAAGAAAGCAGTAGCTCTCGTCACACACACTTGTTTTTATCACCAGTTCCACATCTCCTTCAAGTTAACAGACTGTACTGCAGGCATGTTTGTGTTGTGTAGGGTTGCAAGAAGTCTTTAAAGGGAGCCCAGGCTTATTGGTCACCATGATTGTCAAGTACCTGTTTGTCTTTATCTACTTATGTGTCTAAAGTAACTGGGATCTCTGTGAACTATACCTTGATAATGTGGCCAATGATTGTGCGTATGGTGGTTCCAAATTCCAGAGTAGAATCTGCAGTCCACCATGGCAATAACTTACATTTTGTTTGTGGAAATTGCTGAAAACATATTTAACTGCTGAAAACCCTCTAATTTAAAAATACTTTTGGGGCAGGATTTAACTTGATGGGATTCATCTTCCTGTTACATTTATGGCACATGGAGACCTGTGATGAAGGTTTGCTGAAAGCCAGAGGCTTATTTTGTTCACTCAGACATCATTACTGTATGTGTGTGAAAATTCCTCTTTGACAAAAAGTGTTCCAATGGAAGCTGCTGACGATTTTGCATATGCTTTATAAAAAAGGGAATGAAAGAATGCAGGAGATTCTGATTTTGGATATAAAAAACTGGCTTGTACTATATACTGATCATGGAACATGGAAGAGGAGGCACCAGGTAAAACTGTACCTAAAATGATGCACCAAAATATGAGAAAGCCATACAAAATACTTATTTGGAGTCATGCCGTCCTTACTAAGCAGTGAACTTTAAGTTACTAGTGAAAAGTATTTTGATTCACTTTACTGATTCAGTTCTGTTGAATTATCTTATTAAGTGAATTAATTTGTTTTCATCCATAATAATAAACAAATTATTTCAGGGGTCCTTTGAATCACAAATCAATTATTGTTTATTTAATTATAATATTTGTGTTAAATTATATATTAAACATTCTGGTAATTTGTATTGTATAATATTAACCTCTTTGAAATCACAAAGCAAATGCATAATTAAAATAACACACTAACTTCGAGAATCATAAGTGAATAAGAATTGTGCAACTTATTCTCAGGTAATGATTCAGTAATACAATTCGCGTAACAAATGAATGAGGACCGTGTGATTCATTCACAAATCAAATAAAATAGAGTTGTGTGACTCATTCTTAGGTAACAACTCAGTTTAAACACAAAAGAATTACTGAATGATATATGCTCAGTGTTTTCAATGTGCCATAAAAAGTGAATGCCAAAGTAAAGTTGAAAGCAAATTAATTTTTAGAAATTAGAATAATATTTTTTATAAGGTTCAGTTTTGTGTGACTAATTTGTTAAATGCACCATGTATCAAAAAAGTATTAGTTCAATATTATGTTTACAAATTCTGTTTAAAACAATTCCAATAACAAATTGTACAAAACAATTAAAACATTCTAATATACAGGTGTTGTTACTGTATTATGAACGAGAGAATGACCAATGATAGAGTTCTCATTCGCTGATAATGTTCAAACTAAAAAAAGAATCAAAAATGCGGTGGAACAGGAATTATGAATCAAAGGGCCGTATTTGAACATGTTCTTTAAACATCTAAACCAGGGGTAGGCAATGTCGGTCCTGGAGAGCCGCAGTATGTGCAGGTTTTTGTTCCAACCCAGTTCCTTAACGAGAACTCAATTATTGCTGATGAAGCACATATTGCTTAAGTGACATTTTGATGCTTCATTTTAGTGGTCTCGCTTGTTAAGGTTCTCCAACCTTAATTGCTTATTTCAATCTTAAACTGCTGCATTCAGTGTTTTAATTGCTCCTTATTAGCAATAAGATGTAAAAGACAAAGCAGCCAGCAGTTCTCCAGCTAGCTTTTTTCTAGTTACATCTGTGTGTGTTCATCATGCACTGTTTGATTTAATAAAACACTTAATAGAAAAATGTGACAGACAGAAAATGATCTGTTTTAGGCTTCAAATCATTTGGACGACATCCTTGGAAAAGAAAAAAATCTACGATATAAGAGCCTTACTTTGCACAGACTAACAAGCCATAAAATTAAATAAGGTCTGAGATTGGCAATGATTGGTTTCTAATTAAGCAGTTGGGTTGGAATGAAAACCTGTAGCCACTGCGGCTCACCAGGACCGACATTGCCTACCCCTGATCTAAACAAAAGGAGCTGTCAGCATTATGCATGTACTTTAGCACTCCCATTGAGCTTTTTGCGGAATCAATGTGTATGTGTTCGCAAAGTAATTCCTATTATTCACCGAAAAGAGTCGTTCAAAAAGAGCACATCATTCATGTATCACCCATCACTACATTCAGTGTTGGATGTCCACTTGTGCCAGTACCTGCTCCCCTTCTTCTACTTGAATACCCTTATCCTCCTGTTGCTGATTTCCCATGAGCACTGCATCTTTAATCTTGCCTAACTAGCCCTATATTGGATTTCACCAATATTACACTTTTTATACTTCTACCCCTGCTCAGCCTAATACAAGGGGGAAAATGGTGTTGGTTTCAAGCTACCAACATCTCACCGCTCTTCATATTGGACCCAGCATGGGCCCTGTTCATGTTAAAGCTTTTTACAAAATTAATAAAAGTGCTGGAATCTCACATTTATGTCATTACCAAACATGAGGTCTTGTGCTAACGATACTAAGATACTAAAGCACTTCAAATGGGCTTTATGAACCACTCCCTGGTTCAATTCCAGCACTCTTTAATAAACTATACTTGTTCTTACCTCTGTAAGCCTGAGCGCAAAATGAAGACTCTTTCCTTTCTAACTCATAGAGATGGATCCCATTATAAGTGACCGCCCTTGCCACAACTGTCAGGGTGATGTCTTTGTCCTCTGAGCTCCTGTTGAGCACCTCTACAAACACATCAAAGTCACTGCCATGAATTGCCTGCATATCTTTCATCTTCAGCACCAGACTCTGTCCTCCAGACTTCCGAAGAGAGTTCCTCAGGCCGGCTCTGGTGTACACCTCTCTCTCCATTGCAGATCCTATAATGAGCAAATTGACTATTTTTTAATTCCATTGATGAAACCACTAAAGACTCTGTTGGCCCTACAACGGATGGGCATGGCAAGGACCATGCTTGTATCAGAAACTATAACATTCAGGAAGGTTAAACTCACAGAGAAAACTGTTAATATGAATAATGGTAGTAGTATCGTTTTTATAGTGAATCTGTCCCATACACTTTCTCGCAAAAATGTTGTTCACCCATTAACTTTTTTAAAAGAGCATTCAGCCATTCTGCTCCCAAGCTCTGGAATTCACTACCTACTAAGCTTAGAAATATTGAATCATTTTCAACTTTCAAATGTAAACTTAAAACCCATCTGTTTAAAATGTCTTTTTCTTTATGATTACAGTGGCTTTGTCTGGTTTTAATTGTTATATTTTCTGTATTTTCTGATGTTTTAAGTTTTGTTTATAATGTGCTTTGTTATTTATTGTTTGTTCCGTGTCCTTGAGTGCTTAGAAAGGCGCCTTGCATAAATAAAATGTATTATTATTATTAAAAGTAATAAAATAATTTAAAAAAACACACATGAGTAATCATTGTCATTGCACTAATAATACCGTAAATCTGGCTGCTGCCCACAAAAAACTAAAGTGAGACAAACACATCAGAGTGAAATAAGAAAGTCTCGCTCCTTTCTTTGCCATTAAGTTATGGCCATTCTGACTTCCAACAAGAGATACAATAACCCTATCCTTTGAATGACAGTTGCAACAACAGTGTTTAGTTGATTCATAAATCCGATGTTTTTAAATAAATGGAGAATATGCAGCACATACAGTTTATTTGGCTTATTAAAAGTTACATTGTCCCAATATGTAATCCTACATAACAGGACCAGACATTCTCAACCTGCTTAATCCAATTCAGGGCAGGCAAGGCTGGGGCCTGACTTAGTAGCATAGTGTGTACGTAAGCCAGGAATCAGCCCTGGGTACGATATTTTCCATTCACACACACCCACTCTCACACTCGGTAAAGCTAACCTTGGGTCTCTTACATTATGTAACTGTCTACATATAATCCACATAACATGGTAGTGTGTCGCATATTCAAGAGACCCACTTGGTGAAGGAGTGCTTCCTATATTGAATAGCCATCCACATCATATCCAACAGTGTTTATAAGCACTTATTTTTTTAGCATGATGATTAATGTTGAGGATAAATTTGTGAATCTGAAAAATATAAACTAGGTCCAAATAGAGAGGATATTCAGTCCTCTTGGTCTGTTAGAGTAGGACCCGCACTTCAGTCTACAGCAGGGGTCTCCAACTCCAGTCCTGAAGAGCTACTGTGGCTGCAGGTTTTCATTCTAACCCTTTACTTAATTAGTGACCAGATTTTGCTGCTAATTAACTCTTTGCCTTAATTTTAATTGATGCACAACTTAAGACTCTTTAATTATTTATTTTTTCCTTAATTAGCAACCATACAATATTAAGACACAAAATGAACCAACACATAAACAACAATCTGCGTCCATCACACAATAACTGAAAATAAAGAACGGTGAAGGCCTCAGTAATGTTGATCTGCTCAGGTCCACAAAACATTTTGACAGCGCTCTTAAAAAAGAAAATCAACAGTTTTGGAAATGTCTGCCATGGCAGAAAAAGTACCATGGAATTAAATAACGGGTTTAATTAACAAGAATTGGCTTCAAGTTAAGAAACTGAATGAAGGTTGGAGTTTGAGGCCCCAGCTTAGCTGGTCAACTGTTGGCTCACTTCACATCAAATTTATGTTTAGGTGCCGTATAAGGAAAAAAGAATCAATTCAGTGGTCAAAGTCTCAAGAAAAGTCAATTAAAATAAAGGGAAATAGTTAATTTGCAGCAAAAACTGGTCACTAATTAAGAAAAGAGTTAGAATGAAAACCTGTAGCATTGCAGATTACCAGGATCAGAGTTGGACACCCCTGTACTACTTTAACCAAGAGAAGAATCTGTTAACAAGCACACTTAATGAAATGAGTATAAAAGGAGTCTTTGCACTGAAGAAGTATCTTTTAAATGTGATCATGGAGTTGCTTTCATTGTCCTTTACAAATAAAAATGACAGTCAGGAGACACTAGTGCAGATAACAATGTGTCCGTAACAGGAACTCTTAATTCATGTCCACATGCTCTTCATAAAGTGACATTATGCCAAAGAGAAGAGGAAAATGTTAACAGTTAAGCAAATTAAAATTATTTTTATGAATAAAATACAAACATTTCTGGAAAATTCGATAATTTCAAGTTACACAAGTTCATCCAGTCTAGGTGTCCTAATACAGACAAGAAAGACATACAGATAGATAAGTAAGAGGAAATTTCGCTTTTTACAGAAACTCAAAAAGTAATATAACAAAAAGTAACAACCACACCTTCAAACACACATACAGATTAAAAAAAAAAAACTGATGTGGATAATAATAAGACCGTATGGAGGAATACTTCAGAAAAAATTAATTATATAAATAAATGCACAAATAAAAACTGCATGAAATATGAGCATAAATACATAAATGTGTCATGAAATATGAGCATAAATAAGTAAATGTGTCACGATACACGTTTTTGTTTGTTATTTTATTTATTTTATTTTATCTGTAATATTCCTCCAAACGCATCATTAATTAACAATCTGCAGTTAATTTAAGTGTATTTGATAAAGCCATGTCAGGGACGTGAATCTGAAAAAGAAAGGGAAACCATACTGGAACAAAAGCACTGCTTTGACTCTGGGTGCCACCAGTTTGCAAAACCGAGCGGAGAACTTGCGTACGGCAAGCATTTAGCTAGCGTGAAAATGTGCGTGGCTTTAGGCTAAGTTTAGGTTATATACACTGTGATTTGACCGTGGAAACGCGAGTATGCAACATTTTTGTGCATATGCACCATTTATACATGAGGCCCCTGGTGATTTCTGATCATAAATCAAATTATTTTTACAAGGGACAGAGTGTAAAGATGGCTTATTGGCCTATAGTTACCATTAGCCTTTTTGTAGTGTAATTTTTATTTTTTTACATTTTTTTTAATGTTTTACATTATAAGCACTATCTTAATTTTCCTTGAAAATAAATTATTACATTTGTGAGGTATATAAAACCACAGATAGTAAAATATAGCCTAAAAATTACACCAAAATTGACCAACATAAAATGACAGTGCAGATGCATACTGTATAAAGGTCAGTGGAATCATGGTGTATGCCTCAGATTTGCTAGCCTATAAAAGAGTTTAAGGGTGTTCTCACATCCCATACTGGACGTGTTTATTCTGTACCATGCTACTCCCCCGCTGGCTGCATTCACCCTGTGCTTAACTTTCTGGGCCCGGACATACTTTTGTCATCACCATAGGAATTTGTGTAAAGCCAAAACAGGATCTGAGCATGGAGTGACAGCATGCATGTCAAAGTGATTTTCCTTATTTTGTTATTTTTTGGAGTTGTGTAGAGCAGGACAACATTCTGCCTTCTATAAGATTGAGCGTACAGCGCAGTGTTTTGCTGTTAATCGTGCTGCACGTATGAGAAGATGTTTACAGAGACAAATGATGTTAAGGGAGGAATTTGAGACTTTTCTTGCCAAATGCAATTAACATTCATTTGTAAGGTGAGAATAAAAACCTGTTTTTAACTCAAATGAAATCAGAATTGCACTATCTGACTTGTCGCATCATTGACGTCATGTCTGTGTTCATGCTCTTGCACGTTTAGCGATCACACTGTTCCCAAACTGTGCCTGGGCCCACCTCTTCCAAGTGGACCAGGACACGGTGTGATCACACTAGCCAAACAAATTAGACTTTGGCGGGTTACATGTGGACAAACATGCATGGGCACAGAACGAATGGCTAGTGTGAGTACACCCTAAGATAAATTCCTGACGTCTGAAGCTGACCTACAATTGGCCTAACATCTTGTGTTCCTTGTAAGGTGATATTAAATCCCCTCCCCTCATTGTGTCCTTTAGAAAAGCACATTTGGACTCATAGATAACAAATCTGAAAACATAAACCATCCTGGATGACAAGCCTCGTTCTTGGTCTGAAGCCATTAAACTCTGATTGATCATATCAGCCAAGCTACTGAGTCTTGTTTTGTGCTCATTTTATACTGTATATTACAGTATAGGTGGTCTTCTGTTTCACAGCTTAAAGAATTAATCAACTGTTTAAAGGGATCTCAGTTTGTGGGCTGTTAAATGAAACTGTGTTTTAGCATTCAAGATTCTGTTGAATTATGTTGAACTGATTATTAAAGGAGCATTCCTCAAAAATGCCTTTTCAATTATACTTAATACCAATAGAGACTGTGACACACAAGGGAAAGGAGAATCCACAGATTGTCTTCTAACACAATGAATGTGCCTGAAAGAGTATGAAGGTTTCTTGTTAGGTATGCACGTGGTGACAGTCCAGATGTCTAATCGCAATACAACTGCATGACAAGCTCACCTTCTGGGTACTTGTACTCTCCAGTGATGTCCCATCTTGTATCCCCAGAGAGGCCCTTGGTACTGATGCACTTCCCCACATTCCTGCACTGCAAACTGCTTTGTGTTTGTCTTCCATCCTCATGGACTATCCAGCAAACCACATCTGCATTCACTTCAGCAAATACAAAGGGAGCATCATAATCCAGATCTATGCGTCCCTCTTTTACTGCCTTTACAGGACAGGGTCCACAACAGTATATACCTAGAAACAAGAAAAGCAAACTCATTTGATGACTCGACAGTGGATGGCTCTTGTTCTCTGACTACTTGTGAGCAGCTCTGTTGACATTAGCTCTACACCACCGCTGTGCTAGTCTTAAACTCGAGTCCAAACACATTCACACCTTTAGAGCTCTCAGCCCAATGTCCGCTGCTACCAGTGTTGTGGAACACTACTTTTAAAAGTAACTTAGTTATGCTAGTCACTACTTACAAAAAACGAAACTAAATATGTTATATAGTCACTTAAAATGCAATGAGTTACATTAATAAAACCATTGCACTACTTTTGCGTTACTATTTCTTCTTTTGTATGAAAACATTCACATTTCACTGGCCAGCATTTGTTATCAAATCCTAAGCCATTATACAAACACTCATGAAACCGACCATAAGCACAGCCAAAGTTGATCATTTTCTAGTGTTTAAAAAATATGATTAGTGTTTAATATGATGTGAATTAAATAACATTAATCCCTAATGCAAGCCTCAAAATATTGCGGTACGAGCACTGGCCGCTGCATCTCACAATCACACTTTAGCTAATAGCTGGATTAAAATGTAACTGCCACTTTATTTATAGCTTTTTGTTACAGGATTGCATGCAGCACACTCTTTTCTGCTTAGCTGTATGATTCTTTTCACTTGATTGCACACCATGCACGTGTGTAACTCCTTCTTCAGCTGTCACTGACATCTAAATGTTACACCAACAGCAGTTGGCAACATCTTTGCAAAAAAAGGCAACACTTCTGCAAAATAACACTGTCATTTTTTTATATTTTGAACTAGTAATGATAAGCTTCTATACTAATGTAGTAATACACCTGTTTATATTAAGTAACGCAGGTATTTTTTCACATTAATAAAACAAAAGTGTATGTGTGTCATCCGTCTATGCTTCTGTCTGATTTATATCATTTGCTATGGGATTCGTAAAAGCAGTGCTAATGTGATGCACCATCTGTTGGAATGACAAATACAATACATTTTATTACTACAAATATTTGTGATGCATCATCTGTTGGAATGATAAATGCAATGTATTTTATTACTACATCCATCCATCCATCCATTGTCTCCCGCTTATCCGAGGTCGGGTCGCGGGGGCAGCAGCTTGAGCAGAGATGCCCAGACTTCCCTCTCCCCGGCCACTTCTTCTAGCTCTTCCAGGAGAATCCCAAGGCGTTCCCAGGCCAGTCGAGAGACATAGTCCCTCCAACGTGTCCTGGGTCTTCCCTGGGGCCTCCTCCCGGTTGGACGTGCCCGGAACACCTCACCAGGGAGGCGTCCAGGAGGCATCCTGATCAGATGCCCAAGCCACCTCATCTGACTCCTCTCGATGCGGAGGAGCAGCGGCTCTACTCTGAGCCCCTCCCGGATGACTGAGCTTCTCACCCTATCTTTAAGGGAAAGCCCAGACACCCTGCGGAGGAAACTCATTTCAGCCGCTTGTATTCGCGATCTCGTTCTTTCGGTCACTACCCATAGTTCATGACCATAGGCGAGGGTAGGAACATAGATTGACTGGTAAATTGAGAGCTTCGCCTTGCGGCTCAGCTCCTTTTTCACCACGACAGACCGATGCAGCGCCCGCATTACTGCGGATGCCGCACCGATCCGCCTGTCGATCTCACGCTCCATTCTTCCCTCACTCGTGAACAAGATCCCGAGATACTTGAACTCCTCCACTTGAGGCAGGATCTCGCTACCAACCCTGAGAGGGCACTCCACCCTTTTCCGGCTAAGGACCATGGTCTCGGATTTGGAGGTGCTGATTCTCATCTCAGCCGCTTCACACTCAGCTGCGAACCGATCCAGAGAGAGCTGAAGATCACGGCCTGATGAAGCAAACAGGACAACATCATCTGCAAAAAGCAGTGACCCAATCCTGAGCCCACCAAACCGGACCCCCTCAACGCCCTGGCTGCGCCTAGAAATTCTGTCCATAAAAGTTATGAACAGAATCGGTGACAAAGGGCAGCCCTGGCGGAGTCCAACTCTCACTGGAAACGGGTTCGACTTACTGCCGGCAATGCGGACCAAGCTCTGGCACCGATCGTACAGGGACCGAACAGCCCTTATCAGGGGGGCCGGTACCCCATACTCTCGGAGTACCCCCCACAGGATTCCCCGAGGGACACGGTCGAATGCCTTTTCCAAGTCCACAAAACACATGTAGACTGGTTGGGCAAACTCCCATGCACCCTCCAGGATCCTGCTAAGGGTATAGAGCTGGTCCACTGTTCCGCGACCAGGACGAAAACCACACTGTTCCTCCTGAATCCGAGGCTCGACTATCCGACGGACCCTCCTCTCCAGGACCCCTGAATAGACTTTTCCAGGGAGGCTGAGGAGTGTGATCCCTCTGTAGTTGGAACACACCCTCCGATCCCCCTTCTTAAAGAGGGGGATCACCACCCCGGTCTGCCAATCCAGAGGCACTGTCCCTGATGTCCATGCGATGTTGCAGAGGCGTGTCAACCAAGACAGTCCTACAACATCCAGAGCCTTGAGGAACTCCGGGCGTATCTCATCCACCCCCAGGGCCCTGCCACCAAGGAGTTTTTTGACCACCTCGGTGACCTCAGTCCCAGAGATGGGGGAGCCCACCTCTGAGTCCCCAGGCTCTGCTTCCTCATTGGAAGGCATGTTAATGGGATTGAGGAGGTCTTCGAAGTACTCCCCCCACCGACCCACAACGTCCCGAGTCGAGGTCAGCAGCGCACCATCCCCACCATATACAGTGTTGACACTGCACTGCTTCCCCTTCCTGAGACGCCGGATGGTGGACCAGAATCTCCTCGAAGCCGTCCGAAAGTCGTTCTCCATGGCCTCCCCAAACTCCTCCCACGCCCGAGTTTTTGCCTCAGCAACCACCAAAGCCGCATTCCGCTTGGCCTGCCGGTACCTATCAGCTGCCTCCAGGGTCCCACAGGACAAAAGGGTCCTGTAGGACTCCTTCTTCAGCTTGACGGCATCCTTCACCACCGGTGTCCACCAACGGGTTCGGGGATTGCCGCCACGACAGGCACCGACCACCTTACGGCCACAGCTCCGGTCAGCCGCCTCAACAATAGAGGCACGGAACATGGCCCATTCGGACTCAATGTCCCCCACCTCCCTCGGGACATGGTCGAAGTTCTGCCGGAGGTGGGAGTTGAAGCTACTTCTGACAGGGGGCTCTGCCAGACGTTCCCAGCAGACCCTCACAACACGTTTGGGCCTACCACGCCTGACCGGCATCCTCCCCCACCATCGAAGCCAACTCACCACCAGGTGGTGATCAGTTGACAGCTCCGCCCCTCTCTTCACCCGAGTGTCCAAGACATGTGGCCGCAAGTCCGACGACACGACCACAAAGTCGATCATCGAACTGAGGCCTAGGGTGTCCTGGTGCCAAGTGCACATATGAACACCCCTATGCTTGAACATGGTGTTCGTTATGGACAATCCGTGACGAGCACAGAAGTCCAATAACAAAACACCGCTCGGGTTCAGATCGGGGGGGCCATTCCTCCCAATCACGCCCTTCCAGGTCTCACTGTCATTGCCCACGTGAGCATTGAAGTCTCCCAGCAGAACGAGGGAGTCCCCAGAAGGTATGCCCTCTAGCACCCCCTCCAGGGACTCCAAAAAGGGTGGGTACTCCGAACTGCTGTTCGGTGCATACGCACAAACAACAGTTAGGACCCGTCCCCCCACCTGAAGGCGAAGGGAGGCTACCCTCTCGTCCACCGGGGTAAACCCCAATGTACAGGCTCCAAGTCGGGGGGCAATAAGTATACCCACACCCGCTCGGCGCCTCTCACCGGGGGCAACTCCAGAGTGGTACAGAGTCCAGCCCCTCTCAAGGAGATTGGTTCCAGAGTCCAAGCTGTGCGTCGAGGTGAGTCCGACTATATCTAGCCGGAACCTCTCAACTTCGCGCACTAGCTCAGGCTCCTTCCCCTTCAGAGAGGTGACATTCCACGTCCCAAGAGCCAGCTTCTGTAGCCGAGGATCGGACCGCCAAGGTCCCCGCCTTCGGCCACCACCCAACTCACACTGCACCCGACCTCCTTGGCCCCTCCCATAGGTGGTGAGCCCATGGGAAGGGGGACCCACGTTGCCTCTTCGGGCTGTGCCCGGCCGAGCCCCATGGGTGCAGGCCCGGCCACCAGGCGCTCGCCATCGAGCCCCACCTCCAGGCCTGGCTCCAGAGTGGGGCCCCGGTGACCCGCGTCCGGGCAAGGGAAAACGGCGTCCAAAGTTTTCATTCATCATAGAAGGTTTTTTATTACTACATGCAATTACAAAATACTTTCCAGTAGATTGTGCACTGCAAATGTTAACGCTGAGGTCTACATTGATCACTTAGAGTTCAACCTGCCCTAGATAGGTCGCACAGCTAGTACTTCAATAAAGTAAATATTGCATTAGATTACTTGTTACTTTAAAAAGTAATCTGACTACGTAAGGCATCTTTTAACACATTAACCCCAACACTGGCAGACACTAACCTAAAGATTTCAATGCCAACTGGAAACCACCTGCAATGTCCCTGCTTCTGTCATTTTGTTTATATGTATTAAAAGTACAATTGTATTGCCTGTAGGTATGCAAATAACAGCCTGATTTTATCAGATTCTGTCTGTTGGCAAACTCGGAAGGCAGATCTCTGATATGCAGTCATCTGAGCACAACAATTGAGATATTTCTTTTAAATTGTGCCCCTGCTATGCAGGGAAGTTATTATTTTAGCTTTCATTAAGCCGCTGTATTTTGTGCTTATCAATATGCAATACTTTAGATTTTTTTGGGTGTATACTGATATCATGCTGTAAAATTATATATGTAATACGATTGCTCTGCCATCCTGCTGTTGCTAGTGTTATACCCAGTGTGAAAAAAGAAACACAAGGGAAAAGTGCACATTAGGAATGAGATGTACATTATTCCAAATAACAGGCAAAAACCAGGAAGTCCAAATTCACTATTATCTGAGCCAAAGCATGTTTATCGGTGCCCTTTGTTACCGCTTTCTGCAGCAAAGCCTGTAACCCGTACCACACTGGCAAAATGAGTTCTGTTTGTGCCTCTTGTTCACATTACCGTGGAGGAGTGCAGTATGTTTGAAAAAGTGACAGGCTGCATATTTTGCACACAAAGACACACCAAAATGCACCATTGTGCACATTACTGTATTTTATCCATGGGGAAACAGTACACAGAAAGTCACTGCTGCAAAAAAACCCCACATTTAGTCCCTGCCGTTATGGAAATTATTGTCTTATATCATTCCCATATATTTTGGATGCTTTATTTGAAGGCTGCACATACACAGAGAAAAAAAAGAAAACACTGACAAGGGATAGTTTCCCCTGAACAGTGGCCAGAGAAGAGGAGGAAGCGCCTTTGCTACATTTTTACATTATTGAAACACTAAATAACAAGCAGACGCTTTCAGAATGAACATTTGAAAACGCTTCCAGACAGGAACTAAACACGTTTTTTCTCGTATGAATGGCTGTTTTTCCATCATCTAGGTGCAGCCTTTGCTCAGCCATTTATCAGGGCAAAAGTGAACAGTCAAGTTCAAAAATTCTATAAAGACCTTAGCAGCCAGAAGCTTCACTATAGTGGTGGACTGAAGACAAATGTAGAGAATTTTTATATTTAAGGATAAAAGGCTCAGTGTAAAAGCAAAGAATTTAGAATACCTTTGTGTGCATCATTGATTATGGTCACCCCAGATAGGAGTGACATATCCTGGTTGCTGCTTCATTTAACACATTTTCATTTTGTTTTTTTATTCTCCAAAAATATCCCAGATGATTCCTCCAGGCTGTGCTTTCACAAAAGAGTATTACCTTCACTCCTCTGCTGTGGAGTCGGATCTAAGACCTGCCAGCCATCAAAGCCAATGGGGAGATCATGTCGACACATCCATGATTCCACCCAGCAATGGTAATTCCTGAAGAGGAAGAATGGCGAGGAGAGATTAAAGGATCTTTAAACCCACAACACATATTGAAATAGCATTGAAAAATTTTTAGTCCAAAAATACACTGATTAAAGCATTTAATACAAGAAGCTATCAGACAAAGCTGGGAAAGTCTGGCACAATTTTTGTAATTTAAGTGCTGTCATAAGGTATCGAGCAGATTCAAATCTTTTCGAGGAAACAAACAGAACCAAGAAAATTTTACTGTCCAATACTAAGCAGTAGTGATGACTCGTTTTTGAAAAGGTTTTAGATTCACTGCACTGGCTTAGAAAGGATGGGGTCATGTAGGATAGAATAATGCCTTCTCTTATTTATTAAATAAACAGATTGACCACTGGGTTGCAATGCTCCGATATTAAGGTATGGTATCAAAGTAACCTGCAGTTATCAGTCTCTCATTTCAAGAAGTACATGTTAATGGTCATCATCTTCTTTTCATCTACAGCCTTAAGGAGAAACATACCACCACCATTCCCCTGTGGAGTGTGACCAAGGCTAAGCGTAAGCCAGGCTGTATACTACTGCAATTAGGGTACAGGTAAGAAGGCCACTTAAGATCACATAGAAAACTAATACCTTCTACAATGTGGGTTCAATTTTATTTGCTTACCATCAAACAATTATGTCAAGTGAGCTGTCAATTAGGACTTAGTACAAGACAGGAAACGTGTTACACCTGGACAGTCCTGTGAATGGTCAAAGAGGAAGAGAACGAAAACATGGCTGAAAAAGGGATATAAGCAAGTGACTGTGTGGGGGTGACAGAGTGTGACCGGGAAAAGATTATTAGCTCTCTCCCAAGGCTATGGTGGATTCAGAAAAGATTCAGACCCCTTCACTTTTTTCACATTTTACTATATTGAAGACTTGTACTAAAGTCATTTCAATTTATGTTTTCCCCATGAAACATCAAGCAACACTCAATATCCCAGCATGACAAGGCAAACACAGGATTTTAGAAATTCTTGCAAATTTATAAAAAATAAAAACCTGAAATATCCCACTAACACAAGTTTTTAGACTCTTTTGCTATGACACTTGAAATTTGGCTCCGGTACATCCCACTCTATTGATCATCATTGAGATGTTTCTAAACCTTTGTCACCCATGTGCGAGTAGGAGACAGCTAAAGGGCCTGAGTAATAGTAACTTCACGCCAGACCAGGGGGTGGTGAGGTGCACTAACTGTCTTTCTCAATCCCTTGCAGACCAATCTCGGGAAATCCCGCATGGTTTTAGTGCCTTCAATAATGTCACTTCCGGCCCCACCTCTGATGGGATCACTTCCAATTCCGACCCTGATGACGTCATTTCCTGCACTGGCCTTTAAAGCCACCATCTTGTCTCCATACCAGCGGGTCTGTTTTGGACTCAGTCTTGTGAATAACTCAAATATTTTCAACCTTTTACAGCCAAGGCATATTATACAGGTGGCTGCCCTAAACCTTAATGATGTCTGTTTAGTGTTCTTGTGACACCTTGTTTGGAGTCCACCTGTGTTCAATTCAATTGACTGGACATAATTAGGAAAAGCACACATCTGACTAGAGAAGGTCCCACAGTTGATAATATGTATCGGCCAAGATACGATTATGTCAAGGCACAGATCTTGGGAAGACTACAAAAACATTTCCTGCAGCACTGAAAGTTCCCAATGCACAGTTAAGTTGCCTTCATAATTCTTAAATGGAAGAAGTTTGGAACTACTAAAACTCTTACTAGAGCTGGCTACTTAGTTAAATCTGAACAGAAAGACCATGGTGAACGAGGTGACCATAAACCTAATTGTCCTTCTGGCTGAGCTCCAGAGCACTTTTGTGGAAATGGTAGAAACTTTCAGAAAGACAACCGTCACTGCAGCACTCCATCAATCTGAGCTTTATGGCAGTGATGTTTGAATTAAAGCGAACACCCAACTTGCCACGAGACACGCTGTGTTGAATCCTCTGACACAAAGCCTTAAAATAACCAATAAGGAACTGCTTAAGAAGATTTTTGTTAGGTAGAATGCCAAGTTGGAGCTGGGTGGTCTTTTGACATGGAATCCAAACAGATTATTTTTTTTTTTTTTCTCCAGCTTAACTGATGTTTTTATTATTTTTTTTTTCTGCCCACCCTGGTCACCTGACCTTATCATCAGACTTGATTTAAAAAAAAAAACAATTCTATATTTAAGGACTTTACTGCTCTTAATTATATTTGTCTTGTGTAAGTTTGCATTATTTGTTTATTTTATACTTAAATCATTATTATCTAATTTTTCTTTGTATGAAAATGTGCCATAGAAATAAACATTGTTATTGTTGTGTGGCCACATGGAAGCCCCTTCTCAGTTAAAACACATGGAAGTCCACTTGGAGTTTGCAAAAAGGCACCTAAAAGGACTTTCAGACTGTGAGATACAAGATTCTCTGGTCAGGTGAAATCAAGATTAGAGTCAAATCAGGCACTGTTTATCACCTGAGCAATACCAGTCCAGCAGTGAAGCATGATGGTGGCAGCATCATGTTGTAGGGGAATGTTTCAGTACCAGGGACTGGGAGATTAGACTGGGTTGAGTGAAGGCTGAATGGAGCAAAGTACAGAGATACCCTTAATGAAAACCTGCTCCAGAGCACTCAGGATGTCAGACTGGGATGAAGGTTCACCTTCCAACATGACAATGACCCTAAGCAATGTAATGGGCAGCCGGGTCCCATGCCTGGCCGAGACGTCCCTGCTGTATATGGTCCGGGGGAGCAGCCATGGGCTCCTCACTACCTCCCCCGGGACACTTGGTGGCAGCCTCCCTGGCTGACGATGATGCCTCAGTTTCTTGCAGGGTTTCATGGGAGATGGAGTTCTCCACAACCCTGTGGGGATCTGGGATGGCTGCCTGGGGGTGTTGCATGGATCCCGGAGCCCACCTGGACATCTCTACAGCCCCGCCCATAAGTGCAATTAGCCACAGGTGATCAAGCACCTGGAGCACTTTCGGGTGGGCTATAAAAAGGGCCAGCATCCACTACTCAGGAGTCAGAATCGGGAGGAAGAGGACAAGGTTGCTTGGGAGGAGTGGTGATGCCAGGGGAAGGACTGGTTTGTCTGTTTAAGTGCTTTGGGACTGTGTATTGCCTGTGGGGTTCACGGGGAAGACGTGCCTCACAGGTGAAGAAAAATAAAAGCCTGTGTGATTTTACACGTGCCTCTGTGTCAGTCTGTGCCGGGTCGGGCACTATATAGCGCCTTATCACAGCAGTAAGCAAAGAAAACATAGGAGTGCCATAGGAACAACTCTGTGAATGTTTCTGAGTGATGGCAAGTCTTGCTCCATGCTCCCATCTCACTTTTTGGAGCCTCTTGATCCCAACATTGTCAGTAATGTAACCGGATGAGTTGGAAAATGAGGACACCAAACGAAGCAAGGGGAAGGTGCAAAGTGCAAACATGCTTTTATTTAAAAAACAGTCAAAACAGTGTCCGTAGTAAAGTGCAGTGCTCAAAAGTGTTTCAATAAATAATTCATAAAAAGATAAAAATTCCAATTGGTTTAAACAAGGATAAAACGAGACTAAAATCCTGCAGCAGACATTGGGGTCCCACCAGCCAAGCACAGCTCCTTCCCAGTCTCTCCAGCTCTTCCAAGGCTTGCTCAACTGGAGAGACTTCAGCCGCTGTGGTCCTCACACTACCGACCCCCATTTTGGCTGCCTGCGCCAGCATCTGCCAGACCGTTCGGGTCGATTGTCCTCCCGTCCTTCTTCTCGCACACGCAGTCGTCTCTCGGATCCCTAGGGTGGACTCCACCACAATCGAACCCACTCTTCTATAAAATCAGTGGGCGCAATCTGGTCCCTCGAGCGCCGATCACTTGCTCTATCACTGGACACCTGACCACACTGACCTTTCTCATACGGCTGGCTGGCTCGTCCACTCTCTTTTTCCCCCAATGCTGCTCTCACTCCCGAAACCTTTCCTTCCTTTCAGTTTCTCTTTTCGTCCTTCTGGGCTGGTCAGTACATATACAGCTCCGTGAGTGCAGAGTCTCAATCACGCACCGCAGGAAGTATGATCGCACCCTCATGTGAAGGTGTGACTTGCCCCAATTACCTCATTAACTCCCCATGGCTGCACTATCGCGCCCACGGAGACTGACACAGCGAAATGGATTATTTAAAATCTGGCCATTCTTTTGAAGCCGCGGACCCGCTATACCACAGAGCCAGATCCCAGACTTGAACTAGGTTGATCATCTCTGTAGAGACCTTAAAATAGTTGTCCACTAACGGTCTCCTTTCAACCTGGCAGCGATTGAGAGAATCTGCAGAGAAGATTGTCAGAAAATCCCAAATCCAGGTTTGTGAAGCTTGTCACAATTAACCCACGAACACTCCAGGCTGGAATCACTGCCAAAGGGGTTTCAACTAAGCACTGAGTAAAGGGTCTGAGCACTTGTGTCATTGCGATATTTCAGTTTATTTTTTAATACATTTCTAAAATCCTGTTTTCGCTTTGTCATTTTGGGGTATTAAGTGTTGCTTGAAGAGGTTAAAAATAAATTTATATGATTTTAGCATAAGGCTGCAACATAACAAAATATGAAAAAAAGTGAAGGGGTCTGAATACTTTCTGAAAGTACTGTATAGGAGGACTTGGTAACTATGTCACATACACTTTTACAGCACTCAGTGAAGGGCGCTATACAAAAGTAAACTGAATTGAAGTGAATGAGGCAGGCCCAGTGGCTTGGTGGGTTTCACTGTCTTATGGTGCCCACTCACTGCCTATTGGCATTGAGCACGTAATCAATTAAGTAGAATGTTTTTATCTAAACAATTAACTTTATATGTCACACAGATTTATTTTTGCCCTTTGTAAATGTTACCCCAGCCTTAAATTAACACTAGGACCTAAAAGAGGGGAGGCCAGCAGAGTCATTCAGCCTGGGCCTCTCACCAGCCATGGATGTGTGGGTTTCCACCAGGTGCTCTGCTTTCCTCTCACTGCCCAAAGACATGCAGGTCAGGTGAATTGGTGACACTATATTTGCCTTAGTGTGTGTGCTTGGTGTGTGTGTGCGTTCTCACTCTGATCGACTGGTGCTCTGTCCAACGTTTGTTCCTGCCTTGTGCCCTTTGCTGGCTGGGACAAGTTCCAGCCCAACAAACCCCAACCGCCCCATGGTCTGGATTAAGCAGGTCAGAAAACAACATGATGTGGAGTGTCAGCTCACTACTGAATCTTTATTTCATATAGCCCCTTTTAATTACCTAATTGCATGTAGGATTCAACAACCATAAAAATAATAAGTGACACCACAGGGTCAGTATCACCTTAAGGCTCTGTCACATTACGTGACTTTTGCAGCGATTTTCAGACTTCATTTACATAATCTCAGCCAGTCCGATGCAATCGCGGAATGCTCCCATGACTAAGAGTTGTGTAGTCTGACATCCTCAACAGCTCAATCCAGCAACTCAACCTGACAAATCTTAAATCGTATGGGCAGGCCTTGTGTGGAGGAGAGTAAAGAATCAATGAGTGCTCTCCTGGAATTACAATGCATAATCTATAATGCAACTATTAGAAATAACAAATGTGGGAATTTTTTTACCTCGCAAACACACGAGAGGGTAGCCTGTCTGATGTCTTGTGTTTTATGTACCATTACAGAATGGGAAATTAAAAAAGGGGGGAGGATTATTTTTGAACTTGCCATACCTGTAAAGTATTCAGATATCAGCAGCTCTGTCAGGAAGTACTGCATTGGCCATCAGAAAAACAAGTGAGCTTTCAATATTTTGGAAATGTGAATCTGTGTCGGAAAGTCATCATGGAGTCCTAAAATTTCTTATGCCCTGCTATGCTTAGTCATTAATATGACATCCTCGGGTGATGAGATTTGTAACTGCAGTCCTCAAGTTTGATCCCCTCTGACTAGACGTTGTGAAATTCAGGAGTGCAAATCTCAGTTCTTAAAAAGTGCCAGAGCAGCTGATTAAAAATGCAAGATATAGCAAGATTTGATGATTTTAATTGGACCTACTGCCTCTATAACTACTGTACTATTTGTATAAAACATTCCTATGGTATGTATTTCAACTAACTGCTTTATTCCTTTTGAGTTACACATGGATTTAATGAAAATTAGAAAGAAGGGATGATATGATAGAAACAAAAAGAAGACATATGGCACTTACCATATTGAATCCTTCTCCTTGCCTGGCAGCAACTCCATGGACTCGTTATAGTATCTGTCTACTCGAAGATTACTGTCTGTGTCATGAGCTGACAGGTAGTTTGTAACACACCGCGCTGGGATACCCAGGCATCTCATTACTAAAACAAAAATGTATTTTCACTTAATGTCAGTGTGATGTACAGTAAAAATAATAATAAAAGCTCTTAAGGTATTTATAGGTTTAAGAAGGGAAAAAAAAAACAAGCTCTATTCTGGTCAGGGCATACACTTTCATGCTCTCCCTTAGACAATTTAGACTAGGAGCCAATGAACTGCTGGGTGACACTGGAGTTCGACTTATGCACTGAAGTCGTACTCTTCGACACATTGCCCGCATAAACAATTCCCATTGCTCTCTCAACACAACCCACCTGTGCAGGCAACTCCAGCAAACACCCAACACTGGCCATAGCACACCGGCTTCATGCCCGCCTGGCTCCAGCGGCGCAAGATCTCCACACTGCCAGTCCAGCGAGTGGGGATGACCCCTTTTTCATACCTTCCATCCCAGCGTCCCAGAATCACCCCTCTATCATCATTGGCATTAATCTGCGTTCAGAACAGAGAAAAAGAGACCTTTAGGTGTGGCGAGATGAATATATGACATGCTCATTAGTAGATCTCAGATGGAATGTGCTCATCTGTAGAGATCTTCAGGGGTCTGTCCTTGGACTGTTACTTTTTCTGATTAATATAAATGGCATAAACTTTGTTATAGTTAGTAAACCTATGAAATTTACAGATAATACTAAAATCTGAGGAGGCGGCAAAAAACAATTAAAGGAGACTTGGACAAACTTCAGAACCGGGTGAACTCTTGAAAAATGCGGTTTAACGTAGAAAAGTACAAAGTGCTGCACTTTAGTTACAAATACAAGATGGGAGAGACTGTACTACAGGAAGCAACCTCTGAAAAGGACTTAGGGGTTTATGTTTTAATGCCAGCTACCAGTCATACCACATGTGCTTCACAACAGGTCATCCCCTGAAGCTAAGCACGATTAGCCCGGCCAGTACTTGGATGGGAGTCCATTTAGGAAAAAAGCTTGTGGGTTGCTATTGGAAGAGGTGTTGGTGAGCCCAGCAGGGGGTGCTTACCCTGTGTTCTTTGTGTTGATCCCAGTTCAGTGAACAGGACACTGTGCTGTAAATATGGCACTGTCCTTCGGGTGAGATGTAAACTGAGGTCCTGACTCTCTGTGGTCATTAAAGATCCCAGGACATCTTTCAAAAACAGCAGGGTTTATTTCAATGTCCTGGCTAAATTGTCCATCACAGACCTGTCCATTCTGGCCCCCTAATCATCCCCTGTCTGTAATTGGCTATCTGTCTCACTCCTTCACCACCTAATACTGTAGTTAATGTGTGGTTAGCGTACTGATGGAAAAATGGCTGCTGTCACATCATCCAGGTGCATACTACACATTGGTGGTGGCTGAAGTGGCTCCCCTCTGTCTAAATGCTTTGAGTAGTGGGAAAAGTGCAATATAAATGTAATTAATTATTAATATTACTAGACATTAAGCACATTACAATAACAGGCGCTAGAATAGTAGTGCATAAACATTAGTAGGAACAGTCTATATTAAATGGCAAAGGACCGTCTATTTTCTGTTACAGTAATACTGGCTTGTATGTGGCTGTAATATGCATCACTGTATTGTGTGCCTTTAATTTTCTCTCACAGTAATACGTCTCTCCAGCAAGTATTTTAATCTGTGCTGGCGTGCAGCTGATTATTGTATGTATGGCGTCTCCCCAGCAACGGATTTTATGTGTGCGAAAATAAATCTACTTTTAAAAGTCATCCCATTGTAATATCATTAAAATTTGTATATTTAGGAAAACACTTTACACTTTACTGGGCCAAGTTTGTTAATTGCAAATCTGACATCCTCAGAGTGAACACTTGCACAGCAACACTAATCCCACCTCTTTGGGGAAGCTGGTCACTGCGTCTCAGTACCCGACTGGATTTTTTGTGCGTTATGTTTTAGGTCTTACCTCATTTACCGAAATCCGACTGGATCGGCCGCGTGATATTTTATAGGTCCCGCCCTCTCTGTCTTGTGTGACGCGTCAGGCGGCCTTTGAAGCATCGCACCGTGCCCCGCGCATGCACACTTCACCAGAAGACACACACACGGACACATGGATGCACACAGGGATTTTATTAAAGAGGATTATTATGTTCACACAACATTTTCATCATCTAAGCAATGCACAGAAGTGATTAAAAAGACAAATAAAATGTTAGGTTACATCATAAAAACTGTTAAATATAAATCTAGGGATGTTATGCTATATGATGCACTAGTGAGACAGCATCTGGAGTACTTTGTGAAGTTCTGGTCGCCACACTACAAAAAAGACAAGACTTCAACACTTCAGTCTGTGCAGAGGAGAACAACCAAGTGCATCCCAGGACTTAAGGACATGTCCTACACGGAGAGACTCAGAAAATTAAACCTGTTTAGTAGTCCTGAGCAGACGAGTCTGCACGGGGACCTAATTCAGGTCTTCAAATTCCTCAAAGGCTTTGATAAAGGAGATCCAGCAGAATTCTTTTGACTAAATGGTGAGTCACATTCTTAAGGACAGCAGTAGAAATTAAGGGGAAGAACCTTTGGGACTGAAGCCAGAAAGCACTTCTTTATACAAATCTGGAACAAACTACCAAGATATGTAGCTGAAAGAGAAACCTTGACAGTCTTTAAGAAACATCAGGATGAGATATTGGGACAGCTTAACTATCAGCTAAGCAAATGAGCTTGATGGACAGAATGGCCTCCTCTCATTTGTCAAATTTCTTATGTTCTTACATTCAGATATCCTTTCAGTTCAAACTGTTGTCCTCCACACTACATAGTGATGAATATTATTTCATTGCTAACTTATCCCACACCACCCATCCACAATCCAGTATGCTACACAAGATGAGTCCCTTTTGGGAAAAGAGTGGTGGTGCAGCTCTTGATTAGGGTTATCTGATGACTGATTCAGGATACCTTCAGCAAGGAAGACAGTATGAAATATAAGTTTCTGTGTTGCTGTCACTATGAAGATGGCATCATTTCTTTTAAAACCTTCAACTGGAATTTTAAATACCAGTTGAACAAATTCCACAAAATCTCTTTTGTATTGTCCATTGGAGATGGCTCAAACAAACACATGTGGTGATCTTCACCAATACCAAATAATTTACTTTTAATTCTGCTCTCTGTTTTACTTAAGACACCGTGGACTTCTTCCTGTCTCAAGTCTGAAGCTGTACCACGTGAATGAGTCCCTAATCAGAATCCTGATCATCATTGGACATAACTCCTCATTTAACTATTGAAACGTAACCTAACGTGTATCTACTATATAAGAGAAGACAAGAATGACTAGAGATAATCTACATGAATGAGGACAGAATGTGCAAACTCTACAAACAGAGACCAAGGCAGAAACTGAACTCTGATTCTAGGAATTACAAGGTCACAGCACTAACCAAAATGCCATGATGGATATTATATTGGATATTAAATATAACAATAAATTGAATGGAACTGAGCATTCCTTTTAAACACAATTATTTAGCTTACACTGAATGAAAATTCATAGATATGACAGTATATACAATATGTGAAAGAACCACATAACATAGATGTAGCAAATATATTAATTTACTGCTAGTCACTGGGCAGCATCACATTAGAAAATACATCCCTTACATGTACACGCCATGCAGAAAAACAAAAAATTCCAAGTACATTTGTTAATATTTAAAGAGGAGACATGGACCCAGAATACAACATAGCCAGTCCATCTCTGACTAAGTTGCTCTCACCATGGAGTTTCCCAAAGGTATCAAACTCACCATGGCTGAGACAGTTCGGCTCACGTACACTGGGTCATTTCTTTTGTAAGCATCACTAATAGGATCATCCAGAGCTGCTGGGCTGTTGTCCAGGATTTCAAAGCAGATGTCCACCATTTCTCTCTCAAACTGTAACATTGAAGACAGACAGCAATGAAACGTGACAATGTGGATTGGCGTAATTAACACATTATAAGCATGACTTAAAACTAAGATCTATAATGGAGCCAGTAGCCAGTGCCTCAAACATTCAATGAAAAGTATCTTTCTTTTACTTGCAAGCTTGGTACAAAATAAAATAAACAGTACCATAAAGCACAGTAATACAGCTTTCCTGTTAAATTCACAATTAAATTAGTTTTCTTTATTTACTAGTAAAACTGTTACTAGAGAACAGCACATAACACATCAGATTCCAGATTCTAACTTATGTAACAGTGCCTGGCTTTTGTCTGTAAGGGATCTGCGTGTTCTCTTAGGGTCTGCAAATATGCTGGTCTTCCTCCCATATCCCAAAGACGTGCATGTGGATACAAGTGTGAATGGAGACTGCGATGGTCCGGACTGGTGTCTTGTTTGAGGCTCAGTCCTTCATTGTGTCTGATGTACCTGGGACAAGCTCTGGCCACCCTCAAACGATGAAAGTTTTAGAGAATATTCTGTTTATTAACATCTTCTTCTACTATTAGAACGGATATGAGATAATACCAAAATGTATAAAGTTTCTGTGTGGCGGTTAATCTCCATTTCATAAGCTGGTATGCTACATTCTGTTTACTAGGCCATCATCTTTCAGATACTTCAGAAGTAACTTGTAACTTGTTTCCAGTCCTTTAAAGACTATATACTTTTCACTGTGATGATGCATGGTAAGTTATGAATTCAAACATTAATGTACAAATTTAGTCTTGGGGATTTTCCATGATGTTTTCTTCTATTTGGACATACCAGTATTAGTATTATTATTATTATTATATGACTAAAACCAGTGTCTGTTTTTTGTTCCTACAATATCTGTTTAACTGTGCTTTTAATTATGCTTTTGACTTTGATCGATGTTATTGACATAATTATTTTAACTGTGCCATTCCTCACTGACCTTGTAAGCAGCTCTTCTTAAAATCTGTTGCTTGTTACCCATACAAGCTACACAAAGACACCTAAATGTCCGCTACTACCATATAAAAAATATTATTTCCAAAATCAAGTCCTGTCTAAGATGACAATTTTAATTTCTGTAGGATTTAAGAGGTAGTTATAGTCTGAATAAATGTTGTTATTTGACATTTTACTTTTCCTATGTATTGATCCCAACTTCATATTGTAAATCTTCACATAGCCATCAGCCTGTGTCAGCCCCAAAATCCTCAACGGAAAAATCTACTCCTGTTTCTCCAAAATTAGGCTTTATTTACACTTAGTGCTGAATGAAATGATTCACACAGAATTGAATATGCTTAGAAACTGTGTTTTACTTCACAAAAAAAATTGCGAAACAGATTGTTTTCACGTTTAGCAAAATCTGTGCCATTGACACAAGAACAAAGGTGTTTAGCCCCATCTAGAGGCATTTACATGCTTTAATTCCACATGCATCTGCCTGTCATTTAGTATTTAAATAAAGCTGCCTAGTGAAAAAATACATCACTGGACTCATTTTCTTTCACATGTAGACATTAGTTGAACTGTTGGATATTTTCTAGTAGTACTATCCTGACAGGTGGCGCAATGGTAGTGCTGCTGCTTTGCAGTAAGGAGACTGTGGAAGATTGTGGGTTCGCTTCCCGGTTCCTCCCTGTGTGGATAGCGCTTTGAGTGCTGAGAAAAGCGCTATATAAATGTAATGAATTATTATTAAATTATTTGCAAAGTTTTGTGGGGCAAGATGTGATTCCCAAACAAAAATACACATCACTCTTGGGACAACCAGTTAAAGAGTGTGTAGTGAACAGCAGAGAAATCCTGCTCTGCAAAGGCTACAACCACAAGGCTTCTTCCTAAAACACAGGGCCTCAATTCCTTCAGTCCATGCATTTTAAACCACTGTCGGGGTTTCAGGGAGAGCACAAAAGATACTGAACAAAAGACTTGACGCTGAGAGAAAATAAAAAGCTAAAATTGCTGTTATCCATTCAGGAGCTCAGTAGTACAAGATAACTGAAGCTTATTAGTTAATTTGATAGTTGTAATGAGTGCTGCAACAGTGGAGACAGACAGACAGGCGCACACACACACACACAGACCACCGCAGCTACTGGGCTCCACACTTTTGAGAAGTACCTTTGCCTGCTACAATATCTTTCTGTCATTGCATCACTATATGACATAACAACTACAAACAGTGTTGGCATTGTGGACTATGGATATACAATGTGTTCAAATGCAGTAGCTATTTGGTTATGGCATGTCTGCATTTCCAATTAGACAGTAATTTTACATTTTTTTAGTTATTTGTTTACATGCGCAGTCAGGAGGTGGATGCTGTGCAGCCTTCTCTCTGATTTTACTGGTGTTGTAAGGCAGACTTGTTGATTCTGCTTTTAATGTTTTACTTTAGCTGCTGGCCTTCCTCTCTTTCTCTTAGGTGGAGGCTGAATTTAGTTTTGTTAAGCTGGACTTGATTGTTTGTAATGTTACTTGCTTTTAATAAATTCAATAAAATAAAAACAAGATATTTATTATTATTATCCACCTGTCTTCCAAACCCTCATCATCCTGAGCAGGGTCACTGGGGAGCTGAAGCCTATCCCAGCAAGTACAGAGTGCAAGGTATTATTATTATAATTATTATTATTTACACTATAATTACATTGTCTGCACTTTGCATATGTTTATTTTGCCATTACTTAGGTTAGCTGCATTAAGCAAAGACATTTGTGTTCTACATTCATCGTTTATGTGTTAATTTTTATTTTAGGTTAATTGCGCCAGGAGTGAAACTTGCCTTGGGCTCCACATGGGCTTCGAGCAGCACCGATTATGATGATAATCTTGGTGATCACAATGCTAAAGATGCACCGGTGACACAAAAGAAACTCAAAGCTCCACTGAACTCACAGAATTTATGTCCTCAATGTTTTCTTCAGGAATCAAGAAACAGGAGAGGTCAGTTTTTAGGTAATGGCAGCTTCTCATGAAGTTAGAGTTTTCTGTGAAGCAAACACTGTAATGCACATGATGGTGCATTTTAGTGTGTCTTTAATTGAAAATGTGCAGCAAGTTACATTTAAAAAAGAAACATAGCATTGTGCTCCTCAGTGCTGATGTCTACAGGAGGCATTAACAGAGCTGATTTGTTGCAGGTTACATGTAATAGAGAGCTGCAGAAAATGTGTGAATAAGGCTTGGGATTAGTATTTGTTTTTTACCCCAAAAACCCTCCAAAAATATGAATTTTAGTGTCAGTTTCACAAAACTATATGCAAATCAAAACTATTTTATTTAATTTCCCCTTGTCATGTTAACTCTTTTGCCCAATTCATTTTTTCCATACAGTTTAGGGTTTTGACAGAACCTCTCATTTGTCCAGGTTGGCATTTTTGCACTTCTCTTACCTTCTTCCTGAATTCTTAACTCACCATATGCTTTCTGTTGTGATCCGTGAAATGAATGTAAAATATTATGACAACACCTTAACTCTGTAACCATGTTTCACACCAATTCCCTTTAAAAACTCAATATGGCCATAAAGTTCAAACATCTTAAAGGAAGAGAGGGAAAAAACATATTTAGACTATTTACTTAGTTTTTACAACTTGAAAAACATTATTCTTTCATCTGTTTCACCTGTTTTCATCTTAATATTTCTCATTAATTCCTCCATCCTTTGCCATTTACACAAAAAATAATTCCCATCTTTTAGTTTCTATTAGCTGGAAAAAAATGACACTGGCATTTTCCATACATAATGTTTCTGTTGTTTTGTTGTTTTTAAAAGATAACACATTTATTAATTTCTGGTGGTATTGTAAACCTCAGTGCTTTGTCTTGTGAAATTGGTTACCTGAAGTCCACCCAGTGATGCAGTCTATTCTCACTTTAAATGCTTTATTTAGCTCTTCCTCTTAGCAGACAGACAATGCCTTGATAGAATCACTTTTTATGGTAATTGTCTCATTAGAGTCCTTGGTCCTCTTTTGAATAAGTGAATGTGGCAATGGGTCAATGGAGGAATCATTGTGTCAGTATGGAAAAGCCCTCTAAACAGTAAATAATCCTCCCTGATCTCCACTAAGAATTCACTAACCTGTCCAAAATTCCAGGGCACAGAGTAGATATTGTTCCAGGACCCTTGGAAAAGAATCCCATTTTCATTTAGTATGTACTCCTGCAGCATTTGCTGTTGGGGAAGGTACACAGGATCATCTAGAAGAAGAAAAAAAGCCAACAAAATATGAATACAACAGTTATACAAGAATCAAATACCACGGCCTACGTCTGTGCTTAAGTGTCCTGCTCCAGCCGGAAGCCGGAAAGATCTTATAATTCTACTTTGTCCACTTTATGGGCCTGCTCAACCAAACTGCCATACTTATTATTTATGCCTTACTATAAGTTCTTTAAATGCTACCAATATTTTTACCATCTTTTCTGTCTTTTTGTTTATGTTTTCAACATAGTAGCAGCCATATATTTTCGTAAATTATGATAGAAACCTTTATTATAAAACTTTCAGAAATTCTGTTTTGTCTCTTGAACATCTGCCCTGGTGGCATGGAAAAAAAAAGCAAAGTCACCTGTGGAATTTTACAATAAACAGCGGAAATGCGCACTTGTTTAATTCAGAATGATGCCGCTCGGCAGACTGACTAACCACTTTTTTATGCATACTACACCTAACAGCATTTTCAATAACTACACTCTGCTTTTATTAACTGATTCTGGAAGTTTCTGGGACATCCCCACATATCTAGACACGTTTTTGGTTATGTGACATGTCATGTTGTTGTCAAAGTTTTAGGATAAGCAGGAAATAAATGATTGTATAAAGAGTTTGGTTAGGGATTGTCCGTATAGTTTTGGCTAAAAAGCCTTTGCTTTTGTTTTTGAAACTTCAGCATTGTTTTGGCATATTAGACATTTCACTAGTCTTTTTTGTTTGTTGGTAACAATCTGAGCCTGGGTCCTGATATTTCTTTCAGTTAGCCGCAGAATATTGTCTTTGTGATTCCTGGACCAGCTGGATCTTTTTTCTTTTGTTTTGATCTAGTCCTTGTTTTCATATTCTTATATAATATGCTACCGTGGCTGCCTGTTTGTCTGTCCAGGATTTTAAATCACCTGTAGCTTGCAAACCATGTGACCGATTGACCTGAACTTTGGCATGCATTTACTACGTGACGTCTACTATCCACTTTCAGGGTGATGATTGACCTTCAAGGTCAAAGATCAACCCAGAAAGGTCAAGGTCAAAAATCAAATAACCTGTAGCCTGAAATTTGGTATATATACACTACGCTGAACCTTTGCACTATAGCTTTATATTAAAAACCAAAGAGTTTTGGAATTATTCCTCTTTTTATTTTTATTTTATTTTATCGTAGAATCAACTCTCAGCAGTAGGGCAGCCGTGCGACACATGCACTATCACCTTAACCATCACTTCCCCTGCCTCTTCATATCTCAAATTATTCTTGAGGCAGATTGAAGACTTATGTGCCAGCTTAAGTGAAAAATGAAGGAAAACGTACTAAGTAATTGCAACACAAAAACTGACTTAATCAGTTTTAACGTGAAAGAAGAGAAGAAGCGGGCCGCTAGGGTGGAGAAAAGAAGAGCTGCTCAGGAAGCAGCAAGTGCATAAACCACTGAGCAAACAAATGCTAAACATACAGAGAAAGAGGATGAAAACTATGACGAGCACACTCATCATTAATGACAGGCAGATGCAGACTGAAAGACAATTGCTCGAGCAACTGAGAGCAAAGAACAGACCATACAACAAAGACAGGCCAACGCTGAACGAAAGAGAATCACAAGAGCAAAGGAAACTGAGGAAGCGGCTAATCAATGTCGGCAATCACTGGTCAAACGTATGAGAATTGCAAAAGCAAATGAGACAGAGCAAAATGCCATCCAGCAACAACAAACAGCAAGTGTATTCACTGCATGTTATCATGCAGTACGCCTGTTTTGTCTTGGTAGAGTAATGTATTGCTCTGCTTTCCCCTATTGTATTTTTAATATATAGCCTTTGTCAGAATGCCTAATCCCACAGACTTACCAATGTTTATAAGGTATTATAGTATATAACTTATCCCCACCTTCCCTTCTATATCTATAGGCAATTAGGTGTAGTAAAAAAACAAGCCGAAGTTACACATAAAACAATGTATTATTGATAATATTCATAAATAATAACAATATGCAAAATGCATTTGAATATTGGCAACCATACAACCTGATTAAATGGTGATGTGTAGTTTCAGGCAGCACACAGACTTGTAGTTATTTAAAATGTCTCTAGTTAAGGCAAATTCCACCAGAGGGGGTAAACGTTGAACATTATTCAAGTTATTGTCTGTTTTTTTACCTGCATTTTTTATTACTCTTTAATTTAATATTTTTTGCTGCTGGAGTATGTGAATTTCCCCCTGGGATTAATAAAGTATCTATCTATCTATCTATCTATCATTGGTGCTCAGCTTTCTTCAGAACAGGCCCCAAGCCTGTTCAAATATGGCTGCCAAGCTGTGGTCTCCATTGTGTTGTTCTTTCAGTTCATCAGTTTGATCTTCATGATCAGAGGTTAGTAAGAGAGATACTTCTTCATCATATGTTGGTTAGTAAGAGAGAGAGAATGTGGTTGAACAAGCAGATTTATAGATTCTCTGTCCAACCCCTACAGCCAGTAGGACATCATGATACTTAAAAGCTTCTGATCAAAGCCAATTCCAAACTGCCATACTTCAGAGCAATGGGGTAATACAACATCTTAAAACCTGCCATCCCCAAGACCATATGTCTTTATGGCTTTCTTGCAGGGGTTGAAAGACTTTAGCAGAGAAATACTCGCCAAACTGGTTTAAGGCACACCCTCCCCCAACTCTGTCGTAAAATTCAGAGAGACCCATTCCTAAACTCACTCACTAATGTAACACTAAATCACATTGCTTTGCCTAAATTACAAATAAAGACATACAAAATATTTATTAAGTTATATGCAAAATCTTACATCACAACAACGCCATTACTGGTTTGGGCATAATACAAGTAATGAACTGCAAACAGCAAGTAATTTACTCAGGAATGTCCTAATCCTGTGAGCCTGGGATTAAAACAAGTAAGTCTGAAGAAAATACACAGAACAGAGACCTGTTCTCTATTTGATGTAAGCCCCGTTCAGTTTACTGGGGAATTGAGACTAGGACTATGAACACCCAGAGGGAGCCTTTAGTTGTAGAGCATTACTGCTTATTTAGCTTAATTGTAACTATTAGAAGCTTTCCAACCTCTGGGATTAAAAATGTATTCAAAGAGTTTGTGTGCTAGTTGGTTGAGCCACCTTCACGTGGTCACACACGTCAAAAATGACAAAAGACTACAAATAGACTTCAGCAGAAAAAGAAGAAGAAATTCACAGCCTATTGTAAATACCTTTACACCAGGGGTTAAAAAGGAGGAGAAAGTTTCCTCCTGAAAGCTGCTGCAGGACCTGTCCTTGCCTTAAGCACAGAACAGTCATCTTGTACTGGCCAACAGTTGCTATAGCAGGGCTGTACACATTCAGCAGGATGTCCTGTGGGCCAGCCTGAAGGCTAAACCACCAACTGTCGGTTTCCACTTCTGACTGAGGCACTTGAATTTGAATGAAGTCTTCTTTCCCTACAAAAAGAGTGAAAACAATTATTATTATTATTATTGTTATTATTAAATCGGAAAGTGGAAAAGCCTTATGGAGTTTATTTAAAAAAAAACTACACATACAGTACGATTGATTTGAGTGCCCCTACTAAATGCAAAATGGACAGAAGCTATGAATAATTCTTACACTTAATGCCAGTATAGATAAACAGAATTAGGTATGTCACATAATTAGAAAGGATAAGAGCATTAAGCCATGTAATTAAAGACAGCACTTTGTTTCTATGTAGCGCAGAGACTGGCCACTTACTGTAAACAGAGATGAGGGCTCAGTGTCACGGTACTTCCAGAAGACACAGTAAGCAGGAATCTTTGGATTTTGTCGAGCACCCCTGAACTAAATAGCAATTCTCCAGTTGAACTAAGGAATCGCTTCAAGATGTGCTATAAATGTCCACTCCTTACTAGAGCTAAATGACTGCTGATTTGGGGTAAAGTCTCATTTGGCAGGGAGCTGGTACAGCTGGTGGTCTGTGGAAACAGAACTGGTTCATTTGCTGAATTCCATGTCACCCTCTAGACCAGGGGTGGGCACTGTCGGTCCTGGAGGGCCACAGTGGCTGCAGGTTTTTGTTCCAACCCAGTTTCTTAATGAGAAGTCAATTATTGCTGATGAAGCACTTTTTGCTCAAGTGACATTTTTCTGCTTCATTTTAGTGGTCTCGCTTGTTAAGATTCACCACACTTAACTGCTTATTTCAGTCTTAAATGGTTGCATTCACTGTTTTTAATGGCTCCTTATTAGCAATGAGATGCAAATGAAAAAGGAGCCAGCAGGTCTCCATCTAACTTGTTTCCATGTCCACCTGTGTGGATTCATCATGCACTATTTGGTTTAATAAAACACTTAAGAGAAAAATGTGACAGACTGCTGTTTCAGGCTTCAAATCATTTGGATGATTTCCTTGGAAAGGAAAAAAAAATCTATGATATATGAACCTAACATTGCAGACTAACAAGCCATAAAATTAAATAAAGCCTGAGATTGACAAAGATTGGTTTCTAACTAAGCAATTGGGTTGGAACGAAAACCTGCAACCACTGCGGTCCTCCTACCCCTGCTCTAGACTCTGTCCTTTCAGCACACTTCTGACATTCTAGTACTTAACGTTGGTAATTACCATCGCCTTGTCAAACCCTCAAAGGTCAGGTTGTCCTGAAAGGTACACCCACTGCCTATCACAATGATCTTTGTGTCACACATAACACCAGCTCAGTGGTTGTGTGTAATATTCATGCATCTTTATTAGTGTATTTCGGTGTTAGTTTGGGTTTTTACATGTGCAGAATCTATTTTGGATGCTTATTTCACAGAATAATAGCATTGGCAGGAAACTGTAGAAATGCAAATGCTTGTGTGAATGGCTCATTGATAGTTCTAATAATTTACTTACAGGTTTTAATTTGCCTAATTAAAGTCCCTTGACTTGACTGATATTCATATTATCTTCTAGTGTATGAATTTAGTAAAAATTCAACAACCAAATGAATGAGATGCCTGTGTAGATTGGATTATTTTCTTGGAAAACCTGCCTTTTCAAGTGAGCGATTTGTTTTTATTTATTTATTTAATTTTATTTTTGTAGCATCAGGTCCATCCTCACTATAGTCATTAGTGGAAAGCAAAACGATTTACACAAAATTTAACTCCCAGTAAAACTCAGTATTTCACTTCACAAAAAAAAATTATGAAACAAACATCGTTTGGCTTCTCATGTCAATGACACAAGAAGAGAAGTGATTTCCTGTTTGCCTTAATTCTACATATATCTGCCTGCCACTGAAGGGAACAGAATAACAAAATTCACCGAACTCATTTCTGGTTACTTGTAAAGATTTTCTTGAGCCATCAGATGTGTGTTGTGTTTGTCCTGATAAGAGGATGCCCACTTTGCCAATCATGGTGACAGTCACGGTGATTACAATCCTAAAGATGCATTGGAGAAAAAACGAAATTTAAAGCTTTGTGGCATATACAGTGCATCAGCCCTCATCTGCAGGAATCGGGGAAAAAGAGAAGGACAATCGCTTGTTCCTTTTCCGAATAGTTTGCTTTCCTGTGGAGAAAAAACACCAATGTGCAAGGCGATGTATTTTGGTGTGTCTTTGTATGCATCATGTCACATTTTTAAAAAATGTGCTGCATGTCTGTGGTGATGTGACCAAGAGACATACAGAGAACTGATTTTACTGGTGGGCTGTGGATTACCTGCATTATTCATGCTTGAAAAAAAAACAGCAGTACATACAGACAAGTGAATGAGTCTTTAGGGAGCAATATTCCTCATTTCCTACTTAAAAATAAAAATAAAATCTTTAAAACTTCCAATGACTCTTTTTAGTGAGAACTGCAAAATGGCCAGCATACAGTTTTGTGAAACTGCATGTGAATTAAAGTTTCACTCAGCACTATTAGTCATACATGAGTATTGGTCACTTAATGTCATCTCATTTTCTTATATTACAGAACTGACAGGATACAGAAAAGGTTATAGCCTGAGAAAGTGCTAAGAGGATGAATTTGCATCTGCTCCACTTGCATTTTTAAAGTTTTTTTATTGTTTTCTAATGGGTTAAATTGTTACATGTTCCCCAAATATTTTGGAAAAAGTACAGCTCTCAATGAGCCCACTAACTTTAACAGAATCCATTTAAAAGAATCCTTCAGAGTGTGGCCTTCTGGTGTCACCAGCTCAGACAATCTCCTTAAATTAATCAGGACAATACCCACTTAGCTCTAACATGGATATCATTGATCTAACGTATTGGGAGGTGGGGTGGCTGTTTCACAGTATTGGCAAGTAGGAAAGCAGAAAATCATGGCTGAAATACAAGAGACAACCTGGCAAAGCAAAGATGACAGAATCGGATGTTCATCCACAACTAAAATAATTTTAGCAGCTTCAGCATGTACCATTCCAGATTTATTCTCAGCAATAAAAGACACTGCTGTCTCATCATTTGGGGGAAATTGTTACACCTCTCTGTCAAGTGGCATATTTGCTCATCTGGCTGAGGAAACAGAAGCTGCTACTGTATGTATGAGAATTAAACAGGAGACCTGCAATGACCCCGAAGAGTGCGTGTCAGACAGAACAGACAGCAGAGCCTCCCATTAATTCAAAGCAGAACTTACCGGTATGCAGAATAATCTCCAAACTCCCTGCCATCTGCAGACGAGACACATCTCGACATTGTATCGTCATACTGAAAGGCTGTCCCCTCCTGACAATCAGCCTTTTCGTATCTATCTCCTCAGTGTGGTGAGACCTGTTGTTTGTTGATGGCTGCAGGTCAATTGTCTTCAAGAAATCTACAGATGTGGGGAAAGTAAAAGTAATGGAAGTGGGGAGGAATAGAAATTAAGCAGAGGGTTTGTCCCAGATGACAGACTAATTTATAAAAGAATGTGACTCACAGTACATCTGAAAGTCTCAACCTATAAAAAAATTCTTAATTACAATAAATTTTTAAATTACAAAGAAGGAAAAACAACATCCTCAGAAAATGTTCATGATGGTGTGTACTCTGCATACTGTTCCATACTACAGACTAAGTGATTCTTGCAAAGTTCTTTCAGTCGGTTTTCTCTGGGCTTGACTGTGGCACCACATGAGTATTGTGTTTTATAAAAAAACGGACCGCTGCCCCTTTACTAAATGATGACACTGTTTAGTTTCCGGCACCAGTGATGGACTCAGAAGCAGCTAATGACTGTGTCATGTCCCTGAAACAATCTTTCTTCTTACAACTGTATTTAAGTGGTTGTAGGTGCCTGTCCATCCTCTCCACACATATTTAGAGAACATGGCAGATGTCTATGCCCCCCCACCCCCAATATGCCAGAATAACTTGTGAGTGGACCATTGTATTGTGAGACAGGAGATAAAAGGAAAATAACTCAAATAGGGTGCATAAGCAATTGGAGATCAGGAAATGGCAAAAAGGTGCCTTAAGAATAATCAAAAAGAATAGTCAAGGACAGGCGGAGGTTAAAATGTTTAAAAGACAATACAAGAAACAATGGGCAAAAGTTCTAAACACTGGAACAAAAATGGAGTTCCAAAGATGGGCAGATCTACTAAACTGATCTTGTCACTAACTACATCAAACAATTGCAACTGTGCTGGTTTATAGGTTTCATCCAAAAGCTGGGGTGCCGAATATTGTGCATGGCGTTTTTCATGATGGTGGTTAATGATTTTTGATTTTGATATACTTTGTTAATCCCAAAGGGAAATTGCCTTTTTCACATGACCTTTGAATGTCACCAGGCATGTCAATTTGATGTCATGTACCACACTCATGTGACCAGCAACAGGCATTACCATAAACAATATGACAGTCACTGTGAGAACAACACACTCACTACAAACCCTCAACAGAACAACAAATCAACAAATGTTACAAACAGATACTTAATGGGTTCCTGTCACTCAGACCCCCAGTCTACTTTCCCATCCTCACCTACGGTTATGAGTTTTGGTTAGTGACCAATAGAATGAGATTGTGAGTTCAAGCTGCTGAAACGAGGTACCTCCATGGGGTTTGCTGGGATTACTCTCTGGGACAGAGCAAGGAGGTCGGTAATGTCAGAGAACCTCAGAGCACAATCACTGCCTCTGTGGACCAAACGGAGCCAGTTGAGGTGGTTTGGATGTGTACTTAAGATGCCCACTGGGCGCCGCCTATGGAAGGTGTGCAAGGTACAGCCCAACAAAAGACCACTAATGGCTAGTTTAAAACAGATTAAGTCCATATTGACCAACATATTGAGGTTCGTCTAGTCTAAGCTCACTTTGTCACAAGAGGAAGCAGAGGTAAAATAGTGAAAGAGTGCTATGTCTGATACATGTCACGTACAAATATTTGCATGATAATTTCCACTTCTTTAAGTCTAACACAGTGTACATACACCACTTCTATACATACGTCTTGTATTAAAGATTAAAAACTATATATTCTAGATAAAATGTGTGCCTTACTTGGGGCTCAGGTTCAAACATTGTTAACAACAGAAACAATATTTGTGACTTTTAAATATTAATATGTTATAGCCAGGGGGTGGTACAGTGTCTAACGCTGCTGCCTCACAGCTCCTGGAGGCTGGTGTTTGGGTACGTGAATCCTGGTTACTTAATACAGTGGATTCAGAAAGCAATTAGACCATTTCTGCACACTTTATTGTGTTGTAGATTTAATTTTAAATGGATACATTTACCATTGGTACCCATTAATATACACTCAATAACCAATAATCACAAAGTGAAAATGTTTTTTCAGAAAGGTTTGCAAATGTATTAAAAATTTAAATCTGAAATCTCTCATTCATGTAAGTATTCAGACCCCTTTCTGTGGCACTCCAAATTGTGGTCATGTGCATCCTGTCTGCTTTAGCTCCCTCAACTGGTGACAAATTGAACTGAATGGACATCATCATTTAGAAAGTTACACACCTGTGTCTATAATGTCCCACAATTCACACTGCACGTCAAGACAAAAACCCAACCGTGAAGTCCAAGGAACTCCCCCTAAACCTCCATGATCAAATTGTGGTGATGAATAGATCAGGGAAAGGGGATCAAACCATTTCTAAAGCTCTGAGTGTTCTCAGGAGCACAGAGGCCTCAATAATTGCAAAATGGAATAAGTTTGGAACCACCAGGGCCCTTCCTGGAGTTGGCCGTCCACCCAAACTGAATAACCAGGCAAGAAGGGCCTTCATCAGAGAGGTGGAGGTGACCAAGAACTGAATGTTCACTCTAAAAGAGCTTCAAAATTCCACTGCCGAGATGGGAGAACCTGATGGAAAGATGACCATCTCAGCAACACTCCATCAATCAGGCATTTATGGTACAGTGGCTAGATGAAAGCCACTCTTGAGTAAAAGGCATATGACGGCATTTAAAGGACTCTTGACAGCATGATGAAAAAGATTCTCTGGTCTGATGAGACAAAAATGGAACTCTTTGAGCAGAACACCAAGCACTATGTCTGGTGAAGAGTAGGAACTTTGCATCACCTGCCTAACACCATCCCTACAATGAAGCATGGTAGTGGCGGCATCATGCTATGGGGGTGCTTCCCAGTGGCAGGGACAGCAAGAATGGTCAGAGCTGAGGGAAGGATGGATTCAGCCAAATACAGAGAGGTCATTAAAGAAAATCTCTTCCAGAGTGCCCACCACCTTAGACTGGGGTGAGGATTCACTTTTCAGCATGACAATGGCCCAAACCATACAGCCAAGACAATGCTGAACTGGCTAGGGACAATCCTCTGTCCTTGAGTGGCCCAGCCAAAGTCCTGACTTGAACTCCAAAAAATATCTGTGGTGAGATCCAAGGACGGCAGTTTATAGATACTTCCCATTCAATCTGAGTTTGAGAGGGTCTGCTAGGAAGAATGTTAGGAACAGCCTAAGTCTGGGTGTGCAAATCTTATAGAGATATACCCAAGAAGACCAGAGGAGCTGGGATTGCGCCTAAAGAGGCTTGTAGTTAAGGCTCTGAATACTTATGTGAATAAGAGTTTTCAGTTTTTGATTTTTAATAAATTTGCAGGCATTTCTTAAAACATGTTTTAACTTTTCTTTATGGGTTAGTGAGTGTAGACTGATGGTCAAGAATGGCAAATGTATCAATTTAAAAAGAAACCTACAACACAAAGTGTACAGAAAGTGAAGGGTTCTAAATCCACTGTATATTAATTTTTCTATTTGACTAAAAAATAAATTTGAGGTTTGGGACTCTCAAGTAATTTAAATATTTAATTATTTCCTTAATTAATGCTGTTGTTCACTTTGCTATATTTGTTTAATTTTATGTTTTCAATTCTTCCATGATGCCTTTTTTTAAGAGGTGTGCTGGCATTTTGTTGAGCCTTTGCTATGATGCAGTGACCTATGTTTTATGACATCATCACTGTAGGCTTAGGTAAAATGTAGCACCCTGATGTGGATGTGTGTGTCCGAGTGAGCCCCAGTTTTTGTAATTATGAGCTGAGAAATAGGACAAATGCAGTAATCTAATAGCTGAATGAAACAAACAAATTTCACATGTTTGTAATGAGCCAGCCATTTGTTCCCAACTTCTGAAAACCAAATACATGACCCCTACTAACTGGTATCACAGTCTCATGAGTGAAACATCAGTCTATCAACAGTCTGCCAGCAACCTGTGTTGCCGATTGTTAGCACACAAAAGAAAGAAAGAAAGAAAGAAAGAAAGAACGAACTACTCCACACCTGTTACATGAGTCTGAGCACACTGCCAAATGATACCTTTATAACTGTCCAGATGACAATTCAAGTTTTAGGTAATCAAACTTTCATCATTTTGATCACCTCTAGGAGTCCACAAAGATGCAAAATAAAGCTTCAGCTCTTGGGCTATTCATCAATTTAAATTTACTATAATGACTATACAAAAGTAGGTCCATGTAAATGTGACATCACAAGCACTGTGTCCACTCAAGTGACTGATGAATGTCCATTAGCAATGTTAACATGGAGGGGAGTCCAAGAGTGGCAATGAAAACAAGCAGACAGATTGGGGAGGTAGGAATGGCATTGAGAAACACTGGCATAAATATTTAATTAAATGTTCTGAAATTAATCAATCCACCAAACTCAAAAAGCATATAAACAACTGAACAGTATCAATATACAGAATTTGTCACTTTTGCACTGGTTTTATCATTTATAAACATACTCAAATAAATTAGTATCACTGCAAAAAGTATTCAGACATTTGCTCTTCAACTGTATTACAGTAGATAGCTATCTTTAAAAAGTTAATGTGTTCTATTAAGATTATTAATGTTGAAAATATTACAGACTGTCTCATTAAGCTAAAATTCACAATGTTTTACAAAATATATTTTAAATAAAAAGTACATTTTCATCAAAACATAAAATTACAAAACTGAACTGTGAGTACCATCAGCTTATAACCAAGAAAATGAACACAGATTTTTTCTCCAGGTTACACCACAGGCCACTTTTTTAGACATTCCAAACTGATCATTATACAGTATATGCAGTCCACCTTTCCGTTTAAAAATGTTACCTTTCAACATTATTCTTGTCCTGTTTGGAACCCGAATTGTATCACAGAAAGATAAATAACTTTAAAACCAGAGAGGTGGGGGGCTCTTACCATAAGTGTTTGCCATTCCTGTGCTCTGCTTCAGTCTGTTCGGGAGTTCTTGCTGCTGCAAATAGTGCTGGACATCCAAACTGCAGAAAGTTCACAAGCCCCCATCTTTTTATATGTCAGAAGAGTGTGAGTCACTGAGGAGGCTGGCTTGAAATCTCGGTGTTAACTGTGACCTCACCTGTGAAATCTGTAAATCGAACTCTCGGAGCTATCCAGCACACACAAAATCTTTTCTGTGACTTCCTGACATGACACTTTCTGAGATGTATTCTGAGAAGTGGGACGTTACACATCTGTATGGGGTGTAGTTTGACTCTCTGAATGAATCACACTGTAGTTGGGGACAGCCAAACCTGTAGAGTCTGAACATTGTCTGCAAATTCTGCTGAATAATGAATGCTCTGCTTATCAATGCGTTTGTTTATCCATAGTTATTATAACTGACTCCTGTGTACATTCAAATTATTTTATTTATTCTGACTTGCTGCCTTGACATTTGTGCCCCTGTATTTTTTTTCTGCAGTGATTTGTCTTTTAATTCTCACTTGTCTTATCAGTTGCTTTGTAAAGCATCTTTTACAGATGCTGTCACTGAATTTAATTTGGGATTATAGTCTTTAATTTTATAAAATCTCTCCATTTCTGCCCTGCCTAGTGAATAATTCTGTAGTTCTTTTTATACTGGATTCAACAATTCACTTTCACCAAAATAAGAAAATTTTTATATAAATAATTTTGAAACTACTGTAACAGTAGTTAATTATATACCAGTAGGTATCAATCACTGCTTTAAATGTGCAGACAGAAGGCTGGTGAAAAAGGATAAAGGTTAAGATATTGAACAAGACAGGACATCACCACATATAATGAAAATCTTTTTACTTCAAATAAATAAACCACAATTTCTGCAAATTTTATAAAGACATTAAAATGTTATACAATAGCCAGAATATGAACATTATTTGACTTTAAGGAAACACATTAACATCCAGAGAACTTAAATTCCACTGACCCATTCCCCTTTCTTAAATACACTTTATCTTACACAGAGTCAGGCATAGTGCTCGTCCCTCAGTGTCACACAAAAATATTTACATAAGTGCCTGAATCCGGCTGCTTTTCCCAAGCTTCTGATAACTTTAAATAATAAATAAAGAGCATGATATTCACTTGGCCAGATGACTTAATAAACAGTGGGACCAAGAACTATGAATCCTCCTTAAAAAATTTTTTCCTGTGTACACAAATTTTTGATAACATCTTAATTATTCAAGCATTATTCTATATGTTGAACCTAGCAGCACATAATGAATTGGTCAAAGTAATGCACAAATATCCCACACCCGCACTTTTAAAAGCCCAAGCTATAGTCTGTCCACTCTATTATGGTGCACACTATTATTATTATTACTATTATTATGGTGTAAGTGGCACCTTCTCCTTTACCACTATAGAAGTAACTTTAAGCACAGCCATGTTTATAATAAATCTAACCAACATGACGTTTATCTGGGGTGTGAGATGGAAATGGTTATTAACTCTTCTTTCTTTTACGACTTAATCAGCAAAGCCACAATTTTATGGCCAACCTGGGGTCATACTTGGGCATCCCATGTGAGAACAGGACACACAGGGATGGACACTGCTATCAGGGCTGGCATTGTAGTACCTTTCTCTGCTATGAGAAAGGTGTTAGAAATTGAAAGGTGTGCAATGCATCAGTGCGTTAAGTCACTTTATGCACATAAAGTACACTCTCCGCAGGTAAGACCCTATCGATAAGATGTATGTTGTGTTGTTCATGCAGAAGTAATAGCCAACAGAAGAGGTATTCTGATCGAGAGATTTCAAAACCTGTAAAGGAACAGACAAGATGTACTGATTTAATGTCTGTAGACCTGAGTTATGATTATGTGCAAACCAGTAGCAAAGAATTGATACAAATATTCACATCAATTATTCAATTTCCTCTTTTGTATCCCATCTGCAAAGGAGAAAATTAATCTTTGCTGGTGTGACAACACCAGCACAACAAAATAGGTCACTATGACCCCAGTTCACAGTAATAATAAATAAATCTGATAAACATGCATACAACTTTATCTTTATGACAAACAACTACCCAAATTCACCTTCCACCGAAGCATCTAAATTCAAGAATTTATTATTAATATACTCATAAAAACTGCTGACTAAATCTTCACAGTGGCTACACCTTTAACTAAACTAGGCGGTTTTCCTCCTAGGACATCAGGATGGAGACTTCAAGGTTATTTCTGTTATCTCAGCCCGACTTGCAATTCGCATGGGAATCCCATAATACACTGTTCCTGGAGTGACATATACAAAGTTTCTCTCCCCAACCTTGTAAAGTCCACTGAAGTAAGGGTTGAAGAGATAAGCAGCAATAGTGAACGGAAAAATCTGACCACCATGAGTGTGACCTGAAAAAAGAAAGCAAGAATTTTGTCAGAGTCACAGTACAAGAAATCAATGCTTCCTGGCATTCTGTATTATTCCGTAACAGTTCTTAAAAATACCTAGAAGTATTTCTAACTATTAATATATCTTAAAACCCTAAAATACACTTTAGACAAGTGCACAGTGTCTATGGAAGTAAAAGGAATATTAAATATAAATGCAAATTATGCAATACTGGTGTATAGCAAGAAAATTCTTTTAACATATTTAAAGAGCCTTAATTGGTAAAATCTTCAGACACTTCTGCCAAAGTGGAAATGTGAATAAAATGCTAGATTACAGTAATCGCTTGGCATCTGTTGGGGTCTGGTATCAGGACTCCCCACGGATACCAAAATCCACAGGTGCTCAAGTTCCTTACTTAAATTGGCATGGTATCTGCATATAACCTACGTACATCCTCCCCAATACTTTAAATCATATCTAGATTACTTGTAATACCTAATGCAACGTAAATGTTATGTAAATAGTGGTAATGCTATATTGTTTAGGGAATAATACAAGAAAAAAGACTGTACATAGTACATGTCAGCAACAACGTAACATTTTCTTTCTTTCAACACTTACAGCTTACTTTCATTTAATGACATAAAAGAGAAATATACAGAATATTTAACATACACGTACGCATAAAAATATAATTATAAATAGAGAAAATGCAAATTCATTCTCTCCCTCTTTCTCTCACGTGGCTTCTGCGCAGCCCCTCAATCCATTTCTGTCAACGAAACCATCAAAAAGTTTCAAATTCAGCAGCAAACCTCACTCTGCAACTTTTTACATTTTATGCGGCACAGAATCAAAGCAGTATTCCTCCCGATGTTTGGGCCACTGTTCCTCCTTACACTTTTGGAATGTGTTCATATTGATTTTGTCCCCACAACTGCAACATTTGAAGTTTGGAAGATGGGAGAATTAAATGTCTCTGTTCTAAGTGGACGTGTGTGGTTCTGGGTGAGTTGCTGTGTGCCTACAATGCCCTGGTGTGCTTTTTAGAAGGGTGCAGGCCTTCCACACACACAGACTGCAGTTGGAAATGGATTTGGCTTCCATGATAAAGATTAATGTGACAGTAATTCATGCCCCTTCCAAAAATCAGCTTCTTCAGGGTTTTGTCCTTAGTGCTTTCTTAATTATAAAATGAGTATTTCTGGTAATAAACTTTTCATTTAATAAGATGGATTGTGCCTGCTCTCGTTATACTACATCAGAAATTGACTAGTGCCTTTCAGAAGTGACTGGTAATCATTTTAGATTTAGTTGCTACTGGTATAGATTCTGGCCACCATGATCTTGAACTAGATTAAGCAGGTTTAATAATGGCTGGATGGCCAGTGAATGAAATTTACTACACTAGATGCTTAACAATGAAGTCACAGATGTAAATAATAACTAGTTGTCAACCTTGTTATGTGCACCCTATTCTTAAATGGTAGTTGGTGAAAATTAAGTACTTAAATTTCAAGCAAATTAATGTAAATGAAAGGAATAAAAGAATGGGAACTAATCCAACTCATGTACACTAAAGGCTTTGACTAAATACTGAATAAGCTTCTTTCTGAACTTCTGAGAACTAAAAGCTGCACTACTAGTAATTTCTGAAATTTCAGACAAAGAACAGAGATAACCCATCTAAGTTAATGACATCTCTGTTAAATCAGCTGCTAACTAGGAATATTGAAAAACACCAAGAGCCACATTGGCTCTACAAGAACAGAGTTTGATATGCGTGCTGTATGCAATAATTAATGTTGATTTCAAATGGCAAGCAACTAATACATACCAATCTAAAACTGATTGACCATTACCTTATTTGGGACTGCAGAAGAGTGACCAGGTCTGTAAACTGAACTACACTCTGTAAGTCAAGAATAATTTACTGGATTTGAAGGAGTAGGGACAAAGGCAGGTCTTTGTTTAAGACACTCTAGCCACGCCATACCTTATGCTTTTCTCATCTCCCTGTCACTTACTGACTCACATTTCAACATTGGCTTTCTGGCTCACATCGTCACTGCAACATGACGAGACACCCAAAAGCAAACAGACTCTACATGGAGGGAAAAGGAGTTTCAAAATACAAGAAGATTTATATATACTGTCATTTATGGAAAATCATAGAGAAAATAAATGTAATCCAGGAAATGACTGCAAAACAGCTCAATAGTGCTTCTGAAACTGTTCAAACAGACTATTAACTGACTCGATAAATAAGCCTTAAAGAGATTATTACTCAATTCACAAAACCAAAAATCTTATAAAGACACCGACAATTGTAAAGTTCCCACATTATGCAAATCATCTTATGAGCACAACACTTTCCTTTAATAAAACTAGGGGGCTTTGCCCCCTGCTCGCTTCGCTTGCCAACCCCAGTGTTTGGTTTTCCAGATACACACTTTTAAGATTTTTTGTTCTTTGAATTGTTGCTATTTCATTAGTTTCACTTTTATTTCAGAACTTCTGTAAAAACAGTATTGGGAATCTTTGGAGTCCCAACATGCTGAATCTTTTTAATGAGGTCCGTGAGACCTCATTTGTGTGTTTAATGACTTTGTACCATAATTCAGGATAGGTTTCTCCGTTTGGAATTTCAGCACAGACAAAGCGATCCACATCATCAGCAGTTAATAATTTTTTTTGCAAAGTAACCAATAAATGCATGTGAGGTAAAACACATTTTTGAAATTCTCTGACTTAAACTTCAAAGCCTTACAATATTTATATACTTCAGACATATCACCTATGTCCATATATTCAATCTCCATTTGCCTTTTCGTTATTTCTCCGAGTAATAATTTCTCTTTTTTTGCGCTAATGCGATGTTTACTTTCTTTGTTTTGACACTGTCCTTTTTTTTCTTCTTTCATATTCTGCATGTGTTTCACGCCTAAGTTTTTTTTGAGTATTTTGAATTCCACTGTGTTCATTACCTCTAAGCTGCTTTGCATGCGTTTGGCCCCCTTGTTTTTTAACCTCTTTATGACGTTTTAATTTGTTTTATACTCTTTGTCTTTTATTTCTGACCTCGCTTTGTCCTGCTATTTTTTCAATTACACCTGGTCTGTGATGATTATTTTCCCTTTTTTCGAGTAATAATTTCCTTTTGTTTGTGCTAATGCGATCTTTACTATCTTTTTTTGATACTGTAGCGACTTATGTGTCCGGCTCGAAAAGAGAAGAAGTAAAAAAAAAACAGACAGACGTAAAGTCTCACAAAAGTTTTACTTGAACAATCAAGCCGACTTGGTAACCCCAAACACAACCTTCTAGCACCCTCTCCAACCCCCTCCTCCTGTCCTGGGACCCCCCATTACCGCATCAATCAATACCCCACTGTCACTGAATTTGCACCTCGATTATTCTTTTTCTTTTTTGCATTTTTTTCTCTCCAACGCTTTTGAGTCTCTATTCTCTGCGCTGCTGTTTCTTCTCTGCTTAGTCATCGACGTTTTATCTGTAACGTATTGTCCTTATATGCGCTGAGAGCCCTGGATCTGTGTGTGCTCAAAGCCTTTACATGACTGAGTGTTTTGCTGCCCGTGGTCTTATTTGATATTGGTTGTAAGTAGGGCGTGTCTTGCAAGAATCTCATGTTCTACGTCCCCGTGAGAAGGTCCTGGGTCAATCTCTTGGCACAAAGTCTCATGTTTAAGGTCCCTGTGAGACGCTCAGTGGCCGACCTCTTTCGTCTCGCGGGTCTTTTAAGTGTCTTCCGTGAACTTCACGTGAAGATCACGTCTCATCTCCCTAGTATTTCTCTCCCAGGATTTTGTTTTATAATAGAGCGTTAATACCAAAGTGTCACAGCATATGAGACTAGATCACAATAAAATATTTAAATAGATCCTTTTCCAATGCACGTTGTTGTGCAGCATTTAGTGAGAAGCAGATGTAAAATGAAAACCATTGCTTGGGCTCTGAAAAGGAGCACATTATGTCAGGGCTTTTCTGTTTGTACCCAGTCTCAATACTGTATCACCACCTGGCAAGTAAGATCTAACCATAAAATCCATGCAGTTGTCTATGTTGTATATCCTTAATAAGCAATAAGGAAGGAAAGTGGAAAATATCAAAATATTAGCAAATACATTAATGAAACCAATGCTCATCTTCACATATTCTCAAATTTTCCGAGATCCCAGTTAATTCAGATTTACCACCTTTCACTCTATTTCCATACATTTAACAGAAATGCTTTTGACTTTACAGTATGACAAATAAAGCACAGCTCTATGAAGTTTGGATTTCCAAAAGTTCTCTTAGGAAATGAATTGCTACTAGTTCTTTACCAAAACTGAGTACTTACAGCACTTAACAAAAGTTTTCTACTAAAGGTATAAATGCATAGATTCCTTGATTGTAATTTATTTTTACAGCTGGAAAGCTCCACTGCTTCTCTTCACTAATGATTCCAGCTCATGAACGCCCTATCCTTATTTTGAAAAGCCACTAACAAACTTTTCCTGACAATACCACTGTACTCATTGGTTTGATTAATTTAATTTGGGCAGTTTTAATATGGAGTGGCTTGGTTGTTGTTGTACTAGACAGAGACTAAGCTGACACTTCAACACCGCAACCACAAACTTTGAGATGCACATTGCGGACTCAGGCTCTCATCACAAAGATCAGATCTTCATAGCCAACCGAGCCAAAAACACCTGATCTACCTCATGTGACTATTTGGAATTTTGATTTCAAATGAGATAATTGAGAGATGGAGTGGTCTCACTTGTGCACGTAAACTCTTTGCAGCACTCTTATTTATGCTGGAGCCCTGTTGCATTAGTATTACTAAGTCACAGACCCAGGAAACTGTGTCTAAATCTGAAACACAGATATCCAAGATAGAGATAGAGCTGGGAGAGGCTATATGAGAGAGGTCTAGTTTAAGGTCTGTGCCAGATTTGTTGGTTAACAGCAACTCAATTCATCAAAAGGGTTTAACATCTACACTAGATCTTTGGATATAAGAGTGCTTAGGTTAAAGTCCATACTAGAGCTGACAGCAAAGAATAAATTGTCAATATTAGCCACAAAATACAATTGACATGCCAGATGGAAAACATGACAACTCTAAAAGCAGCTGGATCCATTCAAACAGCCTTTAAACAGGAAGCGAATACTATTAGCATTAACTGTGCTTTCCTGTTTTGATTCTGAGGTTTGCTAGAAAGAAATATTCTACCCATCGGGTGAAACATCAAAATGAACCTATAATGAATTTAATTGCTTACAGTTCATCTGTGCCTCAATAAAACACATGTCAGAGTTTCCTCCTAGGCGACTAAAGAGGCATGTCTTCTTACTATACAGATATGAGTATGAATAAAACAAGAAAACATGCAACAACTAAGCAACTTTTAAATGAAACAAAAAGGGAAAATTACTAAAATGTGAATGGTTGACTCCTTGTTTCCAAATTGTTTAGATTTTTAATAGGTTGAGTCTAAGAAGTACTGCACCTCATTCATTTTACTACAAACAGCTGTGTTTGGTGTCACTAGTGTGGTTGGATATGAGACTTCAGTTCTTAATATTGTTCAAATTTAAACATACGGAGTGCAGCAGTGAGGAACCTCTTTTGCTATTCATGGCCTTTTTACTCCTTTTTTAAAAATAAAATATCTATCCTTCCTAAACCTAACCATTAATCTAATTTCTAAACCTAGATAATCCAATTTAAGATTGCAATAAATCAGATTATTCCAGCAGCATTGTGGCAAGGCAGGAACGAACCAAGTCCACTGCAGGGCACACTCACTTAACCATACTTACTCATCCGGGGAAAATCAGCCTTAGCCATCTGACAGAACTAAGGTAATCACATTAACAAAGCGTATCAGATTGATCCATTCATTAGTTTTTTAACTTTCGTATCCAGTTCTGGGTTGTGCAGTGCCAGTGCCTGTCCTGGCAGCACCAGGTTCAAGACCACAGTGAACACATGATGGGGAAACATATGCACACACTTGACTTGGTGAAACTTTGGCACAGGCAGTGCCCAGGCCAACCCCAGACACTAGCCACTGCACCACAGTGCTATCTTTAAGAAATTAAAATACAGTACAATCATTTGATCTCACAAGCACAGCCTAGCCATGAGAAATGAAATATTCATAAATTATATTTAGGATTCTGGAAAAAGCAAGACAACAAGTAAAACTAATAAAAGAGTTACATATACAAAGTAAATGTCCGCGTTGATAAACGTGCTCTTGCAAAACAGGATTTTTGAAATCATAAGCAGTTTCTCAAGGCGACGAAAACAAACTTACCAAATTCCACCTTGAAACAATGAACCCGTCACCTGAACTTCTCACAATAACAGCAATTGTTATGCTGGTGTGTAACGAATTCAACAAATGTCATGTCAAGTGCATGGTTACAAAAAAGTGGCAGAATGTTAAGCGCGAAAACGCGACTTCCGCGAGCACGCGCTGCAAAGCGTGTGGCGTACAGCCCAGTTTGCACATGCGCAAGGCGCCGAACCGACATACAAGCAAGTTCGCTTCGGCGGCAGGTACTGTGCTTCATCCTCCTTATGTGCGTCTCCTTTATTTGGTGCTCATGGGCTACTTAAACCACTGTTTGCACTGCATTGTCCAATTTTAACACAGTCTTGTTTGTCATGGTGTCAGAGAGCAGTGACGTGTTGCGTTTTGATAGGACATGCAGAATTTAACAATACTCTGTACGTGTGACGCCAATTCCACTACTGAAAAGGTTGAATTCAGTCCCAGTTATTTGTTTGTGGTAAGTGATTGGAACTCAAGATAAACTTTTTAAAATCAAATTATTGAAGATGCCAACCTGCACTTATGGAAAATTTATGTATGGGTGACATGTTCTCCTAAAAAAAAAAAACAGGTTTACCGCACACAACAGACGGTGCTGGCACCCTTTTATTGAACCACCTGGTCAAACGGTTCCCATCGTTATGCAGTTTAATCAACTACTCTCATTTACACTTTGTAGCCACAAAACCATACCTTCCTTCTGGCTTTCACAAAGGAACAACCAAAATTGTTTCACTTTTTCGGATTTCTTTGTTTGCCTATAGAACGTGATGAAATTTGTTTTTTTCTTTTTTTTCCATCAAGAAAATCCATACATTTCATCCGTTTTCCTAACCTGCTTATCCATGGCTGGGGCATGGGGCAGCTGGAGCTCATCCCAGCAAACATAGGAAAATGTCTTAATATACAAGTTCAAAGCTTTAAGCTGCCAAGGAATTAGGAACTTGTTTGTCTTTTCCCACCTGATAAGATGAGGCTGATGTCCGGTCGCATCTGAAGAGCCTTCTTAGCAGCAGTAGGCTGGTGTGCAAGCAGAATAATTGCTCTGTCTGGACCACAGCCATCAAGTGCTCTTTCCAGGTTCATTCCATGGCCTGGATACCTGAAAGGCAAAGTTTTCAATCTCAACATGAAGAGAGTGACAACAGAATGAGGGTATAAAGTAGAATATTGTTTAGTGTTAGCACAGACTATAAAAATGTGTAAAAAAAAATAAAAATAGCCACATTACTTGGAACAAAGAAGAGAGGCAAGCTACCCTGTATTAAAATCATGAAAGCAATAGCAAAAATACCTTAAGGACATCATTTTTAGTTTTGACCAGACCAACCAAAGTTCACAAGGCACAGCAGGCATAAGTCCAGCATTAGAGGGAGTTTAGCATTAGGAATTGAGAAGAAAGGAGACTGACAAATGAGAGAAGTATTGAAACAGTACAAACATCTCAATGTCATGGCAGCAAAAGACAGATGGGTTAGAGGATTTTACAAAAAGGGAAACAGAGGGAGGCAAGAGCAGGTTAGCTCATGGTAGAGTAGTAGAGTGAACTCAGTTGAAGAAAAGCACAAACAACTGCATGCAGGTAAAAGCAGCAACAACTACACAAGATGGACGATCTTAATGTATAGGAAACAAACACTTAAAAGAAATTAGATGTTTGAACAGATTCAACATTCTTGTCTTTCAGATGATGTGCGAAAGTAGGTGAAAGAGTGAATAAGATGTTATATTGTAAAAAAAAAAAAATCTTGTCCAACCTGCTGGTAAATATAAGCAAAAAGATGTCTATAATCTGCTTGTAAGACTATGTTTAGATTCCTTTGTACAGTTCCAGTCACCCTGGTTACAAAATGACAACAGCTCTGCAGAGAAGAGAAGCCATCTAGATGTCAAGACTGAGCAGCAATGTAATGTGCCGCAACTATAATCAATTAGGTTATGTTTAGTTCAGTGTAATTTGCGCTTTATGGTTCTTTGGCAATATTTCTATGTTTTATGCATACTGTACGTTTAGCTTTTTAAGTTGTGTTGGGAACATGAATACTATTCAGTATAAGCTGCAGATCAAGGGATTTTTGAAATATACAGCAAACAACAAAGAAAAAATAAAAAGCAAAATGAATTCTGCAGGCCTAGAAATTGCCAGAATATCTGTTTACAGTGGGAAAGAGGGGCATATATGGTGTTGTATCACTTATCAGGCAAACTTGTAAATAACACTTCATAAAAAAGGAAAGGTACCACATTTTGTTGCTGCTGTCTGCTGTGTATTTGTGGTTTAACATCTCAGTGCTGTATTTTTGGATGTAATCAAGCATCCAGACTTTAAAGCTTTATCTGAACCAAGCCACCTATGCACAGCTGAAGTGACCAAACCTGGGCCTCAGATATGACAGGCATATTGATCCACTTCAAAGAGTTGATTCTTTCAAATAATTCATTTAAGTGAATTGATTCTTTTGATTTATTTGATCCATTTTTAGGATTACATGCTGGTGCATACCTAAAGTCCATGGGTGCTTTTTAATCACATCACAAATATATGATATAATATCCATCCATCCATTATCCAACCACCTATATCCTAACAACAGGGAGCCAATCCCAGCCAACACAGGGCGCAAGGCAGGAAACAAACCCCGGGCAGGGCGCCAGCCCACCACAGGGTGCACACACACACACCAAGCACACACTAGGGACAATTTAGAATTGCCAATGCACCTAATCTGCATGTCTTTGGACTGTGGGAGGAAACCAGAGTACCCGGAGGAAACATGCAAACTCCACGCAGGGAGGACCCGGGAAGCGAACCCGCGTCTCCTAACTGCGAGGCAGAAGCGCTACCCGCAGCGCCACCGTGCTGCCCATGATATAATATAATAAACCATATATTATTTTGTGTATAATTTAAGATGATGATAATACATATGAAATTGTCCTGTTTCAGTACCCACAGCTTGCCAACAAATTTCAGATGCACAATAAGAAAAAAAAATATGTTACATTACAGAATCACAAGTGATTGAGAATCATGTGACTTGCTTGTGGTTAAAGATTCACTTCATGAATCAAGAGAACAAGAACTGTGCAGCTTGTTGTCAGGTAATGATTTGTTCATGAATCAAATGTATGAGAATCATGTGACTTGTTCTCAGGAAGTAATTTATTCTAACTCAGAAGAATCAATAAATATAAACACCCAGTGCAGCTAAAGTCTTCTTCTTCTTCTTCTTTCGGCTGCTCCCATTAGGGGTTGCCACAGCGGATCATCTTCTTCCATATCTTTCTGTCCTCTGCATCTTGCTCTGTTACACCCATCACCTGCATGTCCTCTCTCACCACATCCATAAACCTTCTCTTAGGCCTTCCTCTTTTCCTCTTCCCTGGCAGCTCTATTCTTAACATCCTTCTCCCAATATACCCAGCATCTCTCCTCTGCACATGTCCAAACCAACACAATCTCGCCTCTCTGACTTTGTCTCCCAACCGTCCAACTTGAGCTGACCCTCTAATGTACTCATTTCTAATCCTCTCCATCCTCATCACACCCAATGTAAATATTAGCATCTTTAACTCTGCCACCTCTAGCTCTGTCTCCTGCTTTCTGGTCAGTGCCACCGTCTCCAACCCATATAACATAGCTGGTCTCACTACCGTCCTGTAGACCTCCCCTTTCACTCTTGCTGATACCCGTCTGTCACAAATTACTCCTGGCACTCTTCTCCACCCATTCCACCCTGCCTGCACTCTCTTTTTCACCTCTCTTCCACAATCCCTATTACTCTGTACTGTTGATCCCAAGTATTTAAACTCATCCACCTTCGCCAACTCTACTCCCTGCATCCTCACCATTCCACTGACCTCCCTCTCATTTACACACATGTATTCTGTCTTGTTCCTACTGACCTTCATTCCTCTCCTCTCTAGAGCATATCTCCACCTCTCCAGGGTCTCCTCAACCTGCTCCCTACTATCGCTACAGATCACAATGTCATCAGCAAACATCATAGTCCACGGGGACTCCTGTCTAATCTCATCTGTCAACCTGTCCATCACCATTGCAAATAAGAAAGGGCTCAGAGCCGATCCCTGATGTAATCCCACCTCCACCTTGAATGCATCTGTCACTCCTACCACAGACCTCACCACTGTCACACCTCCCTTGTTCATATCCTGTACAACTCTTATGTACTTCTCTGCCACTCCCAACTTCCTCATGCAATACCACAGCTCCTCTCGAGGCACCCTGTCATATGCTTTCTCCAGGTCCACAAAGACGCAATGTAACTGTTTCTGGCTTTCTCTAAACTTCTCCATCAACATCCTCAGAGCAAACATTGCATCTGTGGTGCTCTTTTTTGGTATGAAACCATACTGCTGCTCACTAATCATCACCTCACTTCTTAACCTAGCTTCCACTTCTCTTTCCTATAACTTCATGCTGTGGCTCATAAATTTTATCCCCCTGTAGTTACTACAGTCCTGCACATCCCCCTTATTCTTAAATATCGGCACCAGTACACTTCTTCTCCACTCCTCAGGCATCCTCTCACTTTCCAAGATTCCATTAAACAATCTTGTTAAAAACTCCACTTCCATCTCTCCTAAACACCTCCATGCTTCCACAGGTATGTCATCTGGACCAACGGCCTTTCCATTTTTCATCCTTTTCATAGCTGTCCTTACATTACTCCTTGCTAATCCGTTGCACTTCCTGATTCACTATCACCACATCATCCAACCTCTTCTCTCTCTCGTTCTCTTCGTTCATCAGCCTCTCAAAGTACTCTTTCCATCTGCAAAACACACCCTCCTTGCTCGTGAGTATGTTTCCATCTTTATCCTTTATCACCCTAACCTGCTGCACATCTTTCCCAGCGCGGTCCCTCTATCTAGCCAATCGGTACAGGTCCTTTTCTCCCTCTTTAGTGTCCAACCTCTCATACAACTCATCATACGCCTTATCTTTATCCTTCACCACCTCTTTCTTCACCTTGCGCCTTATATCCTTGTACTCTTGTCTAATTTCTGCATCTCTCTGACTATCCCACTTCTTCTTTGCCATCCTCTTCTTTTGTATACTCTCCTGTACTTCCCCCTTCCACCACCAGATTTCCTTTTTCTCCTTCCTCTGTCCAGATGTCACGCCAAGCATCCTTCTTGCTGTCACCTTTACTACATCTGCTGTAGTTTCCCAGCTGTCTGGTAACTCTTCACTGCCACCCAGTGCCTGTCTCACCTCCTCCCTAAACTCAACCTTGCAGTCTTCCTTTTTCAAATTCCACCATTTGATCCTTGGCTTTGCCATCACTCTCTTCCTCTTCTTGATCTCCAACGTCATCCTACAGACCACCATCCTATGCTGCTTAACTACACTTTCTCCTGCCACCACTTTGCAGTCTTCAATCTCCTTCAGATCAACTCTTCTGCATAGGATGTAACCTACCTGTGTGCATCTTCCTCCACTCTTGTACGTAACCCTATGTTCCTCCCTCTTCTTAAAATATGTATTCACCACAGCCATGTCCATCCTTTTGGCAAAATCCACAATCATCTGACCTTCTTCATTCCTCTCCTTGACACCATACCTACCTATCACCTCCTTGTCTCCTCTGTTCCCTTCACCAACATGTCCACTGAAATCCGCTCCAATCACCCCTTTCTGTCCCTTGAGTACACTGTTCATCACTTCATCCAACTCACTCCAAAAATCTTCTTTCTTCTCCATTACACACCCAAGTTGCAGGGCAAATGCACTAACAACATTCATCATCACACTTCCAATTTCCAGCTTCATAATCATTACTCTGTCTGATACTCTTTTCACCTCCAAAACACTCTTGACATACTGTTCCTTCAGAATAACCCAGACGCCATTTTTCCTTCCATCCACACCATGATAAAACAATTTGAATCCACCTCCAATCCACCTGGCCTTACTCCCCTTCCATTTAGTCTCTTGCACGCACAATATATCAACCTTCCTTCTCTCCATCATATCTGCTAACTCTATCCCCTTACCAGTCATACTGCCAACATTCAAAGTTCCTACAGACACCAATGACATCGTGAAGGATATGCATGCGCTTTAGCACTTCCATTGAGCTCCACTGAGTCATTTTGATCATGTTTGCAAAATGATTCATATGATTCACCATGCATTTGAAGGGACACCTGAAAGCTTTAAAAATGAATGGGTGAGATACTGCAACAATGCCTCTATTATTCATCTATTTACTATCCAGCTTATCGAATTTGCTAAAGGAAACTCTTATTGATATAGGAGAATGTTAAAAATTAGGTGGTATTAGTGCTAATCACTGTGCCACCACACAAACCTCACCAATATGGCAAAACATTTAAACTAACCAACTGAGTGTTCTCCCTTCATTTGTAATATTTATTTTGTTTTTAATTCTGTGTTGTCTCTACACAGATATAACTGAGCCCCGAGTACATGTCAAGTTTACTAATTAGCAGATAAGGATTGGTAATAATTTACTTACCTCAACAAGTGGGCTTCAACATCATCAACTCCTGCTAAGCAAAGCCATTCATCACTCCTCTCCACGGGACCAATTCGAACATTGGTGTTATGAAGCGGTTGAACATTTAGCATTTTCAGATAACTGAACCAGTTACTGACATCAACTGTATAATACTCATGATTGCCTAGGTTGGAGAGTGAAAAAAAGACACAATAAAACACTTTATACCTCTCTATTATAAAAGACAATCTTGAGATGAGACTATTGCCAAGAGATTTTTTCAAGTCCTGCCCTCTTCTCAACCATTTACGGTTAACGGCCCACGCCCATGGTCCTCTCACCTTTCATTCGTGTGAATGCTTTTGTCAGACACAGTTCCTGCGCTCTCAGCTCTTATAAATTTTTACGTTTTCCTCACTTTAAGTTCCCAATAAAAGAAGACTTATTATGTCCAAATCTTATTGAAGAATTTCATCCTGAAGGGTTATCAACAGAATAAATAAGTACACGGGCAATCCTAGCACCAAGAAATGATGAAGTAAAACGAATTATCACGAAAATTGTCGATTGGATACACGGCAAATTGGTTAAATGCATATCAATAGACTATGCTGAAACAGTTGGTGGTGATGCTGCAGAAGATGAAAACATCAACTTACAATATCCTGTAGAATATCTACAAACATTAAAACCATCCAGTCTTCCACCGGCCAAATTACTTTTGAAAGAGCGATGTATTGTAATGTTATTGCGTAATCTGCGAATGAGTGATGGGCTATGCAATATGACAAGATTAGCTGTATTCAAAATGGGTCGAACAATTCTACATGTAAAATTTTAAGAGGCGACAAGAAAGGTAATGTAGTACATCTTCCGCAGATAACATTAGACACCAAAGGAGATCTTGATATGCCATTCATATTAAAACGTTTATAGGTTCCCGTTAGAATAGCTTTTCCTATGACAATTAACAAATCACAGGGACAGACATTTGAAAAAGTCAGTTTATTTATTAGGGAGAAAGAAATGATATTCACTCACGGGCAGTTATACGTTGCGTTGTCACGAAGTAAATCCAAACACGCAATCAAAATTCAATGTGATATTGACGAAAAGTTAATTCCGAATAATGTTTTTACTGAAGTTTTACAGAAAAATGTAAGTTTAAAAAGTATTTGCATGTTAATTTCAAAGCCAAATGGAACAAAATATATAACGCAACAAACACCTCTAACGCAACATGAAACATAATTTCCTTTCAATTTATTACGTTTTACTATTTTTTACTATCTGCGGTGGGCTGGCGCCCTGCCCGTGGTTTGTTTCCTGCCTTGCGCCCTGTGTTGGCTGGGATTGGCTCCAGCAGACCCCCGTGACCCTGTAGTTAGGATATAGCAGGTTGGATAATGGATGGATGGATTTTTTACTATGGTTAATTACTCACTGTAATATAAAATAGTTAGTTCTATTATGCATATGTAACAATTCCTATGAAAATAACAATCTGTTTAAATTGTACATCCACTTCCCCATACGTGAGTGGCAGAGCCGCGAAGTGGCTAGTGCGTAGCGCCCGCACAGGGGTTGGTGAGTGAAGTGAGCAGGGGCAGGGCCCCCTAGTAGGTACTAAAACCAAAGACATAATCCCCAACAGCTTGTCTTTATTGTCTAGTCTGTGCTTTCTGTTCTAAATATATGCATTAGGATTTTCATTGAATTGTTACTGCCTCCCACATCTTAGTTGTTAATTTATGGGCTACACTATTTTTTATATTTCTGCTTAATATTTATTCATTTACTGTATTTATCTGTCTGTTGATTGATTGTATTATTTGTCCTATGAGTCTATATCTGTTTTTTTTTTTTTTTTGTTTCTGCTGCTGTGTGCATCTAAATATTCCCCTTCAGATTAATAACTTTTTATATTGTCTAAACTAATTTGCACAGGACTGTCTACCTGTCCAAGGTGAAGTGAACACAAGATGCCTGGTTCAGTGCCTACCATTATCTGATTATATATATAGAAACTCTCAGCAAGTCAGCTAATACAGTATGTCAGGGCTCCAGCTGTTAAAACATGGAAACAACGGACTGTGGTTGTCTGAATTGCTTTGAATAAGAGAGCTACTTCAATAATGGCAAGCGAAAGAATGTTTTTGGCAATTGCTACTATACCAAAACTGAAAAGGCCTCTTGCTACTGTCTTCACAACTAGACTCATTCCTGCAATCCCCATGATATCACCCTTCCTGCGCCCTGCTTACCTGTGACAAAGTATGTCCCCAGTTTGGTTTTCAGTTCTCTCAGAGGCTCAGAAGCTGTTTGCAAGTTAACCACCTGGGAATCTGTGAGGTCTCCGACGATAGCAACAATATCTGAAAATGGAAAGGAATATATAAAAATGGGTGAAGTGTTTCCTAATACATCATTTGGCACAGTCTTGTTATGGTACCAGACTCTGGGCAGACCCTCTTCACTTGCATTTCTCCCAGTCCTTCACAGTCACAAACTGTTTTTATTTTGTTCATGCTGAAGGTTATTTTTTTAGCTTTGTAGTGTAAAGTACCTTTAACATTTTCACTGAAACAACAATCAAATTAGCTCATTTAACTTAAGAGAAGTCTAAAAAACCAAATATAGTAAAAGGATCCCAGATCTCTGTCCTCAATACCTTAAAGGGACACACACTATGATTGTCTAGACTTACCAAATCCCAAGACGTAATTATAATGTCACTTAAGAGCCCTACTCCAGTACCTACAAAACCCTAAAATCCTCTGCTGGAATAAATGATGCTACTAAAGTTGTGAACTGTCACTCTTTGGTTGAAGTCAGTATTTTGGCACACTCCGACAACTCCTGTCTAACAACTCCAGTGACCTGGATACAATTCCTGGTCTAGTCACTCTAGCAGATTTCTACATTCTCTTAGTGTACACATTAGTTTTCTTGACAGATTAGTTGGGTTCATCCTAGATCCAATAACATGCACATTAGGTTATTGGTATCTCTAAGCTGCTCTGTTCTGGATGAGTGATTGTGCCCTTCAGTGGTTTGTGTTCAATATGGTGTTTGTAGCTGTTTTCTGCCTGATCTTGTCTAGATGAGCTTCATATAATGCATACCGGTAAATGGGTTTGGTACTTAGTTACTCAAGTCTTCCTTTCTATATGTCAGGACCTCCAGGGCAAACGTGAAAACTGTTGTTCAGCCGGGACAATGGAATCATTACACTGTACAAGAAGGTTACTGTGGTGGATGCCTGTTGAAGGATTCACAAAGAATTAATATGTCAGAGATTCTGTACAATTTTAGGACACTAGGAATTCAAATCTGAGCTTTTTTAAATCTCCAGGTCCAGTTCTCAGGAGTGTTCAAAAAACAACTCGCTAACTCTGCCTGAAATACTCTGGGGACCTGCAGTTCACATATTGGCAATCACAGAAGGCTAATTATTGGACAATAAGAATATTCTGTAGGCACTGCAAGTCCCAAATGACAACCTTTGAACGTACAACTTGCTGCTTTACAGAAAGCTTTAGGCTTTTAACTAAAGTAAATCTTCAATGGGGCACAATGGCAAGGAAGCTATCTTTAGAAGCAGTCATGGTGAGGAACCATATTCAAGCTGGCATATGTTATGCACATCTGCCATCCTGGAAAAGGATAAATTGTTCCCTTGAATATTACAAGAAATGGACAGACACAAGAAACTCTCATGCAGTTGTAAAGATGTAGCTGGGGCCTCTACCCTTTAACCACTTCCTTTGCCTTGAATTTGGCCTTCAGCCCCATTCAGAGTGTATGCTGCTATGCAAGGCGGGTGACAGTCATATGATGAGTGGGCCAACAGAAATAACAGGTGGGGGTAGGCAGATGCTCTTCACTCATGGATTGTGCATGGTGACATTGTGAAAGTCTCTGTCATGCTCTCACTTGTGTTAGCTGCTTTCTGTATAGCGTTTTGACCTTCTCCCTGACTTTCGGACTCTGCTTCTGTCTGGTGTTTTTTTACATTTGCCTGTGCTGTGCTTTGCTGTTTTGTGTTGTTTGACACCTATCTGTTTTGACCCTATGTTTTGTTTTTTTGGACTGTAGTATTATTATATACATTTGCTTAAAGTGCCATGTCACTTAAAGTAGTCTCCTGTTTAATCGGTCTGCATACCAGCCAAGGCTCACATTAGCAGTCAAGCTTTACTGATCACAGCGCCTTGTGATTCCAATTTTTCTTCTGGAGATGACAGGTGTAAGGCCTGTACATGTGCCAGTGTCTGTCAGCACTGAATCGTACACCTGTTCATTAGAAAACACATACATGCAAACATCCAAAGCCATTCACACCAGTCAGTTTAGTGTCATTTAGAACCTAACAAATATGTATTTAATATGCAAGAGAAAACCTGAAGACTTGGGGGGAAACATGCACAGACATGGGGAGCACATGTAAACTCGCCATTCTATCCCCAGGCTCTGGAGCAGTGAGGTGGCAGTGCAAAGTTCTGGGCCACCTTACAAAATAAAACATGCTACATTCAGGCCCCTTCATTTTCTGCACACTTTATTGTGTTCTAGATGACATTTAAAATGGATACATTTGACATTTACTGCCCATCAGTCTACACTCATAATCCATAATGACAAAGTGAAACCCTGTTTTCAGAAAGTTTTGCAAATTTATTCTTTCTGGCAGATCCTCTCAATCCCTGTTAGACTAGATGGGAAGTGTCTGTAAACTGTTATCTTCAGATGTTTTATGGGATTTAAGTTTGGGCTTTGGGTAGGCCACTCAGGTTCAGTAAGAGGTTTGTCCTGAAGCCATTCCAGTGTTGTTTTATCTGTATACTTCAGGTCACTGTCATGCTGAAAGGTGAATCATCACTATAGACTGAGGTTGTGTGCATTCTGGAGCAGGTTTTCTTCAAGGAACTCTCTGTAATAAGCTAATTCATCCTTCCCTCAATTCTGACCAGTCTCCCGTCCCTGCCATTGAGAGATAATCCCAGAGCATGACGCTACCACCACCATTCTTAGGGATGGTATTAGGCAGGTGATGAAAAGTGCCTGGTCTTTACCAAATATAGTGCTTGGTGTTTGGCCCGATGAGTTCAATTTCTGTCTCATCAGTCCGGAGAATCTTTTTCCTCATGCTTTCAGAGTCCTTTAAATGCCTTTTAGCAAACTCCAAATATGCTGTCATTTGCTTTTTAATCAAGAGTGATTTACATCTGATCGATGGAGTGCTGCTGGGATGGTCAGACTTCCAACAGGTACTCCCATCTCAACAGAGGACTTCTGAAGCTATGTTAGAGTGACCATTGGGTTCTTGGTCATCTTCCCAGCCATGACTCTGCTTGCCTAGTTACTCAGTTTGCCCAGAAGGCCAACTCTTGGAGAGGTTCTGGTGTTTCCAAACTTCTTCCATTTCACAATTTTGGAGGCCAATGTGCTCATGGGAATACACAAAGCTTTAGAAATCATTTTATACCCTTGTCCTGATCTATGGCTCACCACAATTTGGTCTACAGAGTTTCTTAGACTTTGTGGCTTTGTTTTTGCCCTGACATGCAGTGTGAATTGTGGAACCCTAAATACACAGATGTGTGCATTTCTAAATGATATCCAATCAGGTTTTCACAGATGGACTCCAATCAAGTTTTAGATACATCCGAAGGAGAATTAAAGCAAACAGAGTGCACCTGACAACAACTCGGGAGTGCCAAAGCAAAGAGTCTGAATACTTGTATGAATGATAGATTTCATATTTTGATTGTATTATATTCACAGACCTTTCTGAAGACATGTTCTCACTTTGTTATTGTGAATTGTTGAGTGTAGACTGAAAAATGGCAAATTTTTGCATTTAAAGTTAAATCTACAACACAACAAATGTGCAGAAAGTGAAAGGACCTGATTATATTCTGAATACACTGCATGTTACATAGTGAAAAGATGGCTGTGGATGCAGTGGATTGGTAAAAACATGATAAATAATTCACTTAATGACAAGGAATTGCTTGAAATGTTCGATAAAGACTGCAGAATTTTGTATTCATTTGTTATGGATTGTGGACAAGGTAAATGTATGATCACTTTACAAATCATGTTCAAAAGAAATCTGCCTTCAGCTGGCATCAACTGAAGTGACTCTGTTTAGCACCAAATATATTTACAAATTCCAAAAGATTTTCCCCTTAAAGTTTCTTGTTTATGTTGCAAAGACACATATGGCCTATAAGAAGCTATCAAAGAGTAGGTCAACTGGATCTTACAGTTAAAAGTGCTGATCATTTGAGGAATATAAAAGAGTTAAACATATCATTGAACACTAGCCCTTGGGATTAATATAGTCTACGTAATTTAATCCAACCTAATTAAGAGTTGGAGGAAATATGGCATCATCAGAACATTGCAAAGATGAAGACATTCCTTCAAATTTGATGACTAGGCAAGGAAAAAGCTCACCAGGGCAGGTACCAAGAAGTTACTGACAGTGTACAAAGAGCCACAGGAATATATACAAGTAACTTAGTTACATATTGTCTCCATTTATGGCTTGTGGGGTTAAGTAGTAAGATGGAAACCATTTCTCGCAAAAAAATAACAACCATGTCAGTAAAAAATTTGTAAGACATTTTCAGTTCCCCAAAGATATATGCAAGAATGTCTTGTACTCAAAAAATGAATGGCTCTATTTATGAAGATACTATAGCACAAATCTTGCTGCCTGCTTAAACTGAACAATGGTCTGAAGAACATGACCAAGGAGTGACTTAAAAACAGGAAAATCAGTGTCCTGGAATGGCCCAGTCAGAGCCCCATAAAAATCTATTTGTGGACTTGCCTAAAGATGGCTGCGCTCAGGAGATCCCCTTGCAATTTGATCAGATTGAATGCTTCAGAGTGGAATCAAATTGCAAAACTGAGGTTTGATATACGTAGTTGATGAAAGTCCCATACAAAGAGACATATTCAGCTAAAATGAAAGCAAAGTTTGCTCCCACAAAGTATTAGTTAAAAGTCATTCAACGTTTTGTATTATCTTTCCTAAATATTATCTATTTGTTTTTAGTCAAATGTCTTTGATTATGGTGAATGAAACTTGACTTGATTTGGCTTGTTTCAGCCTCTGCATCAACAAAAGCTGAAGTTCAGGAAGGCTTGTATATTCCTTGTATGCTTAAACATTGTATAATGCTTGTTTTATACCAGCAAAACTGGAAAAAGACCATTGCTCTAAAGAGGCCAACAAAACAACTGAAAACGCCCTACTTGGTAGAACGCAACTAAACATCCTCAGATATAAACTGTGTTTCATGCAGTATTAACCTTATTGTAAATGCAGCTCACACACATGTGTCATTTCAAATGTAAGCTGAATGGAAAATGGTTGCATTTACAAGCAGTCATCAGTTATGATGTGGAATAAGAACTGCTCATTTGCTACTAGCAAAACCATTAGCATAAAAAACAAAAGCTTTTTCTATCCATCCCGCTATATCCTAACTACAGGGTCACGGGGGTCTGCTGGAGCCAATCCCAGCCAAGAAACAAACCCCGGGCAGGGTGCCAGCCCTACCGCAGGGCACACACACACACACACCAAGCACACACATTAGGGACAATTTAGAATCGCCAATGCACCTAACCTGCATGTCTTTGGACTGTGGGAGGAAACTGGAGTACCCGGAGGAAACTCACAGAGACACGGGGAGAACATGCAAACTCCACGCAGGGAGGACCCAGGAAGCAAACCCGGGTCTCCTAACTGCGAGGCAGCAGCGCTACCCACTGTGCCACCATGCCACCCCAGCTTTTTCTAGAAATGTCATATTGATATATGGGTTATTCAAGAAACATCTAGTGAACTTTTATAAAACTGACACACTTGTCCTCAGCAATTCTATTCGTGGCACACCCATGTAACTTTCCAGACATTTCTTGAACGAACTGGAGCTGCTTCACTTTTCAACAGATAACCTTTCCTGTCTATTGCTAGTCTATAACCCTCAAGCAATGATTTATTTTTTTTATTTTTTGTGCATGCTTGGGTGGCCTTTGTCTTAAGTCGCCTAAAAGAACTCCTACAAAGCCTTTGATCTTGTTAAACATTTCCTGGTGTTGCTATCTTATTTTTGCTTTTGAAATATTTTGCTAGTACAATTGAAACAATCTTTCAAGTAAAAATATGAAAACAGTACACCCAGAAAAAAAATCAAAGACGTACAGCTTTGCAGTCGGTAGAATTTAAACAATAAACACATAACGGTAAAACCAGATAGTTATAAGCATACAAGACAAAGCCAGAAAAACATGCACTCAGTGGGCACTTTATTAGGTACACCTGCTCATTAACATGAATAACCTGCCGCTCTGAGCAACCAATCATGTGTCTGCAATTCCATAATGTGGATAGGATCAAGAGATTTAGCTGTGGTTTTGCAAATATTAGAATGAACAACACACACAATCAGAGTGACTTTCACTAACGTTTGATGGTGACAGACGTGATGGTTTCTGCATCTCAGAAACCTCTGCCCTGCTGGGATTTTTCTACACACACCATGTGAGACCTGGAAGTGGACGGCCTATAACAGTAGAAGGCCACACCTGGGTGAAATCTTCTCAGCTAAAAACAGGAAGGGTCTATGATAATCATACCTGGATAACTGAGGATTCATTTGATTTATTTTAAGTTTTGTTGCACCATGTAGATATTAGGGTTAGAATTTGGCCAAAACAGCATGGATCCATGGTTCAACTCAGACTTACGTCAACATTAGTAGTATAAGTGAAGTGCCATCCAAACAGTGCAATTATGAACAATTCTGCACATCCTCTCTCTGACACACTAACACTGAGGACTTTCTGCCAATGAATTATTCAGCAGAAATGTGTCAAATAACATGATGGGGCTCCGTTATATCATCAGAAATACGTCTGTATAATGTCTCACTGGGGCTGCAACAGCCAAGTCAAAACTTTTCTTTCTTTTGAATTTCCTTGCTTTATAGTCATTCTGGTGAGTGTTCATTCCAAAGTGATTGTGTATATTTATTTATTTACTTACCTATATATTTATGTAGTTATTTATTTTAAGAGTTTCTGTAAAAAGCCAAAATTCCCCCTAGGGACAAATAAAGTTTTATCTGTCTATAAGTAGTAGTACTAGCTGTTGTATTATCACATATTAGCATATAGTGAAATTTAAATTTGCATGTCTAACCAACATTCAACACATTGCCACTCTCCAGCGCAGTGATAAATAGGAATGTAAAATCAGACAACGCAATGCAAATAGTTAAGGACACTTTAGTCTCAAATGTCATGGACTTTATAAGCATAAAATTGAGTAGATACCAGTTTACATCCCTCTAAAGCAGATGTAAGAAGGGCAGCGTGAAGGTCTACTATAGTATGGGCCAGTGCTGGTAGTGTAATGATGATGTAGGGAGTGTGTTCTTGGCAGACAGTAGGCCTTTTAATAGCAAAGTTGCTGACCAAGTGGATCTCTTTGAGGCCACAGTCTACCTTTTTTCAAATTGGCATTTCCAGCAGGATAGTGCACCATGTGTTCGCTTCCCGGGTCCTCCCTGGGTGGAGTTTGTATGTTCTCCTAGTTTCTGCGTGGGTTTCCTCCGGGCGCTCCAGTTTCCTCCCACAGTCCAAAGACATGCAGGTTAGGTCAACTGGCGATTCTAAATTGGCCCTAATGTGTGCTTGGTGTGTGGGTGTCTGTGTGTGTCTGTGTCTTGCGGTGGGTTGGCTCCCTGCCCGGGATTGGTTCCCTGCCTTGCACCCTGTGTTGGCTGGGATTGGCTCCAGCAGACCCCGTGACCCTGTGTTTGGATTCAGCGGGTTGGAAAATGGATGGATGGATAGTGCACCATGTTAGGAAGCACACATTATCTCAAGCTGGTCCACCAGCTAGAACAGTGACTTTAAGTTTACTCCAATGACCTTGCTCTCTCCATATCTCAGCCCAGCACAGCAGGTTTGGGATGAGGTGAAATGGGAGGTTTGCACCATGAAGGTAGAGATAAAAACAAAATGCAGGAAATGTGTGATTCTATCGAGTCAGCATTAAGGTTGTGCACGGGTAGTCGCACACACTGTAACAGTATCTAAATACGGAAATTACTATTCGGGTATTCAGTAAGCCTACTGTATAGCCAAATGCTGTGAAGAGAATATGGTATTAAAAAAAGAAAAGACAAAAAGAAAAGAAAATTGGGTCTTTTGATACAGAAAGCAGACCTGTTACTGAGTGTAAAACAAGTGTTGGTTTAAAGATTGAAGCATCCAGCAAAACTTCTGACACAACAGCTGAAGATCTCAAGCAAACCAACAAATGCACTCACTACATCAGCTCAAAAATGTGAATAAAACAATAAATAGAAGAACTGATCATAGAAATGCCGGCACTGGACAATGGGAGGTAATGGCTTTAGAGAACTGATGACAACTGTTGAGCCAGAGTATGAAGCCCCCTCCTTAAGACCATCAGAACAGCAAGACAGAGAAACAGCGACAACCACAAAAAGAGAACTTCATAGAGACACCAGTTAGTAGGCCTGCCTGACTGGACACATAAAACAAAACTTATTTGAATACAAAATTCAATGACATGTATAAGACCCCTTGAATGCTTTAAGAGATTTACTTACAGATCCCACATAGTCTTAGTTAATATAGTGAGAAAATCCCACTGCACTTTTAAGGCAAAAATTAAAGAAAGCTAAAGTTATTGATAATGTTATTACGGTGCAAGCTATTTTGATTAGTTTTGTATCGTACATCGTAGACAGAAAAATAAGCTTTTTATGGGGTTCTACTGTAAAGGGGTGGTGGTGCTGGTGGTCTTTCCCACTGATATCAGTCAAAAGCTAACTATTTTATTTTCATGATTAAACAAATATCTGTTAAAACCTATGGTAACCCTAATATTAAAATTAGTGTGAATGCACATCCCTAGTCAGCATGGATCACAATCCCTGACGAATTATTGAATTCATGTCCCCACCTGGTACTAGACTGGCATACATAATAAAGTGGCCAGCAAAATAAGAACATCAGAAATGAGACAAACGAGAGGAGACCATTCAATCCATCAAGCCCATTTGTTTAGATCAGGGGTCCCCAACTCTGCTCCTGGAGGGCCGCAGTGGCTACAGGTTTGCATTCTAATCCTTTTCTTAATTAGTGACCTGTTTGTGCTGCTAATGAACTTCTTTTGAATTAATTTTAATTCACTTGCTTCTGAAGACTCAGACCCCTGAATTGTTTCTTTTTCCTTAATTAGCAGCCAAACAATAATGAGATACAAAATGAACCTAAACAGGACCAGCAATATCCATCCATCCATCCATGTTCCAACCCGCTGAATCCGAACACAGGGGTCTGCTGGAGCCAATCCCAGCCAACACAGGGCACAAGGCAGGGAACCAATCCTGGGCAGGGTGCCAACCCACCACAGGACACACACAAACACACCCACACACACTAGGGCCAATTTAGAATCGCCAATCCACCTAACCTGCATGTCTTTGGACTGTGGGAGGAAACCGGAGCGCCCGGAGGAAACCCACGCAGACACGGGGAGAACATGCAAACTCCATGCAGGGTGGACCCGGGAAGCGAACCCGGGTCTCCTAACTGCGAAGCAGCAGCGCTACCACTGCGCCACCGTGCCGCCCGGACCAGCAATACAATATCTGAAAATAAAGAAAGATGAAGGTCTCAGGAATGCTGATGTGCTGAAGTCCCCAAACATTTTAGAAAAGAAAAAATCAACAATTTTGGAAATGTCTGCTATTTCACAATGAGAGCAGCAACAAGCCATGGAACTAAAGAACGGGTTTAATTAACGACAAGACTCAGTACCTCATTAAGCAACTGGTTGGAGTGAAATTGGTTGGAGTTTGAGGCCCTGACTTAGTTGGTCTTCTGTTGGCTCCCTCACTTCACATTTCATTTCTGTTTGGGTGCCATTTAAGGAAAGAAATGAAGCAATCAGAGGAATGATGAAGACATTCAGGGGAACAAATCTTAAAAAACAAGTCAATTAAAGGTAATTCAAAAGAGGTTAATTAGCAGCAAAAACATGTCACCAATCAAGAAAAGGGTTGGAATGAAAACCTGCTGCCACCACGACCCTCCAGGACCGGAGTTGGGGACCCCAGGTTTAGCTAATCGCTAAGCTGTCCTAACCTCTCATCTAGTTACTTCTTAATGGTTGCCAAGGTCAGTAGTGGCATAGTTCACACTATTCCAGGTCTTTTATGAGTACAAAAATTGTATTAGTAAAGTTCTAAACCTTTTACCAATGGGACACAGATTAAGTAACTTGAGACACACAATAGTGTGAATTGAAATGGTGAAATAATTCATATTTTAATATTTTAGCTACTGTGTCAAACGTTTATGTATATTGCTGTATCCAGATTGACATCTTCTACCTTGCAACTCTGGCAGTAAGTCCTGACTAGTGTGGATGTCACTGCTCCCCAGTTTCTGTTAACTTTAAAATTAAAATGTAATGCCCATCATGGCAAGCAAATAGATTACTTCTACTGTAAAGAAGCATTGTAAATATGGCTGTAATTAAAGTTCTAAGATAACCATCCCTTAACTCCTGAATAACACTTTTAACAGAACAGCATGTGGTAAGAGCCAGGTTACTTGCAGCTAAGTCACCTCACCACTCTGGAGTTTATCCAGACAGGTTGCTATTGAGGATGTACTCAGATTTACTGGCAGATAACAAATCCAGACAGGTGCTGTAAAAGTCTGCTCTGGCTATTGTTTCTTCCGTTATCCGTTTTGTAGCATGTCACTCCATGATCCCTAGTCAACCTCAGTACCGTCCCTCTGACATGCAGCACGTCTTCATTGTCTGTCACTTAGTTCCATATACAGTATGACTGGAATGAAATTAATGAGACTGACTGAAAACATCCCAAGAGCCATAATGGACAGAAGGCCCTCATAGACAATCGTTTCCAGGAATATTTCCATGATTGGGAGAGCTACCATGTAACAATGTACTGCAATTTTTACAATAGAATTCCCTTTAAAGTCAATCTCTTGAATTTCATGACAGACCCTGTATGTTATAGCATCCTCCATATTGAATATCATCTCTAAACATTTTATATTTAATTTCTGTAGGACCAGCTCCTCACTGACTAGACCCCACTTTTCACTGCCGTAGCTAAACGGTACTGTGGCGGACCCCTTTTAGAACGGTGTTGTCTTGGTATCACTCGGTGGACATTTCCTACTGTTACCTGCTCTAAATGTGAAGGTGTGACTTTTGGATCTTATTTAAGTGATCTCTTCTTTCAGACTGCCAAGAATAATAATTGCTCTGTGTGTCTTTTTACATATTCAAATTCACAAATACCTCTGCTTAATCTACTGATCTAACCACAGACAGTGCTGTCGGACTGCTATGATGTGATGCTTGCGAAGTCCCTGGGGGTAGTGCTCACTATACAAAGCTGTTTTTTGAAATTAAATTTGTTCATTTCATTATATTTGCTCCTCAGATACACAGGTAAATCACTCCGCTTTCTGAAAGTTCCCCTCATCCATCCACACTTCTCCCTTTACCATCAGTAACCATTACCTGGCTGCAGTTCGTTGACCATCCTGACCACCCTCTCCAGTTTGTTCCTTCCAACAGTGGGTCCCAAGTGGATATCAGAGAGTAAAGCAAGTCTAAGGTTATTGAGAGAGGACGGCAGCTTGTCCACCGTAATCTGGACACGCACCACAGCTGGTGGCCGAGCCCCATTGTACAGACCTATGACCGTCAATGCAAGTGTCACTGCAAGAGCCAGCAGCACAGTCCTGTTGGAGCCTGAGACAGCTGCCGTGGGCCCAGTAGCCAGCCGGTTTCTGATAAGTTTGTGGCACTGCTCTACAATGGAAAATATGAAAAGAAAAAAAACCAGGAGCACCCAAGAGCCCAAGCATGTGTAGGCCACCATGGCAATGGGATGTGGTTCTTCAGATACCAGGAAAAGCAGCGTGAAGAAACTGAGATGGGCCATCACAAGGAAAAAAAGCACAGAGACTTGCCATAGACACCCTTGGCTCAGCAGAAAGTTCAGTCTCTTCCAGATGTACATCGAACCAATCAGCATCAGTGAACTGAGCAAAAGCAGCATCTGCAAGCGGAGCAGCTGAGAGCGGGTCTGCTGCTCCACGCTGTCTGACAGTGAAGATCTACAGAGCAGGGCCGACAGGAAGAGTACAGCGGCGGCCAGGAGCACCTTGATCTCTGGTGTGAAACGGCTCGACCGGGGCCTCATTATAAGATGGGGGTGCTGGTTAGCTGAGAAGTAAAACTGAGTAGAGGGGTGAAAGGGGGAGGGCAGAGGGGACACCCGGGGGTGGGTATGTGACAGTGGGGGCTTCAGACTTGCAAATACCAGGGAGACAGACAGAGAAACAAAAGAAGGAGACAATTCAAGCAGGAAAGCAGACAAAAAGAGATGCAAGTGGGTAGGGAGTGGTTACGAGTATCAGGCTTAGAGGTTAATCAGGCGGAAAGACCTGGAGATGAAACAAGAGGGAGGCAGGTAATGAAGCAAAAGATCAACAACCCTGGGTTAGCTGGTGGAATAAGAAGTGTATGAAAAAAGAAGTAATGGCTGGACATGAGGGCACCTGCGCAGGAAGAAGGCAGGTAGGCAAGTCAGTGCTACTCATCCACTTAGAACAAAACTGGAGCAGACCAGTGCAGGTGACAATATCTGATCGTCTCAGTCAAAGCAAATCCTGGATCCTGCAATGCTCACCACTTTATTCCTCCTGGCTCAAAGAAACAGAATCACAGGATCAATTCAGGGAATTCAAATGATGACTACTGAGTCCAGAGTCTTATCACCAACCCTGCATCCTAACAACAGCAGTTCAGAAAATGCCGATCACTAAATCCATACATGTTGATTACTTAATCCGGGGTCAGTAAACGCTGATCACGCCGTGACTTGTCGTTCTGATGATGTGGATCCCTTGGAGACTGAGCACTGGATCATTCAGACCAGTGATCACTAAGGACCGCTCGATCAGTTCACAGTGTCAAAGGACAACATACACATCCATCTGTGTCTGTTCCTCATGGCGGCGTTTCGCCGTACAATGGATATCCCCCGGACTCTGTGCTTCTCGCCCTCATTTACAAGGGCCACTGCCGACACCTTTCCGCCTCTCTTATTGTGTCGCCGCGCCGGCCCCGGTGGACTTGGCGCGGTCTTCCTGTGTGTGCGCTTCCGTATCGTCACGCAGCTTCAGGGGGCGGAGTACGAAAAAAGAAATCGGAGCCAGAGCGACCGTTACCACTTTTGAAACTAATATTTACATCAACAGAATATTACATCATATAGTCGTCACTTTGGCACAGGTCATAAAATAAAATAAATAAAAAAAAATCTTTGTTGTGTCAGGATGGCCGAGCGGTCTAAGGCGCTGCGTTCAGGTCGCAGTCTCCCCTGGAGGCGTGGGTTCGAATCCCACTTCTGACAAAAATATCATTTTTTTTCAAATGATCGGAAATACAAAAGCCGCGTACAAAATATTATTAAGGACCATCGCCTTTATTAGTAAAACGTTACAAATAGCGAAGGAAAAGAGCCATTGATATCTGCGGAGTCTCGGCGGGCAGCTGAGATCAAGAAATATACAGAGTAACGAACGAAAATCAGCCACGAAGTTGACAGGAGTGTTGTGAGACGTACGGTTAGGGGAATCAAGCGGAAAAATCATGCATTTGTCAGAAGTGGGATTCGAACCCACGCCTCCAGGGGAGACTGCGACCTGAACGCAGCGCCTTAGACCGCTCGGCCATCCTGACACCACGGCGAAACGTATGATGTGCTGTGCAGTTCTAAAATTATATTTGTGTATCTACTGCTACTACTGAAATGTTTTATCTCTAGGCCGGCAGATGAGTATGAAATAAGATCGCTAACATTTAGTAAACTGTTAAGCTCAGGGGAAACTTAGTGTTAAGGGTCACTGTGTTGTCAAAGTTAAGCAATAATATAAATATAAACGGATCTCGTTTCTACTGACTAGATTGCCCTCTTCTGGTCGTCCAGAGCGTCAAATGAAGAGTGCCCTCTTCTGGTTGTAGTTCTCTTTTACGGATACGTGAGTGATTTTAACTGTGAATATGTGAATATTTTTATTTCAGTTCATCCATCCATCCATCCATTTTCCAACCTGTCACATTTATGTGCAAAAGTGAAAAGAAGTTTAATTAAAATTTAATGAGGAGTCTCATTGCATCCATCATAGCTAACACACTACAACACCCTACTACTACAGACATATTAAAATTGAACAAATTTAACAATTTATTCATGTGTACAATATTCTTCTCAATCAATTTACCATAAAAATATTTAGCCAAATAGTTTTTAATATATTTATAAAGAAAAAAAATACATATTAATTGTCTTACATTTAACTAATTAAGCTTTTCTCACTTTTCTTGATTCAAAACTTTGTTTGGTGGCCCGTTATTTGTTTGCTTCGTCTGTCATTATGAATTATCCAGCAGTGGTGTGCCATCAGACTCACATCCCAGATTGTATGCTCCGCTATCCCATTAACAGAGCAAGTAAGCCAGTCCTCCTAGCTTGGTATCATCTGCAAACCTAACCAGCTTGTTACTTATATTCCTATCTAAATCATTTATATATATTAAAAATAACAGCAGCCCTAGCACTGACCCCTGTGGAACACCACTCTTAACATCGGCCAGTTCTGATGAGGTTCCTCGCACCGTCACCCTCTGCTTCCAGTTCTGCACCCATTTAAAAACATCACCCTAAACTCCCACTTCTTTTTATTTGATGCCCAACCTCTCATGTGGCACCTTATCAAATGCTTTCTGAAAGTCAAGATAAATAATATCACAGGCTCCACTTTGATTGTATCTTTTTGTTGCCTCCTCATAGAACTCCAGCATGTTGGTAAAACACAACCTGCCTCTTCTGAGCCCATGCTGACTGTTCAGTAAAACTCCTGTACTTGTATGTGCTGCCCAATCTTATCCTTAATAATTCCTTTAATTTTCCTGTGATGCATGTTAAGCTTACTGGCCTATGGTTGCTTGATTCTGCCCAATCACTCTTTTTATATAATGGGATAATATTTGCCATTTTCTGGTCATTCATAATTTCCCTAGTGCACAGTCACTTCCTAAAAATATGCATCAAGGGTTTATATATGTACTCACCAGCCTCCTTAAGAACTCCAGAGTAATTGTTATCTGGTCCTGGAGATTAGTTTGATTTTAGTCTATTTAATCTAAGCAGTACTTCTCCCAGGTGGCGCGATGGCACAGTGGTAGCGCTGCTGCCTCACATGCATTGAGTTTGCATGTTCTCCCTCTGTGCCCATGGGTTTGCACCGGGTGCTCCAGTTTCCTCCCACAGTTAAAAGAGTTGTAGGTTATGTAGATTGGCCGGGGTGTGTATATGTGTTTGTCCTGTGATGAACTGGCACCCTGTCCAGGGTTTGTCCCTACCTTGTGCCCTATGCTAGCTGGGAGAGCTCCAGCATCCCCCACAACCCTGTTCAGGACCAAATAAGTTAGAAAAAGACTGACTGACTCCCTGACAGGACTTCTTCCTCTACAAATCCCTTAGTAGTTCCTTTTACTGCTGAGAGGTTATCTGCTTCCTCACTTGTGAAGATGTCAGAAAAATAGACAGAGCTAGAGGTGTTAGAGTTAAAGATGCTAAGATTTGCACTGGATGTGATGAGGATGGATAGGATTAGAAATGAGGACATTAGAGGGTCAGCTCAAGTTGGACGGTTTGGAGACAAAGTCAGAGAGGCGAGATTGCGTTGGTTTGGGCATGTGCAGAGGAGAGATGCTGGGTATATTGGAAGAAGGATGTTAAGAATAGAGCTGCCAGGCAAGAGGAAAAGAGGAAGGCCTAAGAGAAGGTTTATGGATGTGGTGAGAGAGGACATACAGGTGATGGGTGTAACAGAGCAACATGCAGAGGACAGAAAGATATGGAAGAAGATGATCCGCTGTGGCGACCCCTAACGGGAGCAGCCAGAAAAAGAAGAAGAATTTTTAAATTCCCCTTTATTATTCTTGATGCTCTTCACCTTCTCCTTGACTGTTCTTTTACTACCAAAATACTGAAAGAATCTCTTTGGGTCATCTTTCACCTGATCTGCTATATTCCTCTCTAACTGCCTTTTAACCTCCCTAATATCCTTCTTAATGGTTGCCCTCATGTTCCCATATGGCCTACGATTCACATTGCAGTTATTAGTGTTATACACCTTATACAGCTGTGTTTTTCCTTTGCAGCTTCTTTTTCAACTCTTTATTAACCCAATGAGGATTTCCTACTAAATCCAAATTTTGAGATGTACTTCTCCTGCATTATTTGTATTTGTAATTATTTGTAAAGAACTTGATCACTTGATCCCTTGCTGTAAAAACTGAAAGTGGAAGTAAAGAATTTAGGTATTTTTATGGACTTTGACCTAAACTTCAAATCAAACATTAACCACATTACTAGAACTGTATTTTTTCATTTAAGGATCACTATGAAACTTAGACCTCTTATAGCATCATAAGGCACTGAGAAATTAATTCACACTTTTGTTTTTAGTCAACTAGATTACTGTAATGCTCTTCTACCAGGACTACCTAAGAGAGACATCAATCCGTTACAGTTAGTTAAGAATGCAGCAGCCAGAATCGTAACCAGGAAAAGAAAATCTGAGCTCATCACACCAGTTTCAGCATCGTTACACTGGTTACCTGTGTCCTTTAGAATGAGTTTTAAAATACTATTACAGGTATATAAAGATCTGAATTACTATGTGCCTTGTTATATTTTGGAGTGTCCCTTGTATTCTCAATTGAAGTCTTAGATAATCAAACACTATTATTTTTACAAAAGAAGTGGTGAGGTGGCCCTTCACTGTTATGCCGCAAAAATCTGGAATAATTTACTGATGTGCTATAGATACACAAAGCTAACATAGTCGAACATTAAAAAAATCTAGGGGGCTGTTCCTCCTGCCAGCCCCCGAGCCGGCGCTATGCGTTAGCCACTTTGTGGTTCAGCTGCTCATGTATGGGGTTGCGGATGTACAATTTAAACAGATTGTTATTTTCATGGGAACTGTTACATACAGTGGTGTGAAAAACTATTTGCCCCCTTCCTGATTTCTTATTCTTTTGCATGTTTGTCACACAAAATGTTTCTGATCATCAAACACATTTAACCATTAGTCAAATATAACACAAGTAAACACAAAATGCAGTTTTTAAATGATGGTGTTTATTATTTAGGGAGAAAAAAAATCCAAACCTACATGGCCCTGTGTGAAAAAGTAATTGCCCCCTTGTTAAAAAATAACCTAACTGTGGTGTATCACACCTGAGTTCAATTTCCGTAGCCACCCCCAGGCCTGATTACTGCCACACCTGTTTCAATCAAGAAATCACTTAAATAGGAGCTGCCTGACACAGAGAAGTAGACCAAAAGCACCTCAAAAGCTAGACATCATGCCAAGATCCAAAGAAATTCAGGAACAAATGAGAACAGAAGTAATTGAGATCTATCAGTCTGGTAAAGGTTATAAAGCCATTTCTAAAGCTTTGGGACTCCAGCGAACCACAGTGAGAGCCATTATCCACAAATGGCAAAAACATGGAACAGTGGTGAACCTTCCCAGGAGTGGCCGGCCGACCAAAATTACCCCAAGAGCGCAGAGACGACTCATCCGAGAGGTCACAAAAGACCCCAGGACAACGTCTAAAGAACTGCAGGCCTCACTTGCCTCAATTAAGGTCAGTGTTCACGACTCCACCATAAGAAAGAGACTGGGCAAAAATGGCCTGCATGGCAGATTTCCAAGACGCAAACCACTGTTAAGCAAAAAGAACATTAGGGCTCATCTCAATTTTGCTAAGAAACATCTCAATGATTGCCAAGACTTTTGGGAAAATACCTTGTGGACTGATGAGTCAAAAGTTGAACTTTTTGGAAGGCAAATGTCCCGTTACATCTGGCGTAAAAGGAACACAGCATTTCAGAAAAAGAACATCATACCAACAGTAAAATATGGTGGTGGTAGTGTGATGGTCTGGGGTTGTTTTGCTGCTTCAGGACCTGGAAGGCTTGCTGTGATAGATGGAACCATGAATTCTACTGTCTACCAAAAAATCCCGAAGGAGAATGTCCGGCCATCTGTTCGTCAACTCAAGCTGAAGCGATCTTGGGTGCTGCAACAGGACAATGACCCAAAACACACCAGCAAATCCACCTCTGAATGGCTGAAGAAAAATAAAATGAAGACTTTGGAGTGGCCTAGTCAAAGTCCTGACCTGAATCCAATTGAGATGCTATGGCATGACCTTAAAAAGGCGGTTCATGCTAGAAAACCCTCAAATAAAGCTGAATTACAACAATTTTGCAAAGATGAGTGGGCCAAAATTCCTCCAGAGCACTGTAAAAGACTCATTGCAAGTTATCGCAAACGCTTGATTGCAGTTATTGCTGCTAAGGGTGGCCCAACCAGTTATTAGGTTCAGGGGGCAATTACTTTTTCACACAGGGCCATGTAGGTTTGGATTTTTTTTCTCCCTAAATAATAAAAACCATCATTTACAAACTGCATTTTGTGTTTACTTGTGTTATATTTGACTAATGGTTAGGTTAAATGTGTTTGATGATCAGAAACATTTTGTGTGACAAACATGCAAAAGAATAAGAAATCAGGAAGGGGGCAAATAGTTTTTCACACCACTGTATGCATAATAGAAATAACTATTTTACATTACAGTGAGTAATTAACCATAGTAAAAAATAGTAAAACGTAATAATTTGAAAGTAAATTATGTTTCATGTTGCGTTCGAGTTTTTTGATGCATTATACGATTTCATTCTAAACTTACACATTTACTGTAAAATGTCAGTAAAAACAAGTTTTTGAATTAAATTTTCATCAATATTGCATTGAATTTTGATTCTGTGTTTGAACTTACATCGTGACAACGCAACGTATAACTGCCCGTGAGAGAATTTAGTTTCTTTCTCCCTAATAAATAAACCAACTTTTTTGAATGTTTCTCTCTGTGATTTGTTAATTGTCTTTGCATAATCTATTCTAACGGGAAATGGTTAACGTTTTAATACAAATGGTATGTCAAGATCTCCTTTGTTGTCTAATGTTATCCTGAGCAGATGTACTACGTTACCTTTCTTGGATACATCCTTCTTTCAACAGTAATTCGGCCGGTGGAAGACCGGACGGTGTTAATGGTTGTAGATATTCTATGGGATATTGTAAGTTGATGTTTTCATCTTCCGCACCATCACTACCAACTGTTTAAGCATAATCTATTGATACGCATTTAACCAATTTGTCATGTAACTGATCGACAATTTTCGCATTAATTCGTTTGACTTCATTGTTTCTTGGTGTTAGGATTGCCCGTGTACTCATGTCTTCTGTTGATATCCTTTCGGGATGAAATTCATCAATAAGATTTGGATATAATACATCTTCTTTAATTGGGAATTTAAAGTGAGGAAAACATAAAGATTTATAAGAGCTGAGAGTGCAGGAAGTGTGTCTGACAAAAGCATTCACACGAATGAGAGGTGAGAGGACCGTGTGCATGTTTGAATATGGTTGAGAGGAAGGTGTGACTTGAAACAATCTCATGTCAAAAGTCTCGTCTTGCGGGACTTGAAAAAATTTCTTCAAAAAAGTCTTGTCTCATTGCAGGATTTTTTTATATAATAGAGAGACATAACTCATAAAACCCACTTTTTAAAGTTAGCTTTTTTCCATAGGTGTATTTTGGTTCCACTTCTAATAGTTGTGATTGACAGCCAGCAGCTCAATCCAGTTGGGACGTCCCAGAACGGGAAGAATGGAGAAGGGCAGCCTTTCCACGACACTGCTTTCCCCAGGACACTAGGTGGTGGCTCCCCTGGACAGTAACTGTACCCTGGATTCCCTCAGGGCATCATGGGACATGGAGTCCATTTTCTCAGCCCTGTTGGGTGCCGTGGGTGCCACCAGGGGGAGCTCATAAAGACTCCTATTTTTCCTACAACCCGGATGTACTTCGGAGTTCCGAGGACGGAAGCCACAGTACTTCTGGGATGCTTGAGGACTGATGATGTGGCATTTGACCTGGAAAAAGAGAAGGACCACCTCCGGGTCAAGGAATATATAAAGGACTGTTGGAGACCCAGCAAGAAGAGCCGGAGTTGGGAGATTGGGTGACGAAGCTGCCAGGAGTGGAGGATTATTATTGTATTATTGTGATTATTGATTATTAGTGAATTGTGGTGTGTGCAGTGCTTTCTGCACTTTATTGAAGAAAATAATTAAAAATTATACTTATTGCTTTTATACGTGTGTCCTGGACATCTGCCTGTTGGGTTTAATGGGGCAACAGCGCCCCTAGCGCCCACATAGTATACAGTGAGAAGACTGGGATTCATGTGTGGAGTCCACTCTGTGTGGAGTTTGCTTGTTCTCCCCATATCTGTGTGGGTTTTCTCCCACAGTCCAAAGACATGCAGGTTAGGTGAATTGGTGACACTGAAATGGCCCTGCCGAGTGTTTGGTATGTGGTATGTGGTTGTGTGTTTGAGTGTTCACCCTGCGATGAACTGGTGCTCTGTCCTGGGTCTGTTCCTGCCTGTGCTAGCTGGGATAGACCCCTCACAACCATGGTCTGGTTAGTAAATGACATGTATATATATATATATATATATATATATATATATATATATATATATACTAGGGGGCTTACCCCCTGCTTGCTTCACTTGCCAACCCCACCTGGCCTGCACTATGTGCCAGCCACTTCGCATCTCTGCCACTCGTGTTGTGAAGAGGGGGGCTGAACGCACCCCAAGGAGACACTGTTGCTCCTCCGAAACCCCCTCTTAAACGGTGATACAATAGGAAACAAATAAAGGTTTTTTTTTAACCTCCTCTTTGCTCGATCACCTTCTGAATTGCTGCTGCTGCTGCCATGCTGTGTGATCTGCATCTCATGCTCAAATATTTGAAAGCGTGTACAGCAGCTGTCTTTGTCATCTACTCTTTGTCTTTTATTTCCGGCCCTGGGCGTCCTTAAATCTCTCCGCAAAAAGTCTTGTCTTGCGGGACATGAGTTCTTGATATTTTAGTTGATAATTTAAAAACGGAATAAGAATCTGAAAATCTAACAACATTACATTAAAGTTCAATAAACTCTGATAAGAATGATACCAAACATATTGATGTAGGTTTTAAGCCCGATTTAAAGCGTGACAAAAAATGTGACATAAAATCGTTGCACAAAATCGTTGCACTTTTAGGCTTAGGATTTTATATATAAAGAGTATATACAGTATATATATATATAGATATATATATATATATATATATATATATATATATATATATATATATATATATATATACAGTATATATATATATATACAGTCTGTATATATATTGTAGGTGCCACATGTGCTAGATGGGCATTTCAGCCAGAAGAGGGGATGGTTCCTTACCCGGGGGGGGGGGGGGGGTTCCTAACAGACAGATGGGCTATCCCATCTGGGGAGGAAAAAGGCTTCAGATGCAGAAGGAAGGGAGCGATGGTCAGCCCACTAAAAAGAGATGATATCGCTGGGGGCTTTTTACTTCTCCCCCAGCACACTAGATGGCAGCAGCCCTGAATATCGGTGCCTAGTGGAAAGCCAGCAGGGCATGTAGGGAGATGTAGTCCAGGAGAACTGTATGACCCGGAAGTACTTCCATAGGGCATGGCCCTGGCACCAGAAGTACTCCCTGGTCTTTAATAAAAGGGACTGCACTCACTTGGCCAGGCAAGTCGGAGCTGGGAGGATAAGAGGCAACAGTCGACTGGAGGAGGGCAGTGTGATGGTGAGAGAAATTGTGGGGAAGAACTGAGTTGTGAAGAGAGAAACCTGTGTTGTTGGGCTTTTGGTTACTTGTTTGAGGAGTCTGGTTAATAAACCAACCTTTATTTGAATTTGGGACAGCGCGTGTGTGATTGTGTTGGGGTTTGGGCTTGCTGATACCATCCATCCATCCATCCATCCATCCTCTTCCGCTTATCCGAGGTCGGGTCGCGGGGGTAGCAACTTGAGCAGAGATGCCCAGACTTCCCTCTCCCCGGCCACTTCTTCTAGCTCTTCCGGAAGAATCCCGAGGCGTTCCCAGGCCAGCCGGGAGACATAGTCCCTCCAGCGTGTCCTGGGTCTTCCCCGGGGCCTCCTCCCGGTTGGACGTGCCTGGAACACCTCACCAGGGAGGCGTCCAGGAGGCATCCTGATCAGATGCCCGAGCCACCTCATCTGACTCCTCTCGATGCAGAGGAGCAGCGGCTCTACTCTGAGCCCCTCCCGGATGACTGAGCTTTTCACCCTATCTTTAAGGGAAAGCCCAGACACCCTGCGGAGGAAACTCATTTCAGCCGCTTGTATTCGCGATCTCGTTCTTTCGGTCACTACCCATAGCTCATGACCATAGGTAAGGGTAGGAGCGTAGATCGACCGGTAAATTGAGAGCTTTGCCTTATGGCTCAGCTCCTTTTTCACCACGACAGACCGATGCAGAGCCCGCATCACTGCAGACACCGCACCGATCCGCCTGTCGATCTCACGCTCCATTCTCCCCTCACTCGTGAACAAGACCTCGAGATACTTGAACTCCTCCACTTGAAGCAGGATCTCGCTCCCAACCCTGAGAGGGCACTCCACCCTTTTCCGGCTGAGGACCATGGTCTCGGATTTGGAGGTGCTGATTCTCATCCCAGCCGCTTCACACTCAGCTGCGAACCGATCCAGAGAAAGCTGAAGATCACGGCCTGATGAAGCAAACAGGACAACATCATCTGCAAAAAGCAGTGACCCAATCCTGAGTCCACCAAACCGGACCCCCTCAACACCCTGGCTGCGCCTAGAAATTCTGTCCATAAAAGTTATGAACAGAATCGGTGACAAAGGGCAGCCCTGGCGGAGTCCAACTCTCACTGGAAACGGGTTCGACTTACTGCCGGCAATGCGGACCAAGCTCTGACACCGGTTGTACAGGGACCGAACAGCCCTTATCAGGGGGTCCGGTACTCCATACTCCCAGAGCACCCCCCACAGGATTCCCCGAGGGACATGGTCGAACGCCTTTTCCAAGTCCACAAAACACATGTAGACTGGTTGGGCGAACTCCCATGCACCCTCCAGGACCCTGCTAAGGGTGTAGAGCTGGTCCACTGTTCCGCGATCAGGACGAAAACCACACTGTTCCTCCTGAATCCGAGGTTCGACTATCCGACGGACCCTCCTCTCCAGGACCCCTGAATAGACTTTAAAATAAAAAAAAAACCCCGAATAGGCTCGCTGATACCCCATCACAATATATATATACATCAATTAGCCCCAAAATTAAAACAAGTGAATTGGTCGGGAATGATAAATCACATAAAACAATAACCAAAAATAACAAGGATGTTATATATTATCAAAATTTGGAAAAAATCAAATTCTCACTTAGAGGATCTGTACAAAACTTTTCAAAACTTGGCAGGATCTAATCAATAACATTTTACAATAAGCACTTCAATTGAGGAAGTAAATTCTCCCCTCTTTTTTATTCTATTTATTTTTATTCATTTATTTATTTACATATTTTTACTATTGTTAAAGTTTTGCTCTGCTGGCCTGGCTCTCTTTCTCATGGGTTGATTCATTTCAAATCTAGTTTTGTTAAACTTGACTTGCTTGTATGGATTGTTGTTTGATTCTAGTAAAATTAATAAAATGTTAAAAAATAATAATAACAAGGATTATCTTGTTACAATGGCATCTGTCAAGTGATGTAATGACATATTGTACTTCTATTTTTATTTTTTATTATTTATTTTTATTATTTATTGAGGATTTGTTCTGTTCTGTGTATTGTATTGTATTGACCCCCTTCTTTTGACACCCACTGCACGCCCAGCCTACCTGGAAAGGGGTCTCTCTTTGAACTTCCTTTCCAAGGTTTCTTCCATTTTTCCCTACTAGGTTTCTTTGGGAGTTTTTCCTCGTCTTCTTAGAGAGTCAAGGCTGGGGGGCTGTCAAGAGGCAGGGCCTGTTAAAGCCCATTGCGGCACTTCCTGTGTGATTTTGGGCTGTACAAAAATAAACTGTATTGTATTGTATTGTATATTAGGCAGCAAGTGAACAGTCAGTTCTTGAGGGTGATGTGTTGTTAGCAGGAAAAAGTGTAAGGACCTTAGCAGTTTTGACAAGGGCCAAATTTTGATGACTGGGTCAAAGCATCTCCAAAACAGCAGATCTGGTGAGGTGTATGTAGTGGTTAGTACCTAAAAAAGTGATCCAATGAAGGACAACTGGTGAACCAGCAGCGGGCACCCAAGGCTCATTGATGCATGGGGGAGCAAAGGCTGTCCTGTCTGGTCCGATCCTACAGAAGTGCTACTGTAGCACAAATTGACGAAAAAGCCGAATGCTGAGTAATGGCAGAAATGGGTCAGAACACACAATGCATCCCAGCTTGCTGTGTAGCTGCAGTTATAGATAAAACACTGTCTGCATTTTGTGTTAAAGTGAACACTAATTTCACAGCTTTGAGAACTAGAACGAGTGACAAAGCTATGCCCTGAATATAATACAAAATAAATGCCCCTGTTTCAAAAACTAGGTTTGTTTCGTATTGACACTTATTTAAACATTTTCTAAAGAAACCCTTGGGCCAGGAGAATATATAACATACTGGGAAAATGACTGACTGACTGACTAATTGTTTGGATAAAGGACCCATCCCATCTGGAGGCCGACTATGTTCCTGTATGTTTTTGGTTAGAATTAAAAACAAAAACGTCTATAACATTCTGGATCCTTGTCATGGAGGAAAAGCAGCATATACATTGGGTGACCAAGAGCTTATAACATTTTCAGGGATGTGCGTCTCTTTCCAATGAGGAGAACCTCATCTATCCGCTGATGGGCTTGCCTGCTGCCACCACCTACCATCCTCAGACAACACTGCTGTCTTCCTCCTGATCCGCTGCGTCTTTTGTTTCAATTCCCAGACATAATATGTGTGTGTAAGGCTTACTGCACCCTCACGTCCCACTGACCGGTGGGAGGCCTTTCAGCTACTATGGTGGATGTATTCTCATGTCCCCTATAAGGCCCATCTCTTGTTAGAAGATGACAGATTGTTAGGCAAGCAAGCCTGCTGTTCAGACATTGTTCAGGTTCGGGCCAAGGGGTCCAGCAGTACCCTCGCTGTGCAAATACCGCAAGTAGATGGATGGTAGGGCGGCCCATTGGGACTTACCTGAAGAAGTGCTGGTGAAGGATGTTAAAAAAATGACATATTTGTGCTATTTATGGTGACAGCACACTCACTTCAAAAATATACTAACAGGATATCTACTTTAAATATCTAATTTAAGCTAATGTAACTTAAAATAAACAAGCTTATATTTGTTTAAATTATGATATTTTGCATAAAGAACTGCCCCTTTTGCTGACCATGTGTTCAAAAAGCTACCCTTACCTTACAAAGAAAGTAACAGACTTTGAGTGAATTGATTTGCTCCAATTTGTGGGGTTGTGGAAGCTGGTATGCAACATTTCTTTGATACATCCAACACAGGGAGTAAAGCCGGACCTGTGGAAGCCAAAGACCATCTCCGAGCTCATCAGAGCCAAAGACACACTGGGTACCATCAGGACCCCCCACCATCCTGTGCAAGCCACGGTGGTTTGGGAGAACGTAGCCTCCAATGAAC